>NC_057864.1:74373381-75743381 GCF_019393635.1 Dromiciops gliroides
AGAGGGAATGTAAAAGGCTTCTCATTAATGATGGGATGTTAGATAGGACTTGAAGGAAGCCAGGGAAATCAGGAGATGGGGATGCAGAGGGAGGGTGTTCCAGGCATGGGGGTCAACCAGCCAACTCAAAGTTTTTCTGTCCTAAATCCTTCCTGTTCCCGGCTATGGTTGGTTTGGCTTTCTGTGCATTTTGACCTCATCATTCGGTGGGCGCTGTCTCTTTGATTTCTGAGGCTGGAACTTGCTTGGATTTTCTAAAATCTGAGCGAACTGGAAGTTAGATTCCTGGAACCCTAGACAGTGTAAACATTTACCAGCCTACCTTCCTCCTAAAGCACACCTTGTTACTGACCCTTGGGCATGTAATAGAACTTACTTTAAAAATAGAATTCCTGAAAGTGACTTGTCTTATTTTTAAAAATGCAAGTGGAATGCAGATTTAGAACCATAGGAAACCATTTAGAACCATTTAAATCATAGATTTAGAGTTAGAAAAGGGCCTTAAGGGGTCATCAAGTCAAATATTCTCATTTTATATATTAGGAATGGCAACCAAGGGAGCTTAAATGATACTTCCAAAGTCTCACAGATAGTGCATGTCAGAGAACTGATTTAAACTCATGTTTTCTGACTGCAAATGTAGAATCTCTTCTACTGCACCACGTTTCACTGCAGGGGAATGAGAAGTGAATGGCTGGTTAAGAAGATGGTGTCCAAGAATGGGTTGAAGACACCTAAGAAGGGCTGTTGAAAATCTGTCCGCTTGGAGTCTTGCAGATTTAATCCAATGGAAATTTAAACTCAAAAGGATAGGGGAAGGAGAAAACTGTCTCAGCATAACCACCAATTTGGATGCCATAGTCAGTAACTATAGTGTAGGAAGGATAAGCAATAGACACCTTGAAATTAGCAGAAAAAATGCAAGGAAAGAGATAGCAATAAAATTCATGGCTTGTAAATCCAGGATGAGTCTGCAGTGTGATATGCCAGACAGCCAAAACAACTAACATAATCTTGGGCTAATTTAAGAGAAGCAGAATGTCTCCTACTAGAGAGATAATGCTTCTCTCCTCTGTCTTGGTTGGAGCATATCTACCATATTATTTCCAGTTCTAAGGGGTTACTTTTTTATTTAATTATCATTTTTTCCAATTACATGTAAAACAATTTTAACATTCTTTTATTTTCTTCAAATTTTGAGTTCCAAATTATCTTCTTCCTTTCCCCTACTCATCAAGAAGGCAAGTAATTTGCCATAGTTTATACATGCATAGTTATGAAAAACATATATCCATGTAAGTCGTGCTGTGAAAGAAAACATAGACAACTTCTTTCCCCAAGAAAAATAAAGAAAATGTATTTTTGATCTACATTCAGGCTTCACCAGTTCTTTCTCTGGAAATGGACAGCACCTTCCATCATAAGTCTTCAGAATTGTCTCTGATCATTGTATTGCTGAGAGCATCTAAGTTATTCACAGAAGATCATCCTACAATATTGCTGTTACTGAGTACAATGGTCTCCTGGTTCTGCTCATTTCACTTTGCATCATTTCATGTAAGTCTTTCCAGGTTTTTTGGAGAGCATCCTGCTCATCATTTCTTATAGCACAATAGTATTCCATCACAATCATATACAACAACTTATTCAAACATTCCCCAATTGATGGATATCCTAAGGGGCCACATTTTCAGGATGACATTGCAGAAGTGGAGAGCATCCTGAAGAGCGCAACCAGAATGATGAAGGATCCTGGGCTTCTTCGATTTGGTTAGGTGAAAGAACTGGGCATATTTACCCAGGAGGAGAGAAGACTAAGGGAGACATTATGGGCTGTCTTCTGGTTGTGTGAAGGGATGTCATATGGAAGAGGAAATTCAATATTCTACTTAGTCCCAGAGGGCAAGAGTTAGGAAGGTATAGGCTTGAGGTTACCCCCCCACCCCAAACCCCAAACAAACAAAGAAACCTTACTAACAATGAAAGCTATCCCAAAGTAGAGGCTTTAGGAGGGAGTGGATTCTCCTTAGAAGTATCCATAATCCTCTCTTTACCTTATGAGGATACCTTCCCACCCATGATGGCTCTACTATTTCTGAAATGTAGCTCCTAAAATCAAAGGTCATAATACTTACTCTGTGACCAGAAGCTTCACCTTTGTTTTTCTCAGGATTCTAACTTATAGATTAGCCGTTTTGACTAGTAGGGCCTTAGGAGTACTACCTTCTGCGCCTCTCTGAGCCTTTGGGTATTTATTTTTGAGGAAAATGAACATATTCTCTTCATTGCAATGAAGTAGAAGATAATTAAGATAATCAGATTGAAATGAAAATAATGACTCTAATGTTTCTGAAACACATTCTTATTTAACTTAGTTGTCTGAAGCCCCTCATGAGGTCCAGGTATGTAGCACCAACCGTTCTAATTTCAGCCATGGCCTGGAGCTTTGGCCATAAGCTCCTATCACTGCAATCCTGTCTTAAGAATCATGACATTTGTTCTCTCTAGCACACTCTCCTCTGACTTGGGTTCAATCTAGCTTTGGGTTCCCTGGGCATTGGTCTATTGGTATATGTGTAAATCTGTGACATACCCCTAGTCCATGGGAAACCAACTACTCAGAATTTCTGCAAGCTGTTCCTCCAAGCTGACTCAGGTAATCAGCTAACTTAATCTACTTCTCTTACAATGTTGTCTTTCAGTCACATCTGTCTCTCTGGGACCCCATTTGGAGTTTTCTTGGCCAAGCTACTTGAGTGGTTTGCCACTTCCTTCACCAGCTTATTTTACAGATGAGGAAACTGAGGCAAACAGGGTTAAGTGACTTGCCCAGGGTCACACACCTAGTAAGTGTCTGGGGCCAGATTTGAACTCAGGTCTTCCTGACTGAATGTCTGACCTATTGTGCCTCCCAGTTGCCCTTTTCTTACAAAGACATAGACAATTTCTTATCACCAACCCCAACCCTAGCCCCTATTCCAGGTCACAACTATACCCCATTCCTTTTTGTCCATCATTAAAATATTTTAAAAAAATTGTTTCATTGCTGTTTTTGTTTTTACATCATCTTTATTTCTGAATTTATCCCTCTGCCTCTTCCTATCCCCCAGCCCAGCACCTGCCCAGTGAATCATCCCTCATGACAAAGAACAAAGTAAAACACAAAGAAAAAAAAGAAGCTTAGCAAATATATTGAGTTTACTGGTGTATGCAATGTTCCATCCTCTCCATACCTCATCTCTGCAAAGATCATGTCCCTCCATCTAAAAAAGGTGTAACAGATTGGACAAAGATAATACAAAGGGAAGGCTTAGAAGGTGTAGATACAGGGGCACTTAGGTGGCACAGTGGATAAAGCACTGGCCCTGGGTTCATGAGGACCTGAGTTCAAATCCAGCCTCAGGCACTTGACACTTAATGTGACCCTGGGCAAGTCACCTAACCCCAATTGCTTCACAAAAAAAGAAGGTGTAGATACCCATTCTCCCTACATACTCAACAAAATAAGTATAGTCTGTATAAATTCTGGTTATGTTCATTCCAAGTCTCATTTGCTGCTGAAGTAGGTCCCTAAGGAAGGCTGCAATTCTCCCATGAGGGGGCTTGAGTTATACCTGAAGGTTGGAAGTATCTCTTCTCAAGCCTCCATTCTGTTTTGTTCTGTGCCCTCCTCCTCCCCCTTTTAACCTCCAGAGCTTAGTGCCTCACTTCCATTTAACAATTCATATCGATGATCTTTTACCAAAGTGCATTGATTGAAAAGACATAGCAAAAACAATAGTGACAAACATTTTCCCCAACACCATGGCAGCATACTATTGCCCAAACCACCTTGGATCCTGGGGGAGTAGATTCAGAATTTTTTTTTTTTGAATTTTTTTTTCTGAGCTTAAACACCAAAAAGATTATATTCATACATATAGCAGAATACAAACAAGAGGATTCTATATGAAACTGTGAATCTCCATTCATGTGGTTTAATATTTTAAAAGTATGTAATATATTCTACACCACACTTTTTTTTTTAGCAACAAACATTTATTTTATTTTCCAGTTACATGTAAGGGTAGTTTTCAACATTCATTTTCATAAGATTTAGAGTTCCAAATTTTTCTCCCTCCCTCCCTCCCCTTTCTTCCCCCCTCCACAAGATCGCAACCAGGTTATATATGTATAATCCACAAGTGTTCTTTTTTATCAGTTCTTTTTTTTTTTTTATCAGTTCTTTCTATGGGGGTGGATATTAAGCTTCCTCATTAGTTCCTTGAGATTGTCTTGGATCATTGCACTGCTGAGAGTCGTTAAGTTATTCACAAATGCTCATTGAAAAATATTGCTGTCACTTCGCACAATGTCCTCTCAGCTCTTCTCACTTCACTATACATCGATGTTCATTAGTCTTTCCAGGCTTTTGGGGGATCATCCTGTTTGTCATTTCCTGTAGCACAAGTCCATTCCACTACAATCATATAGCACAGCTTTTTCCATTATTCCTCAATTGATGGACATTCCCTTGATTCTCAATTCTTAGCCTCCACCAAGAGTTGCTATAAATTTTTTTTTGTACAATTTTTCCCCCTTTTCTCTTTTTCATGATTACTATTGTTAACTGTTTCCCTTCTATCCTATTCCCTTCCCCATGATATTTATTCTATTATCCATCTTCTTTCATCTGGTCACTCTTCAAAAGGGATTTGCTTCTGTCTGTCCCCTCCCCCACTCTGCCCTTCCTTCTTTTGCCCCTCTCTCTTTATCCCCTTCCCCTCCTATTTTCCTGCAGAGTTAGAGAGATTACTCCACCCAATTGAGTGTGTACATTATTCCCTCCTTGAGCCAATTCTAATGAGATTGAGGTCTTTGAGCCAATTCCGAAGAGTGTTAGGCTCATTTACTGCCCAGATTAAACAGATTACTCCACCCAGTTGGGTGTGTCTGTTAGTCCCTCCTTGAGGCAGCTCTGACGAGTTTAAGGTCTTGGAGCCTTTTCTGATGAGTGTAAAATTCATTTACTGCCCTGCTCCTCTCCCATCTCTTCCCCCACTCCATAAGCCTTTTCCTGTTTCTTTCATGTGGGATTTCACCTCTGCCCTTCCCCCTCCCCCAGTGAATTCCCTTCACTCCTCAATTTAACCCTAAAGATGTCATCACCTACCTAAGTGACACAGTGGACAAAGCATCACCCCTGGACCCAGGGGTTTCCCAGCCAGACACAAGACAGTCGCCCATTGTACTACCCCAGGTATGTCCCCCAGCTCCAATTTTTTATGCTTCTCTAGGGTCTTGTATTTGAAAGTCAGATTTCCCATTCAGTTCAGGTCTTTTCATCACAAATATCTGAAAGTCTTTTTTTTTTCATTAAATTCCCATTTTTTCTGTTGAAAGATTATGATGAGTTTTGCTGGGTAGATGATTCTTGGTTGTAATCCCATTTCCTTTGTAATTTGGAATATCATATTCCATGCCCTTTGGTCCTTTAATGTAGAAGCTGCTAGATCTTGTGCTATCCTGACTAGGGCTCCACAGTACTTGAATTCTTTCTTTTTGGCAGCTTGCAATATTTTCTCCTTGACCTGAGAGCTGTGGAATTTGGCTATAATATTCCTAGGAGTTTTCCTTTGGGGATCTCTTTCTGGAGGTGATCAGTGGATTCTTTCAATTTCTATTTTAGCTTCTTCTTCTAGAATTTCAGGGAAATTTTCCCTGAGAATATCTTGGAAGATGGTGTCTAAGCTCTTTCCTTGATCATGGTTTTCAGGTAGACCAATAATTTTCAAATGATCTCTCCCGGACCTATTTTCCAGGTTAAAGTTTTTCCCAGAAGATATTTCACATTGCCCTCTATTTTTTTATTCATTTGGATTTGCTTTATTGTGTCTTGGTTTCTCATAAAGTCACTGGCTTCCATTTGTTCAATCCTAATTCTTAGGAAATTATTTTCATCAGAGAGCTTTTGTATCTCCTTTTCCATTTGACTTTTCAAGCTGTTGACTTTTTTCTCATGTCTTTCCTGCGTCACCCTGATTTTTCTTTCCATTTTTTCCTCTACCTCTCTAACTTTATCTTCAAAGTCCTTTTTGAGCACCTCTATGGCTTGAGACCAATTCGTATTTTTCTTGGAAGCTTTAGATATGGGGCCCTGATGTTGACATCTTCCTCTGAGGGTGCCCCTTGGTCTTCCTTGTTACTGAAGAAACTGTATATGGTCCTCACCTTTCTCTGTCGGCTCATCTTGCCTTTCTTTTACTAGACTTTTAGCTCCTTAAAGTGGGGCACTGTTTCCAGGCTGCAGTATCCCAAGCTTAAGAAGTCCCAGGTGGGGCAGCTAGGTGGCGCAGTGGATAGAGCACCAGCCCTGGAGTCAGGAGTACCTGAGTTCAAATCCGGCCTCAGACACTTAACACTTACTAGCTGTGTGACCCTGGGCAAGTCACTTAACCCCAATTGCCTCACCAAAAAAAAAAAAGAAGTCCCAGGTGGTATGATTTAAGGAGAATCAGGTTCTTCATTTGCCCGGCCTGTTCCCTGGTCCTTAGATGACCCCAGACCAACTTGCTAATCAACCAGCTTTGTGTGTTGTGGTTGTTAGCTCTGAGGAGCCTGTGCCCCTCCCCCACCTGGGCCACTGCTACTGAAGTCTACCTCCTGGTTCTCAGCAGGGGTGTTAAATCCAAGTTCTGCCTCTGCACCAGCATAGACCCCCGTAGTTTCCCCCCTGCCCAGGGCTCAGCCCACTTACCAGACTGTGAGCTTAGTTCTAGACAACACTGGCACTTCAGCTGATTCAGAAGCTCTGGGGGTCACCTTCTCTGGTGAGGCCTTCCTGGTATTGGATCTGTGTCAGGGTGACTGTGGGGTTGGGCTCAACTCCTGTATCAGCACAGAAGCTCCCTCCTTCTGACCTTCCAAGCCATTCTTGGTTAGAAGATGATTTCAGCACATTCTTCTGTGAGTTTTGGTGCTCCGGGCATTTTCCTATGGCGTTATTTGGATGTTTTTTGGAGTGATTGTGTCATGAGTTCGGGAGCTCACACCACACTTTTTTATAATAAAAGTATTTTATTATTTTCCAGTTACATGTAAAGATAGTTTCCAACATTTGTTTTAATAGGATTTTGTTTCAAATTTTTCTCTGACCCTTCCTTCCCTCCCCCATCCCCAAGATGGGAAGCAATCTGATATAGGTTATATATGTACGATCACATTGAACATATTTTTGCATTAGTCATGTTGTGAAAGAAGAATCAGAACACAAGGGAAAAACTTCAAAAAAGAAAAAAAAACAGCCAAAAAGTAGAAACAGTATGGTTCAATCTGCATTCAGAATCCACAGTTCTTTTTTCTGGATGTGGAGAACATATTCTATCATGAGTTCTTCAAAATTGTTTTGGATCATTGCACTGGTGAGAAGAGCCAAGTCTATGACAGTTGATTATCACACAATATTGCTGTTACTGTGTACAGTGTTCTCCTGGTTCTGCTCATCTCGCTCAGCATCAGTTCATGTAAGTCCTTCCAGGTTTCTCTGAACTCCTCCTGCTCATCTTTTCTTACAGAACAATAGTACTCCATTACATTCATATATCACAACTTGTTTAGCCATTCCCCAACCGATGGGCATTCCCTTGATTTCCAATTCTTTGCCACCACAAAGAGAGCTACTATAAATATTTTTGTACATTACACAACACTTTCAAAACTGTCCTGCCTGTTCTTCTTTCTGAATTTCTTCCTGTTTTTTTCCCTGTGAACTTTAAAAAATGCTACAATGGCCCCTTTTGTTTTGTTTTGTTTTGTTTTTTTGTTTGTTTTTTTCGGGGCAATGGGGGTTAAGTGACTTGCCCAGGGTCACACAGCTAGTAAGTGTCAAGTGTCTGAGGCCGGATTTGAACTCAGGTACTCCTGAATCCAGGGCCGGTGCTTTTATCCACTGTGCCACCTAGCCGCCCACAATGGCCCCTTTTAAGGAGGAATCACTATTGCTAACCTTCTCTTGCCCTCAACCTGCCCCTCATAAAACAAAAACAACAACAATAAAAAAACAAGAGAAAAAACAATAATAGCAACCATGTGACAAATAAGCATAGTCAAGCAAAATAGATCAATACAGTGGCCTTGTCCAAAAACTTTGTCATTTCATCTTGTATGCTCACTGTCAAAAGGTGGGCAGTGTACTTCATTGGAAGTCTTCTGGAGACATGATTGTTCATTGCATTAACAACAAAAGACTTTCAAAGTTGGGTTGTTGCTGTTTTCACAGTGTTGCCGTCAAAATATAAATAATTCTCCTGGGTGCCTTAACTTCACTGTGCATCAGTTCATACTACTCAGGATTCTCTGAAATTGTCTCATTCTTCATTTCTTATCCTATAATAACATTCCATTACCTTTAAACACCATAATTTATCTAGCCATTTCCTAATTGTCTAAGAGGAGATTGAGGGTATATCTTTAGATCCCATTTTTTTCTTTTCTCCCCTTTTTCCTTTTTAATACTTCATTCATGATTAGAAAGTTGTTTTGCTTATGTCTATCCCTTTCCCAGTACTGCCCACCCTCTTAAACACTACCCTTCCCCATCCCAACTATTTTCCTGTTTAGTTTCATGCATTTTTACATTAGTTTGCGCAAGTGTGTCACTGTATGTGTGCGCGACCTTCCTTTATCCATTTCAGATAAGAGTGAGATTGATGTCCACACCCCTTACACCTTCCTCCATGTTTATATCCTCTTCTTTTCATATACCCCAATTATGAGAAATAACAAGCTCCACTCCTTCCTCATTTTTAAACTAATGCATTTCTTTTACCCTCCTTTCTCTTTCTTCTCTCAAAATCTTCAAACTAGAACCGATCCACCCTCAGATCTTCTGTTTTTTTTAGTTTAAGTCTCTTTATGAAGACATAAAGATTCTATACTGACTCTTGTTTCTTTTTTGGCCCATTAGAATATTAGCCCTCTTGTCTTGCAGCTGCTTCCAGTTGCTTGAATACATTCCCTTTTCTGGGTTTCTCCTGACTGTTGAGTTTGTATTTCAAAGTTGCTATTCAGCTCTCTGGTCTTTTTTGTCATAAATGATTGAAAGTCCTCTATTTCATTCTCCCCATGGAATGATACTTGGCTTTGCAGGGGAAGTTATTTTTGGTTATAAGTCTATCTCTTTTGCCTTTTGGAATATTATATTCCTTCTCTCGGTGATAGTAGACGCTGTGGCTTCACTGGCTGGCTTCCAGCAAATCCTAACTATTGAACTTCTGGTAGCTCCTTTTCTTGATTTCACAAGGTCACATCTTTTATCTCAAAGAAGGAAAGAATAGCCACAACAGTGAGAGAGAAGCCACAGCATGTACTGTATTCTGAGTGAGACAGAGCCTGAGTTCTTTTCTCCCATCCCTGACCCAGAAGCTCATTCCGGTTCTTCCTCCTTGCTCAAACTTTAGCCAGGTCTACATTAGATTGTGAGCTCTTCGAGGGCATGGATTATTTCCACCTCTCTGTCTCTGTCTCTCTCTGTCTCTGCTTGATGCATGTTGTTGTTTTCATTTTATTCAGTTGTATCAGAGTCTCCATGACCACATTTGGGTTTTTCTTGGAGGAGATACTAGAGTGGTTTGCCATTTCCTTTTCCAGCTCATTTTAGAGATGAAGAGCTGAGACAAACAAAGGGTTAAGTGACTTGCCCAGGGTCACACAGCTAGTAAGTGGCTGAGACTGGATTTGAACTCATGAAGATGAGTCTTCCTGAGTCCAAGCCTAGTGCTCTATATACTATACCTCCTACCCACCCTGCTTGGAACAAACATAGTAGTTGCTTCATCATGCTTGTTGACGACTTGAAAGAGCCAGACCAAGAAACTTGCTTTGGCTGGTTAGCACTTCTTAAATGCACCTCAGTTCCACAACCAATTAAAAAAAATTAAAACAGCCCTTATTCATCATATGGTGCTTGAACCAGTGGACCAGAACCAGTTACAGAATGTCTGTGCTTTATGCAAATTTGGGAGCAGTGCCTTTCAATGTCATTTTGCCTTTAAGGCAAGCTCCTCAGCCTTTTCTAGGTGGGAATTTCATTCTGTGCATGCTCTCCAATTCCTTATTAGACTAGGAAATATTGCCTCTATATCTCTAGCCTCTGAGAATGCCTTAGAACTCCTGCCCTATTGACTTGCAAAAATGGTCCTCTGCATTTATCTCCATTTTCACATTAGGGGAAAATGCAAGGTGATATTTAACTGGGAATCCACTTCATCCTAGTTTAACTACTTATTCATATGACCTAGGACAAATCACTCAACCTCTCTTGGCCTCACTTTCCTTATCCATAAGATAAGGAGATTGGATTAGAACTCTAAGGTTCTTAATAACACTACATATGTGATCCACATGATCTCTATGTAATAGCTTTTTATTTAAGTGTCTCACTGGAGTAGTAAGAGATTGAGATAGTTCTCCTCTATCAAGCTCTGTAAAAGGATCAATGCATTTAGAACCAGAAAGGACCTTTTCTCTCTTTTTTTGGATACTAGGTCTCCCTATCTTTCTCAGGCCCAAAAGTTCAGGGGCCACTCACCAATTCAATCCCACTGTTAATTGGCACAAGAGCTGTGACCTATTTCATTTGTAACCTGGACTGGACTTCCCCTCCTTAGTCATCCTAGTGGATATATTTCCAAGGGCTCATTATCTTCAGATTCATTATGGATATCTAATTATCCTTACTGTGTCTCAGAATTACTGGGCCTCAGTGATCTACCAACCTTAGCCTCTCTGGTAGCAGAAATTATAAGTGTGTGCCAGGATCCCTGGCAATCCCCTCATTAAAAATATTGTCATTTTGTTGGTCTTTACATCACTTATGTTTCCCAGTGTCCCTTTGTTCTTCTAGAGATTTAACCTATATGACAAAGAATTAAAAAGAGGCAAACAATTTTCTCAAACATGTTGAAAAAGTTTGATATTGTGTTTGATGTTCTATACCTATAGGTCTTACATCTGCAAAGAAGAGGAGAAGATCACTTCTCACAATTCTTCCTTGAGGTTAAGCTTGCTTATTATCATTTTGCAATATTCAGTCTAGATTATTTTATTGGTGACTTTTTCTATCTACATTATGGTAGTCATTGTATATATTAAATTTTTTTGTTTTGCTTTGTTTTGTTTTGGTGAGGCAATTTGGTTAAGTGACTTGCCCAGGGTCAAGCTAGTAAGTGTCAAGTGTCTGAGGCCAGATTTGAACTCAGATCCTCCTGAATCCAGGACCAGTGCTCTATCCACTGTGCCACCTAGCTGCTCCGGTTCTACTTCATTTTGTATTGATTCACAGAAGTCTTTTAATGCTTCTTTATAGTCATCATATTCTTAATTTCTTTTAGTACAATATCATTCAATTAACTTGCTTAGCCTCCAATTGATGGTCATTTACTTTGTTTCTTTTTCATTGTTACTTTATTTTTTTGGGGGGCGGGTGAGGCAATTGGGGTTAAGTGACTTGCACAGGGTCACACAGCTAGTAAGTGTTAAGTGTTTAAGGCTGGATTTGAACTCAGGTCCTCCTGAATCCAGGGCCAGTGCTCTATCCACTGCGCCACCTAGCTGCCCCCTTTGTTACTTTAAAAGGTACTACTATAAACATTTGGTGTATATGGGGCATCTTTAAAAATTATTGACCTCTGGGGGCAGCTAGGTGGCAGAGTGGATAAAGCACTGGCCCTGGAGGCCTTGAGTTAAAATCTGGCCTCAGACACTTGACACTTACTAGCTGTTTGACCCTGGGCAAGTCACTTAACCCTCATTTCCCCACCAAAAAAAAAAAAAAAAAGAAAGAAAGAAAAAGGAAGAAAGAAAAATTATTGACCTTCTTCAACCTCCTCAATTTACAGACAAGGAAAATGAGGTGAAATTCTTTGCTCAGGTTTGCAAAAGTACATAAGTAGCAATTATCAAGGTATCCAACAAGGTCATTTCACTAACTCACTCCATTTTAATCACACGACTAATGTCCTCAAAATTCTCTGGTATCTTTCTATCACCATGTTCTTCAGGTTTGGCAAAGACCAAGTGGGCACTAGGTGGTGCAGTAGATAGAATACTGGACTTGGAATCAGGATAATTCATCTCCATGAGTTCAAATCTGGCCTTAGACACTTACTAGCTGTGTGACCCTGATCAAGTCACTTATCCCTGTTTACCTCAGTTTTCTTATCAGTAAAATGAGCTGGAGAAGGAAATGGCAAACCACTCCAGTATCTTTGCCAAGAAAACCCCTAATGGGGGTGTGGGGAGTCAGACATGACTGAAATGACTGAACAAGGGAGGGAGTATGCTTGTGTAGAGTCATGGAGTCAAGAAAAAGATTGCTGGATTCAGGAAGCAGTAAATAGGACAGTATGGCAGGAATACATTACATGTAAAGGGGAATAATGTTCAATAAGTGAGTGAGCTTAGGAAGGAAATTAAATGCCAACACAAGAAGTTTGTATTTCATCATAGTGGCAGTAAGGAGCCCCTGAAGGTCCTTGAACAGGGGAAAGAAATGATCAGCCTTGTCCTTTAAGAAGATTACTTTGGCTGCCATGTGGAAGATGGATTGAAGAGGGAGGATCCCTCAGACCAGTAGTCTAATTAGGCTGTCAAGATATTCCTGGGGAGTGTGGAGAAGTGGAGAAAAGGGGGCAGAAGTATGGGATATTAGATTCATGCTGTAGGGACTCTGGGGTAAAGTTCCTCTTGCTGGAATAGATATGGCACTTCCACTACAGGAGACAAATAAATATTAGGAGGGAGGGAAAATAAGGAACGTCTCAAGTCAACAAAGGGAGCCCAAGCAGAGGAGGAAATGAATAAGTGGTCTAGGTCTGGGAACAGAAGCTTATGGGGTTAAGGTTCTCTTGCCGTGAAGCTCTGTTTATATGAAGGTGATATAAAAAGTGGGGGAAAGGTGATAGTTCTTGGAGAGGAGAAGGGAACCAGAAAGGAGAGGAACATAATATGATCTGGGTGACCCACTGGTAACACTCAAACTCAATCCTGGTTTTTCTCATGTGGGTTCTTTCCTCCTCCCTCTTTGCTTGGAAAACAAGCCCCTGCTCTAAGGGACTAGAAGCTGATAGTCAGGAAAGGGTGAGGGAAATGGGGTGTAATTTTTTTCTCCTTTAGGACCCTTCCTCTTTCTGCTATTTTACTACTGCCCCACCAGCTCTGCTGCTTGTCAAGAATAGGGGATCCATTTGAGTTTATGTGCCAGGAAATGGGACCCCATGTTTTGTTTATTCAACCGGCATCCCACACTGTCAGGAAGGTGCTAAGCATCAGGAATTCTTTCTTTTAGTTTTCCTTCCTTCCTTCCTTCCTTCCTTCCTTCCTTCCTTCCTTCCTTCCTTCCTTCCTTCCTTCCTTCCTTCCTTCCTTCCTTCCTTCCTTCCTTCCTTCCTCCCTCCCTCCCTCCCTCCCTCCCTCCCTCCCTCCCTCCCTTTCTTTCTTTCTTTTTTCTTTCTCTCCTTCCCTCACGCTTTCTTCTCTCTCCTTCCCACTCTTCCTCCTCAATTTCCAATGGGAGATAATATTTACCTGCAAGATTCACCATGTAAATGTGACATGTAACAGCTGGGGGTGGAGATGACTCCCCCCGCCCCAATCTATCTTTCTTAGAGAATTGAAAAGGGGGAACTTGGGATCTCCAAACTGTGGGAGGATGGTGGAGGCGGAGTAGGAATGGCTGTATAATCTTCTCTAATAAAGGGGCATAATGTGAACTTGGCTCTCTGAGGATATCATAGAGGCAGAGGTTAGCTGTGGCAGTCACACAGAAAGAATGATGGAGTGATGGAGTGATGGAGTGATAGAGACAAGGTAAATTCAGAAAAGGAGGATGGGATGGCTGTATATGGTTCTGGTTTGGGTAACATACTGTTTTAGTTACAGGGCCATTTGGAAGAAGACCTGATGGAAATCCTGCTCTGTAGAGTATAAGAATTACTATGAAGTCAGTTTTGGCAACCTCTCTAAAGCAGGTCAGGAATATTTATAGCATGCCAAACTACTAGGCTGTATTTTCAGAAGTAAAAGTCTGTGACTGCTCACTTTTCACCTGGAAACATGCAAAAAGCACAGATCCCCACGCTGGCTACTCGGTAAATGAGATAGCTCGGTGGCGTGGTGGATAGAGTGTTGGTTTGGAGTAAAAAAAAAACCAAAAAACAATCTGAGTTCAAATGCATCCATAGACATTTACTAGCTGTGTGACCCTGGGCAAGTCACTTAATCTGTTTACTTCTTTCCTCAGCTATAAAATGGGAATAATAACATCTGCCTCACCGGGTTGTTGTGAAGAGTCAATAGGATAAGATTTGTAACATGTTTAGCACAGTGCCTGGCACATAGTAGGTGTTATATAAGTGCCTATTCCCTCCCCTTCCTCCTAAATGCCCAGTTGTTCTTTGTGTGGGGTCAGTCTTTATGCTCATTCTATTTAGGAGGGCTCACCTGCTGAACTACAAGAAGTAAGATGTATTAAGCTGAAAAGATGCCTGGCTGCAGCAATGGGAGAAAAATCCATATGTTTGAGATGTTGTGAATGGGAAGAAAGAGTGGGTAATTTGCCAGAGGTCATGTCACATATTTCTGGAAAAAAGGGATACTGATGAGGAGTTCTGGGAGAAAAGGGGAAGTGAAGGGGAATTTATCATTGATGTAGAGCAGGAAGGACTTTAAACATCATCTACCCCACCCCCTCACTTTAAATATGAAGCAACTGAGCCCCAGAGAGCCAAATGACTTGCTGAGTATCATATAGGTAATCAGAATATAGGCAGTCAGAATTTGAACCTCAGTCATCTGACTTGAATTCCTGTGCTCTTTCCACTACTCTACACTACCTTAAAAGGAGAAATTGGAAGTGTAGCCCCAAAGAAGGGGATAATATCACTTGTGTTTATTGCATCTATTTTATTGGTATTGTGCACTCTCTCTTTCTCTGTCTCTGTCTCTGTCTCTGTCTCTGTCTCTGTCTCTGTCTCTGTCTCTGTCTCTCTCTCCCTCTCTCTCTGTCACTGGACTTTCAATGTGCAAGATGCCTTGTCCTCTACCTGCTTCCTCCTCTCATCTATCTTTTCTTCCATCATTCAGTGAAGTATACTAGAAAGCCTGATCCTATTTCTTAAACCTTATGCTCATCCTTTGTGTAATGGCTACCTCATACTCTGGTCTTAGACAAACATCAGATTGTCCATTAGTTGTTATCACATCTACATGTGGATGTCTCATGGTCCACACAGAGAGGTAGATGGAGGGCATCACAGTGCTTCTCAGACTCTTCTTTTCCGGAGTGCTCTCTTTACCCAAGCACCTTGTACATTCAGTCCCCTAGAACCTACACTACTTTTCCCTCCAACAAAAACGTGCTTCCTTCCTGTTGAGATGGACTGAGGCAATATCTCTGTTGTGGATTTCAGGAACAACATTGTGGCATGGCATGGCATATAGCATGGCATGGTCTGTCCACTTAAGGCTGGGGGACCAAGGGAGAGCTACAGCAGAAAGTGGTAATTTTAGGAAGGAGCTAGCAGGGAACAAGATGAAACCTCCATGGAAAACAATGACATGCTCATATATTTAGAGCTGAAAGAGATCCTTAAAAGTCATTGAATCCAATCCCAATTATTTAACATTTTAAAAACCCTGAAGTCCAGGGGTTAAATGCCTTAGGTCATGCAGAAAGGAAACAACAGAACAGGTTATGTAGCAGAACCTACTAGAATAATAAGAAAAAAGGAAGTTAGCTCTGACAGTAATGATATAGCTTGCTGATAGATTGGTGCCTTTTAGCCTCTGAAACTTAGTTGAGAAATAGGGCATACTTGACATGCAAGGAAGGACTTCAGTTTAGCTGATGGGAGAATTTTGTCAGAGGTGGACTGAAGGTTATTATTATTATTATTATTATTATTATATGCATTAACACAGGGCCGTGTGCATAGTAAGTATGTAATAAATGCTTGTTGATTGACATTGCATTTATATAGCACTTTGCAGTATATAAAGCTCTTTCACTGGCATCTTATTTGATCTCCATAGCAATTATTATTCCCTTTTTATAGATTAAGAAATTGGGGCTCAAGGAGATATAGGGACTTTCTCAAGATCAAATGGCTAAAATTAAAAAAAGAAAAGATCAAATGGCTAGCAAAGAGTCCAAATGGCTAGGGTCCAAATTGAGGTTTTCTGACTCCAGGTCTAGTATTCTTTCCACATTATCATACAACCTGACATCATGTACCAAAGACAGGCAGGATTTTACCCAAGGGCCATACACCATGACATTACAAATGCAGGGGTTAATCAGGAGAGGTCCCTGATCAACCTGAAGAGCTTAGAGTGTGGCACTTTTGATTGTATCTTCCTTTTACAACTTTATTGAGAAGATTAAAAAAACAACCAACTTCTACTGGGGCATTTCATTTGGGATGAGAATAGATGCTTAAACGTCACTGATTGGGGGTGGTGGTGAATTAATTGGTTCAGCTGTTCTGAGTCAAAGCCACCCATTTGTGCTGGACCTAAAAGGGGGAGTCTTAAAAAAGGGGGAGTCTTCACTGCAGAGTGTGCACATGCACGTGCCCATGTCTGTCTGTATGTATGTATGTGTGTGTGTTGGTGTGTGTGTGTGTGTGTGTGTGTGTGTGTTGGTGAGAAGATCTAGAGAGAGCTGAGAATGTTAGAGACCCAAACTCCTGAAAGCTCCTTAGCAGAACCTGCATCTTGGGACAGCTTCACAAGGGAGCAATTGATCTTCCCCTTTCCCTACCTTCAACTGTAGTAGACACAAAGATGCCAGCCTTTATGCCCAAGAAATGACAGTATCCAGGGACAGTGAAGTATCAAGGATTAATTGGCCAGAGGTTCCTGGACCTAGCCAGGGAGAAGCAGTGGCAAAGGGATATTGTAATTGTGAATGCTTGCGGTCACATAGCTTTGGTGGAAGGAGACCCCATGATCAAGTGGTGGTGAATGCTGATCTTTAGCCCCCTAGATAGTGGAGGGGGGAGTATTTCCTAAAGTAAATGTTGAGTTCCTAGAGAATTTAGGGACCTAATTTTCTAGAGCCAACAGGGAAAAAGTTTGGGCAACATTAGAATGTTGAAGAATAGAGGATCGTTCATGGTTTCTTTAATAAGAGGAACCATGATAAGGGGGAACAAAAGAGCCAGACTTTGTCCTTGCTAGTACCATCAGTTACTTATCACAGATCTAAAGGTAAAAAAGCTGTCTTTTGAGCACCCCCAGTTTTATTTCCCTTTCAGGAAGAGTACAAGCCCTTGGGCCAGTGCCTGACCAGAGACCTATTTGCATCCCTGAGGTGAAGGAACTATATGGGTATGTTGAGGGCTCACTTCTCTTAGCAATCCCATGTTTATTTTCCTTCTCAGGGGAGGCCAAACCACAGGGTGGTGCTATGATTCCAGGGAACTCTATAAGTCTATGGGAGGAAGGTGGGATTCCTTGGAAAGGGAGGAAAATTGTATGGATTCTTTATGGACTATTATGAATTCTTTGTATTTTCTGCATTCTATCTTGTAGATATTGTTTCCTAGAGTTCTTGCCTAGTAATTGGGAACCTTTTATTACCTGCATGTGCAGAGGACTAAAGTTAGGTGGATGTTGGTTGAGATTTCCCAGAGGGAACTCTGGGTGAAAGCTATCAATCCAAAGAGTTATGATTTCTGGAACTATTCCAAAGACCAAACCTAGTTCATTTAAGCCAATAACTTGTGGTATTGGGTCATAGGTTACACAAATATCACTATACCTGGAATCTAGTATCTTTCTTTCAAGGAATGTAAAGGAAAATCCAATCTATTATATCACCCACACAACGCCCTAGTGAGATAGATTGGGACATGTATTATTCCACCTACTTTATGGATGGAAAAAATCTATTACATCAGGCAGCTGAGCCTTCTCTATGAACTAACTCTAGTGAATTCCTTTCCTCAGTGTGTTATTATTTGCAAACACACTTTAAAAAACATCACCATTTTCCAAATAGACCAACAGGGTCAAGCAGTGGCAGAGAAAAGTCTGATAATATGCCTTATCCCATCTTAGTCAGATTGTAGGGTTTGATTGGAGATGTGTGACCAAAGGGCTCAAGTAACTTGGAACTCTTTTAATAATATTTTTCTATCTGTTATTGTTATTTCATCTTCATTTATGAATAGATCTCTTCCTCCTCCCTTGCCCATTTTTAGCCATCCTATGGAGCAATATATAAGAAAGGAAGGTGGTGGGGGGAGAGGGGAACAAAAGTAATTCAGCAAAACCACCCAACACATTGACTTTGTCTTATAGCACTTGTTCCATATGAATAATCCCTCACTTCTGTACAGAATTGTGTGTGTGTGTATGCGTGTGTGTAATTTCTTATCTTCTCTCTGGGGCCAATGTTGGTCATTATAACTACATAGTACAGAATACCTTTTAAGCAAGCAATCCTTTCCAATAAGACTGCAAAACTCCCCACGGAAGGACCATGAAATTCTACTGGAATTGAGAACTTGATGGTTGTATGGAGAGGACAGTGAGAACCCTTAGAGAATGGAGAAGAGTCCAAGTGAAGAAGTATTTGGCTATTATTACTCCCAGGCATCTCAAATGCATTGCTATTCAGAATATGAAGGTCTTTGTGTTTAAGAAAGTGATACTTCATAAACCCTCACTAGAAGCTCTAGGAAATCTGCTGCCCCAAATGACCTAGGCCTCTCCTACCTTTCTGGTCTTCTTATATCTTATTTCCTTTTATGTGCTCTCTTTTCCAGTGACACTGGCTTCCTTGCCATTCCTCACATACAACACTCCATCTTCCAACTCTTAGCATTTATTTTTAAA
The DNA here is from genome assembly GCF_019393635.1 of Dromiciops gliroides. Lineage (NCBI taxonomy): Eukaryota > Metazoa > Chordata > Mammalia > Microbiotheria > Microbiotheriidae > Dromiciops > Dromiciops gliroides. The sequence continues at coordinate 74,392,261 of NC_057864.1, forward strand.
TTTTCTATCACCCATGTCTGTAATTCTATCCTTCCTCATCTTCACCTCCTGGCTTTCTTGATTTATAAAATCCTGCCTTCTGCATGAAGTCTTTCCCTTAATGTTAGCACCTTCCCTCTGAAATTACCTTCCACATACTCTGGAGGTGATCTGTGGATTCTTTTGATTGGCACTTTATTTTCTGTGTTCAGAAGTTTGGGGCATATTTCTTGTATTATGGTGTTTGGAATCTTTGACTTGTTATATCCTTCTGGAAAATCTATCATTTTAAAATTGTCTCTATGTATACTTACTTGACTTTGAGATTAATACATTTTCTTGGATGCGATCATGCTTTCTTTTAATGTTATTGACTTTTGCTTCTCTTCTTTCAGATTCTCTTCTTTTATCATTTCTCTGTCTTTGCATTCCCAATCAGATATTCTCTTTTGTTTCGTTGATGAGGTTTGTCACCATGGATTTACTTTTTTCTGTTATGCCAATTACTTCTGCTGTTCAGGCCATAAATTCTACTTTTACATTTATTCTTTTTCTTTTAAGCCATTTGGGAACATCTGTTACAGTTCCATGTTTTATTGGGAATCACCAGGGTTCTTTGCTTCATCAGATGTTGGTCCATCTTCCTTCATCTTGAAATATTATTTAATAATATCTGAACTTGTTTAGCTGATCTGTGGGCCATATTCCTTTCTAATATTAACCTTTTGGGTTTAATTTGTTTATGCTCAAGGTTTTTACACAATTTTTATTCCTTTTTCAGATCTTTGACAATTTCAGTCTTTTTTTCACTTTATTTTCTCTTATTGCTTACTTTTTTGCCTCCTTTTCCTTTAATGGTAGCTACCCTAAGGCACCAGACCTCAAAGATGTCTCAGTCTTCTCTCATGCTCATGTTTCACTGGCCTTAGTCTCTGTCCAAGTGACTTCTGGGGAAACAGAGTTGGCCTCAGCTGGATGCAGGGCCCTTCCTCTCAGCATTAGTGGGGTACCACCCATATGACTATCTTCTTAACTCATTTCCTTCTGTTCTTCAGCTCTCTAGCTGAACTCTGGAGCAGCACAGAGTGCTGCCACACTATAGTCCCACTCAGTGCAAGCTTCTGCTTTTTGATTTTCCACAGCACAGGCAGAGAGTGGGGGATAGATTTGAGTTCTGTTGTAAGCTGGTGGGTCAGCTTGTATAGCTCTTCCAGAGTGGGATAGCTGGTAGGGAAAGGGGTGCCAAGTGAGCAAGTTAGGGATTAGAGATTAAGCTTCTCTGCTGTTAGTTCACTGGGTTTTTACCTTTTTTAAGGTTCTTGGTATCTTAGATCATGAAGACAGCTGAAATTGCTTTATCTCTCATTCATAATTTATATTTTGGAGAGGTTTGAGAGGTTGTAAGGATTGGTGAAAGTGTCTAGTCCTAAGTATTGTTAGTCATATCTCTTTCAAATAATCTGTATTTATTTTGTTGGTACATAGTTATCTCCCCTATTAGACTATGAGCTCCTTGAGATCAGGGACTGGGTTTTTTTGTTTTTGTTTTTGTTTTTTTGCCTTTCTTTGTATCCCCAGTGCTTAGAATAATTCCAGGCACATAATGAGAGCTTAACTGACCACTTAATCTTTTTAGGAAAAAAAAACCATCAAACATCAGTTAGTTGAAAGCCAATTAAAGAAAGATCAAGATTCATAGAGTATGGGAAATGAATGAGAGCAAGGATTCAGATTTCTCATCAGCTTTATAAAGGTGAAGCATAGAGAAAGAGAAATCACTGAAATTTCGGTCTGAGGGTGGGGACGAGTTTTAATCCATTTCAGGAAGTGAGGTTATTTTTTAGTTCAAAGGTCAATATAGGAGCTTGTATTGGAAACAAAGCAAATTTGAAATATGGAGTATCTGGGTCCCCAAGAAATTCTGAAGCTATTTTTCTTTGAATTCTAAGTGTCCATCAAAATCCTATTGTCTGCCCCAGATAGCTATTGTCAAGCTTTAATCATATAATAGTTCCTAGAATTACTCTTCCTCCAACCTATGCTTTCCTTATCTTTGTAGAAGTCAAGGCTACATATGGAAGTGGGCTACACTTTGGAGCTATGTAGCCATCAAAGGGAAATAGGTAAAGAGACCTATTGTCCCTGGTTGTTGTTGTTTGTCTTTTGTTCTTGAAGAGGACCATGATATCAGGAGGTGATGTCATGACTTGAAGTGAACTGGATTTAAGTGAGGGAGGGCTGTGCAAGGTCACCAACCTCACTCTCTCCTCCAGAGCCATCTGGGTCCAGTAGCAAGATATATGTCAGTATGATTGGAGATGGCTCTGGACATTTGAGGCAATTGGGGTTAAGTGACTTGCCAAGGGTCACACAGCTAGTAAGTGCCAAGTGTCTGAGGTTACATTTGAACTCAGGTCCTCCAGACTCCAGGGCTAGTGCTCTATCCACCGTGCCACCTAGCTTGTCCCGAGTTAACATGAGAGGCTATGTGATACAGTTGAGAAACTACTAATCTGAGCCAGAAGACCTGGGATCCACTTCTAGCTTCATCATGAATTGGTTGGATGATACTTCAGGTCTCTGGGCTTTAACTTCTTATAAAATTTCAGGTTTCAATGAGTTGACCTTAAGGTCTCCTTCGATTCATGTATTTTAAATCTGTATCCAAGTTGCTTATTTGCCCTACATTGCTTTATTTGATCCCTATCACTATCAGAATAGGAAGTACAAAATGAAAAGAGATATCCAGGAAAAGATGATCTACAGATATTATTCCCCCTTTTTCTTTCACAAATTGTTTTGCCAATTTTAGATATTAGGAGGATGTATCTAGCAAGAAATTGGAAAGGTGGGACTAAAACTTACAAAAGAGATTTGGATTTGAGAGTCATCCAAATGAATGTGGGAGTTGAAGCTCTCTAAGGCTTTGTTGTGGAATGGAGGTGACCCCAAGTTATCAAAAACTATACCTACAGGGCTTTGGAAGAGCTTATCAAAGTAGAAATGCTTTAAATATGGTCCTCATGATGAATTTTTTTTTTTTTGTGGGGCAACGGAGGTTAAGTAACTTGCCCAGGGTCACAGAGCTAGTAAGTGTCAAGTTTCTGAGGCTGGATTTGAACTCAGGTACTCCTGAATCCAGGGCCAGTGCTTTATCCACTGTGCCACCTAGCTGCCCCCTCTCATGATGAATTATTTTTTTTTTTGGTGAAGCAATTGGGGTTAAGTGACTTGCCCAGGGTCACACAGCTAGTAACTGTCAAATGTCTGAGGCCGGATTTGAACTCAGGTCCTCCTGAATCCAGGGCCGGTGTTCTATCCACTGCACCACCTAGCTGCCCCTCTCATGATGAATTTTTAAGCTTATTATCCAAGGACAAGCCTAGTAAAATTTGGAATGATGATGATGATATTCAGCATTTATGCCATGCTTTAAAGTTTTCAAAGCACTTTACATATATTATATCATTTGATAACATATATAAACATATGCAAATGTTGGAGACATTCATAAGTAGGTTAGATCCAGGGAGAAAAATATTTCAGCCACAGAAACTCTCAAGGATCACATACTAGGTTGTAGATGAAATGTAATCCTTGCAGTTTTGAAGGATTTAAATTGAAGATGTGGGAGTAGATGAGATCACTGTGGGAAAGAGTATAGAGATGAGAGAATCAGGCCAAGGACAAAATATTGGTGAACTTTCATATTTGGGGAGAAGGAATAAGGTGATGAGCTATTGAAAAAAAAAAAAACAACCAGAGAAATAATAGTCAGAGACATGGGAGAAGAACCATAGTATTACCATGTCTCAGAAACCAAGGCAAGGGAAAATTATGAGAAGACAGAGTTATTGAAAAGTACCAAATATTGTAGAGAAATTGTTAGGATCAGCATAAGGGGAAAAAAAAAGGTTGATGAATCTGTTAGTTAGGAAATCATTGGAAGATTTTTGAGAGAGATGTTTCAGGAGTACAGAGTGAGCTGAAACTAAATTATTAGAGATTAAGTAATAAGCAAACATGGACAGAAGAAGTAGTCAGTGAACCTGGACTACTTTTTTTTCCCCTGGAAATTTGACAATGATAGGAAAGAGAAAGACAGGTTAGATGATAGATCAAAGAAAGGTAATAAAGGGTGGTAACAATGTGGATTTGTTTATAAGCAGAGTTAAGATAGAGAATAAGGAGAGGTTAAGGTGCTATGGAATATATCGTTGATGAGAAAGGTCTTAAAAGAGGCAGGAAGGGATGGGATCAAGAGGATGACTAGAGGAGTTAGTCTAAAAAAGAAGATTCACTCATTCCTCTTAGACAGGAAGGGTGGTAGTGGAGAGGAAGGATCATAGAATGTTAGAGTTGAAAAAGACCTTAAAAGACAATTATCCCATTTATAGATTAAGAAACTGAGGACCCAAAATAAAATTACTTGTCTAAGGTCATATAGTCAGCAGATCTGACACTCAAAGAAAGGTAATCAAAGCTCTTTACCTCTTTGGAGTTCAGTTTCCCCATCTCAATGCCAAGACAAGTTATAACATGAGAAGATTCAAATAGATTTTGAAGTGGATAAGGGGGAAGGTGAGGAAGCTCACTTCAGATGGCCTTGATATTTTTAGTCAAATAAGAAGTGAGGCTATTTGCTGAGAGCAGGTTATTGGGAATGGGAGCTTGAAGAGTAGAGGAATGGTGAGGAATTTGACACAGTAAGTGGTTTCTGCAGTGAGGACCCAAGAAAGGTTAGCTAGCATTAATCTGTAGTAGACCCACATAGTACAGGGTGGCTTTTTTCACTTTAAACAGTTAAGGCCTGGTAGCCTACAATTGGGAAGAGAGAAATGTGTAAGAATCACATATGTTTGGAGATTGGCATGCTGCAAGACAGTTGTAGGCAAGGGACTTTCTATGGGTTGATTAGGATAGAGTGGAACATGCAGCTAGTTACTTCTTTTTTTTTGATGAGGCAATTGGGGTTAAGTGACTTGCCTAGGGTCACATAGCTAGTAATTGTTAAGTGTCTGAGGCCAAATTTGAACTCAGGTCCTCTTGACTCCAGGGCCGGTACTCTAACCACTGTACCACCTAGCTGCTCCAGCTAGTTACTTCTGAGTCTGTGATTCTGAATTTGTCATTATACCAACACTCTTTAATAAAAAAAGATTCATAGCACTTCATTCTAGTTTTTAAAAAAATTCTTTGAAATATATTTAGATAGTGTGTTTGGTCAATTCAATAGATTATCCAATTTGTGGATCAGCTGGCCTCTTTTATTCTCCTTTCTTTTCTTACTGCTGTGTGCTTTTAAAGCATTTTACTGTTCTTAGTGCCTCAGTGAGTGAGTAAGAAAAGGGAGAGGAGGAATGCAGGTGAGTCATCTCTGTTTCTTATTAGCAGCTTTGGTAAAAGGTTTGTTGTGGGAGAAAAGTTCATTGTTCTGTTTCATTTGTAGCTGTCAGTAAGTGCTTAGAATAGTGAGGATTTGCACAGGATTAGAGAAAACAGCATCCCAGCCCTTAAAGGATTTATAATCTAAGGAAAGATGAAGACACCTACAGAGGAGAAATTATTGACCTAAGTGAATTTGGGGACCCTCCATAGATTTTATTTGATGGTGTTATCCATCAGGGATGTTGCAGAGAGGGTATTATAAGGAGCTGTGGGGCATAATGAATAAGGTATCTGATTCCAATTTAGATATTGATGGCTTGAGTCCTAGAGGAAATGTGGAAGGCAGTGAAAAGGGTTCTGGATTTGGAGTCAAAGGATCTGAATTCAAATGCTGGGTTTTCTCATCTTTAAATAAGGAGGTGGGGACTGGACTAGATGATCTAATCCTTTGGGTTCTAAATTCATGACTTGATAAGCTTATGGGATGCCTTCTTCAGCTCTGGATTGACTGGGCTTGGTATCAGAAGACTTGGGAATGAATCTCAACCTTGCCACTTACTAGATGTATGACCTAATTCAACTCATTTCCCTTCTTTGTGCCTCATTGTCCTCATCATATGTCATATATGGACTCACTCCTCTGACATGAACTTTAATTTTTTTTTTTGTGGGGCAATTGGGGTTAAGTGACTTGCCCAGGGTCACACAGCTAGTAAGTGTTAAGTGTCTGAGGTCATATTTGAACTCAGGTCCTCCTGAATCCAGGGCTGGTGCTCTATCTACAGCACCACCTAGCTGCCCCGATATGAACTTTAACTAATGAGTTGGGTCCCTAGAGCAACAACTACACCTTGTATTCTAGGGATAATATACCTGTGGGATAGGACCTACTCCTAACACTATATCTCTACAGCCCCTTTTGGCTGCTTCCCATTAACAACCAGCCCATAGAATAAATTAGCTATTAGAAAATAATTTACTCAAATGCCTTAAAAAGTTATAAAGCAATATAAAATATAAATCAATAGTTATAATGCATTTCCCACCTCACCCCCCAAAAAGCAATCTGATTACACTCCCCCACAAATACACACAGACTTGGGGCAGGGGATAGTAGATACAAACTTAAAGAACAATGTTGGTGATGCACAGATGAACACACATGGCCAAGGAAACTTACAATTCTGGAGCTGACAGGCCTTAATAACCTTCTCTGTAGAGTCCTCACAAAACTCATGTTGTAGAACGTCAATGTCAGCTATGGAGAAGACACTTGACTGTGAGACTGGGCTGGCTCTTCATCCATCACAACATCTCCACTGGATGGAAAGCTCAGTTTTCCTTGCTCCTCACAGGATATGACATCTTTTTCTTCACAGGTCAGGCTGGATGGGTCATTCAGCCACTAAACTAACACCTGTAAAGAATTAATTGTTATTTGAAGTTTTTATGCCTTGGTGCGCACTGGCCTGGGGCTCCGCAAACCACACCGTGCTCCACCCACTGGTTGTAGCCATTGCCAGGGCTCTGGCACCTCACGTCATCACCACTCGCTGATGACTACATGGGCCTAGAAAAATTATAATGATTGGAAGCCTAGTGAGGGCAGTCATGTGACTGTCAGAGTGGCCATCCCATTGGCTGGGGCTGTGTGGGGTGTTTCTAGGTTTGGGGGAGGAGAATTGGAAGCTGGAAAGTGACAGGCGTTCTGCTGCATATTTTCAGCTGATTCCTGGGCGGTGGTATTTTTTCAGGTATTATAATTTCCCTTTTCCCATTTTATTTCCTTTCCCTTGATCCTACTGATCTTGTTTGTGTGTTTTTTTAAAGTTCGTTCTTGTTAAAATAAATCTTGTTCTGTTTTGAGGGAGGCTGCTGGTCTCCTTCCTTGCCCCAATATAATTGGTCCCCATACACCTCAGGGCACAACTCTTCTAGGGTTGGGCTAGGCAATCTGGTTGTTTCTGTTGGCCTCTTCGTATTCAATAGAGATACTTAGAGTCTTACACTCCTTTTTAAGTTATAGGAAGCTTCATTAGTGACTACAAAGGGCTTCACCCTTACCTTATATTTGATCATCTTTGCCTTTGCCCCTTCTGACTTTTAACTTTGCCGGAAGGGGCAGCTAGGTGGTGCAGTGGATAAAGCAGTGGTCCTGGATTCAGGAGGACCTGAGTTCAAATCCAACCTCAGACACTTACTAGCTGTGTGACCCTGGGCACACATTAACCCTCATTGCCCCACAAAAAAATAAATAAATAAAAGAAAAAGAACTTTGTTGGAGTATTGAACTGAGTGATCTCCTCTAAGGTACTTCCCAGCTCTGAGTCCTATGACTTTTCTCTTATCACTTTACTGAAAACCTCAACTTCCTCTTGTCCACATCAAACTTTCTCTAAATCTTCACATTGTAATGAAAAGAACTTGGAATGTAACTTGCATGTAAGTTTGCTTTTATTCTTCAGTAGCTCTGGCAATTGAGAGTTGGGTAGACATGGGGTTCTAGCTCCTGTGATATTCATGTTATAAACCTCCAATAAAACCACTATATAAACATCATGACCCTTTTGCTCCAGGTATGGCCATGAAGGGAAAGAGTTCACTAGGTTGCTTCACACACCCTCCTTAACACTGAACTATGGTCTTGGGGTTCCATTTGGGGTCCCTGAGTCCACCCTTTTTATTGTCCAGGCCTAAATCTAATTTTTTTTTTTGTCCAGGGATTCCTTTTATGAACTTACTTAGGCTTTTACTCATTTCCTCATCTCAGTCCTCTGTTCTCTCTTTGTCACAAAACTGATAATTGCTTTGTGTTGTTTTCTTTTCTCTTCTTTTTTTGTCTCCAGGATTTCTTCCTTTCTCTCTCAATGGCTTTTTTTTTTTTTTTTTTTTGCGGGGCAATAAGGGTTAAGTGACTTGCCCAGGATCACACAGCTAGTAAGTGTCAAGTGTCAGAGGCTGGATTTGAACTCAGGTCCTCCTGAATCCAGGACCAGTGCTTTATCCACTGTGCCACCTAGCTACCCCCTCTCAATGGCTTTTAACTTTTTCATCTTTTGATTTAAACCATTTTAAATCATAATAAGTAATAATTATAAAGCCTCCACAACACACTCATGCCGTCCCAGTTCTTGTTTCTCCTCTAAATGCAGAGCCCTGAAATATTTGCTTTTACTAAAATCCAGAACCATAACTATTGATTTCTGTTCCTGAAACAACTGGCAGTAGCAGAGGCCCCATAGATTCACCTGAGGTGTATAGTCCATCAATAAAAATTTATTAAGCACCTACCATGTTCCAGGTCCTATGTTAAATTCTGTGTAGTAGGGGATGGAGCAAGGGAAGGCTAAGTAAGTATGTCCCAGACAGTCACACAGTTTCTGAGCAGCTGAGGGAAGATAAAAGTATTCCCGGAATGACTTTGGGCAGGCTGGCTCAGTAAATAGAGCACTGGCCCTGGAGTCAGGAGGACCTGAGTTCAAATTTGGCCTCAGATACTTACCAGCTGTGTGATCCTGGGCAAGTCACTTAACCCTATTTGCCTTGGTTTCTCATCTATAAAATGAACTGGAGAGGGAAATGGCAAAACCACTCCAGTATCTTTACCCCAAATGGAGTCACAAAGAGTTGGGCATGACTGAATCAACAAAACCACACAACAATGGAATAAGTCTAGGGGAGTGAGGGGCGGTACCTAATTTTCAAGGAAAGACTCTCTCTAAATTTCTTGCTCTGGAGCACAGTCATAGTGGCCTCACCTTAACTATGGCTCTTCTAATTTAATGAACTCTTGGGACTACTGAATAGTTATTTGAGTTCCCCTCTCTAGAGATTTAGTAGTTTCCATCTAGTTCCTAATAACACTTCCATCTTAATTCTAAAATATCTCCCACCAATGGACCAGGGGGCTGTTGCTTGCCTTCATTTTCAACGTTTTTTGATGTGTATATGTGTGACTGTGAAGTATTGTCTTTAAAAAACATTGAAGTTTCAAAGCAGGTGGGGTGTGGGTTAAACACCATTCTAAATGGCAGGCCTGCTGTTCATGGGGAGGAAGAGTGGCCTGGAAGTTTAAAAATAACCTGAACATTATAGACTCCTGTGAGTTCTACAGCCCAGAGCATTATGAGTCTGTGGGTGTTTTACCTGCTGGAGTGCAGGCAAGAAAACAAGTTGAGAAGCAGGAGGATTTTGGTTTGCTAGATCCTTCCATGGCATATGCATTGAAAGCAGTTCCCCACCCACCCACCTCCCACCTTCCCCCACCATCCCTCTTTACAGCCATATCTGATTTTCAAGATCAATGTCCCTGAATGGTGGAATAACAATGTTTTTGGATCTCCTGAGCCTAAAACAGCACAGAATAAATACTGAAGATTCCAGTGGTCACCTACTTCATTCTCCCTTTTGATTGCCCCATCCTAACCTCAATCACACACACCTCTTGTTGAAATCATTTCCCTCAGGAGGTAGTGAGTTCCCCAACAATGGAGCTGTCCAACAGAAGTCTGAATGGTCATTTGTGGGATCTTACAGAAGTAATTCATGCTCTAGGTGTGGGTTGAACTGGATGATCTCAGAGATCCCTTCCAGGTTTAGGAATAAATCTATGCATCAGAGATGAATTTGTCCAATGTCAACAGAGCTGACTAGATCCTGAGCTGAGATTCAAATGAAGTGGCTTACTTCTTGATTTGGAATTTTTCATGTATTATCCCCACCCCCATTCCAAATTTCAGATCACTGATATGTGTGGCAGAAAGCTAAGAATTAGAGAATTCATGTGACTGTATTTTAGTAGAGAATGAATGAGAAAATAGCATAGTAGGAAGCTTTGGTGTTTCTTGTCAGTATTTTGATTCAAGTTGTTCTGCTTGGTTCCAGAGGAGAGTACTAAGAATAATGGGTGGAAGTTACAGAAAAGCAGATTTTTGTTCAACATAAAGAAAAAAAACTTCATAACAGCTAGAGCTTTTTGAAAGTAGAGTGGGCTGTTTAAAGTGGTAGTGAGTTCACCATCACATAAGACATCTGGCAGCATAGCTCTGAAGAATGTCCAATGAAAGGGGGCATGTGTATGTGTATGGGGTAGGGTAGGGTGGGGGTAGGTGGGATTGTTTTCCTTTGAGAAGTTTCTCAGGGCCTCCCCTCCCCTCCCCTCCCCTCCCCTCCCCTCTCCTCCTTTTCCTTTGCATTATTCAAGCTGGGAACCTGAAAACTTTCAGTACTCCCAAAGTGATCTGATCCAACGAAAAGTCTGATCAATACCTTTGTATTCTGGGCTCTGCACATTCCTGATCTGGGTTTGGATCTAAGCAACATGCCTATGGACTTAAGGGGGTTGGACTTTCATGAGTCCATTGCTGGACTCAGCCTCTATTAGCCATATGGAAAACTCTACTGGTTCAGAATGACAGAACTGCAGGCCCCTTTTTGGTTTAGAATTCCTCCCTCAGCTATTTTGTCACAGGGTACAGATTGGGTTGATGGCTAGAACTGATGCTATTCTGCTTCTGTGTCAAACACAAATAGTGAATACTTGCTTCTTAACTTGTTCTCTGCTCAGTACAAGTATACATAGTACACACCCATACAAACCCCTTAGTGTACACCCATACACAACCATTCCTTACCCTGGAAGTCTTAGGTCCTATTCTTAATCTTCCCTGGATCTGTGATCCAGAACTGGGTAATAGGTGACAGAACTGCTAGTTTGCAGCTGTTCCTGCCTGTAAATTGTAAGAAGTTAGACTCCTCTGTGTGGGTTTAGGACCACTTTTTGCCTAGGTACAAGCCTTTCTTTTTACTGGAATGTTCCTTATTGCTATTCTTGGTTAGACTCCATCCTCAAGGTCCTCTCTGTTTGTCTCTCTTGGCTAACTTGAACTAGAAAATTGACTCACTGTGGTTTTTTTTTTTGTTTTGTTTGTTTGTTTTTGTGAGGCAATTGGGGTTAAGTGACTTGCCCAGGGTCACACAGCTAGTAAGTATCAAGTGTCTGAGGCCAGATTTGAACTCAAGTCCTCCTGAATCCAGGCCAGGTGCTCTATCCACTGCACCACCTAGCTGCCCCTACTGTGGTTTTTTATTGGATTTCCCAATTAGGAGTAGATTTAATGCATTTTCTAGATTTGTTTGAAGTAGTTGTGGGAATGGCAACTCAGCTCTATTCTTGCTACCCATCAAAGATTTATTAAATGTCTTCTATGTCCCTAAAACTGAATTACAAGCTGGATGTACAAAGAAATGGGAAAAATAGTCCCTGACCCCAAGTGTAATGGAGGAGACAACATGCAATGTTATACCAACACAATACATACAGGATAACTTGTCAATAATCATCAGAGGGAAAGCACTAGCATTGACTCCTTAAGACTAAGAAAAACTTCTTGCAGAAGATGGGATTTTAGCTGGGACTTCAAGGAAGTCAGGGAAGTTGGGAATCTGGGGTGAGGAGTAAGAGAATCCCAGGTTAGAAGGATATAAAGCCAGGAAGTTAGTTTCTCTCTCCACTTCCCCCTACCAGTTTCAAAATATATTAGGAAGAATTTTGCAGGTCAGGCTAAGGAATTTTGATCTTATTCAGTAGGCATGTAGGCATTGGGAAACTGTTGAAGATTTTGGGGCAGCAAAGATACACACACACCCACACCCACCCACCCATCCACACACACACATATGAATGTGTTTTAAAAGTTTGTTCCCGTGACAGTTATAACAGAGATGGAAGAAGTCTTAGGCATTAGGTATCTTCTTATATAGATCCCACACTTAGTAAAGAGAAAACTAAGATCCACAGATATTAAGGTATTTGCTAAAAGTCATACAACTAGTCAGTAGCAGAGCTTTTTTTGGGTACTGTCCTGCACTAAAGTCCAGGGAATTTTAGAAATTCTGGATAAAGATCTTTAGCACCTTGGATAGATACTTTATGGAAGACATATATGGAATTTTTGTTCTTCAGTCATTTTTCAATCATATCCTACTTTGCTGGTTCCTTGTGACCCAATTTGAGTTTCTCTTGGCAGAGATACTGGAGTGGTTTGCCATTTCCTTCTCTAGATCATTTTACAGATGAGGAAACTGGGCAAGTAAGGTTCAGTGACTTGCCCAGGGTCACAAAGCTGATGTCTGAGTCTGGATTTGAACTCACAAAGATGACTCTTCCTGATTCCAGACCTGACACTCTATCTACTGTACCACCTAGCTGCCCATGTAGGGAATCATGTCACATACAAGACTAAGATTATGTCATGGATAAGAATAACACAGGATGAGAAAGTGTAGATGTGTAACAGTGGCAAGATTACCTACACAGATGAAAACAGATAAAATGTAATATTTACATAATATGAGTATGGTATATAACAAGGGACTAGAGACAGGAAGATTAGCTAAAAGTTGTTGAAATAATCTCTACAATTGATAGCCTTAGTTGCCTACAGCACCAAGTAGCTATCACATGACAAGGGTCACAAAACTAGTATGTGTCAGAGATGGGACTTGAACCCAGGTGTTCCTGCTTCTGAAACCAGAGGTAGTCTGAAGACTACCTCTCTCTATACATACTTATACAAAGTAATTTTAATATGGAGAAAGATATAAGTCAGGGAATGGAAGGGGTGGTTAGGAAAGGCTCCATATCAGAGGTGATATCTAAACCATGCCAATGAGTTTTACAAGAAAAGTCAAACATGTAGCTGTAGATATGGAAATCATTTTTCAAAGAGGGGATATGAAGAATCATTGAAATTGTGGAAGTGGAAAAGTTTTTTTTTACTTAAAAATGTTTAAAGAGATAAAATTAGAAGGTTGCCTATTGAACCATGAGGAAAGCCAAGAGAGTGAGGGGAGGAAAAAGAGCCACGGACTGGTGGTTAGAGAAGTAGGGGGAGAGGTAAGAGCATAGTTTCCAGAAGACCAAAGAAGAATAATTTTTGAGAGGGAGGCTGTAGTTACTAGTGCCAAATGTTGCAGGAAAAGTCAAGGAAAGTTAAGACCAAGAAAGGAAAATTTAAAATTAACTGGTGAGCTTAGAGAAGAGTGGAGGGAAGCAGGAGACCACAATCAATGAGTCATAAAATGACCTGTTCCTCTTTTGTACCTAGAAAGGTGTACTTTGCAAAATGAGTGTCAAGCCCTTATCATATGGGGATGCCTTATTCACGCTAATTTGTTTTATATCAGGTGGGTGTAAGCAGCTGCTCACTTTAAGAAAAGGAGAGTAGGAGAGAAAGGGGAAGATGTGGACAGGTGGTAGCTTAATCAATCTGATGATTCTATCCCACAATCCTTGAAAGGAAGCCAAGCAGGTAGCTGCTTAGTTTCATTATCTAGGGTTTCAAGTTTCCATTCAGTTTTATTTTATCTAGTAAATGGCTGCATTTGTTATTGGCTTCCAAAGAAATTATTACCTTGAATTGAGAGATGTCATCTTGAAATATGAGGTATGTTCTTATTGGGCAGAGGTTAAAAGTGGAACTTTCTCCTCTTCAAAGCTTTTCCTGATTCCCCCCTACCCCCACCCCCAGCCAGGAGTGATCCTTTGAGCTCCAATAGCACTTATTTTTCTCTCTTTCTTATTACTCCTTTCTATTGTTTACATTATTCTTTTGCCTTCCTAGATAGATATTGCCTTACTTTGTAGAGAACAGAAAATTGACTCTTAGCTCACTCCAGTTTGCATTTCCTGCTTTGCCTATTTTTAACCATGGAGCTCGATGCCCAGCCAGGTGCCCCTTAATGTCTCTCCCCTGCTTTCTTGACTCCTTTTGTGTGTTGTCTGTCCCTTTAGATCATAAACTCCTTTTTATTAACTGTATCCCCAGTGCTTAATACAGTGCCTAGCTCATAGTACATGCCTCATAAATGTTTATTTCAATGAATCATTGGATTGGATTAGTTTTGTAACTATCTTCTCTCTTGTACTCTTAGTCCCTGTTGGGACTTGATCCTTTTTGTTTTTCTCTTAATACAGAAAATGTTAAACAAATGTTTGCTTAATGAATCTTTAACTGGATTTCCCTGAGCTATGGAATTTTCATTGGGAAACCAGGCTTATTGATCACATGCCCAGTATCAATGTGACATTATGATGACAGGATTCAATTCAATGAATTTCTTATTAAACAACTATTATGTGCCCCAGAATAAGAAAGAAAAGACTGAAACAAAAAGGCAATTTCCTTTAAAGAGCTCACATTTTACTGGGGGAAGCAGTGTATGCAAATAAGTGTAATAGTAATAATACTAATAATAATCACTCAGAAAAATCTCTACAAAGTAAATGCAAAATAGTTTTGTGAAGATGAGTGGGAGCAGAGAATGCTAACAAATGAGAAAATCTTCTTAAAGGAATTGGCACTTGAGCCAAGCCTCAACAGTCAAGGGATTTCAACAGTCAGGTTAATAGGGAGAGTCAGGTTAATAGGGAGAGTCAGGTTAATAGGGAGAGTCGGGTTAATAGGGAGAGTCAGGTTAATAGGGAAACTGTTCTAGGCATGGGAGATAGCCTTCACAAAGGCATGGAGGTAGGAGGTAGAATGTTATGTATGGGGAACAACAAAGTAGGCTAATTTGGCTGGAATGTAGAGTGGGTAAAGGGGAGTAATGAGAAGTCAGTCTGGAAGACAGCTTGCAGCCAGATTGTATGGAACTTTGAATGGAAAATGGGGGGAATTTGTATTTTATCCTAGAGGTTGTAGGAAATTACTGAAGCTTTTTGTCATCGTGGGAGTGAAATGGTCAGACCCACATATTAGGAATATCAATTTGGTATCAAATTGACTTTGGGAAATTACAGCACAATCTCCTCATTTTACTCTTAAGGAAACTGAGTCCCATAGAGGTTAAGTGACTTCTACAGGATTACATGGGGAACAAATTGAAGAATCAGTATTCCTGACCCCATTTTGGAGATCTCTGACTCCAAGAGCTCTTCATCATCAGAGTGCTGATTAAGTACGTGCATTTTGTTTTGCAAGGCAACAGAGACCCAATTTTTTAATAGATTTTCTTCCTTCTCAGATTTAATAATCTGAAAAAGACATTTTGTGGGGTAATAAGTGTTAAGTGACTTGCCCAGGGTCACATAGCGAGTAAGTTTCAAGTGTCTGAGGTCGGATTTGAACTCAGGTCTTCTGAATCCAGGGCCAGTGATTTATCCACCTAGATGCCCCTACTGTTGTAAATATTTAAATGACTAGCAACCAATTGTACAACTGCCTAGATCTTAATCCAATAAATAAACGTCATGAACTCAGTGTCATAATCAAGGAATCCTCCACATGCGTGTCCACAATGTGCTAGATTGCACAAAGCTAAGAGAAGGCATGATCCTTGCCCTTCTCTTACTTCTAAGAACATCACATCTTGCTTTGCTTCTAAGAACATCACATCTTGGACAGTCAATTAAATTAAACATCTATTGAGCTATTCACTGCAAGGCACTGGGCTAGGATCTGGTGATACAAAGATAAAAGATGCTACAATCCCTGCCTTTAAGGAACTTACATTCCACTTAAGCTCACATTCTACTGGTTTCTTGCATTTGGGAAAGGACATAGAACTTTTGACCATTCCAAACTGCTCTCTGTTTCAAAGACCCATCTTTTCAACTCATATGCTAACCAGACAATAATATGCCCCTAATTTCAAGTTCTGTTTCCTCCCCTTTTCAGATTAATTCTAGACTAGGTAGAATTACCTCAGCCTGGTGGATAGTGTACTGAACTTAGAGTCAGGAAGACCTGAATTTGAATCTTGGATCAGATATTTATGAGCTATGAGGCCCTATTCACATCACTTAATCTCTCTGAGTCTTAGTTGACATCTTAAAATAGAGATAATACTAACTGGTACCTCCTTGTGAGAATCAAACGATAAAATGTATGTATCCACCACTGCCAGGGCTAATGTAAGTTTGGGCAGCTAGGTGACATATTGGATAGGGTGCCAGGCCTGGAATCAGGAAGACTCATCTTCCTAAATTCAAATCTGGCCTGATACTTACCAGATGTCATGGGTGAGTCTGGGTGAGTCATTTAAGTCTGTTTGTCTCAGTTTCCTCATCTATAAAATGAATTGTAGAAGGAAATAGCAAACCACTCCAATATCTCTGCCAAGAAAACCCCAAATGGAATCATGAAGAGTTGGACACCCCCAAAAACAACTTAACAGCAACAATGTAAAGAACTTTATAAACCTTAAAGCGCTATCTCATGTGATGATTATGATTATTTGGCAATATGTGGTTAATCTTGTCTAGGGCAAGCATCAAGATGATTCCTGATTGAAAAACTAAAGTGGATGCAGCTGGGCAGTACAGAGGACAGAGTGCTGGATGTGGAATCAAAAAGACCTAAGTTCAAATACAGTCTCAGACACTTATTAGCTGTGTAACTCTAGGCAAGTCACAACCTCTATATGCCTAATTTTCCTTATCTGTAACATGGGGATAACAGCACCTACCTCCAAGAGTTATTGTGAGAATGAAATGAGATAATATTTGCGAAATGTTTTGCAAACCTCTGAGCTCTATAAAAATGTAGTGGCTACCACCACTATAAACAACAACAACAACAACTCTACCAGGACAAATAAGAGCATAGATGGAAAATGAATCAGAAAATGCAGATTTCCATGTATTTGTTCCAGTCACATCCATATAAAGTAGGAGGATGATTTGGTATCCATGATGATCAGGGCAGACATGTTTAACTTGAGTGAATGCCAATAGTCACACCAAAGAGAAGAAACTTAAGCTTACTTATTGTGTAGTGAAAAGAATTATGTATAAAAGAATGATATAATTCTCTGTAGGATACTGATGCTGAATGAGAAGCTCTTCTGGAGGTTGGGGTGTCAGATAGAAGTAGACACATCATTATCATTGTTATTGTCGTTGTCATCATCATCATGGTTCACAATTTTCCTGAGGCATTCCTCACAATAGCCCTCATGGTGCTGGGGGTTGGGTTAGTCGGTGGAACTTAGCATTACTTTTCCCATCTCTGTGGCTTTTTTGCACAAACAGTTCCCCACTCTTGGAATGCATGCATTTCTTATCTCTGCCTCTTAGAAACCTAGGCTTTCTTCAAGTCCCAACTCGGGTGCCACCTCCTATAAGAATCTTTCCTGATTCTCCTAGTTTTCAGTACTTTCTCTTTCCTCAAATTATTTTGCATGTACTTTTCCATGTGCATGTTAGAACCTCCCAAGTAGGATAGGAGGTCTTGGAGGACATAGGTAATTTGTTATGTTGTTTTTATATCCCCTATGTCTAGCATCATGCCTTTCACATAGTAGGCATTTAATAAATGCTTGTTGGATGAATGAAAATATACATTCACTATTATCCTCATTTTACAGATAATGAAACTTGGGTTCAAAGTGATAATATTACTTGCTCATGACCATCCAGTAAGTAATAGAGCTAGGTTTCAAATCCAGTTTTTCTGACTCAAAGTTTAATAATTGTTCTTCTCTATTGTATCATGTGAAATATAGTCTGTGAGTCACAAACTAAGGATGATGGACAATAAAAGGATTTCCTAACTAATAGATTGAAATCACAGAGCCACAAATAGCTAATTGGGAGGCTAGGGACCATCTATTCAACTGATGGAAGCATCAAGTGGAGGATTATAGTTTCTGGTGTTGGTTAGCTCAGGACTTAACTCACAACAAATAATGGCAGGTTTGTATATAAAGTTCATATCAGGGATATGCTCATTTGGGATAAGGGTGGGGGGAAGAAATCAAGTAGGACAGATGAATATGTATGTTTTCCTGCATAGTCCTATTTTTCTTTCCTATGTTCCCACTTCTCTGCCTCCCCATGTGGTAGCAAAAGCATGCTGACTTAGATTCAGAAGATTGAAGCCCAGTTCTGAAACTGACTGTTTTACTGTGGTCAAATTGCTATCTAAGTCTTTCTGAGTCTGAGTTTCCTTATCTGTAGAATGGAATTAATACTTATACTACCCAACATAGAGGATTATTGTGAGGAAGTAAGCCCTGAAGCACTTTATAAATATACAATATTGTTTTAAAAGTGGGTATGTTCAGTCAAATCATGGATCAATAGGAATAATTGTAAAGCCTTGCATGGGTTCAAAAGACCAACTTCATACATACCAAATGAGGCAATCATATCTACTTGGAAGTTTGTCTAAAAAAGAAATGCATGGGGTTCTAGTGAAACACATGCTTCTACTTATCTACTCTAGCTAAACCCTGAAAGTTCATAGGAGACTGAATAATGGTCAAGAAATCAATTGAGAAACTATAGTAAGTGCATTTTTCTACTGTAGAACTGCACAAAAAAGTCAGCCAGAAACTGGTTGGCAATAGGACTGGGGCCCACCAATAAAGCCAGGATCAACACAGGGAAGCTTCTTAATGTGATGTGAGAAGTACAAAGGATGCATGTATCCCACAAAGCTTTGTGTTGTGTCTGGAAGACCAAAAGTGGAAGGCTCCCTTGAGAAACCTCCAGGGTTGTCAGAAGGTCCCAGGGTAGGGATTTGGAAGCTCTGAGCAGCCACTGAAGTATAACTGTGCTCATATCAGGACAGATCAAGTTTAGAGGCTCCCAGGTCCTAACATTCTGTCTTGAGATTCCAGAGAAAGTATTAAAAATCCAGCCCTCTGAATTTCAAAGAAGCAGAAGACCTAACCCAAGGAGCTAGACAATTGCTTGTAGGGAACCAAGGTCAAAATCAAGTAGGGCTGACTGCTACACTCAGAAATGTAGCAAGGGACAGAACTTGGACCTGACACAAATGACCCATTCAGAACCAAAAGCTAGAGAGATGAGTAAATCAAAGAAAACACCATCCAGTAAAAAAAAATTATTGCAACTCCACTAATCTCTCAAAAGAATAAGTAATTCCATAATGACCTCAAGTAGAGACTCAGAGAGAAAAATGAATTTTCCACAAGTATTAAAAGAATACTTAGAAGAAATTAGTAGAGAGATAAAAATGAAAGAAAAAGCTCTGGAAAAATTCAAAGGAAAATAAAAAGCTTAAAAGAGAAAATGGTAAACCTTACTCAAGAAATGAAATCCTTCAAGTCTATAATAGACTAAATAGAAGTCAATGACTTGATGAAGAAGTGAGATATACTAGAATAAAATCCAAAGGCTGATAACACAGATGAAAATATAAAATATATCATATAAAAACAATTGGCCTGGAAAACAGGTCAAGGAGAAATAATTTAACAATAATTGGACACTCTTAATACCTTGATTAAGGAAAAGCCTGGACACCATATTTTAAGAAATCATAAATAAAAACTTCCCATATCTTTTGGAATCAGAGGGCAAAGTAAAGATCAAAGACTATACTGAACATCTCCTGAAGGGAAACCCAAAAAGGAAAAGTCCTAGCAAAATCATCACCAAAATCCAGAGCTCCCACGTCAAAGAAGAAATATTGCAAAAATGTAGAAACAGTTCAAATATGAAGGAACTGCAGTTGGAGATCACAGAACAGCTGGCAACTTCTACTTAAAACTAGAGATCTTAGGATACAATATAAGTATAATCATACAAGGGGTGGTGGTGGTGGATCTTTAATGGAATAGAGGACTTTCAAGCATTTCTATTAAAAATGCCATAGCTGAATGATGACCTCACATTACAAACACAAGAGTCCAAGGAAACCTAGAAAGGTTAATATATCTGAGCAATTGGAAGAAGCTATAGGATACTATATTTCTAATATTTAATAGAGGTAGAATAAACAAATGTCTCTTCAGAGCCTAATGTCTTCAAATGTTACTGATGGAGTTAAATGCAGGTCCTAGGGGGTGGATTGGTTTTGTTTTGAGGATTTGAAGAAGGCAGAGAGAAGGGAAGGTAAAAAGAAACTCATTAGTGTAAAAGGCAGAAGGACATGGAACTTACTATTTTTCATAATTAGGTTTCATAAAAAGAAGAGCATACAAATATGGATAAAGGGATAGGGATAGGATAAGATGAACTTCACTCTTATCTAAAACATACAAAAGAGGGTTGGATATGCATACACACAATTTGGTGTAGAAACATCAAACTCAACAAAGAAACAAGGAATGACCTAGAATATAAGAGAGTGCCTTAGATTGCTTCTTGAATAATTGAGGCATGGCTGAATAAACTGCAATGTAATATTGTGCATAAGAGAGGGGCAGCTAGGTGGTACAGGGGATAAAGCACCAGCTCTGGATTCAGGAGGACCTGAGCTCAAATCCAGCCTCAGACACTTGACACTTACTAGCTGTGTGACCTTGGGCAAGTCACTCAACCCTCATTGCCCTGCAAAAAAATATTTTGCATAAGAAATGATGAGACAATTTCAGAGAATACTGGTTAGTATAGAGAGATGCAGAGTGAAGTGAGTAGAGCCAGAATCACAATTTCTTCAGTAACATTGTAAATAAAAACAACTTCTAAAGATCTAAGAATTATGATCAATGCAATGACTAAACTGATGTTCACAGAGAATATATGATCAATCATGTTCTCCAACTCCTGAAAGAGATGTGATGAATGCAAGGTGTAGAGACATACATTTTTGGACAAGGTGATTGAATGTTTTCATTTCGATTGATTATACTTATTTGTTATGAATTTTGGCCCCTTCCTACCCCTCTTCTTTTATTGGTTTTCAATGGGGAGATGTGGTTCCAGGTTAGAGGAGTTAACAATAGTGATACAAAGAAAAAAACCAAACAAAAAGAAAAACACAAAAAAAACAACAACCCTAGACTCTCATAGCATTTAAAAAATGAATACCTGGGCAAGTCGCTTAACCCTCAGTGCCCTGCAAAAACAAGCAAAAAAAGCCAAACCAAAACCAAAACCAAAACAAAACAAAACAAAAACAATAGACAAAAATGGGAAAGTTTAGAAGGAAACAGACAAACTGGACGGATTGCAGCAGACCTTGGATTCCAGGCCCACAGAGTTTAACCTTTACCCAATAGACAATCAGGAGCCATTGGAGACTTTTTTGAGCAGAGTGTTGAGATCAGTCAGTGGCCACCATGGAGTTATATAGGCAAGCTTTACAATTCTATGACATATTTCTTTGGAGGTAAAGGCATTTTCATCTTTATTTGCTTTCTTTTTTTCTCCTACTTTTTCTATCTGGATCATGTGGCCATACTGCTTGAATGCCTTGAAGTTATTCTCTGACTGTATTTTAGATTAGCCTTGGAGTTCCTCCTCTCAGGAGCCTACTTCCTTTTTGAAAAAAAAAAACACCTTATATCTTACATATCTTATCACTTTATTTTATTTTTTAATTTAATTTAATTTAATTTTTTTTTTGGTGGGGCAATGAGGGTTAAGTAACTTGCCCAGGATCACACAGCTAGTGTCAAGTGTCTGAGGCTGGATTTGAATTCAGGTCCTCCTAAATCCAGGGCCGGTGCTTCATCTACTGTGCCACCTAGCTGCCTCTACTTTCTTTTATTAATATATCCCTCCCACATGCTCCCAAGAAAGCTATGCTTCTAATGAAGAAAAAAGAGAAAAAATTCAGAATTACCAAATAACACATATACAGTGTCTGAGAGTAGGTAGGCTTTCATACCCACAACTGCAGAGGTCAATTTTCTCAACTCTTCTCTGGAGTCAAATGTGGTCATTAAATTGTACATCATTTAGTTTTTAAAATATCTTTCTATTTACCCTGTTATGATATTATTAATACATTGTTTTCCCGGTTCTGATAATATCACTTTGCATTGATTCAGAGTCCTCTCATGTTTCTCTGGATTCTCTATGTTCATTGTTTCTTATAGCACAATGATATTCCATTCTATTCATCCATCACAGTTTGTTTAGCTGATGTCATCTGTTTTGCTCCTTGATCTTTGATACAACTGAAAGTGTTGCTTTGAATATTTTTAGTATCCTTTGTATCAGGAATCCACTTTCAAAACCACAGAGTCCCCTCCAAAATAATCAATTATTTGTGTGTGTGTATACATATTCGTTTACACACCATGGCGTCTCTAAAAACATTGCCACTGTTACGGTTGGAATGGTGGGTTTCTTTTGTTTTCTTTTTTCATAACAGAATCTTAGAGAAAGGTACCAACTCTTTCCTAGGGTTATTCAATACTTAGTAAAAATCCATAATTTTAGACTTGTCAGTAGTCCCTTTCTCAAGAAAGAAACAAGTTCTGATGTCGTGATGGGCAGAGACCAGTGTCGGCTTTTCGTTGTTATTCTTGTTTATCTTGTTGATGTCTTTTATTTTTATATTGCGTTTATTTCCTAATATACTCCTTTCCTCTCCCCTACATTGTGAATCTTCCCTTGTAACAAAGTTTTTAAAAAATAGGCCTGTAAAACAACTGATAATCTACTTTGTTCAATAGCATGCCCAAGATTCCCCACCCATATTCTTCCACTTTTCCAACAAAAAAGAGAGGGGTACATTTTATCATTTCTTCTCCATTTCCAAGCTTTGACCCTTGCTTCTTAGAGGCTGTAGAATGAAAATTCTGAGAAACTGGAAACGCTTGGATACCAGATCTGGTCAGGGAAGTCAGTGTGGCTCCCCTCTGAAATCAGGCCAGGAGTTGATTAAATTTTGTATCACAAGAATTCAGACCATCATATACCAAATTGCCAAGGTGTTACAGTCTGCTTTGGTGGAAGGAAGTTGAACACTGATAAAACAACAAATATTTTCAAATTCACAAATATTTTTTAAAGTCAGCAATATGTGGCTCTTGCTGTCTGTTGTTTTTATGTGTTGTATGCACAAAAGAAGGGTTTTTGATATATACAATTTTAAAAAAGTTATTCTTTTAGCAAAGCCTGTAGATTGAAAAAATCATTTAGCTGAGAGGAGGTTTGATATGATGGGGGTAACCCGCCAACATCTTTTTCTCTTAAGACCACTTTTCCCCACCTTGCCTCTGACCTCTCCCTCAACCACAGATTCCTTTATCTGTATTCTGCTCCTTTGCTTTGTGTAAGAGTCTGTTTCTTGGAAAAACACGAGGGGGGAAATAGAACAATGTAAGAAATCAAATTAGAACAGTTGGAGGAGCTCATGGAGGTGAGGGGTAAGGATATGGCAAAGAAGTAGAATGCACATAAAGTTTGATGTGATACATTAGCCACATACCCCATAGCTTTGTGGAACTTGGAGACCTGAGAGAGAGATTTCTAAAGGAAGGGATGAAGTCAAGTGATGTTCTGACCTTATCACAGGTTTTTTTTTCCTGTTATAGTCAGTCTGTCAACAAGCATTTATTAGGTACCTACTATGTAGCAGGTACTGTGCTAAGCATAGTGCAGCTCAATTATGATCTACTTGGTGTGGGAGGGAAGTATTGCTCCTTACTCTGCCCAGTTCTCATACGTGATTTGGGGCATCACTTAATATTTCTGAGTTCCAGCTTCCTTATCAGCAACATGGAAGAGGTACAATAAATGACTTCCAATGTCCCCTTTACCTCTAAATTCTATGTCCTTTCCCCTACATGTTTAGCAAGGACTCCTCTATACTTGAGAACTGTTGCTCTTACCTCTCCTTGCTACCCTCCCATAGGCATGTACATACATTACACTCAACTTAGAAACCACTTTGAGGGGGATGAGATGGGGACATTGAGTGCTCTTGGATGATTATATTGTCTCTTGTGTCCACTTTATCTCTGTGGTATCAGCTTTATCTGGTTTCTTTAGGTGTTCTGAGGGGACTTCCACTTCTGTGGTCTGTAGAGTGTGAAGGAGTGTGGGTGCCTTAAAAACCAGTGGCTCACTGGGCAAGGCAGGATGATGTGATCCTGTGTGAATAGGAATGGGAGTTTACTGAAGAAAGGCATTGGGCCCACTGGCTACTAGCCAGATGTTCTTTATAGAAATGTCACCAATTACCAGTAGATGGTGCTCTGACAACAGAGAAGCCATAAATCAAATCCAACCCGATAGTACCTCTTTCAAAGGAAAAAAAAATACAGCAAAAACAACAACAGCCTCCACCCCGCCCCAGCCCCGAAAAACTTCTTTTTTTGCATAGAGTATATGAGCTAGAAGGGCCTTAGTGATCATTGCATCCAACCCTCTCATTTTACTTGGTTGGGAGGAATAGGAATTTCAAATTGGGATCAGAGCCAGGAAGCAGCAAGAGTTTGCTACTTCCCACATTTCCCCCACACCTTCCCTTTGTGGATGATTGAGATTGAAATAGGATTGGAGAGATTAGAGTTTGCAGAAATAACAGACAGAATTATTAAAGTATCCCACAGATTTCTTTTCTGTAGGACAGAGTTCCTCCAACCTTTCAGCCCAGTTCAGTTTCTGCTTATGAAGAGGATATCCATGGGCAACTTCCCCTTGAATTTTCCTGAGGGCCACTGAGTTCATGTGTGTGACATAGTGCAAAGATCACTTCGATCTTCTTCCCAACCCTGAGGTATATTATTTGTATGCACCTACCTAGCACACAGACCTTTTCTCATCTGAACTGTAGCCAAATGGGCTGCCATTCATCTTCTGCAGAGAATCTTGCATCTCTAAATGTCTGTCCACTCATCTTTTATTCTCCCACTTTCCTTTACAAGGCAGTTTTTTAAAGTGAGGCAATTGGGGTTAAGTGACTTGTCCAGGGTCACACAGCTAGTAAGTGTTAAGTGTCTGAGGTTGGATTTGAACTCAGGTCCTCCTGAGTCCAGGGCTGGTGCTCTATCCACTGTGCCACCTAGCTGCCCCCACAAAGCAGTTTTTAATTCTACTTTGTTTATGTGACAGTTTATCCAGACTATCGAGGACTTAGAAGATATCACTTGATTATGATGATGGCTCTAGTCACCTAGAATTTTCATAGGACCATGGGGTATACTTTCTTCTGGAAACCCATTTTTTTCCTTAAATAATATTTTATGCAATGATCTAAGACAGTTCCAAAGAACTCATGATGGAAAATGTTCCCCACATCCAGAAAAAAGAACTGTGGATTCTGAATACAGATTGAACCATACTGTTTCTACTTTTGTTTTTTGTTGTTGTTTTTTGAGATTTTTCCCTTTTGTTCTGATTTTCTTTCACAACACGACTAACGCAGAAATATGTTTAATGTAATTGTACATATATAACCTATATAGGATTGCTTTCTGTCTTGGAGGGAAGGGAGGGAGGGAGAAAAATTTGGAATTAAAAATCTTATGAAAACAGATGTTGAAAACTATCTTTACATGTAACTGGAAAATAATAAAATACTTTTGTGATTTTAAAAATAAATATTTTATTCTCCCCCAGTTACATATAAGAATATTGTTAAAAATTTTTGAGTTCTAAATTTTATCTCTCCCTCCCTCACTTCCCCCATCTCTGAGATAGTAAGCAATTTGATATAGGTTATATATGTTCAATCATACAAAACCTGTTACCATATTAGTCATGTTGTGAAAAAAGATACAGACCCAAAGGGAAAAAAAAAACCATGAAAAAAATGCAGACAGTGAAAAATAGTATGCTTTGATCTACATTCAGGTTCCATCAGTTCTTTCTCTGGAGGTGGATAGCATTTTTCATCATGAGTCCTTTGGAATTGTCTTAGATGATTGTATTGCTGAGAATATTGAAATCATTCACAGTTGATCACTGTACAATAATGCTGTTGTGTTGTACAACAGGTAAACAATAGAACATTGGTTCTCCTGGTTCCTCTCATTTCACTTTGCATCAGTTCATATAAATCTTTCCAGGTTATTCTGAAATTCTCCTGATCATTATTTCTAATAGGACAGTAACATTCCATTCCAACCATATGCCACAACTTATTCATTTCCCAACTGATGGGCATTGCCTCAATTTCTGATTCTTTGCCACCATAAAAAGAGTTGCTATAAATATTTTTGTACATAGAGCTCCTTTTCCTTTTTGGGGATCTCTTCGGGATACAGATCTAGTAGTGGCATTGCTGGACCAAAGGGAATACACAGTTTTATATCCCTTTAGGCATAACTTCTGTCAACTTTCAAGTCCAAATTGTATTATTGTTGTCTTGAAGAGCAGCTTGGTCTCATGGAAAGAATGTTGAAGCAGGAATCAGAAGACATGGGCTTTACTGGTCATGTAACCTGAGTTTAGCTCCTGCCCTGGACTATATTACCCTGAGGGAGACACTTCTCTAAAACTCAAAGTCCTTTCTGTAAAATGAGGATAATGTTAGAACCTGTCTGGAAGGGTTTTTGGGAGGATCACATGGGATACTGTTTGTGAAAGCAATTTGAAAACTGTATAGCTTAGGGGTCTTCTACTAAAGTCTTTCTCTCATACCTTCTTGTGACTTAAAGATCATCATCCTGGGTTCTTAAAGGCTACCCTAGAGCATCTCATGTAGGGCCTACTAAGGTAGAAAGATGGTGAGCATAGATCTAGTGACAAATACTCCTTTATACACACACACACACACACACACACACACACACACACACACACACACTAATGCACACTATCTGTTACCCATGCATCTTAACCTGGGATCTGTTGGTAGATTTCAATGAACTTGGCTGGGAAAACATTACATATTGATTTTTACTACCCTCTAAAATTAGGCATTTACTTTGCATTATTTAAAAACATGATTCCAAGACTGCCAAAGAAATCTAGCATCTACAACACACAAAAGGTTAAGAAAACCTTTCATTAAACAATCTCCTAAAACATGGAGAGGGATTATTTGTTTTGTGAATAAGGAGTATCCAGGCCAATTAAATCTTGACTCCTTGAAGTATTGACATATACCTCCAGATGAGAGGGCTATAGTGTATGGAATGTTCAGAGTAACCAGAAATTTATTCTGGGGTGAAAAGTGAATTACATTTACTTTGGAGACTGTGAAGGCAGGACACCAGTCCATGGAGTGCTGGACTTGGAGTCAGGAAGACCCGAGTTTAAATTCTGTCATCAGATGCTTTCTAATTGTGTTACCCAGGGCAAGCCATTTAACTTTTGTTTGCCTCAGTTTCCTTATATGTAAAATGGAGATAATAATGGCACCTACCTCCCAAGGTGGTTATGGGGATAAAAAAAGATCATATTGTAAAGTGCTTTGCAGTCTGTAGAGAACTATATAAATGCTAGCTAACATCATCTTAATGATTATCTCTGATATGGCAGCAGTATTTAAGGAGTGGTAATAACATTGGGGGAGACAGAAAGGGACATGAGAGGGATATGAAAGTGCATCTGAAGCAGTGCTTTCCTTTAGCCCCAATCCCTTCTTAACACCAAGATGAAGAACTTCACAGTGCACTGCTTGCCTAGTTCTGCATCTGAACTTCAGCCAGCTGGGGTTGTCACACACTCTAGGAAGAAGCCTGTGTCTCCTCCCCCCACCAGACGCACCCACGCCTCCTTCCTTCTTCTCAGGGTTGTCCTTATCCAACTTGTTTATACACCAGTTTATCCCAGATTACCCCTTAACTTATAAAATGTTGACTTGGGTCTTTGGGATATTCTATTTCTAATCCCTCCCATGGTTTCAAAGAAGCTCTAATCCCATTGAGCCCCCAGATCTCACAGGGTCCTTTCTATCAGAGCTCCCAAAGCCAGTGAAAGCACATAGGAACAATCCATTTCTCTAAATTGATTAAGGTTGAAGAATCACATCAAGCTCTAGTTGGAAGTCCCTAGACAGGAAATAGAATATGAAAACCATGCCTCTTTACCCAAGATAGCCTTTCCTCCCATGGGTACTATAGAAATGTCAGACTGTTACTTATATTCTATGTGCTGGAGAGGGAAGAGAGAGACTTAAGCTTGCATTCCTGCTCTGGGTAATATTAAGAGGAGGTAGTAGGGAGTCCTTCCTCCTCCATGCACTACCTTAAGAAGGTCAAGGTATCTAAAAGTAAGCTCTACACATAGTAGGCACTTAGTATTTGACAAAAAGTTTGTTTGTGGTATAGTGGGAAGGCCTTGACTTGGAATCCAGAAGATTTGCACTGCCCCTTCTATATGTGTGATCTTGAGCAAGAGACTTAACTTCATCCAGCCTCAGTTTCCTTGTTTGTTAAATGAAGGAGTTTAACTAGATGGACAGGAAGGCCCTGTCCAGCTCTAAAT
The DNA here is from genome assembly GCF_019393635.1 of Dromiciops gliroides. Taxonomy (NCBI): domain Eukaryota; kingdom Metazoa; phylum Chordata; class Mammalia; order Microbiotheria; family Microbiotheriidae; genus Dromiciops; species Dromiciops gliroides. Next base: position 74,420,714 of record NC_057864.1, read on the forward strand.
TTATGATTCCATGACTTGGCTAACATGTGTCTGATGGATGGATGGATGGATAGATTTGGAATCATTTAGGGAGAAGAAGAGAAGACATGAGTATGAAAATAAAGTTGAAGTATTTGAAATTAAATAGAGAATGATCAGACATAAGAACAATTGCAAAATTGTAGCATATGGAACTTGGGATGGATATAAGGAAACATTTCCTGAGAGTTAGGATTGTTAAACATTCTAGCCAGAGATTTGTCAGAATTCACTCTGTTGGGCATATTTAAGAAGATAATTTATTCTCTGTTGGGGTGTGTCTCTGTTGCAGCACAAGGGAAATGACTAAAGAGCTTCTCAAACTCAAAAACCTTCCAAATCTATGACCCTCATGGAGTTAGAGATGTAAGTGATCATTGAATTCATCTGGTCCAACCCCACCCCCTCATTTTATAGTTGAAGAAAGTGAGTCCCCAATAGATTAAATGACTTGACCAGGGTCATATAGATAATAAGTAGCTGAATTAGAATTTGAACCCTGGTCCTCTGATTTCGTAACTGACACGATTTCAGTACTGCCCTAATGATTCTACTATGGCTAGAGAAGTAATTTGTTACCAGTAAGCAGGCTGCATGCTGTGGAGAGGGGTGGAGGGGGGGGCAACAAGCACTAGACTGCATTTTTTCATGCTTGCTGCTGCCTTGGTAAAAGGAGAGAAGAACCTCCTTTTGTAAAATAGGAAGGGAGAGAGGGGGTGAAATGAAAGGGCTGATTGCAGCTGTCTCTCTGTGCAGCAACCTGGTCTGAGGTGAACTTCACTTAATCATGAGGTCGATCATTTTAAGCCAAAGATATGTCTATCAACAATGGGAATGTCGAGCTCATGACTGCAGATTTCTAAGCCTTCTGCAATGGCCACACATTTATATGTACATGATGAAACACCATAGTGCATATGTGTGCATACACACATGTATATGTGCTCACCATGCATACAGATGTACATTTGTATAAGTACCCATACCATATACACACACACACACACACACACACACACACACACATACTTCCATGGAGGAGTAGCTAATCTGGCCATACCCACTTCCCATTATTCCTTCACACACACATTCCTTCATGCTATACAACACACATTAATAATTTCAAAGGCACATGGGTGTCTTGTTTCCTTCACTTGTGGCCTTTCTGGCCCCTTTTCCCCCATTTCCTCCTTCCCATTAGGATTTAGAGCCTTAGCTATAGCTATACTTAAGCCCAACACCCTCATTTTACTTCCCTGTTATATATGTTAGAGTGTTTTGGTGATTTAGAAAAGGAAGTGGCAACCTGGGACAAAGCTGGAAGAAGCAGAGATGAAAAGTCTTCTTGAAGTGGAGAGCAGATGGAAGAGGGCTAGCGGATGCTGACAGCTGTCCACAGGAGAGGTGACATCAGAGAGCTCCAAGAAGTCTGAAGACAAAACAGCCAGGCCAGGACGTCCCTCACCTGTTATCTTGCCTTACTCTTGATTTTATCAGTGCATTACTGCCAAATACCTGGGTTCTTTCTGTGGGGCTTCGTCCACCTTTCAGAGTCCTGGTATTCCCCCAGGAGTGATGTGCATGGGCAAGTGGAGAACTCCAATCTGGGGTACCTGCTATATTGGGTGGAAAGTGGGCCAGAGATAACAACCATTCTCAAGCGTAGGAGGGGAGATGCCTCCCTTTGTTCTACCTTACCTCTGCCACCTTGCTACCTGTTCTATTTTATCCCTCCCTTCTACGGAGAAGTCGTTGAATAAGGCAGGAGGGATGACTTGGGGAGGATTGAAGGATATATATATATATATGTGTGTGTGTGTGTGTGTGTGTGTGTGTGTATACACACATATATACATACACATATATACACATATGTATGTATGTATAGCGCGTGAGACACTCTTCAAGGTGTAAAAATATAGAAATAATCAGTTTCCCCAAAGACCCTCATCAAGTGCAGAGGTAGCCACAGAGCAGAGAAAGTTTGGAAGTCAAGAATTCTTCAGGGGTGCTCGACGGTACCCGATGGATGGTGAGAGAGGAAACTATCTCCCAAGTGGGCGGACCTGTCGCCCGGAGGCTGCCCCTGAGCTTCCCGAGTTGTAGAGGCAGAAGTTTCCATCAGAAGCTGTCTCAAGTCTCTGAGAGGATAGGGTCTCAAGAGATCCCACCTCCTCCCGTCTGTCTCTTCCCCAAGAAAATACCTCATTTGTAGACTTCTGTTTAGGGAGACCCTTCTGTGGAGAAACCTAAGCATTCATGAGACTAGCCTTCGAGCAGCGGGGGAGATGTTTTGGGGTTTCCGACTGGGGCTCAGCAAAGAGAGGGAAGGAGGTCTGGAGCCGCGAATCCAGCCCTGGGGAGAGGTAGGGGGCGATATGCTCACAGCTCCCTGCTCCCGAGGCTGCCCAAGAACTTGGCTCCGAGCCTTTGCGCTAGCTCTTTGAAATCCTTTGGGAAAGGGAGACGCGAGTGCATGTGCGCCCCCAGTCCCCGCCCCGGGCAGAGACACCAACGTGCCGCCAGCTGTGCGGGTTCTCTTCCTTGGACTCATCCTTTAGGGAGGTTCTTGCCTCGGAAAAGCTACGAAGACTGCATGCTGCCGTTTTTGCTTTAGCGGAAAAAAAAATCAACAAAAACCCCACAGAACAGCTCCCCCCCCCCACCAGCCCAACCATTGTTGCCCGAGATTCTTCCTGATTATACCCCGCCCACTCCTCTCCACGTCCTCCTACCCCCATCCTCATTCTCTCCAGGTCTGCTTCTGAGTGGTGAGCTGCTGAGCTCTTCCCCCCCCCCCCTCCTTCTTGCTCTTCCCCTCTCCACTCTCTCCCCCTCCCCTCGCTCTCCTAGCCTCCTTACACCCTCTCCTTCTCCTTCTCTCCCCTTTCCTGTCTCCTCCTCCTCTCCCTGGAGAGAGGATGTTTAGGTTGCAGGGGAAGATTGAGTCGTTCGGGAGGAAGTTCAGTCTTTGGACCCTTCCCGCTTCGGGCTGAAGCCAGCCTGAACGCAGCAACCTGTTTCCTCGCTGGAGTCCTCGCCCCCGGAGGAGGTGCAGACGAGCGTTTGGGCTGCCTGCTGATCGGTGGCATTGAGCTGGGCGCCGGCAAAGACTTAGGGACCGCCTTTGCTTTCTCCAGGCTTAACTTTTAAGTTAGGCGGACTATCGGGAAGTGATTTTCCCCCCTGAGGAAGCAGCTCTTTTATTTATTTATTTATTTATTTTTTTGGGGGGTGGGAGGTTGTGGTGACAGCAAGAAGGAACCTCGATTTATCCATTTTCCTTCTCCCTTTCATCCCTCCACTGGTTTGCGTCTGTACTGGCAGATTTAAAGACCCAAGGCTGTCCCTGTGGAATTTAGGGTTGATTTTTTAAACTGCCTTTCAGGGACAAAGCTTGAAAAAGATTCACCGTTCCCAGTTCAGCATTCTTTTCAAAGTTTTAAAAAAAAATTTATTTTCCCCTAACCAGTCAACCACCAAACTGTTACCTACGGACTGGGGCCAGTGACAGCCTGTCTCTCTGAACTGGGGTGTGTGTGTGTGTGTGTTTGTGTGTCTCTAGAAGAGCGATGTTTGAAGGGCAAACCACCCCACCCGCATCCCTCCCTGGTCCCAAGCGTCAACATGCCCTGACTCTTTGAAGGAAAAGACATTGCCTCTAGGATCTGAGCTCCTTTCCTTTTCTCCCTCCTTCCCTCTTCTTCCTGAGGGATGGAGCTTCACAGCAGTCGCCTTTAGACTGAACAGTCCAGAGTGGTGGTGGTGCTGCCGCCAGCGGCTGCCTCTGGCTCTCAGCGACTGCTGTCGCTGCCTCTCCATTTCGGTGCCTCTGTTTCTCGCTTCCTCTGTCTGTCTGTCTGTGCTTGTCACTAGGTGTGGGGCGTTCGGCTCGGATCACCTTTGTGTGTGTTTTGTTTGTTTAAACTTCCAGGATGGCTCGCTTTGGGGAGGCTGTGGTTGGCAGGCCAGGATCCGGAGATGGAGACTCTGAGCAGAGCAGGAACCGGCAAGGAACACCAGTGCAAGGAACGCCAGTGGCCGCCTACAAGCAATCCAAAGCCCAGAGGGCCAGGACTATGGCTTTATACAACCCCATTCCGGTCAGGCAGAACTGTTTCACCGTCAACAGATCCCTGTTTATCTTCGGAGAAGATAACATTGTCAGGAAATATGCCAAGAAGCTCATCGATTGGCCATATCCTTTCTCCCGCACCCTACCCTTCTCTCCCTCTCTTCATTTCCCCTCGTGAGGAAAAAAAAAATACTCATGGATGGGATTATTTTTTCCCATTCTGGTTCCAATGTGCACCTTTCCTAAAGTGCACCCTTCACTTCGGTGTGTTTAAGGAGCTATTTTGATGTGGTAGAGACCAGCGTGTGCACTAGTGTTTTTCAAGGTAAGACTTTTGGTTTCTGACCCCCCCCTCCCCCCCAATTTGGATAGCCAAGCAACTCATGGACTAGGGAGCCTGATGAGTGGGCCAAGTTTTTCAGGCTTTGTCTGATTTTCACACCCTCCCACTTCCATTCCCTTCCTGCGCTTCACTCTTTGCAGGTTTTGTTGCTGAGAATCTCACTCTTAGATAGAAATCAGTTCCTTTCTCTCCGCACTGCTCCACCTGCTCTCCCTGAAAGGAGTTTGGAAGACGCCAGTGCTGCCTCTGCCTATTGGGAAACGAGGGCTATGGATGATTGAATCTGTCAGGTTCTAAGTCCCGAAAGCTCAGTGCCAGAAACCGAGGAGCAAACGAAAAGAAAGCAAGCCCCTTCCATCGGGGTCTCAATAGTTTGCCGGGGACTGTTTCAGGTTAGCTCTTAAATGGAGTGTGGCCACCGCCCAAAGCACCTGGAAGTTGGAAGTTCCAGCTGGTAAATGGGGGAAGCTCAGACAGACTCTCTTTTCTTTCTGAGTCCGAGTTTTTAAGTCCCTTTCTCCCCCTTAACTATTTGACACAGTTCGACTTCTTAACGGCTCCCTAGAAATGAATTGAGCGGGCTTGTTTTGAACAGTTAGGAAAACAGGTGTGTTATCAATCTTCTAGTGCTCCTAATGCACTACACGCCATAAAGGGGGGAAATGGGGGGGGGCACGGAGGCGGAGGCAGCAGCAGCAGCAGCGGCGTCAGGCCAAGGGAAGAGGCTTTGCAGGTTTAGTCAAATGCACCAATTGCTTGCTTTTGATTAGGCACCTTATTGTCTTAATCTTCCTTAAGAATTACGGTGCACCGCCGGGGTTTTAGGGCACCGAAGGCCCTGTAAATAGAAAGCAAACGAGTGGTTTAGTGTTAAATGGATAGTAGGCTTGGAGACACTCGACATGCATGCTTGGGTGAGGTTTACTGGCGAGGTTGCGCACCGCTAGGCACTAGTCTGCAACGAGGCCCCTCCTTCTGTCTCCCTCCCCCACTTTATCCGCCCCCTCCCCCCTCCTCGGCAGGTGTGCACCAGCAGGACAGCTGTTGGTTGCACTGGGGCCCTGGTATCTGCCACACACAAGGCAGGTTTCCCTCGGGCTTCCGTATCTCCTCCACCAGCTCTTGGGTTTCTCTCTCCTTTCTCTCTCTGCCGTGCTCCCTGCACTAATCCCCCTCCCCTCTTCCCTTGATCTCTCTTCTTTCCACACTCCAGCAGCGCTGCTATTAGCTAGTGTGTGGCGCTTCTCGACAGCACCCCTCATTAGAGAGGAGCATCTCTAAGCAGATATTCTTCCTGCTGCTCGAACCCACCCACTACCAACCCTGTCTGGGCTTCTCCCTACCCGCCCTACCGCCCTACACCATTCCCCCTAGAGGGAGAACACACACACACACACACACACACACACACACACACACACACACACTCCCCCCCCCTCGGGGGGGGGGTATCCTAGTTTAGTTTAACATGCTGGTCCCCTGTTGAGAGCTCAGAGCCCTGAGAATCCCTAACACTCCCTCCCCTCCTCCCCTCCTCCCCTCCTCCCCTCCTCCCTCTTCTTAACACCATATTCAGCTGTCTTTGTGTTGGGCTCGGTGGGTGCAGCCTTCCTATTATGCAGCTAGCCCCTCCCTGTTTAACCAGCACCGGCATCCTAAAGACCGGACCCGCAGCACTCTTCTACCTTTACATTTATCTAAAAATTTCACAGGTCACAAGGACCTGTCTTGCTGTCTGTACCTTTTATGGTGTGTTTACTCCGACAGGCTCCTCATTTTCACTCTACAGACAAAGGCACCCAGCCACCGTGTGGTAAGCTTGCCCGCAGTCATAACTGGTACCTCGGACAGCGCTACTGAAACTCCTAACTGTGCCCCTTAAAGGCACAGGTAGCCTGATACTTCTCACCTTAATCACCTATTTCTGCACTTCCTATCCTTTGGGCTACTGTACCCTTGCTTCTCTAGGCTTTGCTGAGTAAAGCACGTTTCAGAGACCATGTGGTTGACCCAGCCATGCTTTTTCTTTCTCTTTAAAGGCAAGACTTTTTCATAAGGTATTGGCAGGCAACTGCACTGTCAATACCATTTACATCTCCCTTCTTTTTACTCTCCCGAGTAAGAAAAGATATATTGGTAGGCAAGGGATTAACTTGGCTTCAGCATCTTGTCCTTTTCTGTGGCAGGGGTGATGATAGGGAGCATGACCCCCATCTAAATGGTCCTTTGAATCTCTGGTAATGAGGTGGACCTCCTGTCAGTTTCATGTTACACTACAGCAGTGCTTCTTCCCCAGTGTTCAGATAATCTCTGAGGAGATGCATAGAGCTGCCAAGTTGAGAAGATTAAAATCCACCACACTTACTTTTTCTTCTGACTTTACATTTCAGGTGACACATGCATCATATAAATGAATTATGTATGTAAAGCAGCATTTTGTAACTCTTAAAAGAATATATAAATGTTACTGTTTTGTTGATATTGCATATAAATACTATTGGGATTTTTTGGGGTGCTACTATCCTTATCCTTATTATTTTCTGTAGGTGATGGAGATTTGGCAACTTCCAGCTTCAGCTGATAAGCCAATCTTCCCCATTCTTCTATTTATCTACCCCCATCCCACTCTCATCCATCTAAACCACTCAAGCTCCCAGTTTCCCTAAAGTTCTTCATCTTCCCTAACTGATTCTCATAGAATCATCAATATGTATCAAAGAAAGGAGTGTTGACTTAACCTAAAATCATATAGAAACTCTATTCTTTGAAATGACTTTTTTCTCCCCCCAAAAAAGGTCAAGACCATATTTTGGTGTCAATATCAAAGTTAATTTCTTCATTATTGGTGCCTATTGGACATGGCTGGGAATGATTGTTATTTGTGTGAGGACTACCTCCCTTTTTCCCTCTGAGAGGCTTAAATTCTCTACCTCTTCTGAAAAAAAGATAGTTACTGTAGGATTAAGGGGCTAGTGTGTACTTGCGTGTAACATTGCTTATAATATATGCTTCAAATACTTTCAGTTTGGCCTTTAAGGTCTAGTCACATAAAAGAATAACATTTTATTTATGCTCTGCAGAAACTTACAACTTGAGGGTGGGCTTTGTACCTGAAAGGAGAGGTCTCATTTTCAGGAGGAGAGGTGCTTAAGGGAACAACAAAATTGACATACCAGATGGAGCCAGGACAATAGCTCAGCATTGAATGTGTCTTCTTTTTCTTCAAAGCTACAATTGTATTAGGAAAGATTTTCTTCATGACAATGTCTTCTGCAGAAATCCTATGCCTTTTCAAAAATGTTAATTCTGTTTGGGGCCTTAATATCCAATTCAGTAAAGAAAACAACTCTTCTTTCCTCAAAGTTGCTATAATGAAAATCAGACTCTCCAGGTGGTTGTTCAGTGATGGTTTGTGCACAGGACATGACAACTGACCTGAGAGGAACAGAACATTTTTATGATGGCCTGTGGTTTCATATGCATTTTTATATCCCTAGGGATAAGGAAAAACATTGCTATGTCATGTATGGAAACTCTACCCAGTGACTTAGCTGTATTGGATTTTCCCCCATCTGCTTAGAAGAATTCATCCAACCAAGAGAAATACATATTTTGATATATATAGAAAACGGGAATAATAATAATACCTAACTCCCATGGTTGTTGTGAAGATCAAATGAGAGAAAACTTATAAAATGCTTAGCACAGTACCTGGCACATAGTAAATACTATGTAAATGATGATGATGATGGCTGAATTTTATTCCAGTGGAAAAGTCAAATGTATTCATAGCTACTATGGTGCCATAGATTGAATTTCATTATAATGACCTCCATCCCATGTTTAGTTACTGTAGAGAGTTCCTTTGTAGGTTGAGTACCTTCTCACCTTGAACTATGAACAGGGATGTGGAAATATTTTTTTCCTATTGTGAACTTTTCATTGTAATGACATCACTTCATGATTGTTTGAGTTTTCCCATCTCTTAACCTGACATACACTTCTTTCCTGCTTAGATCTTACATGTTGGTTATATATAACATGAGAAAGAAGGTCAGAATGCCATTATTAGGGACTGACAAAAAAGAAGGGACTTTGGATAATGCAGAAATTCTTGGCATTTTCCTGGAATATCTGTATGATGATACAGATAGTGATCAGAGATTGTGATTTCAATCATCATGGAGACTTCAAGGAACTGGTCTAATATCTCAGTTTTGTTGGGTTCCCAGGGCCCTCTATTAACTGGCAATCAAACTCTTCATTTAACATAAGGTGTGGGTAGTATTCACTCCAGGGAATTAAACAATGTTTTGCTATGGGTATTGGTTGTAATTGGGATAATACACAGAAAGCTGGGAAATGGGTTGGAGTGAACGAGTTTGACAGAATTTAAATGACTTGGGAAGGAGATAAAAATAACTTGAAAGTGATGCTTTTGCCTGTTGGATTACTTGCCATTATTTCCTTACTTTTCTCTGCTCACTTCCCCCTGTAAATAGGCATGATGTATGCTATGACTTAAATCAAGAGAGGAATAATGAAAATAGAACTTCTGAAAGACCCAGACTTTTAGAATAATTAGATTTCTCTGAAATTGTGTGTATTTGTCATTGCTGTATAAAATATAGGATTTTTATGGGTCTGCTGCTTTAATTTTTTTGTTGTTAAAGGAACATCTGGTTTCTTTCAACGATTCTATTTTACAGTTAAAATAAAATCCAATTCAAAATTTGCTTTAAAAAATCAGGTCTCTTGCAAGCCCCTTTGACTCTACATATTTGATCAGTAGATCAGTAGTCCTTGCCCAGCTAGTCTGTATTTATTTCATTTGCATGACTGCCTGGAGAGCTGCAATTCACTTAAGACAGAGAGATGGGATCTGACCGATCGCATTCTACTCCATTGATCCTATCTTGTTTCCACATGACCACAATGAAAGACATAAAAGAGGCAGTCCAAGCCATTCTCTAATTAATGCTCTTTTATTCAAGGAGAGATTCTGGATCTCCATCCTTTGCTCCCTTTGCCCTCCCAGTCTTCTCCATCCTTCTTTTCATCTTTCTTTATTTCTCCTCCTCTTTCATTTTTAGGTCTGCCTTGGTGAATAATTCATCATACATGTGGGTTTTCCTAGGATTTCCAGAAAAGCAATGCTTCTTGTCTTCTCTTTGGATGTAGCTGAGGGCTTCTGCCAAAAAGGGGCAGTTCCAGAAATGGATTCTTTTTCCAAAAGCATTTCATAGAGTAGGCTTTTGACCCCTGTTTATGGCAAGCCTTTTATTGCCACCTTTCTCTTAATGACTGCTCCTTCCCCAGTATCCATCATCGTATTGACGGTCCCCAATAAATATTAAACAGTCCCAGCCACTAGCCAACAGGTATAAATAGCTCAAGGATATTTATGTGCCTAAATGTCTGTCACCCAAAGTCCCCAGGCTGATAAGATGCTGACAGAATAGGCAAAGAAACAGACATCTATTACACAGTTTCTTCCTCTTCTAAAATTCCCGTTCTAATTCACAGATTAATCAATTGTGGGTGGGTGGAGAATAGATTCATTTTAATTGTTGTGAGAAGCATCTTACTCAGCCTTTTTCTCCATTCCATGAATTCTAAAGCAATTCCTTTCAGAGGGACAGAATGTCAGGGGCTTTAACACACCCTGTGTCTTCTCAAGCATTATAATCCTATACAGAGCAGAATTATGTGTGGGCTTACCAATATTGTTTCCAACATCATTCTTTAAGAACAGAAAGTACAGCACAAAGTTTCTTAGTCACTTCTAACCCAGGAGTTGCTTGTATTTCTAACCCTATTCAAAGTTCAGGGGTTTTTGCTGTGTGAGTGACTGAATTATTTGTTTAATTTCTTGCTCCCTTCATCTTTGGCTCTATCTTCTATCTACGTCTGGGCACTCTGCCAAGCTCTCTTATCATTGCCTCTGGAAAGCAAGAAAGGGTCTCTGCCAAAGGTGGTTGATTATGGAGGAGCATTGAATTACTTTACTAAGTGGGGAGCTTGAGATGCTGATTCTTTGGATGCATATGTATGTATGCACTTACATGTGTGTGATGCTGTGTGTGTGTGTGCATCTCAGAAGCCTATCCTTCTTGATGCCACTTTGAGATCCAAATCCAAAGGGCTGAGTGACTGTCTTCCCTCCCAGGAAGAACTGCTGGATCCCCAAAAAAGCCCTTTAATTAAAAGCCTCCCTGGGTCACTTGGATGACCTAAAGGTGGACATGATCTTCCCAAATGGAACTGTAGGATATCTTTCCAAAATACATTAGAGTAAGTTGCTCTAGAGGTAGTCCTTTAGAGTTTAAGTATGAGCAGTGACTTTGGAAGTGTTACCTTGTCTATCTTGGAAGAAAGAGGCTTACAGCATTATAGGATGATAGGATTTAGGTGGGCATTCTTAACTTGGGGCCCATGAACTTGTTTTAATGTTATTTATTTTCCTTTTTAATACGATGTAGTTTATGAATTTAAAAAATGTTATTCTGAGAAGGGATCCAAAGGTTTCACTAGAGTGTTAGAGTAGTCCATGACTCCAAAATGGGTTTAGTCCTTGAGCTAGATTATAACTTCAGAGATTACAACTTTGAGCTGAGATCACATATAACTTCTACATCCCATATAATTTCATATTTTGAGGTTCTTCTTGGCATTTAATTTAGAATTATTTGGAGAATCTGGAGAATCCCCAAGAGGCTGATGACTTATTTTTCCATTGATCTGTATTATCTTCATGTTCCATCCAAGCTTGCATACTTACTTGGTCTGGGTCCTTAAAGCTAGAGATTGCCCTTACCACCTTTGAAATAAATCTATTCTTGCTTTCTCCCCCTTAGAACACATTAAGGATCCAGGCAGTAAGTTGACAGGTGTTAGTAAATGCTTACCATGTACCAGGCATTATGCTAAGCTCTAGGGATACAAAAATGGGGGTGGGGCAAAGTCATAGCCTGCCCAAAGAGGGTATATTCTAAGAGAGAGACAACATTTAGTAACTCAGTATGTAGTATATACAAAGTAGACAGAAGGTAATCTGAGAAGGCAAAGACCCATAAAAGCCTCTGAAAGGATTTGGGACTTGACCTGGATCTGGGAAACCAAAAAAGTAGAAGTGAGGAGGCAGAGTATTTCAGGCATGGAAGACAAACAATGTCAAAGCCCATTGTGTTTGAGGACCTGCAAGGAGGCTGTTGTAGCTGGATCATAGAGTATATGGTGGGGACATAGGAGGAATATTCTGGTGGTAAAGAAGACTGGAAGAGTAAGGAGAGTCCAGATTTTTATGAGTTTTAAGTGTCATATAGAACACTTTATATTTGATCCAGAAGATAAGCAGGAGCTCCTGGAGCTTCCTGACTATGTCACATTCCTGAGTAGGAGACTGACATAATTATACTTTCTTTCCAAAAAATCAACTCAGTAGCCAGGCAGAGAATGGATTAGAGTTGGGAGAGACTTCAGGCAGGAAGAAGATTTAGAAGACTATTGCAATAGTTCAGGAGAAAGATAATAAGGACCTGAACTAGTGTTGTGGTGTGAGCAAAGAGAAAGGAATGCATAGGAGAGACATGGTCAAGGTAGAAACAAAATTCATCAAAAGATTGGATATGTTCGGTGAGTTAGTGAGGAATTGAGGATGACACCGAGGTTGAGACACTGTGTGCCTGAGAGGCTAATTGTGCCCTCAAGAATAATAGGGATGTTTGAAAGAGGGGAAGGTTTTAGAAGAATGATGAATTCTTTTCTGGATGTGTTGAGTTTGAGATATCTATGGAGTATCCAATTCATGATGTCCAAAAGCCAATTGGTATTGTAGGACTGGAGTTCAAGAGAGACTAGGGTTGGATATATGATCTGGGAAATATTTACATAAAGATGATAATTCAACCCATGTGAGCTAGTGCTATCACTAAGTAAGATAGCATAGAGTTAAAACAAAAGAGGGTCCAAGACAGGGCCTCTGGGGTCATTCTTAGTTAGAGAGGGTAACATGGAAGAAGAACAACAAAGAAGACTGAGAAGGAATGGTCAGACAAATAAGAGGAGAACCTGGAGGGAGCAGTGCCACAAACATTCAGAGAGAATAAAATATCCCGGGGGGAAAAGTTTACCCACAGGCTGCAAAGAGGTGAAGAAGGATGCAGATTGAGAAGAGACCATCAGGTTGGACAATTAAGGGATCAGTGGTACCTGTGGAGATGGCAGTTTCAGTTTAATGCTGAGGTCAGAAACCAGATTGGAGAGAGTGCAGTTGGAGGATATTGAATGGATCCACAGCAAAACAAAAGAAGGGTTTTGAATGATCTGATGAAAAAAGTAATTGCTTTGTCATGCTGCATGAAATTCAGAATTACACTCAGGTGTAATGTTTTCTTTCAGTGACCTAGCCATCTAACCAGTAATTTGAGGACCATGTGCCCATACAGTGACTTTGAAACTAAAGCCAAGTCCCCTACAGCTCATGAGAATTCTTTAAGCTACACGTAAAAAACCCCAAAAAACTATAGTCTTGTGACTCTTCCCTAATTTCTACACCTTTGTCTAGTAGGGCTGGTCAAGGTTTGTAAGAGCTGAAAAGCATGCCTTGAATTTTCAACAGTTGCTCACTAATCAGCTGGTAGTTTTTAGTCTGGTGTTATTGTACATTCTTTTGTTAGGTGATCCCCTTCAGCATTAAAGTTGGTTCCTTATTAAGTTACTATCTCAAATTCAGAACACATTCTCTCTTTACTTCCTAAACTGTGTTCTAGTCTGTTTAGCATCAGCTTTGACTAAGACCAGATAAGTGCTTGTAGAAGGAGAGATCACCAGGCTGAGAACACCCACCCTATTACAAATATCTACCTCCCCCAAGCTCATCTCAGTGTTATCTTCTGTATGAAGATTTGGTCTTTGTGTTGAGGTATTGTGTCTTCAGGATTTCCCCATTAAAGTGAAAAGTAATCATACAGGCAACTCAGCAGAATGGAAAGAACACTGGACTTGGGTTCAGAAGAGAATTGGATTAAAATCCCACCTCATTAACTCTGTGACCAGGGACAAATCCCCTTTTTGGAGCCCCAGTTTTCTCATTTGTAAAAGGGCAGGGGATTGTGTCTGTAGTACCTACCCCACAGAATTGCCAAAAAGATCAAATGCTTCCATTACCCTTTCAATTCCATAGGCAGTACACAGGTGGTGTCTGGGACATGCAGCATGATGTGCACTCCAATTGGAGGCCCCAAAGCCCCCCGGGGGTCAGCTTTTTGTAGCATTTTTAAACAAAGGGCTTATGTAGAACTAATAGGATACTGCCCTATTACTAGTGAGGCAAGGCAATGGGGTAGTCTAGACCACCGAAATTAATTGTCCGATAATGAATGAGGAATGAGGGCCAGGCAGTCAGGAAACTTTAACTATAGTTGTGACATAGCATAAAAGTGACTGGGATGGGGGAGATTGGGTGCTTGGTTCACTTAAGTCTTAGCATACATATATTCTGGGTGCTAGGGTTGAGTCAGGCAAACTGGGTTTCACTGACTAGTAATTGGTTAATGATATAAAATGCACAAACACACAGAGAGATACATATTCACACCCATATATTTATAAAGTGATTTAAGGTTTGGAAAGTGCTTTCCTCATAACAACCTTGAGAGTTAGATAACACAAGGATAGCAACGATTCTAGGACAGTTAGGTGGCACAGTGGATAGAGTGCAGGGCCTGGAGTCAGGAAGAATTATATTCCTGGCCTCGGACACTTACCAGCTATGTGACCCAGTGCAAGTCACTTAACCCTGTTTGCCTCAGTTTCTTCATCTGTAAAGTGAACTGGAGAAGGAAATGGCAAACCACTCCAGTCTCTTTGCCAAGAAAATCCCAAACAAGGTCACAAAGAATTGGACATGGATAAAAAATGACTCAACAACAACACTCTATTCTGGGGTCACTTCCCCAGTCTTCACAGGCATTCTCAAGTTAGAGTTCCTGGAGGGCAGCTAATTACTTTCCTTCTCAGGTTTCTAAACAACTACCCTGTGGGTCTGTGTTTTTAGTACTTTTGCTTATGGGCTCTTACTTCTTTTTCACATCAGTCTTTATCCAACATCCTAAATTAACTTTTAGAAAAGGGTACTTACTGAAGTGCTATAATAAAACAGATAGTACAAAACATCCCTCCCCCCAAATCAGAGGCACATGTTCCCCCTGAACACACAACATCTTTGTGAAGAGTAGACTCTAACTTAATGTACAAAAATATTGAGGCTTCCATGTTGCAAAAGGTGATGTGGTAACTGGGAACATTTTGATATATTATCTCCCTTTGTGGAGCCTTCATGAGGTATCATTCTCTGCTGGGCTCCAAGGATAGATCCCTTTCTAGAGTCACTAGCCAGTATGTTCTCCATCATGAGATGTCACACTCCTTAAACTACTTCCTTCTTCAGGTGGCTATGCTCTTGTATCTAACCATGTTTGTATTCCTCCTCACTGTGCCTCCCTATTCTTCTATTTGAATATGTTGTGTCCTTTTGGTCCCTTCTCCTCAATGACATAGTCAGTGGAAGGTGGGGGTAAGAAGGAGGAACTTTCTCCTCCTCTCACAATAGCAATTCCACATTAGGGGCTTGGCTTGAACTAGAATCCTCCACTGAAATGCACTGCTGAGCTAGAACCCTCTGGACTGAGGAACTGCTGAAATCCCTCTGCTGTTTAAAGCTCCCTGAGTCATAGTTAATTTTTTTGCAATAGCCAATCATGCCTTTTCCTTCACTGATCCAATCAAAGAGGTTTATGCCTCAGGATATAGACAGCCTAATTAATTGAAATGTGTTAGTGTGAGTGCACATGGATATGTGTGTGTGGTGGTATTCCACCCATTACATGAGTAGTATTATCCCTATTTTAAAGATGAGAAAAATGAGGTTCAGAGAGAATCTGCTTTGACTTAGAATTACAAGATTAATAGGTACCAAAGCCAAGATTTTAACCTAAGTCTCTCTTGACTCTAAGTTCCTGTGTTCTTTTTCATCTTACTGAGCCATTTTCAGTCACCTTCTAATGAGTTAGTTTATCAAATCTATTCCAGCCTGACAATTGAGGGTATGGTCCGCTCTGTGGGAATGGGACATAGAATGGATCCCATTTGATAGGAGGAAAGGAGAGGTCAGGCTATAAAGAACTCACTACCTGGGGAAAACTGTTTTAGGTGGAGCACTGCAGTGGAGGGAGGGTAACTGATTAGTTTGGAAATTGACCAGTCTGGCAATATTGGGTCACTAAGATGGAGGAGGAAGTGATCCAAAGGGAGGTGGGAGGACACCAAAGATAGATTTCTCCAACTTCACAATATTGCATAGGGTTGGCACTGCCTCTAGGTTATTTAAGGGCACTTGAGTGCTGCAAATTATAGATTTACCCCACTGTGAAAAACAGAGTGAATTCACTCTTTTAGTGTCATTTTAGTAGCCAGAAGACTGTTTGAATTGGCACCTCAGATATCTACGGTATAATAAGAGAGGTTTATATCAATGATTCTGAGGCACTGCAGAATCCTCAAGGGCTTTCTGAATTTCTTGTGAAAGATTTAATTCTATTCATGGTAGTTTGAGTGCTATGTATGTTATTGTATTCTAATTCTAACACAATTGGTTGTCTGTACATGACGTTGGTTGTTGTTCAGTTGTTTTTCAGTTGTGTTCAACTCTCTGTGACCCCATTTGGAGTTTTCTTGGTTAGAGATACTGGAGTAGTTTGCCTTTTCTTCTCTAGCTCACTTTACAGTTGAGGAAACTGAGGCAAAGAGGGTTATGCGACTTACCCAGGGTCACACAGCTAGTAAATATCTGAGGTTGGATTTGAACTCATGAAGATGAGTCTTCCTAACTCTAAACACCGTGCTCTATCCATTGTGTAACCTAGCTGTACATGATATATAAGGTAGCTCTATTAAGTAGGATAATTGATTAACTGTTCTACAGCCATACCATATGACAGGAGTTTACTATAGCATCCTACACAGCTCCTCTCAATTTCTTGGTACTTCTTAGGGCTAAAGTGGAAGCTTGGCATAATTGCTAAATTAGAACAAAGACTAATTTTTCATGCATTGTTGGTTCAGGGTTGAGATTTACTATGCTGCTGTTTGTATTATGTCTATTCTGGGTGCAGGACTTTATATTAAGACAGCACTGGAAACAAAAATGCTCAGATTCCCAAGAGAGATTTGGTTGAACACTTCAGGAGGGATTAGTTTTTGGAGGATCTACCCTTAGCTTGATTCCTTGTTTTCCAGTGTCAATGTATTAGGCATGTATCTTGCCTCTATTACCCATTCTCCTCTTTCTTTGACATCAGGATTATGGTGGTTTTACAACTAGCTTCTGTGATATTGATTAACACTATCTGGGTTCTTGAGGGTCTATTCTAAATTTTGTAGCCATTTGTAGAATCATAGAAGTGGAAGTTTCCTTTGAAGTAATTTAATCCAACTTCCAATGCAGTATTCCTGACATATGGCTAGCCAGTCTTTTCTTGGATACTTCCAGTGACTGGGAGTTCACTACATATCCAAGCAGCTCATTCCATTTTTAATAGCTTTCATTTTTTCCCCTCATATTGAGACAAACATCAATTACTTATAACATCCACCTACTTCTGCTCTTGAGAATAACAGAATATATTACTCCTTTTTATAGGATATCTTATTCCCTCTAAATATTCTCTCCCAAATCTGAACATTCCCAATTTCTTCAACCATTTCCCTTTATTATGGGCTCTAGTAGCCCCAACTTCTAGTGGATACACTGCAACTTATCCCTGTCCCTCTTTTTTTTTTTTTTTAGTGAGGCAGTTGGGGTTAAGTGACTTGCCCAGGGTCACACAGCTAATAAGTGTTAAGTGTCTGAGGCCAGATTTGAACTCAGGTACTCCTGACTCCATGGCCGGTGCTTCCCTGTCCCTCTTTAAAATATGGTTTCTGGAAAAAAACCCAAAGTATCCTGGATCCTATCTTATTAGCATGGAAAACAAGAAATTTATTTCCTATGATCAGTACATTTTACTTTTATCTACAGTTTAAGATTTCCTTAGGTTTTTTGCAAACACATCAAAGTTTTGATTCATGTTAAGCTTGTGGTCTAACACCCTCCGATGTCTTTCTTGTGAACTGTTATCAAGCTTTATCCATTTTGTATTTAGTATAGAAGGCTTTTTGTCCTCAAGGAATATTTTTTAAACCCTGTTAAATTTTATCTGGCTAGTTTTAGCTCAAAATTAAAGTCTATCAAGATATTTTTGAATCTTGAGTTTAATATTTAACATATTAGTTATCCCTCTCAGTTTTATGTTTCCAGTGAATTTAATAAGTATATATTTTGTTAATGAATAAAAATTATCATATACTTATTAAGGGCTAGGCACTGTGCTTTTTTATGTCTTCATCCAAATTACTAATAAAAAATGTTTAAAAGGATAGGGGTAGGGGCAGAGACTTTAGGCACCATACTAGAAACTTCTTCCAGATTGACATTGGCCCATTAATAAATATTTTTTGTTTATGTTGTTCATTTTCCTGTGAATTCCACCAAATGTGCCATAGCCAGCTCATGTTTCATCACCTTAGCTTTATGATATGATGAGACTTTATCAGCCCCTTTGCTGAAATCTAGAGATATTCCTTTGATTTAAATACTTAGTTTAAAGTAGAGAATGTCATCTTACTTCCCACAAAAGTGCATTCTTGATTAGATTTCCAAAAACATTAAAAAAACCTAAGAGAAGCATTAAAGATATCTATTCTCTACTTGATAATTTGATTCTATTGATATTGGACAAACTAAAGCCATATTTTGCCAAAATATTCTGTCCCTAAAGATTCAGTCTCAACTTTGAATGAAGATTTATTACACTAGGACTCAGCAACAGAGGGAATATAGTATAGTGCAATAAACATGGGTTCTAAAATCAGAGAATCTGATACTTCATGTCTATCTGATCTTGGGCAAATCATATAACCTCACTGAGCCTCCATTTTCTTTGTAAAATGAAGATATGGACTTGATGTCCTTTGAGGTCCTTTCTAATGTTTAGTGAATCATCAACCTAATTTCTAGTCTCAGTTCTCTTATTCACTTACTATGTGACCTTGGGCCTTACTATTTCTGAGTTTCAGCTTATTTATCTGGGAGGTAGAGATGAAAATCCTTGCATGGCTTGCTTCTCAGAGTTGTGAGGATCAAGTTAAGCAGATGAAATGATTTGGAAACTGTTAAGCTCTATCCAAATGCTATTATTATTGGTATATTTCTGATAGGTTTGATGGGGGACATGTTGCATAAGCACAAAATTATTGGTATTCAGCTCACTTTTCTAGAATTAGGTTGTGCAGTGGCTAAAGCTCTGGATCTAGAGTCAGGAAGATCTAACTTCAAAGCTAGTCTCAGGCTCTTACTAGCTAAGTGATCCTAGGCAAGTCACTTAACCTGTCTATCTCAGTTTCCTCATCTTTAAAACACAGAAAATAATAGCACTTACCTCCAAAAGTTGTTATGGGGATAAAATGAGATAATATTTGTAAAGGACTTAGAAAACCTTAAAAAGCACGATGTAGATGCTAGCTATTAATTATTATTTATCAATCATTAACACACAGAAGTATCTGCAACTTATTGCTTCCTCATAGTTTATTTTCATTCTAGACTTTACACCAATACTGTTGATGTGTGCACATTGAGTGTTATTTACATACTAGAAAAAGAAAGGGTAGTATCTTAGGGCAAAGAATAATGCCTAAGCTCATGCCAACTCTTAATTAAGAAAGATCAGAGGTAGAAAACCACTAAAGCCTGAAATGGCCCCACTAGATTTTGTTTTGGTTTGCACAAATGAAAAGCCAAAAATTTCAGCTTGGCCTGATGGAAGGCATATGGTAGGATTTCTCATAGAATCCCAGATTGGACTCTGGGCAAGTTTCCCTTTCCTGGGGCTTAAGTAATCCATCTATCCATTCTCTCTTCCATCAGGTTTCTTTGACTAGATATTGCCTATTTCATTCCCTATGGAATTACATGAGAGTCAAGTGATTTGGGGTGTGGGGAATTCTTTACTTTTGGTAATAGTGCAAAGGTTGGGGGTAGACTTAATAGCAGTCTATATTTCTGGGGAATTTTTTACAGATTATTTCAATTTGCCTTGCCCATTTTGGAAGGTAAGATTCTTTTCCAGGGGAAAAACATGGGGTTGAGAAAATCTACTCTTGACACTTATAGATAATCACAAAGTCAATAGAAAAAATTATCATGTGCCCTTTGCCTAAAGAAAACTGGGCAGCAGATTGAAAATAATCTCAGAGTGAATCTAAAAAGATGAAAGGAAACTATCCCCTTTCTGCTACCTTTTTGGGGAGGTTTTTGTGGGAGTTTGTATTTGTGAAAGAATTCTAAGGCCATATGGCTGCTGGAAGATGCTTGTATTTTCATAGCCTGTGGCTATAAGGAACATTAGAAAGTATGGGCTTTGTAGTGGGGCTAGGCTGGGAACAGTATTGGGTGATGACTTTACCAAGTCAGTGGGTCTGGGAATTTTGGCAAGGTCACTAGTAGTAATCTATCCAGTGCCATGCAGGATAAATTTTTTTTGGCGGGGCAATGGGGGTTAAGTGACTTGCCCAGGGTCACACAGCTAGTTAGTGTCAAGTGTCTGAGGCCAGATTTGTACTCAGGTACTCCTGAATCCAAGGCCGGTGCTTTATCCACTGTGCCACCTAGCTGGCCGCAGGATAAATTTTGAAATAGCTTTCTTGACATTTCATGGGATCACACGATGTTTTAATTTCAGTTGGGAGGCAACTCAGATATCACCTTGTACAACCTATTCCTTGGACAAGAATATCTTCTACAACATACTTAAAAAGGATCATCCAGCCTCTGTTCAAAGAGATATAAAGATGGCAAGTTCACCTCTTCCCAAGGCATTTCATTCCACTTGCGAATGGCTCTAAATGTTAGGAAATTTTTTTCCTTAATCCAGCCTAAATTTGTTTTTCAACAACATCCAACCCATTGCTCCAATTTCTGCCTACTTCTGTGGTTTATTTGGGAATTAGGAAGTAGAAAGCATATGGCATCTTCAGAGGTACTTCATCTCTGAGTTAGCTTCCTTCCTTGGTAAGGAATACTTCTATAGATTCTATCTCTGAGGAAAGGCTGATTGCAGCCCTACTTCTGGGTTTTATGAGGTTTTATGAGGCTTTTAAGGACAGAGGACATCTAAGAATGTTTTGGGGAAAATGTCAGTAAATCAATCTATCTATCATCTATCTTTCTATCTATCTGTAAACTCCTGAAGCAATTGCTTAAATTGGCTTTTAAAGGTTTCACAAACAGTCTAACGATCCCAAATTGAAATGAGGAATGGGTTGCCTTTGGAACTAGAGGTTATCCCCTTACTGGAGGTCTTCAGGCAAAGTTTGAGTGGCCATATCTCAGGTTTCCTATACAGAAAATTCTTGTTCAGCCATAAGTTCAACTGGATGACTCAACTTTGCTTTGTTTTGAGAAAATTCCCTCCTCAAGCTCTATTCACATCCTAGAGAAATAAGGCAGTCAACTCATACAGGCAGGTGCCCCTGGTTAGGAATCAATGTTTTTTTTTTTTTTTTTTTTTTTGCGGGGCAATGGGGGTTAAGTGACTTGCCCAGGGTCACACAGCTAGTAAGTGTCAAGTGTCTGAGGCTGGATTTGAACTCAGGTACTCCTGAATCCAGGGCCAGTGCTAGGAATCAATGTTTTTGAAATTATCTTCTATCATTATTTATGTGTCATAAAAAGGGGGTGCAGGCAGCTAGGTGGCACTGTGGATAAAGCACCGGTCCTGGATTCAGGAGGACCTGAGTTCAAATTCAGCCTCAGACACTTGACACTTACTAGCTGTGTGACCCTGGGCAAGTCACTCAACCCTCCTTGTCCCACAAAAAGGGCGTGTGTGACTGAAGAGTGGGATATATTGGGTGCCAGATGAAGAGAAATATGAACTTTTAACTTTCTTACCTAAAGTGGCTAGCCAAATATCTCCCTACCACCACTACAAATGTTATTTCTGATACTCTAATAAAAAAAATAAATCTTTTCTGTTTCCTTTTATATGTGCATATCAGTATTTCTACCCTTGTTTGTAGAATGGAACATTTCCCCTATATCAGTGACATCAAGCTTTTGGAAGTCAATTTTAGTTATTGAAGGGATGATATTTTTAGGAAGGGGAAGGGCATCATATACTATTCTTGCTATCATTTCTTTTTTTCTTTTTCAAAGGCTTTTGAGCAGACAGATCTGAGCATTTTTTTTCTTGAGTAGTGGTTGCTACTTTTTTTGGGAAGATCTTATGTGATAAACTTTTTATGATCATGAATTTTTTTGGGGGGAAGGGAGAAATCAAGTCATTTGCTTCTTTGTACTTTCACCAAAATAAGACACTTTAATAGAAATTTATGCTTTTGATAGATTGATACTTTTGTTTAATTCAGGTTTAAGTGTTCTAAGTCATTTGCAAGTGTTTTGCAGGTAAGCCTTTTATTCTCTGCAATCAGCTGGTATAATAGTTTGAGTTTTGTTTTTGTTGCTCTGGTAAAATCCAACAATGAGACAGAAATGCTGCTTTTTAAAAACTCCTAGACTTTTTCAATTTCTGCCACTTCCCCCCCCCCCACACACTTCTTTTCAGTCAACTTGATCACAGGACCCAAAGAAGATGAGGAAAAAATAGGTCACATTGTGGCTTATAATGATTAATTAGACAATTATGAATAAAACTGAAACCTAACAAACTCTAAATGTATGATTTATGATGCATCTCTGAATTCAGATTCAAAGTGAACATTGATTTGGACTACTCAAAGTTTAAAAGGAATGGGGTGGGGAAATAGGGTAAGAGGGACAATTTGTAACAAGGTTAAGGTAACAAACTACATGGCTAAACCTGTTAATTGATGCATACCATCATACTTCACCCTTAATTTTGGCCTTAGCATCAAAATAGGTTCATTTTTTACATCTGCACCAAATTCTTTGGCAGATAACTTTTTAAGGGAAAAAGGGAGGGGGGTGTAGGCAACAAAGTCCTACCCTCTTCTCTCTCCCACTTCCTTTATCCTTTCATAGTCCTGCTTTCCTCTTTATCAATCTCCATCATCTTTTCCCCTTTCATTTTATTACTTTCTTTAGCTTCCTCTCCTTTTCATTATATAATTAATCTGGGTTGCTAGCATGGCTTGAAACAGGTTATAGCCAAATGCAGATGATCCATTAGGGAGAAAGGGTGAAGAGAAAGGTAACAATGCCAAAGTAGCAGAAAATGGCAGATGAAAGACAACTAACAAAACTTCAGTTAGACTATGGTGAGCTCTGGTAAATGGATTGGGAAGAAATAAAATGATCATAGACATCATAAGGACTTATGTACTGAAGCTGGAAGAGGAGGAAAATACAGGTTTAGAGAGGTAGAGGGACTTGTATAAGGTCACACATGTAGCATATGCATATGTAGCAGAGGGCATAGTAGTCAAGAGGGCTCAGGACTGACTCTAGGATAAACTCCATCACTCCATCAACAAGCTCTAGTTAGACAACTAAAATGTGTCAGGCTCTGGGGATGTAAAGACAAAATCTCTAAACAAAACCAACAGTCCTTTCTCTCAAGAGTTTATGTTTTATTAAGGGGGTAGATGTGTGTGTGTGTGTATATATATATATATATATATATATATATACACATACACACACACACACATATATATATATACATACACACACACACACATATATAGACACATATATATGCACACAAATACACACATATAAATGAAAATATACAAAATGCACATATATGTATATGCACACATTTATTTGTTTGTTTGTTTGTTTGTTTTTCAGTCATTTCAGTCATGCCTGACTCTTTGTGACCCCAATTTGGGTTTTTCTTGAAAAAGACTGGAATGGTTTGCCATTTCCTTCTTCAGCTTATTTTTACAGATAAGGAAACAGGGTTAAGTGACTTGCCAGGGTCACATAGCTAGAAAGTGTCTGATGCAAGATTTGAACTCAAGAAGATAAGTATCTAAGCCTTTCTGACTCCAGTGCTGGCAATCTATCCTACCTGCCTCATGTCTGTCTGTCTGTCAGTCAGACTGTCTATCCATCCATCCATCCATCCATCCATCCATCCATCCATCCATCCATCCATCCATCCGGCAGTTAGACAACATAGTAGATAGTGTTGGACTTGGAGTCAGAAAGACCTGAATTCAAGTCCTATCTCAAAGATGTCCTAGCTTTGTGACCCTGGGCAAATCATTTAGCCTCTCTGCCTCTCTTTCCCTATATGTAAAATGGGGATAGTACCTATCTCAAAGGTTTATTCTGAGATTCACATGAGATTACATACACACACACAGAGATAGATACACAACAAGTTACTTTGCAAACCTTCAGGTGATTTATCAATGCTAGTCATTATTATTATATTAAATATGTACAAAATAAATGCAACATGATGAGTGATTCTGGGGTCTTAAAAGTGTTGACATTTGGGAGATTCAAGAAAGAATCCATGCTGAAGGTGGCACTTGAGTTGAACTTGAATGAAATCAGGAACTTTATGAAGTGGAGGTGAGGAGGGAGTAGATTCTAGTCATGGTGTTCACCTAGTGTAAAGACCTGAAAACAGGAGATGGGGTGTCATGGATGAGGGAAAGCAAGAAGTCCAGTATTGGGACTTTATCCAATTTAAATATCTTTAGAGAGCAGAATAGTTGCACAGCTAAATAACTATTCAAGACCATTCTTCAGCTGTCTAATGGGTCCTAAATCACATGAAGCCAGTGAGTCCATGTAATAGTGATGCTGCTTTAGAAACAGTAACAAAAGTAACACACTATTTATTTTGAAGATAAAGGGGTTATCTCAAGTAAAGATCCTCTTGTTCTCTACTCCATACTTGAAGCTGACCAATTAAGGAATATTATGGAGGGTTCCTCATTGACAGGACCATCAAATTTTTCATAACTTAACAAGTTCTCACTGCTTATTCTGAAAATGTGAGAAAACTGTTGCTTCTGTTATCTCCAGGGTTCTGTCCTCCTGGTTCAGAGTGCTAGGAGTGATTTTCACCTATTTTTTGGGCTCCTTTGAACATCTTTTATCATAGACACTGGCTAATTTCTTTTAGTTTCTTTTCAGGATAGACTGAATTATCGGGGACCCCCTGAGGTGTCCAGGAAACCAAGCTGGAGAAAATGGGGTTATTATTGGTTGTTGTTCAGAGCAGTTTCAAAACTATTTGTATTTGTCTGTCCCTGGTGATTAACAAAACAATTCTTTTCTGCAGAAGAAATGCTAAGTTGGCATGGAAGGAATCCCTAGGTTTCCCATAAGAGAAATCAAAATGAAGCAAACTGGCTAGGACCTCTTCCATCAAGACCCCCAACACTTACCCCTCTAGATATAGTCAGGAATAATACAGAATGGCATGGCAGAATTAGCACTAGACCAAGGGTTTGAATATGGATTTTGTTATTGACTGGCTGTGGGATCATGAGTGAGCCTTGGTTTCCTCATATACTAAATGAAGAAAGTTGTATCAGATAGTCTATAAGTTCTCTTCAAGTGCTAATATTCTAAGAGACTAAGATGATACTAGAATTAGGGAAATAGGGAGTCTGGCTTTGGAATAAAGTGAGGCTGACCCAAGTGGAGATGGAATCCCAACCTTAGCCTGTTATCATTATTTAATAAACAACTCAACTAGGCCAACACAGACTCCTGGACAAGTAATAGTACAATAGAATCTTGGGAAATCACTGAATCCTGCATCTCATGCAAAGCATAAACTCTGGGAACTTTAGAATTGGAAGGGATCTCTGTCTCTTAGAGCATCTAATTGCTCATATGAAAATTTGCTATATACAACCTCACTGACAGATGGTCAGTCCAGGCTTTGATTAAATGTGTATTCACAAGGAGCCTACTATTTCACAAGGTAGTCTGCACCATTTCTAGACTATTCTAATTCTCTAGAATTCTGCTTGTCTTTAAATAAAACCATAGCATTTTGGAGGTAGAAGGACTTTAGGGATAACCTAATAAAACATCCTCCTTTTACAGAGGGTGTGACAAACTGAGGCCTAAAGAGGATTAAGTGATCTGATGACCAAGGTTATTTGGATGGAAGAGCCCTTTGTAGAGTATACTCATCTGGTGCTTTTCCCACTTTGCCATCCACTGGTCTTCATTGTGCTTTCTAGAGCCACACGTGATAATCTCAAAATCACAGAAAAGGAGCCTCAGCAACTATCCAATCCAACCCAAATCCCCAAAGCATTCTCTTTTATAATACACCCAACAATTGGGCATCCAGTCTCTGCTTGAAGACCTCCAAGAAGGTGGGTGGTGGCAACAATTAGTGTCTGAATCTGCCGAGTTTCATTTTGGACAGCTTTAGCTGTTATGCAATTTCCCCTGACTTCAAGGAAAGCCTGTAATTTCTCCTCATTGCTCTTGGTATTGACCTTTGAGGTCAAACCAAATAAGTCTAATTCTTCCTTCATGTGATTGAGCACAGGGACCATGTCTTTCCTAAGTCTGTCCTTCTCCAGGTTAAATATTTCCCAATGCTTCAAGCATTCCTTAGGTGCCATGGACTCAATGCCTTTATCCCCATTCTAATTGTTCTCCTCATCTAGCTTATTAGTTTTCTTCTTAAATGGCATCACCCACAACTGAACACAGTACTTGAGATGTGGTCTTTTGCCTTGTTCAGTTGTTTCAGTTGTGTCTGACTCTTTGTGACCCATTTTGCGGTTTTCTTGGCAAAGATGCTGGAGTGGTTTGACATTTCCTTCTCCAGTTCATTTTACAGGTGAGGAAACTGAGGGAGAAAGGTCTAAATGACTTGCCCAGGGTCACATAGCTAGTAAGTGCCTGAGGCCAGATTTGAACTCAAGAAGATGAATCTTCCTGACTCCAGGCATGGTGCTCTATCCACTGCACCACCTAGCTGTCCCCCAGATGGCATCATTCCAAAGAATAAATTTAGACCACTCTTCCACAAGATAGTGCTTAAAATGTGCCCCTGAGTCTTCACTTCTACAGGCCAAGTATCCTCAATTCCTTGCCATTGCTCCTATAACATGGCTTCCAGACCCACTAGGCAGCTCTGAATGCCAGGAAACCTTAGCAAGTAGTTTTAACTTATGCAACTTTATGCCTATGTATGATCTATGAACTCTTTTGAGGAAAGCTTTTTAAATAAAAAAGCCCCCCCCCCCCAACTGAATTCCATTTGGTCACAATATACTGAGCTCCTATCATAAGCAAGACACTCTGCTTGGCATTAACATAGACATACATATGTATAGAGAAGCCGAAGGCTCTCTAGGGACTGGTACTATATAATCTTTGGGCATGGCATTCATCTTTGGTCTTGTTGACTGGTACCCACTGTAGTAACTCCTTATATGCAGTTTGCCAGAAGAAATCTCTTAATGTGCACAAATTCTCTAAAGTATCATCGAAAACACAAATCAATCTGGTTTCTGAAACAGGTAATTTTCTCTCCACTGTTTTGTTTCCTTCCAGAGGCTTTTGATGTTCTCCTTTTCTTCTCTGTAGCACTCAATCATTTGTCTCCTTCATCACCAAAATTGTGACAGCATTTGAGTCCAGAATTGAGTCAGACACATAACAAGTGCATTTGTTAAGACGTATCCAACTGAATGTAATTGAAAGGTGCACAAGCAACAGGAGAGAGGAGAGAAGAGAGAGAGAAAGGCATTCTGTCTAATTTCTTGTTCCCCACACTCCCTTGTTATCGTCTTTGTTTCTTAGAGAATGGAACTTGGGAATCAGGAGGTTCTGAAACTGACCCAGACATTGGGGAACAGCAGCAGCAGCTCCAACAGGAATTCTTCCCAGCAATGTCACCTAGGGGAGAACCGGGTGGGAGTTATTCAATATAGGCACAATGAAAAGTTTTATGTGGGTTCCACAGCTGATGCTGAAAGGCTAATGCTGGAGGCCTTTTCATTTAAGTAACTGAGTCCATTGACCTCCATGAGGTAGCAATAGAGCTATGCCAGCTGGTGGAACGCCTTGCTGGGGTTAGATGCCTCTTTGTTATGTTCTCAGCATAAGGTCTTTGTCTTTCATTCATTAGGTTTTAAGTTTTTTTTTTTTCTGTGAGTAGGTGTAATGGTAGCTCTATCTTCTTGACAGTGAGAGGAGAGAGAGAGAGAGAGGGAGAGAGAGGGAGAGAGAGGGAGAGAGAGGGAGAGAGAGGGAGAGAGAGGGAGAGAGAGGGAGAGAGAGGGAGAGAGAGGGAGAGAGAGGGAGAGAGAGGGAGAGAGAAGGAGAGACAGGGAGAGAGAGGGAGAAAGAAAGAGAGAAAGAGAGAGGGAGAGGCAGGCAGAGCTGCCTGTCAGATGGTGAATTTGAACAGAGGCAGTTGTTGTCATGGTGATGGCAGGTTGCATCCCACTACCATGGAAACCAAAGTTAAAAAACTGATGTTAAGCAGGAGAATCACATGATGCAGGGTTTTTTTGTTTTGTTTTGTTTTAAAAAAAGAAAAGAGGTTTGGTTTTTCAATCTGAAAAAAATAAGAGGAGGTTGTATGGTGAGAAAGACTGCAAGAAGTCAACTGCCTAGGTAAAGAAGTGGGAGCATATGAAGGCTGCATAGCCTTCCAAAGCATTTGTCTGCTTATTAACAGTATGTTCTTCCTGATATATTGTGTGTATTTCCAAATATGCCAATCAGAGTTGTGAATTGGTAGTGTGTGTGTGTGTGTGTGTGTAGGTGCAAAGGAAGGTAGTATGTTTTTGGAATTGACACACTGTAGACAATCTAAGATTCTACCACTAACCCCTCTCCCATTCTCCCTCCTCACCTTTGTTTCTTCCATGCAATTCAACAAATGTTTAGTAAAGACCAAGGTTGAGACCTCAAAAGCAATGAGTGACCAAGAGAGACATTGGAGTTTAGGAGACAGCACAAGAGAGAACCTGGAAATTTAGGAGATTTGAATATGGCTTCAGAAGAGTGGAGGGCTCCATATTGGAGCTCTCTGAGACATCAAGAAAGGGAGTGTATTTTATTGATTCTTTTCTTCAAATTCTCTCAGCAGACTTATGTTATCAGGTCAGTGGTGATAGAATATGAAGAGAAGGTCTCAGGGTATGTGTGAAGGCACACACAGAGATGGAACTATCTTCCCATGATAAATTAGTAGTCTTTACCTGCTCAGGCTTACCCTATGAAAATGAGCCCACTCACAGGGGAAGGAAGAACTAGCAGCATCTCCTGGAGATTTTCAAGATGGTCCACCTGAAAGCCTTTCTTCTTCCTTTATTTATCCCCCAGCAACTACTTCACTGCATAATTTTGTGAAGCCCAAGGGCTGGAAGCAAAGTGTAGAGTCTCTTCCAGGTGTGAGAAGCTACTTCCAGAGTTGGCTTAAAGCCTCTTAGAAATGCACCATGGAACAAAATTTCTATTTTAGTTCTTTGATAGGAAGGATAGATGAGGTTCTGGCTGTCTGGAACCTGAAAGTACAAGGTTCTACAATGACTAGGAGTCAAGGAGGGGAAATATGAGGAAATTAATATATCCCTGTCTTCCTCAGACCCTTGGATCAGGATCAAAGATATTCCATTGAAATGATGGGCATGACCCTGTCTGGGTTTTTGGCCCTGCTGTTATCCTCTGAATCTGTTTTGTCCTCCAGACCAGCTACATCTTTTGACATTGGCTTGGGAGAGACGGGTGGATGTGATCTCACCATGATGATCTCACTGCTTTTCCATCATGGGGCTGGTGCCTGGATTCTATGTGGGCTCAGGCTTCTGCTGTCCTCAGTCCTGGCCTTGGGTGTGATTAATGTTCTCTCTGATCACATGGGGGAGATTACATCAGTGGCATCAGGATCATAAATCCTCTTCTTGGGCTTGGTGTTTGAACATGTTTTCCACATTTTCTGCTTTCCCAATAAGCTTTGGGCCAAATATCTATTTTTATTTTTTTTTATACTTGATAATATATATGTATGTATATATACACACTATATATGTGTGTATATATATATACACAATACACATACACACACATATATATTTGATACTATAGATTTTTTACTTGATTTTTACATACATACATATGTACATACATACGATTTTTTTTTTGAGACTGAGTCTTCCTATATCACCAAGTCTGGAAGTGTAGTGGCCACTCATGGGCTTGATCCTTTTATTGGTATAGAAGCTTTAACCTCTGTTTTTTCCAACTTGGGCCAATCTACTCCTCCTTAGGCACCCTCATAGTCCTTTGCTCTCAAGGGCTCCCTATATTGGTATTAGACTTGTTACAGACACGGGACTTCCTTAAGCCCTCCTGCAGCTCAGAAATACTGAATTCAAGCAATCCATCAGCCTCAGCCCTTCCTGGAAGCAGAGGCCACAGGCATCTACCAGCACAACCAGCTTTGAAAAAAAAATAGCCCATATTAAGGTGTCTTCATCGATAGTCTCTAGAGCCATGGCCAGTCACCTCAGCAAAATTGTTCCTTTCTAGGTATTTCCTTCAGTCTCTAAGGAGCACCAGCAACTTGAACCCTCTTCTATTATCGAGATAATAACAATAATTATAATAGTAATAATACTTGACGTTTGTTTATACATTATAGCTAGAGAAGTGCTTTCATAGATTTCAGGCATGGCTAGATAGTGGTTGGTATGAAAAAGGCCTGTGTGTTTTAGTCAATCATTAGCTTAATATGAGTCAACAGTGTGACATGTCAACCAAAAAAAATAAGGTAGCTTTATAGTTGTATCATATCACTAGAAGCAAGCATAATGTTCAGAGCTGGGGAGGTAATAGTACTATTATACCCTTCCCTACATTGGCCACTAGATAGCTAGGTGGCTCAATGGATAGAGTGACAGGTCTGGAGTCAGGATGACTTATTTTTGTGGTTTTTTTTGCTTTGTTTTGTTGGTTTTTTTGGGGGGGCAATGAGGGTTAAGTGACTTTCCCAGGGTCACACAGCTAGTATGTGTCAAGTGTCTGTGACAAAATTTGAACTCAGGTCCTCCTGAATTCAGGGCCAGTGCTTTATCCACTGCGTAACCTAGCTGCCCCCAGGATGATTTATTTTTGTGAGTTCAAATCTGGCCTCAGATATTTACTACCTGTTTGCCTCAGTTTCTTCATCTGTCAAATGAGCCAGAGAAGGAAATGGCAAACCACTTCAGTATCTTTGCCACGAAAACCCCAAATGGGGTCACAAAGAGACTAACATGACTGAAAAAACTGAATAACAGCAACAAATTGGCAATATCTGGCATGCTGTTGTATTCAGGTCCAAGTACTACATCTTAGGAAAGATAGTGATAAACCAGAATGCCACCAGGATGTGGTGCAATACAGGCATCAGCTAACAGATATGGTAATGTTTTAGCCTACAGAAGAGAACAGATGTAGCAGGAGTTGCTTGTTCTCTTCTTCAGTCACTCATTCTCTCTCTCTCTCTCTCTCTCTCTCTCTCTCTCTCTCTCTCTCTCTCTCTTTTTGGGTGAGGCAATTGGGGTTAAGTGACTTGCCCAGGGTCACACAGCTAGTAAATGTTAAGTATCTGAGGCCGGATTTGAACTCAGGTCCTCCTGACTCCAGGACCAGTGCTCTATCCACTGTGCCACCTAGCTGCCCTGCGCTCATTCTCTCTTACCAATCCCATATTCAATCTGTTGCCAAGCCCCACGGAATCTACTCTAATAACATCTCTCATATACACACCCCCTTCTCTCCTCTGACATTGCCACCCCTCTGGTACAGGTCCCCATCACCTCATGCTTGGACTGTTGAGATAGCCTGCTAGTGAGTCTCCCTTCCTCAAGCCTCTGCCAGATCTGGTCCATCCTCCAGTCAGCTGGCTGTCAAATGATCCTCCTAAAGTGCAGGTCTGACCATGTCATCTCACTACTAGCTCAAGGGATTCTCTTAGACCTCCAGAATCAAATACATGGTTGTTGGCTCGCCTCCCCTGTCAGATTATGGGATCATTTGCATTTTTAAAAAATTCCCCAGTGCTTAGTCCAGTGCCTGGCAATTGTTTCAGTAGCGTTTGACTCTTTGTGACTCATTTGGGATTTTCTTGGCAGAGATACTGGAGTGCTTTGCTGTTTCCTTCTCCAGCTCATTTTACAGATGAGGTAATTGAGGCAAACAGGGTTAAGTGACTTGCCCAGGATCACATGTCTGAAGCCAGATTTAAAATCAGGTCTCCTTGACTCAAGGCCTGACATGCTATCCACTGTGACACCTTGCTGTCTTCTACCTGGCACATAATAGGTACTTAATAAATGTTTGTTGACTGACCGAGGGACAGGATATTTATATAGGTATTTGGAGGGCTGTCATGTGGGAAGAATGTTCTTGTTTAGCTTGGCTTCAAAGGCAAAATTAGGAACAATGGATGGGGATTTCCCATTTCATTCCACATAAGGCATATCTATTAGTGACTGGAGATGGCCAAAAGAGGAATGGTCTGCCTTATTCAGTACTGAGTTCCTAGCATTATTAGGGAGCAGTCAGATAGTGGCTGTATAACCACTTGGGGATACTGTAAAGGAGATTCTGGTTCAATTATGGTTTGGAATTTTGGGCCTTGAAAGTTCTTGCCTGATCTGTGATCTGTGATCCTGATAATGACCTTCTGAGACTGTTTCCTAATAACATTAATAATAATACTTAGTATTTACATAGTGCTTTAGATTTTCCAAGCACTTGACATATATTGTCTCATTTGATTCAGTGCAGAAGATGTTTTTATTATCTCCATTTTACAAATGAGGAAAACTGAGACTGGGAGGTGTTAAGTGATTTTCCAAGGGTCCCACTAAAATTAAGTGTCCTAGATAGGGTTCTCCATCCAGTAAGTCAATCAGCTACCTTATCTGCTAATAAAAGGAAAGGGGGAATAATAATTCCTGCCACTCAGGGGATTTTTATAAGGATCAAATGAAATAATATGAAGTTCTTTAAAATTGTAGAGCCCTGTATAATAATAATAAAAATAAAACTGTGGTATCTTTTTTTAACTAAGGCTCTACATTGAGTTTATTATATTCAAGGGCGTAAGGAATATTCTCACTGCTGTAGATTTCTCTGTAACACAAACAAAAGTTTGGATTGTTATTATTATCACTTTGTCATTGTTATTTAAAATATCTGACTATAAATTGTTTTGATTTCTTCATCATAAACTGCCTGTTCATATCCTTTGACCATTTATCAGTTGGGGAATGACTCATAGTCTTATAAATTTGACAAAGTTCTTTACATATTTTAGATATGAGATCTTTATCTGATAAACTGTCTTTAAAATCCCCCCTCCAATTTTCTGCTTTCCTTCTGATTTTGGCTACATTTGTTTTATCTGTACAAAAACTTTAATGTAATTTAAATGATCCATTTTATACACAACTGTTCTCTATCATTTAATCATAAATTGTTAGTCCATCCATAAGTCTGATAAGTAATAAGTTTCCTGTTCTTCAAATTTTCTTGTAACATTTTTCTTTATATCTAGGTCATTTATTCATTTTGACCTTATATTAGAAAATAGTGTAAGATATTGGTCTATGCCCAATTTCTGTCAGCTTTCCAAACACTTTTTACCAAATAGTGAATTCTTATTCCCCAAATTTAAGTTTTTACACTTGTCAAGGACAAGGTTACTATAGTAATTTGTAGCTATAAATTAAATGTCTACTCCGTGCCACTGATCTACCTATTTCTAGTACAAGATAGATTTGATAATTAGTGCCTTATAATATAGTTTAAGATCTGGTACTGTTAAACTTCCTTTATATTTTTTTATTAGTACCTTTTATATTCCTGACCTTCTGTTCTTCCAAATGAATTATCATTTTACATTAATCAGATTGGCAAAAATGATTGAAGGGGAAAGTAACAAATGTTAGAGGGGATGTGGAAAAATTAGGACACTAATACACTTGGTAGAACTGTGAACTAATCCAACCACATTGGGGAGCAAGAGTTATTAAACCGCCTATACCCATTCACTCAATAGCAATACTAGGTCTATTTCCCAAGATGATTAAGGAAAAGAACCAACCTATATGTTCTTAAATATTCATAGTAGTTCTCTTTGTGGTGGCAAAGAACTGGAAATTGTGGGGATGCCCATCAATTGGGGAATAGCGGAATAAGTTTTGGCATATGATCATGATGGAATACTACGGTGCTATAAGTAATGATGAACTTGATGATCTTAGAAAAACATGGATAGACTTGAATGAAATAATGAAGAGCAAGATGAGCAGAATCAAGAGAAGGTTGTATAGAGTAACAGTAACATTGTTTATTACAACTTTGAATGACTAAGTAATTTTGACTATTATAAATACCCCAATTAAGTACAAAGGACCTATGAAGGAAGACATGATCTGCATCCAGAGAAAGAACTGAGAAATAAAAGTAGGTATAGGATGGTTTAACATATGTTTGTGTGTGTATGGTAGGCATCTCTAGGGCAAGGGCATGGAAGAAAAAAAAGGTTACATGATAACTTTATTATATTTTTGAAAGGGATAGCAAGTTGTAATAATAAATTTTCAGTTTCATATGCAATTATTTTTTATTCTACTATATTATGGAAATGCTTGTCTTACTTCTTAAGTTCAGAATTGTGAGGGCCAAAATTCGATATACGGAGCATTATTTGGGTGACTCACCTTAATATTGGGGTCCTGGAAATATGAGGGACCTTTTAGATTTAACCCTCCCCTCTGAACTGCCCTTTTTAGATATTTTGCCCAGGCCAATAAGAAAGGAGCCTCTAAGCTTTAGTTCACAAAAGGATCAGATTTTATTACTTGGGAACTAATTAAACAACAAAGGTGAAACTAATAAAAATCAAAGATAAGAAAATAGGAAAATAGAAATACAGATAGATATTCTTAACTCTAAGCTTAACCTATTTACTGCCCAGATGGTTCCCAATTAAGCTAGTTCAAAGGAATTTAGGGTTTTCTGTAATTAACTCACCAACCCCCGGGACAGTCTGCAGTTGCTCGCCAGAACAGCAGTTGCCCAAGACAGAGCACGAACACGCACTTCCAGAACAGCAGTCAAGAAGGAAAGGACTATGTCCGGAAGATGCCTAGTGTTCTGGAATCAGCCTGCCTCCCTTCA
This sequence comes from Dromiciops gliroides, assembly GCF_019393635.1. Taxonomy (NCBI): domain Eukaryota; kingdom Metazoa; phylum Chordata; class Mammalia; order Microbiotheria; family Microbiotheriidae; genus Dromiciops; species Dromiciops gliroides. Next base: position 74,455,415 of record NC_057864.1, read on the forward strand.
GGGGGCGTTCAATCTCTCCTCCCCCAAAAGGGGAGGTCCTTCAAAAGCTGCTTTTCTGAGCTCAGTAGCATAGGTAACTTTGGGGTGGGCTGGGTGTGGCCCTTCCCAAATGAGTTAGCTAAAAACGGGAATATTAATCTTTACCACAAATAATTTTTACCACAGAATAAAATATAAATATAAAATGTAAATAAAATATCTGCTTAGAGCAGTGTGGATTGGATTGGAATTACAGAGGATCCCCAGTCCCTTAACCTACTGTGATTTTATAACCTATGTCCCAAAAGCAGCCTGTATATACTTATAGGTGAATGAGTAGAGAGGATAGAGATCCACAAAGGAGATAAAACACCTTAAGGTGTTACAAGATGGAGCTGGAAGACAGCTTGAGGAGAAAGTGCTAAAGTAAGGGAGGTCATTCCAGACGACCAATCAGAGACTTTTCTAAATCAATGGCAGAATTTACAGAAGTGGGACTAGGAGGTTCCTAGCTTAACTTTCAAGTCCTTTTCAGGCATGTAGGCAGAGCCTAGGTGATTGATGACTGTCTGTTTGCCCACAAAACCCTGTAGCTATTAGACTAATAGTGCAGAAAGAGCTGAGTGTTTCTCATGTCTGTCTCTGCCTACCCCAGAGCCCCTCACTTCTCTAGGAGAGTCCAATCTTTTTAGTGCTATAATGTGATTTGACTCTCTGACGAGAACAGAGATCGGAGAAGTGGTCCCAAGGCACCATCGCAGCTCTGAAGATTGATTTCTTTTTCATTTGGGGCCTGTTGTAGTGGCTTTAAGATCTGGCTAAGCCCCTCCTGGTTTCCGTTATGAAACCCTCTTACCTGAGAAGCTGTTTGGGAGAGAGCTTTGCTGGTCAGGTGTAGGCCCTGGGGAGGGGTGGGGGGTTAGGGAGGATAGAGGGGGTGCTGATGACAACCAGCTGGATTGTAGATGGACCTTCTCCCCTTCCATGGGCTCTATACTCTGAATAGGAAATGAACAATGGCAGGTGTATGGGCTCAAATGAGCTGTGTTGCCAAGGAAACAAGTCAACTATTCAAGGGAAAGAGCATTGGGTAAAAGAGAAATCAATAAGTGATCCTATTTTTATCATTTCCCTAATGATTCTCTTGAATCTGCTAGACGGGAATGGGAGAGTCTGAGTGACACAGGTCCTCATTACCAGTCTCAGAAGGAGACAGGAGTAATGGGGCATTTGGGGTAACTGCCAGGAAAGTTGATATAATTAGGCACCTAGCAAGGATAAAGGGAGAACAAGGGAAAGAGGTGCCCTCTCTGTGGACTTCTATCTGTTTCAGGATTGTCATTTTAATTGTAACTGGTCCATGGTCTGTACAACTTGGAACATCTCAGTCTTTGAGTGTTGTCTCATTTGGATACATAAGATACAAGCCATCCATTTTTCAGGGAAAAGATGGATATGAGATGGGGTTTCCCTGATGTTGCTTCCTTGTCTAGCAAATGTTTCCTTTGGGCACCCATGAGGTGAAGAGACCTGGACTTGAGCTATTTCTGATGGAAGGAAAGGGAAAGAGGCCCTGATTGATTGAAGCCCTGATCTGCTAGAAGCCATCTGGGAACCCCAGCACTGTCCAGGATCAATGCCGAGATGTCCTTGGAGTTGTATTGTGGAGGTGGTACCCTCATTTTGCTCTTTGTGACCGCTGACAAAATATAAGCTCTATGAGGACAGAGATTGTTTCTTTTTCTTTTTTTGTCTTTGTGCCTTCAATACCTGCTGTAGTGACTGGCACATAGTAGATGATTAGTAAATATACATCCATTGACTGATTGAAGATGGGATTCTAGGGAAGGGAAGGTGGAAGAGAGAGATGAAGGAACTGGGTCTTACTAAAATTGTGTTCCTCCCACCCTGCCCCGCTCCAGTTCCAGCAGCCGCCTTTATTTTGCTCCTTTTCTCCCCTCCAGATATTCTGCTTAAGTGGTCTACCTTCCTCCTTTCAAAACCTGTACTCTGGTCTTTCAATCAGGGATAGGGATGATAACAGATATAACTTACATTGGTGGTCTCTCTCCCCAGTGTATGTACATTTTATGTGGGGATCAAAACCTTAAGTCAAATGGATCATTTGGAAGAAATGGGATGGGGAGGATATTTTAGGGTTCTCAGAACTTCTTAGAACCACTGAAATTGCACCTAGAACCTACTGGTCTATGGACAGTATCCAGTTAGCAGGACACAGACCAGAAAATTGGCTCTTTCTGCCCCATGGCACCTGGCCCACTCATAGAAAGTCTGATGCTTCAGCACCTGGGGTTCCAGGTTCAGTTTTCTGTGCCTCCATGGGCCCTGTCCAGGTTACCCAGCAGAACTCTCTTTGTCTCTGAGCCAATCTCTAATTCTGTCTTTGGAACTTTCACCTGGGTTTTTTAACATTTTGGGCTAATCAAGTTTAAAGATCTGAGTAGGGAGCAATCTACCCTAATTGTTTGGCTGGGAGACTAGGGGAGCAGGAGCAAGATGCTGGTGGAGCAGTCAGGGAGCTATGGCAAGATGTAACCAGAGCCAGGAGTTGGCGAGGGCTCTGTATCCAACCATGCTGCCAGGCCGTCTTGCAATTACCATTTAAGCAAATGAATCTGCTGCCTAGGGAATCTGCCTTGCCTGCAGCATCAGCACCGGGGCAGCATTTACTTTGGAGCCTGCCTATAATTGCTTGCAGCTTTTCAAGGTGGGGGGGGGGGGGAGGGAGGGAGGAAGACCAGCCCCACCCAAATAGAAGCTTTGTCTTTAACCAGGCCAGTGAGAGCCAGGGAGGGTTTTGGCTTAACTGACAAACTAGAAACAGATCTGTCTTACTATCTCAGCCCTTGTGGCAAAGCATGAGCTGGCTCCCAGACTGGTTTGACATCTTTACCATTCGTTTGTCCTGGTCTTCTGGCTAGGTTCTAGGGACAAGCAATGGGAAAAGGCTGACCAGAGAGAAAAGAAAGGGGAAAGAAGAAAGGGAGAAGAGAGAATGAATACATTTAGCTCAAGTGACTCCGGTATACTTCCGATGTCCTCCAAGCTGCCTGTAGTCCTAGTCCTAAGACTGGTACTTAGACCAGTTGCTACAGTCACCCTCCTCCCTCCCTTATTCCTTTAACAGATGGCACTGTCTATGAATATTGGCTTCCACTCCCTTTCTTCCCCTGTATACTTTTGGGGTTCCCTCATATAATAAATGATATATGATGATCTGGTGATCACTCCTCCCATAACAGAATTGGTTTACTGAAGGCATATTAGGGATCATCCATTCCCCTGATTTTACAGATGAGGAAACTGAGACTCAGAGCAGTGAAATGGCTTGTTCTAGATCACACAGATAATGAGTGGCAGAACTGGGCTTCTGACCTCAAGCCCAGTGTTAAAGATTCAATTAAACATACATTTATTAAGAGCCAACTATACTATACTATACTATGCTATATTAACATCTACCTGCTCTAGGAGATGAGGACCAAATATAACCAAGTTTGTTTTTCATCCCTTGGTGCCTGATCCAGACCTAGGTCACCCCAGCTTATTCAGCAACCTGGTTTCATTTTTGTAAGGGAATCTTGTAAACAACACTGATCCATGTCTCAGCCTCAGTCCTCTCTAGAAGGCATCTAGGTCCAACATGGATGCCATGGGAAATTACTGGCAAGTTCTTTTTTGTTTTTAGGTCAGGGTCTTAAACTGAAACCAATAAAGTGTAGAGGAGCTCAAATCACAGGTCTCTAGGAGGGCTAGATTGGAGGGAATGAGCCATTGGGTACCAGATGTGGGGGAGGGGGTCAGAATTATTAGGAGTGGTATATCTTCCGCCTGTATCCCTAGCCCTTTATTTCTATCCACGACAGTATGCCCATTCAGAGAAAAGGAAGGAGTGACTAGGAGTGCTGTCAGATGGATGTTCCTTAGGGTCAGAAGCAGGTTCCCTTCTCTGTGGAAGAATTTAAGCACAGTATAGTGCAGAAGCAGGAAAATAGATTGGAAGTCTTTTGGAGGGCACCGAAACCCTCAGATTCAATGATATAGCCCAAGTGCTGTAGTGAGTGAATTAACTATTGGATCTTGTGCTTTGGGAAATCTCCACTAGTACCTGGGAAAGGAGCCAGTGGGATGGAGGAAGGTAGAAGCTAGCTGTTGACCTAAAGCAGCAACAGCAGCAGCAGCAGAAGCAGTCACTGCCACAATTTACACTTAAACTCTTAGCCAAAAATATACACATATGTATGTATGCATATAACACTATGACCATAGGGTTACGCTCCCTCTCTCTCCCCACAAGCTGCATTTTATGACTTCTGTCTCCTTGTTGTATATTTTAGGCTGATTTCTACCTAGATTCAAAATGTTGGGGAGAATTAAAGGAGCTGGAGGTAGATACCATGGTACCCGAGTGGAGAAGCTCCTGGTGGGGGAGGAGATGAAGACCAATCCTTTCCCCCTTCCCTCTTGTCTAGCCAGCAGCTGCTGCCTCTTTCCTGGATTTCAGAGTCAAACCAGTGCTCAGGGCTGTTCTTCAAGACCAGCCGCAACTATTAGCTCCTGTTTGTCATAACAATGGTTCCGATAGAAAATCAAATGTACAAAATGACTTGGCTCAGGGAACGTGTGCTTTCCTCTTTTCCTCTGTTTAATATGCCCCCTACTGCCTCCCCCTGAGCTCTTGGCAAAAATATTCTGCAAGAATCAGATTGTTGGCACCTGAGTCATAACCTTGTTTTTCAGGAAAGACACAGGGAGCCCCCTCACCTGTCTTCATCTTTAAGGGGGAAAAAGTGAAGCACGATAAAGCTTAACTTCATTACCCATTCATTTATATTTTGTTAATTCGTGGAGGCACTGACTCCGTTGTCCTGGCATCAGCTGAGTGATCTGTTTCTTGGATCGATTCAGGAGGCAGCTCTATACCACTTGTCATATGAGTTGGGGTAGGGAGTGGGGGTGCGTGAAAGGGAAGGAGAAAGTTTACCTGACACATTCCTTTTTAATTTTTTAAAAAATTTGGATGCTGTGATGGAATGGCGGCCAAGTTGTTTGAATTGTTGCCTGTGTCTAAGAGTTGTGAGTCCTTTCTGTCCTTGGCTGGGGGGAGGAATCTGACAAAAGGAGGTGATTTTCAGTATGCTACCCAGAGGGGATAATGGAACACAGACTTGTTCTAAAAAGCCCCAACTCTGTATACCTGTTCAATCATCTTTGCTTTGTTTAGTGATTGAAGATGGTTGCTAAGGGAAGGGGCCCTGGAGCTGAATTCCTTCCTTCCTCTTCCTTCTGAATTTCATTCCTTTCCTTACCTCCTCTCCCATTTTTAGTCCCTGCAAATCAACCAGGATCTATCAGGAACCTGCTGTGGGCTCAGCATTGTGCTGGTTATGAGTTTCTTTTTCAAGGAACATCTGAAGGCAGAATGGTGCAGTGGAAAGAGTGAAATTGGACAGCAGTGGACCCTGGTACGAATCTTGACTCTGCTGCTTCCATCCTACGTGATAATGAGGAAGTTACTTAAGTTCTCTGGGCATTAGTTTCCTCATCTGGAAAAGCAGAACTAGATGATCTTTGAGGCCCCTATTCTCTTTAAATCTACTATCCTATGAGCACATATATGTGTATATGAATCTATATACACAAATACATTCATACATATGTATATGTGTACATGTAAACTGCCCTTAATGAAGTTTTAAGCTGTTAAAAATGAAACCAAAACTTTTTTGGGGGGGCAGGGCAGTGAGGGTTAAGTGACTTGCCCAGGGTCACACAGCTAGTAAGTGTCAAGTGTCTGAGTCCAGATTTGAACTCAGGTCCTCTTGAGTCCGGGGCTAGTGCTTTATCCACTGTGCCACCTAGTTGCCCCCTGAAACTAAAACTTTTGAAACACCGTATATGTGTATATACATATATGTATATACTTTGCATATCCATATACTTATATAAATGCAAGCACATAAGCTTTTGGGACATCCTGTATATACATTTATACATATATGTTTATCTATTATGTGTATATATATATATACACACACATGTATGAAATATACTTTTGGAACACTCTGTGTGTATATATGCATATATATACACACATATACATATAGTCATGCAAGACACATATGTATGCACCTATACTTTGGGGAGACTAAATAAACGTACACATACAGGATGTCCCCAAGGTCTGAGTGTAGTTTTGAACTTTAATAGCTTAAAAGTAAATTAAGACTTTTGGGATATCCTAGATAGCTATGATATATACATGTATATGTATATTGAGGGGCTGACAAAGTCTGTGCATGAATCTGCAAATCTGGCTTAGAAGTTGCTTCGCTCTCCATGGTGGCTTTGGTCCTTAACTTTCTCCCCTCCACGCCATTTGAGTACATGATTCTGGCCACAATCATTGCCAACTGCATCGTCTTGGCATTGGAGCAACATCTTCCAGAGGATGACAAGACTCCTATGTCCAGAAGATTGGTAAGTGTATCTCTATCTTTCATTTTTGGTTTGGGTTTTACAGGGTTTTCTCTGTCCCTCCTTTCCTTTATTTCTATCCTCCCCCCTCCCCACCCTGCCCTTGCTCCCTACAGTTTTTCTTTTCTCAATGAGAGAAAAGTCTCTGACAACCCCAATGGGAGTCACCTGTGAAGAGAAATAGGGATCTTTTTATTCTCAATCCCAGAAAGCTGTTGAAGTGGTTTATTGTCTAATACTTAAAACCAGCAATACATTTTACATAGTCCATGAGTAGACAGAAACAGGGAAATGATGGGATATATGAAGGTTTTCTAGCTTTCTTTTTCTGGGGGAATTTTGAAGTAGGGATGAAAAGAAAGGGGAGATCAAAAAGGAGAGATGTAAGGTGGAGTTGGGAGGAGTAAGATTATTAAAATATAAATATGCCAATTTTTAGAATATTCACATAAGAAATGCATAAATCTGTAGTCTTCTAAAGTGATTTAGCTCCTGGACAGCATGGTAGACCTCTTTATTTGCAACTATATTGATCTCTTTGAAGAAAACAAGTTGCTTTAGGAAGTCTAAGAATGTGAAAAAAACAAACAAAAAAAAACCTTAATGAGATCCATGGGCAGGCAGTCCTTTTAATCCCACTTTCTGGAAAAATGGACTGCTCTTTATGTATAGAAGGGTAGAAAAACAAATGTTAAATCTGGGGTAAAACCTAGCTACAAGTAGGATCCCATCAGTCCTATATAGCTCATTCATACATTGCCAGGCAGTGCTTAATTGTGTGTTACTCACATCTATCTATGTATTTAGCATATTGCCAGAATGAGGATTGCTGAAACTGGTTCCTGGATGTTTCCCTTTTGGATTCATAAAGAATCTGAAGGATAGAGCATTTCTATCCCTATAGCATGTCTTACCTTCCAGTCTCTATACACAAATGACTCTCAAAATCTTCTATGTGAATGTCATCAATGGGCATTTCTTTGGTCTCCCTGGAAAGACCATCAATAGCATAGGGGCAAAAGAACCAGGGCTTGCTCTTGTCTATGCTATTGGCTAAGCAGTCCCTTCCTATTACTGCTATGTTTGCTTTTTACTCTGCAGGAGAAGACAGAACCATATTTCATTGGGATTTTTTGCTTTGAAGCTGGGATTAAAATTGTGGCCCTGGGGTTTATCTTCCACAAAGGCTCATATCTCCGCAATGGCTGGAATGTCATGGACTTCATCGTAGTCCTCAGTGGGTAAGTTTTTTTCTTCCTTTTCCCATTTCTTTTTATGGACCAATGGTGAAAAGAGTAGGAAGATAGTAGGGAAGAGAGAGGGAGAAATTCCACCCAGGTTTGAAGCTCAAATATGTTTGGAGGGGAAATGACCCACCATTTTCCCTTAAAGGGTGATGACTTATTCTAATTAGATTTGATCTCTTTGTTCCCAGAAGGCAAAAATAAGAAGAGTGGATGGAAATTGCAAATAGGCCAATCTAGCTCGATAGAAGGGGGAAAACACTTAAAAAAACCCCAATTAGTATTATCCCCAAATGGGTTGTTTCAGGAGGCAGTGGGTCTCCCTTCTTACCCTCATGGGAGATCTTCAAATAATGGCTGGATTGTTTGTCAGATGTATTGTAGTTGGAATTCTTTCCAGGTGAACATTGGACTAGATGGCTGTTGAATTCTCTTCTATTTCTGAAACCCAGACGGCGGGCAATGAGTTTTTCAAGGAGAACATGGAGGAGTATGCATGTTGTGCTTTTTCTGAGGTCTTGGAGAAAGTAAAGATATTATTTGCTCTGCTTTCCCTAACTAGGTTTAGCAGGATCTCCTTTATGAAGGAAATAGCAACTTCCCTCTGTATCCCCTGCTTTTTCAGAGATGGTTTGCTATGCCATCAAAGACACTTGGGGTAATTGCAGCTCAATGTGTCCAGCGATTTGGGGTGGGGATAGGGGGTTTGGGAGACATAGCCATGATCTTTTGAGTGTGGTGGTAGTGATTGTGTTATAGAAGAAGTGATTTGTTCTTCAACAAAGACATTGGTCTTTTGTGGAAGCTGAGCTTATGTTGATATAGAACATTGTCATGTAATTGGATGAAGGAGATAAGATAGACTTCTTGAGAGTGACTGATGCTTCTAAAGGAGAAAATATAGAACCAGCCTTCTGCAGAAAAAGAATGAGGAAATGGTAACACACACATGTATATATACACACATATGTATATATACACATATATGTGTATACACACATATATGTATATACATACACACATATGTATATACACACACATATATATATGTGTATACACACACACACACACATATATATTACACAAGGGTAGGGTGACTAGAAACAGAATAATATTATCTCTAAAGGAAGTGACCTGGAAAGTGGAGATAAGTAAAATTCAAGAAGGCAGTGGGCTTGGTAAAATCATCATGTACTGTGATTATTTTAGCTTATAGGTTTGAAATTCATTGTTATTAAAGGAATACATATAATTCATTTGAAAAAATAAAAAGTGAAAGACTTGATGACATGGAAATGTAAGAATGGAAGCTGGTATGTAATATTTTGGTATAATTAACTTTATAAAATTACACTCATGTAACAAATTTCCAAAACATTTAAGCTAGTGTGTGTAATTATTATTACAGTTTTTAAAATGAACCTACCGATTACATTTGAATTTTTGTTAAATTTTTAAAAATCCCTGACTTAGAGCTTTTTCCTGGAAGATATCTATTTTATCAAGTGTTATACACATGGGCAAAGTTTTGAATATTTCTTTTTTTACTTTTCTTTCTTTCTTTTTTTCTTTTGCAGGGCAATGAGGGTTAAGTAACTTGCCCAGGGTCACACAGCTAGTCAGTGTCAAGTGTCTGAATCCGGATTTGAACTCAGGTCCTCCTGAATCCAGGGTTGGTGCTTTATCCACTGCACCACCTAGCTGCCCCCATAACCTATCATACTTTCTTTTTTTCTTCTTCTTTTTTGGAGAGGCAATTGGGGTTAAGTGACTTGCCCAGGGTCACACAGCTAGTAAGTATTAAGTGTCTGAATCTGGATTTGAACTCAGGTCCTCCTGAATCCAGGGCTGGTGCTCTATCCACTGCGCCACCTAGCTGCCCCAAAGTTTTGAATATTTCTTAAAAATTTTTATGTATATATTGTCCTAATAAAGACTTTGATAACGTACCTAAGCCATATATGCATGTCTTTTCAGCCTTTTGTAAGAGTAGAGTGCTAGACCTGGAATCAGGAACACCTGAGTTTAAATCCAGCTTCAAGCACTTTCTAGCTGTGTAACCCCAGGCAAGTCAACATTACCTCTGTCTAGCTCAGTTTTCTCTTCTATAAAATGTGGATAAAAATGGCACCTGCCTCCCAGGTTTGTTGCATAAGCATCAAATGTGATCTTTGTAAAGTGCTTTGCAAACCTGTTAAGTGATGTATGATCTTAATGATTATGATGATGTATAAACATGGCATATGAGGATCAGTTCAAAGGCATGGATAGTTTGTCCTAAGAAAGAAGACTTTTTGTTCAGTCTCTTTTCAGTCGTGCCTGCCTCTTCATGACCCCATCTGGGGTTTTCTTGGCAGAGATATTGGAGTAGTTTGACATTTCCTCCTCCAGCTCATTTTACAGATAAGGAAACTGAGGCAAACAGGGTTAAGTGACTTGCCCAGGATCATAAACCAATAAGTGTCTGAGGGCAGATTTGAACTCAGGAGATTTCCTGATTCCAAGCCCTGAACTATATCCACTGTACCACCTAACTGCCCATATAGAAGACTTGGGGAAAATAGAATCACTATCAACCTGAGGACTATTATGGTACATTGAAAAGAATGTTGGATTTGGATTCAGGGATCCTGGCTTAAAATTCTGGTGTTGGGGCAGCTAGGTGGAAAAGTGGATAAAGCACTGGCCTTGGGTTCAGGAGGACCTAAGTTCAAATCTGGTCTCAGACTCTTGACCCTTACTAGCTGTGTGACCCTGGGCAAGTCACTTAACCCTCATTGCCCTGCCAAAAAAAATTCTGCTATTGCCATGTAGAAGCTGTGTGGCCTTAGGCAATTTATTTAACCAATCATTAAGTATTTACTAAGTGCCTATGTTGTGTCAGGCATTGATCTAGGTTTTGGGCATTCAAATACAAAGAATGAAATAATCTCTCTTCTCTAGGAGTTTCCATTTTAATGGGGGAGACAGGTGCATGTATAACTATCTACAGAACAAATATAAAGTGAATAAATGAAAATAAATACAAAGGAATTGAATACAATGTAGTTTGTGTATGACAAAGATCTTTAGGCCTTCAATTCCTTTTCTGCAAAATGAGGGAACTTGGTGGTAGCCAGTGACTGTAGTCAGAAGGCTGAGGTTTAGTGAGCTGCTTGAGTACAGGAGTTCTTAGGTATAGTAGTGTCAAAGCCAATCATGTGTCTGCACTAATTTTGACACCAATATAATGAATCCCTGGGAGCAGAAGGTCATTAGGAGACACAAGGAGGGGTGAACTGACTCAGGCCGGAAAAACAGAGCAGGTTTAAATTTCTATGCTGTGAGAGGCCACTGTGCTTCCAGCCTGGGCAAGATAGGGAGACATAGAGACATAGTTTCAAAAAAAAAAAAAAAAAAAAGCTGGACTCAGTGGCCTTAGCTTTTTTTTTTTTTTTTTTTTTTTTTTTTTTTTTTTTTGGTGAGGCAGTTAGGGTTAAGTGACTTGCCTAGGGTCACATAGCTAGTAAGTGTCAAGTGTCTGAGACTGGATTTGGATTTGAACTCGGGTCCTCCTGACTCCAGGGCCAGTGCTCTATCTACTGAGCCACCTAGCTGCCCCTGGCCTTAGCTTTAAGGTTCATTTTTGTTGTAAATCAATAGTTACATACAATAGAAAAGCAAATCTGTGTTTTTCTAGGGGTCCATCTAAAATCAGTAAGTTCAAGGCACAAAGAGATGGATTTTGCCTCAATAGTCAGGAAGAACTTTCTTTTTAATTTAATTTCAAAAATAACTTTCTAGTAGAGCTGTCTAGCAGTAAAGTAGACTGGCTTGGAATCTAGCGAACTGTCTTTCACTGAAGGCATTTAAGCAGGTATCTATCAGGACCTATCTAGAAGAGATTTCTCACTGAGAGAGAGGTTACACTAGACAACCTCCAAGTCCCCTTATAATTCCATGATTCTAGAATTTTGTGGGTGTCACTACAATGCAGGGAAGCCTTTCATATCCAAGCATATATGTATAGATGTGAGTATATATCAGTCAGGAAAGGTACTGGGAACTTGAATGAATCTACTGGTGGTGCTATTTTTCCTCTTCCCCCGAGCTGTAAATCTTAGTTGAGATGAGCCTGCCTTTTGTAAGTTCACTCTAAAGGTCATCAGGATCAGGCTCCTCTCCCTGTAATCTTCCTCCTCCAAAATCTCAAACTGCTGACTTGGCTTTTCCCTGAAGTGTAATGTGGTATAAAGAATGAAAGATTCGGAGTTATGAAAACTGGCCTCAGGTTCACTACTGGTGCTCTCACACAGTCCCAATGTGATTTTGAACAAGTCAAATTACCTTTCTGAGTTTCTCCATCTAAAAATGCACACATATGCATATATTTACATATATACATATATTTGACATAATGAATGTGAAAGCAATTTGCTAACTTAAGGCACTATATGCTATAATAGTGTATTAGCCCTATCTTCCTTAATGCTGATCCTTTCTCTTCTTTTAACCAGAAGAAGAAAATTCTATGACCCTTGGAATCTTGGGGGTGAGCTCTGAGGGTCTCTGACATCTATGCGCCAGAGAACATTCTTGTTGTCCTGCACTTCTGTTTTCCCTTGATGCACATTGCAGCTGTCCTTGTTGGCAGCTGTTAGGTCCCACCTGGTTTCCAGGTGTCACTTGACATTTTCCTCCTGTGAACAGGAGGCATGACAGGTGTTGGAACATGATACACTTGCCCAAGGGGCTGAGGTGGCACACCTCACTGCTCATTGTGTGACAGAAAGGGAAAAGGAAGGAGAGAGGTACCCAGAAGTGGCAGACAGCTGGCTCAGTGTAAGAAAAAGTCACCTAGAAACTTCCTATTCCTTGTTACTGACCTTTTCTGACCATAGGTAAGTGACACAGAAAATTTGTTTTGCCCTATTATAATATTCAGGTTGGTTGTCGTAAGTCATTGTAATACCCAAAGTAATGATCATCCTTCACAAAGGTCTTCCTTCAAAACCTCATTGTTATGTGGAAGAGACCCTGGACTATGCCAGAGGAGTTTGAGCCCTGATCAATTATCCCAAGATAGAATTTGAGTAATGGCCTGGCAATATCTGCTACAGCAACAATATCTTCTGTGTAAGAATCAACTAGCTAGTTATGCTGATGTGCAGTTGTTTAGTTGTGTCCAACTCTTCATGACCCCATTTGGGGTTTTCTTGACAAATATACTGGAGTAGTTTGCCATTTTATTTCTCCACCTCATTTTAGAGATGAGGAGACTGAGGCAAACAGGGTTAAGTGACTTGCACAGGGTCATGTAGCTAATAAGTGTCTGAGGCCAGATTTGAATTCAGGTTGTCCTGACTCCAGTCCTGCTGCTCCATCCACTGTAGCATCTAGCTGCCTTAGTAGCTGAGTATAGAGAAGTGCATAACTAGAGGTTGGCTGACAGGTAATGAATTTTTTAGTACCATGGTGACCCATGGAATGGACAATTTTTAAAAAAGTGTCCCACAGTCCTATGTTCCTCCTTTTTACTTCTATAGTGGTGGTAGCAGAGTGTCACACAAGGGGCAACAGGCATTAAGAATCACACAAATTTTAGACTACCTACAAACATTTATGTAACTGTTGATAGTGAATGTGCAATCTATGTCCAAATGTCTAACATAGGACTTGAGTTGTATCTATATTGATGTAGCTGCTATAGCTGAAACCAAAAGTCACATAAAAGCTTCAGTGAAACAGAAGGATAGAGAGGTTTTCTCAGTGAAACAAGTAAAGGACTTTGTGGAATTGACTTTATTGTATGCCCAAAGGTAACAAGGAACATCATTTCATGGCATGCTCAGTCATCTTACCTTTTACTCTGTGTGATGAACACAGACCATCATGAAGATCATTGAAATTGATGTAGTGAATGAATGCCTAGAGAAATTAAACCATGGAAACCTTGATGCTCTGTTTCTTCAATTCAAAAGTGGGCACAGAAGAGGATAGCAAATATAATGTTGGAACAATGATCTAGAACTGAAAGAGTCCAAAGGCTTGTAGAATATTTAGGAGCCTCACATAGCCATACAACAGATTGACTACCTCTTAGGAGATAAGAAATGAACAGTTCCAGAAGTAGTAGTTGTTTCAGAATTAGTTGCCTGGGTATGGGCAGAGTATCAACTGGGTTAGAGCAAAGCAAATATCAAATTAGAAGAAAGGATGATTATGAGAAGATTAAGCATGACCAAACATGACTTGTTTAAACAAGCTGTGGACTGAAAAATGGGAAATGTATAAAAGTAAAAACACTGACTCTCAGAGTTCTTTAACTGTGATGTTTGTATTACATCTTAACTGTAATGCAAAATATTACCAGGGTAATAACAGAAGACCATGAGCAGTATAATGTCACCAAACACTGTAAGGCAATTGAGCAGAAAATAAGTTTTTAGAGCTTGATGTAATATTGATCTAAGATAAGTCATTACAGAGTCTCTGCAGATTAAATTAGGAGTACAACAAACCAAGGTAAACTGGAACAGATCTATAGGTATTTTATAGCAATCTATTTTCATTCACTACAGTTGTGGAACCATAACATTTGAATCACCATTACAGTACCTGATGGACTATGAGAAAGTAGTAATGACAGTTAAAATGAAATAGGTGAGGGTGACAGGACAGGACTAAATACATACATAAGCAGTTTGTGTTTGAGATTACACCATTTAAAAGCACTGAGAAATCAATTTTCAAGATATCTTGAGGGAAAATTTGAAGAGAATGGAAAGAAAAAGTGTTTCTTCTAAAGGAAAAATAAATTAATAATAACTAATTAAAATAATAGTTTATATCTGTATATATGTGTATATATATGTATATATATCTATATCTATATATCACTTTAAGGTTTGCAAAACAAAGGGAATGAAAGATGGTTGTTTCCTTGTTGTTGTTCAGTTGTTTTCCCTCATGTCTGACTCTTCATGACCCCATTTGGGATTTTCTTGGCAGAGTTATTGGAGTGGTTTTCCATTTCCTTCTCCAGCTCATTTTACAGATGAGGAAACTGAGGCAACAGGGTTAAGAGACTTGCCCAAGGTCACACAGTTAGTAAATATCTGAAGCCAAATTTGAGCTCAGAAAGATGTCTTTCTGATTCTAGGCCTGGTCACTTTGTCCACTGCACCACTTAGTTGTCCTGTGTTTCCTTGACTGTGAAATATATTGGCAGTTTTTGAATTAGTCCATTAGCATCTATACGTTGGACTGCAGATGGATAGTCAACTAGTTACAGAGTAGTTTAAGAGAAGATTAGACTGTTTCACATTTAGCGAATTATTCAATACTTTTCATTAACCCCAAACTACTTAGTGCCACAAAAATCCATCTTTTTAACACCAATACTTTCCCAGTCATGCTATGTGGCTATGAATCATGGAATACCACAGTATCTGAAAAATGGAAAATGTAAGCAAACCAGAGGTCAGTGGAAAGATGTATGGTGGGTGTAAGGAAGTTGCAACAGATTGTCAATGATCACTTGTGTGAAAGATGTGGCATAAAATACATTATTGAGAACTCAGATTGACTGGAAAAAAGGGTGCTCTAGTCACGTAGTGAGAATGGGAAGTGATTGATGGATTTGCCAAATGGTACTTTAGTACCTCTGAGATATTAAAAGATTCTAATGAAGACCAGAGGCACCATGGTGAAATGCATAAAGAGCCACCCTCAAAATCAGCTACAAGTCTTGTCTCTGACAAAAACTTGCTGTGTGCCCCTGGTCAAGTTACTTATCTCTCGGGACTCTATCCAACTCTTTAAAACTATGTTCTCTTTAAGCCCATAAGTTTCAGAAAGGTGAAAGAAGTTCCCTATGCCAATAAAGTCAGTTTTAGTCCATATCATTATTCTAAAGGAAGACTAACAGAGGATTTAGTGGATTATCTGTTTATGGAAAGAGATAAAAATATCACACAGGATCAGAAAGCATGGAGGGGTTGTAATACCTATTCGCAAAAGAATTACCCATAGTAGTGAAAATATATCCACCAAGCATGAAGACAAAATATTTGTGGTAGGAAGACAAACATGAAGGACAATGATAACTAAGTATCATCCCAAACATTTGGTAAGAAAAGGGAAGAAGACTCTATTCCTTTCTATTCACTAGTTCTACCCCTACCCAGACTCTTGGAATAGAAACCTCATAGCTGAACCCTGATGGTTGATTATGAGGCTACAAGAGGAAATGCCAAAG
Source organism: Dromiciops gliroides (assembly GCF_019393635.1). Lineage (NCBI taxonomy): Eukaryota > Metazoa > Chordata > Mammalia > Microbiotheria > Microbiotheriidae > Dromiciops > Dromiciops gliroides. Next base: position 74,471,375 of record NC_057864.1, read on the forward strand.
GAGGCTGCTGTCAGTCTAGAGCTAAAAAAGAACCCTTGGGATAGCTGAAACCTTCCTCTTCCCCTTGGTCTGGATGAGCTAGATAGAGAAGTCAGTGCTTGCTTATCACTCATTGTGAATGTGGTCCCATTGGCTATGCAGTGCACGCATGCATGCATTATAGGCACCTTCAAGGGATGTCAGTTGCTCGTGAAGAGCTGTGATATCTGTTCAGAACAATCCAATGGCAGATGTGAGTCTTCCATTTCTCCTAGATCTTAACTAGCTTCCCAGTGTTACCCATACCAGAAAGCAAGAACTAAAACACCAGCCCTCTAAGAATTGGCATAGAGAGGGTAGGGGGATTGATGTACTGCACCTGGCATTTGCCCCGAACAATCTCTCAGGCTGTGGGGGCTTCTCTTCCTTTCCAGTGTTTCCCTTCCTGCTCTCTATTCTCAGAGCAAATGAAAATTTGGATGAGGAGTAGCCTGCCCCATCCTTCCACTTCCCCCACCACATATTCAGTTTCATTTGCATTTTCATATGAAGATATTGATGATATCAAACACACTTACAACATATAAGGACATACAATTAAAGCACTAGTTTTAAATTGGAAGATGGAGATGCTACAACAATGGAGCCTTTGTGGGCATTGTACCACTGAGGAAAGTGTGGGACCCAGCTGGGAGTCTCATCTCTCAGTTGCTTTTCAGTTGTCAAGGGAGGCATAAAACCACAGTCTGAAGATCTGATAATGCCTTCTATTGCTCTGGTACTTCTAGGAGCTATTTTACATTCTTAAATTGCTGCCTAAGATTGTTTCTTATGGTGAATCAGGCTTCTTACATGCCCTTTTATTGGCTGGCAGAACTTTCAATCTACGTCAGTCAACCTGATGATAGTATAATAGCCATCAAATTAAAAACCATTACTGGTTGGTTTGTTGCATATTAATTTACTAGACAACCAGTGACATTAATGGAAGGAAGGAAAAGGGAAAACTAACCTCCTTTTATAGTAAATCTCAATAGATTCTTTCTAATGTATCTGATGAGAATTTCTGGGTTCCTATTGGTACAAAATTACTGCACATCATTCTGATAGAAGTTAAAACATTTGTATTATGTTTTAGTGGAGAATTAGGGTTAGGAGTTAAATGACTATATATGAGCACAAAAGTCCTTGAAGAATTTCCCATTTCCCTTCCAAGACTGGTACCTTGGGCCAAAACTTTTTAAAATGTGGGTCATGACCCCATATAGAGTCATGTAACTGAATGTGGGGGGGGTCACAAAAATTGGCAGTGAATGTTTGATTTGTATACCTATTTTATATACCTATATACCTGGAATTGGGTAAAAATTTCTCAGGCAAAAAGGGATCACAGTTGGAAAAAGTTTAAGAAGCCCTGCCTCAGGTAATCACCTTCCTCATTCCTACCATTTTATTTATGAGAGAATGAGGGCTAATGTTTCAGTTGTATCTTGAGCATAATTTTGGGGACAGAATTGTGTGGGCAGAGAAAAAAAATAGTATAGAAAAGTATCATTCTCATGTTCCAAGTGTGAGAGAAAGAAAAAGGAGGGAGGGAAGGAGGGAGAAAAAGAGAGAGAGAGAAATAGACAATAGGAGAGGAGAGATGAGAGGAAAAGAGAAAAGAGAAAAGAGAAAAGAGAGGAGAAAAAAGGAGAGAAAAATAGAAAAAGATAGAGAAGTCAGTAAGAAGATAAGCAAGAAAGACAAAAAAGGAAGAAAAGGAGAGGAGGAAAAGAAGAAAAGAAGAGAGGAGATAAGGAAAGGAGGAAAAGAAGAGGAGGGAAGGAAGAAAGGAAAAGAGGAGATGAGGGAAGAGAAGGGAGAGCTTGGAAGAGGAGAAGAGGGAAGAGAGGGGAGGAAAAGAGAAAAGAAAGAGAATGGGGAAAGAGGAAAGGAAGAGAGAGAAGGAGAGAAGGAAGAGAAAAGAGACTAGAAAGAGGAGAGGTGGAAAAGAGAAGAAAAGAGGTAAAAGCAGGGAAGGAGAGAAAATCAGTGAGAGAAGCTAGCAGAAGAGCTGGGAGCTGTCACTGCACATCACTTAGTCTCTCATCAGTGGCACATACACTCTGTATCAGTTTAAAGACTGTTGGTAGGAGGACAATATCTGGTGCTAAATATATTGTGATAGGTATTTTTAGAGGGCTTTCTGTAAGGAGGCCACCCTAATGCATGAGTTCTCCGGGCAGCAAAAGATCGAGGAAAGCACACTAGTTACCTCCCAGAGCATTGCTTCTCCTGACGTTGGGAATGTGGGGGAGGTGGTAATGCAGCCCTCAGGGCCCCAGCCCTATTTAAATATCTCGTGGTGATATTATAATAACACTTTGTATTTATATCACATCTTCATGCCAAGCAGAGCCCAGAAAAATTCTACAGACATTACTCATCGCCCACCCCAGGAGGAGAGAAGGACAAAGGGAGGAAGCAGGAAGGTTCCCCATTCTGCAGCTAGGGAGACTGAGGCTTAATGACTCGGTGCCATGCAGAGAGGTGGTTCGAGTATGCTAGCATTTTAATGCTGAAGTGCAGAGATCTGCTCTCCCCTAGTCAAGTGGCCTTTGAACTCTCCTTTAATTATTGACTTTCATTAATTACTGGCTTTATTACTGGTTGTATTTCAGTGTTCATACCCATGTCTCTACATTCTCTCCGTCTTCTCTTCCTTTAGTTGCCCGATGAGTTCCCTGTACCTGGTTGGGCTGCTCTTTGCAATATCTCATTTTCCTCTAACAAAAATAAAATATTCCCATCAGATTCCCTTCCCCTGGATCTTAGGAGAGCAATTGCAGCCCCAGAGTGGAAACATGATAGGATCTTCTCTTGTAAGGAGAGGTGGGCAGACAAGAACTGTTTGCAAAACTTTGAGGGAAATAACAAAATAGCACACATGAAAACAACACTTTAGCATTTACAAAGCACTTCCTTCACAACCACCCTGTGGGGTTAGGTAGTATAAGTATTATTATTCCACATTTTACAGCTAAGGAAACTGGGACTTAGAGAGATAAAATCACTTGCCTAACATTATGGAGGTAGTAAGTGTCAGAGCTGAGATTTGAACCCAGATCTTCTGCCTTCAAGCCCAGTGTTCTTTTCATGACACAACATAATTTTATTCATTCCCATATTCTCATGCTTGTACTAAGGTGAAAATTTCATTCCCGGTGGTAGTGGCTTGTAAAGTGGGGACCTCACACTCTAAAGGGCCATGGCATGATTTCAAGGAGGCTGTAGCTTAACCCAAATCAGATGGTGAAAAGATGAGGTTCTTCCCACTTAGCCATCGATACCTTGAATACAAGGTGTGGCTTTGTATCCCCAGTGCTTAGCACATTGCCTGGCACATAGTAGGTGCTTAATAAGCCTATAGGCACACCACCTAGCTCCATTATGACCCGCCATCTAAGGGGGTGTCCATTTATTCCTTTCTGCCACCAATCTCCTGTGGTGATCAAGCTCCTAAATCCTCCCCTTCTGGTCCAGAGGTTGACCCCTCAGGGTTCTTATAACCCAACCAAGGGAAAGGTACCTAAACCAGCAACCATGTAGTTAAACATTCCCCTGCCCTGAGTTATCTCATGGCTATGGCAGGTAGCCCTCAGCAGATTAGATTCTGCACTCCTGAGAGGTGGCCATTGATAAAAGCCCTGCCCCTCTCCAGCCCCTTTCATTTTCTGCAGAACAGGGAGATTTTGCACAGGCTGAGCACATATGGATAGTCAGTCAGTCAGTAAACATCTATTAAGCACCTACTATGTGCCAGGCACTGTGTTAAGAACTCGGGATACAAAGCCCATTCTTACTCTTGTAGAATGTATTCCAAATTATATAATGTAATTCTATAATGAAGGAAGCAACATGCAAACAACTATGTGCAAACAAGCTATATGCAGGATAAATTGGAATTATCAACAGAGGCAAGGCACAAGAACTAAAATAGATTGGGAAAGGCTTCCTGTACAGGTGAGATTTTAGCTGGAACTTGAAGGAAGCCCTGGGGGCAGGTAGGCAAGGGAGATGAGGAAGGAGAGCACGCTTGAGGGACAGCCAGTGAATATGTCCAAATCAGGAGATGGAGTGTCTTGCCTTGTTGCAGTCTGGACCATAGATCTCATTACATTATCTTTTACACCAAACCCACACTTTTTTCAGACTTCACAACTTCTGTGGATGGTACTAATCACCTAGGTCTGAAACCTTGGTGCAACATTCCTCCCTCACCTCACATACCCAGGAGTTGCCCTGAGGTTGTTTGTCCAGGTCTGCATCTGAGGGCAGGGTTGATGATTTATCTTTGTATCTCCCTCAGTGCCTAGTATGGTGCCTTTCATGTAGTGGCTGCTTGATAAATGTTTTTGAATTGATGAAAACCTGGTTCATTTTCCAATTTGGTTTGGATTTTTTGTATGGTTGTGTACTGTCAAAAGAATCAGAACAGATATCTAAGTGATGTGCTCAGTTCCCTAAATCACACCCCCTATACGTATCTTCCAGGTACAAGTTTCCATTTTAAATCATTGATTCATTAATTCACCAAACATTAAATTCCTGTTCCTTTTTAAAACACTTACCATGAATTATTTTGTAATAGTTTTATTTGTTCCTTTTTCCTTTCTCCCTCTCTTGTTCTTGTTCTTGTTCTTCTTCTCCTTCTCCTCCTCCTTCTCCTTCTCCTTCTCCTTCTCCTTCTCCTTCTCCTTCTCCTTCTCCTTCTCCTTCTCCTTCTCCTTCTCCTTCTCCTTCTCCTTCTCCTTCTCCTTCTCCTTCTCCTTCTCCTTCTCCTTCTCCTTCTCCTTCTCCTTCTCCTTCTCCTTCTCCTTCTCCTTCTCCTTCTCCTTCTCCTTCTCCTTCTCCTTCTCCTTCTCCTTCTCCTCCTCTTTCTCCTTCTCCTTCTCCTCCTCTTTCTCCTTCTCCTTCTCCTTCTCCTTCTCCTTCTCCTTCTCCTTCTCCTCCTTCTCCTTCTCCTTCTCCTCCTTCTCCTTCTCCTCCTCCTCCTCCTTCTCCTCCTCCTCCTCCTCCTCCTCCTCCTTCTCCTTCTCCTTCTCCTCCTCCTTCTCCTTCTCCTTCTCCTCCTCTTTCTCCTCCTCCTCCTCCTTCTCCTTCTCCTCCTCCTCCTCCTCCTCCTCCTCCTCCTCCTCCTCCTCCTCCTCCTCCTTCTCCTTCTTCTCCTTCTCCTTCTCCTCCTTCTCCTTCTCCTTCTCCTTCTCCTCCTCCTCCTCCTCCTCCTCCTCCTCCTCCTCCTCCTCCTCCTCCTCCTCCTCCTCCTTCTCCTTCTTCTCCTTCTTCTCCTCCTCTTCCTTCTCCCATTTTACAATTGAGGAAACGGAGATAAACAGGGGTTAAGTGCCTTGCCCAGTACCACACAACTAGTAAGTGTCTGAGGCTGGACTTGAACTCAGGTCTTCCTGGCTTAACATAGACGCTACTGTACCACCTAGCTGCCCAACAGAATGCTTAAAGCATTTTACATACATTTGACTTCTTAATAAATATTTGTGTATTGAGTTGAATTGTTTTGTATTAAGGCAATATACTAGGTCCTATGAGAGCTATACAGATAGCTAAGATTTATTTCCTGTCTCTAAAGAGTTTGCAATCTAGTAGGAGAGATAAGATGCTTCAAGGATCTGTGATCTGTGGTTATATCCATGATTAATTGCACCTTCATGAGTTGCTGTGGTCAAAAATGTCTATCCTCTAGGAGCCAACCATTTGGTCAGGAAGTCAAGTAAACAAACATTCATTTATCTATCTCTATCTATCTATCTATCTATCTATCTATCTATCTATCTATCTATCTATCTATCTATCTATCTATCTATCTATCTATCTATTTTTTTTGCTGGGCAATGGGGGTTAAGTGACTTTCCCAGGGTCACACAGCTAGTAGGTGTTAAGTGTCTGAGGCCAGATTTGAACTCAGGTAGTCCTGAATCCAGGGCCAGCACTTTAACCACTGCGTCATCTAGCTGCCCCCAAACAAATATTTATTAAGCAGTTATTATGTGCCAGGCACTGTGTTAAGTGTTAGGGATGCAAAGACAGGTAAAAAGCATGAGCCTGTCTGAACATAGCTAGGGCGGGTCAATGAAGGGTGGGATTACAACAGGCAGAGACAGTTAGAGGGTGGATGTTGCAGGTCTAGGGAATGACATACCCAAATACCCAGAGGAAGGAAAGGACAAGATGAATTCCAGAAACAGTGAGTAGTCCAGTTTGGCACAATCATCCAGTACACGAAGGGGAGAAGGATACTACAGCAGGGCGAGAAAGATAGGCTGTAGCCAGATTGTGGAAGGTTTTAAATACTTAACCAATGAGTTGGTATTTCTAGAGAAAATGGAAAACTATTGAAGTTTGTGGGGCAGGGAGTAACATGCCCAGAGCTGTTCAATAGGAAGGTGATTCTGATGATGGTGTGTAGGATGGATAGACATTGGGTGAAACTGGAGGCGGAAAGACCCGGCAGAAGGCCTCCTGCAGTATTCCAGGAGATGTGTAATGATGTCCTGAAGTAGGGGTGGTGGCAGTGAGAATATGAAGGAGAAGGTGAGTGGGAGAGAGATTGTGGAGGTAGAATCAACAAGATTTGGGAACTAATTCATGAAGGAATTCATGCTTTATGTATGGATCGGAGCAGATGTCCTTCAAGGTTCCTTCCAACTCTCATTATATGGCATTATGCTTCTTTAAAAAGTATTCTAGGGGGCAGCTAGGTGGTGCAGTGGATAGAGCACCGGCCCTGGAGTCAGGAGTACCTGAGTTCGGATCCGGCCTCAGACACTTAACACTTACTAGCTGTGTGACCCTGGGCAAGTCACTTAACCCCAGTTGCCTCACTAAAAATATATATATATATATATATATATATATATATATACGTATTCTAGGATAAAGCACCAGCCCTGGATTCAGGAGGACCAGAGTTCAAATCTGGCCTCAGACATTTGACACTTACTAGCTGTGTGACCCTGGGGAAGTCACTTAACCCTCATTACCCTGTAAAAAATATATTCTAGGTGGGGTAGGGGTGGGATGGATTGATATATACACAGTATTCCACTGGGTCCATATGCCACCTCTTTCTATCTTGTCAGTGCCTTGCAAAGTTTGGATTGTAGCCTTTGCAAGCCCAATTATTAGTACTGGAGTCTAGAGGACCTATATGAGCAATATTATCACTAAATAGAATATGGGAGAGGGATGACTTAGATGGTGAATGGGCGCAAGACATGCCATATGAAGACTGATTGATGAGACTTGCCTTGGAGAAGAGAAAACTCTGGTGGAGACATGGCAAATGTCTATAGAATATATACCATGTGGAAGAAGAATTCAACGAAGCAGCTAGACTGCTTTGGATAGGATGTCAGACTTGGAGCCGGAAAGTATTGAATTCAAATTCAGCCTCAGACACTTGCTGTATGGGAGAATCCCTTAATAGCTCTGTACCTCAGTTTCCTCATCTGTAAAATGTGTGCAATAATAGCACCTCCCTCTCAAGGTTATTGTGAGGATAATATGAGGAAATATTTTTTAAAGTACTTTGGAGGTCTTGTAGCACTATAAAAATGCTATCAATAGGTAGAAGTTTCAGAAAGATAGATTCAGATTTGATATGAGGAAACAAAAAATCACTTCCCAACAATTTACCCAAAAGTTGTGTAGGTTGCTTCAGGATCACAAGATCATAGGATCACAGGTTTGGAGCTGGAAGAGTTCTTAGAGGTCAGGGAGTTCATCCTGCTCATTTTACAGATGGGGAAAATGAAACCCAAGAAGTCAAGTAATTTATCCAGGGTCATACTGAGTTAGGAAATATCCAAGGTGGGACTTGAACCTGGGTCTTTCTTACTCCATATTCAATACTCTCTTCACTATGCTCCAGTTCCCACTCACTAGAGATTTTCAAACCAAGGTTAGATGACCACTTGTCATGTATATCAAAGGATTTTTGTTTAGGCATGAATTGAATGAGATGAATTTTTGAGATGGTCTCTGAGTTTCCTTTCAACCCTGAGGGTCTGTAATTCTATGCACATGATAAGTAACCAGGAGAATAAGATAAAAGGTACTCAGGGGAAGTGGAAACTGATGTCAACATTGAAGGTTAGATGTGATTTCAAAAGGGAAATATGTAAAGATAGTCTTCCAGCTATTAGGGAACACTGTGCAAAGATGTAGAGGTTTGCAAACATGGGATGTTGAGTGGGCACAGTGGGTAGTTCTGTTTGTCTGATAGCCTAGGGGTAGTGGGAGATAAGACTAGAACGCATTTGGAGAGGGCCTTGAATGTCAGGCTAAAAAGTTTAGACATTTTCTGGTAGCCAGCATGGAGTCACTGAAATGGAAGACTGATAGAATCTCACAAAAAGGGACCAATGAGGGCCCATGGGAAAGGGCAATGTCATGCATTTTTTTCAACATATTTAAAACATAATGCAGTCATTATATAGATTTACCAAGATAGAATTAAGGATAATGAGACTGATTTAGATTTCCATTCTTCCGGTTATAGAGAACTATCTCATCATTTAAATAGGGTTCTTCACACACACACACACACACACACACACACACACACACAGCAACACACACATATGAATACATTTGTGTCTGTGTTATAAATATAGCCTAAAGTTAAGTATAAATGTGTCAGTGAGAAATGTGAAAATGTGACCGCACTACAATGTACATTTTCCTAAAGCTAAAAAATAGCAAATGTGATGAATGGGAAGTGATTGCAGTGGAGAAGACTGGGATGAGAGTGAGTGGAGGGTCAAAGGGGGTGGTGGAAGGAGGGTGTGATAATTTAAGGGGCAAAGGCAAGGAGGAGCTAAGCCTAAGATATCCTAAGTCTGTGGATTTCATATGACGAAACTGCCTCCACTTTGTCAGACCCCCATGGGATGGCTGGGCAGAAAGAATCTCTGACAGGGCCATCTCCTTCTTTACTCCTCACATGTTCCTCTGATGCTTGGGTCAACTGGATCCCATGGAGGAGACACGTGGGAAGAGCTACATGTGGGGGATGCCCTTTTCTTTTCTTCTCCTCCCTTCACCCCCAGGGCTCATCTGAAACAGCCAGGTGGGGCGAGAAGAGTGACAAGGCTGCTTTCATTGCTAGGATGAGCTGGGAGTCACTGGCTACCACCCTTCCAGTAAGATGAAGGAACCACCAGACCTTACCATATGCTCTGCCACTGAATTCTAAAGTCCTTTGGGTCTTATCATTTACCATCTCAAAAAATTCTGCTCTACCCTCCTGATCCCTTGTCCTAATCATCTGACCTGCCAATGCATTCACTTTCCCCACCATCATGGATTTAGGACATTCAGGCCTTATCATTTATCCAGCAACTGAATTCTCTTACATGTATTGTCTTCCCTTAATTGAGAGCAAACTAATTTTTTTAATGTTTTTATTTATGCATTCATTCATTCATCCATTCATTCCTTTATTCATATTTAGGCATCCAAGCTGCAAACTTATCATAAATACAGAAAACACTATGGCAGTGCCTTAAACATGGTAGATGTCATTCAGTCATTATTTATTGAATGAATAAACTTTCATTTATGGTTTTGTCATTCTCTATAATTCAGTGTGATCTGTGGCCTGGGGGGGGGGTCCCTTTTCAGAAAAGAGACTCCATTTCTGAACTCCACAGAGTTTGTCCCTGGATGGAGTTTGACTTTTTTTAAAAAGTGGGGCAATGAGGGCTAAGTGACTTGCCCAGGGTCACACAGCTAGTAAGTGTCAAGTGTCTGAGCCAGATTTGAACTCAGGTCCTCCTGATTCCAGGGCCAGTGCTTTATCTATTGCTCCACCTAGCTGCCCTCCTGGAGTTTGACTTCTAAAGCTTATCATGTGTTTCATTTCCAGGGTCTTCCCTAAAAGAGATGAACAGATATCTTTGAGTAAGTTATTCACCATACAAAGTCTGGTACGGTTATTTATTTCCTCTACCACAAAAGAGATACTTAAAAAGGAAAAGACTCATAAGCACACATCATCAAATACTTAAAATATGACACAATAACCTATCACCTTTATGATTGTCTCCCGTGAGGTAAAGATTCCTGGGAGATTTGTGGGTTTGCTGAGTAGATAATTTATGTTCACCTCAAATCTGTACTATCTGATTAATTGACAAATCGTGATCTCTTGGCCAGTCCAGTATGGGTTGGACTTTCTTGGTTCTTTCAGCCACGGTGGCCTCCTAACAGTGGTCATCTTCCCCAAGAAGGGTGTGGTTGTAAGTCCTGTCTCAGGAACTCTGGACCTCTTGAATTTATGAGGCAGCAGCTACTGAGGCTAGAGGGGCTTGTTTCTGTGGGTGATTGTTTGGTGACCTGTGCTCAGGAAAAGAATAAGGAAAATAGGCAATCAGGGGCTTGAGGTCCTATCTGAGGCTCACCTAGGTAAATGTCTATTGATTGATGTCACCAGATATCCACTGTGGGCCTCCATGACTTGAAAGGGAGTAGGAGGGAGGGAAAGAAATCTTTCATTCTCTTCTCCTCCCCCACCCAAATCTTGGGATGAGTCTAGGGAGAGATGACCTAGACATTTCCCCAAAGAATTCTAGCTCATCAACAAAGTGGTGCCGAGCTTTTCTATATTGATTATACAAGACTGAGGAGGTAGCTCAATGACCAATAATCTTCAAAACAACTCAAGTTGTTTTGAACAATCAGAAGTCCATAGGTTGGATATGCCTTTTAGCAAGAGGCTAAGGCACAGACCCATCTTCACACAGGTTCCATAGGATACTTCCCTTCCATCCTCACTCCATCAATATATTCTAATATATTTGTCTAGCATTTTAAAGGTTGCAAAGTGCATTCCTGACAACAACCTAGTGGGACAGAGTTTATATATCTTGTAGTGGCATATAGACATTGATTTAGAATACAATTTCTTCAAAGGCATGTTTTTTTTAAAGTCTGTCAGCTTTCATTCTACAAGCATTAATTGAGTACCTACTATACTCCAGATGCTTTGCTAGCCACTGCAAATACAAAGACAAGAACAAAAAGAGTCCTTTCTCTCAAGAAGCTTACATTTGACTTGTGGGGGGGAGCTGTATACACATAACTAAAAATACTCACAAACTAAATATGAAGTAACATGGGGCAACTCATGCTTTTAAACACAGGGAGGGAGTCAGTAAAATCTTTGTATCTCCTGGACCTAGAACAGTGCCTTATACAAAGTATACAATTAACAAATAGTAGCTGGGGGCGGGGGGGTGGGAAGCTAGATGGTGCAGTAGATAAAGCACCGGCCCTGGATTTAGGAGGACCTGAGTTCAAATCTGGTCTCAGACACTTGATACTAGCTGTGTGACCCTGGGCAAGTCACTTAGCCCTCATTGCCCCACCAAAAAAACCAAACGAAAAACCCCCAAACAAACAAAAAACACCCAAATAGTAGCTGGATTGTATTGGATTGCAAATATTATGAACCCCATTTTTATACATGAGTAGACTGAGAGGTTACTTATGACTTGCCCATTGTCACAATGCTAGTAAGAGTCAAAGGTGGAATTCAAACCCAGATCTCCCTATTCCAAGTCCAGTGTTCTTTTTATTGTACCACACTATTTACTATATCCATAGCACTGTGCTACATTTTGGAAGGGTTCAGTTAAGCCATGGTCCCTGCCCTTAGAAAGCTTACGGTCTGGAGAAGAGCAGGGTTTAAAATATATTTAAATAACTATAATCCATAATTAGACATGATAAGTATATCAATGTAATTGAGGAGAAAAGGTCATTCTTTATGGGGGACCAGGGATAGTTTCCTGGTGTGATAATTGGTTTGGGCTGTAAAGAATGGGTAGGTATTGAAAAGGTAAGGAGGGGACTTGGATAAATCTTCCCCTCATAAGAAGTAATATGAGGAAAATCATGGATCTGGGAAAGTATGGGACATATACAGGTGATATAGAACAGTACCTAGAATGTACAATGTATGAAGATGAGTAGTACAAGAAAAGTCTGAAAAGATAAGATAAAAGATATTGCTGTGCCATAGCAGATATGGTTTTAGAAAATGGAAAACCACTCCAGGATTGCTGCCAAGAAAACCCCAAATGGGGTCATGAAGAGTTGGACATGGCTGAAACAATGGAACAACAAAATTCAAGCCCCATATGGATGTTCCAATTCATACTGGCTATGGGACATGGGCAAGCTGTTTAATGTCTTTATTAGTGTCCCCTCTTAGTAGTAAGACTATTAGGTTGCAGACTAGTGATGATCTAGATGGGTGTGAATAAATGAATGAACATTTATAAGGCACTTAAGATGTACTAAGCACTGAGGATATAAAAACAGGAAAAAACCAGTAAGGACAATATGGTATCTCTGAAACCAAGAGTGGAGAGAGTATAAAGGAGGGCAGAGTTAACATAAGATTGAAGAGGGATGATCTGTGGGAAAAAGCCATCACTGTGGCAATTATGAAGTCGTTACTGACTTTAGGAAAAAAAATTGTTTCAGTAGAGTCAGGTCAAATTAACAGACCTTTATTAAGCACTTACTGCATGCCAGGCACTGTGCTAAGTGTTGGGAATAAAAAGACAGGCAAAAACATCCCTGTTCTTAAGAAATTCACAACCAATTGTTTAAAAATAATTGAGAGATACTGGATAAACTGGAGGATAATCTCAAATGGAAGGCATTAGTATTATGTGGGCCAAAAAAAGGCTTCTTGGAGAAACAAGGATTTTAGTCAAGACTTGAAGGAAGCCAGGGAATGTTGAGGAGGGAGAACCTTTCAGGCATGGGGGGCAGCCAGTGAAAATGTGAAGAATTAGAGGATGGGATGTCTTGTATGAAGAGACAATGCCACTACATCCCAGAGTGCTTGGGAGGGAGTCAAGGGCAGGGAAGGAGAGGGCCAAGTTGAGAAAGGCTTTAAAAGCCAAACAGGATGTTATATCTGATCCTGGAGGTAATAGGGATCCCCTGACATTTATTAAGTAAAGGTGTGACAACCCTTGTCACTCTGAGAGCTCAGTGGAAGAGAAATTGAAATGGGGGAGGCATGGAACAGTCTTGCAATCAGCAGTCTATTGCAAGAGTCTAAGCATAAGCTGATCAGAGCCTGCATCAAGGTGGTGGCAGCATCAGAGGAGAGAAAGGGAGAATATATGTGAGATGGTACAAAGGTGGGGCAGCTAGGTGGCGCAGTGGATAGAGCACCGACCCTGGAGTCAGGAGGACCTGAGTTCAAAGCCGACCTCAGACACTTAACACTTACTATCTGTGTGACCTTGGGCAAGTTACTTAACCCCAATTGCCTCACTGAGAGAGAGAGAGAGAGAGAGAGAGAGAGAGAGAGAGAGAGAGAGAGAGAGAGAGAGAGATATGGTACAAAGGTATAGTCCATAGAACTTGGCAACAGATTTGACTATGGAGGGCTCTAGGAAGGGAGGGAGGGTTGGGGTGAAATGGAATGAAGAGCCCTGGAAGACACCTAAGTTTCAAGGCTTGGATAATGGGAGGATGATAGTGACCTTGACTGTAATGGGGGAAGTTAGGACGATTGGGGAGAAAATGAAGGAATTCGGCTTTAGATATGTTGAGTTTAAGAAAATGTGTATGAGATGCCCAATAGTCTATTGGAGTCATGACCAGATAAATTGATTTGAGAGTTATCAGATAGATGATAACTGACTCCATAGGAGCTGATGAGAGAAGAAAGAAAAGAAGGGAAAAGGGAAGAGAGGGAAGATAGGGGGAAGGATAAGGAAGGCTGAATTCAGCAGAGAAGTATGTACTAAATACCTAGTATGCGCCAGGCACTCTACTAGGTACCATGTATGCAAATTATTAAACAATCCTTCCTTTTAAAGAGCTTACAGTCTACCAGGGAAGAAAGTATATAAGTATATGTCTATACAGAATAAATACAAAATCAATATAACATTTCTAGGAAGGCTGGGCAATGATGATGGCATTTATATTTATAATAGCACTTTAAGGTTTGCAAAGCACTTTACAAATATCTCATTTTATCCTCATAACAACTGTTTTTAAAAATTATTTGCTACTACTATATTTTATAAATTTATTAATTGCTATTTATATATTAATTACTATTGTACCCATTTTGGCAGTAAGCCAAAATTATTAATTATTAATTAATATCATATACACCAGTAAAATATTGGCCATGTATCTCCCTATAACTTCTCATAGTCTCGGGCCTTCATTACCTACATAGTCTTTTTTAATCATAAAAGTATTTTATTATTTTTCAGTTACATTTAAAGATAGTTTTCAACATTTGTTTTCATAAGATTTTTAGTTCCAAATTTTTCTCCCTCCCTCCCCTCTCCCTAATATGTTTTTGTTTTTGTTTTTGCTGGGCAATTGGGGTTAAGTGACTTGCCCAGGGTCACACAACTAGTAAGTGTCAAGTGTCTGAGCCCGGCTTTGAACTCAGGTCCTCCTGATTCCAAGGCCGGTGCTTTATCCACTGCGCCACCTAGCTGCCCCCCTCTCCCTAATATGGAAAGCAATCTGATATAGGTTATATACGTATAATCACATTAAACATATTTCTGCATTGGTCATATTGTGAAAGAAGAATCAGAACACAAGGGGAAAACCTCAAAGAAAAAAAATAGCCAAAAAGTAGAAACAGTATGGCTCAATCTGCACTCAGAATCCACAGTTCTTTTTCCTGGGTGTGGAGAACATTTTCTGTCATGAGTTCTTTGGAATTGTCTTGGATCATTGCAGTGCTGAGAAGAGCCAAGTCTACTTCAGTTGATCATCCCACAATGCTGCCGTTACTGTATACAGTGTTCTCTTGGTTCTTCTCACTTCACTCAGCATCAGTCCACTTAAGTCTGAAATTTGCCTGCTCATCATTTCTTACAACACAATAGTATTCCATTACATTCATATACCACAACTTGTTCACCCATTCCCCAATTGATGGGCATTCCAATTTCCAATTCTTTGCTACCACAGAGAGAGCTACTATAAATATTTTTGTACATGTGGGGCCTTTTCCCTTTTCTATGATATCTTTGGGATACAGACCTACAAACCTACATGGTCTTAAGAGGAAGCGCGCATGCCAAGAGGCAGCATTCTGAGCCAATGGAGCAGCTCAAGGGAACCAAGAGTGAGAAAACCTTGCATGGTTAAGGGTTTTATCCTCTTTTGATAGAGGTGGGTCATTATACATTGATCAAAGCTAATTGGGTAAAATCATTCCATTCCATTGGTTGACTTTTAGGGTGGTCCAAATTTAAATGAACTCTGGCATGACACAAGGGAAGAGACCCTAGCTGGAGGGCAAAGGTAAAGTCCAGTATCAAGGTGTGGCTTAATCCAATCCTTTTCCTGAGCTAGACAAAAAAAATCAGTCTCCATTTCTTGTTCCCTTGGACTTGTCCCAGACAAGAGCTGAACTTTCTGGCATGGGTGAGTGGGGGGGAGAGAACAAATTGATCTCTGGGTCTCCCCCAAGAAATTCATTATCAATAATTATTTTCTCACACAACCCTGGGAAGTAGATGTTATTATTATCTCCATTTTACAGGTGGAGAAATTGAGGAAAAGGGTAAATGACTTGCCTAGGGTCACAGATAGTAAATGTCTGGGGCAAGATTCAAACTCAGGTCTTCCTTCCTCCAGGCCTAGCACCTTGTCCATGGTGCTACCCAGCTGCCTCTGCATTAGCAATTGAGGGGACCAAAAAAAGGTTCATGTAGAAAGTGGTGCTTGAACTGTGTCTTGAAAGAAGGGGTTTTATGAAGCAGACAGTAATGGGAATGCATTTCAGGCATGGGAACAGTCTGTACTAAGGTGTTAAGGTGGGAGATAAGGTCCCCTGGGTGAGGAACAAAGAGAAGGACAGTTTGGTTGGATCCTGGAGTACAATGGAAGAGATAATGTCCAGTGAGCCTGGAAGACTAGATTGTGAAAGCCTTTGAATGCCAAAAGAAAAATTTGTAGAGAATCCTAAAGGCAATAGGGAATCAGTGTAGTTTATTGAGTAGGGGAGTGAAATTGTCACATCTACACTTAAGGACAATCTCTTTGGCAGCTGAATGGAGAGTGCATTGCAGTGGGGAGAGATATAAGGCACTGAAGCCAATTAGGAGGCCATTGCTGTAATCTAGACAGATGATGAGGGATTGTACTATGGTGGTGGCAGTGAGAAAGAAGAGATCACACACAGGAGGGGCAATGTGGGGGTAGAAACTACAAGATTTGGCAACTGATTGGAGATGTGGAGGGAGAGTGAGAAATCAAGGAACACATAATGTTTACAGAGCAAAGACACTGAAAGAAGGCTGGTATCTTCAACACAAGTAGAGTAGTTTAGAAAAAAGTGGGTTTTTTTGGGGGGGAAGACAATGGTGTCTCTTTTGGATGTGTTGTGTCTCAAGATGACTTCTCTGGTGAAATTTGGACTTGCTCAGGGGAACGTAGACCCAAATAACCCTTCTTCTTCTAACTCTTCACCTTTCATACTAGCTCTCATCCATAATTTTGTCCAATCCACTGGAGTTGTACCACAACTCAACCCATAGACCTTATTATTTATCCTTCTTTGAGTGCTAAAGATTTGTTAGGCCTTGTACCGAACACAGACATGGGCCCGCCCTCCTAGATCACAATCTTAGTATCTCCTACCGGTCTAGATAATGGCTTAGTTTTGGGGGTTTGTGTGTGGAGGTAGAGGGCTTTTTTCTTTTATGTAGTTCAGCACAGAAACCATTTTAAAAATGGTTTGCTGAGAACATTGCTATATGATTATTATGATTTTTATTTTTTTTGATAGAACAATAGTCAAAAGATCGAGCCAACCCACAGGCTTGTTTATGGGATGTTTCTCCTTTCTCTGTTCCCCAGGCCCATGACAAAACATGGGGGTAATTTTGGATTCCATCCGAATGCTATTGAATAATCATGATAGACAGTTCATATTTGCATAAGGACATGCTCAAAGGAATACAAGGATCATACCTCCCATCACCAATCCCTAGGGGTGTGCATGGGCTGTATCACCCCTGTTTTAGACTCGGTAGAATGAACACAGAAAGGCCACATAGTAATGTTTTCTCTTTTTTTCCCCAGTATCTACAACAGAACTATGAGATTGAGGATGTAGTATAATAGTAGACTGATGTGGGTGGTGCAGTGGTTAGCTAACTGAGCCTGGAGTCAGGAAGACCTGAACTTAAATTCAACTTCAGACACTTAATAGAGTAAGTGTGTCACACACTAGGTGTGACACTGGGAAAGTCACTTAACCTCTGTCTGCCTCAGTTTCTTCAACTGTAAAATGGGGATAACAACAACACCTATATCATAGGGTTATTATGAAGATCAAATGAGTATATGTGAAGCACTTAGCATGGTACCTGGCACACAGTAAGGGCTTAATAAATGCTTATACTTTTGTTTCCTTCATTTTGTATTTCAAGCATCGATGATTTGTTCACTATGGATATTCCTTCCACTAAGCTAAATAACAATTCTTCCATGTTAGTAGAGTTCCTTCATGAGTTACTGTGGCTGAAAAAAAATTATCTGGTATCCAGCCCTCTGGTGATGAGCCTCTTAAAACTTAGAATAAGGGGAAGCTAGGTAGCACAGTGGATAAAGCACCAGCCCTGGATTCAGGAGGACCTGAGTTCAAATCTGTCTTCAGACACTTGACACATACTAGCTTGTGTGATCCTGGGCAAGTTACTTAACCCCTATTGCCCCACAAAACAAACAAACAAAAAACCCCCAAACAACCCCCCACAAATAACCCTTAGGATAATACTTGGACAAAAGCATAGAATCTGTTGCCAGGCCTGTACCTGAAGTCTTTTTCAAGTGATTCAATCTGACAAAGCTTGTGCTCTACTGAGGAGTCTATAGCCACTTCCATGTCATGAGGTACCAGAAGAGGACTCTTCTAAAGGCTCTCCTTAAAGTGAGAAAAAATGTTGAGGTAGGCTCCTTTTT
The DNA here is from genome assembly GCF_019393635.1 of Dromiciops gliroides. Lineage (NCBI taxonomy): Eukaryota > Metazoa > Chordata > Mammalia > Microbiotheria > Microbiotheriidae > Dromiciops > Dromiciops gliroides. The sequence goes on from NC_057864.1 coordinate 74,489,393, forward strand.
GGGGGGGTATCTGGGCAGAATAAATGATAGGGCTGGCTAGATGGAAAAAGTATTTATTAATTGTATGCTTACCACGTGCAAATTATAAACTCTGGGGATACAAATAAGTCAAGTCCAGTCAACAATCAGTCAATGCTAACCCTAACCCTAACTCTCACTCACTTTGTGCCCAGCACTGTGCTAGCAGCTGGGATTACAAATAGAAACCAAAAGGAAGACAGTCCCTGCCCTCAAGGAGTTGACTTTCTATTGGGGGAAGACACTCCATAAAAGGGAGCTGAAAATCAGGAAAGCAGGGAGGAGGAGTTCAAACTGGACTGTTTGTATCATTAAGACTGTACAAACAGAACAAAGCGGTCTTATTGGATAAGGAGTGCCATGTCATTGGAGGACTTCAGGGAGAAGAGAACATTCATGTTCTAGGTAGGAGTTGAGTTAGATGGCTGCAAAAGTCTCTTCTCTCTCTTTAAAATTCAGCAATTCTCAATGGAGAAACAGTCAATGGATTGATTTCCTGGGGCCAGGAAGGATGGAAGAGCCAATGGATAGTTGCTCTAGAACCAGAATCTTCTTCAGCTTCTAGAACTTTCAGCATTTGGTTGGTGTTTGCTGTTTGTACAATAAGTCCTTGGAAGTGGCTTACCCAGGGTCTTATGTTGTTTCTAATTGAGTGCCTTACCCAGGTTTTTATGTTAGGCCTAATTAAATTAATTCTCTTAAACTTGAATCGAATCCATTTCCTTTTCATCAATTATCATCTTCAAGTATGAATTAAAAATTCACCACCTTTAGGGAGCCACCCTAGACTGACTCAAAGTACTTCCTTATTGACTCCACAACATCCCAAAGCATTTATATATTCAACATTTATTATATATTCTTACACTTGAGAAAATTGCTTTCGAAGCATCTTATACTGGTCAACATCCATGTGTTTTTTCTTCTCAACTAGATTGTAAATTTCTTGAGGGACTATTATGTGTTTTTAAAAGTGTATTAAAGTATATTTTAAAATGTATGCAGGTCCTTGTGTTAGGGACAGGCTTGATACCAGCACTATTTTTTTTTACTTTAAGGTATTTTTACTATTGTTTATAAAGAAAATATGAGAAAGAAATGTCACTTGTTGCTTTTTAAGGTGTGTAATTTAAAATTCTAAATGTGGGTTCTAATCTGTCCCCCCCAGTTTTTGGGGGAAACTGACTAAAATCACAAGGGAAGACTAATAACTGTTAAGGGGAAATGGGGGAAACTGGAATCATGCTCTCTCTCTCTCTAACCATAACTACAGGAAATCCAGTATAGTATTGGACACATGGTAGGCAGTCAATAAATAATTGTTGACCAACAGACTGATTGCTCCAATCAGTGTGGCATTGGCTACTTCTTAATATCGCCATGATGATGTAGTTTATGTGTGTTTATAGATTTCAGAGGGAAGCTAGGTGGCACAGTGGATAGAGTATAGGACCCAGAGTCAGGAAGACCTGAGTTCAAATGTGGCCTCAGACACTTACTAACTGTGTGACTCTGGGCAAGTCACTTAACCCTGTTTGCTTCAGTTTCTTCATCTGTAAAATTAACTGGAGAAGGAAATGGCTAACTACTCCAGTATCTTTGCCAAGAAAACCCCAAATGGGGTCACAAAGAATTGGACATGACTGAAAAGACTGAACAACAACAACAACAATGTAGCTTTCTGAGGAAAGTGGGAAGTTTTCATTTGAAAGAATCTACAGGTTAGCACTTTTCACATGACCGTTTCTTTCCAGGGTGTAGAAGGTTGTAGCAAAATTCTGTTAGAAAAAATTTTCCTTTCTACAACATATTTATTTTTTCTAGCTCTGAAGTAGGTGATATGGGAGTTATACAAGAAGTTAAAGGGAACAATTGTCCTCCAGGAGATAGAATTTTAGGGCTGGAAGGGACCTTAAAAATTCATATAGTTTAACCCTTTCATTTTATGGAGAAGAAAACTTGGGGTTGGAGAAGACTTGTACAAGATTACACAGATAATATGTGACAGATCCAGAATGTGACTCCAAAGCCAGCACTCCTCAAGCTAATAATTTAGATAAGGAGTCACAGGCATATTTGCAAACAGTTAGGGCACAGTATAAGGCAGTATATAGGAAAGAATAGATTGTGTAACAGTAATATGAACTCTCATATATTTAGCACTTCAAGATATGACTAAGACTCTCTGCCCCTCCCCCGCCCCAGCCACTGTCTGTAACTAGATAGGTTACATTTCACCACTCTTCCAGGGTTCTCTAGTACCATAAGGAAATCGAGGGAAGCTATTCTTTGCCATTGTCTCAAGCCCCCATCAATGGTGTTCCCTAGTTATGAGGGGGTCCTAGCATCACTATTTCATTTAATGATTTGAATAATTTTAAATATATAGCAAGAAAAAATATACAAACATTTCTCTCCTCCATATATCTAGTAGCATAACCCCCACCTTCCTCTGCCTTTCAGAAGGGGAGGGAGATGTATTTGCAGCTCTATTCATTTCCTATATAGTATTAGTTCCACAAAACTCCAAGTCCAAAGGCCCCCTGGGCTCTAGTCTTGGAATCCTGCCTTCTCAGAGCTCCACTGTGGGACTGGCAGCAATATTCATCTTGGAATCCTGTCTACAGTGTTACCATGACTTGAACTACTGGATCTGGGGAACCCACATTCTATGCTTAGAACTGAAAAGGATAAATGAAACAAGACCCAAACCTGAGACCAATTTCTTGTATCCAAAGGGACTAAGAGGAACGGGGAAGGTGGACCTCCTCCCCCATTTTAACACATGGTACCCTTTCTTCAGGTGAACAAGATGCCACCAGAAGGAAAGAGACTATCTCATTCTTGTAGTTTTAAACCCACACCAGTGTTAGAGAAATGCAGATTGTTTCCTTCTAGAAGTAGGTCCCTGGCATCTCCCACATGACTGCCTCCATATTAGGTGGTCTGGGTGTGTATGTGTCAAAGCCCCATTCAAAAGCTTTTCAAAGCACTTTCCTTCCTGCAAAGGAAGATAGAGAGATAGGCAATTATATATTGTATATTGTTATTAAGAGGAAAATAGAATAAATATAATAACTAATAACTATCAATAGTAATAATAATAATAGGCAAATTTTCAAGTTTAGAGAGGTCGAGCCATCCAGCCACATGGCTAATTGGGGTCAGAACCAGGAGTAGAAGCCAGGTCTTCTCATTCCAAGTCCATAGCTCTCATCACTCCATCAAGAGAACCTGCCATTCTTGTGGTGTATGGTGTCAAGATGGAGCTATCTAGTCACTTTGATCCAACTAATGTTCCTTTATCCAGGCTTTTTTTTTTTCTTGTCTTGATCGGAAGACTCTCCTTGCTTATTTCACTGCTACTAAGGAGAAAGGCTTCCCACTCTTCTATACCTCCTGTTGAAAAGAAGATGGAAAAAAGTTCCCCCCCAAACCATTTCATTTTTTGTATAAATCAATATTTGGCCTCAGGCTGAGGGAGAAAGGGCATATGAAAAAATTGAGCTCTAAAGTATCCCTGACCTCTGAAATTCACTTGAGATTCATGGGATTGCAGCTTTAGAGCTGAAAGAGGCATAGAAATTGGCCAAGCCACCCATTACATTTTATAGATGAGGAGACTGAAGTCCAGAGAGGTTAAGTGATTTGGTCTCTTATGTTCCAGTTCAGTTAGTTCTTTTTTCCTACACCAGACTTTTTCCTATTCCTCTTCTCCATGTGTACACTATATGGTCTTCCTGGAGTAAGGATTTCCAGATACTGCATGGGGTCTTGCAATGTCCAAGATTGCATCCATGCTCCTGAAGCTGGACCAGGATCACAAAGGACAAAGTTTCTGTGTAATTTTGCACAGGACAGTGTTTGGTACAAAGTGGAATGCAGATTGGCATCATCTTCAGGCTGATTTTTTTTATGTGTGTATGAATAGGGTTGAGCCTCTTGGGCCTGCAATTTGACCAATTCCCAAAGCTGCTATGGGCTACAGGGACTAAGCACCCCTTCTCCTAAAGCAGTTACTTCCAGGACATACTTGAAACCAGGCAGGATTTTGTGAATTGATTACAAAGGGGCAATGACAAGGCAGGGCAATAAGTTAGATGCCTGCTCTACAATCTAGGGACCCTTGTTTCATGGCAAATGCTAGGTTAATTCCAAGAAAGATTTCTATCCATTAATTCAACTTTGAGAGAGGAACATAGAAGGTTGATCTGCCATTGTTTGTGCTACAGTAAGAGAAATTGGTGGCTTTGCAGGGGTGCTTTACTTTTATCTGTGGCCAATACCAAAATTCCTTAGAAGCAACCTAATTGGAATTATTAGCTCCCCTTCTGGGTTTACTTCCTTAATTTTCTCTTGAACTGATGGGTCGGGTTTCCCAAGGGTTGTTGACAACTACTCTTGTTCAGGGCTTTAGGGGAAATCCTTGGGGCCACTGCATTTTTAAATTTATTACTCACAATTTCTGATTGGTGTTCATTTCATTAACATCAGCCAGCCAGACTCAATTAGCTTTTATAAAAGGATATTTATTAAGATGACACAGTAAATACAATATGTGCAAAACATCCACTTCAAAGTCAGGGGGAACACTCTTCCCTTGCTCACAAAAAGTCCCTGGGATTAGTTGTTGTTTGTCCTTCATTCTTGAAGAGCACCAAGACAATAAGATGATGTCATGATTTTCAGTGAACTGGATTTAAGTGAGGGAGGGCTGAGTAGGATTGGAATTAAAGTCCAATGGTAGCAAGACATGTATGTAGAGATACATAGCAAAGGGGTATCTTTTTCTTTTTTCTTTTATTTTGAACTTAAGGAATAAGACAAGCATTTCCATAACAAAGTAGAATTGAAAAAAACGATGATTGCACATGTACATAACAGAGTTGCAGTTTCAACTTGCTATTTCTTTTAAATGTATATTAAAGTTATCATGTAACTTTCTTTTTCCCCCATTTTTTCCTCCCATCCTTACCCTAGAGATGGCTACCATTAAAGACAAATATATGTAAAATCATTCTATACATATTTCTATTTATCAGTTCTTTCTCTGAATGCAGATAGAATCTTCATATATGCTTTGTAGTTAATGTTCATATATATATGCCAAATGACTTAGTTGCTCAGAGTTGTTCTTAAAATAATATTGCTGTTACCGTATAAAATGTTCTCTTGGTTCTGCTCATTTTGCTCTTCATTATTTCATGGAAGGCTATCCATTTTTTTTCTAAGATCATCAAACTCACCATTTCCTATAGCATGGTAGTATTCCATCACAATCATATGCCACAACTTGTTCAGCCATAACCAAAGGGATATCTTTCAACTTCTTACCTAGACTCCTTTTCTCCTTTTGTTGAGTCTCAATGAAATTTACTGTGGAACATGGTGTTGGTGATGCTGGTGTGTTACTTCATTGGGTGTGGCTTCTTTGCTGTTGGGCAGATCTGCTGCTGGGCAGGACCACTCAGACTCTGCCACTCTGCAATCTCTCCAGGCCTTGCAATGATCTCAGATTGGCTGCCTGGATACAGCCATCTCAAAGTTGCTGCTCTATCACTTCCCAAATCCAATGGCTACTGCTACCAAGTCAAGTGGGCTCTGTTACTGATTCTCATCATTGGTGAGACATCTAATGGTACTTCTGGATCTCGTAACTCAAAAAGTTGCTTATTAGACATGTCCACCTTAGAAGATTCATTCTTCTAAACTTGGGAAAGAATAAACACAAGAAAGCAGCCATGGGCTCATAGTCTCCATGGCCAGGTGGGAGTCAGGGAAGCTACTATTTTAACATTACACTTTCTACCTCCATCAAGGCATCAAGCTTGAGGCTTGTCAGCTTCCAGTTATGAAGTGGGAGAAAAGAAGTATAGCTCTTCCATTTCTGGGGAAACCTTTTGTTTATCCTTGATTTGTTTCTTTCTACTCCCAGCTTGATGAATTGTCTCCTAGTGGTCCAATTTATCCAATAACCTGGTCAATGGGGTAGGAGTAGGGGAGAAGAGAAAACTCTCCTATATCCAAGAGTGGTTTCCTCTAAACGTGGAGTCCTTAGCCATTATACAAGTACAAAAATGAATAAATCGCCATGTGTTTATATTCTGTAACTAGGATTCTAGCTATACTGTCTAAAAATCTAATGAGTGATGTGTTGATCAACTGTGATAGTCTAGATTCTTCTCACCAATCCAATGGTACAAGAAAGTTCCAAAGGACTCATGGAAAAGGCTGTCCAAATCCAGAAAAAAAAAAAGGAACTGTGGAATATGGACGCTGATTGGACCATACTATTTCTTTTGGTTTTGGTGCTGTTGTTTTTCTTTTTTGAGCCTTTTCCTTTTTGCTCTGATTCTTCTCTTATAACATGACTACTGCAGAAATATGTTTAAGCAGATTACCTGCTGTCTAGGGGAGGGAGGGAGGGAGAAAAATTTGAAATTGGAAATCTTATCTAAACAAATGTTGAAACTAAAACTAAATAAATTAATTAACTTAAAATCTAATGAGTGGTCGCCAGTAAATTAGAAGCTTTAGCAAGAGTTTAGACTTTTAAGCATTTATTAAAGAGCATAAGAATTTGTTGAAGAGAGAGAGAAAGAGGCCTAGATTCAGCTATCTCAGGGAGCCAGTGTCTTCAGTTCCTCTTCCCCCTGAGGTCCTTGAGAAAGAGAGAGAAGAGAGAGCCTCACCCCTTCTTCTTTCTAGAAGCCTCCTGTGTAAACTAGGAATATCCCATTCACATGCACACACAACTCCAAGCTAATTGGCTGGTATCTTTGATAGGCAGTACCCATGAGCAAATGTCACTTCCTGCCTGACACCAAGGAACTGACCTTCCAAGCCACATGGCTTGCCCTCAGATGCCTTCTCCTCATGGTGGAGCTTTCCTACAGTATCTCTCCAGTAGGTGGCATCACTCCAATTGTCAAAATTCCTAATTCCTTGCTCTGACTAAACCCCACTTTTACTAGGTTTTTCCTCTTCCCTTTTAGTAGCTGACTAGGAACCACCTATATAAGGTTTGCCAAGAGGAATGGAAAAGAAAAAAATGTTTCTCTTTTTGTTTGCTTGTGGGGTTTCTTCCCTAAAAGAAAACAAAACAATTTGGTAGTTCACCAGGTAAACATTTTAAAAATATCAATGTTGATTTGTTCCAACTTGGCCACCCTTTCCCAACAATGTGTCACACCTTGTTAGTGTCAGTCAGGCCTTATTTACTGGGTGATGGGCTAAAATATTTCAATTTCCCCATTATTTGGCAAGAGGTTTTTCTAGGCTTAGGTACCATCAGGGAAGAAGAAGAGCAAGAAGGCAGCAGGACAGATGGGAAGTATGGAAAAGCACAATGGGGATAGCAACAAATGCTTGTTTTCCATTTGGAACTTCGGAACAATTTAGAGCCTGAAGACCTGAGTTTGATAGAGACAAGTCACTTAACTCTACTTCAATTTTCTTATCTGTAAAATGGGCATAGTGATGATTTGTATTACTTACCTCATAAGGTATTGTGAGGATCAGATGAGATCATGTCTGTAAGGTGTTCACCCCCAAATGCTATATAAATATGAGATGTTATTTCTGATATTATAGCCCCCAAACCTCAGAGCTGTCAGGTACCTTTAATAAGATCTAGTCCAAACCTGGTATTTTTAAGACTAAGAAACTGAGCTCCAGGCAGAGCATTAATGATAGAACTGCCTTGTCTAATGAATTTTCTATTGTTGTTGTTAGTTGAGGAATGGCTGAATAAGTTATGGTATATGAATGTAATGGAATTCTATTGTGCCATAAGAAATATATAATTTCAAAAAGAATGGAAAGTCTAATATGAAATGATGCAGAATGATGTGAGCACAACTAGAAAGGCAATTTGTACTATAATAACATCAATATTATAAAAATGAACAATTTTGAGGATGAATGAAATTAGCAGAACCAGGAGAACAATTGATATAATAACAGCAATATTATACAATCAAACTTTGAAAGTCAAAAGAACTATGATCAATACGGAAACTATTCATGGTCACAGAAGACAACTGATGAAATATGCTAGCATTATAAAGAGGTGGTGGAGTTAGGGTGTAGAATGAGACATACATGCACATTTACATGTGTGTGTATACTACTAAGTACAGTAGTAGTAGTAGTAGTAGTAGTAGTAGTAGTAGTAGTAGTAACAATACGTTTTTAATCAGCTCTAACACAATGTTCCTATAAGATGGGTTGGTGTTGTTAACTCCAAATTTGCTGATGAGACAGCAAGAAAGCTTATGGATTACCTGAAGTAGCAAAGCAGACTGCCAGAGATCTGGAGTTAGAATTGATAGCCACTCAAACATCAGTCCACTGGATTCTCCCAAAAGATAAAATTAGGAGCAATGAGTGAAATTTCTGCAAGACAGATTTCTACTTGGCATGAGGAAAAACTAGCTAATCATCAGAGCTATCTAAAAGTGTGGATGTGCTAACTCAGGCGATAGTAGGTTCCTTTTCATTGAAGGTCTTCAATAAAGACTGGATGGCTCTTGTCCAATAAGTGAGAGAGAAGATTCCTATATAGGTATGGACTAGAGGAGGGATAGAACTTGGGGTGGCTATGGATGGGCCATTCATGGGCCCTTCCATCTCTTAGATTCTGTGCATTGTGCCAGTTATGAGAAATATCCCACAACTCCTTCTTCCCCTTTTTTCCCCATTGGGTAGAAATTCTACTCTCATCTCACCTCATGAGCTCTGTGATCCATCCAAACTAGCATTCTCTTTGGCTGTCAGACTTAGTCCTCCATCTCAAAGTTCTCTGCTTTTGTAGTGGCTGTCTCCTTTGCCTGGAATGTACTTCCTGCTCACCTCCACCTCAGGGAATCCCTCTCTTCCTGTAAGATGCAGCTCTGGTATCATCTTTTACATGGAAACTTTCTTGATTCCCTCAACTACTAGTGTTCCCCAACTACCTTCTATATAACTACTTTGTGTACACACTTGTATTTATTAACTCCACATTTATGCTACACGTGTGTGTTCACTTGTCATGTTGACCATTAGAATATAAGCTCATTGCAAGTAGGAATCATTTCATTCTTTGTGCTTATATCCCTAGCAAAGTGCCTGTCAAACAGTAGGCACTTAATAATTGACACATAAGGCATATAGTGCCAGACACCTGTCATCTTGTTGCTAGACTATTAAACTAATATTCTCACCTGGACCCAGTATGATGGGCTTAACATGGTTCCTCACTCTATCAATTTCCCCAATGCAGTGGTATTACACTATTTACATGTGATGTCCATGACATTATCCCAAACTCACATGTGTTTCTTTTCCCCTCCAACATTTATAGTCTTTCACCTTCTTTTAGCTTGGATTCCAAACCTCTAGGGAAGCTCCCTAGAATAACCCCAGCCCACTTCCTTATCTGCTACTCCACATCAGTTAACTAAATCTATATATAGATAGAGATAGATATAGCTAGCTAGGTATAAAACTATATCCATAGCTATCTAGATGTAGCTATAGATGAAGATAGTGAGTTTGGCACTTATATATAACTTTCCAATATTTAGTATTTATATGTTTTGTCATCTCAATTCTATTTAAGACAGCTTTTGTGTTCCTTGGCAAGTTATTTCCCTTTTATCAACTCCAATTTTCACATCTGTAAAATATGAGTTTTATTGGATGACACCTAAGGGGTCTCCTTACTCTAAATCCCATAATCCCTAGATTAAACATACTTTGGAAGCAGGGTTATGTCTTCCTTTTCCTTTGTACTCCTTCTCTCTCCCTCCTTCTTGTGCACAAAATGCCTACTGTAATACCACTGCTTGACACACAGTGGGCACTCAACAAATATTTGTCAACTGCTGAGACTGGCTGCTCAGACCAGGCTAACCTTCAGTACCTTTGTGATGTTGCCATGGTAATGTTCCATTGAGGAGTAGGAAGGATTCACTGGGGAAAGTCTGTAGTATTAATGTCTTCCATATGTTCTTTTCTTGATTTTCTGGAGTCTTCTTTCTGCTCCCACCTACCCTTGGCCTTTCTCCTCATCCTCTCCCTCCTTGGTATAAAGAATCATCAAGGTGCTTTATGCATCCATCTATATTCAGGCTATGGAGCTGAAGAGAAATGAATCCATTAAAGTTTGATGCTGCTCTTGGGGGATGCTTAGCTGTAGAGGTGGCAGAGATGAGAAGGGAGTAGAGAAATCTTAAAGTTCTTTTTAAATTTTTTCTTTTACTTTTTTTTGTGGGGCAGTGAGGGTTAAGTGACCCACCCAGAGTCACACAGTAAGTGTCAAATGTCTGAAGCTGGATTTGAACTCAGGTCCTCCTGAATCCAGGGCCAGTGCTTTATCCACTGTGTCACCTAGCTGCCCCCAATCTTACAGTTCTTGAAGGTGGCAGCAGGTCTGTTGACTTCTGATCCATGCACCTCTCTGTGGATCCTGATCCTAGCTCTTACTGCATGATGGTACATTGAGACTCATACCACACACCTATCTGCATCTGTACACATCCATCCATAGTTTAGCCTATGGGGAGCTCTTGGATGCAAATAGTGGCAGGTCATCAATATACTCCCTTTGCAACTTCCCCTCTTTATCAGTGATTTAGTTAAAAGGCTTTAAAAGCCTTTTCCTTCCTTTGGAGAGGACATCTCATTTATATAAATTGCTGCAGAGCTAGATCTGTCCTTTTTCTACTTAAACAGCCCTGGTAGCCACCTCCTTTCTTCCTATTCTCCTCTCATACCCCACCCCCAGACACTGAAAAGTGGGTTCTTTTAATAGTTCCATGAATTCTTGGCAGTCGGTTTCCCCAAATCACCAGTCCTGGTTGGCACTGTCCATATTTTGGTTAGACTCTTTAAAGTGAACCTTAAGAAGGCATGCCAACCTCTCCTATCTCCACCCACTCCCTCTTAGAGATTCAATCTTTTCTCCTACTTTTGTCCCCTGCTTTTACTCATATCTTTTCTTCTCATTAGACTTCCTTCTTCACCCCAATCACCCATGTTGAAATTCTCAGAATAATGATTTTAAATGCATAAAATCAAATACATAGATTACAAAGGAAGACAATTATATTGAAATACAGTTATTGAAATATTTTTTAAAGTAAGTTAATGGATCCCAAATTAAGACAGTACTCTGGGCATGTAGTAAATGCTATATAAATTTTAGTTATTATTATTATTATTATTATTATTAGTAGTAGTAGTAGTAGTAGTAATAGTAGTATCATAGCTGACCTCCCCATCTCTAGTTTTTCACTGTTTCAAACTATCCTAGATAGAACTCCCAGTATAGTTTCTCTGAGACATCATTTTCTCCTATCCCTTCTTTGCTCAAGGACTGACAGCATTATTACTTTTGCTTAATTGATCCAATTTAAAGTCTTTAGTGTTCTATTCAAGGCCTTCCATCAACTACGCATCCTACCACCAATATCTATTCAACCTTGAGTCCTATTTCTCCTAACAAGTATTTCTTTAGTAAGAACAATCTCCGTGCTTTTTCTTTCTAAAAATCATGCTATCTGCATTCATTTGCTCATGCTGCTTTCCCCTGACTTGAATGTGTTCCTATCTGTTCTCCATCAATCCTGTTGTTTCCACAAAGATGCAGCTCAAAATTCACTTCTTTATTTTTTCCAGACTGCTCCATTATTTTGTATTCTCTCAGCCTTTATGATTATTTGGAGTAACTACATTATGATAATAATATTGGCACATTTATATAGTACTTTAAGGTTCACAGAACCTTTTTCTCACAGAGACCTTGTGAGCTAGGGAGTGAGAATACTATTGCTTCCATTTTTCAGATCAAAGGACTGAGCTTAAATGACTTGCTAAAGTTAAAAAAAATGTTTTCTTTAGGATTGGAATCCAGGATTCCTACTTCCAAGTTCAGCTTTTTCAACTACACAATGTCTCTTGTGTAATATTGATTTCATTGTAAGCTCCTTAGATGTGAAGACTGCCTTTTGTATCTCTCTTTCCCTTCTGTTACTCCCTAGGGTGATGCCAGGCACATAGAAGATATCCAATAGATGCTAATTGGAAGAATGAATGTGAAACAATATTCTGAGTAGCATTTCCCTATGGGGAGAAGAAAGGAGAGGGAAGGGATCATTGGATTCTCTATAAGGTTCACATCTACCCAGTTAAATTCTATGCTTTTCTTGGTTAGCCAGACTTAGCCTGAGCTGCTTCTTTTGTGTTCCACTCTATAGGTCAGTAATGGAATCCTAGGATTTGGCCAAGTTTTAATCCTGGTGAAAACTTAATAATTGAAGAGGGGAGGCGGGGGTGAAAGGAAGTGGGAGGAATGGAGAATTAGGGGAAATTATGGACTAGTAATCACCTTTAGGGCAGGCCCCTGGGAAGAGCAGGAATCCTTCCCCTTGTACCATGAAGAGCCTGAAGGCATATTAGTTATCCTCTTAATATATGGTAACGCTTGGAGGAAGTTATTTTCTTTCTCTTCATCTCATTTTGAAAGCAAAGCACTAATGTTGCCATTTGCCTGCATGGCGCCTCTTCCTTTCTCTTTCCCTGTCTAATCCTCTTCTTTTTCTTTCCCGTTGGACAATTAGCAAAGTGTTTGGTCTTTGGTTTGGATGAATAATTAATATGGGGGCCTTGTGAATGATTCATGTGCCACATGCCAAGGCAACAGGATGTGTGTGTGTATGTGACACTGTCACCTCATAAGAAAGGTTGGTGACATCTCACTGATGCAGGAGTGGGTGGTGTGGGAGAAGGAGGCTGGGATAAAAGTCAGTGTCCCTTTTCTTTGGAGAGAGAAAGCTTTGATTTGCTGTTCTTTCTGTATTCCCATGAGGGATCACTAGTGTCAATGGTAAAGTTGGAATGAGGAAGCCTTCTAAACAATGTGGGCATTTGTTTTTGGTCCTTTGGTGAGGTTCAGTCCCCTTGTCTCCCAGCAGGAGAATCTCATCTAGTTCACCAAGAGGGATTCATATTTGAACATTAAAGACCCCATAGGGTAGAAGTCTCACCCATCCCTTCTGCTATTTTCCAGTGTGTGTTACTTCTTAGTGAGGAAGTATGGTGTAACAGAGCACCTGATTTAGAGTTAGGAAGAACCGAATTTGACTCCTGCCTCAGATATTGACAAGCTGTGTGGTCCTAGGCAAGCCATTTGACCTCTTTTGGCCTCAATTTCCTCATCTATAAAATAAAGATAGTGAAAACACTTACTTCACAGGGATGTTGTAAGGATCAAATGAGATAACAGATTTAAAGCACTTTGTAAACCTTAAAGAGCCTTATAGATGCTGGGATACCCCCTCTTACTTCTCCTTCTCCTACTCCTCCTCTCTATGAAGGTAGGTTCTATCTCTTCTCTTATTGCTGTGTCCTGTGCACCTTGTTCATAGTAGACAGACAACAAACATCTATCAAATGAATCAACAAATGAATGAATAGATGTCATCAGGAATCAAAAGTTACATAGCCCAGCAACATACTCTATTTTTCTTTTTTTATTATTTTTTTCTTTTTTTTGTGAGGCAATTGGGGTTAAGTGACTTGCCCAGGGTCACACAGCTAGTAAGTTTCAAGTGTTGGAGACTGGATTTGAACCCAGGTCCTCCTGACTCCAGGGCCGGTGCTCTATCCACTGTGCCACCTAGCTGCCCCAAGCAACATACTCTAGCTGCCCAGTGGACTCATTTTCATGGTAACTATTATCTGTAATCATGTAGGCTTTACTTTGGTGAAAAGGATACCAATGTTGCTTCTTCTATCTTTTGACTGTTTCTGAAGAATATTCTGGAGGCAGTGTATCTAGAACTTCTGCATCAATTTAACTGGTCTTTGTATTGTAGGGTCTCAAGATCCTACAACAAGGTGGAAATTCAATTTGCCTAATAGATTATGGCCTGGTTTCAAGATGATGGTTATAAAAACCTTCAGATACCTTATACATCTAATTTTGTTGGTGGATCGATTTGTCAATGTCAGCCTCTAATGAAAGATGACTTCCAAGAGGTAGGAAATAATTAGTCACCCTCTCCGTTTCTCTGTGATCATAGCATAGTGAGATAGCTAAGCAAGAGTTAGGGGATCAAGGATTTTTATCTTCTGGGTGCTGAACATCTGTCCCATTTTCTCATGCACTAGATTGACTTGCAAAGTCTTGATACAGAAGAGGAAAGTCCAGAAAGTATCACAAAGAATAGGAAAAACTATCAAACAGAAGATGGGGTCCATGAGTCTGTTTTGTGCTATGCTAAAAAGTTTACCCTTTGGGATTTAGTCTTTGCTCAGTCTGGAGCAGAGGTTAGACCCAATGATAATCATCATCATCATCATCATAATCGTTACCATAGCCAACATTTATAGAATGAGTTGAGGTTTCTGAAGTGCTTTACATATATTATCTCATCTAATCCTCACAAGAACCCTGTGAGGTAAGTATTATAATTACCCTCATTTTAAACATGAGCAACCTGAAGTTGAGATAGGTGGCTTGCTTAGGGTGACACAGCAAGTAAATTTCTGAGGCAGCATCTGAACTCAAGTCTTCCCATTACCAAATCCAGAGCGCAAGCCACTTTGCTGCCTAGGTATAATACAATAACTGTATAAAGAGCAATCCGTGATGCCATGGGAAAGAGAACTTCTATTTATGGGCATTAGGGCAGAATGCAAAGGAAATGGCACTTTGGCCTTACATATAGAAAGAAATTAGCTAGGCAGAAATAGAAGGAAAAAAGAAGGAAAAAGTAGAGAAAAATATTCCAGCTGGGGAACAAGGCAAGAAAGAGGCAGGAAAGAATGAGGCATATTTAAGAAATAAGAAATAGTTTGATTTGGCTAGAATATAGGCTACATGAAAGGGTGTAGTTGGAGATCAGGACAGAAAAGTATATTGGAACCAAAACCAACATATGGAGGGCCTAGAATGCCACATAATACTTATTTGGTAGATAATGGAATCATATAATTTGGAGCTAGAAGATATTTGTACCATCATTTAGTCCATTCTCTTCATCTTACAGATGAGGGGATAGAGATGCAGAGAAATTACATGATTTAGTGTGGTGTAGTGGATATAGAGTTGTCTTTAAAGTCAGAAAACCTAGGTTCAAGTTTGCCCTCTGGGATATACTGGCTAGGTGACAGTGGACAAGTCATTTAACTTCTCGGTATTCTTACAATTCTCTAAGACTACAAGATTCTAAGAAGGAGCTAACCTATACTGGTAGAACTCCTCCCTTTGGAATTTCCTATAATAGTGCAATCACAGATGTAGTCCTTATTTCTATCCGTGCAGAGGGTAGAGTCAGGATTTGAACCTAGATAAAAATGGAGGTTTTTTTTCTATCTTGTTGCTGCCTAAAGGGAGGCACTAAAGATGCTTGAATGGGAGGGCATTATGATCAGAGTTGCACATTAGCAAGATAAATCTTCTAGTGCATTGGATAGGATGAAAGGTAGATGGGATGTGATGAATGGAAGACAGGGATATTAGTTAGAAACCTATTATAATGGTCCAGGTGAGATGTAATGAGTGTCTGAACTAGCAGCAATAGGCTAATAGCAAGTAGAAATAGGAAGAAAAAATAGGTTGGAGATATATAATAAAGACAGAAAGCAGAGAACTTAACAATTGATTGTATATAAGGAGTGAGAAAAGCGAGCAAACAAACATGATGCTTAGATGTCAAGCCTGGGTGACAGAGAAGATGGTAGTACCATGTATGAAAATAAGGAAGTCAGGAAGATGAAAATGACTGAGAGGACAGATGATCATTTTAGCTTGCAGACAAGATGGACAGCTATGGTCTATGGTTGCGTGGATTTAAAACCGGTTGAATGATCGGACTCAAACAGTAGTGTTTAATGAATAAAACCATGCCAGTCTGGAAGGAGCTCTCTAATGGAACACCTCAAAGATTTGTCCTTGGTCTAGTTCTATTCAATTTTTTAAAAAAATCAATGATGTGGATAAAGGTATAGATGCCATGTTTTTTTCAAATTTGAGAATGACTCAAAGCTGGGACGGGTAGCTACTATAGATCTTAGAAATGAAATAGATTTTAAAAAATAATTGACAGGTTAAAATAATAGATAAAATCTAATAAGATGAAAAATGTGTAAGAAAGAAGCCCACTCTAGCCCAGGGCTTCTCAAACCTTTTCCATTTGCATTTTTCCATTTCCTTTTTGCCTGAGAAATTTTTATGTGCCTCTGGGTATAGAAGGATATATAAAATATATAAATATATAAAATAGGTATACATAAATATATAAAATAGGTATACATAAACTTTTACTGTTGCCAAGTTTTTTGTGACCTCCACATTCAGTTATGCGACCCCATGTGGGCTTGCGACCCACAGTTAAAGAAGCTAGGCACAAGCCCTGGAATTCACATAATTGGAAGGACTTTCCAACCCTATAGCCTCTCAGCTTTGATTGGATGGCTCCTCCCAGGACTTCCTTAAGGAGGATCTGCAGGTCATCTTTGTCTCATTCGTCTCCAGGCTTCACTCCAGATTTCCTTATGATGCTCCTGTACTGAGTACCTTTGTGCACTGCCCCACCCCCAGTCTCCTTTATGTGTCTTCCCCAGTTAGAACATAAGCTACTTTAAGGCAAGAACTGTTTTGCTATGTGTATTTTTATTCCCAGCACTTAGCACAGTGCCTGGCACATAGTAAACAATTAATAAATGCATGTTGGCTGTTGACTGACTGTCTTGGCCTAAGAATAATTGTAATGTTATATTTAGGTTAAAAATCAACTGCATACTTATAAGATGGCATGGAAAGATGAGAATTTTATGGATAAGATTTGGGAGTTCCAATGGACCATAAGCTGAATATGAGTCACATAGAAGCAAAAAAAAAAAGACTGTGATCTTAGACTATATTATAAACCATTTTTCCCAGGTGAAAGATAATATTTTCACTATACTTTGTGTTGGTTATAGACTTTTTGCAGATTGTGTTCAATTCTGGGAACCACATTTTAGGGAGGACATTGATGAGGAAGATGATCAAGATGGGGAAAGAACATTGACTGCGCAAGTCAATTCATTTTGATAAACACTTAAGTGCCTAATGTGGGCTAGGCATTGGACTAGACACTGGGGATACAAAGAAATACAAATCTTGCTCTTAAGGAATTTATATTCTTCTGGCATGGGGGTAAGGAGAGGAATAGCTAGTATATTACTAAGCAAATACAAGGTAAGTATAGAGCTGATTGGGAAGGAGTTATTACTGATAAACTGATAGATTCATTGAAGTTCCCTCATAGAAGGTAGAACTTAAGTTGAACCTTGAAGGGAACTAGGCAAAAGAGAAGAAAACAGATGTCATCAAGAGAGAAGATGGATTGTTGTATATGGAAAGTAGGTTTGTTCATCTTCCATATTGAGTTCATGGGAGAAAGTTCTGTGTCATCAGCTTGGAAGATGGGTTTGAGTTAGAAGACCATGCCATCCTAGGATCAGTTGTAGGAAGTAAGAATGTTTAGCCTTGGGGAGAGAAGATTTAGGAGGGATATGAGATCTGTCTTTAATTATCTGAATGAGATAGAGAATGAGAATTAAGTGGTGAGTTTTGTTTGTTTTTTTGTCCCCAGAGATGAAGAACAATGGGTAGACATTTTAGAGAGGCAGATTTAATCTCAATATAAGGTTCCATTCTACTTCACCCTACTACATTTCACTCTTTTCTTGCCTCCCTCCCTCCCCCTCTCACTCAAAGGAAGAGGCAGCTATGGATCAACTGGAGTCTTATCTAAACTTTATGTATGTCCCAGGAACACCAAGTTCTGCACAAAGTTAGCTATTATTAAGTGCTTGTGTGGAATTCCATTGAGTAAAAGGAAGAAGACGTTCCAGGAAAACAGATAAAATGTTTAAGGATGTTCTCAAGGCCAAAGTAAAGAAAAAAACACCACTAATCCAACCTCATTTCAATGGGAGAAAGGCTGGGATTCTAAGTACTCTCTCATGTTTCTCTCATTATTGGTCCCAATTTCATCAATAATTGTATCTATGAGATTTTTGTTGTAAGAGTTAATCCCAGGTGTCCTATAGTATCTGATTCCTAATAAAGCTGTACTTTGATTGAATTAAAATTTCATGAATTAACCAATAGTTTTCCTCTTAGATAAACAGAAACCCTACCGCAGAGCATCAGATCATGAGTACTCTGTGGGAAATCACTGCATTGCTGATGAATCTCAACTCTTGGTAAAGTCTTCCTTTCTCTTCCACAGACTAGGAAGTATGATCTCTACCCCAGGCCCCATGTGAAGGGAACTATAATTGTCTGGTGAGGAAGAAACATTTAGGCCATTGTGTCAGTATTATAGAGGATAGAGATCTAGGAATGGGGAAAACCTAGGTTTCCTAGTCCAGGTTCCTTAGTCACATTATCAGGGACGAATGTTCTATGGGAAAGTGGATACAGTGTTAGAGTTGGAATTATGAAGGCCTCGGTTCAAATCCTACCCCTGCCATTTGCTCCCTATTTGAGCATGAGGAAATCACTTAACATTGTTGTGCCTCAGCTTCCTTTTCCATTAAAAAGAGATGGTGATACCTATAGAACCTCTCTTACATGGTTGTTGGGAGACTCAAATACTTTAACATTCCATATAAAATCAGGCGTATTGATTTTATACTGAATCCAATACAAGTATTTATTGATTACTTACTGTGTGCAAGGCACTTTGGTCCTGGGGAAATAATGGGACACAATCTAACTTGGAGAATGTAATGTATATGTGTATAAATTTATACGGATACACACATAGAAATGGCTTGTGCTAAGGACTGGGTTGTTGCTGTTTTTGTTTGTCCTTTGTAACGATTGGAATGACGCCACCTGCTGGAGACTTAGTGTAGAAAAGCTCTGCCAGGAGGAGAAGGCCTCTGAGGGCAAGCCATGCGGTCAAGGTCCTTAGGTTGGGAAGTAAAGATTGCTCGTGGGTACTATCAAGGCTACCAGCCAATCAACTTGAGGAGCCTCCGATTTCTGGGAGGAGGACACGAAGTAGGAAGCAGACGCAGGCCGAGGGGTTGACTCTCTTTTGGTTCCTGACATTGCCATGGTGGGTCGGATGATAGGGTCTCTTAGAAATAGTTAGATTTTTACCTTTCTCTCTGATCCTAATGCTCTTTAATAAATACTTAAACATTCAAATACTCTTGCTAAAGTTCATAATTTATTGGTGACCACGCATTAGATTTTAGATAGTATAGCTAGAATTTTAGCCCTTACACCTTCATATTCAAAGAGGGCCATGACACTTGGGTGATGTCATCACTTACAGTGAATTGGATTTAAGTGAGGGAGGGCTGTGCAAGGTCACTATCCTCATTTTCTCCTTCAGAACCATCTGGGTCCAATGGCAAGATATACATAAGGGTGACTGGAGATGGTGCTGGGTGTTTAAGGCAATTGGGGTTAAGTGACTTGCCCATGGTCACACAGTAAGTGCCTGAGGTCAAATTTGAACTCAGGTTCTCCTACTTCAGGGTAGTGCTCTATCCATTGTGCCATCTAGCTCCCCTAAGGACTAGGTCAGCAGTACAAAAAGTAGGTACTTCCAGAGTTCAGAGGAATGAAAGGTCCTTGGGAGCTAGGACAAAAAGGGAAAGGTCTCCTTAGTTCTTTCAATGACAATGCCCATAGTTTTCCCCAATACTTCCTGTACCTTATGTGGACTCTATGTAGCAAATGTATGGAAGGATATTGGTAAAAATTGCACAGAAACAGCCATGGATGGGTTGTGATCCACATCACTGGAGAAAGGGAGTGGGATGTCTGAGTGGATGAGATCATAGACTTATTTGTGTTAGATGACTCAGTATTTTGTTTGTATTTTATTTTTTAAATTTTATTTTCTATTTTGAACTTAAATACTAATAAGCATGAACATTTCAACATGAAAAGAAGAGAAAAGAGGACTATGTATGGAACTATAAACTGTTAGGTACAGTTTGTTTTTTTTAAAAAGTATACATTAAATTTAGTATACTAGAATTCATACTTCCCTGATTTTCTGTTTCTTTCTGAACTTCTGTCTTCTGTTCTCTTCTATTTAAAAAATGTTTTATTGCATCTTCCTTCCTTCCTCCCTGCCTCCTTCCTTCCTTCCTTCCTTCCTCACTGTCACTATGCACAAACTTCTCCCCTCCTAACAGATAAATATACAGACAGTTCCAGATGACTGTGGATAATGAATCCCATGAAGTGGAAGTGTGTATTGAATTCACACTATTTGATGTTATTTATATAAATATAGTAGTTGGTTCTAGCCCAGTGGAAATACACAGTGTGAATTCAAATTAGGGGCATTCATTATTCACACTAATCAGGACCTAGCTGTAGTCAAGCACAACAAATCAACACGTTGGCCATATCTGAAAATATCTGTCTTATTCTACACTGGTTTAGTCTCCATTTTTGTCTCTGTCTTTCTGTGTCTGTGTCTCTCTCTCGTAGACACCCATGTTAAATGACAAAGGCTTGGGGCAGCTAGGTGGCGCAGTGGATAGAGCACTGGCCCTGGATTCAGGATTACCTGAGTTCAAATCCAGCCTCAGACACTTAACACTTACTAGCTGTGTGACCCTAGGCAAGTCACTTAACCCCAATCGCCTCACAAAAAAAAAAAATGACAAAGGCTTTAGGTGTTGCCCTCCATAATTGCTGTGTGAAAATTGTATGATGTCTGTTCAACTCCCTTTGTGAGATTTTATATGTATTTTACTGGGGGAGGGCAGTGGGGTCAGTAATTTCAATAATATAGTGAGCTCTTCGTAAGGAAGTTCTTTTACCAATATAGATTGGCATCATCTCTTAAAGTTACAGTCTTACTTGCTTGGGACACTGAGAGGTTAACACACAGCTTGTGTATGTGTGTGTGACTTGAACCCATGTGTGTGGAGGAACTCGAATCCTGACACAGCCAGCATTCTATTCACTATGTCAGGTTATTTCTCATGGAATTTTTAGGCAACAAGATTGCCTATTATCTTTCAAAAGGAGCTGAGGTTTCTAAATAAAGCATTTTATTGAGGAAGCAGCTATGGCGTGTCTGCACCAGCCTGGACAAATCTCCAGGGAAGAGAAGTAGGGACACATTTAGACCTGGCTTTCCTTTTTGGACCAGTGGCCAGAAAGGAAATAAAGGAATAGGGGTGATTTCCAGTTTAGTTGTAGCAAAACAGCTGGGAGAATAGACAAAAGTAATTTGTGCTTATCCTCCAAATTAGACAAGAGCAACCTATTTTGAAGAAGTGCTAATTAGCTAATGAAAAACCCCAGTCCATGTCCCAAAGTGGCAATGCCTGGCAGAAAGCAGTACAGGGAAGCAAAAATACCACCAGGGACACTGTGAGATATTTGACTTGCTGAGGTTGATCTCTGGGAGTTGTACATCTTTGAAAGAACATCAGGAAGCATGTTTAGACAGTATAATAGAGAGATACAGTTATATTAACTTAAAAGCTCCTATTAACGTGTAGCTTGTTTAATTCTTTTGAATAAACTGCTTTGAAGAATATCAGGTATTTGCATTTCTTAAAAACTAGTTATGAAATATTGCTAGTAAGAAGAAGCTTGAGTTGGTGAAGACAAAACTGGCATAGCATTTAAGTTTCTTTGTTCTGAAGATGCCTCTAGTTTCCAAGGAATGTAGATGCTACCAGTAGAGACCCATTGGTGCTCTCTACTAGTAAAACTGGGCACTCATCTCATTATTGCGTATATGATAAATTTACTTCATAATCCATAAACAACAGGGATATATTGTATATGGTAACAGAGGTGTTAAAATGGACAGTGAGAATTCAGGGCTATAACCGGGAAAAATGAATCTGGAGAGTTGGAAGTAATTTTCTTTTGAAAAATAATTCTATTTTTTCTCAATTTTTGAAAAAGTTATAAGAACTAAATGACTCGATGGTACCTTTTGGAATAAAACCAGTTTTGCCTAATTTTACTGGGTAGTAATAGCAGATTGCTAATGTTTATATTGTCATTTAAGTTTTTCAGAGTGCCCTCTATATTATCTCAATTGAGTTATATATATATACACACACATATATATACACAAATACATATATTCATATACACACACAGATAAATATACATACAAACATATGCATTCACACATACATACAGACATGCATACATATACATGTGTGCATACACACATATATAATCTCAATTGAGTAGCTGAATAGGGAATAGATAGGCTTAAAACCATGGCTGAAATTCTTAAACTGAAAAAAGAATTGAGGGAACAATGTAAGGCTACTTCTACTTTCTTACAAAGAAAGAAATTAGCTACATTGTGTGTCACTTTGACCATAAGATAAAACCAGAAAAACAGATTTACTTAAAACATACCTATAGTGTTATGTGTGTATACATATATATGTACACACATATGCACATGTACACACATATACACACATATTGACTTCAAGAAAGCAAAATGGAGGTTAAGATGGAATTGGTCCTTCTGAAGCCTAGTTATGGAGAATATTAGCACTGAGTTGTTGCCGAAAACAGCAAAAGTAGCATTTGGAGAACCATATCCAAGATGGGGAGCACAAAAGGAGGAAATGACAGCAGTGACTACCACAAAAATAATCTGAAGTGATTTTGTACATTTCCATGGGGAAATGCTTTGTTCCAAATTCTCAAGCTTCTTGATTCTCTATAATCCTGAAAGTTTTAGAAGGCTGGTCCTTGTGTGTTAAATCAGACTAGGTTCAGTGCAAAAGTGAAGAACAAGTCTGCAGTGATCTACAAGAATAAACTGACTTGCTTATTGAGGGTAGTAGTTTTCCT
Source organism: Dromiciops gliroides (assembly GCF_019393635.1). Classification (NCBI taxonomy): domain Eukaryota; kingdom Metazoa; phylum Chordata; class Mammalia; order Microbiotheria; family Microbiotheriidae; genus Dromiciops; species Dromiciops gliroides. Next base: position 74,512,275 of record NC_057864.1, read on the forward strand.
GTCGTTAATAGCTTTGATATTTTCCCACACAAAAGAGTAATTGTCTCACCTTGTGCCCAAAGTAAATGACCACTGACATCCAAATTGGCACTTGTCAAGCTTTACCATAAGACTGACTTGAGAGGTTTCAACTGGCAACAACCTGAGATTTGTCAGCTTTTTCTTCCTTCTCTGACTAAATATCAAAGCATTACAGAAATTGGTGCAAATAGCTATATATCGTTCTGTCCCTATTGACCAATATCTGGATATCTTTTAGGTGATCCACTAGGTAGGCATTAGGGGAAAAACCTATACTGCTTTTTAAGTAGAGCTCTCTCAGCTCCATAAACAAGCAGTGCTGTGGTTGGGGGAATTGGGAATGCTTTTGCATCATTAGCTGGAAGAGGACATGGTTTTACAGGATGAATTTATACCCCTCTGCTGTCAAGATACCGAGAATCACTCATGCCTTGCTTGGCAATCTGTCTCCAACAAAATTTACCTGGGGATCTTAAGACTTAGTTGCAAGTCCTGAATTAACAATAGGATGGAAGGATCTTGCTTACCCAGAGTTGGCCATATGGAAACCACACTAGTTTCCATGATGCTGTGATATTTAGTCAGAGAAAGAACGGAAATCTGACATCTCAGGTTATTGCCGGTTGAAACCTCTTAAGTTGGTCTTATGGTGAAGCTTAACAAAGGCCAGTCAGTCAGAGAGCTTGGGCACAAGGTGGGACAATTACCCTCTTGTGTGAGACAATATCTAGAATGTTAAAGATAGGAAAACTACTACCCCTGATAAACAAATCAATTCTTTCCAATAGGGACTAGTTATTGTTGGTGAGTCATTTCAGTTGCATCTGACTCTTTCTGACCTTATTTGGGGTTTTCTTGGCAGAGATACTGGAGTGGTTTGCTCTTTCCTTCTCCAGCTCATTTTTACAAATGAGGAAACTGGGGGCGGGTAGGTGGCGCAGTGGATAAAGCACCAGCCCTGGATTCAGGAGTACCTGAGTTCAAATCCGGCCTCAGACACTTGATACTTACTAGCTGTGTGACCCTGGGCAAGTCACTTAACCCCCATTGCCCTGCAAAAAACAAACAAAACAAAACAAAACAACAAATGAGGAAACTGAGACAAACAGGGTTAAGTGACTTGCCCAGGGTCATACAAGCTACTATGTGTCTGTGGCCAGATTTGAACTCAGAAAGATGAGTATTTCTGTTTCCAAGCCCAGTGCTCTAACAATTAACACTACCTAGCTGCCCAGTAGGGTCTACTAGGTTACTACAAAAGATTTGTTCTTTACTTTTGTGCTGAAACTGGTCTGATTTAACTCCCAAGGGACCGATCTTCTAAAGCTTTCTGGGCCTTAGTTGGCTATATATCTAAGTTGGCCTTAGACTAAGCATTGAAATATATTTTTTCCATCTTAGAAGCTTTCCTTTCCCCATCTACTCCTATGATCAACCATTTCTAGTGTCTTCTTACTCTATTTCCTTCCATGCTCTCAGGTCTATATAATGAAGGGGTGGGACTAATTGGCTCCTGAGGTCTGGTCTAAATCTACCATCCTTTTGTCATCCTTTGATCGATTGCCTTGAGAGCTTTCATGTATACTGAAGTGAAGGAGAATAAAGCAGAGACTTAATCTTCTCAGGGATGTTTGCATTTTGACAGAGATCAGCTCTTTAAGCCAAAAAAGGATAAAAATCCATAGAATGTCATGGCTTCCTGGAGCCAGAAGTAATAATGGAGGGAGAGGGTTGTTGCCAGGGATAAGGGCCTTGCCTCATCCCTGAAATCTTATCTTTAATGTTAGGTGGGTCCCTGTATACTGCCTTAGGAAAGCACTGGCAAACCCAGTCACCAGAACAGAGCAGAACAGTACAGTTGTGGAGACCTCTCTTCAAGACTTTGTCCATTTTGAAGGAGAGGTGTATGGTTCTAGTATCAGCTAGAAACAGAGGCAGAGCCTGTGTTCTTCATGGATGAGTCAGGTCTGAGGATGAGAATTATCCATTCTACCACCAAGTCAAGTTCAGACTGTGGGGCTTTGATATCTTGTTTCATAATACATATATACACATATGTGTGTGTGTGTGTGTGTGTATATATATATATATATATATATTTACTCATATATTGCCCAACTGTAACTCAAGTATTTATTCCCTTTACAGAGAATTTCCCCTTGACAGTTTTCTAGGCACACATTCTCTCTTCAAATATCCATATCCAAGGTCATAATGTAGGGCTATTGATGTCTTTCCATAGTTCTCTTGAATGACTTCATGCCATAGAATTGTAGCATGTTGAGTAGATAGGGAGGGACCTTAGGGATCACATAATCCTATGCCCCAACCCATGACACACACTCTTCCACCATATTTTACACAAGAAGAAATCGAGAGTCAGAAATGGAAAGTGACTTGCTCAAGACCACATGGGTAGAAAATAACAGCTGTGATTTGAATCCAGACTTTTGGTCTCAAAATTCCACGCTCTTGTTGGCACACTAAACTGCTTCTTAGGCAGAGATGAGTTACACAAAGCCGTTCTGAGCTTTGGACTGCCATCATTGGGAAGGGAGGGCTTGATGCAGAAGGTTCAAGATGTAGAGTTCTCCTGCTGGTATCTGTGTTGAGAGAGAAGCCATTGCTTTTTTGTGAAGCATGGAAATGCGTGGATGGAACCAAAGCATTGGCCTCAAACTGTTCTGCAAAGCTGTTCTCAAACTTGGGCTTGGCTGAGCATTTATGTCAAATAAGCAGGTTTTAGGATCGTGTTAGGCCTGCTAAGCAAGCCCATCAACTTTTTATATCCCTGAGGAAGGAAAGCATCATTTTTTTTTTGGTGAGGCAATGGGGTTAAGTGACTTTCCCAGGGTCACGCAGCTAGTCAAGTGTCAAGTGTCTGAGGCCGGATTTGAACTCAGGTCCTCCTGACTCCAGGATTGGTGCTTTATCCACTGTACTACCTAGCTGCCCCAAAAAGCATCATTTAGTAGTGTAAAGGGGCATGGACTGGGAGACAGGAGACCTAGGCTTTTATCAGACACTTGACTTCCCTAGCCTTCACTGACTAGATAGATGCTGAGTGTGGATAATGCCCTACACCAGCCATCTGCCTCACAAGGATAATGTGAGAATAGATTTGGAGAACCCAGCATGGAAACTAGTAGCCACTAGTAGCAACTAGAAGAATGATGTATTCTAAGGCAGCAATAGCAGGCCTTTGCCCTTCCCCCATTTCCATCAGATGAGGTTACCTGATGATTTTCTAGTTACCCTAGGTTTGTACTTATATGTCTGTTTTCCCCATCAATTTCTTTGTCATGTCCTAGGTCTCCCATTGCTTTCTCATTAGGTTAATTCCTGCCTTAGATATAGACTGACTTTGTGATTTTGGACAAGTCACTCAACCTTTGTTTACCTCAGTTGCTACCATTGGGTTTTGTTTTTTTTTTTTTAGTGAGGTAATTGGGGTTAAGCGACTTGCCCAGGGTCACACAGCTAGTAAGTGTTAAGTGTCTGAAGCTGGATTTGAACTCAGGTACTCCTGAATCCAAGGCACCCGGTGCTCTATCCACTGCGCCATTTAGCTGCCCCTAGTTGCTACCATTGTAAACTGGAGATAATAGTACACCTACCTCCCATGGTTGTTCTGAGATAATATTTATAAATTTAATTTAAATTTTAATGAGATTTTAAGTGAGATAATATTTATAAAGAACTTAGCATAGTGCTTGGCACGCAGTAGGTGCAATTTAAATGCTAGTGATTTATTTGTTCGTTGGTTTACTTATTTATCATTACCACCTCTTTTTTGTTAGCTATTTATTAAGGCATTTGAGGGGCTCTTCATAGTTATTATGAGAGAACATTTTTTAAAATCAATTCAACACATTTATTGTGTTAGTACAGCATTAAAGATAGAGAGCTGGTTTTGGAGTCAGACCTACGTCAGGATCCCACTTCAGGCACATGGTAACTCTAGGCAAATTATTTACTCTCATCTTCAGTTTCCTCGTCTATAAAATTAATAGCAGCATCTATCTCCTAGGGCTATGGTTCAGATCCAATATAATAATATATGTAAAGTGCTATATAAATGTGAATGAATATTACTTTGAATATTGTCTTTATAAACCTCTGTGAGGACAGGATACAAGATAAGTAAGACTTGGGTTTCTTCCCTCTAGGAGCAAGAGGAGATGAGGCAAGTCAATCAAGTCCTATTCTGCTTTCCTAATGCTTAACCTGGAGAACATGGGGCAGTTTTTATCACTAGAAATCTAGTATTTGGAATCAGATAAAGTGTAAAGGTGGTGGAAAAAAATCTTTCTTTCCCCCTTTTCTTTCTTCTCCTCCATTCCATCTTCCAAGTTTTGTCTTCTTTTAAAAATATCTTTCAAAAGTGTCCCTTTCTCCTCATTTCTACTACAATCATGGTAGGTCTAAAACCTCATCACTTCAAACTTGGTTCACTCATCTTCTAGCTGTTCTTCCGACTCCCCTTTATACTCCTATCCATCAAGTATTGATCATCTATATTATAGGCTGCTTCTCAAAACAACACTTTTTATGCCATAGTCTTGGTCAAGGACCCTACCCTATTGCCTACTTTGAGCCTTGAATTCTAGGCCCTTCCTAATCTTGCCTCATCATATAGCCTTAAGAGATTGACTGACCTAAGAATAGCATCTTGGTCCAGTTCTTAGAATATTATCCCAAGATAAAAAAGAAATAATCTTGCCTTAGGTCTTGGAATGCTTGGCCAGTAATAAGGAATGCAAAGTTATTCATTTCTACTGTACTTCCACTCGACCAAATCACACCATCTGGGTTGGGGTGTGAGAAGTGGAGTTGGAGCAAAGTTATGTGAGGGAAGAAAGAAGGAGTTACACAGGGCTATAACAGGGGTAGAGAGCCTTAGGTGCCAGGAAGATATTCAGTGGTTGTGAGCTACAGAAAGGTAATGATGCAAGAGATGCTTCACTTGAATGTTGAGTGTCCCCATCAAAATCTGCACACAGATATAGAATAAAAGCTTTAAAGGATTCATGCTGCTCTAGTTATCTTCAGGAAGGGGTAAAGTGATTGTAATCAGGGATACTCTTGGCAGGATTATCTCCCTCACTAGTCAGAGTCTTCCTCTCCTTCTTCCATTCCCACACAGTGCTCATTCTTGCCTCCAAGCCTTTGCCTATGTGTTGTCCCTGACCTGGAATATGCTCTCTCATCCTTTCTAATTCTTTTTCATCTTACACATTAGTGACTCTGGTCTCCTTGCTGTTCCTTGGACAAGATACTTCCTCTCTAAATTTTGTGCATTTTCACTGGCTGATCTCCCGTCTGACATACTCTCCCTCCTCATCTCTGCCTCCTGATCTTTCTGGTTTCCTTTCCCACTCCTCCTCAATGTCAGCTGTCTTCCCTCTGTTGATTTTCTCTAATTGATCTTGAATTGCTCTTATATGTACAGAGTTGTTTCACGTTGTTTCCACCCCCATACCCCCCAAAGAGCCTCCCAATGGCAGAGATTTCTCCCCATTTCTTTGTATTCCCAGGGTATAGCACAGTGAGGGGGGGCATATAGTAAACAATAAATACTTGTTGACTCAACTTGAGGAATGGTCAGGTCTCATAGCAACCACCTCCAAACATTCTCTATTGACACTGATCTGTACTTAATAAATCCAATACTTTTGTATTTAATATGTCATGTCCCATCTTTAAGTGTTGGAACTGCACAATTTGGTGCACATTCAGTCAGTAAACATTTATTCATCTACCACTATGTGCCAGACATTGTGCTAAGCACTGAGTATGCAAAGAAGAACAAAATACAGTCCCTGCTGTCAAGGAGCTGTAGGGGCCATGGTCTAGTAGAGGAGACAACATGCAAATAACTATGTATAAACTAGATACATACAAGATAAAATGGAAATAACCAGCAGATGGAAAGCACTAGAATTAAATGGAATCAGGAAAAGCTTCCTATAGAAGGTTGGATTTTAGCAGAGATTTGAATGAAGAATTATGTTCCCAATAGCAGTGCTATCTGACAAGATAATGAATTTCCTGTTGCGGAACTGAGTTCTTGGGTTGTCTAATAAGATAACCCAAGAACTCAGTTTCTCAATAGGAAATTCAATTTTCCCATCAGTAAAAATTTAGAACTGACACTCTATCAGGGGTTCTTAACCTTGCTTGTGTCATGGATGCCTTTGGCAGTCTGGTGAAGTCTATGATGTTTTAAATAATTGGAGGAAATACTAAATTTCAGTTAGTTAAAATAAAGATATATATTTTTTCTCATCTGGGCAGTTACGCGGCACCACAGTGGATAGATTGCTGGGCCTGGAGTCAGGAAGGCTCAACTTCCTCACTTCAAATCTGGCCTCAGGCACTTAGACCCTGTTTCCCTCAGTTTCTTCATTGTAAAATAAACTGGAGAAGGAAATGGCAAACCACTCCAGTTTTTTTTGTTTGTTTGTTTTGCCAAGAAAACCTCAAATGGCGTCATGAAGAGTCAGACATGTTGGAATCTTTTTTTTTTTCCTCATCTAAGTTCACAGTGGATCATCTAAAATCTAGAAAAGGACCCTTACAGGGTCCTGGATTAAGCAGTTTGGGACTGGGAGGGGTGGCTAGGTGGCACAGTGGATAAAGCACCAGCCCTGAATTCAGGAGGACCTGAGTTCAAATCCGGCCTCAGATACTTGAAACTTACTAGTTATGTGACACTGGGAAAGTCACTTAACCCTCATTGCCCCACAAACCACCCCCCAAAAACCCCAAAAAACAAAACAAAACAACAACAACAAAACAAAAAAAAACAAAAAAAGGATCTTGGGACTAGATGCTCTCTAAGGTTCCTGGCAGCTCCAAATTCAATGGTCCCATAATAGTTTTGTATGTCTATATCTTCATTCCAGGTTGTGAAGACTCCCGTCTTCCATTGCTTTTGTGTCCTATAACACCTAGCTAGGTTCCAAGAATTTAGTAAAACTAAAAAAAATATTGTTGATTGGTTGGCTGGTCCTTGGGCCCCTGACTTTGAAACTTGAGGAAATGACTTGCCCAGGGTCACACAGCTAGTAAGCATCAAGGGTCTGAGGCTGGATTTGAACTCGGGTCCTCCTGAATCCAGGGCTGGTGCTCTATCAACTGTGCCACCTAGCTGACCCCTTCCCAGCATTTTTTAAAAATTATTTTAAATTCTAGATTTGAGCATTAACATTGAAGATAATATTATGGTTAACTCTCAATTATTCACAAATATCAAACTGACAAGAAGCAGCTACGGAGCCTTTGAGTTGAGGTCAAGAAGACCAGGAGGAAAGATGAAGCAAGCTCGGTTTTACAATTTGTGTGTCCCACTGGGATGGGTTTTAATGGCAGTGATGATATCACTGAAAACCTCTCTACTACCAAAAGAGAGCCAAGAGCCAACCCTTCCAGGCAACAAGCATTGCATCACTGGCATAGGGCATGATGAGCCCTGCTCTTTGGTCCATTGCTTTAGCTTCAACTCAGGCTATAGGAAACCGCACCATTTCTGCAAATAGACTTTGAACCTAGAACAATTCCTCCTTCAGTTCTTCCCCCCAACTTCTCTGAAAGCTCCCCAAATTGATTGTGAAAAAGTAGATAATTATAAGTTGACTACAATATTGAGCCATCACTGGGGCCTCTACCCTGGACCCATTGCTAATAGTTTTTTTTTTCCTGTTTTTTAGGGAAAAGATATTTAAGTAGTAGATAGCTATCTGAATAGCTTATATATGTATATATCACATATATGTATATAGTTTTTCTATAAATCTTATTTATGTAAATATACATATATAGATGCTTAAAAGCTTTCATATTAATCTCATCTATACTTGCTTATACTTTAAATTTTTAAAAATGTATATGTTTATGCAATACAGTAGAAAAAATAAATAATAGCAAGTTAATAGCATCTGTATAGCAACTTAAGTTTTGTAAATCTCTTTAAAAATGTTATCTTATTTAATCTTCATAACCTACCTGTGAGGTAAATACTATTATTATCCCCAGTTCAGGGAAGGAGGAAAATGAGTCTGAGACTTGTCTTGAATAACACATCTAGTAGGTATCTTCCCCAGCGTCTCTTAATTCCAGTGCCTTCCTTCTATAAATTATTTCCTATTTATCCTTTGTATATATCTGCTTGCCTATTGCCTCACCCATTAGATTATAAGATCCTTGTGGGCAGGGACTGTCCTTTGCCTCTCTTTATATTCCCAGCACTTAAGCACAGTGCCTGGAACATAGGAGGCACTAAATCAATTTTTTTTTTTGGTGAGGCAATGAAGGTTAAGTGACTTGCCCAGGGTCACACAGCTAGTAAGTGTCAAGTGTTTGAGCCGGGATTTGAACTCAGGTCCTCCTGAATCCAGGGCTGGTGCTTTATCCACTGCACCACTTAGCTGTCCCTCTAAATCAATTTTTATTGGTTTAATAGTTTATTAAGTGTCTGAGTCAAGACCTGAACTCATCTTCCTCGCTCCAAGATTAGTGCTCTACTCACTGTGATATCTAGCTGCCTCTATTATTGATTATTATTGATTGCCTCCGTTGATTGTTTCTAGAAGACCCTTTGCCACATGTATGGCCTACACACTGAAGGGAAGGTTCCTTCAGCCTTTCTCCCTAAGTTCTTTAGTACATTGATTTTTATCACTTTAGCTAATTGTCACTTTGAAGGGCAGACCGAGCCTGATCTTGACAAGTTAGGAAAGAGCCTGAAGGGCTAACTGAGTGGCTCGGCAGCGATGCAGGAGAGGTGTCTGAGAGAGCGATTTCAGTGGGAGCAACAGAGCCTGAGAGTTCTGAGCTAAAGCCCTGCTCCCTTCCAGGGCTGGCTGTCTCTGTTCATAGCTCCTGAGGGGTTTTGCATGGCAATGAGAGGAATCAACAGATGGGCACAGACTCATTTGTTTACTTTGGCCAAAGGAGCCCCAGGTATGGATTCAAAGACCTGCAGAGGGGCTCCAAAGCCACCAGTTGCAGATTCCAGGTTGAATCTAGGAGGTTGGAAGCAATAAGGCCAAATTAGGAGAGCTTTGGTATTGGTCCCAGACTGGTAGGGAGTTTCTGTAGGCTCTGAACATTTGCTTCCGACTGCTCTTGGAAGTCAAATGTGTTATAAAATGGTTTTGGTCCTGTCTGTGGTTTTCTCTTGTAGAAAAAGGATCTTCTCCTCTTGAGAGATGACATTTCAGTTTACATTCTTGGTAAAAAAAAAAAAAAAGTGGAAAAACAGATACAAAATTCACAATTAAATTCAGGCAGCCTTGTCTGATAGATAGAGATGTTGATTTGACGTAAGAAGAGTGCAGCTCATTATCTATCTATCTATCTATCTATCTATCTATCTATCTATCTATCTATCTATCTATCTATCTATCTATCTATCTATCTATCTCTATCATCTGTCTGTCTATCTGTCATCTATCATCTATCTCTATCTCCCTATCTACCCACCTCTCTCAACTATCTCTATCTACCCACCTATCTCTTTCTCTCTCTTTCTTTCTACCCCCTCTCTTTATCTATCTGTCTATCTACTTTTCTTTCTTTCTCTCCCTTCCTCCCTCCCTTCCTTCCTCCCTCCCTCCCTTCCTTCCTTCCTCCCTCCCTCCCTCCCTCCCTCCCTCCCTCCCTCCCTTCCTTCCTTCCTTCCTTCCTTCCTTCCTTCCTTCCTTCCTTCCTTCCTTCCTTCCTTCCTTCCTTCCTTCCTTCCTTCCTTCCTTCCTTCCTTCCTTCCTTCCTTCCTTCCTTCCTTCCTTCCTTCCTTCCTTCCTTCCTTCCTTCCTTCCTTCCTTTCTCCCTACCTGCCTAGCTATGTAACTATCTGATATTGTTCATTCACCAAGCATTAGTCAGAACATAGTGGAGAGATGCATAACATAGAGTCCCTCTGCTCATTGGTCTTACAGTTTACTAAAAGGATAAGAGACACAAACAGTTAAATATATTATACAAATAATATGTGATGAATATTTAGTGGGGAAAAGGGATGGACACTTATTTATATGGCAGTGTCAGGAATGGTTTGATAGAAAAGCTAACAATTGAAGGAACTAAACAGTTATTAAGTGCCTACTTGTGCTAGGCATTGTGCTAAGTTCTTTACTAAAATTATCTCATGGGATCCTCACAACAATCCTATGAAGCAGATTATCCCTATTTTATAGATGAGGGAACTGAGACAAGCAGAAATTAAGTGACTTTGCCAGGGTCACACAGTAAGTATCTGAGGCCAAGAGCCCTGTCCCTTGAAGCTGCTTCCTGCCTCAAGTCACTGGTCTTCCTGACCTCGGGTCCAGTGCTCTATCCACTATGCCACCTAGCTGCCTCTATGGTATATTATACCAGACTACAGTATACCATATGAGAGAGTAGGTAGAGTACTAGCCTTGGAATCAGGAAGACCTTAGTTAAAATTCTGCCCCTCCCACAAAAGTCACCTGACCTCTCAGAGTCTGTTTCCTCATCTGTAAAATGCTGGGTTTGGACTCCATGGCCTCTAACGTCCTGTCCAGCTCTAAATTCCATGACCGGGGATTTCCAGGACAAGTAGAAATTCAGAAGTCTCTGGACCTGCAAAAGCCAGATAATAATAACACCAACCACACAGTGAGGATAAATGAGATATCCTATGTAAAGCCCTCAGCAAATCTTGAAGTGATATATCAATATTAGCCATCATTATTATTAGCTATTTTTAGTCTAAATGTAGAAAGAAGGACATTCCAGGCCCAGTTCTGAACAAAGAGTTGGAAAGGTATGGAATGTGTTGGAGGGAAGGAAGTGCAATTATTTCAGGGTGGTGGTGAGAGAAAAGGTAGGAAAGGGGGCCAGTTATGATAGGACTTTGAATTCCAGGCAAAGAAGTTTGACTTTATTTAGTAAGCAGTGAAGGTTCTGCTCCATAGCCAGTAAATATTCTCTAGCAGAGTAGACACACAAGTTGGTTTATGCATTAGAAAGGTTGTTCTGACATCCCTATAGAGGATGGTTTGTAGTGGGGAGAAAGTGGAATATTATTGTAGGGTCCCAAGCTTGAGTAAGGAGGGCCTGTTCAAGAGTAGGAGTTTGGTTTTTTATATGTAAAGGGCTGATCTTTGACCAACCATTCCCCTTTCTTCTCCCTTCCCCCCACCAAGACCCAGAATGCAATCACAAGGTGCTAATGAAGTATTAAACTAACTGTAAAGATGCCTAGCCCCACTCCCTTTATGATGTGTGAACATCTTTCTCCGATGGAATTAAAAGAAGAAAAATTACTGGAGAACCAAAAATTAGACACTCCTTTTCAGGACTTTAAATAACTAAGCCCTAGGGACAGCAGTTTAGTTTGGAGAGATTGACAGATAGGAGCTACTTGTAGAGTAGTTTCCTGAGGGTCAAGGGCTGAAGAAATTTCCTTCACTCCTCTACTAGCTATGTAGCTTTGAAGGGGAACTACTGAATGGGTAGGAGAGAGTAGGGAACAGAGACATACTGCAGGGAGGCAGATAGAGAAAGGCAATGACTTGAGGCAAGAAGCAGCTTCAAGGGAAAGGACTCTTGGCAGCAGAGAAAAGAGTCAGTTATGAAGAGGAGCAGACTCTGGGAACCCAGTTGAGCCTTCTCAGCAGAAATGCTATGCTCAGAAGGATTCTTATGAAGATAAAAAAAGATTACTAGAACCCTCAGTACCTGGAATTATGGGTTGCTTTTTGCCATGCATGGATCCTACACAAATCTCTTACCATAATTGTACCATGTAGTTGTTCCTACTCTTCCCATGGACCCTATGTGTATTTGTGGGAGAGTATATCCCCAGTTTAGGGGTGGGGAATGTTTGGTAACTACTGATTTTACTATTCCATCTCAGTAAAAGTCTTTGCTAAGGCATAATTGTATCAATCTACTGCACCATTGCTAATGGAAGTACATTTATGTGCTTCGTAAAATATGGTAGTAGGGGTGGCTACTCACAGGATTACCCCTAACAACCCGTGTCAGTGCAAATTGAGAAAGCATCCAAAAATGCTATATAAGGAGGTATATGTATACATATTCCACTTTCTCCCCACTACAAACAATCCTTTATAGGGATGTCATATATATAGATATTGATATATAAATATGTACACTAATGTATGCACACATGCTCACAATGTATGTGGATCTATTTATATGCACACATATGCACATATGTATATATACATATGCATATAAGCACACACATGTTTGTATATATGTATATTGTATATACACACGCACAGGGAGAAATCCATATAGAGAGGTTCTAGATGAGATAGGCACCTGCCACTCAGGACATATACATATACACATACACATATACATGCATATATATATGCATACACATAAAATGCACATATACATATATGTATGTACACATAAAGGCATACATACATATGTGTATGTATACATATATGAATATTCAAGGAGAATTCTAGATGGAGAGTTTCTAGATGAGGTGGGAGATAGGAATCTGTCACTCATAACATATATATATTTATAATATGTATATTATATACAGACATAGACGTGCATATGCATATATACATACACATGCATATTCAGGGATAAGTCTATGTGGAGAGGTTTTAGAGGAGGTCAGAGATAGGCATCTTTTCCTAGGAGAGAAGTTGTGACTTGTAGGAGTCTTGTAGCATCATAAATCTGTAAGTGAAATGTCCCTTACATGTCGTCTCCTCCAGCCCCCTTCATTTTGTAGATCCAGAAGCTGAGGTCCAGAGAATTTAAGTGACTTTATTGGGTTGACACAGGTAATGTCTAGCAGAAGTGGGACTGGAATGCAGGTCCAGTTTTATCTGCATATATAATGTAACTCCTTGGTGGAATATAAACTCCTTTAATGTAGGAACCTTTTCATGTTATCTTTGGATTGCCAGTGTCAAGCACAGTACCTGAGGTATAGGAGGCACTGCATAAATATTGAATTAATTTAATTGAATTGAAATTAGGTGGTGCCCTACTGATATGCTGGGCCTACTGCAGAAAGGTCTGATTGGTGAGTCAGTAGCTAAAGGTGCTCCCTCAGGCCTTGCCCAACCATACAGTTTGTAGGCTAGGCTCCTCTCTGTACCTTTAGAGTTACATTTGCAGAGGTAGAAAAAGTAGAGTTTGTGTCTCTAGAGCTGAAGTGTTGACACCGAAGTCCTGTCATTGAAAAGTTTACCATGAGCTGACCTTGATAGAGGTAACACAGTTCTCATCTTTGGTTGGCTCTGCCAGGATTGGCATGGTGAGGGTACCTTGTCAACATTATCCAGATTAATGGGAAACAGCATCCTTCATACAACTCACGTTTGTCTGCTCAAGAGACACATTCTGTCCTGAAGCCTAATTCTTTTCAAACAATTCACTAGGACACAAAAAAGTACACATGGACCAGTCATCAAAAGCATGCTCCACCTTCCCATCTTATCTCTCTGGCCAACTATTCCCAGGCTTTTAAGTCTCTGCTGATAGGTGCCTGATATGCACCCTACCTTCCATTTCCAGAGTGAGGGTTTGTGAGTTGGAAGAGCTGGACCAGAAAAGCAAAACAAAACAAAAAATCTCCTCCCTCAGTCAGAAGCAGGACCTGAACTAGGGTCTCTTTTGAGGGCAGCCTTTTCTTTGCTATAATTTGTTGCCTTAAAATGCTCAGAAGTTGCAGATCCACTGGCTGAGCTCAACTCATATTCTCACACACAATAAATGCTTGGTAATTTTTTGGAGGGGGGGCAATTGGGGTTATGTAATTTGCCCAGGGTCATACACCTACTGCATGTCTACATTTGAACTGGTCCTCCTGACTCCAGGTCTTGTGCTCTATCTACTACCCCCACCTAGCTATCCCTAATGCTAAGTGATTTGGAAAGTACTGGCAGCTTCAGGTACTGCTTGAGGGGTTTATTTGGAGGGAAACTAGAGGTGCTAAGAGGCGGAAGTGTGGAAGCAGAACATTCCAGGTGTGGGAAAAAACACAGACATAAGAGATTGAGTGTCATGGATGAGAAGCATGGACTTTTTTTTTCTTCATAAAGAAAAGGAAACCTTCCTTGCTCAAAGGGCATCAGTTCTCAAGGGACTTTGGACCAGCTATGCTTTCCCCAAACTGAGAACTTTGCTTCATAGAGTCAGCTTAACACTCAGGTATCTAGAATATAATTAGTCAAAGGCTCATGGGATGTTAAAAAAAGAAAAAGGTTTAAAGTTGGAACAAACCTTAGAGACCATATTATCCCCTCACTTCACAGATGAAACCTAGGGAGATAAAGTGAAGTTCAAGTTCATTCACACAGTGAGTTAGTAGCAAAACCAAACCAGCTTCTATGCATTAGATGTGTTCTTGAAAATTCTATAAATGAGGTTTTGGTAGGCTACATAATATTTCAAGATAAATATCACTGCAATTTCCCCCTGTATCTATCTCCTTGCCCTCTTCCAGAGAGCCAAACCTTATAAGAATAATCTTTTTAAAATGAAAAAAGAAAAAGAGGAGAGAAAAAATCTGCAAAACTAACCAGCACATCAAAAACCAAACCAAACCAAACCAAACCAACAAACAAAAAAACCCAACAGTGCCAATACCTGTGCTAACACTGTGGATACAAATAAGGAAAAGATTTAAAAACAGACAGTCTCTGCCCTCAAGGAGCTTATGATCTAATGAGCATAGACAACACACAAAGCAAAGCTGAAAATCAGGGGTGGGACAAACAGCCAGGGGATGTTCTGTGTAGTGGAAACCAAGTTGAACTACCTATCTGAGCCCTCTAAATGGAAGAGCTGTGAGAGGAGTGTATTGCTCCATCCTCCAGACCTCCAATGGGGGTGGGGAGGGGGAAGAGACAACAGATTGACATGAGAAGGTGTTGAGCATCAAAAACTGAGTCAATCAGCACAGCGATGAGATTTCAGGTGTTCGGCTTATCCTGAATGAGGCATGACTTTCTGTGGAGTAGAAACCAAGTGGGAAGCTAGGCAATGCCATAGTGCATAGCGGGAGTGCATAATACATAGTGCCTCCAAATTAGGAAGACTCATCTTCCTGAGTTCAAATCTCATCTCAGACACTTACTAGCTGTGTGATCTATGGCAAGTCACTTAACCCTCTTTGCCTCAGTTTCCTCATCTGTAAAATCAGGAGGAGAAGGAAATGGCAAATGAATCCAGTACATTGCTAAGAAAACCCCAAAAAGGGTCCAACACAGCCTAAAAACTGAACAACAAGAAACCAAGCGGGGTAGCCGATGGGAAAATTTATATAAATCCTTTATGTAAAGTGAAAAAAATAGCTTTATCATTAAATGATTATTGGATTTTGTGTCAAAGGACCTGGATTCAAACTCTGTCTATGCTACTTTCTACCTGTGGAGACCCTGTCTTTGTGTTCTCTCTCTGTCTTTTGGCTTTTCCTTCTCAGGTGCCATTTAACTCTAGACACTCAAGGCTATTAACCTATCAAGTAACGGGCATTGCTCACTCCTAGCTGGCTTTCTGAGGGAGCCAGGAGGACAGATGTGAGAATTTAATATCTCAATATTGGTAAGGCTCTCTGGAAGACCAGCTCTTTACATAAATAGAAAGGATCATTATTATGGCATGCACATGTTGTATCAGAGCCAAACACTGGAGTTCTTAATACTGTGTCTGTTTCTCTGGATCCTTGGAGGGATGAGGAGGGGTGAGATGTTGGGTTGCTAAGCAATAGCATTTCCCAACACAATGAAATTCTCCCAACGATGAGAGACTGCCAGGTCAGGCCATGGATGATAGGCTGTGGCCTGTGTCAGCCCATGGCACTTCTGGTTACTGAAGTCTAAGATAAGCCCCTGCTTTTATCTTCTCCTTCCCCCAGGATCCACTTCAAGCAAAG
The DNA here is from genome assembly GCF_019393635.1 of Dromiciops gliroides. Taxonomy (NCBI): domain Eukaryota; kingdom Metazoa; phylum Chordata; class Mammalia; order Microbiotheria; family Microbiotheriidae; genus Dromiciops; species Dromiciops gliroides. The sequence goes on from NC_057864.1 coordinate 74,528,203, forward strand.
CTATGGGGAAAACTCTGCCTTCCCCTCTCTTGGGCGGACTATCTCTTGCCTTACCAAAGACAGTCGGCCCTGGTGGTTGCTATGGCAATTAGGGTGAGGGGGTGGGGGATAGCATAGTGTTTGGCTGGGTGTGTGGCTATGAGGAGCCGTCAGCATCCCTATAAGCGCCTTTAAAATTTTGGAGGGTCTCATTCTTCAAAGGTGTTTTCAGGAAGGTGGCCTCAGTAACCTAGATCCTTCATTATAATATGTACTAAGACACTAAGATTTAGCAAGCAGTCTTTTGTGGATTAGAAGCCTCAAAATGCCCCAGTCAAGGAAAAGAGTGAGATGAGGGAACAAATGCAGAGAAACCACTGATGCAGGGCAAAGCTTAGAGTCCAAATAGACCTTAGAGGTCATCTAGCCCAATTCATTTTCTTTCTTTTTTTTTTTTTTGTGAGGCAATTGGGGTTAAGTGACTTGCCCAGGGTCACACAGCTAGTAAGTGTTAAGTGTCTGAGGCCGGATTTGAACTCAGGTACTCCTAAATTCAGGGCCGGTGCTCTATCTACTACACCACCTAGCTGCCCCCCAATTCATTTTCTAATGCATCCTTCATAATATCCCTAAGTTTATTCAGCCTCCACTTAAATACTATCAGTGACAGGAAGCTCACCGCTTAAGGAGGCAGCGAATTCAATTGTAGGTCAGATCCAATTGCTAGAATGTTGTTCTTTTTACCATCTTCTGATTTGTCAATGTTGTTCAGTTGTTTTAATACTGTCTGATTCTTCATGACCCCATTTGGGGTTTTCTTGGCCAAAATACTAGAGTGCTTTGTCATTTCCTTATCCAGCTCATTTTACAGAGGAGAAAACTGAGGCAAACAGGCTGAAGTGACTTGCCCAGGGTCACCCAGCTAGTAAATGTCTGAGGGTGGATTTGACCTTAGGGAGATGAGTCTTCCTAATCCCAAGCCAGATGCTCTATTTACTGAGCCCCCCGGTACCCCATTTAATTTGTCAAAGTCCATTTTAAATTGTGGCATTTAGAAATAGACAAAGTACTATAGATGTGGTCTGACCAATGAAAAAGTGCAGTCAGATTCTTTCCTATGAATTCAGTCTAAGATTGAATTATTTGTTTTTACCAACTACATGAGACTGTTGGCTAATATAAAAAGTTAAATAAATTAAACCTTGTCTGAATTTCTCACATAGATTGCTATCAAAATAGGCCACCCTTGCCCTATGCCTCGATAATTTATTTTAAAAAATCTGAATGAAGAACTATACAAAGTTTCATCTTGTTGATTTTGTTCTATCATTCCAACCCATCAAGATAAATCTGAATCCTGAATTTGTAATTCAGTGAACTAGCTGACCCACCAAGCTTCATGGTATATTTAAATATAAAGATATCTATGCCTCTGAATCATTGATGAAAGATTTAAATATGCTAGGAGTCAAGAGACTTTTTGTAGTATGCTATTATAGAGAAAGCACCTTCCAGATTGTCATTCCTTTTTAAAAATTTAAAATAATAATAATAAACATTTTTTATTTAAAATTTTGAGTTCCAAATTCTATCCCTCCTTCCCTTCATCCCCTCCCCTCTGCCTGAGATGGTAAGTAATAAGATATGGGCTATACATGTGCAATTATGTAAAACATGACCATATTAGTCATTTTGTATAAGAAAACTTGAATAAATGAAAAAATGGAAGAAAGTGAAAAATAGCATGCTTCAGTCTGTGTTCCATCAATATCATTTTTTTTCTTTGAGGTGGATAGTAGGCTTCATCATTAGTCCTTTGAGATTGTCTTGGATCATTGTATTGCTGAGAATAGTTAAGTCATTCATAGTTCTTCATCCCACAATATTGCTGTCACAGTGCATAATATTCTCCTGGTTCTGCTCACTTCACTATACATCAGTTCATGCAAGTCTTTCCAGGCCTTTCTATAATCTTGTCATTTTTTATAGTACCATAATATTCCATCACAACAATATACCACAGCTTGTTTAGCCATTCCCCAATTGATGGACATTCCTTTGATTTCCAATTCTTAGCTACCACAAAAAGAGCTGCTAGAAATGTTTTCTGACATTCATTTATCAATCAACATCCTTTGTATATGGCAGTTTCACTAGCTAGGTGGTGCAGTGAATAGAGACTGGGCTCAGAATCAGAAAGACTCAAGTTCAAATCCAGCCTCACTTACTAGCTGTGTGACCCTGGGCAAGCCACTTAATGGCTGTCTGCCTCAGTTTCCTCAAATTGAGGATAATAACATTACTGACCTTGTAAGGTTATTATGAGAATCAAATGAAATAATATTCATAAAGTGCTTTGTACAGTGCCTGACATGTAGTAGGTATTATATCAATATTTATTCCATTCTCTTTCTCCTTACAAATCTATGTAACTATAATATTTTCCAGCCTGTTTTTCTCCATATCAATTACAAAGATGAAATGAAAGATTTAGTCAAATCCCTTGTTGATATCAATACATCATATCTAGAGCACTCTTGTGAGACCTACCAGTTTAATTACTATCAGAGCAGGAGATTAATTTAGCTTAACATATGTAAGTGAATCCATTCTAACTCCTAGTGATCACCTCTTTTTTTCCCTCTAACCTCCTGGTTAATGATGTTATTGAATTTTCTGGATGTGAATATTATATTTATTGGCAATATTTTGGACTAGTATCTCCCACAATTTTTTTAAATGGAAGAGGATTCTTAACCATTTCCAGCTTTCAAAGACCTCTCCTTGTTCCCTGTAATTTCTCAGGGATTATGAGCAGCAATGCTTTGACCACATCTGCAAGTACTTTCAGTGCCTTGACTTGCCATTTTTTTCTATATTTGGATTTTTATCTTATTTAAAGTGGCTAGGTGCTTTCTTGGGTAGCTAGGTGGTGCAGTGGATAGAGCTCTGGGTCTGAAGTCAGGAAGATCTGGATTCAAATCTGTCCTCAGACCCTTACTAGCTGTGTGACCCTGGGCAAGTCACTTAAGCCTATTTGCCTCAGTCTCCTCATCTGCAAAAAAATTATCTGGAGAAGGAAATGGCAAACTAATCCAGTATCTTTGCCAAGAAAACCCCAAATGTAGTCACAAAGAATCCAACATGACTGAACAACAACAACAACAAAATTGACCTTGGATTCATATTAGGTTGGCTGAGCAAAAACTCCAGGATTTCCCTGATGAATCTGGCCTCTTCTTTGTTTTTTTGTTTGTTTGTTTGTTTGTTTTTGGTGAGGCAACTGGGGTTAAGTGACTTGCCCAGGGTCACACAGCTAATAAGTGTCAAGGGTCTGAGGTCGGATTTGAACTCAGGTCCTCCTGAATCCAGGGCCAGTGGTCTATCCACTGTGCCACCTAGCTGCCCCAATCTGGCCTCTTCTTATAACCAACAGTTCACCACTACCATTACGATGTTTAGAGCTCTGCAGACACAGATCCTTCCTGGGATCTAGATCTCCAGTTTGAAAACCACTGGTCTATAAACATCTGCCCTCTCATTGTAGCCTCTTTATCAGTGAAGGGAGTTTTTAATCTGCTGAGTGTAGGGGCTGAAGGATCATGGGAGACAGAAGCCTGAGAACTTTGGAGCCCTGGGGCAGGCCAGTAGAGATTCCAAGGGAAGGGTTCTACTACCCCAAACTAAGTCTTCCCATGGATGGTTGGAGCCACATCTGGCTAACTGAGTCACTAAAGGAGTGAGCTGCCTGGACAGAATTTGCTGCCCCACTGCGATAAGCAAATTGATTGTCTCTCTGTTCCTTTCTTCTCTGCCTATTTAGAAGGACCTATTCTTAGAGCTTGTTTATGGGCTATCATTTTTATGCTGGGTTTTGTCTCCAGATGAAAATAAGCTTATTTTCATTATATTCTGAGCAAGTGTTCACTAAAAATGAGTGGACCACACTGTTGAAGAAGGCAAAGAGAAACCTTGGGACAAATAGCCTTAGATTTAACAGAAGCATATGGCAAAGCTCTCTGTCTCTGAAGACAAGAGAGGAGCTTCATCATGAAACCAACCTTGTTCTTCCACCCTCCCGGCGACAAATGCTTGTTGCAGGTTCAGTTGCATACTCAGTGCCACTGGCCCAGACCGGATCTTACTGCTAATGGACAGTTGTGGGTTGGAACACAGTTAGGGGGACCTAACTTACTATAGAATCTTCTGTCTTTCAGGTACTTGTACATCTAATTACCAGTGTAGAGAGTGAAACGTGTGCAGAGTACATCCCTGCTGCTGAGAGGTGTAAAATGAGAGTTTGGAAGGAGAACTAGGGGATAATTTGCTAGTTCACAGCCCTTCTCACAATTCACACGGAATTTTTAGTACTCTCTCCCTCTTCCTTGCTTTTAATCTGTCAGAGAAGGTGAGATCAGCCGGCGCAGAATCATCATCACATGGTATGAGAACAGAGAACTAAATCATACCTCTCAGAAACAGGAGGGACATTGTCTTTGCTTAAATATGAGAAATGAGTGAAGCTCTCCTTTCTCTCTCTCTCTCTCTCTCTCTCTCTCTCTCTCTCTCTCTCTCTCTCTCTCTCTCTCTCTCTCTCTCTCTCTCCTCTCTAAAAGATTTCAGACCAGTGCCAGCACTGCCCAGTCCCCTAGGTTCAAGGTGATTGTTTTCCATAATGCCAAGGCCTTCTTCTGACAACCATGGATATGACATAGGGATAGCATCACTTTCTAGAAGGCACCCAGGGAGGCAAGTGACAACCCATTGGTTGAAGATGTCCAAGGGACACAAACTCTGTTCCTAGCATTCTGGACTCCCATGTCCCCTCTCCCCCATGGGGCAGGACCCATAACTTAGTACCCAATTTGATCAGTGCCTCAGTTTTTCCTTCTGGAAAAATTAGGATTCTGATCATAATGAAATGACCCTTTGCCCCTCAGTGAATGTTCAAGATTCCTTTGGATAACCTCAAGCATTCAAACCACCATGTGGGGCAGCCATGAGCTGAGGGCATTCTAAGGGTGTCTAGAAGACTATGATAATAGACCTGTTTTCTCTTTCCCTTGGCAGCATCTCTTTTCATGTCTTCATTCATGGGTTCATTTCCCTAGGTTCTATTGATACTTGGCCTCCTTATTTCCAATTTTTCCTCCTCTAATCCATCCTAACTGTAGACCAATATAAGATTAACCTTAATGTACAATCCTGAGCATATCCCTCTGCTAGAAGACTTTCCATGACTCTCCATTGTTTACCTAATGAGATCCAAACTCTTCAGATGATAGACATTCAAAGCCCTCCAGCATGTAGCCTCACTGTCCCTTTGTCCTTTGTGTAGATAAAGAAATATTTCTCTTTTACTATTTCCCTTTAAAACCTTTTGCTCCAGTCATACTAGACTGCTGATTTCAACAAGCCTTATGTCTCCCAGTCTGATGTTATATTTTCTACCTGGGGTACCTTTTCCAGCTGAAAACCTTACACATCTTCAAGGTCCAACTCAAAGGTTATGTGCTCTCTACTGTCCACAGCCAGAAGTCACTTCTCTATCTTCTTGTTTCAAAGAAAAAATAATTTATATTTTCCTATACCCTTTATCCCATTTTGGATAGAATAGTGGATCTAGGTTCAAATCACTCTTCACATATTTATTAGCTGGATGATCTGGAGCAAGTCACTCAATCTCTGTTTCCATATCAGTAAAATCATAGTAAGACTTTGCAGGGTTGTTGTGTGGATCACAGGATCATAGATTCTGAGAAGAGGATGGGACCTCATGGTCCATCCAGTCCAATTATACAAAGAAGAACTCCATGCCATAACATAGCCAGTAAGTGAACACCCAGCCTCTACTTGAAGACCTCAAAGAATAGGGGACCCACCAGCTCTTGAAGTAGGTCATCCTGTTCTTGGACACCTCCATTGATTAGGATGTTTTCCTTGATGACAAACCTTCATTTCATTGCAACTTCTATCCCTTGATCCTGGTCCTACCCTCTGAGATCAAATAGAACAAATCAAATCCCTCTTCTTCATGAAAGTCATACAAGTACTTGAAGCCTTTTATCAGGTCTCCCCTCGAGTCTCCTCTTTTCCAAGCTAAACATGCCCAGTTCCTTCCAGAACCTGGCAAACAAGACAAGGTATTGATGTTGACCATTATTATATTTTATTATTTCTAATTCAAATTCAACAAACAAATTCATTAAGCTTACACAATGTGTCCTGGCATTGAAGGTATAGAAAAAAATCATCTCTACTTTCAAGTAGCTTAGAGTCTATTGGAGGGATAAAATGAATACAAAGAAAAGTAAATAAAAAGTATTAGAGAGTGATTTTTTTTTTTTTGGTGAGGCAATTGGGGTTAAGTGACTTGCCCAGGGTAACATAGCTAGTAAGTGTTAAGTGTCTGAGGCCAGATTTGAACTCAGGTACTCCTGACCCCAGGGCCAATGCTCTATCCACTGCGCCACCTAGCTGCCCCAGAGAGTGATTTTAAGGAGACAATACTAATGGATTGGGGGAGGGGTATCAAAAGGTCTTACTGGGGCAGCTAGGTGGCACAGTGGATAAAGCCCTAGATTCAGGAGGACCTGAGTTCAAATCTGGCCTCAGACACTTAACACTTACTAGCTATGTGACCCTGGGCAAGTCACTTAACTCCAATTGCCTCACCAAAAAAAAAAGGTCTTATTGAAGAGGTGGTATCTAATTTGTGTGATGAAGAGGAAGATATATCACTTCTCTGAGACTCAGTTTCCTCATCTGTAAAATGGGGATAATAATGTTTGCACTGTCTACTTCACAGGATTGTCATGAGGGAAATGCTTTATATACTTTGAAGTACCATATAAATGTGAATCATTGTTATTACTCTGTGTCTTCCTTTTTTTTTTTTTTTTTAGTGAGGCAATTGGGGTTAAGTGACTTGCCAAGGGTCACACAGCTAGTAAGTGTTAAGTGTCTGAGGCCAGATTTGAACTCAGGTACTCCTGACTCCAGGGCTGGTGCTCTATCCACTGCGCCACCTAGCTGCCCCTGTGTGTCTTCCTTTCTTAACTAGATTATGAACATCTTGGTGGAGGTCACATCTTTGCAATACCCCTAGCAACTAGTTTACAAAATACTTGTGTTCTTTTGTATGTCCCTAAAGGTCCCAGCCTCATCTATAGTAGGCTCTCAATATTTCTTTCTTTCTTTTTTTTTTAGTGAGGCAATTGGGGTTAAGTGACTTGCCCAGGGTCACACAGCTAGTAAGTGTTAAGTGTCTGAGGCTGGATTTGAACTCAGGTACTCCTGACTCCAGGGCCGGTGCTCTATCTACTGCGCCATCTAGCTGCCCCTCAATATTTCTCAATTACTTATTGATTAATTTATTAATGTTTGTGTACTGTAAGTATTAGAGTACTTTGGAGAAATTAGTGAACTCATCTCTAAAAAAGAAAGTGGTTTGATACCTTCCCACTAGTTCAACCAGGTTCAGTATACTTAAATTACTTACATATTTAATGCAGTTATTTCAAATTGGCTCCTTATTAGGTCTTTCATAGGGAAGTGGGAGTTTCAGAAGGAAGAACTTTGAACAATAACTTAGTGGGTAGATGTTATAAGGAGGCAGATTTCAACTAAACATATGGGAGATCTCTCAAAAGATTAGATATATCCTCAAATGAATTGATTTGTGAAAGAGTGATGTCACCCTGTCACTGGAAGTATTCGTACAAAAGAGGAAGTAACTATGCCGGAGAGATCATGGAGAACAGCATAGGTTGGGAACTTAAACTAGGTGAACTCCAAGCATTCTTCTGATTCTAAGATTTTATCCTAGGTCCTCCTCCCCCCCCCAAGAAGGAGTAGTAAGTTTGCATCCTTATTAGAAGGAATTTTTTGCTTTATTTTTACATGAATCCATCAAAGATCTGAATGAAAACTCCCTCCCTGCTAGAGACAAAATTCCATCTATGACTCAGTATAAAAGCCTTAGAGATGGTTGCCTGAAACTCATAGAGGTTAAGAGGCTTCCCTGTGGGCACACAGCTAGTAAAGTATTAGAGGTTTAATTTCAATCTAGGTCTTCATGATTCCATGTTCTACACTTTATCTGCAGCGTCTTGCTATTTTATACCTAGATCTTTTGATAGTCAAATAAAATGTATTATGCTCAGTATGTATGAGATTCCGCTATGATGTGAAGCTCAGAATTGCCACATTGTTCTGATCTGTTTAGTTCACTGTTCTTTCCCTAAACACCATCCCCCAAATACATCTTTGGAGAAGAATGTGCCAGTTGCCTTTAGGAAGCTGAATTCATAAGGTGAGAGATGTCTCTCAAGTAACCCTAACTTTCTTGGTACAGGATGAGATATTAGAAATGTGATTGGGTGCTTTTTGGTCCTACATCCAGTCCAGACTCATGAACTGTGATCCAGGGAACTTCTGTGGCTGAGGTGCCAGTAATTTCCATCTGCTGTCAACCAACTGTCACTGACAGTAATCAAGCCAACCTATACACCCCGAGATAGAAACATATGGTAGATTATGGCAAATGTGTCAAACCACCACCACCATGAACCCATCCACTACCAATGAACTGCCATTGATGGACAGGTACTTCAGCCCCTGTCTCCTCAAGTGCCATTCGTAATAACAACTCAGAAAAGAAAGTTCTCACAAACAAAGTCCTTGGTACCATTAACTGATTTAACATCAGAAACAGTTAGAAAGTTATCACTGGAAGTGATACTGAAGGAACTGCATTACCATCTGCTTTGCCCTGGCATTCTAAGGATCATTGGAACTTTTCATCTGACTTGCAGCCGAAACCTTCAATGTTGTTGCCTCATTAGACTGTGAGCTCCTTCATCAGGGAGCGGTTTCCATTTTTTTGTTTGTTTTATATATGGTAAGCACTTAATAAATGCTTTCTCATTCATTCCTTAAAATCAGCCAAATTATCAGAGACTCAGGTCTGTAGAATTTTAATTTTTCACACAGTATTTACTTTTTTCAGAGTCGGGTTTACTTTATGTAGGACAATCTCATAAAAATTTGTATGACTGGCATAGGTAGATGTGAAAGCCATCTGGCTGTGATATCTGCTACCCCACTGATCAGGTGGCACCGTGGATAAAGAATGGGTCCTAGAGGCAGGAAAACAGATCAAATTCAATCTCAGTCACTTAATAGCCATGTAATCCCAGGCAAGTCTTAACCTTTGTCAGCTTTAAGTTTTCTCTTCTGTAAAATGGGAATAATGATAGAACCTACCTCCAGGGGTTGTTGTGAGGGAAAATATCGAATCAATATTTGTAAGGCACTTTGTAAATTTTAAAATGCGACCTAAATACTATGATCATTGTCTTCATCAGCACCCTGGTTGATTCAACTGCTCCAGACTGATATCCCCTTCCACCCTCATCATCTGTCAATGTGTGTCCCTCTCAAAGCTGTATTCTTACTTGAAGAGTACAACTCTATCTGATAGCAGAGTACCTATGTCATACAAGCAACTGCAGTTCCCTGTTAGAAGGTAGTTATACACAGAATTTTAAATAATCCCAGAGGCTGAAGGGAAAGTATATTTTAGCAGAAGGAAAGAAAGCCAGACATGGATGCCCGCATCTTCCAAAGAAGTCAGCCATCCATCCCTCCTCATACGTGGATTTCATTTAAAGACACATGCTCCCCATTGTTCCCTAGAAATAGGAAAAAAAATGTTCCTTTCAATTCCATTCTCAGTACAACCTAAAATATTTTAGTTATACTGTTGTGGTGACAATCTTCTTTCCTCCAACAACTCAACATTTTATTTATTCCCAATGAAAATATACTTAAACCCAAGGGCTTTGTTTGTGCTTGAGTATCTCTATCAACTATTTGGATAACAATTAAGCCGTTCCTGCAGAGAGGCTCTAATTCTTTTTAATTATTAAAATTACTTGCACTTCATTGTGCCCCAAATAGGTGGCATGGGGTGAGATATGACTCAGAAGTATTAGAAGGGATTTTGGTTTAATGACTCCCAAAGGTGAAAAGCATTCTGTTTTCTCTAACGAATAGCTCCAATTCATCATGGAACTATTCAGACTTTCAATGTTTGATAACAGTTTATTGTTGCTACTTAATCGAACAGCATAATTGTAGGTTTGCTTTATACGTGTCTATAGGGAATTATCCATTCAGTGCTTTAAAAAAATAATACTTGCCATCATAGATGATAGACAACATACCTGGCATTTTAAACTCACCTTTATAGCTTTGGAGTCAAAACTAGGAAGGACAGGCTAATATTTGTTATTTATGTGTATATGACTTGTTAAGTAGATGAATGAATGAAATGACATGAATGATTCATTTGCTTGAAAGGGTTCTTGGTTTTGAGAACATTTTCTGCCTTCTCCCATTCTCTGTGACTGAATATCCTTCCTCACGTTTGGAAAATTTTTCTTGTGGCAGTTAAGTGGCATAATGGATTTACTAGCTGAGGGACCCTGGGCAAGGCACTTAACTGTTTGCCTCAGTTTCCTCATCCGTAAAGTGAGTTGGAGAAGAAAGTGGCAAACCACTCTAGTATATTTGCCGAGAAAACTGCAAATAGGATTATGGAGAGTTGGGCATGACCCAGAAATGACTGGTGTGTGTGTGTGTGTGTGTGTGTGTATACACACACATATATGTGTGTATGTATATATAAATATATGCATGTATATATTTACACATATGCATACATACACACATATTTCACACATACCTCAGGTTCTTTAATTACAAAATGGGGATAATAATAGCACCTATCACCCAGGGTTGTTGTTAGGATAAAATGAAATGATATTCATAAAATGCTTAGAACAGTCCCTGGCACAGAGTAAGGCACCAAAGGACTTCTTCCTTCCTTCCTTCCTTCCTTCCTTCCTTCCTTCCTTCCTTCCTTCCTTCCTTCCTTCCTTCCTTCCTTCCTTCCTTCCTTCCTTCCTTCCTTCCTTCCTTCCTTCCTTTCTTTCCTTTTCTTTTCTTTCCTCTTTTCTCTTTGTTTATTCCCAGCTTTTTTCCCGTTTTCTTTTCCCCTGCCAAAAAGTAATCCAATGATGTTGGGGATTTATTGCTTTTGTCATTTTGCTTTTGTATGAAGGTAAATCTATATTTTGTATCTGGAAATTTCTTTCAATCAGTATGCTTGCTAATATGCAATGCCTCTGCCACCTACTAGTTGTATGACTGTGACCAAGTCACTTAATCTTTCTGGGCTTTGGTTGGACTATATGACCTCTAAATCCCTTCTGCATCGGATGCTTAAATGGATCTTTGATTAGATAAATCTAATTGCAGATGAATATGATCAAACTTCTTGCGAATGAAGCCACCAGGTCTCCTTCAGCTTCCTGGGGATTGAGCAGTTTATCCAGAGGACTCTAGCCAGTATATTAGCTTCATGGCAATGTTATGTTATGATCTCCAAAATGAGAGGAAAGCATTCTCTCAGGAGGTTGTATGGTTCTCCTTCACTAGAGTCTTCAAGTGAAGGCTGGATGGCCCATTCATCAGGGATGTTGTAGAGGGGATTGTTGATCAAGGACAGAATTGCTCCTGGTGTCTCTTCCAACTGTAAGATTCTGGCATCTTGAGATTCTATGGTTATCTTTGATGCCTATTGTTGGGATATTGTTATGTCAGGACATTGCCACATCAGCTATGTCAACCTGATTTGCTTTCTTATCCTGTCCACAGTACTTACATGGCTGAAGTAAATGGTATGAACATTGATTATGGAGGTTTTCCAATATATACCTAGTGCCTGTGGCCACCTGCTTAGGGTATGATCCTAATGATGCCAGCGTTATGAGCTTGGTTCCCCGAATGGGCCAATTAGCTTTGTTCTGTTTCTATCAGCATAGATTGTGTTTCTATCTTTGGCTAGCATGCCAAAAGCATAAGCACACGTCTTGGTCAGGAGAGGGACCAACTGAGAGAATATGTGGGTGTATGAATGCAAATCCCTCACCACTACTAGAAAAAACAACTTGAAGCCCATGTATTTGTGTTAGCTGGTTCTTATCATGTGGGATTTCCCCCATGAGCAATTCTCACTTCTTGCCAGTTCTCTGAAGCATAGTTTGGGCACACTTCTTATGATGTTGCAATCACAGGGCACCATTAAGCCACATGCGAAAGCATTTTGATGGTTGTCCTTCCAAGTATGTATCAAGAATCTTCAAAACATGTTTCTATCTCTCAACCATGGTGGATTATGTTGTTGTTGTTGTTTTGTAGCTACTAATAATCCATACTGTCTTTTTTATTTTATTTTGTGGGGCAATGAGGGCTAAGTGACTTGCCCAAGGTCACACAGCGAGTAAGTCTGAGGTCAGATTTTGATTCAGGTCCTCCTGAATCCAGGGCCCATGCTTTATTCACTGTGTCACCTAGATGTCCCCATCCATACTGTCTTGAGGTTGAAAATACTATCTCTTCTCCTCTGCCCTAAGGGGGCTGCAGAGGTAGGGAAAACTCAGAGCTATACCCAGATAGGAAACTACCCAGCCTGGTACCAAATCCTACTAATCTAACCATCTCAGGCAAGTTTCCTAACTCCTTCCTGATATACATAGACATGGAATGATATTAACTGCCTATTATGTGCCAGGCACTGTGCCAAGTGTTGAAAATACAAATATAAGAAAGCAAGTCTCTGCCCGCAACTAGTGTATATTTTGATGGGAGAATATAACCCATAAATGGGAGGTAGAGAGGGGTCACTGAGTTATGCATATATTGGCATATTTTGGGAAATAAACCAAGTAGTGATGAAAAGACATCCTTTTGAACAAAATAAGCCCAAAACCCACTTATAAGATCCTAGGGTGTCTCCAGGGACAGAGCACAAAGTTCTGATGTGTAGGGGATGAAGAGGGTGAGGACAATGGCTAGAGTGCAGGCAGCACTTTTTGGAAATGGATGGGAAGTAAAGACTAACAGAGACTCCACTCTCCCAGTACTACATTGTTAAGATTCCACTATCCAGACCAGAAATGATGGCTTCTGAGAAAGAAAGACCAACTCATAATATTAGGCAGTGGGAGCTGGAATACCCAAAAAGCATGTTGACTTTTCCTTCGGCCATATTATCCTGTGAGCAAAACCCAACAGAATTTCCTATGATGATAATCAGCTTCACTTAAGCAGAAGCAGATAGCCAGAATTTAATCACCAGTATTAAAATCATGCTCATTGTTAAGTACCCTAGGAAGATGCATAGGCCTAATTTCCTAATGGGTTAGGTAGAAGAGAGTGATCAGAGACCCTGTTAATGAAACTCCCCATTCCAGCTGAGAAACTACAGGTGCTTTTTGTTCTGCATCTTTCACTTGCACTTTAACATTTTCTCTATTCCAGAATATTTAACAGCTACCTAGACTGAGCATACTTACATTCTTGGGTGGTGGCCATGGATTGTATTGAATGTATGTGGCTTTTTTAACCACCTGTCAAACATCTGTCCCATATGTCAGTCCTTCATAGCTGACACAGAGTGAGCATGACACAGTTTTCAGTCTTGGGGAAGATAATGCTCTTTTCCAGCTGAGCCTTTGAAGCTTCGAGTGTCAGAATTTGCATTAGTAATGGGGGCATCACAGATGGTGATGTTGATTGTTCCATTTCCATCCTTTTATCATCCTCAGTCCTTTGATTTATACCTCTGTTATAGAGTTCATTGTTACAGGTGATGGAAAGTCCTTGGACAAAGCATACAGTGTACTTACACATTGATATAGAGAGAAATTCTAATTCACAAAGAGATCAGAGATCCTGTTCTCATAAGAGGGCCCTTCTGGTTAAATAAACCTTGTTCTCTTACCTTTCTTGGTATCAAGAGTCTGGTCATACATGAACAAAGGCAAGCGTAATTGATAATTGCTTTTTGGTTCTGATTTTTGTTTTTGTTTAGAAAATTGAGAAATGTGTGTTCATTTAAAATACATTATTATTACCAAATTATTTTTGTTTTAGTGACATGGCTTTGATTTTTAAAAATTTAATTTACTCGGGGCTCAAAGACCATCTACTTTAAATTCTATAATATACAAAGACTGTGAAAGTGTGATGGAAGGGTGATATTGTTTTCATATGACAAGTAGAGACACTGAGATTTGAAGAAGATAAATGACATGGCCATTGGTCACACAATGAATAGCTAATGGTGGCAGGCCAGAACTGAGGTCTCCACAGTTATAGTCTAGTGTTCCACTAGTCATCTTAAACCTGAGTATATTTATGAGTAACCCTGTTGAGAGAAAGAAATGGAAGGGAAAAAAGGAAGGGAGAAAAGAAACAAAGGAGACAAGCAGCTCATTGATAGGAACTGGGCATTAATTCTCCATTATAAGGTGGTTAAACAAAACCAAAAGCTAACCTTATGTGTTTATGATTTTTCCCCATCATACAATGTTGGAGAAATTTCTTTTTGGATTAATATTTACTTAGAAAACAAAGTCAGGGATCAGGTTTTCCATAAATATCTCAGAGATGTTTTGTTAAATGAAAATGGCCATTTTCAGGTATAGCAATCCTAAAGAAGTCAGGGTGGAATACTGTTCTAGCTAAAGTAGGAGGTGTGTGTGTGTGTAGACAAAGTTGAAAAAAGTCTGGTAACTATATTATTAAAGATATTAAACGGTACTCAGTATCAGATGTTCAGATTCCCATTGGTGCTTCCTTCAAGATGCAAGAGTAATGGGAGCAGTTAGGTGGTTCAGTGGATAGAGCACCAGCCCTGGATTTAGGAGGACCTGAGTTCAATTCGGCCTCAGACACTTGACACTAACTAGCTGTGTGACCATGGGTAAGTCACTTAGCCCTCATTGCTCTGAAAAAAAAAAGTAGTAGTAATGGGCTCTGTGCCTTAGAAAAAAAGAGGGCTCAAACCCAGACCCTTCATCTTCTGGTAGCTTATTTCCATCATATTTGAGCTTTTTTATTGGATTTTTTAAATGTACTTTAACTGAAGGCAGTATGGCACAGTGGAAAGATCACTGACTTTAGAGTCAGAGGACCTGGGTTCAAATTTTGCCTCTGATGACCTGGCATTTAATCTTTATGGGCCTCAGTTTCCTCATCTATAAAATGAGATGGTTGGATGAGATGGCCCCTGAAGTTCCCTCCTAGATCTCTGCTCCCATAATTCCTGACTGTTCCAAATTTATTTGCCTACCTTTCATGACTTTGTCTTCTTCTCTTAGCATTCTGCCTGACTTAATCCAGCTCCAGCCTCTTTCTTTGAATTTAGTTTTTCCAGGACTCTTTCTCCCTCCTGGGCCTGGGGTCTCTTGGTTAATGAGCCCCCACTTCTTCCATGTAACAAAATACCCAGATTCAGTATTAAAGGCTACAACCCCAGTAGCTGAATTGGGAACCTATGGGGAGTATCCATCATCCTGTGTCGCCAAGCACCCTATCACGAAAGGACATAGTATTGAGTCTCTGACTTTCCTTATGTCCACTATATCTCAACTCTCTATGAAAAAATTGCAAACTAACACGTCTAAAATTGGACAACTTATTTATATCAAGCTTTATGTATTCCTTGCTGCTTTGTGGTTTTGAGCTTAGCATTTCCATCCTCGTTTCCTTCCTCCCTATCTTCTCCAGATTTCTTTTTTCTTTTCTCAGGATGAACCTACTTTGTCTTGTTTCCATTGCCTGCTTCTCTGGATTTGGTATTTCTGACTTCTTTTGCTCTCCCATTTACTTTCCACCTTATCTCCAATGGACTGTGCAGCTTTCAATGGAAATTCCTATCTAGACCTGGCTACTTCTTGCTGTTAGCTCTATTACCTTTTGCCAACCAGCATCTAGGCTTGGTACTCAATCTAGAACTGCTATTTCAAAGGATCACTGTCTTCCTTCTCATCTGTCCTCTTATATGTCTGAGAGGGTTAGATCATAGGTCTCCTAGAAAATAGAGAGATGACCTCTCTCCTCTCCATGCCTTTTCTTTGACAGCTGAGTCCATGGTTTCTATGGCAATTAATGACAGTAACAAGGACTGTGAGTGTTCTCCAGCAGAAAGGAAGTGAAGGGGAAGACCTGAACATGCAAGGATGATCTTAAAAACACACATCCACATCAACAGATCGGTATTCTCTTTCTCTAGCTTAACACCTTATTGCTCATCCATTATCAAACTCTTGATTTCTGACCATAGAGAATAGAGTATGATCCTTTTCTGTACACACACACACACACACACACACACACACACACACACACACTGAGAGTAGCTTTTTCAGGCATGTAAACTCCTAGGATCATAGATCTAAAGCTGGAAAGGACCTCAGAGGCAATCCAGCCTCCCCTTCCCATTTTACAGCTGAGAAAACTGAGGTACTGGGAAGGTTGTGTCTTGTCCAAGATCACACAGCTAACCAACCAATAAACATTTATTAAGCACCTACTACATACCAGGTACAGTTCTAGATTGAGTATCAAAAAAAGGCAAAAGATTGTCCCTACCCCTAAGGAAATAAGTGTTAGAGTTAGGATCTGAAGTCATTTCCTCTGACTCCAGAACAGTGCCTTTCCTTTTGTACCATCCCAGTATCCTGATATAGGATTGTTGTATTTGGCAAGTAAATAGTTTAACAAAAAAAATACAACATAAGGTCTTGATACTGTATCTTTTTTTTAGCCTACTGATCCATGGCAATGTTGAGGTCTGATTTTTTAAAAACTTATCTCCAAGTCTGCCCACTTGGAGAGAACAGAGTGTTGTTGATGCTTGGGGACAGCCAGCCAGGAAGGCAGGAGAAAATGCTGCTACTAGAACAATATGTCTGAGGTTCCTGGAAAAGCACAGCAAAATGCAGCAAAGCAGACCTGTTTTACCATCACCAGAAACCCTGAGCAGACACAATGAGCTATAAATAGCAATTCACCTTGGTCCTCTGGGTCCTCTGGGCTCCTGGGCTACACCTACCCTATCTCCTTGAGGACACTGAAGCACAGTCCCACTCACATCACTCCAGGCAGAGATATCAGATGATGGTGACAGACAAGGGAAACAGCCCTGAGGCTCTCTCCCACAGTCGTCCACTGGGTTCATTTTTTACGGGAAAGAAGCTTATAGAGTTGCAATGACTAGCCCGATAGAACAGAAATCATTAGTAAATTACAGATTCAGGGTTCAAACTAAAGTTCTTTGGAGGCTAACAGTAGAGCTTCTTCAGCCCTGTCATGGTTCTAGCCTACATGAAATACACCATTCAAACAGTAGCTTTTTTGTGAGGCAATTGGGGTTAAGTGACTTGCCCAGGGTCGCACAGCTAGTAAACAGTAGCTTTTGATGCCTCATGGAGTCAAGGGAGAAAAGGAGTCAAAGGCCCATGAATTACCCTTTCATCTCTCACCAGGCCCAGAGCTTGAAGACTTTTGTCTAAATTCCCTGCCCTTTTTCTTTTGCATTTAAAGACCCTGAATGGGGTGGGGGGTGGCTAGGTGGCACAGTGGATAAAGCACAGGCCCTGGATTTAGGAGGACCTGAGTTCAAACTTGGCCTTAAACGCTTGACATGTAGTAGCTGTGTGACCCTGGGCAAGTCACTTAACCCTCATTGCCCTGGAAAAAAAAAAGATAAGGACCCTGAATCAAAAGATTAATTAATTGCCATAGTAACCATAGACTCGGGTGCTTTCTACCCCCTGCCCCGGGTCCCACACTCATTTTACAGTCAAGGTAATCCTAGGCTAGATGGGTTCAGTAACTTGTCCCCAAGATCATACAAATAGTTGGAGGCAGACTTAATAAGAGGGTTCAGTAACTTGTCCCCAAGATCATACAAATAGTTGGATGCAGATGGTACTTAATACTAGTTCCTAAGAACTAGTCTTTATGCCACAATTGTCCTCTTGTGCAAGAAAGAGGATTTCAAAGTCTAAACCACCACATATGAAAAACAGGTGAGAGAGACACTAATAGCTTTTCCATTTCATGACTCCTCTGTAAATAATGTCTAGCCCAAGTATTATATATAGGTAGACATTTGCATTTAGCTCTACTGTTTTAAATGGGTGGCTTATGTGATTGTGATATTCTTTTCAAATGCCTCCTCTTGTTCACTCTTTCCCAACCTCAGCCACCCTTCCCCATATATATTTTGCTCCCAATTGATTTTTCTGGTTGTCTCTGTTATTTATGTCTTTATGACTGTAAACAGTTTAATCCAAAGGAACATTTAAAAAATGAAACAAAGAGTCTTTCCAAATTGATTTCCAAATCAAATCTCACCATTGGTAATTTGATTTGAAGGAAATGGAGAGCAAAGCATTCTAACGGGCAGCCTTTTTGATAGATCATAATTACTCACACGTGTGCCGAACCCTCCCTGTTTGGGGCTCCCAATTAGAAACTTAATTGAGTGAACAAGCTGTTGTCATTTTCGATGGATGCCCGTGCCCCAGGTCTTTGGATCCCTGCTGCCATCTACCCACCATTGAGGTACCCAGGAATCCCTTTGCTCAGCAGTATCAACCAACTAGTATTTCTTGAGTGGCCTCATTCAAATAGATCACTGTAGGGCATGCAGAAATGTGCTCATGCCCTTCCTGCCCTCAAGGAGCATGTAATTAAGTCGAAGGAGCATTTCTAATGCATGTAAAAGAATTAGACAGCAATATCAGACAGCCTGTAATTAAGTGCCAACTCACGCTGCTTTTTTAGGCAAAGCCAAAAGACAAGGGAGAGTCCAGTGTCGACTCAGAAGCTTTGTGGAGGCAATGGGAGTGTAGATGGATCTTGAAGAATGGGTAACAGGTGGCAAGCAAAGAGGAGGATGAGAACAGCATAGGCCAAGGCCAATTGATGGAAATGTGTATCATGTTGGCAGTGAGAATAGAGAGTAGTCCACTGAGTGAATCAGGCCTGATGTTTTGAAGGAAGAACTTGGTGACAAATTGAATATGAGGGATGAAAGAGAGAGAGGAGTCTAAATTAATGCAGTACTTACTAATTACCCATAGAAAACCTTTAAGTGAGAATCCTAATACTAAAGCTAGCATTTTGGGGGTACTTTTTAAGCTTTGAACTGTACTTGACGGGGGCAGCTAGGTGGCACAGTGGATAAAGCACTGGCTCTGGATTCAGGAGGACCTGAGTTCAAATCCAGCCTCAGACACTTAACACTTACCAGATGTGTGACCCTGGGCAAGTCACTTAACCCTCATTGCCCCATCAAAAAAATGTACTTTACAAATTTCACCTCATCTTATTGTCAAAGCACCCCTAGGAGGTAGGTGCTAGTATTGTCCCTATTTTACACTGGAGGAAACTGAAGCAATCTGAGGTTTAGTGACTTGCTCAAGGTTGTGTATCTGATAAGTGTCTGGGGTGCTATTTGTTGTTGATGTTGTTGTTGTTGTTGTTGTTGTTTTCGGGGCAATGAGGGTTAAGTGACTTGCCCAGGGTCACACAGCTAGTAAGTGTCAAGGGTCTGAGGCCAGATTTGAACTCAGGTCCTCCTGAATCCATGGCCAATGCTTTCTCCACTGCGCCACCTAGCTGCCTCCCTGGGGTGGTATTTGAACTCAAGTCTTCTTAACTCCAGGTCTAGCACTCGGCCTATTGTAACACCTGTGTCTTTCATTCAGTGAACAAGTGGTTTAATGGTGATATTATCTATGATATTACATAAGTACTTGCGCAGAACTCTGCTGGGGAGAAATTAAGTTTAGATAAAATATATGGCTTCTGTCTAAACACTGATAACTTCAGCATGATGGAGTGGAAGGGAAAGTGGGTTTGGTGTCAGAAGACTTGAGTTATTGCACTGCCCTGTGTAACCCTGGGCAAATCATTTTACCACTCTGTGCCTCTGTTTTCTTCTTGGTAAAGTAATGGGAGGTGGACTAGGTCACCTTTCCTTTCCATCTGAAAATCCTGTGACTCCGTAGAAAAAGTAGTATTGAATGCAAATGCTGATATGACTCAGGGTCTTGAATTCCCATAAGAATGACATCTTAGACAAAGATGGTGCTAATTCACATTTAATTTTGACCCTCTCTCCTCCCACTCCTCCCGCCTCCCCCAACATACAGTTCCTCCCAGTAATCTGGGATACTTAAGCACCCTAACACCTTTTTTGTGCCAATTAGCTTTTTTCCAACAAATGCTAATGAATAGCTCCACGAGGCTTTTTAGATGGCAAGGACAAGCAAGTAATTTATGGACGCTAGAAACCTATCACTGGCCAATGGCAGAGAGGTTCTCATGTGTTTTGGGCTTGTTATGTGTCCTTGAACTTCAGTTCCTTGAGAGAATTGGGTCTTGCATCCCAAAGATTCAGGCTGATGGATCAGCTAACTGGGGAATTACCTTCACATGGACCTGCCCTTTCCCTACCTCGGGTCAGTACTTTAAGTGGCTTTTAACAGTACTTTCCAGCAGAGAAGCCATAGAATAAACTATGCTCTAACTGTGTTAAGATAGTATAAAGAAGCTGACAATAGGTCTCCATTCACTAGCAAAAACTAAGCTGAGTTCTCTAGATTATTGGTGTCAAATAGAAATGGGCCTATAAATCCTGTGGTTGCAAATTGACTCAGAAAACCAAATATCAACATTATAAATATTCTATTCAATTTTAATTTATTTTGTAAAATATTTCCCCATAACATTTTTTTTTCAATGGGGCAATGAGGGTTAAGTGACTTGCTCAGGGTCACACAGCTAGTAAGTGTCAAGTGTGTGAGGCCGGATTTGAACTCAGGCCCTCCTGACTCCAGGGCTGGTGCTTTATCCACTGCACCACCTAGCTGCCCCCTCCCCATAACATTTTAATCTGGTTCTATGTTACTGAAGAGTATTTTGGCTCATGTTTGATACTTCCTGAATAGATGCTGCTGCTTTTGATACTTCATGAATCAGTGATTCCAGTTCACCCACCTTGCCATGGGAAGTCCTTTATATCTTAGCAGAGAGTCTCTTTGAGTTGCGATGGCTAACATTTTTTACCTATCCTGATTAATGTTATTAATCAATCTAAAATGAATCATTTATTATTATTATTTCTGGGGCTGAATCTTTTTAAATTCTTAGTTAGTATGGTCCTTGGATCAAATACCACTCTCCCCATTTTGGAGATCATACCTGAGGCCTTTCTACTTTGGCAGGACCTTTCAGTACCAGACCTTGCTTGGCATAGCTTTCCGTGACGGCATAAGGCACTGGGATAGCACTTTAATGAAAGGCTATGCATGATATCCACTCAGTTTGGGGTTTTCCTTGAATTTCTCAACAATTTTCTTTAATCTTTAGCTTAACTTTGCCATAGGAAGGCAATATGATATAGTGAACAGAGTTCTGGACCTGGAATCAGGAAGATCTGGGTTTGAATCTTGCCTCAGACACTTGGACATGGTGTATGACTATGGTCAAGTCATTCAATTCCTCTGAGTCTCAGTTTCCTCATAGGTAAAATGGGGATAATCATGACACTTATCTGAGGTTGTTGTAAGAACCAACTGAGTTAATAGATGTAAAATACTTTACTTACTGTAAAGTCCTATATTGATATTAGTTATTATTATTCAGTGGAGTGGTGATCATAAGTAATAGGAATGTTAAGACCTCTGAATAAGTGACCATACTTGTCCTTCTTTCCTTCCTTCCAATTCATAGGAGACCTTCTGACAAACAAATGAAAATATCTGAGGGACATCAGCGCTAGAGGCAGTGTAAATGTACCTCCTTTATTTCAAAGGTGTCACAATTTTGGCAACTTTGTAGAAGACTTTGTGATGTGTGGCTATAATATGGATTAGTAAATTTACTTTACTAATCCACCATCAGAAGGATACCATTTTTGAGCTCTTCAGTAGTAGGGATTGGGTCGTATTGAACACCTACACTCTTTATTAGACTGGTGAAATGCTTTTGTTTGATGGTACAACTGGTGGACTTGAAGCAGAGATGAAGTCCATGATCCAATGATCTTTGCTTTCAATAGCATGGTGCCCAAGTAAGCTTACTGGAATAGAATTGAGATAGCATTGCCTTGAAAAGTGCTATCCTTCAGCACCAAGGAGAAACTGGGAATCTTCTCTTAAAATCTTGAGGCATAGCTTCAAAATGAAGGTGTGCAGTGGAAAGAACATTAATCTCAGAGTCAGGAGACTTGGATTCTTCTGCTACATAATGGTTGTGTGATTTTAAGTTTGTTGCTAAACCTTTCGGAGCTTTGCTCTGAAAAGCTGAGCAAAAGCATAATGTTGGAGTTTCCACTATCAAACACATTAAAAACAGCCATAGCTATAGCAAGCTATGTGGAAGTCCTAAGAAAGGTTGGGGCAGAGTTATGGGACAGGATAGCAAGAGGGTATATTTTCCCACTCTGTAGGATAGTGACTTGATTCAGGCTGTGTGCTGGCTGCAATTGACAGTTATTGTCAGATTCAGCCAACAGTTGTGGGAGAAGAAACAAATCTGGGGGTCATAGTCACATAGGCCCCTATAAAAGATTGCCCATTCTATTCTTCTTTGTACAACTCCCTCTCAAGGTTTCTTTACTTTTGTTTTTCTCTCCAATTTTCTTCCCTAACCCTTGTCTTTTGCTTTCATCATTTTACTTCTGGCTTCCCTATTTTTTCCTTTTCTTCTCTATTCTCTCTCCTTTCTTCTCTTGCCTCTCTCTGTGTGTCTCTTCTTTCTCTCTCTTCTCTTTCTTTGCTCTTTTTCTATCCTCTCTCTCCTTTCTCCTCTCTCTCCTTGTCTCTCTATTTTCTCTTTTCTTTCCCTCTCCTTATATTTCTCTTCTCTTTTTCCTTCACTCCTCTCTTTCTCTCCTTCCCTTCTCCTCTCTTTCCTTGTCTCTTCTCTCCCTTGCCTCATCTTTCTCTTCTCTTTTCCTCTATTCCCCTTTTCTCTCTGCTCCTCCTCTTTTCCTTTTTCTCTCCCATTTTCATTCCTTCCTTCATTTTCTGTCTTTATCTCTAGCTCTCCTTTCCTTTTCTTTTTTGGTCTCTCCCTCTAGCTCCCACCCTTTGAAATCTACCTTGTTAAATGCAGATAGGGAAAGGAAATTTTCATTTACAGCAGCCTTTTCCCCCTCCCCCTTCTGATGTGCAATAGTTTCTCCTGTCTAGGTATCCTAGGAAACAGAACTCTGGTTTCTGAAGGGGGCAGATATGCACCTACTTTACATGAAGGGGCAAGGGAATGAGAGAGAAAAGAAGTGTTTCTTAATTGCACCGCACAAGAGAGACAGAGCAGAGTGCACTCTCTGGCCTGTAACTCTGTAATTAGATGAATTAGTGGAACAATGACCCAATTTTCCTTGGTTTCTGGATTACTCCACCTATCCCTGAGGTCTCTCTCTATTTTCTCTTCCCTCATTCTTTCTCTTTTCCTACTTTAATTCCATTTCTCATTCTATGTTCCATGGATAACTTTAGTACTTTTGTCTTCTTCCCTTGTCCCCACCCCCATTGTACTAAAATGAACTTTGTTCCCTCCTTCCTTTCTTCCTAATCTAAACCTATGATCCTATATTTCTTTCTGTCCTTGGAAAATGCCATCTATTTAATACCTGGAATCATAGAATCACTATTATCATTGTCATGGTTATTTACATTTCTTTATAATTTTCAAATTTACAAGGTGTTTTTCTTACAGCAACCAGGTGAGGTATTATCCCCATATATTATCCCCATTTTCCAGATGAGGAAACTGAATCTCAGAGAAGTCATATGACTTCTTAGGTAGTGTCAGAGAGCTTAGCATGTTGCTCCTTTCCAAAAAAGGATATAGAAAAACTGAGGAAAGAGCACTTGATACTGCCCTGACACATTCTATATGGTAGAAGAATCTTTTCTTGACTTTTGTTTTTACCAATTAAATTCAAGGAATATTTTTTTACTTAGCAAGCACCTACTCTTTGCAAGATCCTAGAATTAAAACAATTTTAGCCCACAATAAGCTTACATTTTTCTGGGGGCAGAGGTTCTTAACCTTAATGTCTCTGGGTTTACCAGATGGTCAAAGGGGTCCATGACCCAAAAAAGATTAAAAACCCTGTCCTGGGGAGATACAATACAATATACACACACACACACATAATATACATATACCATACACAGAGATAAGTAAAAATCAGGTAATGTGATGAAGAAAAATACCTGAAGGAGATAAAGAAGGCTTCTTGGAGGAGAGACATCCAAGCTGACCCTTGAAGGAAGACAAGAACTCAGAGGTAGAATGTAGTAGCAATACAGAATATGGGGAAAGATACTTTACTTTTAGTTGGGGAGATCATAAGGAAAGCTTCATGGAGAAAGTGACACATAAGAGGGCATTGAAGGATGAGAAGGCCTTCAGTTGGCTAATCACAAATGAGAAAGGGAGGATAGAGTTTTGACCAGAGGTAAGAATTATCTTAACCAGCAAGAAAGTAGAAGTGAGATGATGGTGGGATGGGTAGACTTTAAAAATTGTTGACCAATATTGGGGGGTATAGAGTGAAATCACAATTGATAGAAAAAGTGACCCTGTGTCTAGGAATCAGGGATGGGGAAAATAAATTTACTGCTTAATCTGTCATTTAAGAAGTTTCACTCACCTTGGCATGAACTTAACCTCTCCACTTTAACCTTATTTCACATTTCTTCCATGTATTCATTGTGCTTCCAATCAAACTGGGCTAGTTGCTGTTGCCTAATGTTTCCACCAGTCTCTGTACATTTGTGCTGACCCCTGCCCTATACCTTCTTCACATCAGCCATTTGAAAGTCTTCTCTTCTTTCAAAGCCCCATTTAGGTGCCACCTTCTTTACAAAGTTTTCCTTATGATCCTATGATTCCTCCAGCTGAAAGTGAACTTTCTCACCTCAAATTTCCCTGAAAATCTTTCCTTGGATCTATCTTTTGCCCTTATCACATACTACCTTTTTCATACTTTTGTACATATTGTTTCCCTATTAGTAGACTGTAAAACTCCCTGAGGATATGGAATATATTTAAATTTTTTTATACTCAGCATTAGCACAGTGAATTGTATACCTTAGGTGCTCAATAAGGGTTTGTTAAATATTGAATGGTGTAATAACTAGAACTAAGTGGGAAAATGGTGTTTGCTGTGCAGATTGGCATCATTAGCTGATTAATTCAGGTGGTTATAGCACATTATTAATGAGGCCAAGGTCACAGGTTCAATACCCATGTGGGCTAATTAACTTAGCTCCATTCTGTGGCCATGAACTGAATTTCTAACCTTAGTCAGCCATCTTGCTGACATTGATTATTGTTCATATGGAGTACTTGTTGAGACCATCTGTGTGGTTCAGGCGACATCATGTAGTGGAAACAATGCTAATCTGAGGATCAGGAAACCTGGGTTTTGGTTCTAGCTCTTCTGATTACACACTGTGATTTGCTCCAGATGCTCCCCCTCCAACACCCACATCACTCTCCATGGTTCTGAAATGATCTCTAATTAAGCTGTGAGAAGTAATCCTATTGTGATCTACCAAAGTCTGAGAGAGACCGGAACTGAAATGATGAGTTTATTCAGGATGAGCCAAATTGTGAACCAGGTTATGTTTATCTCTACTGGTCATTCCCCTCCAATTTCTACTTCATACCTTTTCAGTTTCATCTATTTACTCAACATTTATGATGTATCTCATTTAGAAAAACACTCTTCTAGGTGCCGGGGAGGCAAAAAAAAAAAAAGACCTAGTACCAGCCCCTATGCAGGTTACTCTCTTATGGGGGAGGTAAGATGTCCAATCAGATCACTGTAATCAAAGATGGGATGTAGTCACGGGTTAGGAGAAGTTCAAAAGGTTACAATAATTCACAAACAAAAGTGATCACTTCTGGTGTCAGGGTGAGTGGGAATCTGGAAAGCTTTCATGAGAATCATATCCTGTGAGCTGAACAGGGGTGGGTAGTGTTGGAGGAATAAAGGCAAGGTAATAAGCATCCCAAAGAGAGAGGGAATAAATAATATACTCAAAGTCTCAAAGGCAGGAAAGATGAGAGTGTATTCGAGCAATGGAGAGTAGTGTGTGGTTTGTCTGGAATCTTTCCTCTTTCAGGGTATTCCACTGAACCCCAACTTTCTCTGGCTTCCCTTCCTCCTCCCCCAGTAACACACTCACTGAAGGTGGGACATGCTTTATAATTTGACATTTTCATTTCTTCTTTTTAAATCAAAATTTCTTTTTTTGTGATTTTACTGCTCAACTAACAGCTATACTGTTAATGGATGATAATGGGTTAATGTATGACACATCCTAGACAACATGTTTTAACAGGAGCCTTCAGTATCTTAAACCAAAGGAGTAAATGATGTGTAGATTTCCAGTAGGAGATGGAAGAAGAAACCCTTCTTGGCATCTTCTAAGTCAAATAACATACTGTGTCTGCCTACATATAAGGTCAACCCTAGACTGCATTATATGATTGGATAGGGCCAAAATACAGTGGGGAAAAATAAAATTATTGGCTCAATGGCCCTGTGGGAATCAAATCTTATGGACTAGCACTAGCAAAGTGAAGAAATGGGTAAGAAAGTAAACAAAAGTAGAAAATGAGGATCAGGGAAGAGTGAAGGGTTTTCATGGAATGCAATGTGGAAGAGAAGAAACAAAAATAAAGAGTGAGGATAAGAAGTTAATGTTAATGAGGAGTTAGGCTAAAGAGAAACTAAATAGATAATATTGGGCCACATTATAATAAAGGCATATGTGAAAGCACCTTACCAATTCAAAAATCACTTATTAAGCAAGCTTACCTATTTAGTGGTCAAGTGTAAAACAGCAAGCAAGACCTCTGAGCAATCAAAGTCATTGTCAAACAGTTCATGGCTAAAGACTACTAACTTATAGGTGACCTATCACATCTTCATTCAGAATCTATTCCTTCTTACTTTACCTATAGTTTTTAAGTGAGGCAATTGGGGTTAAGTGACTTGCCCAGGGTCACACAGCTAGTAAGTGTTAAGTGTCTGAGGCCAGATTTGAACTCAGGTCCTCCTGAATCCAGGGCCAGTGCTCTATCCACTGGGCCACCTAGCTGCCCCTTTACCTATAGTTTTAAGAAGAATTGTTTTTCCATGTCCATGGCCAAAGAAAATCACAAGAGCAAAATTTAAGAGGGAGAAGAGGTATTACACAAGAAGGCATACCTTCTATACTAAAAGCAGTTTAAGATGACATCTGACCATCTGAAATCAACTGAAGGGATAGGAAAAAACTATAAAGACAGACATTAGAACTCAAAAGTCACAGTCCTTTGGGGCTATTAATGTCAAGTCACCTACCCCTCGACATTTTACTAGTCCCTAAAGACTTCACTAAAATGTAGCATAATAATGTGTGCTCATAAACATGCTGGGTTATCAGGAAAATAAATCATATTGACCTTACCTTTAAGAAGATAAAGAAATGGGGCAGCTAGGTGGTGAAGTGGATAAAGCACCAGCTCTGGATTCAGGAGGACCAGAGTTCAAATCCGGACTCAGACACTTGATATTTATTAGCTGTGTGACCCTGGGCAAGTCACTTAACCCTCAATGCCCCGCAAAAAAAGAAGGTAAGGAAGTAGGGAAAGTCTATTTCAGAAAGATTTTCATAAAAATGATTGAATTTTTAAAATAACAATGGTTCAAGAGGAAAACACTCAATTATCTGAGAAACTCATCCATCCTGGAGTTCCGGATACTTGAAGTTTTACTGTATGCTCAGAAAATAAAGTGAAATGGGAAAAGGAAAAGACCAAAAAAAGCTGATTTTAAAAATTTGGCTGATAATTATAACATTTGCATATTTGGCAACATGTAATAATAATATCTTGCATTTGTAGAGCATTTCATAGTTTATAAAATTTCTCCACATACAGTACTTTGTGTGGGTTCATAGAGCAAAAGTGTGGAATAGTGAGAAGAGCCCTGGGCTGTGTAGGAGTCAGGAAACTTGGGTTCTGGTCTTTTCTTGGTCATTCATCAACACATCACTTTTCCTCTCTGATACCCAACCATAAAAAAGGAGTAAAAGAAAGTGATCTCTGAGCTTCCTCTTAGCTCTCAAACTCTGATTCTCTGATATTTAAAAAAGCTCTATGAGCTACCCAGAGCAGATATTTCCATTTCAGCTTAAAAGGGTTTAATTAATTTCTCCTAGGTCCCAGTTAATAAGTGTGCAAACTAATACTGGAACCTAGGTCTTTTTGACTCCTAGACTAATGCTATGAATGTCATGACATCTCTTTGCTTCTCCAAAGACCTTACATATTCATGTGATTCTGGAAAATAAAGGGTGAATTTGGTAGTCTTTTCAATAAAAGTAGCTACAATATTTGGAGCATTGATCTAATAAGATTATTAATGGTTTTTGTGTTGCTGGGCAGATATCTTTGTACGGGGTGGGTAGGGAGGGATGTTGTTAAAGATGAAAAAAATGGAAGCATAAGCAGATAGTGTGATATCCTTAAATTTGCACATTAACTTCATGAAATGATTAAAAAATCAGATAAAAGCAGAAGGACTTTAGTGAACAATGTAAAACATCAGTGAAAGGATTTCATGTGATGGAAATTTTAAGTCTAAAGGCATCATCATATCACTCTTGTGGTCAACCCAGACAGCTCAGAAAGGCTTCCTGGAGGAGATGGGAGCCTGAGGAGTACTTTGAACGATAGACATGGGGATCTTTGCATCTCAGGCAATGAGAAATATTCCATGCAAAAAAAAAAAAATCTAGGTTGGAGGGAAAGGCATGGAGGCTGGACTGGGAAGAATGGTGGAGTGGGAATTCTGATCAAGTATCACAGATGGCCATTCTGCTTGTCCTTAGGAAATATAGCCCCCACCCCAGCTTTAAGGTAATCCCAATAACCTTGCTTTCTTTTCCTTCCCAGTAAAGTGAAACACAGGAGGCTAATTTTAGATCCACAGAGAATTGCTAGTGATTCACTAAAGCTTAGGTGCAACCACTTAGAGCTGGTATGAGGGTGGAAGACTTTTAGATTGATCTGAGCTCAGGCTGGCTTCCCCCATTCATAATATGGAAGAATAATGACCTGTGATAACATCTGCTTTCCCCCCCCCACCCTGTCTCCAGCATCCTGGCCACAGCTGGGACTCACTTCAATACCCACGTGGACCTGAGGACCCTGCGGGCTGTTCGAGTACTGAGGCCTCTGAAACTTGTGTCCGGCATTCCCAGTGAGTGCTTCTTTTTTTTTTTTTTTCCTGACGTGTTGTGTGAAGTGGGTTAAGGATTGTGTATCACCCTAGGCATGCATTTAGTATAGGGCATGGGCCTGAAAGAAATCGGGCTGGTTCTTAATGAAATTGGAGTGTAAGCAAGAACAATTGTTAATATAAACAGAAGGTAGGGATTTAAAGTGCTATTGCATTTTTTTTTAGGCTATAGATATTTGAATCCCTCCCCCAGCTAAAAAAAAATCACATCTAAAAAGTTAGATTAAATTTAGATTGTTGAAGAAGGCGCATGAATGCATCATAATGATTCTTGTCATAATGATAAAGTTAAAAAAATCATCCCTTTTGTAATGCTTTCCTAAAGGATATATATGTATGTATATATATATGTATGTATGTACACACACACACACACACACACACACATATATATATATATATATATATATGTCCTTCCCTTTCAAATACCAGTATACATACTAGTGTAGCCTTCCAGCAGATGAGACCACTATCTAGGGTCTGGCAAACATTAAAAAAAATTAATTCATATTTTCAGTCATCATATCACCTATATTTCCCCTTGTGCTTCTCTCCCTGCCCTCTCCTAGCAATCCATCCCTTTTAACAAAGAGTTGTTTTTTTAAGATGAAGAAGAAAAAAAACACCCAGAAAACCAATCGAGACATCAAAAAAAAAAAAAGATCTGTTCTTACATACAATTATGTACCTGTGGAGCCTAGCTTCTGCAAAGGAAAAGTGGGAAGTATCATCTCATAGCTCTTCATTGGAGACAACCTTGTTCTCTATAGTTCTGCAAATTCAGTTTTGATATTTGCAGTTGTCTTTCTTTCCTCAGACACTAACTGTAAATCATGTTATTTTTCTTGGCTCTGTTTATTTCCCTTTGCAATCAGTTCATGTAAGTCTTTCCATTCTTCTCTGTATTTATGACGCTTGCCATTTCCTTCAGCCCAATAACATTCTACTACATTTATGTTATACACTTTGTTTAGCCATTTCCCCAACTGATGAGTTCCTACTTTGTTTTCAGTTCTTTGGTACCATAAACGGTGCTAATGTAAATGTTTTGTTTTGCTTTGTTAATTGACTTCCTTGGGGTATAAACCTAACAGTAGAATCTCTGGGTCAAAGGGTATGAACATTTTAGTCACTCAGTTTGCTAATTGTCTGGCAAATATTTTCATCTCTCTGCAAAATCAGCTCTGTGTTCTAGCCAACACTGACCAGTACCGCCTACTCTCCCCCTTAGTCGCTTTTGTGTCCAGCCACCAGTTTTATTAGGCAAAGTTTTCTCAGAAAAAAACATAACTATAGTTTCTGCAAAGAAATCGGGCAAACCAAACTTTAAAAAGAGCAAAATGTATTCAATTTATCATTAAGGTTCAATGATCTATTTTATTTTATGTTGTGAGTACTTTCTAGTGGTTAGGGTTTCTACCAATGGTAGAAACTCAGAGGGTAGAGTGGAAGGATGTAGGTACTTAAGAATACTTGTTGAGTTCAACTGCATTGTATGATGCCTGTGTCCTCAGGGAATGGTAGATAAAGGGGATAGCTTTGGCAGGGTGATGAAGACTTGGAATCTCTTTACTTGGCTTCTCTGCAGTAGGATACAATTGACTAAGTATAAACGTGCCATCCTCTGCTTCCTTCCAGGTTTGCAAATAGTGCTGAAGTCCATCATGAAGGCGATGGTACCTCTTCTGCAGATTGGTCTTCTTCTGTTCTTTGCCATCCTGATGTTTGCCATCATTGGCCTGGAGTTCTATAGTGGGAAACTACACAGGGCCTGCTTTATGAACAATTCAGGTAGGGTCACCAGGTGGTGCTTAAGGTATATTTCCATTTGTCTGAGTCCCAGATACCTGTGGTCTGTGGACATTCCCATTCATTCCACTGATTGAAACATAGATAATAACTAATCAAAGAGGAATACCATTTGTAAGTAAGTAACTGACCACATGACCTTGGTCCAGGCTTGAGTTACCTGGTTGATGACAGGAAGGTGTTGAACTAGAGAAATTCAAAGTCTCTTCCAGCTCTAACAAATGCTGGTCCAGGCTTGAGTTACCTGGTTGATCACAGGAAGGTGTTGGACTAGAGAATTTCAAAGTCTCTTCTAGCATCATGGTACCTACCACTTTCATAAGCGCAAGGATGAGAGTAGCTCACATTTCTCTTGTGCTTTAAGGTTTACAAAGTGCTATCCACAAAACAATCCTAAGGAGGAAGCCTCTCAAGCAGTAACATCCACATTTTATAAATGATGAAGCCACAGCTCATCATGGTTGAGTGGTCTTCCTGAAGTTACATGACTAATGATAATAATATCTAGCATTGATACAGCTCATACTTATGTGCCAAGCTTTATACCAAGATATTTACAAATATGACTTCATTTGATCCTCGCAAAAACACAGAAGAGAAGGGTGTGCTATCATCATACCTATTTTTACATATGAGGAAACTGAGACAGGTAGTGGATAAGCAGGATTTGTACTCAGGTCTTCCTGCCTCCAGTCCTAACTCTCTATCCAGCTAGCTGCCCTCAAGGATCCTTCTCAGATGCTGGACTTAAACCCAGGTCTTCTGATTCTAGCACTGGTCCTTTCTTTTTCCATTATATTGTCTATATACATTGTCTATAAACATGCATATTAATATTTTATATATACATGTATATATACATTGTCTATAAAGTCTATCCAGAAGTCAGAAGAAGGGTAATTAATAATGCTAAATTAATCCTCTTTGTCCTGCCCACCTTCATTCTTGTTATTCAGATCTGAGAGTCTAATTTCCCAGAAAGCTTTGGAGTCCATGATAGAAAAAGCATTTTGGAGAAGGTAAAAGGGGTCCGATGAGGGCAGAATCTCTGGAAAGAGGGTCACTTTCAGAAGAGGATGTGAACTAGGAAGGTGTGATCACCTGACCAGGGATATAGGTGAGGTAGAGAGGCCAGAAAGAAGGAGGTGCTTGCACTGATTTAGGGAAGAGAAAACAAAGAAGGGCTAATGTCTTTTTTTTTTCACTAGAGAACTTAATGTCACCTCCCTATTGTTTTCCGGGTTCCCTTTTCAGCTTAGTTTCTTCTCTCCCCATGTGTCCACAGGTGTGCTGGAGGGGTTTGACCCTCCCCATCCGTGTGGGGTGCAGGGCTGCCCAGAGGGTTATGACTGCAAGGACTGGATTGGCCCCAACGATGGGATCACTCAGTTTGACAACATTCTCTTTGCTGTGCTGACCGTCTTCCAGTGTATAACTATGGAAGGATGGACCACCGTGCTGTACAATGTGAGTGAATGGCTTTAAATCTGAAGGGGCAGGGGTCCTATGGACAGAGATCTGGGGAGGGGCAGGGGCAATGAGACTGTGCACCCGTCAGGAAAAACTGAGTAGCTGTTCCAATGCCTCCACCTCTGGTCTTAGCAAGCATACTGTTCTGGAATAGCTTATCAGACAGGAGATCTTCTATTAGGGAATAGAACGGGAAAAGCATTCATTCCACCCTTACTATGTACTGAGCACTTTGTGGACTCCTGAGAATACAGATAGAAAATGCAGATGGTCTCTGCTTTTAAAGAGCTCATATTTTAATTGGGGGAAACAATGCATAGATCGACTCAGCTGCTGGGGACATGATGAGCCCAAATTGTCCTTGGGGTCTGGTGACAGGGCAGATGGCAAGACCTGGAGATTCTCTGTCTAACTGGAATGATTCTAGTTGGTGACTCCCTGTTCATGGCCCTGTATGCTCTGCAGTCAGGGGCCTGGAAGGACCCAGGCCCACCACTGTTGAGATCCTCGTGTGATCTGAGGAGGAGGTGGGTTTTGGGAGCTGAGCATTGGGGAAGGGCTCCCTACTTGTAAGCAGGGCATCAAAGACCATTGTAGTCAAACCAACCCTATTATGCACTCAGCATAAAAGCATAAAGAAGCAGCATGACATGGTTAGGGCTCTGGGCTTGGAATCAGGGAGACCTGGGGACAAATAGCTTCCCTGACACTTACCAGATGAGGGACCCAGGGTTATTTAACTCCAGAGTGTCTCAAGTAGTGTAATGTGGGATACACCCTTCACCCCCCACCCCCCATGGGATATATAAGATATAAGAACCAGAGTTCAAATCCTGTCTTTGTCATTAATTACCTGTGTACACTATTATTGCAATAACAACAGTAATACTAAAAACAATAACTAGAATTTATCAATACTTTAAAGTTTGCAAGTCATTTAAATCTTTGTTGTTATTGTTATTGTTATTGAGTTGTATCAGTCATGTCAAACTCCCTGTGACCCCATGTGGGGGTTTTCTTGGTGGAGATACAGAAATAATTTGCCATTTCCTTCTCCAGTTCATTTTAATGATGAGGAAACTAAGGCAGGCAGGGTTAAGTGACTTGCCCAGGATCACACAGCTAGTAAATGTCTGAGGCAGGATTTGAATTCAGGTCCACCTGTCTCCAGGGCTGGCACTCTATCTACTAAATTTTTACTAAATGTAACTTGTATGTGTCTATTTCCTCAACTATAAAATGAAGAGGTTCAATCAGACAGCCTCTAAAGCCTCTTTCATTTGGAAATCTATTATTCTTTGACTTCTGTTCTCAATTTGCTTTTGTAAAAGGAATTTTTACACCTGGGAGTTTTGTGGTTAGATGACAGTCCCTTTGCTTATGGGATAAGCACTGTGCTTAGGTTCTGTAGGGGATAGAAAAGAAGCACACCAGTGTGTCGTGAGTAGTTTCCAATACATTTAGGGAGATAAGAGACGTGGATAAATGAAGCATTAGAGATGATGCCACAGGTCAAGAAGATCACTAGTGGTGGCAGCTGGAAAAAGGGTTCCTGCAGGAGATGAGAGGTTATACTGATTGACCTTTAAAGGTCTCTTTCAGTTCAGAGATTCTGTGATTTTTAATTATATTATTAAGTCCTATATTCCTAGGTATGACTTGAATGACTCAAATGAATGGCACAAAAATACTATTTTTAAAAACTCCACAAAATAACATGAATGGTGCCCGGTCTGACCCATGCAGGGCTGGCCCTGGAAATGAGATGATTCGGCCAGGCCCACACTTTGGGCCAAGGCTACTTGGGGATCTATCTGGGATTCAGCCCAGGAAATCAGCCCAGGGGGAAGGCTCTGGCTTGCTGTAGCTAAAAATGACCATAACCCAGTATGCTGGGTAAGGCAAATGCCCATTTGCATTTATTACATACCTCATTTATGCATATGCTGTCAGGCTACTTGTTGTTCCTTTGGGATTTCACTTTACCTCCATACAAAATTATAAGAAGGAGAAGTGCTAGCATGACTGCCTGCTCTTGATAGTGTCCTGGATACATTCTGCAGCTGGGGCCAAAGTGGTCCACTGGGCATGCCTGCTTCTCAGGTGAGGCCCCAGGGGTGTACTAGAACCAGCTCCACCCAGCTCACTATGGCTAATTGTTAAATTTTTAGTGCCAGGATTTAGACCTTGGAAAGAAGCCAACACTACAAATCAGAGCCTGATTGTTGTGCTTTGTTGATTGTTTAGACCTGATAAAGTGATGGAGAAAAAATTATTAATGCAAATTAACCTAAAAGTATGTCTCCAGAACTTTTTTTCCCTTGAGAGTCAGTTGTTAAACATTTATCAGCACACCACTGGGCTTAAGAAAATTTTTGGATCAGACCTCTGACTGCAGTGGGAACTCATGGTGACCAAAACTTCCCTCTACCATCTTAGTGCAACATCTATTCTGCAGCTTATAGTTATAGACAGTTATTAGGAACTTAGAGGTTAATTGATTTATTCAATGTCACACAGCAAATATTTGCAAGTGGTGGGACTCTAGCCCTGTTCTTCCTTTCTCCAAGGCTCACTCATTCTCTTATCTCTCTCTCTCTCTCTCTCTCTCTCTCTCTCTCTCTCTCTCTCTCTCTCTCTCTCTCTCTCTCTCCCCCTCTCCCCCTTCTGTCTCTGTCTCTCTGTGTCTCTTTTTCTTTCTGTCTCTCTGCACTTTGCCACTACTTACACTCATTAAAATAATTGTATCATAGATTAAGAGCTAAAAGGGCCTGTACCAAACTTTTAATCCAGCTTCCTCATTTTAGACATAAGGAAAGTCAAGTCTAAAGATGCTAAGCCTAAGGTCACTATAACAGAAACCACCTGTGGGCCAGAATTGTGTTTTATACATCTGCACATTCCCTGAGTCCTATGTTCCTATATGAAATAGGTAAAGAATAAGTGCTGTAGGTAATGATGCTTTCTTGATCCTACCTCTCTAAGTCTGAACATATAAACCTCCCATGGAGGAGTCACATATCCCTGCAAAAGCAGATGCCTTGGAAAGGTAGGTAAGGAAGCACCAAGGAAATGTCCTGCCCAGCACATGCAGGAAAATCATGCAGACGCATGAAGAGGCTTTGTGAGGAGGGAGGAAGGATGTGAAGAATCACATCGTCACAGGTTGTTTGATATGTGACAGATGTTTCAAGCAGGCTCCATTGCCCACATGACTTTGGAAATTAGAGTACAGGACCCTTGGTGGTTGGTGTTGTTTATCGTGATCTGTGAGTGATATGTTTCCGTTACACATAGAGGCCCATCCAAATGATGTGATAAATGTGTTAGGCAGTAGCTTGATAGACAGAATGTATTGCATTTGCGGATATTGCTGAGATGCTGTATAGCCATCAAGATTTGCCCTCAGGGCTTCTGGGAAAGTAGGGATATATCTTAGCCATTCCCTTACTTTCCTGTATCCCTATGCTCCACGCTCTGGACACACCACTAGTACTACCTATGACTGCCACCCAGCTTCTCTTCAGTGGCAGCGACCGATTGTGCTGATATGGACACAGGAATCTCTACCCCCTTTAACATTCCTGCCACGTTATAGTTGGTGTCTGGGCTAATGTGAATGTGGCCTGTATCAAGGAAAGTATAGCTTCCAGGAATGAGGAGGTAGCCTTTGTGTACTCTGCTTTGTACAGACTGATTCTCAAGTACTGTGTTCAGTTCTAGGTGACATGATTTAGGGCATTGATAGGGGTCCTGGGGAGAGTTCAGGGAAGTCACTGCCTTTCCTCTGCCATCTTTGGTTTAGGGCATTGATAAGATGGAGATACTCAGAGAAGGATAACCAGCATGATGTCTGTGAGGACCTTCTGTCTATGACACATGAGGATTGGTTGAAGGCACTTGGAATATTTATCTTGGAAAAGACTCAAGAGGAATATGTTAACTATGTTCAAGTCTTTGAAAGATTTACATATATATACACAAATGTGCATATATAGATTTATGTTAACTATGTTCAAGTCTTTGAAAGATTTACATATATATATATAAATGTGCATATATAGATTTATAATTATAATTACTATGTGGAAGAGGGATTATACTTGTTCTGTTTGGCCCAAGGAAACAGAACCAGGAATGGCAGATAGAAGTTGCAAAAAGGCAAATTTAAGCTTGCTATAAGGAAATGCTTCCTAAGAGCTGTCCAAAAGCAAATAGTCTTCCTTGGGAAATAGTGGCTCTTCTATTCATAGGAATTTTTTTATCGTAAAAGTATTTTATTATTTTCCAGTTACATGTAAAGATAGTTTTCAACATTTGTTTTTAGAAGATTTCTAAGGGGACAGCTAGGTGGCACAGTGGATAAAACACTGGCCCTGGATTCAGAAGGGCCTGAGTTCAAATCCGACCTCAGACACTTGACACTTACTAGCTGTGTGACCCTGGGAAAGTCACTTAACCCTCATTGCCCTGCAAAAACAAAAAAAGAAAGAAAGAAAAACATTTCTAGTTCCAAATTTTTCTTCCTCCCTCCCTTTTCCTCCCCCTCCCTAAGACAGAAAGCAATATGATATAGGTTTTATGTACAATCATATTAAATGTATTTCTGCATTAGTCATGTTGTAAAAGAAGAATCAGAACAAAAGGGAAAAACCTCAAAAAAGAAAACAAACAAAAAAAGTAGAAATGGTATGGTTCCATCTGCATCCTGATATGGGAGGTTTTTAATAACAATAACTACTATAGCACTCATTTATATAGCACCTACTGTGTGCTAGACACTGTGCTATGTACTTTCCAAATGTATCATTTGATTTTCAAGCAGAGGCTGGATAATCAGCTGTTGTTTTAACTAGATGGCTGCTGAGGTACCTCCCAATGTGAAAATTCTGTCATTTTATGATTTGAGACTAGGGATGATAGCAGGACAAAGAAGAATGCCTCTTTATAGTCTCCCTTGCACGCTGAGGCTTTGATGTAAGCATGTTGGCCTCCACCTTGACCAGAGGCCTTCTGAGCATTACATGTTCCTCCATCGCTGCTCCCTTTTCTTTTGGGGTACTTGAGAGACTCTGGTGAAGTTTGGAACCTCTAGAAGAAAGGAGCAGAACTATTCTTCCTTTTCTTGCTATATTTCTGTGCTTCTCTTGAAGCTGTCCATCTCTTCTGGGATCCTTCTCACCTAGGTCTCTAGGCTATTTATGGACCAAGTTAACTCACCCTTGAGGTTTGAATGTTAGAAGAGTTGAGGTTTGCCCTGGAGATGTATGTAGGATGGATGCCACTCACACCTCAGAGTCTTGTAGGATTGTTCTCTTTAGTCCTTTCAGTGACATAACCTTTTCCCCCAATTAGAAGAGATGAAGAGAAGAGATAGATATAAGAACTAAAAAGACAGTGGAGTCGTGATGACAAAGAGCAGGTTAGTCTTGGGTAAAGGTGGCCACTAGGAGTAGAATCAAACCAAAGAGGTAATTACCACAACACTGAGGCATTGGAGATTCTATGATCTTAATTACATCATGATGCAGAGGAAAGAGAAGTAGGTTTGAAGTCAGAAAACCTGAGTTTGACACTCCCAACACTTAATAGCTATGGGGGCATGGATAAATCACTCAACCAGTATGAACCTTAGCTACCTCACTAAGTTGAAGATACTTATACTTGAATGATCTAGTTAATGGGGTTGTTGTAGGCAAAGTATTTGTAAAGGCAGATCATTCCCCCCTAAAGGACATGGTCCCCTTATTCCATATGAGAAAATGAGGACCAGAGAGGATAAGGGACTTAGCCAAGGTCTCACAGTGATTCACTATTCTAGCTAGGATTGCACCATATGACTCTTAAAGGAGCACCCTGTGAGAGTCCTTATTCTAAGCCAACCCACCCTCCCTTCCTCTTTCCTTCCTTCTTTCCTTCCTTCCTCCCATCCTCCCTTCTTCCCTTCCTCTCTCCCTCCCTCCCTTCCTTCCTTCCTTCCTTTCTTATTCATTATATCTTTAAAATTGTTAACTTAATCATTAACAACCACAAAAATTTTAATATACAAAGAACAAGAAGGAGGCTTATATAGGAAACTGTGAACTTCTGTTATGTACAATTTTTTTTTTGTGGGGCAATGAGGGTTAAGTGACTTGCCCAGGGTCACACAACTAGTAAGTGTCAAGTGTCTGAGGCTGGATTTGAACTCAGGGCCTCCTGAATTCAGGTCCAGTGCTCTATCCACAATTTGTTTTTAAGGAGCATTTTATTCATGTTTGCATATGTATACTTCTTAAAAACAAACCCTTCTCTCCATCTCCATCCCTTCCCTTCTATTTCCTTTCTCTCATTTTCTTTCTGCTTTCCTTTCACCTTGAAAGAATAATCCTAAACTCTAATAGAGGATGAAAAAGTGATTCTCCAGGTTTTTTGGGGGGTGGTAGTGGTTCTCCATATCTGTGCTTTCTACATCTGATTTATATTTAAGATCCTGATATTGCATGGAGACTCCAGATGACCTGGAGTCTCTCCCCCACCCTCCCAGTTCTGTTGAAATAAAGGACCATTTGAAAGGCAAGGCTTGGACTATTTTGGAACTTGGTAGGGAAACATATTGACCTAGAATCAGGAGACCTGGTATCAAATTCTGACTCTGACAATTACCAGGTGCTTATGGACAGAGCACTTATCCTCTCTGAGCCTTAATTTCTCCATCTACAAAAGGGTGAAAATAAAGCTCACATTGCCCATCTCACAGATTTGCTGAGAGAATAGTGCTTTGCAAGTCTTGAATTAATATGTAACTGTAAGTTATTATTGCAATATGTGAGGTGCCTTTTTGTCCCCAACTCAAATAATCCACATCTGGAATTTCTTCTTCCTGGACACCAGAAGGACCTGGTATCATGGTACCTTGAAGAAGTTTGGATCACAGTGACAGTGTTGACATCCCTGTGTTCCCTACTTCACCCTTCTTATTCAATAAGGAGTCAATAATTAGATCTTGGGATTTGGGGAGTCAGTTCCTCCTTGGAGAATTCTGGGCAGGAAGAGAACAATGATAGAAACTTTCCTCTTGAGTACTTATAAAGGGCCACATGGAAGTGAAGCCTAATCCCTGGGGACTAATTGATGTTCTCTGTAAACTTTAAAGGTCTTTGGAAATGGGAAAGATTATTTCTGAGAGTTCAGGGAAAGGAACATCTCTTTAACCTTAGCCCCCTTTATCCTTCTGCTTATCTTCCTAGGTAGTGATGTACGAGTAGGATCCCTTCTGCAGAGAAATTGAGTTTGTACCTTTTGACTCAGAAATAGTGCCCATCTTATAAATAAATTCACAATGAAAATGAGAAACCTGCTTATGTTCACATAGATGGCAAGGAAGGGATTCTGGGTACCACCACCAGATCTTATGATTTTTAGATCAGTGTTCTGGCTGCTAGATAAGCGATGTGAATGAGCTTGGGATTTTGAAGAGAGCAGTAGGTTGGAAGTCAGAAGTCTTAAATTCAAATCTAGTTTCTTGCTGTTACTACCTGTATCACTTTAAATGAGACATAGATTCATAGATTTAGAGTGGGAGGATCTTTGTTGTTTGGTCATTTTACAGGCATGTCCAACTTTTCATGACCCCATTTGGGGTTTTCTTGGTAAAGGTACCGGGTTGGTTGCCATTTCTTTCTCCAGCTTATTTTGCAGATGAGAAAACTGAGGCAAAGAGGGTTAAGTGACTTGCCCAGGGTCACACAGCTAGTAAGTGTCTGAGGACAGATTTGAACTCATGAAGATGAGTCTTCCTGACTCCAGGTGCAGCACTCTGTCCACTGTGCCAGTTAGTGGCCCCTAGAAGGATCCTCAGAGGCTATCAAGTTCAAGGCTTCTTTCTATAGTTGTGGAAATTGAGGCAAAATTCATTCAAATTAAATGAATTGCCAGGGTTACACATTGAGTGTTTGAAGTGGCATCTGAACCCCTGTGTACTGATTCCAAGTCTTTTTAAAAATCTCCTTGGGCTGCATCTGTGATTTATTTTAGAAAAAGGTGGATATTGAGGCACAGAGATGTTGAAACCATATGCTGAAGATCATACAGGTAGGAAACTTCAAGGGAGAGGGGATTTGAACCCAGGTTCACTTACTCCAGAGCAGGGTTTCTTAACTTTACTTTTCTTTTGCCATGAACTGCTCTGGCAGTCTGGTCAAAACCTATTGACCCTTTCTTAGACTATTTTTAAATGCATAAAATAAAACTCATAGGATTACAAAGGAAATACATTTATCAAAATATTGAAAAAACAAATTATAAGCCCCATATTCAGAATCCTTGCTCTGGAATCCAGGTGACTAGATAATTTCCAAAACCCCTTCTAGCTCTAAATCTTATGATTTATGGGGGCAGCTAGGTGATGCAGTGGATAAAGCACTGGCCCTGAATTCAGGAGTACCTGAGTTCAAATCCAGCTTCAAATCTCTTGACATTAGCTGTGTGACCTTGGGCAAGTCACTTAACCCTCATTGCCCCACCAAAAAAAAAAATCTTATGATTTACAGCTTTGGAACATACACAAATATAGGGAACACTAAACAATAGGAGGATATTAGGTACTTTGTACTTCACATCCAGGACTGCTGTCCCCTTTCCCCCAGGCATGGGTTTGATCATTGATTCACTTAGGATGTTGGATTTAGGAACATTCTGGGACTCCAACCTGTCCAGGCCTCCCCACCTTCCTCTGTGGCACTTGGACTCTATAATCTTGTCTTCCTCAGTGTTGTTTTAAAAACACATTTGTAGTGGATAGAGCACTGGCCCTGGATTCAGGAGGACCTGAGTTCAAATCTGGACTCAGACACAACACGTGACACTTACTAGGTGTGTGACCCTGGGCAAGTCACTTAAACCTAATTGCTTCGCCAAAAATAAATTAAAACAAAACAAAATACATTTTTGCTTTGGGATTCTGCCGTTGTCTTTGGCAGTCTGTTTGATGCGTTACTTGCCTTCTCTTTTAAATAACACCTTCCTTCAGGTCTCTTGCCTGCTGGGTCAGAGACCTTGACCTGAGGTCCTTCCTGGAAGGTCTTGTGGTTACCACCCTTGGGGTAAGGGGCTGGAGGGATGTCCCATGCTCCTTTCTCCCACTCCACCCCATCCCTTTCACCTTTCAATTCTCTCTGTAATCTCTAAGAGGAGCCATATTTGGAAATTAGTACAAGTCAGGTGGGTTCACCTGTTGATCTGGCACTGGAATCCTGAATCAGCCATACTGGGCCAGTTTCCAGATCTTTTGTCCACCACTCAGCTCACTTCAGGTCTCCTTAGTTTTGCTTTGTTTTGTCCACTCTGGTGTTCAATTTTGTTTTCTGTCTATTGCCGAATTCCACCGGAGGTGCCTAAAACCATGCTGACTTAGGCTATGATCTTTCAGGCCAGCTGATTGATGCCAACTGAATCAAGAGTGAAGGAAAGAAGTAGGACTTGGGCTCTGGGGAGGCGTGGTGTGTCTTTCTCCTGGACTGATCCCGGGTTCAGTGTCCTAATGCCACAACCTGGGTCCAAGGGAAGGGTTTTGGATGGAGCGATGTTTTCAGAATGCTATATAAATAAAGAGAGGTCATTTTGGGAATTTCTCCAGGATGCATTGTAACATCCTTATCTGTGTTCTTTGGACTCTATCTCCAAGCCTAAATTTTAGCCAATCACCTTCAGCCTCTAGAAACTTACCACCTCTCCTGTGCCCTAGCCATACCCACAGATGCCATCTAGTAAAAGCTCATGTATTGTTAATGATTAACAATTTTTTTTTAATTTTGTTAAACAATTGTTAACCATTAACAACACACACACACACACACCTAACCACAAGAAAAAATGGAGGCTTGCACTACATGGCTTCTGGGATCCCTTTCAATTCTAGAACTATAATACTATTGTGGTGGTTTTGAGGAAGGGGGAAGAACCACCCCAGATCTTAGCAAACTAACTGGCAGAGAAAGCTACTTAACTTCTCTACCAACCTGTCTCCCTGTCTCCCTGTCTCCCCTTATTACTGCCCTCCACTATCCCTATTACAGCCAGTCTGGTTTACTCACTGTCCACAGAGTACAAGGTGTACTCTTTACTTTATCTTGCTTACAGCTCTCTCTCCCCTTCCACCTGTCCTGTGCCCTTTTCTGAGACTGATCCTTTTGGTAGAACTGAGGCCAAGTTGTGGACCCTCCTCTGTCTGCCCCAACCCATAGTGAGCTCTCCTTCCTTGAATTATTGCCCACACCATTTCTTAGGCATTTTCCTTATGCTGCATTCTATGTTTAATTACATTTTATGTATGTGTCCTTTCTATCTAATTGGAGAATAAAGACCTTCTGGGCAGGGGTAGGGTATTATTCAACCCTATACTGCCCATACCATACACAGTTCCTTATACGTCATTTGAGTTTGTTAAAAATTGGTTCATCAATTTCATCATGGCTCTCTCTTCGCCAGCCAGAGGAGTCAGATTCCACATCAGCCTGGGTTATTAGTACACACGTTGTTGGGGGCAATTTGGTATGATGGGAAAAACACCTGTCTTAGAGGTTTATGGGAAAATCATAAAGGTCTGCATTTGAACTCTACTCTTAAACTAATCATTCCTATGATCTTGGACAAGTCACATGAATTTTTGAGCTTCACTTTATTTGTAAAGCGAGGAGAATATTGCTTGTCCTCTTTGGGTTTTTAGGAGGAAAGTGTTAATGTTAAGCACGAAACACTATATAAATGTGAGATGCTGCTATCTTTTTAGAAAACTGGGCTCTCTGCTAGGGATTAGGACATTGCTAATCACTGGGAAATTGGATGTCACCACTGCTAATCAGCAGCTGTGGTTTTCTCGCCCCTCTCCAACTCAGTGGCATAATCTTCCTAGTTTTGACAGAAGGAAAAAAAAATTGTTGGCCCAGCTAATGTTGCTTTGTGCTAGGGTCAGGAATGTGTTAGAACCAAAATCCTCCATGATATCTAAGGAACCTTGCTGAAGCACTGTTTATCCAATTGCTAGAAAAATAAATCAGGTGGTGGATGAAAGTTCCTAGCACTTGAGGGCAGCTAGGTGGCACAGTGGATAATGCACTGGCC
The DNA here is from genome assembly GCF_019393635.1 of Dromiciops gliroides. Classification (NCBI taxonomy): domain Eukaryota; kingdom Metazoa; phylum Chordata; class Mammalia; order Microbiotheria; family Microbiotheriidae; genus Dromiciops; species Dromiciops gliroides. The sequence goes on from NC_057864.1 coordinate 74,571,806, forward strand.
TTGGAGTCAGGAGGACCTGAGTTCAAATGTCACCTCAGACACTAGCTGGGTGACCCTTGGTGAGCAAGTCAATTAATTCCAATTGCATTAAAACATCATCTGGCTGCTGGACCCAGATGTCTCAGGAGGAGAGAGTGAAGTTGGTGATCTAGCATAGCCCTCCCTCACTTAAATCCAATTCAATGCAAGTCATGACATCATCTTGATGTCATGGTCCTCTTTGAGAACAAAGGACAAACAACAATAGCAACTTCCCTGTGTATTAGCATTTGTGTACTCATTGCCCCATTTGTAATATTGCTCCTGTTAAATCACTGCACCTTATGATGTTATTTTGCCTAATGCTATGCTTTTGGAGAGAGAGACAGAGACACAGAGAGAGAGAGACAGAGACAGAGACACAGAGAGAGAGAGAGAGAGAGAGACAGACAGAGACACAGACACAGAGAGAGACAAAGAGACAGGGGGGTGGAGAAAGGAGGGAGAAAGGGAAGGAGTGGTAGGGAGGAACCTAATTAACTGTTTAACAAATATAACCCTTCCTTTGAAGAGCAACAATGCTTTCTTTGTGTTTTTATGGACCATTTGTAATATTTGTTTCTGTTTGGCTCACTTCCTTCTGAGGACTTCCTTAAAGGGATATATGCCCTAGGCAGACTTGAAAAATGTCCAGGCTTTTGGTAAAGAATGAGGAAGAAAAATGGTTAACTAGTTAAGTGTATGAGGCTGGATTTGAACTGAGGTATTCCTGACTCTGTTCCTTTCATCATGATGGATTTCATATTTTGGGTCTTACTTCCTAATTTACCCTTACTTTTTTTTTTTTTTTTTTTAGTGAGGCAATTGGGGTTAAGTGACTTGCCCAGAGTCACACAGCTAGTAAGTGTTAAGTGTCTGAGGCCGGACCTGAACTCAGGTACTCCTGACTCCAGGGCCGGTGCTCTATCCACTGCGCCACCTAGCTGCCCCCTTACTTTTACTTCACCATGGAACTCCCCTAGGTGGATTCTTAGTTCCTTTCTGGTTGAATCTTCAGTTATCTCACAGAAGTGACAAAATAATCTTCCTAAAGCAAGAGTATGACCTCATTACTCCACTACTCTAGAATCTTCAACGGCTACCCTTTGCCTCCAGAATATCACACACCTTTCTTAGTATTTTATTTAAAGTTCTATCACAATATGGTTTCAACCTACCAGTGCAGGCTTATTTGACCTATATTTCTGTTCATACATTTTTTGTTCCAGATAAACTTACCCACTTGCTTGCCCCTGACCTTGGCATTCCATCTCCTGCCTCCATGTTTTTTCATTCCCCAGTGGCTAGAGCATACCCCCTTCTCACCTTCCTCTCTCTGTTTTAGATTTAATAGCTTTCTTCGAAGTCTAGGTCATGTGCCACCTTTTATAGTATTCATTCAATTAATTAATGAGGATTCGAGTATCTGTTTGCCATGATATTGGGCACTATGCTAAGTGCTGAGGGTACAAAAACCAATATAAGACAGTTCTGGGACAGCTAGGTGGTGCAGTGGATAGAGCACAGGCCCTGGAGTCAGGAGTACCTCACTTCAAATCCTGCCTCAGACACTTGACACTAGCTGTGTGACCCTGGGCAAGTCACTTAATCCTAATTGCCTCATTAAAAAAAAAAAAAAAACAGTCCTTACCCACAAAGAGTTTACATTCTAATGACCATTCTCCCTAATTAGTAATCTCCCCCTCCTCAATATAGGGGTATATTTCCCACCCCCACCCCAATGGAATATAACTTCTTTTGGAGCACAGATTATTTCTCATTTCATTTTGCTTTTTAGGCACTGGCACAGTGCTTTGCATAAAGTGGGCACTTAATATAGGCTTGTTGCATTGTATAATTAAGATATGGTCAATCTCCACTAAGAATAGGGTTTCACGAAACTTGACAGCAAAAAAGAGCCTTGGGTTCTCCTCATCCAGCTGCTGCCAGCTGGATGTGTGACCTTGAGCAAATTCCTTCACTTCTCTGGTCTCTTCCCTAATCTTTTACATAAGGATTCCTTAGATGGTCTGTCTGTCTGTCTGTCTCTCGTCCTGTCAGCCCTGACATTTTGAGCTTCTATATATCATCTTAAGCGTAGTTAGGTATGTGAAAATTGAAATATGAGTGGCTAAGACGTTCTTGGAGCTCTGTGGAATAAAGGGAGGGGTGCCAATTGATGTTTATTTTCTCTGCACTTGTGGTTAAGACTGAACAAGCCTTTGGCCTTTCAATATCCTCCTTTTTCTCCAGTAAAGAAGGAAATGAACAGACACTCAGTGGTTTGGATCATGAAGGCAAGTTTCTAGGCAGAACAGAATATAAAGTCGCTTTGGGAGCTTGAGGCATTCCCCCAAGGAACTCCATCTCATTCTAGAAGAATCTCCCTCTTCTCACCTGTCACCATGTAGTGGGGACCTGCTAGAGGGGAGTCTCTGCCACCGATAACACAGCGGGATGCCGTCCTCCCCCTATTAATCAATCGAGGCAAACTACATCAAACTATTTGGAAGGGGAGGAGTCACCGTGGGGTGGGTGGAGAAGCATACATGGATGTGCCTATACATTAGGAAACCTGATTACCCCTTCCTTCCATCCTTTGTTCTCCATCCCCTAGCATGCATCTCTACATTCTGCCAGTGTAGGTCCACCAAACAGAGGCAGAGGTGGTGGTTGGCTAATCAGACCCATAATCTCTGTCAGCAGCCCTTCCCTTCCTCCCACTTCTCCTTTCCTTTCCATATTCCCAGTCAGCCCTTCTCCCTCCCTCCCCCTCCCCTAATGACAGGTTCATCTTGGTTGGCTAATTGCATTAGATGGGTATGACACAACCCCTCCGGGAGTGCTGTCACGTGACCCAGATAAAAAGAATCCGTGAGGAAGACACCCACGGGCCAAGGCAGGTTAGCAGGGAGATCGTGCTCCCGGAAGAGGGGGCGCCTCAGTGGCTCCGCTCCCCAGGGACTCACTGGGATCTTCAGTTTCCTCACTGGGGAACATGCCCTGAACTCCCTTCTCTGACTGTTCGCTCCCTCGGGAGCCAGCCCCATTTCTGTCCAGAAACAAACAAACAAAACCCCAAACCCGTGCTTTGCCAGCCTATACTACTGTAAACAGCTGTAAATATGAGTCCTCCCTGCCTGGGAAAGGTATACCACAGAGAATAATTACCGGTGTTTAGGCTGGGTGTGTGTGCGTATGTGTGACAGAGCGCGTGCCTCTCTTTTATACCCGAGTTATTTATTGCATTTGTCTTACGACTTCCATTTTGAGCAAAATAAACCATAAACTAGGTTATTTAAACGGGATTTGGGGTGCCTTTAAGCAGGCAGGGAAGTGGGTGGGTGAGGAGGAAGAACTAACAGGAGATCAGATTAGGAGGATGCAGAGAAGGACAGAAGAAAACAGAACACTCCTTCTCCTCCTCACCCCTCTTCCATCGCCAAGCCTGGATGAAGGCTGGCATTTGGGTGTATTAGTACAGGCTAGCAAAGAGATCTGGGTTGTGTTTGGAGAGCAGCCTTCAGTGGACAGGTGGAATCATAAGACCTTTCTCTAAAATCGCACCCTCCCCCCATGCTGGCCTTCTCTGACCACCTCAAGGAGTGGACCTTTTGGGTCCAGTGGGTCACACCACCAAAAGCCATTTTCCTTGTTGGAACCCACTTCTCTATCAACATTTAGATACTGTATTCCCAGAGATGAGCTAGCCTGTGCATATGTGTATAAGAAGAGAGAGGGAGGCAGGCAGAAAGAGACTGCAGAGATGCAGAGAAATAACTTGAGCAATAGGTCAATCCCCTCCGCAGACCTGAATAGATTTTTTTTTTTTTTGCGTCATTTTGGTCAAAATGACTCATGAAATCTCTTTAGGTACAGATTTGATAAAGGGTCTTTCTTGAGCACCAGAAGTACCGTGCATAATTCATAACCTGAAACAAGATGGAACAAATGAAAAAGAGAAAGAAAAGATAATAATGAGGGAATTAGAAGTTTCGAGTTTTAGTATAAACTGGGAGAATGAGTCAGCAGCCCATATGTCTTGAGGGAGAGCATTGCTTCGAAGCAGGGGCTTGGGCAGCTGAGGAACAAGAAAGGGATGGGGAGGGAGGTACCCAGGAGGAGTCAGAAATGGGGGTGGGGAGATAGCAGAAGAAATGGCATAAGAACATGGACGGGAGTGGGCTCCCTGAGAGTGGTTATTGAGCCATGCCCTGCCTTGCCCACTTCTCACCCTTAGCCCTGAGAAAAGGACGTTTTCTGGGGCTTTACTCATCTACCCTGTATCTGATTTCTCTCTTAGTGGCAGGGAAGTCCTGGGAGGAGAAATTCCCTCTACCAATACAGGATGTCACCCTTTCTATAAGTTAGAGACCTTGAGAATTGCCTAGAGCCAGTTAATTAACTTAGGGCCACACAGTCAGTTTTTGTTAGAACCTGGATTTGAACCCAAGTCTTCTTGATGCAGAAGCCAACTCTATATTCATTAACCTCTCACAATTTTTCTCTTGGCTTAACGAAATCCCTTTTCTTCTTTGGAGGTCCATGAAAATTCTTGATCTGTGAAAACCAAACTCTTATTATATGAGGTTCAATCAAATTTTCAATGGCCTTTGCTTCTGACAATACTGTCTCCAGAGGAGTGTCCCTGTGCTCTCCTGGTCTCTAAGCGAGCCTCCCCTGACTTTTTCAGTGGCAGTGGTTGTTGTTTTTGTAGCACTAAAATTTTTTTTATTTTTTCATTTGACCCCCTGGGAAGGTGCTTTGACAACATAAACTTGTTAAATCTCTCCTATTAGTCGATATTAGAGTTTCTAGGATTTAAGACCAGAAACCACCTTCACTATCATCTAATCTAATCCCTTTGTTTTACAGATAAAGAAACTGAGGTCAGATAATTTATCTGAGGTTACACAGATAGTAAGCAGGGGAGGTGGGATTCCGATCCAGAGCTTCTGATACTCTATGCAGAGCTCTTTTCCCTATGCCACAATGCTCTCTTCATTTTCCCTTCACTCTACAATCTCGCCCCCACATTCCCCACCCCTTAGGAGTGAAGCTTCTCCCACTCTTCCTCTGTGAATATCAGAGCTGTCTTTTTTTTTTTCATTTTTTTTTCATTGTCCCTTCCCCACACTCTTTTCCTGGATGAAAGGGGCCCAGGGAAGAGTAGAGGGAAAGGCCAATATAGGTCTCTTAACCCTAGTGTGTGGCCTCTTCTAGACTGGTTTGTGCCCAAAAGGCCGGTCACCTCGGGCACTAAAAAATTCACCAACTTATATCTATTTTCCAATTAAGAAATAAATGTATATATGTACATTATATGCATATTATGCATATATTTGTAGCTTATAGATATATACCTATAGATAGGCATCTCTATCTCTATCTCTATATTTGTATCTGTATCTATTTATATCTATATAGATTATGTGCATACATATATATTCCCCAAGAAATTTGCTCTGCATTCTCTTCCATATATATGTGTATATATGTGTATGCATGTATACACACACGTGTATATATTATTACTAGTGACCAGATGTACCTCTTTATGCAGGTGAAGAATAGTGCCTGCTTCGTTTTAGTCTTTATGTATGTGAAAGGTTTCAAACGCACACAGGTTGGAAGATTCAGAATGATGTTGAATTGTCTTTTGAGTCATTGCCAAATTTCTCCCTGCGCTTACTTTCTCATGATCCCTTCTACGCATTGATATGCTGGTAAATATTTAATAACTAGTTATCCAGGGGAAAAATATATATACCCACAACCTACTTTTGTTTAATCTGCATTAATAAGATCTTCTCCATCACTTTATTAAGTTTAAATAATCGACACAACAATACATCAAGCCCTTATTTGTAGCATTTGCTGATTCCCAAACTATGAATGGTCACACTGAAAATTTAATGATTGGCTCTCTCCAACTGGTACAGACCGGTTCCAGCACACCCTCTCCTTCTAGGCCTATTTCCAGATGCTACAAATGCACTAACCAATTTTTTTTTTTTTGGTTTATCTATTCCCTCTTCCTCTCCCCACAAACAAATTCAAATCCCTTAAAATCTGGACCTCATTGTGAACCTCTCTGCAAGAAATCTCAGTATACATTTTCCTGTTTGCCTGAAACTTAAATTTCAAGTCATGTCTCCTAGTTCTCAAATGTGGGTATTGGGTAAGCAAGCCCCTAAAAGCCATAGGTGAGATCAGAACAAAGGTGACTTGCAGAAGGTACAAGCTTTACCAAAGGAGGTGCCTGGAGTCTGAATCCAGAGAGATATTTTTAGAGAATCACAGGATTTTCAGTTTGGAAAATAGCTCAATGTCCATCTACTCCAAAACCCACTGTGATAGACCCAACAAGTCATTGCATACTCTAGTCTCTGCTAGAAATGCACTCTTGTATAGAACTCTAATTGTCAGGAGGGTTTCCCCACCCTGGCTTTAAGGCTAAATTTTCCTCTTAGCAACTTGGACTCATTTCTTCTTCTTCTGCCTTCTGGGGCTGAACAGAACACATGTAATCCCTCTTCCACATGATAGCGTGCCCTTCAAATCCTTGGGCACAGAAGTCTCCACTGCTGACTCATAGTCGGAAAGAGCAACCCAGTTAAGAGCTATTCTACTCATGGTTTGCCAGGGCTGTCTAGTAGCCTTCAGGCTTGGGGATTGTGGGAGTTCTGTTCTCAGGATCACAGTGGCTCTGTTCTCCTTTGTCCATGCTCTTAGCAAGAAGTCAGGACAGCAGCATCAGACACTTGGGCTAATTTCTGGGGAGTAACAGAAGCCACCAGAGGAAAAGAGGCAAGATACGAAATGTTTATGAGAAAGAAAATGACAATTGACAGCTTTGGTGAAAGTTCTTGCTGGGTATGCATTAAGTCTGCCCAGTTTCCCAAGGTCAGCTCTGACTCGATCCTTTTGCCTATTCCCTTTTCCTCAAGAAACCTGCATTTTACTTCAAACCCCACAAGAAATTTGCTCTGCCATTCCTTCCAAGCCTTTTGAACTTGAAGGTTCTTTTTGCTCCCTACAGTTGCCCTTCTTTTCTTCAGGTGCCTGACACCTCTTTTGTCCTGTTTTCTGTATTCAGAGCCATCTATTTTCTCTTAGGGGAAAAAGTTCCTTTCCCTATTTATCTGTATGAGTTACCTGCTATAGTCATTAGCCTAAGTATTCAGAATCATAGTACCATAGATTTTGCTCTGGAAGGGACTTTAGGGATAATCTAGTTCAATCCTTTCATTATACAAATGAGGAAATTGAGGCTTGGTGAAGTAGATGATTTGCTTAAGATCACATAAGCTATAGGTAACAGAGGAAAGAGTTTAACCCCATATCCTCTGATTCTGGAATCTGCAATTTTTTTCATCTCATGTTATTTTTATTCAAGTAGATACATCAAAAGGTGAAATTCACCAGGGTTGATTAAGCTGTTGCCTAGTCTTTTCCTCCAGCCCCCATATGACTAATGGTATGGAACCATTTATAAGAATACAAGTTATCATTCTATAAAGTACTATCATAAAAGTATAATTTATGGACTCACAACGAAGTCTTTCTCTTTTTGAAAACTAAAGATTTATGCACAAAAGCTGGGAGGGGTAGATAACACATCGGATAACCATGTCACGATCCTAAAAATTGTCCACAAGCTAGAATGTTGAGCCATGTCTAATATAATTAAATTTCACAAAGGTAAATATAAAACCTCAAATTCCACATCTACAAGGTGATGACGTTTTAAGAGGATGAGATCTGGGTAGACTACAAATCTCAATATGATTTGTCAGCCTGACATGAAAGTACAGTAAAGGGAAAGTCTTGGACTTCAAGTCAGGAGGACCTCAGTTTTCTCATTGGCAAAACAGAGAAATCCCTTCCTCATAGGTCTGTTGTGAAGCTCAAATGAGATAATATATCCTCCACTTAGCTTTCAAAGTGATCTTCTACACCCACAGATCTGACCATGGGACCCTCCCCAATTCAAATAAACTTCAATGGCTCCCTATTACCTACAGAGTCCAACAAAATAATTTGGCTTGCAAAGCCCATCAAAACCTACAACCCTACACCCCACTCCAACCCCCTCACTGTCTCCATCTTTCCGGTCTTCTTATACCTTGCACCCCTCCAATGGATTTTGTGACACTGGTCTCCTTGCTGTTTTTCACACAAGAAATTGTATCTTTCAGCTCTGCATTTTCAATGACTATATACTCTGTCTCTGGAATTCTCTCCCTCCTCATCTCTGCTTCCTGGCTTCTTTCAAGTCTCAGCTAAACCCACAGCTTCTAAAAGAAGTCATTCTTGATATTTCCTAATACTAGTGCCTCCTCTCTGTTGATTATCTCCCATTTATCCTGTATATATCTTAAATGTACATAATTATTTTCATCTTGTTTCTGTCATTAGACTGTGATCTCCTTGAGAACAGAGGCAGTCTTTTGCCTTTGGGGGGGGGGTATTCCCAGCATGTAGCAAAGTGCCTAGCACATAGTAGGTTCTTAATAAATATTTGTTGACTTACTAAAGCACTTGGCAAACTTTATAGTGATATATCAATTATTATTATTGTACATCAGTACAGTATCCCATCTACCGCCCCCGCCCATCCCCACCAACTATTTCAGTCATAGACTACATTAGGAGAGTAATAATTTTCAGAGCAAAGGAGATGATAGGTCCATTGTACTCTGCCCCCGATAGAACACATGTGGGTAATTATGTTCATTTCTGGGCACCACAGAGGATGAGTAATAAGGTGAAAGACCTGGAGATCATGCTTTTTGAAATTCCATTGAAGGCACTAGAAATGTTTAGCCTGGAGAAGAGAATTTTGTATAATAAAGACTCCTCAAATATATGAAGGACAATCACGTAGAAGAGGGATTAGCTTTGTTCTGCTTGGCCTTGGACAGCAGAACTAGGAGTAATGGTTGGAAGTTACATAGATGTAGATTTTGACTTGTTTTAAGAAAAACTTAAGACTGGGACAGAAAGGGGAATAGGCTTCTTTGAGATATAGTATGCCCCCCTTCACTACAGATCTTCATATAAAAACTACTTGACTACATAATCACTATTTTGTAAAAGGAATTCATATGCAAGTATGAGTTCAACCAGTTGGCCTCTAAGGTCCTTTTCAAACTGTTGAGCAACTATAATTCGGTGTTACAGTATTAACTTTGGTCCCTTTAGCATTATAAACCAACTGAGCTATCCTAAATTTAGGTTAAGATGAATATGAATACAGACACAGACAGACACACAGACACACACAGATACACACAGACACACACAGACACACACACACACACAGACACACACACATACAGACACACACACACACACACACACACACGGGCCCACTGGGGCTCAGAGAACAAGAATAATAGGCAATTATTGAGTGCCTAGAGGATTGATAACACTACATTAAGTGCTTAAATTATTCACAGGGGTGTCTGGCTTGGAGATGAGTAGGCTGAGGTAAGAATTCCAGAGCCATGACCTGTTGTAATGATGGATTTGATTCAAGTATGGCTTTAAGTATGCAGGAGGTGCTAAATAACTACTAAATAATGAAATAATGTATCTAAAGTGCTTTGCACACCTTAAAATACTCTATAAATGTACGTTCATTATTATAATGACTATTAGGATTACTCTTAATGAATCAAAGTTGGGTCATTTTGAAATGAAGAAGGAAAATTTATTAGACCCGAAGCAATGGAGAGTGGTCTTCTTACTGGGTGCAGTCCCAGGTTGGGTGGGAAGTTGCAAGGGCCTGACCTTGGAGAGAAAAAGAAAGAAGTCCAGTTAATTGTAGGGACAGAGAAGTGAGGGGAAAGCAAGTTTGTGTTCTATTGTTTTCATCTTATTTGGTGATGTCCCTGTGAGAGGCAATATGTGTGGAAACAGACATAATTTATTCAAGGTCTACTGTGAGACACACAGGAATACATTGTAAGAAGAGAGGAGTTTTGTTTTCTCACTATTAGCTGTGTTAATCATAATTTTGGAACCTTATAAGAGAAAATTATAAAGCCGAATTTTCCTATACGATGAATCTGGTTTGGGCTTGCAGCACTTAAAAAAGGTGGATGATACTAAGTCCCATCCCATTAATCCTCAACATAGAAAAATTGCTGATTATCAAGGGACCAATTCTCTAGTGCATTGATTAACCAGGCAGGCACTCGCTTTTTCCAGTTCTAGCACCTGGCTGCCTGTATTTAAAGGTAGGCAAGGGAAATGAGAGAGAAGGTTCAAGTGAGTACAATTTGCAGCTGTTTGTTACCAGTTCAGGTAAAACATGTGGGGGTGGATGGAGATTGAAGCAAGAGGTTAAAATGAGACCGGCTACAGTTCTGAATTCTTTCTATCGCTTTTTCCACACTCTTGAATGGTTTCAGTTAAAGGTGCTTTAATACCTCCAGAGCCAAGGAGGTAAGGGTCCCACTGTGCTCTCTCCTAATGAGGCCACATCTATTTTACCAAGTCCAGTTTTGAGTGCCCCATTTTAGAAAGGACATTGACAAACTAGAGAAGATACAGAGAAGGGACTTAATGGGAAAGGATGATTAGGCTTGTTCTTGTTGACTTCAGAGAGCAGAACTAGGGACAAAGAAAGAAAGCAGATTTAGGTTTGATGTGAGGAAAAACTTCCTAATAATTATAGCTATCAAAAAGGGGAACTGGGGCAGCTAGGTGGCGCAGTGGATAGAGCACCGGCCCTGGAGTCGGGAGTACCTGAGTTCAAATCTGGCCTCAGATAGTTAACACTTACTAGCTGTGTGACCCTGGGCAAGTCACTTAACCCCAATTGCCTCACTAAAAAAAAAAGGTGGGGGGAACTGGCTGGACTCAAGAGAAGTTGTATTCCCCTTTATCGGTGCTCCTACAGCAAAATCAGAATGACTACTTGTTGAGTCTATTCTCAAGGGGATCCTGGATTGACATGTGGGTTGGCTTCTGTTTTCCCTTCCAACTCTGAAATACTGTGATTTGGTGAGTAGGTGACAGAAGTAGAGACTATGCCATACATATGAGGATTGATTGAAGGAATCGGGGACGTTTAGCCTGGAGAAGAAACAACATAGGAAGGGCAAGATAGCTGTCATCAAGTATTTGAAAACCTGCCATGTGGAAAAAGAACTAGAATTGTTTGCTTGGCTCCAAAGGGCAGAATTAAAAGTAATGGGTGGAAGTTTCAGAGAGGGAAAATTTGGCTCCAAACAAGGAACAAAACTTAAAATTTAATTCAATTCAGCCAACATTATCTTTGAGCAAGGCACTGACTGGGCTAAGTTGAGGACACAGACAAAAATGAAGTCATTCCTGCTTACAATATGAAGGTAGTGAACTCCCTATCCCTGGTATTCTTTAAATGGAGCAATTTACTGGGGATATTGTAGGAAGGATGGCTGCTCAGATGGGAATTGGAGAGGCATGGTCCTCAGGACTTGGAGATTCTCTGATTTGATGTATAGCAAGACCAGAAACATTATGACTAGCAAGATCCATCTGGTTTTGAGAAGAATAGTCTTAATCTCTTTGAAGGAAGGATGGGACTCAAGTGACCCATTTTCAAATTCTCCCTCCTTCCTCCTCAGGATAGAGGACTTGTTCCTTCTTGACCCCCAACCCAAATCTTACTTTTTTCCCTGTGGGATATAGGGGTGCTGATTCTCATAGAAGGGGCAGACATTCCTACTCTGCATATGAAATTGATCAGTAGTAGATCAGGTGACATGTAGAGGTAATAGTTTTCTTGTTGAGCTGAGACTCAGATGACCACTGGATGCTGCAGAGACATAGTTGGAACAAGGGATCTCTGAGGGCATTTCCAGGTTTCAGAGTCTCTGATTCCATACCTTCTTCAGTCTTGGGTTACCAAATTCTAATTGTGAATAGGTTTTTCAGTGACCAGTTTCCTTACTCCGAATGCATGTTGTATGTATGGCAGGAGGGGATAACCTGTCTTCCATATTAAAGAGTAAACCTGAGGGGTAGGAGAAGGAGGGAGTGATGACATTTGGAACTCAAAACTTTAAATAAAAATGTTTAAAATATCCCTGAAATAAAAGAGTAAACCAGAGTTATCACAATGATGATGTGTCGGTTAGTTTTGTTGAACTGCTTTTATTTACTATTATACCCAAATTTCAAAACCAGCAAACATTTAGTAAGGGTCTAATAAGTGCTAAGCATCCTGTCAGTAATTCAATTCAAATAAACCAATGTTTATTAAATACTTACTATGTGCAAAGCATTAAATTCTAGAGAGAGATAGATGAATATATAGACATATAAATATATACACACATGAATATAATATACATATATGTATATGTACAAAATAAAACAATGTCTGACCTCCGGGAGGGTATATTCTCCTGAGACCCATTTGGTTTCTCTCCAATATCTGAGTTCACCACATGCACAGATGAATTACATTCTTTCTTCTGGTGGGCCTGAAATCATGCTTTCAAGGAAAGAGGAAGAGGGGCTAGATCAGACTATATGGGAGCTAAGGGAAAGATGAAGTTATGATTGGTGATGCTTTGTTTTGGGGACAAACATCATCAGGATTGCCAACCTGGGACTTGGTAGTGGGAGGGCCTGAATCTAAGTAGCTCTCAGTGTTGATCAGAATTAGGCTTCTGATGCATGGTCTCATTACAATAATGGTAATTTCTGCCAAGTTAGTTGAGGTCAGTATTTGTTAGTTTGTATGGCAATGAGATGCGTGCTGTGACAGTCACTATATACACTGTGCTGTATTTCAATTTTGAACTCATGCAATTCTATCTAGATGGGAGGGGAGAGAGGGGGGCTGCCTGAGTCGGATTTTTCAGGTTAAGATTAAGGATCAGGGAGGCTTTAGCTTCCAGGTAGGTGATGGCCCCTGTATTACTACAGGGAATGATTTTATGAAGGGAGAAAGATGCAACACTCCATCACTTTCTATATCCAATTTGTAGAACAAGGAAAATACAGTGACCCTAAAATTCTGGCTGCATTGGTGAGAAGGAAGGGTCATAATTGTCATTCTGATCAAGGAGAAAGGAATGGATAATTCTTTGTGGTCTTTCAGAGTGCCAAGCTATTCTAACAAACCATTCTCTGGTAATGAAAATGAGCAATTGTCCAGAGACAGAGAGAAACCCAGACAGAAGAAGAGCAAGGAAAAGAAGCTAGAAAGGAAATTGTATGTCCGCGTGCCCAGGCAAGCAAATTTAATTGGTAGGGAAAGAGGAGATTGAAGAAGAGGTTGAAAAAAGAAGGAATAGATAAGGAGGGGGGGGACATCTGAAAAGGAAAGAAAGGGGATACAACATGAGAAAAAAGGGAAAGGTGGGTGAGGAAATCTTGGGAAAGAGAAAAGTATGAGGAGATAAAAGGAGGAGTAAGAAGGGAGTAGCAGAAACAGAGAGGCAGAAATGGGAGACCGTGTGTGTACACAATCTTCAAGGTGCCGAGTCTGCTGCTTGCCACCATCTGAGCCAGAGCAATGCCCCGGGGCACCACTCAAACCTCAAGTCGAAACACTTATCCAAGAAAAAGAAACTCATTCTGCATATGTTTTCTTTGCTTTGTGTTTTTTAAAAACCTAAACAACAACAATAAAAAAAGAAACACAGAAAAAAAGGTGGAGGGGGGAGGAAAAAAAAAAAACTGTCATGGAGGTATGAAAATTTAATCAACACCCAGAGCTCTTAGCAGCTCTGGAGCAAGCACAAATCTTATTACCTATGCAGCTATTTCTGTCAGCTCCCAGAAGCCCCAAGAGCAAATGCCTGCTGTCGTCCAGAATGGGAGAGACAGCATGCTGACTCCATTGTTGTAGCCACAGCAGTAGAGAAAAGCCCAGTGGGCAAAGAGTAGGAGGTGAGGAAGGGAAACAGCGCAAGAGAGGATTGTAGTTGGTCTGGGGAAGGGTCAGTTTCAGGGAGATTTCTATCTAGCTTGAGAGTTCGGCTTTCCTGGGGTCTTGGTTTGAAACAATGGAGTACCTCTGGGGGTATGGGATTTTCTGGCTATATTAATTATGGCTGAGACAGCAATTAATCAAAATATGTATCAGACATTTTCTATGCATAAAATAGTGTTAAAGAGACCATATGGAATAAAGAAAAAGTGAAAGGCCTGGGTCTTTCCCTTAAAGAGCTTTAAGTTAAGTGAGGAGTCAAGATAAATATAAACAACCCACACCTCCCATCTTGGATTCTTCTTGTCTATGCTATCTTGTAAATCCTTCAGGGGATATCCATATGATGTTCTGGCAGGGGGAGGAGGGGTTTTTTTTGGGGGGGGGAAGGATTCTTCTCTTAGATCTCTTGTCAAGAGAGACGGATGGTATATTATGTGTCCTTAGCATATGGACTATCTATGGCTTGTCCCTCATTCTCTACTTTTTTTTTTTTTTTTTTTTTGGTGCAGGGCAATGAGGGTTAAGTGACTTGCCCAGGGTCACATAGCTAGCAAGTGTCAAGTGTGTGAGGTCGGATTTGAACTCAGTTCCTCCTGAATCCAGGGCAGGTGCTTTATCCACTGCGCCACCTAGCTGCCCCCATTTTCTGCTTTTTGATTGCCCTATGGCTTCCCTTTCCTGTCATATGGTTCTTTGATGACATCATTAAAGGCACTTCTCCTGGGCATTTCTTGCATTAGTGATTGTTCTTTCCTCTCAGGGTCCTACTCCTGACCCAAGTTTTTCATCATTCCACAGCAGCCTTCACACCCAGAAAGTTCACTTCTCCCCTGGTCTTCTCACCAAAGGGAGTTCACTCTGGCCCTGCAATCCCTTGCTTTCAGAACCTCCACTTTAAAGAAAGTACCCAGAACAATTATGTATTCCTTCCTCCCCAGCTTCCACTCCTGATTTCCCAGACTTTCTCCATTATGATTTACTCAGGTACATTGTCCTCCCTCCCTCCCTCTCCCCTTGCTTTTCGCCTTTTGCCATTAGAATATTTTTTTCACAATTAGAACCTTTTTTTTTTTGAGGCAATTGGGGTTAAGTGACTTGCCCAGGGTCACACAGCTAGTAAGTATCAAGTGTCTGAGGTCAGATTTGAACTCAGGTCCTCCTGACTCCAGAGCTGGTGCGCCACCTAGCTGCCCCACACAATTAGAACCTTCTTAAGGGCAGGGACTGTCTGTTTTCACTTGCATTTGAATTCAGTGATTAGCACGTTAGGCTCTTGTTTAGGACTTTAATAAATGCTTGGTGACATGATTTAACTTGATAGGCTGCATCTTGTTCATGCTCTTCTCATATTTCCTCATTGTCCTTTAGTAAACCTCCAATCTTAGTTCTTTGGAGACTGTTGGTGTCTTGTATTTCTCAACCATGTATCATCAATGGAAGAAGTTTTGTTCATTTGTTACAGTTGTGTCCAACTCTAGATGACCCCATTTGGGGTTTTCTTAGCAAAGATACTAGAGCAGTTTGCTATTTTTTTCTCCAGCTCATTTTACACATGAGGAAACTGAGACAAACAGGATGAAATGACTTACCCAGAGTCACATAGCTAGTAAGTGTCTGAGGCCAGATTAGGATTCAGGAAGATTCATCTTCCTGACTCTGGGCCCAGCCCTCTCTCCATTCATCATCAGTGGAAGAATAATGGTATTTAAAAGATAGGTCTTTGTTTTAGGGAGGAGCTTGTGGTCATTAAAAGCTTTGCACGCTTTCCCAAAAGTGAGATGCATCCTCCCCCTCCTCTCCAGTCCTGGGCTCAGCTCACTGTCCATCTGCTTGGTCTAAAAAATCTATGTACTGATGGATCAACTCAGTGGCCCATCTATGCAACTAGATGTCATAGTTTGGGTCAATGGACATTCTGGTTTTTCTTTTGTGGTAGTTGTGAAGAATGCTTTTGATGCCTTTGGAACTCATTTAGGAGCCTTTGAAGTGTTCAGGAACCCATTGTAATTGAAACAAGGTCATCTACACATAGGAGCATGTGGAGGAATTTATCATGGTCTGGGGATTCTGCTTTGATTCTGAATTCCTACTGGACACCCCACACGACAGTGACCATTGCCTTCAGCAGGTGTCTCCCTATTTTATGCCTGTCTTGATATTTATGATCAGAAGATCATCAAAGGGTTCAAGATCATAGGTTTAAAGTCTAAATGAAGTTCAAAGGTGATCTAGTCTAACCTCATTTTCCAGAGGATGCTATTGAAGCCCACTGCCCATGGTCATATCAGAAAGTGATCTCTCATGAAATATTGCCTGATTTTAGCAAGTACATAGGGGACATTCTTGCTGGAGGAGAATCTTTAAGATGTCATTCCTTCTTATCCCTTTACTTGAAGGAGGTGATGATGCGTTTGGAACAATGTACTCATTGTCTGATGTGGTCACCATGTTCATTGGTTTTGCTTAACTACTTCTTGTTACCAGGTGGTAAGAGGGGCAATATTGTCATGTAATTATAAAAGATATCAATAAATTGTTCATTTATAGTGGCATTTGGCTCTATTAAATAAAATGCTTTTTATAGTTCACATAAATTAAGAGAAATGGGATCTTCTCAATACCTTTCAATCAGCTAATGATTATCAAGATATGCAATATTGTAGAATATTGTTTTCCAAAGCCTGCCTATTCCCTTTCCACACTTTCATTGAGGGTACCTTCTATATGTGTACACATTCTTCTCATACAGATTTTGTAGAAATGTGGAAGTGGCTATGTAGGATGATAGTTATTGATGTTTTCTTGGTAGTGATAACATCCATGATTTTTCCCCAAGGCTTTGATGTACTTCCCTGTTTCAGCTATCTTGAGAATCCTTCAATACCTTTAAAACTGTATATATTCCCATACAGACCTCCTTTTTGCCTACTCCTTATCTTTTTCTTTTGTGCCATTTCCGCTTCCTTATGCAGCAATCAGAGGCTATGATATTAAAAGTCCATTGTCACTAATGGAAGGAATCATTCATCGTAATAATATTGACAGGTATTTTCCAAATCTCTTTGTTGTTCTCCTTCCAGCTTCATCCTTAAAAATGTCCTCAAATAATTTGACCTAATTTGGTCTCTCAACAAGTAATCTACGAATCCATTTTTCCCTTTACTGCATCTGCTGTTTCATGAGATGAAACCATTCTATAATAGTTACCATCCTTCTCCCTAAGATTGAACAAATGTGTTTATATTCTAAACCAGTATTGCCCTTGGCAGCCATTTTTCCCTGCTTGCCAAGGATATCAGTTAAACATCCTTAGGAAATGGTGAGAGTCTATGTTTATGCCTGCTCTTTTGTCTATTTCCTATTTTTCAGTAATAGCTTGTTTAAATAGTTCAGGCCAGAGTTACCTTAACTGCATACTGCATCGTCTCTATGTATTTAGTCTTGATTTTGTCTTTTCTCTAATAAGTTGATTGTATAACTGTAAAGAGCCAGCAGACTCAGAGATGACTTCCACATGAATATCGAGTCTACCTTATCCTATCTGTTGAGATATAGTGAATTTCATTTCTGTGATGCTGTTTTGTATTTGTCATGCCCAGTGCCTCTTGACACTTTTCTTGACGAAAGTTTTCTTGATATATTAGCATGAAAATCCTTTGTAATATACAGTCTTCTGGCCTCGTATGTGTCCTGTTCCTGAGTGATATTTTCCAACTTGTTATCAGTTTCCTACCTTTGTGTTGAAGTCACTGAGTATTAACATGTATGAAAATTTAATTTGGAGAGCATCAGTGAGTTTTTTGTAGGATTTCTTTACATGGCATAGTGGATGGAGTGCTAGAATTTTGACTTTGAAGTCAGAGAATCCTGGGTTCTAGTCCTGCCTATGACATGGATTGGTTGTGTGGCCCTTGGTGAGTCATCTGGAGTGAAAAGTCTCAGTGTTCTGATAAAGTCTCTAAGACTATATGTTACAAAGAAGGTACCAATTTGCACTGGTGGAGGGTGTTTCCTCACCTAGAAATTTCTACTATCAATGAAATCACAAGCCTAGTCCATATCCTTATTTGTATCCTTTATCCTCTGTAATGGATATTGGTACATAAGCTGCAATCTTCTTCCTTTAAAAAAAAAAAAAGCAAAAACAACACAAAAGCTCATTATATGCATTATAATACATGATGAGCAGTTTCCCCATGAAATGGTATTTCCTGTTGCCTTTAGACAAAAGATAATACCAACTCTACCAGCTCCTTTATTTGCTCCTCTAAGGAGGAACCATGGCCCATCCTTCCATTTAACTATATGATCTCCTTTTCCCATCTACTTTCATTTATATTAAGAATGCCTATCAATTGGGGAATGGCTAAAGAAGCTGTGGTATATGATGGTGATGGAATAATATTTTTCTATAAGAAATGACAAGCAGGATGGTTTCAGAAAGGTCTGGAAAGACTTGTATGAACTGATGGATAGTGAAGTGAGCAGAACCAAAAGAACGTTGTGCACAGTGACAGCGACATTGTTTGATGAAGAACTGTGAATGATTTAATTATTCTCAGTAATACAATGATCCAAGACAATCCCAAAGGACTATTGATGAAACATACTATCCAAAGAAAGAACTGATATTGATTGAACACAGACTAAAGCATGCTATTTTCACTTTCTTTCATTTTTTCTTTTATTCAAGTTTTCTTATACAAAATGACTAATATGGTAATGTTTCAAACAATTGTATATGTATAACCTATATCTGATTGCTAACCAACAATTTATTAGAGAAAAGACAAAGGGGGAGGGGAAGAAGGGAAGGAAGGATAAAATTCGAAACTCAAAACTTTAAAAATGGTTTGTTTGGTTTTTTGGTGGGGCAATGAGGGTTAAGTGACTTGCCCAGGGTCACACAGCTAGTAAGTGTCAAGTGTCTGAGTCCGGATTTGAACTCAGGTCCTCCTGAATCCAAGGACAGTGCTCTATCCACTGCACCACCTAGCTGCCCCTTGAACTTATTTTAAAATGATATAACTATTTTTTAAATTGTCTTTCAGTATAACTAGTTTTCTTTATAAGCCTATGCATTTTATTTTATGGATTTAAAAGCATGATTCTGGGAAGGGTTTCCCCAGAATGCCATAAGGTTCTATGAAATAATAAAGGTAAAGAACCTCTGGTCTAGTAAGGCCCTCTGATACTTGATCCATTATGTGAAAACAAGCACTTTCCTGTAGGTGTTCTTTTGCTATTTCTGCTCTTGACTCTGTGTGTGTGTGTGTGTGTGTGTGTGTGTATTCCTTTCCAAATTCTGGAGACCTAAGTGTTTACTTCAACTACCTTCTTAGGAAGATGGTGTTTTTTGACTTGGGGAAATGAAGTATCTTAGTAATTGACTGTATTTGTGTTTGTGCCCAAGCCCAGACACAAATAAATTGACATCTCATAGCGGCAAATGGAGACATCCAGAGTGAGGAGGGGAAGAGGGATGGAGAGGATGAAGGCTCTCTTGAATACAGTAATGATATTTGGTGGCTCAAAGAGCAGAATTATCCTTCCATGACTTTTCACCTGACACCTGAATGAATCCTCTGCCCAGAGGTGCCTCCTGCTGCTGTTTCATCATCTGCCATCCCTTTATTCTCACTCCAGTTATTATTTAAAATTTATAGGGCATACACAAAGCATCTGGTGCAGTATAGGAAACAAAGGGAGATGCTGGAAGTGCCCCCCCTTGGATTGACACTTGAAATAAAGCAAAGAGGATGATTAAAATCATTCCAGGGGATGAGGACAACTAGTTAGAGAGAATAGTAATGAGCCATGTTTCTTCTCTCATGCTCTTTTCCTTCACTCACTACTCCTTTTTATTTCTCTAACATCAAAACCTCTTCCTTCCAGAGGCATGGTCCATCCATCCATCCATCCATCCACTCATCTACCCATCCACCCATCCACCCACCCATCCATCCATCCATCCATGCATCCATGCATCCATACATCCATCCAGAAATGTTTATTAAGTGATTTCGCCTTGTAAAAATATAATGCTAGATTTGGGGGAAAAGATAAAGTTCAGACGAGACAAGATGTCTGCCTGTACAGAGCTTATATTCTATCAGAGGGGCCAGGTCCTCTCCAAGGTCCCTCCCAGCTTTAAATTTATGATACAAACACAGATACTTATAATTGATACACAATAGTCTAAACCAAGTACCTTAGAAAGGTTCAAAACAAAGTGTAATGTGAAGTCTGAGTAGAAAGTTGTCATTGGGTTGCACACAGTAGTAGAAAAAATAGAATCAGGACCTTGGGGAAACAGTTTCTAGAGAGATATGAAAAAGTACTATCTACTCTGGGGGTACTGGAATGGGAAGCATGGAGTGGGGGTGGAATTTATTCTATTCTATGGGATCATAGTATGAAAAAAACAAAGAAAATTGGCAGGGGACAAAGGTCACTATGAAGAGTCAGGGAAATGATCTGGAGTGGTGATGATGGAGAAGAGAAAATGCAGCTCTAAGTACAGTACTGGGGAAATAAGGGTTTTATACTTGTTGGTAGGATGATAATGAATGCTAATGCAAAAGTCTTATAGAATCTAGAGCTTGAGGGACATTATTAGAGATCATGTCATCCTTCCTCCCCATCTTACAGATGAAGAGACTGAGGTCTGGACAGATTAAGTGATCCAAAGTCATAGAGGTACTAAATAGCAGAAAGCATATTTGAACCTAGGTCCTCTGACTCAAAACCTGATGCTGGTTTTCTCCATGTACTATGAAAAAGAAAGAAAAGAATATTTGCTTTCAGCTTTGCACTGTGCCACCTAGCTGTCCCTTAAGTTTTCATAGTGCTTTATAAATATTATTTTATTTGATCTTTAGAAGAACTCTGGGAAGAGCCGCTATTTTTAATCTTCATTTTACACTTGAGGAAAACTGCTGATAACAGAGGTTGTGACTTACCCAGGGTTATATAGGTAGTAAACAAGGCTGGATTTGAACTCAGATCTTCCCGACTCCAAGTCCAACACTCTCTCCACTATACTACCTAGCTGCATTTCATTGTGTGAGTACTACCTTACTGTAAAGGGTGATAACACACCGTGTGCATTAAGGGATGGTCAGCCTGAGTTGCCATGGCAAAAATTTACAAACACCAAAGAGCACTTAGTAGCCAATGTTGCGCTAGATTTCTCTGAACTTGTCTAGGCTGGTCCATCCAACATCAGGTCTGCAGAGCTTGGATTCTGTGTCATAGCCTTAGAAATGCAGGATCACTTCCACACCACAAAGAGACATCAGAGTAGAACTTTAGTGAAAGGTAAACTGTGATAAATCACATAAGTTGTGCTGTTATTAACATTAATATACATCTATGTATGCTATTATTAATGTCATTATTAATAACATCCATATATTTTCACTTTTGGAGTAAGAGGTGCCAAGTTTCTTTCCTATGAATTCTAAAACAGAAAGAGAGAAAAAGAGGCCAGAGTGAAAAGTTATTTTCATAGTTAAGAGAGTAAAGCTCTTGAAAACAGCCCCCACATGCATGTAAACATGCATTTAAAGGTCTGAGCTCATTTGTAATGATACACACCAATTCAGGTGATCATGTTGGGGTGTGAATGGGGACTTGTGACACACATTCCAACCTATATGTGGATGAGCTCAGCAGCTCCTTGGCATTTTGTTTTTTAGAACAGACCATGCTGTGGGAAAATTATGACTTTTACAGCGATATGAAGATTTACTCTGTTGCATTCTTTTTTGTTTGTTTTGTGCAGAGCAATGAGGGTTAAGTGACTTGCCCAGGGTCACACATCTAGTAAGTGGCAAATGCCTGAGGCTGGATTTGAACTCAGGTCCTCCTGAATCCATGCTGGTGCTATATCCACTGTACCACCTAGCTCTGTTGCATTTTGACACAAGTATAACCTGTGGTTCAGGTTCCCTCAAGATGCCAAGGATAAAAATAGCACCTCCTTCCAAGAGTTGTTGTTCGGATCAAAAGAGATAATAGTTGTAAAGGATACTTAGCATAGTACCTGGCACAAAGTAGCTGTTTAATGTTTGTTGTGATTGTTGGTCCTTCATTCTTGAAGAGGACCAATGATATAATGAGGGTTATATCTTGACTTACATGTGAATTGGATCTAAGTGAGGCATTGTTGCTCAGTTGTCAGCCTCACCCTTCCAGATTTATCGCAGTCCAATGGCAAAACAAAAGTCAGGACGACTAGTGATGGCCCAGGATGGAGTGACTGACATGGGCTGGGTAATTACTGCAGGCTCACTCCAATAAGCCAGTTTTCTCTATTGGGCTTCTTTTGCCTTTCCATTTTTTCCAATTAAACCTAGGAATATAGTTTATATTTGGTTTATGCCTAGATTTTCTCAAATGCAGACAATCGAAAGGTCACTCGGGGTAGTAATGCATGTAGGTAGGACAGCCTTTATTTTATTCCACAAACATGGAAAAG
The DNA here is from genome assembly GCF_019393635.1 of Dromiciops gliroides. Classification (NCBI taxonomy): domain Eukaryota; kingdom Metazoa; phylum Chordata; class Mammalia; order Microbiotheria; family Microbiotheriidae; genus Dromiciops; species Dromiciops gliroides. Next base: position 74,594,248 of record NC_057864.1, read on the forward strand.
ACTTGAAAGACTTATAGAGGCTCATAAAGAAATAGAAGACAATACTCATCTAGCTCATTAGTTGGAGCTTTGGTGGAACAGTGGAAAGAAGGCTGGCTTTTGAGTTAGAGGACCAATGTTAGAGTCCCTCTTCTATCGTCTACTATCTGTGACCTGGAAAAAATCCTCTAACCTTCCTGGTCCTCAGTCTTCCCATTTAAATGAGGGGATTGGACTAACCTCTGTAGTCCTTCCTAGCTCTACTCCTATGAATTTAAGTTGATCTCAAGCTCCCCTTGGAATGGACTGAACTGGGGATTGTCAGCAGGTCAAACTTTTGACATTTTGGTGGATCTGAAGCCTTCCCAAAGGTCTTACATAATCTTTTTAAGACTTGTGGTCCCATCCAGCCATTAGGATTTCCCCAGAAATCAAATACACTAGATTGCTGAATAAGTCATCCCCTTCACATGTGACGTAGGCAGTCAAAATAGTGAATTAACTTTGCCCTCCAAGTCAGAAGCTATGTGTCGGTCTTTCTCCAAGGACTGTTCTTCTATAGGACATTTGTCACTAGAAAACTGATGCCCACACTCTTAACTCTAGAACTTAAGGTTACCTATGAGACAATTTACAAAGTTGGTGCTGTCCAGAAAATTGTCCTTCTCTGGTTAGAAGACTAGATTCTAGGGTCTTGCTGCCCAGGGAATATAAAATCCTCCTTCTTCTTCATGAGAGTTTATAGTGCACAAACACTATCAATAAGCTATCCTTTTGGGCCAATTTCATATGCACATGACTGCTTTTGCCATATACTTCTGCAGGAAACCTGCCATCACTATGGTTGCTGCTATCTCTTTGGTTGAGAAAGTCACATCTTAGGATCTCTCCCCTCAGGCTGCTTGTAGGTATATTTATCTTTGCATCAAGATGAACATTTTCCATTTCCTGGGAGGCAAGACTGTGCATGGGCACATCTCCACCCCCATGCCCAGGACTACTCTGCTTGACTCTGGTTTGTTTTCTGAGCAGAGGAAAAGTGAAATGAAAATCCAAATAGATCTAGGGGATGGATTCCTCTAAAAAAACCTTTCTTCTTGAGTCTCAGCCAATCAATCATCTTAGAGGCAGCTTCAATCACTAGGACTCAATCAAGAGTTCTCAGAAGTACCTGTAGCAAAGTACACATGCTTCATGGCAGCTATCCATCTGATGTCTTTAAAAAGACCTTGTAGGGGCAGCTAGGTGGTGTAGTGGACAGAGCGCTGGCCCTGGAGTCAGGAGTACCTGAGTTCAAATCTGGCCTCAGACACTTAACACTTACTAGCTGTGTGACCCTGGGCAAGTCCCTTAGCCCTCATTGCCCAGCAAATATGTATGTGTGTGTGTGTGTGTGTGTGTGTGTGTGTATATATATATACATATATATATACACACACACATATATACACACACACACATATACACACACACATATATACATACACACACACACACACACACACACACACACACACATATATATATATATATATATGTAAATAAGTAAATAAAAAGACCTTGTAATCTTGTCAAGTTGGTTGGGGAATGAATGAAACTGATCAGAGACTCCTTTCACGAGCTCCCCTTACACAATCTGATGTGGTAAATACCTTATAAATATTATTTTTTTGTTTGGGTTTTTGTGGGGCAATAGGGGTTAAGTGACTTGCCCAGGGTCGCACAGCTAGTAAGTGTCAAGTGTCTGAGGTCGGATTTGAACTCAGGTATTCCTGAATCCAGGGCTGGTGCTTTATCCACTGCGCCACCTAGCCACCCTATTTTTTTTGATTAACTGAGAGATTAGACACTGCCTTCTCCAACCATTAGGATGTGTGAGAGAATAGAGGGAGTGTTCAAAGAAATCAGACTATTCTAAACACTCACTGGAATAAAACAGAATTTAGAAGACATATCTATTATTGATACATGCAGTTTATTTATTACCATCTCATAACATTAGAATTCGTAAAATTTATTTACACACAGAGCCATGAACAAAGCATGCCAAGTTGAATTTATATCATATTTTGAATTTCAGTTATTCCTAGGGGGAAAGTAAACACTATTCTTTCTTAAGGTGAAAGCCCAGAGAAGGATGCATGGGATCTACAGTGCGAAGTAATCCCTCCCTGTGTATGTTGAACCCTCAATGGAGATGTAATTCTGGCATTTGAACATTTTGGAAATGATAAAGCTGTACAGTTGAAAGAACTACAATGTGGTAGAAGAGAGTAGTGAACTATGAGTCAAGAGACTTGAGTTCTCATCCCAAATCTTCTCTACACTAGTCATGTGGCCTTGAGAAAGTTAATTAACTTCTCTGAATTGATTTCCCTCATCCATAAGATGATGGGTTTGAATTATATGATGTCTTTTTTAGCTTTAGCTTATGAAGAGGAATTAGACTTCTGCTCGGCTCCAGAAGGGAGGGCTAGCAACAAAGGTAGAAAGGGGCAAAGAAGCCAATCTAAGCTAAAAGGGTGTATGTGGGAGGCAGGGAAGAGACAGATTTTAAAAGTTGGGGGCAGCTAGGTGGTGCAGTGGATAGAGCACCATCCCTGGATTCAGGAGGTCCTGAGTTCAAATCTAGAATCAGACACTTGGCACTTACTAGCTGTGTCACCCTAGGCAAGTCACTTAACCCCAATCGCCTCACCAAAAAAAAAAAATGTTGAATGGGCTGACTCCCTAGATAGTGGATGCCCCCTCACTGAAGGTCTTCATGTAAAGGTTGATATGTCATAAAGGGTATTTTTTCAGTTATTTCATCTAGTTTTGGACTCAGTGGTCAGTGAAGTCCATTCCAACTCTGAAATGCTGTGAATTGGTGATTCTAACACTCTATGATTTATGTCTCTTTCCATATGTATAATATAACATTGTTTTTTTAAAGTTATTTTTTGTTATCTAAACTATTAGTTCTTATGGGTATCTAGATAATGGAGAGTTTGGGGCAATCATAAGTGTTTTGGTGCTCTTTAGCCTATAGGAGACTTTAAGTTATATACTATGCCATTATTTGTTAATCTGTGATGATGGGGAAGAGACTCATCTCTGATAGAAGGAAGTACAGATAGAGAAATTGAGGGAGTTTGAGAAATTTCCAGAATATTCTTGGGAAAACCAGAGCATCAGAAAGCCTTTTATTCCTACCTTTTGGGGGTCTTTTGTTTTCCACCCTAAGACCTGGTATAGCAGAAATAGCATCAGGTTTGTTGTTTGAGAACTTTGGTTAAAATCCTGGCTTTGGCACATACGACCCATCCAACTTTCACAAGTGCTTTGGTATCGCAGAACTTTGATTTTCTCACCTGCCCAATGAAGGGGCTGGATTAAATGATCTCCAAATCAGATGCCATTTGCTGCTAAATCCTATGAAACCCTGGCAGAAGCCAGTCTTTTTCCAGAAACCTGTCTCCATTTTTTTTTGCTCTAGCCACCACCCTCCTCAACCAACTTATTTCTCCTGAAAGAAATTATTGTGGTGGGGCTCAAAGTAGCTGCTGCAACTCTCTAATATACATTCTTTCCCAACAAGCCTGATAGGTCCCTCCTTTTTAGCTTTCTCCCAGGGAAGGATATCCTCCCACACCTCTCTCCATTTCAAAAAAGCCCAAATGACTTTGGGTATTTTAAGGGGCAAAACGTTGTGACAATAACTGAGTGATGTGGGATTTGCACAATGACTCCATTGGAGGTGCCATTAGGGCCTTTTATGTTGCTCTGGTGACTGCTGCTTTGTCCACATTTAGCTAGGTGAGCCCCGAAGTTGAAGGAGCTTATTTTCAGTGTGGGAAGAAAAGAGACTTGTAACTCCATAGCAACTGATGTCTTTTTCAAGACTCTAAACTCCCAGTCCTTCCCCTGAACACTTGCCCCCAAAGACCCCCAAACTACAGACCTTGAAGTCCTGATGCATGTCCTTTGACTGATGCAAAGCTGTTTTGCTTTGAGTATCACAGGGTCTGCCTGCCTCAAGCCTATCCCCCCACTCAGTCACCAAAGTGATTTTCCTAAAGCACATGTCTGACCACATCACTCCCCTACTCAGTAAATTTCAGTGACTCCCAGTAGCCTCTAGGATCAATACAAACTCCTCAAATGCCTTCATGTTGTAGCCATTTCCCAACTTTCTAGTACTTTTGCCCCTTACTCCCAGCCATATGCTGTTCCATTCAGTGAGACTGGACTCTTTGCTGTTCCATGAGAAAGATGCTCCATCTCTTAGCATTTTCTCTGATTTCTTCCATGTCTTGAATGTTGACCCTCCTCATCTCAGCTTATTGTCTTCCCTGGTTTCCTTTGAGTCCCACCCAAAACCCATCTTCCATATGAAGCCTTTCCCAACCCTTCTTATTAATTAATTAATTAACTAATTAATTAATTAATTAATTTGTTTGCTTCTTTATTTATTTTCCTCCAACCCTTCTTAATGCTACTTACCTTCTCTCTGTTAATCATTTCCTATTTATCCTGTATATAGCTTGTTTGTACATATTTGTTTGTTTGTTGTCTCCCTTCTTAGACTGTGAGTTTCTTGTCTCTTGACTCTTTTTGTATTATACCAGGACTTAGCACAGTGCCTGGCACATAGTTGGATCTTAATAAGTATTTATTGACTGATGAGACTGTTCTAGATCATGTAGCACCAATCCTTTATATAATCTTAGTCGAATAGAAACTTCTTGAAGACAGGGACTATTCCCTTCCTCTTCCCACCCCCATTTTCTTTATATATATGTTTTTGTTTTTTTTTTTGGTAGGGCAATGAGGGTTAAGTGACTTGCCCAGGGTCACACAGCTAGTAAGTGTCAAGTGTCTGAGGCCAGATTTGAACTCAAGTATTCCTGAATCCGGGGCCAGTGCTTTATCCACTGAGCCACCTAGCGGCCCCTCTTTATATTCTTAATGTACAATATAGGGGCTGACATGGAAAAGATGCTTTAAATATTTGTTTAACTAAATCGAGTCCTAGAGATGAGAAAACTGAATCCCAGACAAATTGAAGTGATTTTAGTATAGTTGTTCAGTTGTGTCCCACTGTTTGTGGCCCCGTTTGGGGTTTTCTTGGCAAAGATACTGAAGTGGGTTGCCATTTCTTTCTCCAGTGGATCCATTTTGTCAGGCAATCTGTTAGATGACTCACCCAGGGTCATACAGCTAGGAAGTGCCTGAGGCTGGGTTTGAACTCAGTCTTCCTGATTCTAGGCGCTGTGCTCTACCCACTGGGCCACCAACTGTCTCTAAGCAGAACAGTAGAACTAAACTATTGCAAGAGCCTTCTAGTTGGTTGTTCTCCTTGCCTCATCTCTCCCCACTCTAGTCTATCCTACGAGACTCAGTTATCATAGTGATCTTCCCAAAATGCAAGTCACTCCTCTACTTTACAAACTCCATTGACTCCCTATTACCTCCAGGATCAATATAACATCTTCTCTCTGGCTTTTAAAACCCTTTATAACCTTTCCTCTTCCTGTCTTTACTGACCTCCGTGTACTCTACAAGCCATCAATACTGGACTTCTTGCATTCCTTACACAGGATGTTCCTATTCCTGATTCTACACATTTTCACTAGTGTTCCACCATGCTTAGAATATTCTTCTTCCTCACTTCTGCCTCCTGGTTTTCAAAGATTCCTTCAGGAATCAATTCAAATCCTACTTTGTGGAAGAAGACTTTCTAGTCCCCCCCACACTGCTAATATCTCCCATCCCCATGCCCCATATTACCTCCCATTTACATGGCATATCTTTTAAAACCTCCCTTAACTTTGCCCCTTCCTACCTTTCTAGTTTTCTTACTCATGTATTCTCCTCTTTACACACACACACACACACACACACACACACACACACACACACATCCCATGAAATGTAATGATGCTGTCCTTCTTGCTGTTCCTCCCACTAGATACTTCATCTCTCCACTCCAATTATTTTCATTTGTCATTTCTCATGTTTGTACTCACTCTCCTCTTATCCACCTTCTAACTTCCCTGAATTGTTTCAAGTCCCAGTCAAGATCCCTTCTGCATGAACCTTAGTCCCTTCCCCCTGAGATTATTTTTAATTTATCCTGTATGCATGTTGTCTGTACATTGTTATTGGCATATTGTCTCCTTCCCTCTCCCCAACTAGACTGTAAACTCCTTGAGAACAGGGATTGACTTTTGCCTTTTTTCCTATCCCCAGAACTTAGCATAGTGCCTGGCACATTGTTGTTGTTCTGTCTTGTTTAACTCTTCATCAACTTATGTACAGAATTCATGGGGTTTTCTTGGTAAGTATACTGAAGTGGTTTGTCATTTCCTTCTCTATTGTGTCCCCATTTTATAGATGAGGAACTGAGGCAAATCGGGATTAAGTGACCTGCCCAGGGTCACACAGCTAACAAATGTCTGAGGCTGGATTTGAACTCAGACCTTCCTAATTCCAAGCCCAGTGCTCTATCCATTGCACCATCCAGCTACCCTGACACATAGGAAGTGCTAAATAAATGCTTATTTACTGATTATATCTTGTATGTCTATAGTTGTTGGCATATTATCTCCCCCTTTAGAATATGAACTCCTTGAGTATAGTGACTTTCCCCCACCCTTTGTAATTCCATTGCTGAGCACAGTGCCTGGCACATACTCAGTGTTTAACTAATACTTATTTATTGATTGAAAACTGTAAATGGCTATATAAAAATATAAGTTTGTGTTTTGTTGTTATTATTATCTCTGAACAACCCCAAAGTACTTCACTTCTCTCTCTCTTTCCTACTCTCTCTTCCTCCTACTTTCTCCCTTTCTCTCCCCTTCTTCCTTTTCTCTCCATTCCTCCCTTTCTCTCCCTTCCCTCCTTTTCTCTCCTTCCCTTTCTCTCTCCCCCCTTCCCTTTCTCATTCTCTCCCTTTCTTTTTCCTTCCCTCCTTCTCTCTTTCTAATGAATTGGATGTTGACACTTTTTGAAAAGGTCCATGATACTCCTTGACATGACTGGAAGCATCCCAGGATATCACATCACTAGGATTGAGCATTGCAGATTTTCTACAGTTTCTGCTCTAGTCTGGAAAGAATATCAAGGAATGTATTGGAAAAGGAGTTGGTTAATAAAAAAAACTCTGGGAAATGTTCACCCAAGGGACTCTGATTTCAATTTCCAGGGAACTGTCACTTTTCCTTGCAAATTCAGCAAATATTGGCAGAGTTGGCATGGTTAAGAGTAGATGGATCTTTGGGGAGAAATGTACAAATCTGCCTGAATCAGCAGTTGATTGTGCTGTTCTGTGTAACCCAAATGCCATGGTTCAGACTTAGCATTCAGTCTATTCACTTACAGGAAACACTTCACATGTTTTTCAATAGCTCTTATGCTTATCATTGTTATTGTGAATGCTTGCTTATAATTGAGTGTCATTATGTAATAGACATAGAGTCATGAAATCATAGATTTAAGCTAGAATGGGCCATTAGAGTTAACCCAGTCTGAGTTTCTCATTTCCAGACAAAGGATTTGAGGCTCCCAAAGGTCAAGTGAGTTCCCCAAACTTGTAAGGTACAGCCAGAATTTGAACTCATGTCCTCTGGCTTCAAATTCAGTGCTCTTTCCACTAGAGACTGTCAGTATCATCTGGACAAAATGTTTAATAGAATCCAAACTCCTTGAAGGCAGGGAATGCTTTTTTTTTTTTCCTTTTTATTCTCAGTGCCTAGCATAGTTGCCTTGCAGTCTTCTTGTTCATTTCAGTCATACCTAACTCTTCATGACACCAATTGGTTTTTTTTTTCTTTTTTTGGTTTTGGTTTGTTTTTGTCAGAGATACTGGAAAGGTTTTCCATTTTCTATTCCACCTCATTTTACAGATGAGGAAACTAAGGCAAACAGGGTTAAGTGACTTGCCCAGGGTCACACAGCTAGGGAGTGTCTGAGATCATATTTGAACTCAAGAAGATGAATCTTCCTGACTCAGGGCCTGGCCCTCAATCCACTGAGCCACCTAGTTAGAAAGTATTTAATATGCCTGTTGAATGAAATTGATAAGGAAATTAAGGAGAGATTTGTCTCAGGTCAGATAGGTAGTTATCCACAGAGCCAGCACTGTCTTAGTAATGTAAATATGTCTTCATTTACAAATGGGGAAAATGAGATCCTATAAAGGTTAAATCACTTGACTGAGGTCACACAGTCTACCTTCCTTTGTAGATTTCTGAGGTAGCCCTTGGCAATATACCCTGGGTGGGATAAAGGGAATTGCTGTTTAGAAAAGAGATTTTCCAGGGAGTCAGGCTCTATAGCTAGCCCTCCTGCCATGAAGGGAATTTATAAGTGTCCTTATGAAACTAATTGGGAACATCATTAAACTATTTTTTCTTAGACCAGGTACTACAACTAGGACCCTTATTGGCTGCCAGCAACTTCCAGACATCAGAAGTAAATAACCCTTTGTAAAATCTAATCTGATGTTAAATGGAACTGGGGCACCCCTGCCCCCACCCTGCTCAAATGAAGGGAAACCCAATTAGTACTGACTTAAGCCAATGGCAGAGAAGAGAAAATCTTCAACCCCTATATCCCTATTGGGATATGGTGATGAAAAGAGTTTTTAAAGAGACTTAGAGTACTTAATATAAACTACTTAAGAAGAGAGGGGGGAACTTTTAAAATATAAGTATTGGTCTCTTTGACACCATCCAAGGGTGGTATGCCATTCATTTGCTTCTGGTTAAGTGTGTGTATTTGGATGGAGGAATGAGGTTGGAGAAGAAGAGATAAGTAGAGATAAATACTCCCATATAGGGAGCTGTCTCTATCCATCTCTGAGATGCCTCAGGACCTTTTCTATAACCCTGGATGCTCTATTGTTGTTCAGTTGATTTTTCATTCATGTCTGACTTTCTATGATCCTACTTTTTTTTTCTTTTTTCTTTTTTGTTTTGTTTTGTTTTATTTTTTTCTATTTGGGGTTTTCTTGGCAAAGATATTAGAGTGGTTTGCCATTTCCTTCTCTAACTCATTTGACAGATGAGGAAACTGAGGCAAACAGGGTTAAGTGACTTACCTAGAGTCACATGACTAATAAGTGTCTGAGCCAAGATTTGAACTTAGGAAATATGAGTCTTCCTTATTCCAGGTCCAGCACTCTCTCCACTGCTCCACCTAATAGTGGGTTATATGCTACCAGGAACAGACATTGTCCTTCTCTCCCCCTTCCTTTCTGAACATTTACTCACTGATTCATTCAACAAACATTTTTCACATGCCTACTATGTACCTGTCCTTGGCTAGGTGCAAAAAAAAGTATTCCCTCAAGGGCCTTACATTCTATTGAATGAAGTTGACATGTACACATAAAAATAAATCCACAAGATATTAAAGTAACTACAAAGCAATTTCTTTGGTACTGGGGCAGGAAAGGGCACTAGCCCTGGGCATACCAGTATAGGCTGCATAGTGAGAATGTAATAAATGCTTATTGGCTGACTACTTGTCACTGTCTCTTTCATACACAATCTTCCTTCTCTCTTCTCCATGCCCTTGCCTCGGTTGAGTTCTCTATCTGGAATGTACTCTCTCCCCACCTTTGCATCTTAGAAGAATCTCTAGATTTCTTCAAGGCTCAACTCAAATGCTTCCTCCTACATGAGGTCATTCCCATCCAAACCCAAAAGGGTTCTTAACCATTCCATGGGCTTCCTCTTGCTCACTTAATGTATTTCTCTCTGTTCGTAGGTAAACTCCTTGAAAAGGCTGCTTCTACTTGCTGCTTCTGCTTCCTATTTTTTTTTTTAATTCCCTACCCAATCCTTTCCAATGTCATCATTTTCACTGAAATTTCTCATTCCAAAGTTACCGGGGATCTCTTACTTGACAGGTCCAACATACTTTTCTTGATCTCCATCCATTAAAATGTCTTGGGAACATCTGATGCTCTTGACCACTCTCTGCCATCTCTCTGGGTTTTTGTGGCACTCTTCATTTCCCCCTCCTACCTGTCTGACCAGTGCTCTTTTGTGTTCTTTGTGGGATGACCATCCTTCCCCAAATATTCCTCAAATATATTTTATCTTTGGTTCTATGCCTCCAATCCACTACCACTTCATCTCTACCTCTTAGGATCTCTTAATTCCTTCAAGGGTCAGCTCAGGTGCTTTGTTGTTGTTCAGTTGTTCAGTCGTGTCTGAATCTTCATGACCCCATGAACTTGTCCATGGGGTTTTCTTGGCAAAGTTACTGAAGTGGTTTGCTATTTCCTTCTCCAGTGTCTCTCCATTTTACAGATGAGGAACTGAGGCAAACAGGAATTAAGTGACTTGCCCAGAGTCACATAGTAAGTGTCTAAGGCTATATTTGAACTCAGATCTTCCTGACTACAGATCCAGTGCTCTATCTATTGCATCACTCCAGCTGCCCCTTGGCTCAGATCCTACCTTCTATCAACACTTGTTCCTCCTGCTTTTCTAAAATTACTTTGAATTTACCTTTTATATACTTTGTATTTATTTATTCAACTAAGCATTGTTTACCTCATAGATTTCAAGCTTTTTAAGAGCATGCACTTTTTCACTTTTGCCTTTGTTCCCTGAACCTAATGCAGTGACTAATGCAAACAAGAACTCAGTAAATGCTTGCTGATTGTTTTTGCTATGTCTTAGAAGTAAATGGCCCTTAATAAAATTGAATCTGATGTGAAATGGTTAAATGGAACTGAGGTGGTAGTTACTGGCCTGGAATGTTTTCTTTGCTTGTCTCTACCTGCTGGCTTTCCTCAATTCTCTGCTAATATCCTACTTTCTGGAGAAGCCTTCTCAGGTCCCCACCCCCCACTCCCCATGGTAGTGCCTTCCTTCTGACATTACCTCCAATTTACCCTTTGTATATCTTGTAGGTACATAGTTATTTACATCTTGTTGCCTCCTTTTTTTTTTCAGGGCAATGAGGGTTAAATGACTTGCCCAGAGTCACACAGCTAGTAAGTGTCAAGTGTCTGAGGCTGGATTTGAACTCAGGTGTTCCTGAATCCAGGGCCAGTGCTTTATCCACTGTGCTACCTAGATGCCCCCTTTTTTCTCTCTTTTGTTTAGCAACACGGTACTTGGGACAAAGTAAGTGCCTAATGTGGGGACCAATTTTTAATTGGGGAGTGCTAACTAAGCAGCTCGCTGCAATATTGGGGCAAGGAAGGAGACCGGCAGCCTCCCTCAAAACAGAACAAGATTTATTTTAACAAGAACGAACTTAAAAACAAAACACAAACAGGATCAGTAGGATCAAGGGAAAGAAAATAAAATGGGGAAAGGGAAATTATAATACCTGAAAAAATACCACTGCCCAAGAATCAGCTGAAAATATGCAGCAGGACACCTGTTGCTTTCCAGGGTCCACCTAGAATGCCCAATTCTCCTCCCTCAAACCTAGAAACACACCACACAGCCCCAGCCAATGGGATGGCCGCTCTGACAGTCACATGACTGCCCTCACTAGGCTTCCAATCATTATAATTTTGCCAGGCCCATGTAGGCGTTGGCGAGTGGTGATGACGTGAGGTGATGACGTGAGGTGCCAGAGCCCTGGCAACAGCTACAACCAGTGGGTGGAGCACCCTGCCCTTTGCAGAGCCCTAGGCCAGTGCACGCTGAGGCATAAAAACCTCAAATAACAATTAATTCTTTACACTAATAAGGGTTTATCGACTTGATCCGGGTGGTTTTAGATCACTAAAGGAACATGTGATGATATTATTAGATTCCTATACCTGCTCACATCCCATCTAAGGTATTTCTGTTTCAACTAGTTAGCTTATAATATTGGGGAGAAAGTAGAACTGACAAAGATACCACTCCAGTATCATATAGTTCTAACATCCTAGACACCCACTGGGGCCATGATCTCTACTCTCTTTTCTCCAGAAAACTGGACTCGACTCCTGAAGCTACCCTGGGCTTTCGTAGTCTAGCTTTGCTTGCTTTGGGGTTTACATAGCACTTCAGGACATCTCCAATCTCCAGCCATGCCACCGTGCATATAAGCCTTCCTTCCCTCTTTTAGTTTCTCCCAAATGAGTGGAAGATACTTGAGGGCCAAGCTGGCTAGCGTATTTTTATTTATGTCCCCAGTGATTTATGCACTATCTGGAGCAGAAAAAGTGCTTAAGAAATGTTCTCTCTCCCTGTCCCTCTCCTGTTTTCTCTGTCTCTCTGTCTCTGTCTCTGTCTCTGTCTCTCACTCACTCCTTCCACCTCTCCCTCTCCCTCTCCCCCCCCCCCCCTTCACTCACTCAGACACACAATCTCAATGTGGGAGATGGACCTTAGAGGCCATTTAGTACAATCAATACCTGAACAAAAACTTCCCTCTGTAATATCTGAAATTTGGCTAACCACTTTTGCTCAGAGAACCCAATAAAACCTATGGCTTTCTATTCCACTTTGGAATAGATTGTTAAGGAAATTTTCCTTATCTCTAGCTGAAGGTTAACTGCAATGGTAACTTCACTGTAACTTTCACTCATTGTTACTCATTCTGCCCTTTGAGACCAACCAGAACATGGTAAATGTCTCCTCCAGGGAACAGCTCTTTGAATACAGAAAATGACTATCATGTTCCCTTCTCTGTCTCTTGACTAAACATCCCATTTCTCAAATGGCATGATCTGACACACTTCACTTACACAATCTCTGTCCTCCTCAAGACACTCTCTATTTCATTAAAGTCCTTCCTCAAATATGGTTCTTAGAAATGAAGACAATTTTCCAGATGTGGATTGTTCACAGCAAAAGACAGTAGGTTTCTCTAGTCCTGAATATATGCCCAAGGTTACATAATCTTTTTTGACTGCAATATCACACTCAACTCACCTTAAGCTTAGAGACGACTAAAGCTTTTTTCAGATGTTTTTTAGACAAACCACCATCTAGACACAGTTTTCTCCATCTTTTCAAATAAGAGTTGAGTGGCTGCTCTTCTCCCCAACTCCCCATTCATTATTACCAGCTCTTCTTTTCCCCAATGGAGCTAAAATGACCAAATTAAGAAAGAAAGAAAAAAAGACCTACATTATCATGCTTCACATAATAAAATAAATATGACATGACTGTTATGTTTTTTATTGATCTATTACTTGCTTTGGAGTCTATCTTTTGTACATTCCTTCTAATTTAGCTGATAAATTCCCTGTATAGCCACATCAGCCTCTTTATAGAACTTACATTTTTCTTCACTATTTATATTTTCAAAATTTCATTCTTGAGAATTTTCCACCCAGGGGTGTCCTGGCAAATGTTTAACCACTGGTGTTCTCTCTCTCTCTCTCTCTCTCTCTCTCTCTCTCTCTCTCTCTCTCTCTCTCTCTCTCTCACTCACTCACTCACACACACATACACACAAAAAGAATTATGTAGGACTCACTTTTTAGTTAAAACTTCATTGTTAATATTTTTCCCTCACGTCTTTTCTAGACAATCAACAAACAATAAATCAATGCCCAATTTGTAGCATTTGCTGATTTTTGAGGTACAGATGCTCACACCGAAAATTTAGCAATTGACCAAACCAGTACAAGCCAGTTCTAGCATATCCATTTCAATCCCACTTGGACTGACTTCTCTTATAGATTTTAGACCATGTGATTCCACAAAGCTCTTCTTTGACCAGCTCAAAATACTTTCCTTAAATCAAGAGTTTATATCTGGGTATGCTAGAGATTTCTCTGCTCTCATCAGAAATTCCAAGATAGATTGACAATACTCCACTAAAGTTACCATTATTTATAAGTAAAAAAAAAAATCTGCTTTTGTTAGACTCTATAGCTCACTTTGCTTGTTATCTCTGCTTTGTGAATTTTTGTAAAGAAATCTGAATCTATGGGTTTTGTTGGTGACTCCTTTATTGGATTTTTTTTTTCCTGAGAATTTCAACTGCTATTCTTCCTATATTGAGCCACTTTCTATCTAGTTTGATGGATTTATATCGGTAGTTCTCCTTTTTTCCTTCCTTTTCAGCTTAAAGCCATTTTGATTAGATTTGCAAGATGTCAGACAAATAGATTCTTTTAAAAATTATTTTATTGATTTTTTTTACATCATCATAATTTTCCTTAGTATACTTCTTCCTCCCTCTGCCAGACATTCATCCCATATAACAAATGATATTTTTTTAAAAATGAAGAGAAAGGGGCAGCTAGGTGGCGCAGTGGATAGAGCACCGGCCCTGGAATCAGGAGTACCTGAGTTCAAATCCGGCCTCAGACACTTAACACTTACTAGCTGTGTGACCCTGGGCAAGTCGCTTAACCCCAGTTGCCTCACTAAAAAAAAAAAAAAAAATGAAGAGAAAGGGGCAGCTAGGTGGTGCAGTGGATAAAGCACCGACCCTGGATTCAGAAAGACCTGAGTTCAAAATCTAGCCTGACACTTGACACTTACTAGCTGTGTGATCCTGGGCAAGTCACATAACCCTCATTGTTCCCCCCCTCCAAAAAAAGAAAAAAAAATGAAAAAACCCCCAAAGAGAAAAAAAATGAGGAAAAATCAGCAAAATTGATAAATAAATTGAAAAAGTATAAAAAATAAGTGTAATATATGACAGTTGTGGACCTCTCACTTATGCAAAAGGTAGGTGTGTCTTGTCATATCTCTTCTTTGAAACCATACTTATTCTTTCTAGTTTTGCTGCATTTGCTTTTTATTATTTTGTGGTTGTCCAGTTATCCTTTCTATTTATATTATTGTGGTATTGTGTATATATTTTTTTTACTATTTACTTCACTCTGCATTGACACATATAGATCTTTCTATGTCTATGTCTTTATATTTATCTTTATATTTATCATTGCTTATAGCATAAAATATTCCATTATATTCATGTACTATCATTCTCTAATAATGGGGATCTACTTTTTTCCCAATGTTACTATCACAAAAAGTTCTACTATATTATTTTGGTTTATATTAGGATTTTCTTATCAATGGTCACTTTGGCATATAAGCCTAGTAAATAGAATCCCAAATCAAGTCAAATAGAATGGATATTTTAGACACTATTTGCATTGTTTTTCAAAATACTTATGCTGATTCACAGTTCCATCAACAATGCACTAGTGCACCTATCTTTCCACAACTCCTCCAATGATTTCTGTGTTTTGTCATTTTGTTTTTGTCTATTTGTAGTATGTAAAGTGAAAGCTCCATATTGTTTTGATTTTAATTTTTTCTATTATTAGTCATTTGAAGCATTCCTTCATATGATTGTTAATAACTTGTAATTCTTCTTTTGAGAATTATTTCTGGGCAGCTAGGTGGCACAGTGGATAAAGCACCAGCCCTGGATTCAGGAGGACTTAAGTTCAAATCTGGCCTCAGACACTTAGCACTTACTCACTGTGTGACCCTGGGCAAGTCACTTAACCCCCATTGCCCTGAAAAAAAAAGAGAATTATTTCTTCATATCCTTTGACTAAATGTTTAGTTGTGAATGGCTTTTGTATATATGTGATGTTAGTTACTTGTTTCTATATTACATATTCCAAACATTTATCACAGAAATTTGATCCAAATATTTTTTTCTGCCATTTGATCATTTCTCTTTTTATCCTGGGTGCCTTCATTTTATTTGTACAGAAGCTTTTCAGTTTCATGTAGTCAGCTATCAATTTTATATCCTGTAATTTTCTTTATCTCCTGTTTGGTTAAGACTATATTTCCTACCATTGGCTGTGAGAAGTAAATATTTGCTTCTCTTCTCATTTTTAAAAATATAATGATCTTGAATATAAAGTTCATATCTCCAGTTAGAATATATTATGGAAGATGATGTAAGGTGTTGGTCTGAGCCTAATCTTTGTCAGTCTGCTTTATAGTTTTCCCCAAAGTTTTTTTTTAATCAAATAGGAAATTCTTTTCTAAGTAATTTATATTTTTCTAACTTAGTGAAAACTAGGTTGTTTCATTGTTCTATTTCTTTCTTATATATTCTGTTCTATTGATCTACCTCTCTTTTTTAATCAATACCAGAGGGTTTTGATGACTACTATTTTAAAATACAGTACAAAGTCTGAAAATGCTATTCTACTTTCATTTCTATGTGTTTCATTATTTTCCTGGAGAGTCTAGCTCTTTTATTTTATTTTTAATTTAATTTTTTTTTTTTTTTTGGTGAGGCAATTGGGGCTAAGTGACTTGCCCAGGGTCACACACCTAGTAAGTGTCAAGTGTCTGAGGCAGGATTTGAACCTCAGGTCCTCCTGATTCCAGGGCTGGTGCTCTATCCACTGCACCACCTAGCTGCCCCTTCTTATATTTTATTTATTTTGGGGGGGCAATGGGGGTTAAGTGACTTGCCCAGGGTCACACAGCTAGTATGTGTCAAGTGTCTGAGGCCTGATTTGAACTCAGGTACTCCTGAATCCAGGGCCGGTTCTTTATCCACTGTGCCACCTAGCTGCCTCCCTTCTTTTATTTTTAAATGCATTTAATTATGATTTCATTGAGTTAAACTATCCATTTGATAATTGGATAGGTATAGTATTAAAACTGTCAATTAGCTTTGGTATTATTATCACTTTTATTATATTGGCATAGCCTATCCATAAACACTGAATATTCCTCCTGCTATTTAAGTTGTTCTTTGTTTCTTTGCATTTTGTAATTGAATCCATACAAGTATTTGGTATTATTTGGTAGATTGATCCACAAATATCTTATGCATTTTGTAATTATTTGGAATAGAATTTCCTTTTCTATTATTGCCTTTTGGATTTTGTTATTCTTATATAGAAATAGTGGGTGCTTTGTTTTATTTTTGAGGGTTTATTTTGTAGCTTGAAATTTTGCTAAAGCAATTAACTGTCTCAATGAATATCTTTGCTGGTTCCCTAGGATTTTCCATTATATTGAAAAATAGGCATAATTTTTTCTCCTTTTAACCTATCTTTACACCTAATTCTTTCTGTTGTCTTACATTACTAGCATTTCCAAAACTATATCAAATAATAATATGAAGAGTGGATACCTTTACTTTATTTCTCTCTTTACTAGATACGATTACGGCGTGTCCTTATTGCATACAATGTTTGCTTTTGGCTTTAGATAGTTACTTTTTATCATATTAAAAAAGACTCTCTCTCTCTCTCTATGCCTATACTTAGGATTTTTAGCATAAACAAGTGATATATTTTGTCAATTTTTAAAATCTATCAAGATAATAAAATAATTTGGGACATTTTTGTTTTAAAACGATTGATTATTTTGATGGTTTTCCTAATGTCGAATCATCCTTGCACCTCTGGTAAAAATATAACTTGGTCACAATGAATGATTTCTTGGATGAACTGCTGTATTTTGACAGGATTTTATTTTAAAATTTTAGAATCAAGTTTCATTAATGATATTGGTCGATAGGTCTCCTGTGCTTTATCCTTCTCTGGTTTGGGCAATAGAACTATTTTTGCCTCATAAAGAGAATCTGGCAGGGTGTTTTCTTTATTGATTTTTGAGAATATTTTTTGAAGTGTTAGTGCTTTCTTTGAAAGTTTGATAAAATTCTCCTGTGACTCCATCAGGACAAGGTTTTTCTACCCATTCCCACCCCCATGTTTGTCCCCACCTTATGCTTTGGCAGTTCCTTTATAGCTAGTAAAAAAAAATCATTTTTTGAGATAATATTATTTATGAACTCTATTTGTTCTGTCAGTTTGAGTATTTTATATTTTTGAAGGTATCCTATTTCTTTTGTGGTCTTACTTTGTTAGCATATAACTGGATATAGAGGGTTCTGATGATTCTTTTTATTTCTTCTGGTTTTATTGTGATTTCATTTACCCCATTTTCTATTTTGTTGATTTGATTTTCTGACCTCTTTTTAAATCAGATTGGCTAAAGATTTATCAATTTTACTAGTCTTTTCAAAGAACCAGCTTTTAGTTTTATCGATCAAATAGAGTTTGTTTTTATTTCTGCTTTGGTTTTTATGTGTTTTTTTTCTTTTCTCATTTTTAATATCTCTTGTGCTTTTAAAAGATTGGCTTATTTACTGGCTTTCTAATTTTTAAAAATGCATATTCAGTTTATTAATCCTATTGTTTCCATTTTGTTAATGATTATTTGTAGAGCTATTATTTTCCCTATGAGGCCTTCTTTAGCAACATCCCAGAAATTTGGATATGTTGTTTCATCATTATGATTTTCTTTCACATAATTATGATTTCTATGATTTCTTTTTTGACCCATTCATTATTAAAGATTTCATTGTTAAGTATCACTTGGGCCTACCTTTGGTTTGTGCTCCCTGAACTAATGACTATTTTTCTTCTTTTATGGTCCATAAAGGATGTGTACTATTTTTGCCTTTTTACATGTGTTTGTGATATCTTTGTGCTTTAATACTTTGTCAATTTTTGTAAAAGTTCCATGTGGTGCTAAGAAATATGTATATTCTTTAGAAGTCCTATTTAGAAGATGCCAAAATTATTTTATATCTAATTATTGCACCTTTTTATAAAAGGATTTCTTTCTCTCGTTCTCTTCTTTCTCTCTCCAAATTCTCTCTGCCTCTCTTTATAATTCCCCAAACTTCTAAAATCCCTTCTACAACTTTTGCTTCCTCTTCAGCTAAAGTACTTCTACTGATCCGTCTCTCACACCCCACATTCTCCCACCAGTCAGTAGTTGAGTTTTTTTTAAAAGATCTATTAACCCACAACCTTCATATAAATTATTAAACTCATTTCCCATTTTAACCAGGTCACAGTGATGATGCATCTGGTGACCTGGGACAACAGTAGCTTTCTTATTTATAGTACCAGGTTTGTGGGTGGTACTTCCTATTTTTACTGTAGTTTGTTTTTGCCCACCAAGTCATTTCTTTGGGTCTGATGTAATTCCTCCTTGGTTCTACATATAGGAGCTAATCTTTATCTTCAAGGAAGGCCCAACATCACACTGCAGTATTGTGGTACTCCTTGGAGTCCTACTATCCAAGAACAAGCTTGTCCTGACACTGCATAATGTGGGAGATTTCACGGGATCAGTGCCCAAGGCAGCAGAGCTGCCAGCCAGGTGCATGATACCTAGATAATGATGTGATTACACAGACCTGGCAGCATGATAATGTGTCTAGGTTGGGGCAAGCAACCTCCAGGGGATGAAGTCTGCTTAAGGATTGGAGCACACTGGGGAGACTGCTAATTGTTCAGGGCCCAAGGAGGGGGATTCTTTTTGTGAGACCTTAGGTTACCACAATCTTCAAGGGTACTCCCTACCTTCTGAAAGCCCATAGCCCTACCTAGTAGTTTCTATCATTTATATATCTCTTAACATGTGGTGTTTTATACCATCAATTATTATTTCATGTGCGTGCGTGAGCACACAATTTTCACAAATTCATGAAATGAATGTCAGGTTTTTGGGAGTGCAATTGTGTTGATCACCACCGTGTATCCCTCACAGCCCTAGCAGAGTGCTTTGCATACAGCAGAGACTCAATAAAATTTGGTCATTTTTTATTAGTGGGGATGTTCACGGGACACAGAAAGATATAGTTATCCCTTCATATTGTGGGAGGGTTAGGAGCATAATGTCCCCAAGATATGGAAAATCCACATAAAATTTCTTGGCCCTCCCTTTGTACCAGAGAAGAAGCCTGATTTATTTCTTTTATGGGGTGTTTACAAGACCCCAAATTTGGGTTAACTACTTGGTCATAGGTGATATTATACAATACTACACATATATTTTATACATTTCTGAGTTTCCAAAATTTGTTTTCTGGAATGTGTTGGTTTTTGCATGTCATCTGAAGCTTCCACAAAACTCACCCCAAATTTCATTTAATTTCTTATGCTGACCCATGATATTGAAACTGCAATCAGGAAAATCACCATATGGAAGGGATAAATATACAATCTTTAGGGACCTTTTCTAGATAGGGCTTATCTTCATGTCCTGAGTTTTAGGATTATTTCCCCCTAGGTGTGCTAAGATCCATTTTAAATCAGAAAAGATTCTGTTCCAATGATTCAATGCAGCAAATGTTTTTTAAGCATCTGTTGAGATCTACTAAGAATCAAATGAGATAATATTTGTTGTCATTGTCATTTTGTCCTTCCTCTGAAGAGTACCATGACATTGAGGCAATGACATGATTTGCAGTGAATTAGATTTAAGTGAGGGAGGGCTATGCAAGGTCACCAATCTTACTCTCTGCTCTAGAGCCATCTGGATGCAGTGGCAAGATATACAGCAGGATGACTGGAGATGGCCCAGGATGCTTAAGGCAATTGGGGTTAAATGACTTGCCCAGGGTCACACAGCTAGCAAGTATCTAAGGTGAGGTTTGAACTCAGGTCCTCCCAACTTCACTCTATCCATTGCACTTCCTAGTGCTTAGTGTAGGAACTGACATATAATAGGAGCTTAGTGAATGCTTGTTCTCTTTCCTTTCTTTACTATATACCAGTACAACACTGTGCTAGGTACTTGACCTCAAAAGAAAAAACCGAAACAGTACTTTCCCTCAATGAGCTTACATTATACCAGTGATTTTTCTCTCAAAATGGGACAGAGGGAGACATTATATATATGTGTGTATATGTATATACGTATATATATATATATATTATATATATACACATACATACACACAGAGACATATATATTAGGATGACTCTTAAGTTTCTCTAAGGCCCAGATAGAAAGCACACTCTTACATTTCTGATCTGAGTCCCTCTTATTCTGAGATGACGTGTGGAATAGGCAGTGTTAGGGTCCCAGGTCTGACACTGAATGACTGGTTGACTTTGGGCAAGTACCTTCTCTAAGCCTTACTTTCCTAATTTGTGAAATGGAGATCGTAATACTTTCTACTATCATTATCACAGAAGTGTTCTGAGAATAGAATGAGATAATGTTGTTTGTCCTTCATTCTTTTTTTTGGGGGGGGGGCAGGAATGAGGGTTAAGCGACTTGCCCAGGGTCAAACAGATAGTAAGTGTCAAGTGTCTGAGGCCATATTTGAACTCAGGTCCTCCTGATTCCAGGGCTGGTGCTCTATCCACTGCGCCACCTAGCTGCCCTACTGTCCTTCATTCTTGAAGAGGACCATGATGTCATGACTTGCAGTGAATTGGATTTAAGTGAGGGAGGAATGTGCAAAGTCACAAACCTCACTTTCTTCTCCAGAGCCATCTGGTTCCAGTGGCAAGATATTTATATCATCTATCTATCTATCTATCTATCTATCTATCTATCTATCTATCTATCTATCTATCTATCTATCTATCTATCTATCTATCTATCTATCGACTGGAGAAGGCCCTGGATGTTTAAGGCAATTGGGGTTAAGTGACTTGCCTCACACAGCTAGTAAGTGTCTGAGGTGAGATTTGAAATCAGGTCCTCCTGACTCTAGGGCCAGTGCTTTATCCACTGTGCCACATATGTGAGATAAAATACGTAAAACATAATGCTTTGTAAATGGCAGCAATTGTTATTGTTATAGTTCAGCAAGTTGAACAGCTTTGTCTCACTCATTACATTTCTAAGACTGACCACATTCTAGCCGAGTCCCTGGGTTTCCATTGGGAAACAATTGGACTTAAGTTTTACTATCAAAACCAGGTTCTGTTGTCAGTAAATTGGGCCAGACTTGCCATGGCCAAAACAGGAAGAATAGATAGGCCCACCAAGGCAGGACAAAGAAATCCAAGGAGTCAGATAGTTGACATTAGAATATCAAAGCGTAGATAGCAGCTAGATATTCCAGCAGGTGGGTGCTATATATCAGGAAAAACTGGTATTGGACAATAGGCGGGTAGATGTTGTCAAGAGGGTCTGGTGTTATCATTTTTTTAGAGGCTGGGGTTCAGGAAATGACTACAGCCCCTGAGAGGGCTGGGAGAAGCAAGGGAGGGTCACAGAGAAATCAAGGTACTGAGGAAGGAACCAACACAAAGACCCATAAGGGAGCAAGACAGAGGTCCAGTTTCTGGGAGAAGTACACTTGGGAGGGAAGAAGGGAGGGGTAATCACAAGGAATAAGGCAAAAGCCTCATAAAAGGAATCAGAGGATGAAGAAAGATGAAGACTAGTAGGAAGGCTGACAATAATGTCCTGTGAAGCAGAGATCCAGAGATCCAGGTGAAATGGTCATAACTTTGAGGGACGGAGGGAATGGGAGCCAGGCCAGCCTAGACACTGGTACCGACTCCAGTTTGTACTGATGCCAAAATCCCCAGTTTCCCTGAGTGGTTAGATAATGCCCAAGTCTATCCAGGAATCCTATTTTATACAAATCCCTATTGAATAAGCATCCCGTGTGAGAGTGTGTGTGTGTGTGTGTGTGTGTGTGTGTGTGTGTGCATGTGCACACATGTGTATTAGGAGTAGAGGGCTAAAGGAAAGAAACCCAGAATATGGCTAGTCCTGTGATTTTTTTTTCATCCACGTATCAGAGTATGACTGTGTGTCTTCACTGTAGGGGGCTGTAAGATTGCCTTCTGCCCTTGCCAGGATCGCTGCGGAGAAAGCAGGCTTCACTAAAGCTCAGGAAGGGAAAACTTCCTCTTTCAGTCTTCCAAGTGGGAAGCTGGGATCTTTTAAAATAAAATTTTAAAAATTCCTGCAACTGATCTGAAGTTTGACTCCTCCTGGGTGTAGGTGTGTATAATGATTGATCATCAGGGGAGAGGGATTATGAGGTGTTGCCAGCACCCAACTGGGAATATGGACCCATTTCAAACCTGGGAGTATCTGAAATGAATCACTCTCTCTGTGTCCACCTCCTCCCCTTTTCCTTCCTCCCTACTGCCTTCTCTCATCTCCACTTTTCTTTCTTTATTCTTCTCTCCCTCTTCACTAGTTTTCCCTCTCTGACTCCTCTTGTCTTCTAATGTAACTGTCAGCCCTGCCACTGAGACTGAACAAGGCTGGGTCAAACCAAATTTGACACAGTAGGGACTAGAAGATTGCTATGTATTTTGCTACTAAACTAATACTAGGCAAATGATATGCAAATCTGGCTTTGGAAATAAGCACTAGTTTACTTCCCTGGGGTGGGGGTGGGGTGCTGAAATGTCACTGGGGAAGATTCCCTGCCTCTCCCCAAAGAACATTTTTCTTTTTACCTTTCTTTCCTTTCTTCCAGTCTGGACGCAGTCACTGCCCCTCATCTTTTCTTTCCTTCACTTCCAACAGTGGTCTTTAGGATCATGTTGTTAAAGACTTTGAGCTGAAAGGGATCTTAGAAATGATTGAGTCTCACCCCCTCATTTTTTTTTTTTTTTGTAGAGAAGGAAACTAGAGCCAAGAAAGGGAAGGTGGATCTGGGGGGCTACATTGGTACAGTGGGAAGTTGGTCAAATGTGCATATAGAAGATTTGAGTCCAGATGTTGTGTCTTCTACTTGTATTTAATGTCTCTGAGAATCAGAGCTTCGTCTGCGAAATGAGGGGTGTGGACCAGATGGTGTCTAAGGTGCCTCCAACTTCTAAGCCTATGATTCTGTGACTTGCCCAATATACACAGGTAGTAAATAAGCAAATACAGGATACAAAACCATGTCTTTGAGCTCCAAAATCTAGTATTTTTTCGACTTGTTTCCTGTTCTGCTCGGATGGTTTGCTCAGTCAAGGTCCTCTAGCGTTTGCACTGTGACTGGTCCAAAAATTGCAAAAACAAAAGTCACAAACCCCAAATCAGTCTTGAGCTAAAGGGTTTCTTTTTCCAATGCCCAAATTCATGCTTAGTGCTAAGTGTTCTGTCCCTTCCTCTTTGTGCCCCACCTGCAGCATAGAGGGTTTTGTCTTTTCAGGGGACACAAGAATTGAAGGGGAGAGCAGAGTCAGACTTGATTCATTTTTAATCTTTTCTTGAGCTCACTAGAGATAAGGGTGGTGGAGCTTTTTTACTTCCTGAGGGGATTAGAAGATGAAGTCTTTTGTGGCAAGATAGGAGAAGGCTCCCAGTTACTAAAGAAGGCTTTATTAAGTGATAATCCCAGATAAACCTCTAGTAATCAGTCACTAACTGCCTACTTGGTGATGAGAAAATATCAAGTCATTTAATTAACTCCTTGAGAAATCCATATAAACCTTAGATCTCTCTCTCTCTCTCTCTCTCTCTCTCTCTCTCTCTCTCTCTCTCTCTCTCTCTTACACACACACACACACACACACACACACACTCACTCTGTCTTCTTCCTTCTCCTCCCCCCACCCTTAATCTCTCTTCACCCTGCCCCTTCATTTATATTTTAAATCTTTATTATTCTGTTTACTTTGCATTAACATTTTCTTTTTTTAAATTATAATAGTATTTTTTCCAGTTACATGTAAAAATAGTTTTCAACATTCATTTTTATAAGGTTTTAAGTTCCAAATTTTTCTCCCTCCCTCTCCTCTCCCCAAGACAGCAACCAATCTGATATAGGTTATATGTGTACGATCATGTTAAACATATTTCTGCACTAGTCGTGTTTCAGAAGAAGAATCAGAACAAAAGGGAAAAACCTCAAGAAAGAAAACAAAACAAAAGTGGAAATAGTATGATTCAATTTGCATTCAGATTCCATAGTTATTTTTCTGGATGTGAAGAGCATATTCCATTATGAGTCCTTTGGAATTGTCTTGGATACTGTTGAGAAGAGCCAAGTCTATCACAGCTGATTATTGCACAATGTTGCCGTTACTGTGTACAATATTCTCCTGCTTCTGCTGACTTCACTTAGTATCAGTCCACCTTAAGTCTTTCCAGGTTTTTCTGAAATCTGCCTGCTCATCATTTTTTTGTAGCACAATAATATTCCATTATATTCCTATACCCTGACTTGTTCAGCCATTCCCCAATTGAAGGGCATCCCCTCAATCCTGTCCCTTTAGAAAGAAGCATTCAGTGATGTTGCTTGGACTCACTTTTCCCTCCTATGAGACCTTTACCCAGGTCCTGTACATGAAAAGATAGAATGTTGTCTGCCCTAATAGAATCCAAACTGACCATGGGGACTGTTTAATGTTTGTCATTGTACTTCTAGCACTTTGCTCAATATCTGCCATAACAAGATTGTTGTTGATTGTTGATTAGCTAGGGAAATGGAAATTCTTCCAGGCCAGCCCCTTGTCAGACAGCTCCAGGAGGGTGGTTTACCTGAACCAAGGAGTTAAAGTAAAGTAGTACAAAGAGTTGGAATCATAGTGTTTGTTTTTAGGTCCTGTTTTCCCCATACTCCCTCCATGAAACAAACTGGAAAGCTATGGGTGTATTTATCTGCCTATATCAACTGAACAATGTTCTCTTATTTATATATTAAAATAATGTTTCCACCCATAAGATCATCATCTTAGGTTTCCTTTTCTCACTTTCACTTCAGTCTCACTATAACAATGGTCTTAGGGTATAAGCCATGGTACATTGTAAACAGTGAAGGTATTAGTTATAAACACATTCTTCCTGGTATTTCCATTAGCAAACCCTACCGAATAGGACCCAGGATGGATTTGCCTTACATTGAGCTCTGAACTATAAGTGGGTGGTTTTAACAAGGCTTCAGCGGTTTTTCCACCCACATCCTATCACAGGTCCAGATGCACCATATCATCATTGTATACCAAAGGAACAATGTAGGAGGGATGACAATGGCCACCAGAAGATTTGGCCAGGCCACTACTGGCTCCCACATCTTGGAAAACAATAGATGTATGAAGCAATATGGTATAGTGGAAAGATTGCTGGATTTGAAGTCGGCAGAGACTTGGGTTCAAGTCTTACTTCTGTTCCTTGGATAGGTCATTTACTCTCTGGGCCTTCATTTATAAAATGGAGATAATAACTGCAATAATCACCTCATTGAGTACTTCACGTAAAGCAATTTTTAAACTTCAAGCCTTATGTAAGTGTCAGCTATTAGTAAGATCTGGGGATCATTTATCAGCTTTCTAAGTCACTCTTTTTATCCCTAACAGTCAATAGGGATGCTCAGTTGGAATTACCTGTGTGTAACCAAGAGGGCAGATGAAAGATAGAAGTGGTATCTTTATTGTGTGTGGGGTTTTTTTTTTGGGGGGGGGCAATGAGAGTTAAGTGACTTGCCCAGGGTCACACAGCTAGTGTCAAGTGTCTGAAGCTGGAATTGAACTCAGGTCCTCCTGAACCCAGGTCCAGTGCTCTATCTACTGTGCCACCTCGCTGCCCCGGTGATGTCTTTATTGAAGAGAAGGTGAGACCCAGAAGTGGAAATCCAAGAAGAGCAGAGAGGTTTGGATAAGACTAGTCCTCTCCCAAGACAGAAACTAAGAGAAATCACATCTAGCACCACTTATGTTCCAGTTAACATCAAGTATCCCTTGATCAATCAACATGCATTTATTCAGTGTTAGAGAAGCAGTGAGTTGCAGTGCACTGAGGGCTGGCTTTGAAACCAGAAGGACCTGGATTCCAGTCTTGGCTGGGACACATTACTTGTTGTATGACCCTGGGTAAGTCATTTAAGCTCTCCATGTTCCAGGCAATTCCCTAAGACTATAAATTTCTGTGAAGGTACCAGAAAGTCTTTCCCCATCTTTCTTTCTTTCTTTCTTTCTTTCTTTCTTTCTTTCTTTCTTTCTTTCTTTCTTTCTTTCTTTCTTTCTTTCTTTCTTTCTTTCTTTCTTTCTTTCTTTCTTTCTTTCTTTCTTTCTTTCTTTCTTTCTTTCTTTCTTTCTTTCTTTCTTTCTTTCTTTCTTTCTTTCTTTCTTTCTTTCTTTCTTTCTTTCTTTCTTTCTTTCTTTCTTTCTTTCTTTCTTTCTTTCTTTTTTGCGGGGCAATGGGGGTTAAGTGACTTGCCCAGGGTCACACAGCTAGTAAGTGTCAAGTGTCTGAGGCCAGATTTAAACTCAGGTCCTCCTGAATCCAGGGCTGGTGCTTTACCCACTGCGCCACCTAGCTGCCCCCTCCCCATCTTTCTTAATTCTTTTTTTTTTTTTTTTGGTGGGGCAATGAGGGTTAAGTGACTTGCCCATGGTCACACAGCTAGTAAATGTCAAGTGCCTGAGGCCAGATTTGAACCCAGGGCTAGTGCTCTATCCACTATGCCAACTAGCTTTCCCCATCTTTCTTAATTCTTGGGCTCCCCCCCTTGGCCCCACCCCAGCCACACACACATTGATTATTTCTTATTTATCTTGTATATAGCTTATTTTTATATAGTTATTTGCATGTTGTCTCCCCCATTAACTTGTGAGCCCCTCAAGGGCATGGTCTTTCTTTGTATCTCCAGGACTTAGCACAATGCCTAGCACATAGTAGGTACTATTGACTGACTGACCTACTAGTTTCTTCACTAGGAGTTCTCCGTAGCAATGAAACCCCAGGTTCATTCCCTATCCCCAGTGGGTTCTAGGCACTGTTCTAGGCTATGAATACAATTAAATAAATGAAATTATGATTTTGATACATTTAAATTAGTCATGTCTTCAAGGAATTTACATTTGATACATAATAGGATAACGTCTATTGTGAGATTTTGAAGACTTTTCATAACCCTGTGGCCACTCCTTCATGTATAGCCTCAGGGTCATCTCTTGAATCCCGGCTGGGACCATTTTTATGCCTCTTTTCATTGCTTTGAGTCGAGGACCTGGTCTGCATGGTCTCTTCTAGTTGGAATCGCCAATTGCTTCTGACCAGACACTGAATAACTAAACAGCAAAAGGAGCTGTTAGCCACAGGGTACCTGAGTTTGAGGATTTTTGTTTTAGAAATTGCATTGTAAATAATGGCTCTTCAATGAAGGGACCTAGTGACTGACAATTTCTGCAAAAGGATGGACCCCATGACCCTAGCCTCATTAGCACCTGGTTCTCTTCCAGTATTCCAGCCCAGTGAGGTTTCTTTCTCTTAACCCCACCCTCTTCTTGTTTTTATCATTTTCTCCATTCTAGGAAGGACATGTGCTTTTGTACATGGGTGAACTATCCTGCTAATGCAGGTCACTCTACTGGGGAGTGCTCAGTATTGCCTAAGCACTCAGTATTGCCATTTTTGTTACTACCTGGGGCATTGCTGTTCTCTCTGCCTTCATATTGTTGATCACTATGGTATCCAGGTGGAAAGAGGCGGGGAGAAGAAATGTCCTTAAATAATCTACCCCTTGATGCATGATAGGATATGAATGCGTGGGGAGCTTTAATTACTTGTGGGCAGACCCCTAGCTAAGCCAGATGCCATCTCTGGAGATTGCTTGTTCTTTCTCCAAACTTTGAGACTTAGTGTGTTTATTAAAGATGCCTGAAGATCTAATATGCAATAATATGCTTTGCCTTCAGGGATGAACAGGTTTAGCCATCATGGTGAATAAGTAGAAGGTGCTTCATTCTCCTACACAGTTCTCCGTTATTCCTCCTAGCCCTTGTTTCCTCAGCTAGCTATCTTTACCTTCATTCTCCCCTGTGGCTAGGACAATAGCTACCTTTTTTTCCTTCCAAAAATGAGCTCCCTTGTTTTTGTTTAATTATTTGTTTTCACTTTAAAAAGCATTTCGATTTTATTAGTAGCCTCTGCCACTGAGAGGCAAGAGGTGGGAGTATGATATTTTGGTTGAGAATTTTCTGGCATAAAAGGAAATGGCTTGGTTTACCAAGGACGTAGCCTGATACACATATGTGAAGTAGCCTATAGGATATCTTGTATTTATGTCCATTTGAGAGGCAGTGTAATGGAAAGTATGCTAGATTTGCAATCAGGAGAGATCTGGCTTTGAATTTCAGCTTTGATACTACCTATGGGATGTTGGGTCAACCACAGCCTCTGTTTCCTCTGTAAAACAGGAATAGAGAAAGGTTTTTATTGGCATAGGGATCTCTCAAATAAGGAAACTGCCTTTACTAATATAGGTCAGCACCTTCTCTGAACATATAGTCTCAGGAAGTTGCCTAGCGTAATGTTGTTGGGCCTGAGTATGGCCCAAACCTCACTAAACTATCATTGTGAAATATTTAACAAAATAAATAGAATAAAACAGAATATAGATAATGTTAATATGTGGTTTTCCAAGTCAATATATGACCCTTAGTCATCTTGATGTATGGTTTAATGGCACCTGTTTCTATTTGAGCTTGACAACACTGTCCTAGGGTGCCAAGAGGTTAAGTGAATTCCCTAATACACCACAAACCAATATTTGTCAGAGGAAGAAATTGAACCCAATTCTTCCTGACCTCAAGGCCAACTTCCTAGTCACTACATGATGCTGCCTGTCATGCACCAAATGGGGATGATAATACTTATAGTATTTACTTCATAGTTATTGAGAGAATCAAATGGGATAATGAATGTAGAGCACTTTATAAACACTAAAACTTTATATAAATGGTAATCCATCATCATCTTCATCATCATCTCCCCGAATGGGGTGAGGGATGGGAATGGGCAGTGACATATACCGTCCGTAGAAACATTATCCAAAGTAGTTTGGAAGTTTTGTAAAGGCGGCCCAATCTTGAGATTACAAGTAAACATGGTTTAAGAGGAAATGAAGAGGAAGCAGAGATTTTGGGCAGGGTCCAGCTGCTCTGTTTGAATAGTTGAGCTCTTGCAGAAGAGGAGTTTAGGGAGCTTGTGACTCACCTTATACAGGTAAGAGGAAGAAGTTGTTTCCTTGTAGATCACTGTTTTTAATCTAGCTTGTTACATTCCTATGGGACTCATCAGAGTAAGCTAGTGGTTTTATCGTGGCTTTCCTATAGACTAGGAATTATTCCTATCTTCAGTTAGATCTTGGGGGGCTTATATCATTGGTGTGGCACTGGCTGGCCATAGATCCTAATATTACAATACCTCACATTTGTGAAGTGTTATCTCATTTTACTTTTATAGCAGCTTAAAGTTTGAAAACATATATCACACATTATTTGATTCACCATAATTTAGGAAGAAGTTTCCTGAAGAAGGTTGATCAAGTTAAATAATAGAGAAGAAGTGAAAAAAAAATGCTTGAATCATCTAGAAAAATCTCCTTAGAACTCTTTCTTTTTCTATACTGACTCTTCCTGCCCTCAACTGATTTTCCTTTCCCTGGGAATGGTCAAAGGACTGACAAATCCAGAGGATTTGTAAGAAGTGCTTTTACCAAGATCCTTGGATGGTTGGCCAAGAAAACCCCAAATGGGGGTCACAAAGAGTCAGCCATGACTGAATGACAACTACTACTACTTCTAGTACAAAGATCGGTCCTAAGGAGGGAATAAGATAATTTTGTGAACAAGATACTAGAGTGGTTTGCCCTTTACTTCTCTAGCTCATTTTACAGGTGAGGAACTGAAGTAAATGGGGTTAAGTGACTGGCACAAGACCACATAGCTAATAAGTGTCTGAGTCCAGATTTGAACTGAAGAAGATGAGTCTTCCTGATTCCTCGCTGGTATTTTATCTACTGTATCACCTAGCTACCCAATTAGTATGGCTACTCCTGGCCTTATGTCTTTGGACTCTATTTATGGCTTTGTTTTTCTAGAGCACCCGAGAATCTGAATCAGAAAGTATCTTGAAATAGCCAGTATACTTTTATCCTGAGAGATAGTTATGATAGCTAGTGTGGCATAGTGTTATAATCAAGGTAGAAATCAGGAAGATCTAGGTTCACTTACCTCCTCTGACAGTATCTGTGACCTGGATGAGTCACTTCAAGTCTTTTAGCCTCAATTTGCTAATCTATAAAAACACAGTCTAACCAGGTCTCATTTGTCCCCATTCAATAAACTCCAGTGACTTCCTGTTTCCTCCCGAATCAAACAGAAAATCCTATGCTTGCCTTCTACCCTATCCCCTTCCTGACTTTCCAGTCCTCTCAGAGCTTACTCTCCTGCATGTTCTCTGCATTCCAGTGGCACACTGGCCTCCTTGCTGTTCCTTGAACATCTTCCAATTTGGGCATTTTTGCTGGTGGTCTCTCATTCCTCCTTCTCATCTGCCCCTTCTGGCTTCTTTGACTTCCTTCAAGTCTCAGCTAAAGTTTCCCGTCCTCCTTCATCTTAGAGCCTTTCTTCTGAGACCACTCTCAATTTATTCGGTACATAGTTATTTGCATGCTGAGTTTCTTTAGTCTTTGAAAGCTTGGTGAGTGTTGAAAATAGTCTTCAAATCAAAACCTTTCTGAGCCCTCCCAATTAGACTGTAAGTAACTTGAGAGCAGGCACTGTTTTTTTTTTTACCTTTGTGTGTGTGTATGTATGTATGTGTGTGTGTGTGTGTGTGTGTGTGTGTGTGTGTGTGAAAGAGACAGACAGACAGAACAGACAGACAGAGACAGAGAGAGAGAGAGCACAGTGCTAAGGCACAGTGCCTGGTACAGAGTAGATGTTTAATAAATACCTGTTGACTGACAATAAAATAGTAATGCTAATATCTGTAGTACCTATCTCACATGTCCAGTGTAAGGTTCAAAGAAAATGATCTCTCTATCTCTGTAGTGTACTTTGCAAGTTTTGAAGAGCTACATAAATATGGGTTGTTATCATCATCCTCTTGGTCTCCCTCCCTGACAACCCAACCTTTAACCAATGGAAACTTCCTTTTGGGGGTGGTGGTTAAAATCTAAGGTACACTTCAAGATGGCTGAGGAATATGTTTTTTTCAAGGACTTCTGGATCAGAAACCAGGGTCACTTTTTCTTTTTTTTCTTTTTTAGTGAGGCAATTGGAGTTAAGTGACTTGCCCAGGGCCACACAGCTAGTAAGCGTTAAGTGTCTGAGGCTGGATTTGAACTCAGGTACTCCTGACTCCAGGGCCAGTGCTCTATCCACTGTGCCACCTAGCTGCCCCCAGGGTCACTTTTTCTCTGGGTGGGAGACAGCAGTTTACAGATTGGGACATGAGAATAAGTGAGGGCTTTAGGAAAGGTCAAGTAAAGAATTCATTTCTTCCCTTTTCTCCAACTAGCTTCTTCTCTCCATTTCATTTGTTCTCCAATCATCTTTTCTTCCCCACCCCCCCCACTCCTCCTGAAGACTAATGTGATAATTGCCATGTGCTCCTGTTTACTCAGGGAGGGGGTGGGTCTGCCACCCCCAACTGGGCAGGTTCCCAAAGGAAAACATTCTCCCTGCCTGGGTTCTGGTACCCACTGAGCATTTTCCCTGCGCAGGTGTACCGCCACCCCCGGACCTTTTAATCACCGTCTGTCATCATCCCCATATAGTGTGTGCACACGTGTGTGTGTGTGTGTGTGTGTGTGTGTGTGTGTGTGTGTGTGTGTGTGAGAGAGAGAGAGACTGACTCCCAGGGGATTAGAGCCTGCAGGTGAAAAAGGAAGGTGAGAACCAGAGGAAGAGGGAAGCCTCAAGTTGACAGCCATGAGCAAGCATTCTGGTCTACTGAGAGTTGTATCAGCTAAAGAGGGAGACATTGACCATAGGGAGGACACTCTTCTTTTGTCTAAGTGTTCTTTTCTTCGGGTCCTCTTTGAGAGGGGGCTCCTCTCTGATTAGGGTTCTACCCTTAGTTCCTTTTCTTTTTTGGCTAATCCTAGTAACCTGAGGAGGAAATAAGAGGAGAGGCAGGTAAATGGGTATTCTGAACTCAGCAGAGGATTCTGGGTAATATTGGTATTTTTCACCAGAGTGGGCCTTGTTTAGAGTAGTTTGCAATGACTTCCCAGTGTCTCTGAAGCAAGAGCAGATGAAAACCTATAATAATAATAATCCGTGAAAGCAGCTTGTGAGAATAGAGCCTGTCACTTGTTGGGGGGTGGAAGGAGGGGGTTAGTAGAGAAAGAATGAAAGAGAGAAACACACACACACACACACTTACCCTTCTCTCTTCCACCCCCCTGCTATGAGACAGACACATGCACACCATGAGAGAGACAATAGTCACAACTCAGGGGTTTAACTTGCACCGTTCACTTCACGTTTCTCCCCTCCTGCTTGGTGCTAAGGCAGTTGCTGCCTCCAGAGCTGTTGATGACTTTTAAAAAATGTTATTTTTTCCCTCTCTTAAAAGACACTTCAACAGTCGTCTCTCCTACACTGGACAATTTTAAGATTTTTAATAATGATGAATCAGATGCAGATTGAAGGCTTAATTAGCCCTGGAGAGAAAGTAAGAAAGAAAAAAAAAGACACTTTCCACCCTGAGGGAAGGACTGATGCCCATTGCATCCCCACTGCTGCCTGGGCTTGTCCCTCTGCCCAATTGGCCCTTGGCACTGATTCATCAATCACTAAACAAGGTGGGGTGAGACGCCCCTGGTAAGAGAAAGCACAGGGGGAAAAAGGCTGAGAAGGGAGGCTGAGAGGGGGCAGCAATTCTATTAAAAGGTCTGTGAATAATCTAGGAAGGATGTCAAACAGCTTTCTCCAGAAAAACCTTTTAAGCTGTCAATCATCTTTAATCATTCCCCAGGGCAGTGGCTGTATCCACTGCTCACTTACTGCTGTTCATCATCGTCTTTGTTGTCATTGGGTAATGCCAATCAGTCATCATGGTGGCCCTGGCGTTGTGAGAGGTGCCACTCAGAGTGGTTTTATCTAAACAAAGAGGTGTAAGACAGACTCCTTACCCTTGATGTGTTCTAGCCTTAGAGAAGAGGGGGTCTGGGGTATGGTTCTATAGGAAGTAAAACAAGTATGCTCCAAAAAGCACTAATCCATCAATCATTGGAACTAACCAGACTTCTTCTTGCCTTTCCTACACAGAGTTGTATATATAAACAAGGCTGTTCCCGGATCATTTAATTCATCATGCAGTAGGGACTTCGACATCAACTCTCTCAGAAATGCCTCAATTAAAATCCTTTCAAGAAAGAGAGCCCATAATGACCCTCCATAGCTTATTATTATTTTTTGAGGTGAGGCAATTTGGGTTAAGTGACTTGCCCAGGGTCACAAAGCTAGTAAGTGTCAAGTGTCTGAGGCTGGATTTGAACTCAGGTCCTCCTGAATCCAGAGCCAGTGCTCTTATACGCTGCACCACCTGGCTGCCCCATCCATAACATTAATAGTAATAACTGATATTTATACAGCAATTTAAAATTTGCAAGCATTTTACTTACAATATTTTATCTGATTGTCACTACTACACTATAAGATAAGCACAGATGAGGAAACTGAAGCTCATAGAAGTTGCATAATTATGAAGGTTCAGATAGAAGATTTGAAACTGGGTATTCCCAAGATCGAGAGGTCTTGAGGACAAGGAATGTCTTTTGCCCCTTTTTGTATCCCCAGCACTTAGCACAGTGCCTGGAATATAGTTGGCACTTAACACATTTATTGAGTAACTGACTGACTCCAAATATAGCATGTTACCCACGAAACCACATTGCCTACTTGCTATCCTGGCAGCTGGAATAATTCTTTTGGATGTCTGACTTAAGTCTCCTTTACTCTGATTTAAATTGATTCTATTTGAGTTGTTCATTGTTTAGAAGAGGACCAATGACATCACCAATGATGTCTTGACTTTTGCATGAATTGGATTTAAGAGAAGTAGAGTTGCACAGTTGTCAGTCTCATTCTCTCTTCAGTAGAACTAAAGTCATGGGCCATATATGTTACATTTGGAAGGATTTGGGCTCTGCTGATCCTGCTTAGTAGAAAGAGATTTTTCTCCCTGAAACTATTCCCAAATCCCATCACTGAATTGTGTTGGGGAGCGAACAAAGATACAGGGTTGAGGTTAGGTGTGAAGGGAAAGGTTGTTCCCAAAATTATTATGGGAAATCTCTGCTGCTTCAGAAGGTGATGAGTGACTAGTTGAAGGACTTGGAGGATAGACATCACAGATCATAACATGTTATCCCTTTTACAGATGAGGAAATCAAAGTTGAGAAAAAGTAACTTAGTGCACTTGTCTCAATGCTTTGAACATTCTAAGTGTTCCAGACCAAGTTTGCTGGTTTGGATGGTCCCGTAATAATATGACACTAGAACTTAGACCTACTGATTTCCAGTTCAGTGCTCTTACCCATGCCATACACTGTTTCTCATTGTGGAAAATATGGAGGGGAGAATATGAAAGAAGTGAGAGTCTAATGGAAAGGGTACTAGATTTGGAATTCAAATCCTTATTTGACTATTTGTTATCCATGTGACTGTTTCTGAGGCTCAGCTTCCTAAAATATAATATGAAAGGGTTAGACTAGATGATTTTTAAGGTCATTTAATGTTTTTAATCCTAAAGAGACCAACTAGAAAAGAAGATTATGGTCAATAAGCATTCATTAAGCATTTACTTTGTACCAGGCACTGTTCTAAGTACTGGGGTTACATGGATAGACCCCCCCCCCAAGATTGAGGGGATCTGAGAAAGGCTCTTTGCAGAAGGTGGGATATTAACTCAGGCTTGAAGGAAGCCAAGAATGCCAAAAAGCAGAGATGATAAGGGAGAGATTGTCAGGCATAGGGGATAGACAGTGAAAATGCCTGGAGTTGAGACAAAGAGTCAGGTTCAAGGAACAGCAAGGAAGCCAGTATCATTGGATGGCTCAGTATGGAAAGGAGTCATATAAGGGGACTGGAATGTTAGAAAGGGACTAAGGAAAATCTTTAAAAGCCAAGAAGAGAATTTTTGGCATTCAAAAGAAGAGATACAATGAAGAAAAATGTGAATGTGAATTTTTTAGCTGTAGAAATGAGAGAAAAAAGGATTGATCATTGATATCAAAAGCAGTTTGTTGATAGATTTCTGGGCTGGCAACCAAGAGATCTAAGTTCTTAACCCAACTCTGTGGCCAAGCCACTGCTTCAAGCAATAATAATGTGGTGCAATGTGTACCCCCCCCCCAAGAAATTACTCTGGGAGGAGATGGAGGATCATGAGGAAAAAGATAATTTCATTTATGCACCTGTACCACAATCAAGATTGGCATGCATTTTCTAGTTTATTCTATATGAGCATCAGACAAGGAGAAAATTCTTTAAACCTAGATTTACTTCATTGTATCTGTCCCTTAGAGGCAACATGATTATTAGAGAGAATGTTGGGTTTAGACTCAGAAAGATCTGGGTTCAAATCCCAATTTTATTACTAGTTATATGACCTTAAAATAAGCAGTTAAATCTTTTTGTGCCTCAGATAAAAATAACAACAATCACAACAGCTAGCTTTTATATGGCACTTCAAGGTTTTGCAAAGGTATTTTACACACATATGATCTCTGGGAGTCATAGAGAAATTAAGAGTAGCATTGGTGGAAGGGGTTATTCATATTGATGATATGGCAGATCCTTCTGTAATTTCATGGTCTTTTGGGTGACTGAGGGTTGCCATCAGAGACTTCATTCCTGCTAGTTGGGATTGTACCATGAAAGGCTTGTGTGTGCTGAGGTAGAGAAAAGAGGTGCCTTATACACTATAATTACAACTAATCAGGATGCGGCCATCCATCTTTTAACTCTGCTGTGAGTATGTGACTTGACCTCACAAATCCAAATCCAAAGTCGAGAGAAGCACTTCATAATAGGATGTAAATATATACTCTTTAAGCTGTGATTGTAGTGGGAATAATGACGGCTCACATTTATGTAGCACTTGACAGTTTACAAAATGCTTTCCTCCCAACAACTCTGACACAAAGTAGTGCAAAGTGTATTATTCCCATTTAACAGGTGAGGATACAGTCTGAGAGAGATTCCATTGATTTTTTAATGTTGCATAATTGGTGTTAAGCTATGATTCATGCCCAGGTTTTTTGATTCTAGGTTCAGTGCTAGGTTTATCTGTTTATTTATTTATAAAATTCTAAAAATTAAATAATTAGGGGTTTTTTTTGTTTGCTTTTTTTTTTTTTTAACCACACCACACTTCCCCTCTTGGGTACCTCTGGTTTGACAGTATGACTGTTTTTCTATCTTCCAGACCAATGATGCCTTAGGAGCCACCTGGAATTGGCTGTACTTCATTCCCCTCATCATCATCGGATCTTTCTTTGTTCTCAACCTTGTCCTGGGAGTGCTTTCCGGGTAAGCAAACTTATCTTGGCCTTTCTTGTATTTGCTATTCAATATAGACTTGCTTCTTCTCCCCATTGTAAGGCTCGGATGTCTTGGTTCTGGGGATGCAGACATCTCAGGGCTTCTTCATGGCAAGATGCTCCATAGCCTTCCCTTTCTCAGGAATTTCAGTGCAGTGATATTGACCCAAGATCTAAGCAAAGGGCTCCAATGACTAGCACCACTGGGCTGTTTCTCAAAGCCCCAGCTGAGACTTGGAAATAAATGCCGAGATCTGTGATTGGAGCAATTTAAACTCTTCAGTTATTTCCAGTTGTGTCCAACTCTTTGTGACCCCATTTAAGATTTTCTTGGCAAAGATACTGGAGTAGTTTGCTATTTCCTTTACCAGGTCATTTTACAGATGAGATACTTAGTTAGATAGGGTTAAGTGACTTACCCAGGGTCACAAAGCTAGTAAGTGTCAGAGGCCTGAGGTCTTCCTGACAACAGGCCCAGCAATCTATTCACTGTATCACTTTGGTGCCCCAACTTAAATTAGTCAGCCTTTATTGAATGCCCAAACCTTGTCCCAAACTGTGCTGCCCCTTGGGGAATACAAGAGAAAATTTAGACGTGGCACTGGTCCTTGAGAAGCTTATAAACTTTACAGGGGGATAATACACACATTGAAAAATCAGAGAACACATAAAATTAAGAGTAAGAACTTTGTAGTGCAGATAATAAGCATGTTGAGAGCTTAGTGATAGGAGAGATCACTGAGAGGAGTTTTCATGGAGGGAGACTTCATGAAGGATAGATTGGTTTGGGATCGGAGGTCAGGATCATAGATCATAGGTAATATTACATAGCTAGATCTGGGCAGGACCTCGGAGGCTATCTTGTCAAATCTACTCATTTTATTGGTGAGGAAACTGAAATGTAGGGAGGTTAAGCGAATTGCCCAAGGTCATACAGGTACTGAGCTCTGGCAACAGGATTTGAATCCATCTCCTTTGATTCCACAGCTTTTTCTACTTTACAATTTCTGTTTTTGTTGTTTGTCCTTTTCAAGAGGATGATTGGAGATGGCATTGGATGTTTAAGGCAATTGGGGTTAAGTGACTGGCCCAGGGTCACACAGCTAATAAGTGTCTAAGGTGAGATTTGAATTCAGTTCCTCTCAACTCCAGGGCCAGTGCTCTATCCACTGCACCACCTATGCTGCCTTCTGAAGGAAGATTATGGGTATTTTGTATAAAGAGCAGCATGAACTTGCAGAGGCAAGAATTAGTATGGTATGTGTATGGCAGCAGTGTGACTGACCTGACTTTAAAAACATCAGAGAGGCTAATAATTTCTAGTCTCTCCTTAATGATAATTTTATACTTCAAAAGGTACAAGAACTAACTAGATGGGAACTTCTTTTCTGTAATTATTTGTCAGCAACATGGAAGAAGTGATTTGCTGGAGTGGGAATGTTGGGAACCTGAGGGAAAGCCACTACTCCATCTGAGAGTGTGTGATGAAGAAGCGGGGCGCGGGGGGGCGGGGTGGTGGTGGTGGAAATGATAGACATAGCCTGATGTGTGTTAAATTTTAGGACAGCAGCTTTTAAACGTTCATAGAAAGGATAATAAGGATTACATCGCTTAAAATACTACAGATCATGTCATTCCTGGAGGGATAGGAAACTCTCAAGAATGAAATTCTAAAGATTCAAAGATATACGCTTCTAATGAGGAATAGTTGTGTAAAGATACTGATGTAACATTGCAGGGAGCTCACCCATCAAATCAGGTTTGAAGAATAGCTGCACAAAAGATGGAATAATGGGCAAGTAACAGAGGGTGAATACTAAAGCATGGCATGGTGCTATGTATTCCTTTCCCAAGTGTTTACTGGTTAGTCCTTTAATAAAATAATATATAAGCAAGCTATGGGGATTTAAGTGAGTACCTTCCCTCGATTAGTTCAAGGCATTTGGCCCAGATAAACTTTAGCCCAGGGCAGTGAAGGAACTGGCATTTGTAACTGCTGAGCCATCACCAGTGATTTTTTTTTTTTTAGTGAGGCAATTGGGGTTAAGTGACTTGCCCAGGGTCACACAGCTAGTAAGTGTTAAGTGTCTGAGGTAGGATTTGAACTCAGGTCCTCCTGAATCCAGGGCCGGTGCTTTATCCACTGCGCCACCTAGCTGCCCCTAGTGATTTTTTTAAGGATCATAGATAACAGGAGAGGTACCATTTGACTATAGGAAGACAGTTGTCCTGGTTTCAAAAAAAAAAAAGGAAAGAGTTGAGTTTATAAACTTGAGCTTTACTTATTTTGGTGCTTGATAGAATTCTAGAATGCATGGTTCAAGGACTGGCTAGTGAACATCTGCCAATGGAAGCAGTGATCCAAAGTGCTCTTCATTTTAAGAGCAGACTAGTGGCATCGTAGTCAGTCCTTTCTTTCTTTCTTTCTTTCTTTCTTTCTTTCTTTCTTTCTTTCTTTCTTTCTTTCTTCCTTTCTTTCTTTCTTCCTTTCTTCCTTTCTTGCTTTCTTACTTTGTTACTTTCTTAATTTCTTTCTTTCTTTCTTTCTTTCTTTCTTTCTTTCTTTCTTTCTTTCTTTCTTCCTTTCTTCCTTCCTTCCTTCCTTCCTTCCTTCCTTCCTTCCTTCCTTCCTTCCTTCCTTCCTTCCTTCCTTCCTTCCTTCCTTCCTTCCTTCCTTCCTTCCTTCCTTCCTTCCTTCCTTCCTTCTTTCTTTCTTTCTTTCTTTCTTTCTTTCTTTCTTTCTTTCTTTCTTTCTTTCTTTCTTTCTTTCTTTCTTTCTTTCTTTCTTTCTTTCTTTCTTTCTTTCTTTCTTTCTTTCTTTCTTTCTTTCTTTCTTTCTTTCTTTCTTTCTGGTTTAGCAGAGTAGTGGAGAGAATTTCTGTAGACCTAGTTTACTTAGATTTTTGCAGAGCATTAGACAAAGTTTCTCCTGCTATTCTTGTGGACAAAATGAAGAGCTATGAACTACATGATGGTACAGTTAGTTGCATCCAAAATTGGTTGAATAGCCACACCCAATGTGTTGTGATATCCATTTGGAAGGGGATCGCTCATGCATTATCCAAAGGAAATTCTCCTTGACCCTGTGCTCTTTGACATTGTTATCAATGACTTGGGTAAATGTCATAGAGTTAAACTAGAAGATCTTAAAGATTGCCTTGTCATTAGTCCAAAGACAACAAGAAATATTTCCTCTGGTACTTTGTCATTTCATATTGCTGTATCCATGACAAGTAGCAGTATTTGTCAAAATACCACCATGAAAATACTTTCCCATATCTTTCTATATATATTCAAGAGAATAAGGAGATAGAAAAATCCTTCAAAGAACTTGGTGCAGGGCCCTTCAAATTGAATCAACATATACATGAGTCCTCAGTGACTTTTATGCAAAGATATTGTTAGGGGAGAATAATGAAAAAATACATTGGAAAACATGGTTCAGGAGGAAAAAAATGAGAGAGGTTAAAGTAATAACTTTTTATAACTTCTTTTCTTTTTGTCAAGTCAGGAGGTGCTGGACATGATATGGTAAGCACCAAGTAACACTGTAAATAATGAAACTGATCACATTATAGCAAATAAAAAAGTATTGATTGATAAAAATCACTCATGTTTATACAATATTTTAAGGTTTGTAAAGCATTATATATATATTCCTTATATAGATATACTCTGTGTATATACACTCATATATATATTCTCTATATACACATATTTGTGTATATATACACATGTGTATATGTGTATGTATATATGTGTGTGTATATTATATATAACATATATAAAACCTCATATCTGTGTGTATATTTGTATGTATGTGTATACATACACACATATTTCATCCTCATAACTCTGTGGGGTAGGTACTATCCATATACATACATAAATATTCATATTTATACACATATATAGATCTATCTATCCATCTAATCTCCATATAGATAGATCTAAATGTCTATCTCTAGCTTTCATCTCTCTTCTGAATCCCAGACCCACAATTTTGCCATGGAAATTTCCCCCTTGTCTCTGCCTCTTATTTTCTCTGGTATTCTTCAAGTCTTCAAGACTCAGCTCAAATACCACTTTCTGCAAGAGACTTTTCCAGGCACCCCCCCCCCTGCTTCCTCCTTCTCTTCCTCCTCCTTGTCTTCCTCCCTAGTTGTCTTTCTGCCTCAAGCCCATCTCTTCCCCCATGCAGATTTCACACAGCTGTCATACTGCTTTTCCTAAAGTATAAATCTTACTGTGTCACTCCATTGCTAGATAAATGTCAATGGCTCCCTGTTACCCCTAAAAACCAATAAAACCTCCTCTATGTGACATGTTAAGTCTTTCACAATCTGGCTCTGAGCTATCTTTCTATTCTTATTGTACATTCCTCTCTTCTATGCATTCCACAGTCCAGCCAAAGTAACCTTGCTTCTCTTTGTGTTACATCTTCTCCCTCTGTGATACTGACCTGACCATCTCCCATGCCTGGAATGTCCTGTTTCTGAGAATCCCTTGTTTCCTTCAAGACTTGACTCAAGTGACACCTTCTCCATGAAGCTTTTGTCTTTCCCCATCATCTTTTGTAATTATTCTGTATCTATTTGTTTGTATGTGGACTGGTTGTAAGTTCCAAGGGAACAGAGACTGTTTTCATTTTTGTTTAATGCCCAGCAGATAGCTGGACACACATCAGGGACTTGAAAACCATGTATTCACTCAATGAATGATGTGCATCTGAGACAGACCACCCGAAACCATAGACTGAATACTGACTCACTCCTACAAATCTGCATTTGTTCCCCTTATGACCTTGTCCCAACCCCCTTAATGTAAGCATTCCTGGAGGGTCTTCCTGAAGCCTTCTGTCTATTTATTGTCACTTACTCCCATAGTTTCAACTGGCACATCTTTGTACCTGATTCTGAAATCTAGGTCTCCAGTCCCTATCTCTCTTCTGAGTCCGGGACCCACAATTCCACTCCTATAAACACCTCCACCTGGATGTTCCGTAATGAGACTCCAAACTCAATATGCTCAACTGTTTGTCTCTCCCCCCTCCCCATACCTGTTTCACCCTCTTCTGACCTCAGTACTTCTGTTTGTAGTACTACCAATCATGTTCTCCCACACAGAACCTTGAGTTTATCCTTGATAAACCTCTCCCTTACCTCTCATATTCAGTTACTGAGTCCCATCAATCCCACCTCCACAACCTGTCTTGCATCTATCTGGACTCTGTAGTCTCCCTGACATTACCCTAGTACAGGTCCTTATTACCACCCACCTGAATTACTGCAATAACCTCCACCCCCACCATCCTCCAATCTGTTTCATACTGTTGGCAGGATATTCTGTCTGACTCACCAATATGGTCATGTCATTCCACTATCCAAAAATTCTCAGTGGTTTCCTCTGGCCTCAAGTCAAGTTCAAAACCTTTGCATGGCATTCAAGGCCTTCTATATATTGATATCACCTTATTTTTCCAGTTTTATCTCATATTACTCCCCTCCATAACATTTATACTTCAGCCAACCTTGAATGTTCTCTGGTCATGGGACAAGCCTTGTGGAAGCCCATCTCTTTGGCTTTCCTCATAGCAGTCTATGTGACCAGGATGTGTCACACTTTCCCCTCTTCACATGAATACTCACTCATCCTCACTTTATATTTATTTCTAGAATGATTTCATTTTCCATATTTTCTATTTCTTATAACAAAGCACTTGTTTATCATATTTAAGTGTTTATGTTTTATCCCCCTACAGAGAATGAGTGTCATAAAGGCAGGGACCAAAAAAAAAAAAAAAGAGAGAGAGAGAAAACTTCATATCTATCACAAAGTGTTCTGTACACTGTAGGTTCTTACTAAACGTTGGATGAATTTGAATAAAATTTGGAAGAGTCAGAGATTTGTAGATGCATTTGTTTCTCTCTTCCCATTCCCCTAATCCCATAACCTCCACAAAGATCTAGTCTCTGCAACTCAATCAGATAGATGCCCCATAGTCTCACTTGCTTTTTCAGGTGGTTTGATTAAAGTGTCTGGGGTTTCATTTGGAGAATTTTTTGTGTGTGAGGCAATTGGGGTTATGTGACTTGCCCAGGGTCACACAGCTAGTAAGTGTTAAGTGTCAGAGGCTGGATTTGAACTCAGGTCCTCCTGAATCCAGGGCCGGTACTCTATCCACTGCACCAACTAGCTGCCCCTCATTTGGAGAATTTAACATAGTTTCAGGGACAAGGAAGAATAGACAGGGAGGATAGAAAGTGTGTGCTGACAAATCATTGGTGCTATCCAATCAATCTCAAATGTGAGACTGTACTGTGTCTTAAGTTGAAAATGAGGCAAGGCACTAATGTATAGGAGTATGTCTTAATGACCAAAATTTATATCTATATTCTGTCTTACATTGCATAATGTCTTGTATTATAATCTTGTGAAGTAGATAAGTATGATTATTCCCATTTCAGAGATCAGGAAACTGAGGCTTAGAGAAGTTAAATGACTTACCTATAATCACACACCTAGTGTCAAAGCCAAGACATAAATCAATAATTATAATCATTATAGTACACTTCATAGACATATATTTGGTAACCTTCTTGCTGATGGATTGTTTCTGGTCATTGCCCAGACCTGATCATTACTTATAACGGATTTAGCTCTATGATCCAGAACTCTGAAATTCCTTCCTCTGATTAACAGAATCCTTTCCCTCCATCTTTCCCTCTGTTTTGCTCCTACTAAACTGATTATTTATCTTTAACTCTATCTTTAGTCCTCCCACCTTATCCTCCTTCCCCAGTCCATCACCCTTGCTCTCATCTGACTTCCCTGCTTTTGAAATTTGACCCTTTAGCTAACTAGTTTAACTATACACTGTCCTCTCCCTTCAAAGCCTGAGCTTCCGTATCTTATCACTGCTAGTGCCTTGCCAAACTACCTGTAATGGATCACCCTGACCATTTGCCCTCTCTATCACTTGATTTCTGCTGGAGGAAGTCACACAACTGTGCTGGCTGGCATCAGAAATTTATATGATCTCATCTCAGCCCGGTCCTTATAGATATCTTGACTCTTCAGTGATTGATTCTATGTCACCCTTTCTACAACTACTGCTCCGAAACTCTTCTCTCTTCTCTCCCTCTCAGCAGAAGACCTCACACCTCCTACTACTGAGAAAATAAAGGCTATCCATCATCAGCTCTCTCTTTTCACCTATGCTATACCTTAAATCCCCTCGATGTTACCCACCATTTTCTTCTTTGCTGTAATCTCTGATGAAGAGATGTTTTACTTTGTCATTGACAAGGTTAACCCTTCTACCTATGCCTTTGATCTCATCCCAGCCTCCTTCCAT
The DNA here is from genome assembly GCF_019393635.1 of Dromiciops gliroides. Lineage (NCBI taxonomy): Eukaryota > Metazoa > Chordata > Mammalia > Microbiotheria > Microbiotheriidae > Dromiciops > Dromiciops gliroides. The sequence continues at coordinate 74,638,544 of NC_057864.1, forward strand.
GAGCTTATTCCTTTGATCATCCCTACTTTTTCTGTCATTTTCAATTTCTCCTCTACCAGCTCTTTGCTTGTTGCCTACAAAACTGCTTGAGTTTCCCCTATCATTAAAAATCACTCCACTTGATTCATCCTTCTTCTTTTCACAGCCAAATATCCAGACAGGGTTATCTATATTCTCTTCCAGTTCTCCACCTCTCACTCACTTTTCTATCCTGGGTCATCTGGCTTCAGACTGTATCAGTCAACTAAAATGAAATCTGCTCTCCAAGGTTAGCAATGGTTTTGAAATCACTGAATCTCCTGACTTTTACGTAGTAGTTCTAAGGTCCACCTTGACTTTTGTGCAATGTCTGACTCCATTTACTTATTTCTGGAGTGTCTCCCCTCCCTCAATTTTGTGACACTGTCCTCTCATGGTTTTTTCTCTTATCTGACAGGTGCTCCTCGGTCTCCTTTGCTATGTCATTATCCATGTCTTCCTCCCTTGGGGTATCCCCCAAAGCCCTACCCTGGGCCTTATCTTTATCTTTACATCCTCCCTCAATGATTACATTTGCTCCCATGATTTCAATTATCATTTCCACCCAGAAGACTCCCAAATCAATTTATTCAGCTCTAATCTCTCTCCTGAGCTCTGGTTCCACATGAACAACTCATTCCTCGATATCACTACCTGAATGTCCCATAGGCATTTCAAACTTGACATATTTAAAAGGGAATTTGTTATTTACTCTCTTAAGCCTGTTCCTTATTGAAACATCGAAGGCAGTAGCCTTCTTTCAACCATCCACATTCACAACTTTGGAGTCTTCCTTGACTTTTGAAAGCAGCATCATCTATTAAGAAAAAAAAAAAAGTGCTGAATCTGGAGCTTTGGACCCAAGTTTGAATCTCAGTTCTTCCATTTGCTATCCTTGTGGCCTTTTCTAATCTGTAAGATGCAGGAGGGGTTAGACTACATTACCAACAAAGTTTCTTCTAGCACTAAATAGGTTACCCTCTAAGCCTTTCTAATTCATCTTTTCCATGGCTTCCAAATTCCTCTTTCTAAAGCAGAGGTCTGATCATGTCAATGCCCCAGCCAAAGGTTTTTCAGTGACTCCTTCCCTATTTCCTTGAGGATAACACATAAAGTCCTCTTTGACATTTGAAACTCTTTCCAATGTAGCTCTATTCTACCTTTCCAGACTAATTTCCTGGTTCTCCTTTTCATGTTCTCTATGTTCCAGCCAGACGAACCTTTTAGCTGTTCTTTGAACTCAGAATTCTACCTCTACCAGTTACTTTGTGCAGGGTGTCAGTCCCTGTCATCCCTCTTCCCTTAGAATATAACTCAGTCCCAATATCCACCTCTTAGAATTCTTAGCTTTCCTGAAGGCATAGCTCCAGTACCTCCTCATGCAGGAAGCCTTCCTGATTCTCACAATTATTAGTGTTGTCTCCCTCTTTAAATTACCTTGTAATCACTTAACTATTTATATGCCATATACGATATTAAAATATAAACTTTGTGAGGGTTAAGACTGTTTTTTTTTGCTTCTTATCTTTGCATCTCTAGCATCTAGCACTTTATAAATGCTTATGGAATTGAAATGAAATTGTCTTGAGCCAGCTGTGAGCCCCATTTGTTCACTTTCAACTGGAAGTAGCTCTTGTTAGGGGAGGAAGGTAACATGATTCCAGAGGAACAAATGCCTCCTTAGCCTTTCTGGAGGAATCAACAGCAGCAGCAGCAGCAGCAGCAGTTGGGAATAACTGGTGTGAACACATTCTGACATTTAGAAGAGTGTTTGCACGAGGGACCCTGCAGACCAGGCTTAGAAGATTTCTTCTCCTCATTTTGTGCTGTCTAACTTCATTTCTCTCCTCTTTTTCTTACTGATACCTAGTTCATTTTGGAGATATTTTAATTCAGAGGTCAGAGAGGATTTTGTTGTGTTGGCCGAATATAGGGGAGGGACATTGAAGCCAGGACCAGAGTCTGATCTGAGTTTTCTCAATGAGCCGACAGGAGGGAGAAGTGAGTACTATGGAGCATACAGGTAGAAGAAGTTGCAGATGGTACCTGCTATAGCATGTGGAAGATTCTTTTGGGATCCTCCCATGGGGCTGGCTCTGTGGGGAATAGCTTAATGGGATTGCTGGATTATTACCTTGAAACTTAGACCATAGTATGTATGTAGGGAATAAGCTAGCAGAAGTGGTGCTAGTTTATTATTGATCAAAGCAGCCCATATGTAGCAGAATGTATGTGCGTGTGTTTAGACAGTGATACAAGTCATGGTCTGATCACACATAGAGAATACATAGTCACATAGACAAGTCATTGTCTAAATACACATAGTCACATAGTGAGAACCTGAGTCTAGGAGTAGTATGGCAGCTGAACTTAGGGTTGTAGCAACTCTGGTATTGGGCACTAGGTCTTCCCTCCCTTATGTTGTTGTCATGGTGATCATAAGTACTAATGGGTGATGCCCTTAGCTGGATCTTCTTGACCCTGCTTTTGCTTAGTTATTTTTCTACCTGTCTAATTGTTTCTTCTCAGTTTCCTTTGCTGCTTCTTTCTCCACATCATAACCACCAACAGTGGAGGGGCACCTGAGGCTCTGTCCTGAATCCTCCTTTTTTCATTCTTTACTATCTCTCTTGGTCATCTCATCAGCTCCCACGGGTTCAATTGTCAATTCTATTCAGGCGATTCTCAAATCTATTTATCTAGTCCCCCCCTCTGTCCTAAACTACAGTACCATTCCATAAACTGCTTTTTGGATATCTCGATCTGAATGTCTCATAAGCATCTCAAATCCAGCATGTCCAAAATAGAACTCATTCTCTTTCCTCCTAAAAAATTTCCTCTTCTGAATGATCCTGTTTCTGCTCAGGGCTCCATCATCCTCTCAGTTCCCCAGGTACCCAACCACAGTGTTATCCTCAACTCTTCGCTCTCACCTCAGATACCCCATCAATATCTAAATGTTGATATTTTCACCTTCCCAGCATCTCTCCTATGTGTTTTCTCCACTTCACTCAAACAGACACCACCACAGTTGAAGCCCTCATCACTTCTCACCTGGATTCTTGCAATAGCTTTCTAATTATTCTCCCTGCCTCAAGTTTCCCCCAACTCCAACCAATTTCATCTCCCACTTAGCTGCCAAAGTGTAATTTTTAAAGTCTAAGCCTGATCATGTTATTTCTTTCCTCCCCCTTGCCCACTCAAATTCCAGTGGCTTCCTATTGCCTTCAAAATCAAATATAAAGTTCCCTGTTTGACATGTCAAGTTCGGCATGACCTGGTCCCTTCCTATCTTTGTTAGTCTTACACTCTACTTATCTTCATGCATGCTGTGATTCAGCTTCCCCGGGATACATATTTGCTATTCCTCATACACAACACTCTTCCTCTCATCTCCACGTATTATCACTGGCTATTCCATGCCTGGAATGTTCTCCATCCCCACCTCTCCTTTTTAGCTCCCTGTAAGGTTCTGCTTAAGGTCCACCTTCTGCAGCAGTCTTTCTAGCTGCAAGAGCCTTCCCTCTGAGATCACATTCCATCTACTTTGTATATGTCTTACATGGACCTAGTTACTTATGTTTCATCTCCACCATTAGAATGTGAACTCCTTGAATTTAAAACTGTTTTTTTTACTTCCTTTCTGTTGCTAGCTTTGAGCACCATGTCTACTGTATTTTGTTGTTTAGTTGTTTCAGTCGTGTCTGCCTCTTCATGATCCCATTTGGGGTTTTCTTGGCTGAAACACTGGAGTGGCTTGCCATTTCCTTCTCCAGCTAATTTTACAGTTGAGGAAACTGAGGCAAACAGGATTAAGTGACTTGTCCAAGGTCACATAGCTAGTAAGTGTCTAAGACCAGATTTGAACTCAGGTCTTCCTGACTCTAGCCCCAGCACTCTATCCACCGTGCCAACTAGCTGCCCACCTATGTGCTTAATAAATGTTTGTTGAGCAACCAACTAATGTATCTAGACATGGGGAAGGTAAATAGTAATGAACTCATGGTCCAGATCTACTAGAGAACTATATCCTAATTCTATCGACTATGCTTATTCCCAGTCTTCTGTTCCTATGGAAGGATTGCCCAGACATGAGCATTAGGATTTCAAGCCCATTTTCTGTCTGATCTGAGATGGATAGAAGACATGGACCCCTAAACAATGAAACAGTTTTCTCTATGTGGTTAACACTTGGAAGGACCCCATGGATAGCTGGTGCCCACAGATCCCTGTATCCCATCTATAAACCTTTTTCTAGCTGATCCTACCCTACTGTGGACCCTCATTTACAGGTCACAAGACTTCATCACTGTGAAGCTCAGTGGTCTGACCTTCATTCTTTTAAGGGCTCCCACCCTGCACTGCTATTGCTACCCTCCCTCTCATTGTAATTCCCTCTTTGTAATATCAAATTTTGTTCTTTAACCTCCTACTCATTGTCATTCCTAGGGCCTTAGCCTCAAGGGAAGAGCTAATCCATAATGATTCAAAGCTAACAATGACTCTCAGTACAGAAGAGTACAGCTCTGATCAGTTTGGCTATTGGTTGGCTCTAAATCTTGCTTGATGCTTTTAAATTAGCTACCCCTCCAAACCTCTATAGGGGTTTGGCTACATTCAAATCAGGATCCTAAAGCCATGTACCAATGTCCTTTCTACCTGGTGCTTCCCTAGATAGAATGGAGGCTTTCTGCCAGACCTCCTATACTCCTATACTGGATTGGTTCTGTCCAACTTCTAGCTTCCTAGACTTTAGTTTATTAGCACATTTCCATACCCTTAGCCAATTTGTAATGCCCATTGATACCTTACTGACTTTTGTCACTGCCCACAAATTTCCAAATGAACATGTTGTCAGTGGCTACCTCTTTGCCTATATTATCAACCATTTCTTTCACCTTAGAAAAGCACCATCACAGAACGTTATACCGAGATTAATACAGTTTGCTACTGGCTCAACACCTCGCCCTACCCTTTGACATATAAACACAAGTTGCCCCAATTTGTCTGCACAAATCCATTAGAATTTCTGTTGAGAAGCAGCTGATTAACCATTTCTGGGTGTTTTTCTCCTGCTGTGTGGTAATGAAAAATAGACCAAGCTCTGGATTGTCCAGAGTATTTTTTTTAAAGTAAGAACATAAAATGAAGTAAATCCTAAAGAGGAAATGGCCAAGATCATGGGTCTGGATACGCTGCCATAGGATGGACAATCAAAGCAATGTTGATCCCTGGAAAAGAAAACACTTATAAGGGCATGATAACTATTTCCCCACATTTGATGTAGAATAGGAATTAGTCTTGCTCAGGACAGAACCAGGAGTGGTAGATAGAAGTTGCAGAGACAGATTTATACTTGCTGTAAAGAAAACCTTTCCAATAAGTTAGAGCTGTCCCCAATTAGAATCTGCTACTTTGGAAGGTGGTGGGCTCCCTCTTACTTGGGGGGGGGGTCTTCAAGAGGAGGCTTGAGTGAGCTGGAGGAGCACTTTTGGGAGATATCAAGAAGGTTCCTGTTGAGTCACCATCTGGACTAGGTCATCTCTGAAGTCTCTTCTGATCCTGGGAGTCTGCGATTGATGGTGGTGGGGATATGGAAGGAGAAGAGAGAGAAGAGGGAGGAGAGTAGAATGAGTATTGGTGCTTGTAGAAAAGATAAAAAAAAGTGTGAAAATATGTTTGTAAAGAGGAGCCTGTATCTGATGCTGTCAAGAATGTTGTGAGGTTGTCCGGGTGTGTATTTGTTGGGTGGAACATACTGTATTTACATAGGATGTGTGCAGAGCCCCACTCTAACCTTTTTACTTGTCTCAAAGGAAATGGGATTTTGATGAAAACCATTACCTTGGGTTTGAAGAGAAGCAGAGCTTCCTGTCTCCATGGAAACAGACCACAGCTGCACAAGCATGTCCCAAAGTATTGTCAGGGGCTTCAGAACAAGAGAATCACACAAACAATGATGACCCAAGTCACCACAGCAGTGTCTCTTCCTGCTCCAAAAAGGATCTGAAAGGAATGCATTAGTAACTTAGGAAGGGGATGAGGATAATTAGGCAATGTTGCTCTTGCTTATATACATCAGGATGCTTCTCCATTACTTTGTACTAGGCAAAATGCTTTCACATATATTACCACATTTGAAACCTACAACAACCAAGTAGATAAGGGCAAATTGTGCTATTATTTTTATTATGTTTTTTTCTTTCCTTCCTTTCTTCCTTTCCTTCCCCTCTCTTTTCTTTCTTTCTTTCTTTCCTTCCTTCCTCCCTCCCTCTCTTTCTGTCTCTCTTTCTTTCTTTCCTATGATTTCACTGGCATAAGGAACCTTCTAGTTAGGAAATGCAGATCAGCAACTGCTTTACAAGTAATCATCTTGGAGCATTGCCTGGGGATCCTGAGAGGTCACATGACTTATTCGAGGTCCCTCAGCTAGTCTGTTAGAAGAGGGACTTGAATCCATGACTTTCTGATGTTGAGGCTTGCTTTCTGTCCATTGCACCTTGCTGCTTACAGAAAGGGTGGCTTAAAGAGGTTAACCTTTCACATCATCACAGGATTTATAGTTGTAAGGGCCCTTTGTTTTACAAAGATACTGAGCTTGAGAAGTATTAAATGAGCTGTCTAAGGCCTCATGGATAACAGAGCTGAGTCTTGATCCCAGGTTCTTTGATTTCAAAGACAGAGTTCTTTTTCTTTCCTATACCATGATGTCTTTAGTAAAGTCACAAAGTTAGTAAAAGCCCAGTCTCATGACTCCCCATCTTGTGTTTGTTCCACTGGACCACACTGCCTTTTCTTCAGGACCTTGGAGACAATCTAGAGCCTGAAAGGTGTTCAGAGATCATCCAGTCCTACTCCCTTATTTTACACACATGGAAAATGAGGCCTAAGGAAATGAAATGACTTGCTCACAGTCACATTTGTTGTGAGTGACAGAACTGAGATGGAAGGTTATTCATATTCACAGAAGGGTGCTCACAGAGAACAGCCTCCTGCCCTTGAGGACATATTGCAAGGTTATTCTGCAAAGAATGATTCCCCCACCCCTTTTGATTCCTGCCTTCCACAAGACTCATTCACTGATTTGCATACAGATGTGCCCAGATGTTCTGTCCCTTCTCTCCAGACAGACAGAAACACTGGCAGGTTATCAGAAAACAGTTGCTAGGTAAGCCTTGGAAGAGGGGTGACAGAGTAGTGAGTCGGGGGGGTTCTACCCTCAGTTTCTGCCCTATGTTCACTTTCTTGAGGAGAACTAAAGGAATCTCACCTTAGTTGGGTCTAGAGAATGGGCAAGTGGTATGACTTGTTGCCAGCACTACTTTATGGGTCTAGGCCTTTGGGGAAGGAGGCCCCAAATGGTGCCGGCATTATGACCTCATGGCTTTTGGCCTGCCCCAAACATGTAAGGGACCTGTGTAGGGTAGCTCCCTTTTGCCCTTGCCCCATGGGCCAGATGAGGGACTGGAGAAGGGAGGAATTGGAATTGACTTTTTAAAGGCTCCATACATATATAAAGTAAGATAAAAGAGTATGTTTATTTAGGTTTCCCAGGAATGGATCTCACTTATTATTGGACTTATTGGGCCATCCCTTGCTTGCTACATGCTTGACCATCCCATCTTCTTTTTTAGTCATTATATAATGCTTTGATGCCAACCCCAAGACCATTGGGTGTTTTTTTTTGGTTTGTTTTTGTTTTTGTGGGGCAATGGGGGTTAAGTGACTTGCCCAGGGTCACACAGCTAGTAAGTGTCAAGTATCTGAGGCTGGATTTGAACTCAGGTCCTGCTGCTTCCAGGGCCGGTGATTTATCTACTGTGCCACTTAGTTGCCCACAAGGCCATTGGTTTTAAATTCACTTATTTATTCATAAGATGTTTATTGAGTATCTGTTGAGTATAAAGTATTCTTCTACAGGGACATTAAGTGCTTTAGGAGATTTTTTTTCTTTTTTTGGTCGGGGGAGGAATCCAGATCTTTGGATTCATTGGTATAAGAACTACCTGCTGTGGAAACACCTTTCTTCAATAAATTTTGCTGTAACTTACGGAACCTTTCCCAAAGTGGCTTAGCTAGGACCTCTCAAAGGCAAACCTAGAACCTGTCTTCCTGACTCCAAGGTCAGCCGTTTTCTGTGCTACCTCTTCCCAATTCTTGCACGAGATACAAATAAATAAGTAAAACATGGACCCAGATCCTTTGGGATCTTATAATCTAGTCATTTTAACATTGGGAATGCCTTTTAAAGTTCTTACATCACCTTATTCTTCTTCCCTTCATAGACTGGGGGGGAGGGGGAGGAAACACTGAGTATGTTCTATATCTTTCCTGAAGCATGAAGGGTCAGAGATTGGTGGAGAGCATGCTTATACAATTCTGTGCTTCAGGAGAACTTGGTTTCAGTGGAGTTGGTAGGTATTTGATCTGGTGCTTGTTGGATTAGACTCAGAGCAAATCATTCTGAAATTCCCAAGAGCATAGGTGGGATCTGCAGTCGACTCTTTTCTGCGGTTACTTTCTTACCTTAACCAGCCTCATAGAGCTGTTGAGTCACAAGGTACCAAGAACACAATTTCATAATGTTTTGCCTTGTTATTGAGTCAGAAAAATCGGGAGATGTTCCAATGCTTTGCTGAGAAACAGAGATAAGGGTGGAGCTGGTGCATTATCTTCATTTCTATATGCCTTGGTTTAAAAAGAGCATTGATAAGCTGGAGAGCAAACAGAGGAAGACAAAAAATGGATGGGGAAAGACCTTGAGTACATGTCATAACAGAATGGGAAGAAATATGGAGGGAAATAGACAAGGAAAGGTTAGAATGGACAGTTACATATTGAAGTTACTATATACTTAAAGGTAAAAGCAAGCTGTACTTGAGTCACCATTTCATATACATTCCTCTTTTTGTTTCTACATTATATATTGTTGCTCAGTCATTTTTCAATCATGGCCGACTGTGACCCCATTTGGGGTAGAGATATTGGAATGGTTTGCCATTTCCTTCTCTAGCTCATTTTACAGATGAAGAAACTGAGGCAAACAGTTAAATGACTTAACAGGGTCACATAGCTAGCAAGTGTCTGAGGCTGGATTTGAATTCAGATCTTGACTCCAGGCCTGGTGCTCTACCCACTGTACCACCTAGCTGCCCTCCTATATTTTATATATAGAAATGCTCATTTTATTTGATATTTGTTAAGTTCTGAATTAAAAAAAATAAAATTTCATCTAAGTCATATAGGAATAATTGAAGGAACAAGGCATAGTTAGCCTCGAGAGGAAAAGACCCAAGTAGGGCATCATAGCTACCTTCAAGGGTTGTGCGGAAAAAGGACTAGTTTTGCTCTGTTTGATTCCATAGAGCAGAATCAGGAGCAAGGGGTAGAAATTGAAGAGAGGCACAAATTGATACTTGATAGCAGCAAGAGGTTGCTAATTGATTAGAGCCATATAAAATAGAATGACCTGTTTAGGGAGTTAGTGGCTCCCCTTCATCGGAGGGTTTCACATAGAGGTTAGATGACCACTTGTCAAATAGGCTAGCATAGAAATTCCTTTTCAGGTGTAGGTTTGATTAGATGGCTCTTGTCCTTTCTAGCTTTAAAATTTTGTGATTCTGTGAATAGGAATTGAAATGGATAGACACTAAAGGGAATTCAGGAGGCTGACGACCTCCTAGCCTACCAGATCATAGAGCTGTATATTTAGGATTAGGTTCAGGGTCCTTAAAGACTGCCAGTTGCATCTGATCAGATTAAAAGCTAGGGAGTTGAGGTCTAGAAAAGTGAAGTGATTTTCCCATGGTGGCAGGCAGTATGTAGTAGAAGCAGGATTTGAACTCAGCCCCTTGGACTCCAAATCTGATGTTCTTCCATTGTTCCATGCTGCCTCCTATCTCCCTGTTTTTTGAAGGGCCTTTGGAAGCCTCACACCCAAGAAATGACTGACGGCTGGAATTTTAGGCAGGTGGCAAGGCAGATGGGGAGATATTTTTGGGCAAGGGGGCCTTTTGGTGCCCCTCAAATCGCACAACAAAGACAACAGCCTACTCTGCCCTGCTTAAGGCTGGCTGGCTTGATGTGTAGGAGAGGAGGACTCCTACCCATCTGCCTTTTGCTGAGAAAGGATGTGCGTTAAAGCAACTACCCTTGTGCCGACTTTCTTGCAAACCTTAGATTGTTTACCTTCTTGCCACCAGAGGGCGTCGTGACCCTGTGTGCTGCTAAAATAATTTGGGGCACAGAGGAAGACTTTGAGTCCTACCAGAGCAGCTGAGGATTGGATACATAACTGTCAGCCTTGGGACCAACAACTATTGGGGGTTATTTTATTTCTCCCCAAGTTTCAACTGGTTCCATGATCATTCTTATTAGGAATTTCTGGCTGGGGTGGATGGGGCAGGTGTTCAGCTTTGTAAGCAGAGTCTGGTTGTATCTAAAGAGATTAGGTAGCTTTCTCTATGGGGGTGATTTCATGGGTTCCCCTCTGTCTTCTTTCCCTCCCTTGAGGCTTTTCTCTTTTGGGGGGGCAGGGCAATGGGGGTTAAGTGACTTGCCCATGGTCACACAGCTAGTAAATGTCAAGTGTCTGAGGCCAGATTTGAACTCGGGTCCTCTTGAATCCAGGGCCAGTGCTTTATCCCCTGTGCCACCTAGGGCACCAAGGCTTCTCTTTCTGATGCCTGACATCCTCCCACTGAATCAGGATTCCTGTGACTTTGTTTCCTGCTGTCCTGCAAACAGGGTGAATTTTAGGGTTGAAAAGACCTGGGATTGTTTCCCAGTTTAAATTCTCAGATGAAAAAACTGGGGTTCATGAAAGATCTGTAGATTGGCCAAAGTCATACAAGCTAAGTTGATAGCCCAGTCAGTACTAGAACCCCAATACAAAGCTCTTTCTATTATATCTTTTATAGAAAATATATGTTCAATTCACAGAACAAAACAAGCATTTCCATAAAACAGTATAATAAAAAAAGATGATTGTACATGAAACTGTGAATCTACCATCTACTTGCTATCCCTCCAAATATCATATAAATTTCTTCCTCCCCCCCTTTTTTTCTCCCCTAGTGATGGCTGCCATTATTATCTTGGGGGCAGTATTAAGGCAGAGTAGTCATTTAGCTCTTTGCATGGTATAGTTTAGAAAGTCAGGATAGTTTCATAGATGGAGTGTTAGATCTGGAGTTAGGAAGAGCTGCTTCAGATGTTTGCTAGCTGAGTGACAGTGGGAAAGCTATTTAATGTCTCTGTGTTTCAGGAAATATTCCAAGTTATAGATTTGATGTGCTCTACCTTGGTTAAGGGAATTTTCACACTGACGTTCCAGGTTCTTGGCATTGATGTGGTCCAGTTCATCAACTCTTTCCCTGAGGTCAGGTTTTAAAAGAAAAAGAAGGCAAGGCATAAAAAGGAAGCATCTAGAGCCATAACTCAGTCAGGGTAGCCAGAGCTTTGCTTTAAGGTATAGATATTGAGTCATTCCCCAGAAATCCATATACTGCCATATTGCCAGTGGGTAATCCTCTGCCAGCCAGTGCCCAGTGGTATGACCAGGTGTTCAGTGTTTGGTTCTTACCAAACTGCAGCCACCATCCATGGTACCATGTTTATGGCATCCACAGAAAAGTACCAAGGACAAATTTCCCTGACTTCCCAGTTTTGAGTTGAGTTCATCTTAATCACAACTATTCCAGTGTAAGTAGCCAGTGAAATACTATTGAGTCAAGCTGGGCCCCTACCGTGTTTTTTTTTTTATTATTTTAAATTGTCAATGATTTCATTTGTATAAGTAACTCCTGATAAAGAAACTGCATCCACTGGTATATGTTGGTGCCTGCACTATAACTTAGAGTTTTAGAATGTTGCTTGGGAAAATGAAAAGTTAAGACTTACCCATGTTCTCACAGTATGTGTTAGAGGCAAGATTTAAACCCATGTCTTTTGTGAGATTTGTATCTGCATTGTGTCTCCAGCGACAATCTTTTCCAGATCAAAATTTGGGAACAAATGCCTCTCTGCTGGGAAAATAGGTATTAAGAAATTAGATTCATTGTGACTCCATAATGCTTTGTATTTAGCTGGTCTTTTCCAAGATAGACCATTTTTAGAGTACTTGCAGACCGAATCCCATTACAACAACTCATCCAATGCAATCCAATCCAATCCACATTTTTAAGCAGCTTCCATGTTCCAGGCACTGTGCTAAGCACTGGGCATACAATTAATGCAATGAAAGACAGGCTCTCCCCTCTGGGAGCTTATAATCTAAAGGGGATCTAAAATGGTAGCTAAGGATGTCCCTAAATAAGGAAATAAAGGACATATTTGTTAAGTGGAACCCATTTTGGGGTGACATCTACACTGACTCTTCAGAATCATTCAAGAACTAATTTCTATGCAAGTCCAAGCAAGACAATATGTTGTGATGTCAAATGAGTTGGTTTTGTTTTTGTTCTGCTTTAATAAGCACTCTCTGCCTCATTCTCCAACATGGGATTTGCTTCCATTGGGAGAGGTTAGTTCATGTTCTTAGATGAAGTTAGTGATAGAAGGCCAGTTGATTTTGGTGTCATACTATATATAACCTGGATTTTCAGTGCTGCCTGTCTATGTGTTTAGTTATCCTATGTTACTATAACAAGGCCAGCATATACCTTACATATATGTATATGTGTATATATATGTGCACATGCATATATGGACACATATATGGATGTGTCAGTTATAGTCCAGTGGGAATCTCAGAACAGTAGCTTTCATAATTTTTGTCTTTCTTTGCATCCCTAGGACTCAGAACAGCGTCTGACACATAGTAGGTATTCAGTTAGTGCTTGATGATGATGATGATGATAAAGTAAGTGTCAAGAGTGAGGTCATCTAGGAAATTTTCTTTTAGTTGCTTTAGGAAAATATGGTATTTTGTTGGGAGATCTTCTTTATCCTATTAAAAACCTTCTTCAGAAATAAACACAATAATGCAATATAAACAAGTTAAGAATACTTTAAGATTTAGAAACGGATTCTCTGCTATTTTGAAAAGATCCCATTTCTTTTTTGTTTGTTTGTTTGTTTTTGTTTTGTTTCTAATTTTTTGCAGGACAATGAGGGTTAAGTGACTTGCCCAGAGTCACACAGCTAGTGAGTGTCAAGTGTCTGAGGCCAGATTTGAATTCAGGTCTTCCTGAATCCAGGGCCGCTGCTTTTTCCACTATGCCACCTAACTGCCCCAAGATTCCATTTATTTTAAAGGACATTTTTTTGTGAGGCAATTGGGGTTAAGTGACTTGCCCACGGTCACATAGCTAGTAAGTGTTAAGTGTCTGAGGCCGCATTTGAACTCAGGTCCTCCTGACTCCAGGGCCACTGCGCCACCTAGCTGCCCCAAAGGAAAATTTTTTTAAAAGCCTACCATTGGGGATTTCATTAGGTGCCCTGTTCACAGAGAAGTAAACAAAAACATCAAAATACATACATTCTCTTTCTTAGAATTATTTATTAATATTCATGGTTAGCCACACATCTTTGTTTGCAAAAACAATTTTTTAGTTGTTTAGCCTTTTATGCCTTAACTGACCCTGGTTTTTTTTTTTTTTTTTACCTTCTTTGATGGTCACTTTTGCTAGTAGTTAATTAGTATGAACTTGTCGAAGCATGTGAGCATCCTGCATTTCCCATGTCCTCAATCTGTACACAAAAGATCAAACATTTATTAAGCACTTCTGTACAAAGCACTGCACAAGTTGCTCGATGCTAAGGAGGAAAGGTTATATGTAGTCCCTGACCTCAAGGAGCTTACAATATGGTAAAGGGACATAGAAATAGTTATAACATACAACAGTATGTGATCAGCACACTAAAATTCAAAAAGCAAACTGTTCCTTGTGGTCTAAGAGAAGGGGTAAAAGGGAAAATCACTGTAGGGTGAGTAATCTGGGAAAAATGCCATGGAAAAAGGCAGTATTTGAGTTGGGCTTTAATGTGTATGTAGGAATTAAACAGGTGAAGAGAAAAAAGCAGGGTTTGTGGGTGTGGGGTGGGGATTGGGCAAACAGTTGCACCACTTAGGGCATAGAGTTCATGGAGATGCAAATCTGAGATATGGTTGGAAAGACCATGGAATATATTCAATGTTGGTGTGCGTGGGGGAAAACTTTGAACTTTAGTTCAGAAGTAGTAGGGAGCCACTGAAGCTTTTTGAATAGAGGACTAATGTGACCAGATCTATGATTAAGAAAAATTGTTCTACTTGCATTATGAGGGATGTAATTGGACTTTTGAACCATTGCTTAAAATCTAGGGATGATATCCCTGACCCAGAGGTAGAGCAAACCTAAAAAAAGTTAATAAAAAAATGTAATTTCCCAGATTTCTTACATATCCAATGAAAAGGGCATTCTGCTAAGGGATGAGAGAAGACTATATATATATGTCTGTGTGTGTGTGTGTATGTATGCATATATGTATATATAATGTATAAAATATATGTATGTATGTGTATGTATGTCCTCTCCCTGCCCCCTTCAACTGCAAGTTAGAAATCACATCAAGGAAGAAAAAAGATGAGCTGAGACACCCAGAAATTTAAAGGCAACAGTGGGCAAGTTCTTGTCCTCAAATGTGTATATATAAATGGCTAAAGTTTATACACTAAACAAGAAGAACTTTGGATCTAATGGACTAATGATCAGGTACCAGTACAAGAAGGCAAATTTGAACTGATAGGTCTCTAAGAATTTCTAGGATAAAACCTTTGCCTGGAACCTGGCTCTAGATGAGTATACCCCGTTCAAAAGAAATATAATAAAAGTAAAAATTGCCGTTATTGTAACCATAATAACATTTAGATTGTGTGAACACACTAATTAACAGGAATAGGATCCAGACAGTTATCTCTCCAGGTTATAGCACTGGGCTGAATCTAATAAGGTGAAATCCAATAGGGATAAATGTAAAGTTTTACACTTGAGGACCAAAAATCAATATAAAATGGTGGTGTTTTGGTTAAATAGAAGTCATGAAAAAGTTCTTCATTTCAGATATACTAAATTTGAGGTGTAAGTAGAATAGCCATATGGTGGAGTCTTTTAAGTGGCTGAAAATGCTATCCTGGATTTCAAAAGATAGGTCAGGACTGGAGATACAGATTTGGAAGTCATTTTTATAGAAATGATTGTTAAAGCTATAACAATGAAAATTGTCAATGGAGAGAATATATAAAGAGTAAAGGGCTCGGGGCAGCTAGGTGTTGAAGTGGATAAAGCACCGGCCCTGGATTCAGGAGGACCGAAGTTCAAATCCAGCCTCAGACACTTGGCACTTACTAGCTGTGTGACCTTGGGCAAGTCACTTAACCCTCACTGCCCCACCAAAAAAAAAAAAAGAAAGAAAGAAAGAAAGAGTAAAGGGCTGAGGCTTGGCCCTTTAGTAACACCCATATGAAGAGGTCAGGAAGAAAATGAGGAGACTGAAGAGTAGTTAAAGAAGGTGATAATGGTGCTTGGTAGTAGGGGAAGGGCAGAAGAGGTAAACAGGAGAGGATGATGCTTCTGAGGCCATAGGAAGAGAGCATATTTAGTTGGAGAAGGTGATCAACAAGGTTATGGAGTGCATCACCATTCACTGAGACTGGCCTTCTGATGCAGCTATCCTCTAGGTTCTATTGAACATATTTCCAGTCATCTCCATTACTTTGCACAGTCTGTCTCCTATGTCTGGAATCTATTCCCTACTCATCTCTGCCTCTTAGAATACTTAGGCTCTTTACAAAGTGACCCTTATATTCTACCTCCAACAAAGTAGCCTTTTCTGATTTCCCTTAGCTTCTAGTGTCCCTGCCCCAGAAATCACCTTATGCTAATTTTATATACATTTTGTATTTATTTATACCTCTGAGAGGTAGCATGGCATAGTGCACAGAGATATGTCCTTGAAAACTCAAAGTGCTGAATTCAAGTCCAATTTCTGACATATACCTTGGGCAAGTCACTTAATTTCTTGGTGCTTTGGGAATCTCTAAGACTATAAAGTGCAGATAAGGTGCCCATCTGCATTAGAAATAGGGATTTCCTCATTCAGGGAGTTCTGTATAACAATGAAATTACAAGTCCATTTCCCTTACTGCCTCAGTGAATTTAGGCAAATTATTTAAACTCCTCGGGCCTCAGTTTCCTCATCTATAAAAAGTGGGTTGCATTAAATGGCCTTAGATTATATGATTTCATTCTCTCCCTTCTAGAATGCAAGCTTCTCTAGGGTAAGGACTTAGTAACTTTTATCTTCATATGCCTAATACCTAGCATGGTTTCTGGAATGTTAATTCTGGCCCTTGATTGACTGATTCTTTGACATATTTTGATAGCATTTGCTTTCATTTAACCTATAAAGGCAGACTGACCTGCTATTTTTATCCTTAGAAGGAAGACTCTGGAATTAAGAAGGGTTGGGGAAGGCTTCTTCTAGGAGGTGGGATTTTAGTTGGTAGTCAAAGGAAGTTATGGAGGTCAGTAGTTGGAGTGGAGAAGGCAGAGCATTCTGGGCATGGGACAGCTTGAAAGGGAAAGCCTTAGAGAGTGCCTGGAACTGAGAGATGGAGTGTCTTGCTTTTAGAATAACCAGGTGGCCAGTGTCATTGGACCAAAGAGCATGTGTTGAGGAGTAAGGTAAAAGAAGACTGGAAAGGTAGGAGGGGGCTAGGTTATAAATGGCTTTGAATGCCAGAAAACATTTTGTATCTATTCCTGGAGGCAATAGGAAGCCACTGGATTTTATAGAGGGGGGGGTGACATGATCTTGACACATATCAATCAATATAATTAATCAAAGTCAAGGAGAGATTCAAAATAAATCACTGCTAGAATTGAGAGCTGAGAGGAACTTTAGGTGTCATTTAGTCCAGCCATCTTAGTCAGTCAATAAACATTTTAAAGTTCCAGACAATGTGCTAAGTGCTGAAGATACAACCGTGAAAAAGAAACACTGTCCTTAATCTCAAAAGTCTTATAATCTAATGGGGAAAGACAACACACAAAAGGAAAATGAAAGGGGGAGGGAGGGAAGGTACCCAATGCACGAGCATGATGGAGTCAAGTCAAAAGGAATGCAGCTAGTGGGGGAAAAAAGAGCTAGTTGGTCTGGGAATCCTCATTAGATGGAGGGATTGGGAGGAGTTCTTTGCTCCATCCTCTAGCTGTCCAGCCCTCAACAACAGGGAGAGAGGATACTGTTACTTAGTGGTGGGAGCACTAAGGTTCATGTGATCTTACTGGATGATGAATTTCCACATGATTGGGTTTCCAGGGAATGTGATGGAGTCCAATCCAAGAGCACAGTTGTAGGCAAAAGAACATCTCATGATACCCAAGTAGAAAAAGATAATTGCCAACTGGGGGGAATTAGGGAAGGATTCATGTAGGTGGTAGCATTTCAACTGGAATTTTTACATGATAGGTATAATTTTGACAGACAGAGAGATGGAGGGGGGAGATATTTCAGGTGTAGGCAATAGTGTGAGCAAATATATAGAGGTAGGAAAATGCAGGATGTAGTGTGGTGAGCAAAGAGTTAAAGGAAAATCCCATTATAATGCTGGTATAAGAAGATAAATATATGTAATGTCTTTTATCATTATCAGATGAGATATATCTTGATGTTTATGGGAGACATAGCTTTGAGAATAAGGAAGTAGTGAAGTTTTTTTTTTAATGGGGCTTTTATTTTGGTAAATCTCAACTACTATCCCCTAGTTCCCATTATTGTAGTCTTCAAATTCTAAAATCTGTACTTATCTAGATTAGAAACATCTCTTTCCTTGAATTTATGTCTCTTCTTTTGGTTTGTTGGATCCCATAGCAATTGACTTGGCTGCATTGAAATTTGTAATATTCCCAGAATCTTACTTCATTATGAACTTACAACCCATAGTCAAGCCCCTATAATTAGTGATGTTTTCTGTGCACTTAGGCACATGCACTCTGAGGTGGCTGAAATAATACCTTTCAATTTCCCTGGCTGATAATCACAGTTTGTATAACCCACTGGTACGGTGGGTGCTCAGCATTTCTGACTGCCGAGTTCATATTTTTGTAGAGTTCTGTTTGGATTAAAAGTTCTTTATTTTTCCCTGGGTGTCAAGTGCATCACTGCGTTCTCAATACTTAATTATCATTATTGTCCCAAAATATTCTTCATATAGCAAAAACATTGAAATATTCTTTCCTGTTGAAGAGATGAATCTTAATATATCCTGTGAATCCAGATACTGCTACCACTTGCCAGGGAACCAGGGAACGGATCTAGGATTGAGGGCATTTATGGGAGAGTCTCTGGGGTGACACGTGGCCTTTTAGAGCTCACCATCACTCCCTAAACTACATTAACCTTGCTGACAACTTTGGACACCATTCTGACAAATCAACATTCTGAAATCGCCTCTGCTCAGCATTTTCATTAATTCATTCCACAAACATTGATTGACACCTCCTTTGTACAAGGTATGCAGAGGGATACAAAGAGAAATAAGTGATAATCTCTCTCTCCTCAACGGATTTATATAGTATAAGAGAAAGTGCCTTGGATTTGGGGCCTGAAAATCTGGGTTCAAATCCTGGCTCTATTAGTTGTACTTGGGTAACTTTGGGGATGAAACTTGACTCCTTCGAACTTTAGCTTCCTTATTGGCAAAACAAAGTATTCGGATGAGATGACCTGTAAGAGCCCATCCAGTTCTCTACCCTACAATGGGGGATCTTTGCTTCTTTACCTGATGTGTTTTTCTGTACTTACCTGGTAGTTCAGGTTGTCTGCCAAATGAAATTCCGTGAAGTGGTATTAAGCTTTCCTTATCCTGAAAGGGCCTATTATTACCTTCATACAATCATTGTTTATTCTTTGTTGACAAATAAGATGTGACCAGCTCCAGGCCTGTTACTCTATTCTCTATGACCTTGGTAGAGATTTGATTATGCCTGTGTAAGGTGAAAGCATTAGGTTCAGATTAGGGTTATTGAAAAAGCAATTTCTATACTGCTGTATTTTAAATAATTTATACTTATATTATTTTTTCACTTAGTCTTACTGCCTGGATTTACTTAGTAAATATTTTGTTTCAACTGAATTAAAAGAAAAAAGTTTTGTTTTCATACCTTGCAAGGCCAAGGAAGCTGATGAAATCTGGATATTCAGATGTTGGGAGTAACTAACTGAGAGGTTGCTTCCCCATCAGATCTCGTATTGAGGCTCTTCTATACCATAAAGGAACTCTCTCAGAGAACATAGGCTTGGTTTCAGCTCCTTTCTTTATGGGTACTTCTTTGAAACATGTACATGAATAATCATCATTTTCTTCCTGAACAGATCAATCTACTCTAGCCAGAACTAGAAGAAGAGCAGAAGGCTAAACATGTGCTATCATTGGAGGGGGGACCAGAAAGACTCCCCAGCTCCCTTCACTAAATAGCTCCTTTTTCAGGTTGCCAAATCATTCGATAATAAGACATGACATTTATCCCTATTAAATTTCATGCTCTTAGATTTGACTCCAAAATCTTACCTGGTGAGACCTTTTTGAATTATAACTAGTATTCCACGTTAGCTAGCACTCCTAGTCTTTTGTCATCTCCATAATTCTCATCTGTGCTTTTATCCAAGTTATTGATAAAAAATATTAAAAATCATAGGGCCAGGCACAAATCCCTGTAGCATTCCACTAGAGACCTCCTACTACAATGGCATTAAATCATTAACAACTACATACATCCCAATTTTCAAAATATGTAATAGATTAATTTTTTTTTGGCAAGGCAATTGGGGTTAAGTGACTTGCCCAGGGTCACACAGCTAGTAAGTGTCAAGTGTCTGAGGCTAGATTTGAAATCAGGTCCTCCTGAATCCAGGGCTGGTGCTCTATCCACTGCACCACCTAACTGCCCTATAATAGATTCATTTTAAGAGGCAAATGTGAAGAAGATGCATGTTCCAAGTATAAGCAGATATCCTGTATAAAGGCATGGATACAAAATGTACTATAAAATGAAATGAAGATTTTACTAAGGGGAGTAAGAAGAAATATTTCTAGTTTCAGGGGGGTAGCTAGGTGGCAGAGTGGATAAAGCACCAGCCCTGGATTCAGGAGGACCTGAGTTCAAATCTGGCCTCAGACACTTGACACTTACTAGCTGTGTGACCCTGGGCAAGTCACTTAATCCCCATTGCCCTGAAAAAAAAGAAAATAAAACAAAAGAAAAAAGAAAAAGGGAAGGCCAAGAAATATAGTTTCAGGGCAGCTAGGTGGTGCAGTGGATAAAGCACCAGCCCTGGATTCAGGAGAACCTGAATTCAAATCCAGCCTCAGACACTTAATACTTGCTAGCTGTGTGACCCTGGGCAAGTCACTTAACCCTCATTGCCCTGAAAAAAAAAGAAAGAAAGAAAAGAAAAAGAAAAAAAGAAATATAGTTTCAGGGCAGCTAGGTGGCACAATGGATAAAGAAAAAAGAAAAGAATAAAAAGAAATATAGATAGATCTAGATAAAGAAATATATACATATATATATATATATATAGAGAGAGAGAGAGAGAGAGAGAGAGAGAGAGAGAGAGAAACACTAAAGATAGATATGGATGTAGATATAGATTTGAAATAGATATAGAGATAGAGATATCTTTACTGTTAGTCCATATCTCTCCACTATTATCTTCACTCTACCTCAGTCACCCCTAGGGATAGCCATAACTTTGATCTCACTCACAGCTGTATTATATCTATGATCCCAAACTCTGAGATTCCTTTCCTTGATCATAACCATCTATCTTTCAATCTCTCCATTTGCCTCCTCCCCCTTCCATATTCTGGTTTAACTTTGATTAAGACTTTCATAGTCTTGTCCCTATGGTTGGCCAATTCAACTGTGCATGGTATCTTCCCTATAATCTCATGTTTCCATGTCCTGTTAACAATGACACACTGGCAAACCCCAACCCTGAATTGCCCCATTTACCTTCTCCATTCCTATTTTCATGCTGCTGAATATTTCTGGAGAAAGTGATGCAACCATATTGACTAGATCTAATGCAAATTTTTGTGTCATTGCTGTAGATCGATTCTTTTATTCTTCCCTAATTACCTCTATCACACTTTTCACAGTGACTAACTTAACTTTCTTTGATTTTAATAAATTCCACTACTTCTCAGCAGAGAACCTCTGCCTATGCCACTCCTCAAAATCCATCTTTATCATCCATTGTTACTTCAACTTCTGACAAGGTGGGGCATGGAGATCTTCTCCTTGCCTATAGATCTCTTTACATAGCACGGGTAGCACTGGAATATTTGGGGCTATTGATCTATAATTTCCATTCTTCCTATGTGACTGACCCACTTCTCTGGACATCTGATGACATCCATAATCCTATTTTTCCTTTGAAATTCATTGTAAGATACTACAAGTTACTAAAGCCCACTATGAGATTCTCCATTGCTTATTGGGTGGCCCTTGATTCTAATTATTTACAAACTGTGGCACTGTGTGACCTCCAGGCATACAGCATCATGTAAGAATATTAATGTTAAAAAAGAGGAGGCATTATTTCAGGATGAAGTTTTGAGTCATTAAAACATTGTGTACTTTTCTTATAGGTAATTAAACTCTTTTTTCTCCCCTTATTCAATTTTGAGCCCATCTTATTGTATATCAACAATGGCAGTCCAAAATAAAGGTACTAACAAATGAGCTGTTATTTATGTCAGTAGTTTCCAAACTTTTTTTGATAATGTACTCTTGTTACTAAAAAAGTTTGAGTACCAGATATATATGGACTACTGTACTAATATGTATACCATAAAACACAAAAATGGAAACTAAAAAACATAATGAGATAAAGATAAAACAGATAAAAATGAGAAAGATAAAACAATATTAATTTTTTATTTCATTTATTAATAAATAGCACAAAAAATTGCCCAGTTAAATGTGTTAAAGGTCTTTAATGATATATATTTGATCATCCCACAGAGAAAGTGTCTTCTGGTGATCATAAATTGTTAGGAAACATTCTTTATTTAGATTATTGAGAGGCCAGATGCCTATTGCAACCAACTATTTTTTCTCAGGATTTCCACCCCCTCCTTAGGTGACACACATTCAACAACATTAGCAAATTCTTGACCACCTGATCTCCCAGACACTTTCTTTTTCCTTAGCTTCTGTGACACTTCCTCATTTTGATTCTGTATAATTACTTCTCTTCAGGATACTTCTTGGTTCATTACCTATCTTCCATCTATTAAGCCTTCAAGGTATCCTTCAAGGCTCTATCCTGGGATCTCTTCTTTTCTTCCACCATATTCTTTCTCCTGGATAATTTTAATAAGCATTCAGTTATTGTTTCTATGTATGACTCCAAAGTTTTTATTTCCAGTTTCAGTTTCTCTCCTGAGTTCTAGTTCAGAATCACCAATGGCCATCTGAATGTCTGATTACATCTTAAACTCAACACGTCCAAACCATGCTCATATTTTCCCCTCAACTTTTTCATCCTTCAAAGCTTAGCTCACATGTCACCTCCCAGACCAATCCTTTTCTTATCCTCCAAATTGTTAATTTGCTCTTCCTGCTGAAATTATTTCACATTTACCTATGTGTATACATTTTGTATCCCTCCAGTAGACTGTAAACTTCTCAAGGGCAAAGGTCCTTGTACTTATTGATGGCCTTATATATTGCAGAAGTGAAATATTTGAATTGAACTGAGATGAAGCTGGAGAGAGTTTATAATCAGATCACAGAGGACCTTGAGTGTTCAAATTAAAGTAGTTTAGGCCTATAAATTAAAATACAGAGGTTGGGGAGGGCTGCTTGTCTTATACCTTTTGTAACTCTCTAAATCTGCACCTCATATAATTTCTCAATTCCTTCTATGCCTATCTGACATTACCTTCAGAGAGAAAATTTCCTTCTATCTGACTAAGCCTATCATTATGCCTTTCTGTTCATTTATTGTTCTGAGTTTCATCATGGTGTCATCCAATCCTAATCCTTTCACATTTGGAAGAAACATCTGGGGTCATGCAGGCTTAACCCTATGTTGAGCCAGAATCCCTGCTACCACATCTCTGATAAGAGTTTATCCAATCTCCACTTACAAGAGGGATAGAAATTATTTGTAAACTCCTCCCGCACCAAAGAAGCCCATTAGAACTTTGTGACAGCTCTAATTGTTAAGAAGTTTGTTCCCTATAGCAATCTGAATTGTACCTTTCTGCATTTTTTACCCATTTCTTCTAGCTCTGGTTTCTCTAGCCAAACAAAATTATGCTAATTCCTCTTTTGTAGCAGCCCTTCAGATACTATAATAGGAATATCATCTTCCCACTAAGACTTATCTTCTCTGGGTTAAAAGCCCCATTCTTTTCATATTATTCTTGTGTGATTTTGAGTCTTTTGACCATTCTGGTTGCTCTTTTCAAGATGATTGCTAGGGCCTTTCCTAATAATAAAACCAGACCAGAACTGATCATAATATTCCAAATATGACTCAACAAAAGCAGAGTACAGTGGGACTCCCTTGCTTTGGATATTATGTGTCTATTAACGCAGCCTAACATCGAATTAGATTTTATTTTTTGGCTGGGATGTCCCAAGGCATCCAGGCTGTTCTATCAGCTGTAATAGGGCTGTCTCTTCACCCATATACCTTACTAGAGGGGATGGGAGAAAGAAGACTGAGATTTGCCAGATGCTAAGGAACATGGTGAAGGTTGTTGAATGAGATTGGCAGCTCATTGGTGATTGGGAGGATTTTAAGTCCTGAGCCCCCAGCTCATGCCAATTGCATTTAATTGTAGGAAAGCAAGAACAAGGGCTTGGTTATACAAATTAAGGTTGTGAATATGAGGAATTTTCATGTCTGCAAATATTCTATTCATGTTGCGGAACCCAAAAGCTTCTCCCACATGGCTATGTGAAAATGATGAAGGTAGTCCAATTATTAACACCAGGACCCATATGCAGTTCTTTCTTCTTCAAGTTATTTTTTTCTCCCTGACATAAAGAGTAGCTCTCTGCTCCCCATTAAATGTTTCTCCTCCACCCTCTCTCTCCTCCCAGTCTTTGAAAGCAAAGATTAATGTTATAATTAAATGATCAATTTGGCAACATTTCTTTGTCTTAATATCTTCTTTCTCTTAGCTTGGGCTTCTGTAGTTCTCTTGGTCTCTAGAGAATATTTTCCAACCATTTCCAGAGACTTCTGAAACATCTCTAAGATGTTTTTTTCACTTCTGTTCATTTACATTTTTATGCAATTTTCAAGGCATAACAAATGATGAATAAGACAAAGCATTTCATGATTAGTGATAGAAGTGGGAAGGAATACGCCTGCATTTCTGTAGGGAGGAGAAGAAAAAAGACTTTCACAATGCAATGGAAGTTGTAGCTAATGGACCACACCCAGGATTTTGCTTCCAAATTAGGGAGATGACTTGAAGAGGGAGGCCAATTAAAAGAAGACATAATGAGCAGGGGTTGCTGCTGGGGTTTGACAGGGTCATGTGGTGGGAATAAAGGTTCAATGCATAGAGGGAATTGGGAGCCCAATTCAGCTAACAATGTTTGTCTTGTTTGCTTCAACATTGGGGTGGTGTTGTTTTTTTTGTGGTGACAGCTTTGTGTGAAACATATGCATCCATGTGCAGGAAGAGTTCATATAAAGGAGAAGTAGAGGGGAAATAAACTTTGAAAATTCCAGTTGCCATGACAACTTAATGAGCTCTGAAAGTGGTCTCTGTGAACCAGTTTTGAATACAGAAAGCTGTGAAAGCACTATATGTAGAGAATTAAAATAATAAAAAATATTAATACAGTGATAGTGATGTAAAAGCCCCAGGGCCAAGGAGGCTGTTCCCTATTCCCCTGATTTTCCTGGAGCTGTCCATGTGGGTAGTTGTTCCTGGTTAGCTTTGACCTAGACTGTGGGACTTTGGTTTAGAGAATGAAGATTTTTCTAGCCTCCCAAGCTAGAGCCCATGTACAACTAAGATTTCACAAGGACAATTATGATCGTTGTGTTGGAAACATAGCATGGTGAGGAAGTTTCTAAAAGCCAAGCTGTCATCTCGGGTTTTTGTTTGTTCCTTTGTTTGTTTGTTTGTTTTGCTTTTTCCTTTTTTTTTTCCAGCTACTAACCTACCTTCTCCCATATCTCAGTCTTGACTCAACTTTAATGTCACTTGTGTGACAGATTACAGTCTGTCTCCACTTTCCACAAGAGTGTAGACCCTGCTTTCCACATGGCTGGGGACCACATCTCATCATGCCCACAGGCTGCCATGCCCAGGCATGCTCCAGAATTGTCTGGAGTATATTAAACAAAAGGAAGGAGATCTTAGAGTCATAACGTTCTGGGCCTTGAAAAGACTCCAGAGGGAGTCATTTGGTCCTGCTTGCTGCCTTTAGGTAAAACTACATCTAAATAATCCCAGAACCATTTACCCTTTTATTAAAAATACTATGAAAAACAATAAGCTTTCTTTACTTACTTTCTTTGCATTGCTAAGTATTTCATAGTTTTTGCATTGTTACATATTGTATAGTTAAAACAAGTATTCCATACTTCACTAAAGTGGCACAATGGATTGAGCACCAGCCCTCGAGTCAGGAGAACCTGAATTCAAATCTGGCTTTAGATACTTACTTAGTTAACTATGTGATCCCCAGCAAGTCACTTAACCCTGATTGCCTCCAAAACAAAACAAAACAAAACAAAGGCAAATATGGTAGTGTTTTACATAATCATACATGTATAGCCCATATGTGATTGTTTGCCACCTCAGGGAGTAGGGTGGGGAGGGAAGGAAAGAAGGATAAAAATGGGAAACCAGGGTGCAATTAGGTTATGCAGTGGGTAAAACACCGGTCCTGGATTCAGGAGGACCTGAGTTCAAATCCAGCCTCAGACACTTGACACTTACTAGCTGTGTGACCCTGGGCAAGTCACTTAACCCTCATTGCCCCTCAAAAAAAATGGAACCCAAAAATATCAATAAAAATGCTTATTACAAAAGAAAAAAGGAAAAAAAACAAATTCGGAACTAATTCACAAATTATGTGTTCATGTTAAGGAACATTGTACAAGGGTACTTTGCCTATACAACACCTTGTTAACTTATAGCAGCACCCTGGTGGAATGAAGGAATGGTGGAATGTGATACAGAAGGATCTGAGATTTGAATCCTGCTTCTGCTACTTTTGTGACCTTGGGCAAGTCTCTTTACTTCTCTGTCAAATGAGGAAGTTGGACTTGATGATCTTTAAGGTCACTTCCACATCTAGATCATATGACCTTGAAGTTACC
Organism: Dromiciops gliroides; assembly: GCF_019393635.1. NCBI lineage: Eukaryota > Metazoa > Chordata > Mammalia > Microbiotheria > Microbiotheriidae > Dromiciops > Dromiciops gliroides. The sequence continues at coordinate 74,664,917 of NC_057864.1, forward strand.
AACCTTGCCCTGCTATTGGCACCAGCAGATGCTTGGCTCTCTCTACTATTTTCAGTGACCAAATTCGAGCAATTGATATGATGCCCGACAATAATCCCCATTTTGCCAAGCAAAACAATGTTTTGCTAATAGAGCTAATAAGGACATCAGCCACAAGTAGCAGATAGGGAATTTGGATTAACAATACGAAATCGTCTCATTCTATCAGCATCATCACCATCTCTGAGAATGTAAATTATTATTGGTAATCACGGAAAGAATGATTTAAAAATTGTATCTTTGCTCTCCCAAACTAGTGGTTGCAATTAATGATTGCTTGTTGTCGCCCTGTTGTTCAGTTGTGTCCAACTCTTATGTCCATGAGGTTTTCTTGGCAAAGAGATTGGAGTGGTTTGCCATTTCCTCCTTCAGTGATGCTGTGTTCTTGCTATTAGTAGTATTTCAATAATAAGAATAATTGATAGCTTACTTTTTAGACAGCTCCTTATAGTTTTCAAGTACTACTATGTATACAACCACCCAATTAAGTAAATGGATTTAATAATTTCTTTTTACGAATGTGAAAACCAAGGCTAATTGGGGTCAAGTGATTTGTCTGGGTTCAGATAGCTGGAAGAACTGGAACATATCTTATGACTTCTAGTCATCTAGGTTGCACAGTAGACAGAACACTGGCCTTGGAGTTAGGACAATCTGAATTCAAATCCAGCGCAAAACACATTAACTGGGTTATACTGGACAAGTTATTTAACTGTAGACTGCCTCAGTCTCCTTATCTGTTAACTGGAGATAACAATAGCCCCTACTTTACAGGGTTACTGTAAAGATCACATGATTTGGGAGTAGGTGTCTCAGTGGATAAAGCACTTGCCCTCAATTCAGGAACACCTGAGTTAAAATCCAGCCTCAGACACTTGACACTAGCTGTGTGACCTTGGGCAAGTCACTTAACCCTCATTGCCCTGCCCCCCCCCAAAAGATCACATGATTTAGATATTTGTAAAACATTTAGTACAGTACCTGGCACATAGTAGGTATTAATAAATTAGTCCCCACATTCCTCTGCTCCCTCCATTTTTACCAAGCCTATTAATTTTTTTAAAAATTATTGAAGCCTTTTGCTTTTATATTAGTCACATACACATATAGTCATATACAGATAATGTGCTTACCCTAGTCGCTTGGAACTGAATGCTCCTTTCTAACAAAGAAAAACAATAAACAAAAACAGTTGATACAGTGAGCACCTTTGACAATGGGTGCAATATTCTTCCTGAAGTTTCTTGAAGAAAGTGAGGTTTGAGTTGGGTCTTGAGGAATGAGTAGGCTTTAGATAAAGAGACAGGAGGAGGGAAGGAGGACACACTAAGCAGAGAAAACATAAATGCCTAACAATATAGAGGAAGGAGGGCAGCTAGGTGGTACAATAGAAACTGCTGGGCCTGGAGTCAGGAAGACTCATCTTCCTGAGTTCAAATCTAGCTTCTGGGCAAGTCACTTAACCCTGTTTGCCTCAGTTTCCTCACCTGTCAAATGAGATGAAGAAGGAACTGGCAAACCACTCCAGTATTTTTGCCAAGAAAACCCCAAATGAGGTCATAGCGAATCGGACGTGACTGAAATGATTGAACAACAAAACCAGAAAGTACTGGAAGATAGTAAGGAGTCTGAAAAGATCCGTATTGGGGAAGAGTAAGAAGTAAGGTTAGCCACGGCCAAGCTAAGGGTGTCACTATATCATGGAGAGTCTTACAAGACAGAATTTGGTGGGCAGTGGGGAATGATTGTGGTTTCTTGACCAGAGGAGTGTTAATGCAATGTTGAAAGGGGTGTTTAGGAAGATAATGGCATAATTGATTTTGCTGAGAAAGGGATGGCTGTTCTTGCAGAAAGCTATGTCTTGCAAACCCAGGAACTCTATGAACACAACTACCAAACACTCTTCACACAAATCAAATCAGATCTAAATAATTGGAAAGATATCAATTGCTCATGGATAGGCAGAGCTAATATAGTAAAAATGACAATACTGCCTAAATTAATTTACCTATTCAGTGCCATACCAATCAGACTACCTAAAAATTATTTTATACAGCTAGAAAAAATAATAACAAAATTCATCTGGAAAAACAAAAAATCAAGAATATCCAGGGAAATAATGAAAAAAAATTCACAGGAAGGTGGGTTAGTGGTACCAAACCTGGAGCTTTACTATAAAGCGGCAGTCATCAAAACTATCTGGTACTGGCTAAAAAATAGAGTGGTAGATCAATGGAATAGGCTAGGCTCAGGAAATGCAGTAGTAAATGACACTAGTAATGTAGTGTTTGATAAACCCAAAGACTCCAGCTTCTGGGATAGGAACTCAGTATTTGACAAAAACTGCTGGGAAAACTGGAAGATAGTATGGCAGAAATTAGGCATAGACCAACATCTTACACCTTATACTAAAATAAGGTCAAAATGGATACATGATTTAGACATAAGAGGTGATACCATAGGTAAATTAGGAGAGAAAGGAATAGTGTACCTATCAGATCTTTGGAAAGGAAAACAGTTTTTGACCAAACAAGAGATAGAGTATATTATAAAATGCAAAATGGATGATTTTGATTATATTAAATTAAAAAATTTTTGTACAAACAGAAGCAATGCATCCAAAATTGGAAGGGAGGCAGAAAGCTGGGAAACAATTTTTGAGGCCAGTGCTTCTGATAAAGGCCTCATCTCTAAAATATATAGGGAATTAAATCAAATTTATAAGAATCCAAGTCATTCCCCAATTGAGAAATGGTCAAAGGATATGAACAGGCAGTTCTCTGATGAAGAAACCAAAGCTATCTATTCCCATATGAAAAAATGCTCTAAATCTCTAATGATTAGAGAGATGCAAATTAAAACAACTCTGAGGTACCACCTGACACCTATCAGATTGGCTAAAATGACAAAAAAGGAAGATAATAAATGTTGGAGAGGCTGTGGGAAAATTGGAACACTAATGCATTGTTGGTGGAGCTGTGAGCTGATCCAACCATTCTGGAGAGCAATTTGGAATTATGCCCAAAGGGCGATAAAGCTGTGCATACCCTTTGACCCAGCAACCCCACTTTTAGGTCTTTTGCCCAAAGAAATCATGGAAGGGGGAAAGGGACCCACATGTACAAAAATATTTATAGCTGCTTTTTACGTGGTAGCAAGGAATTGGAAGTTGAGGGGGTGCCCATCAATTGGGGAATGGCTGGACAAGTTGTGGTATATGAATACAATTGTGCTGTAAGAAATGATGAGCAGGAAGAGTTCAGAGAAACCTGGAGGGTCTTACGTGAGCTGATGATGAGTGAGATGAGCAGAACCAGAAGAACATTGTACACAGTACCATCAACATTGAGTGTTGACCTACTGTGATGGACTATATTCTTCTCACCAATGCAATGGTACAGAAGAGTTCCAGGGAACTCATGATAGAAGAGGATCTCCAAATCCAAGAAAAAAAAAAGAGAAAGAAAGAACTGTGGAGTATAGATGCTGATTGAACCATATTATTTCTTTTGTTTTGGGTGCTGTTGGGTTTTTTTTTCTTTCTATTTTGAGGTTTTGCATCACTGTTCTGATTCTTTCTCTTGTAACAGGATTAATGCAGAAATAGGATTAATGTTATTATGTGTATATATATGTGTGTGTATATCTATATCTATATCTATATGTATAGAGATATATAGATATAACCTATATCAGATTACCTGCTGTCTAGGGGAGGGGGGAGGGAAGGGTGGGAGGGAGAAAAATCTGAAATTGTAAAGCATGTATAAACAAAAGTTGAGAACTATCTTTACATGTAATGGAAAAAATAAAATACCTCATACATTAAAAAAAAAGAGAGAGAACAAACAAAAAAAAGAAAGCTATGTCTTGGCTTGGCTGTCACAATATCTGTTGTTCACCTCTCCTTTCTGCCCCTCACAGTTTGCGCTTGGTACCTTGTGATCTCCATCCCCTTTCTCTAACACCTAGTACAGTTCCTTAGAATAGAATAAATAAGAATAATGTTCACTAAATCACAGAATTTCAGAGTTGAAAAAGATCTATGAGATCATCAATTAATCTGTAAACATATATTTGGTGCCTACTGCATGGTGGGCACTGTGCCAGACACTAGGGATACAGAAACAAAAATGAAGCCCTCTCTGCCCTCAAGGAGCTCATATTCTGTCTAGTCTAACAAACACCTAAACAACATCTCCATGAAAGTGATCCTCCAATCTTCACTTAAGGACCTCATGGGAGAAAATACACATGGGCAGCTTTAATCATTAGGAAATGTTTCCTTCATTCTCCTCTCTGTAGCTTTCCATCTGTTGTTACAAGTTTTGCCCTCTGGAACCAAGTAGAACAAATTTAATCCTTCTTTTCTGTTCCAGTCCTTCACATACTTGAAGACAACTGTGATATGTCCCCAACATCTTCTCTTCAGCAGACTAAACATCTATAATCCTTTCAACTGATTTTCCTTGATTATTTTGTCTCTAGTCCACTGACCATAGAGTTCATCTTCTTCTGTATGCTCTTCAGCTTGTTAATGACTTTTATAAAAATGGGGTGCGCAGAACTAATGCAGTACTTCAGATGTAATCTGATCAGGACTTTGACTGAAAGAATTCATGAATTTCATCATAAGTACTCCTTTAAACCTTTGCATGTATTATTTGATTCATTCTCTAGATGAAGAGGGACTTGAGAGAAAGGGATATGGGCAGGAGAGAGGAATTTTCATGGTTAGGAAGGCATCGAGGAAAGCAAAGAATCTGGCAGACTTAGGTGGAACACTGCTATAGAGGATCCAGAGTAATTGGAGGTCTATATGAGGCCATAATGCCTGGGTTTTGGTGCGAGAAATCATTGAAAGGGAGCAGGGAAAATACCATAGAGAGGAGGGTAGGATAGATATTTTCCCAAAATCAACCTTCATCTATCTCCTAAGGTATCTGGAAAACAACTATGACTGATCAGAGGATTGGGAAATGCTCTACCAAAGCAATGAGAAGTGGTGCCCTTCTCAAATTGCTGCAGTTCTTTGGGGGTTGAGTCATAATCAAGTTCCAAGGCATTTTGCAGGTGAGGCTTCATCTGCCTGTGAAATAGGCACGAGTTGTATAGAGATCATAAGGCAACAGAACAACAGCCAAATGAGGCAGAATACCAGGTACTACAGTGATGAAAATATATGCTGTCACAGAAGAATGATATTTATTCTGCTTAAACAAAATTTGGAGCAGAGATAGAAAGCTGCAGAGGTGAATCTCAGCTCAGTGAGAGGAAACATTTCCTAACTTTTAGAACTTTCCAAGGGCATTCTCACTGGGCCAACAGTCTTCCTCAAGAACTGTGCATTCTCACATTCACATCCGAATCAACCTTTCCAAACTCCTCATGCTCTTGCCCCCTGGAAATGATTGAATGGGAAACCTAGATCACAGAGATCTGTTTTGCTTGTTTCATACAAAGAAAAGTTTCCTGAATGAAAAAAGCTTCATAACACTGTTAATGTTGGATACATTCACATGCTCTGGGGGAGCCTGATGGCTTGAAGACAGGATTATGTTTATTCTCTAGAAAATCAGGTAGTTTATTTTTATTTTTTAAATTTCATGGTCTGGAAAATTAACTAGGTGGTTCTAGTTGGGGCTTTTGAGCCTTTGAAACAAGGTGTTTATCAGCTTCTTTGGCTTAGCACAATTGGAAACAGAATTATTTTTCTCTGATGTTAATTTCAAGTATTCCTTTGCCTGCTTGGATAAGTCACGGATCTGATTCTCCTTGACGGACCATTTAGCATCACAGAGGGAGGAAGAAGTCTGGAAATTATCCTGATAATTATATCTTAATTCCTATTTTCATATCACTTATCTCTTTTACTCTCATGACAACCTTCTGTCTTACAGACACAGCTTGTACCCCTAAGCCAGGGCAGCCATTTTACAAATGTGAGAGACTGTTGCTTACAGGATAGACTGGGCAAAATACTGAGAAACATTATTATATACTAAGTAGAGCACTGGACTTGTAATTAGGAGGGTTAGGTTGAAACTTGCTACTGATACTAGCAATGTGATCTTGGGGAAGACGTCTAACATCTCAGGGCATCAGCTTCCTTATATTCTCATAGGGATAATACTTCTATTATCTACTTCATAGGTTGTTCTGAAGAAATACTTAGATACCCAAATATATCTGTGATCTGTCTAGCTGTCATCCCTTAACATGTGACCTGCCCATCTTACTTTCCTATCCTATATTTCCTTGATGATCCATTTTGCTCATTCTCTTTAGAGTTCATTGGCTATATGTTGTAACCAGTTCATATGTACCATATGCCTCTCCATTGTCCTCTGCTTGATACTCATTTTTGATTCTTCAGAGACTGTAAGATTCCATCTCTAACCATATAGCAACATCAGTAGAATCAGGGGAACATTCTACTGATGTTGGTATTTTTTTTTAAATGGACCTAGTTTTGATGGGAAGCTTGGGATCCTCAAAGGAGCTTTACAGTTTCTTGAAGTTAATCTATCTGGCTCCTTTCCAATTCATTTGTTGTCCTTGTACTCTCTGTCCTCAGTTATGGGGAAAGCACTTTGCAAACCTTATAGTGCTACATAAATTATTATTACTGTTTACGACTCAGTACAACTCATCCCAATTACTGGCAGCACAATCCAAGGTAGGCACCCTACTGACTATGCATCAACACTGCCATCTTCCTGCTGGCAGGACACTGCACTTTTTTGCCTACCATGGCTCACAGTGACTATTCTTTTCCAATGCCTCACATTCATATATTCAACCTCTCCTAGCCCTCTTTGTCCTCTTCCAGTATTTTAAAGCCGTTAATTTTCAAACTCCTCATCTGTAAATTAAAGAGGTTATACTATCTAATCTTAAGGGTCTCTTCCAGGTCCAGCATAGGGAATAGAGGGCCCTCTTTGGGATCATGAAGATCTGGAAGATCTGTGTTCAAGTGTTGCCTCTAACACAAACTAGCTATGTGACTGGGGACAATCACTTAATCTTTCAGAGTTCTATGCAATTGTAAATTATAAACCAGATAGAGAGAGTCTACCTCCATTAATGGAGGGAGTTTACACAGTGGAAGTCTTCCTGATATCTTACTATAAATATGTGTGTATGTTGTTGTGTAGGGTGAGGCAGACAAACCCCAGGAAGGGGCAAGACAGCAATCTCACATGGAGATGCTAATGGAGACACATGGCTGTGCAGAGAGATGGAGAGGGCAAGGTTAGACAGAATGATGCTCACCTTGGGGAGGAAGAACAGCATCCCCCCAAACACAAAGCCCCATTATGTCTGTTCTAGTTACAACTATGTGTTTGTATATATTTTAATCTATTTACATATAAGCGTATACAAACATATGTAATGTCTCATCTCTTTAAGATTCCTTTATTTGTATGGGAAACTTTAGTGCTAAAAGGGACAGAAAAATTATTTTTATGTAAAGAAAAAAATTATATCATCCTGTTAGGGATGTATGATATTGCCAGTGTTATAGATGAACAAGAAGTAGATAGGGAACATTGTTTTAATAAAAAATGCTAAAATATGTGTATGAAAAACAGCTTTCTAATGGTATTTTAATAGTTTGGGAAAGAAAAATAAACCGTGGCATAAATCTAAAGACTCAAAAAACTTTGAAATGTTGTAGAATGATTCTTATTTTTACCTGAACAATTTGATGATTTGAAGGGACAGAGAAGGATCTTTATTAAAAATAAGAGGAAAAAAAACTGAGCATGAAGAAACACGTCAAGGATACAAAATGTAATGTAGGTTCATGTTACGGACTTAAGAGCTGCAAGGTATTATGGGACCACCATGCATTTCCATGTAACTGTTTTAAAATTAGAGAGGGTAAAATGAGAGAGAGCACATAAGAATTTGAAGACTGATACATTATTGAAAATGGATTGTCAATTTCACATGGGAAATTTTGGGAGCTATTCCCTTTAAGTGAAAGTTAAGTCACTTAAGAGTTAGGGGTCCTTCACCAATGGGCAGTCCAATGAAACCTTTGGACTCCTTAGAATAATGTTTTTTAATTCATAAAAATAAAATACAAATGACTACAGATGTTATGTTGAAATGAAGTTATGTGGGAAAAATCCCCAGGTTTTTAAAGTTTATAGATCCCAAGTGGAGGATGCCTAATTTAAGCCATTGAAAGATATAGATGATTGGAGATAGGAGAAGAAACTGAGAATACAGATGAAAGAACCTGACAGAATTTGGAAGAGATAGTAAGGAGTTGGAAAAGCAATTGTGTTGAAACTTTTCAAGGAGATCAACAACAAAAATGGTCAGCTCTTCTTATTCCTTTTTTTTTTTTTTTTGGTGAGGCAATTGAGGTTAAGTGACTTGCCCAGTGTCACGTCACACAGCTAGTAAGTGTCAAGTGTCTGAGGCCATATTTGAACTCAAGTCCTCCTGACTCCAGGGCCAGTGTTTTATATACTGCATCACCTAGCTGCCCCTTTGGCTTCTTATTCCTGATGGGCAGAATGAAGATTACTGCAATTTCAACTATTATTCTTCAGCATCACCTAATGGTAAATCTTCTCAGAACTACATCCATCTTTCATCTACTCTTTGAGAAGGCAGAAAAGTAGAAAGAGGAAAGACAGGTACCATTGCTTCCTTGCTGTATATGAAGAGCTGGCTTGGCTGGTTTGTGTTGTCCAGAGAGTCAATTTGAGCCGCTTACTGTGGGCTCTGTTCTGATTGGCTAGTACAGCCTCCAAGTTAGTGAATACTTCTCTTAATTGGTTGTATAACCCAGAGAAAGCTTCTCAGTTTTCTGGCTCAAAGGGAACTACTATTCGTATTAAGAAGTAACACTCTAAATACTTTTAAAAAATAATAAAAAGTTGAATGAGCCTGTAACTGCTACCTCCAAGTATAGAAGAGTAGACTATTTGTCCATTTGGAGAATGGTAAAGAATAATAGACAAGCAGTTAAAGGAGAAGCAATTTCAAATGCAACAAACGTTACTGAATCAATGACATCAGAATCTGCAGTTCAGAGTTATGACATACCTCAAACACATGAGTTTCCTTCTTTTATCTGTTTCCATCAGGTTCCCATATGTATGTGTCCACTCTCTCCCACAGATAGTGAGTTGTTTGATAGAAGAGTATGACCTAGACTTATGTGTGGTTTATGATGTATTTTGTTATTTAAGCACTTGATTTAATATATGAGTAGCTATGATGTTATTTCTTTTTTAAAATTCTAAAAGTATCACTGCGAGTGATTCATTGTATAAATACAAGTACAAGGGGCAGCTAGGTGGTGCCGTGGATAGAGCACCGGCCCTGGAGTCAGGAGTACCTGAGTTCAAATCCGGCTTCAGACACTTAACACTTACTAGCTGTGTGACCCTGGGCAAGTCACTTAACCCCAATTGCCTCAGTAAAAAATAAAAATTAAAAAAAAATTAATACGAGTACAATGGTGAAGGCTTAAAAGCTAGAGTTGAGCTGGGGGAGTCTATCTCCTCTTAACAATTAGTTACCCCTAGGACTTTGAAAGAATTTGAACATAACCTTGTGATGGTGATCTATTACAAGAGACTTGTACTTGCTAGTGTGAGAGGAGGTTGAGTTGAGTGAGGCAACCCAATAAGTGAATAGAACTCTACATGTCCCATATGAGGGAGGAATACTGTGTTATAGTGCAGGGGTTGCCAAGCCACTTGAGTGTTACACATACACATATCTATATCCTCTCTTGGGTAGAATAGATCGAGAGAGAGTTAGAGTTAGAGAGAGTTAGAGAGAGAGAGAGAGAGAGAGAGAGAGAGAGAGAGAGAGAGAGAGGAGAGAGGAGAGAGAGAAGAGAGAAATCTATACAAACACATATAGAACACAAACATATACAAATATCTTCTCAAGAGAATAAGCCAGTCCCCAGGGAAGAACTCTCAGAACTCCTTCAGAAGCTTGGTTTCAGGAATACTCACCTCTCAAACTATGTGGATTGCCATTTCATGACTGCTCTTTGGTTGAAAATATTCTTCCCGGGGCAGCTAGGTGGCTCAGTGGATAGAGCACCGGCCCTGGACTCAGGAGTACCTGAGTTCAAATCCAGCCTCAGACACTTAACACTTACTGGCTGTGTGACTCTGGGCGAGTCACTTAACCCCAATTGCCTCACTAAAAAAAAAAAAGGAAAGAAAGAAAGAAAGAAAGAAAGAAAGAAAGAAAGAAAGAAAGAAAGAAAGAAAGAAAATATTCTTCCCTTTCCATTGTCTCTCCAGGACTGAATCAAGGCACTCTTCCTACTGTACCACTTTACCAGCTGCTGTCACTTCTGGGACATTTGGCCACATAGTTTCCCTTTGCTTGGCTGCCATGTTGTTGAGTACATGTGACTCTCATGTGTCTTACTTCAATCATGAACAGCTCCTATGCAACACCCCCTTCCATCTCAAAATCACCAGGACTTGTTCTGATCCTAGCCTTGACAAAAGGCAAAATACTAGCTAGCATTTATATAGCACTTTAAGGTTGGCAAAGCACTTTACATGTTATCTCATTTGATCCTCACAATAACCCCATCAAGTAAGTGCTATTAATATTCTCATTTTACACTTGAGGAAAATGAGGCTGAGAAATGTTAAGTGATTTGTCCAAGGTCATATAGCTAGTAAATGTCTAAGGTAGGGTTTGAACTAAAATTTTCCTGACTCAAAGTCCAGCACTCTATTTACTAAGTCACTCAGAGAGGCCTAAAACTGTCCCTTTTATAGGCAGCAAAATGGAGGCAGTCCTGCAGGTATCCAAGCCAACCATTTTTCATTTATAGTCACTGAGATATACTTAAGAAGGCTTCTTTTTTGTTTTTAATTTGTCCATTAGTCATGTCTGACTCTTTAGGACCCCATTTAGGGTTTTCTTGGCAAAGAAACTAGAGTGGTTTGCCATCTCATTTTTATAGATGAGGAAAATGAGGCAAACAGGGTTAATTGACTTGCCCAGGGTAAGCATCTAAGGGACATAATTTTTTATTCCAAAAAAAAAAAAAAAAGGCCGTAAAATTTTTTGATCAACGGTTGTAATCTCATTAAGTTGATTAGGAAAGCCCCATAATCAATATCCTACAGATATGTTATTATTACCAACCATTTGGCTGGCATGTTATTCAAGGATATGGTAGCCTGAATTAGTAAGCAGGGATGGACATAGTTGGTCATGTTAAAAAGGAAAGTTAATTTTGAGATCATGCTAGTTGAGCTATCACATCGAGCACTCCCTCATGTGTTGATCTTGGCTGTGAGTCAGTCTGATGGATTGAGGAATAGAAAGATATTAAGAGGACCAGGCCTCTAATTCTCTTCCACCACACCTCAATGATTCACTCTATCAGTTTGTGGTGATTAATCCCTTAGAAATGTCTGGATTCTTCTGCTTGGAAAGAGAACTGTGATTGGCAGAAGTGTGAGCATAGAGGCCATGAAGTAAATCATCAAAATTCCTTTTTCATCAATTAAAAGAGAAATTGTGGTGGGGGTGGGGCTGGGGCTGGGGCTGGGACTGGGAGGTTTTTCAGAGAAGGGAGAAGAAGGAGCATGCCATCTGTCTTCCAACACACAGACTAGGGCACACAGAAATGGCTGCACTGTGGTGTTGCCTTAGTGGTTAGGAGAACAGATGGCGTTTTCCTGCAGGCCCTCTGTCTTTTATTGGGATTTTCCTGTGTTCTGACCTGAACAATAATGTTCCCTCTACATAGTTGAGGATCTGGGATTTCCCTCTGTTGTTGTTGAGCCTTCAGAACAAGATCCACATTCCCCCAATGGAAAGTAATGACATGGTGAATGAAACTGCAAGATATGAAATCATGGGATACTATTGTGTTATAAGAAATGATGAATATGGAGAATTTGGAGATACTTCATATGAATTAAAGCAGACCAAAGTAAGCAGAACCAGGAGAGCTATTTACTCAACAACCACAATAAAGTAAAGTAAAGCAATATGGAAGAAATTCAGAAGTTTAATCAGTGTAGTGACCAAATGGAAGTGGTGGATTGTAGGGACAGAAGGCGGCATGAGATGTCAGACTTGGCCAATGTATTGATTTGGTTTTACTAATTTATAATTATTTGTTACAAGAGAGAGTTCTGTTCAGGTGAGGGGGAAAAGACAAGTAAATAGAAAGTGTCAATTAAACTTTAAAAAGAAGAAAAGAAAGAAAGCAGCACCATTGAGCTGACTCCAAAGGTCTAAGAACCCAAGGGCAGAATTAGGTTGATTGGTTTGGTAGACATGCTGAGGCTCCCTTGTCCATATCACCTGTCCTGGCAGATGTTGATAATTTGGGAAGATAGTTGTGTATGCAGACTCAAAGGAAATAGATGTTCAATTTTTTTGTCCAAAGAAATACTGTGACTTGTTAGGGCCCTTCCTGCCATAGTATCTTGTATTGAATTTACTTTGTACTTTGTGTGTATATAAGTATGTGTATATATTTACATATAGACATTTAAATATATATAATATTTGTTAAACCCATATTTAACTATATTAACTATCTATTTATGATTTATAGATTTTACATTTCTTGTTGTCTCCTCCATTAGAACATAAGCTAATTTCTAGTAGGGATTATTTTATTCTTTGCATATAGAATCCCATCACTTAGCACAGAGCCTGGCACTTAGAACTTAAGAAATAATTGTTGATTGATTGAGATCGAAAGTCCTATCTTCAAATGAGACAACTCTAAATTAGATATTTGGGGGAAAGGAGGGTTCTTGCATGTTGTCTCTACCCCAGAAAACATTCTGGAAGCAAAGTATAGTTTATTTCCAATTTGCAGTTTTAAAAATTTTGTTTTGTCTTTCACAGAACCAAACGCAATTCCTTATGGCTCATGCATGGTTCATGAGCAGCTAGTTGGTTCACTGGATAGAGCACTGGGCTTGGAACTAGAAAAATGCATCTTCTTGAGTTCAAATCAAACCTCTGACACTTGTTAACTGTGTGACCCTGGGCAAACTACTTAACCTTGTTTGCCTCTGTTTCCTCATCTGTAAAATGAGCTAGAGAAGGAAATGACAAACTACTCCAGTATCTTTTCCAAGAAAACACAAATTGGGGTCATAAAGAGTTAAACCCAACTGAAAATGACTGAAAAATGGAATATGGTTCATTTCATGAAAACATGAAATCAAAATAATACAATTGGGGAGGTAAAAACAAGATGGCAGCATCTATAATACTCTTTCATATATATTTGAACTTTGTCAGTTCAGCTCTACCCAGGTATTCCTTCAAAGGCAGGGACTTCACTTATTATCTTTTCAAAGTAGAAGGCATTACAATGAAGGTGGGAGTGTGTAAGCCTCTGCAAAAGTCATAGCAGTATAGTTTTTCAGGAGTCTGTTAGCCTGCAGACAGGTGCTTTGAGTATGCTCCATGGATGTGTGATTGTGGGTGGTGTAAGCACACGTGTATGTGCAGCATTAGAGCAAAATGTAACTGTTTTTATGGAAATGACGACAGTGTATATGGCAAGGTAGGACTTTGATTTCACCTCTGGCCACTTAATGAGGTTCAGATAAGATGCCTGAAAGCTGTCCATAGCAAAGCATGTTTACTTAGAATAGAGGAAAGCTATTTAATTATTTCTGATAATTATTGTTGGTGAAAATCCAATTTTGCTGGAGGAGGGGTTAAGGGAGACAGATAACTTCATGTTGAAGTTGGAGTGAGAATAATGGATGGGGAAAGGGCTGATTGACCCCCAAAGAGTCTGATACTTAATTACACCAAGTAAAACAAGCTAGAATCCTTACAGAGGAGGCAATGACTTCTTAGCACTAAGTGCCAGCGAACCCAGCAAGTGCCTTTGTCTGACATACAAAGAGGAGGGGGGAAAGGAGAGAGGGGAAGAAAGAGGAAGAAAAAAAAGGAAGAAAAGAGAAAGACCGTGTTATTCTTCAGCTCAAATTACTTCAGTGGCTCTCCATTGACTCAAAGATAGAATAAAAACTCCTTGGTTTAGTATTTAAAGCCCGCCACAATCTGGTTCCATTTACCTTTCTAGCCTCTTAAAATTTTACTTCCTTTTATGTACTCTATATTCCAGCCAAACTAGACTAAACCAGGATTTGCTACCTAAACCTGGATTCCACTTTCTTCCTCAATGTATCCATACAGGGCATCCCTCATGTCTAGAATATATTTTCTCCTCATTTCCATTTGCCAATATCCTTATCTTTACTCAAGGCTTAACTTAGATATCATATCCTCTTTGAAGACTTCCCTGGTCTGATTTCTTCAGTTGCTAGTTCTCTCTCTCCTCCCTCCTCTCTCTTCTCTCCTCTCTCTCTCTCTCTCTCTCTCTCTCTCTCTCTCTCTCTCTCTCTCTCTCTCTCTCTCTCTCTCTCTCTCTCTCTCTCTCTCTCTCTCCCCCCCCCCATCAAATCACTGGAATCTGTAACTATTTTAAGTTGCATGAATTGGCTGCCTCTTCACCTAGTGGTCATTTTCATTTCAATATTCCAATCTTGCTACCATATACAAAGCACATTCATGTAGAGTAGTATTACTACTACGTAAAATAACTTGTCTATTTGGGAATAATTGTGTGATCATAATTATGTCACTTTACCTTTCTTAGGTTCAGTTTTCTCAACTGTAAAGTAGCAATACTAGATAATAAGGTCTTGTCCAACTCACAATGTATGATTCTATGTCAAGGCCAAGGTGGGGCCAGGGAAGAGTTCAATTGCAACCACCATGGGAGAGTTCTGAGGAATTATCTGGGGCTCCAAACATTGAGGGATTCAAATTCAATCAATTAATCAACAATTATTTATCAAATATTCAGTTCGCTGAGATTTAGCTGAGAAAAACTCATAGCTGAAGTGCATAAGACTGGGCTTGAGAAGAGACTCATGCGAGATGACTAAAGAAATCCAAAGTCAAAAAAGCTGAGCCAGTGCCCAGTGCAGAGTGGGCAGATTAACAGGAACAGGAACCCCAAAACAAGTAGAATGATTCAGGGACTGATAAAGTTGCTTTCTGCAGAGGTCAGACCATTGGCTTCTTTTTTATAAATATACTTCTTCACTCCCAATCCTTTCTTAAACGAATGGTTCTTAAATACCTAGGACATAAGGAACATGAGAAGGGGGCAACACTTGACAAAGAATTCATTTGGGGCAATGATTCCTAACACTTTTGAGTATAGAGATCCTTTTATGAAATGAAAAAAAATGCTGAGTTCCTCATATTATATTATAGTTTGAGGAATTTTGAGTGACCAAATTCCCTGGAAGTCATAGATCATATAATTAGAGCTGGAAAGGACTTTGGAGGTTATCTTCTCCAGTAATCTTATTTTACAGGTGTGGAAACAGACCCAGAATGGCCAAGCTGGGATTTGAACCTACGTCTTCTGACTTAAAATTGACCACTCTTTCCATTATATTATAACGTGTTTTTTTTTTGTCTTTAGCCGTTGGCAGACACTACTAAAGAAGATTCTTCCACAAACCCACCAGCAGCTGTTTTCCTTAGCTATATTGTGTTTATAGCATGGCCCATAACATCAATTTAGTAGCTCCAGTCAGAAAAGAAATGGTTAATTTGAAATTACTTGTTCTAATGAAACCATGTCCCTCTTGATTTCACATTAATCAGTCAATAAGTATTTATTAGTCACCTACTATGTGCCAAGCAAAATTAGTTTTTGCCTAATATTACCTTTCTCAGCATTCCCAAATTTTTAGGTGTCATGGTAACTTCAAAAGCAAAGTGGTGGTACTTTCTTTAATGTTGCTGAGACTGTGAAGAGGCGAATGAAAATTCAGAATACTTTTGCAAGGAGTTTCACTGGATAAGGCCAAAATAGCACATTTAAAAACTCTCATGATATATAGTACCTTTTAGCTATGATCCTAAAAGGGTCCTCTTACAACATTTTGTCTTATGATCTTCCTAGCAGTCCATTAACACACATTACTTGGTAGCCTTAGAGTTTTCAATTCATTACTTATCCTCTTATTTACTTGGTAGTCTTGGAATTCTCAGTTCTTATGTAGCCTCTTATTCTCAACTACATTTCTCCATTTCTCTATTATCTCTTTGTTCTCTTTTTTGGGACCCTTTCCTTTTCCTTTTTTTATGTCAAGTTTAGGATGTTAGGAAGGGTTTATTTTAGCTCAATGTCTGCTGCAAGAGAAGGGAAGAGTTGGTTGATGCAGAACCACAGGTGATTTCATTTTCCTGGGAGGAATTTTCAATGTTTGAATCCTGTGGGGAGGTGGAGCAAGGGATTCTGGGAGCATTAAAAGCTTTTTACAAAAAAAAAAAAATTAAAACATTGCCCACACAATGACAAGTATGTAATGGCTCAACTTGACTAATAAAATCTCAGTCATTCACTTGAACACAGACTCAAATTTTTTTTGACTCACAAATTTTTTAAGCTCATTTGAATCATTTGGGAGAGGGGGTAATTGCTTCTGGGATCTCAGAGGAAAAAGAAATATGCCTCTTGAAAGAATGTGGCCATTTGTTCTCTGTCATGATATTTTTTTCATACTGTGATTAGAGTGTTATATGGGATGGGTGAGGGTGAGAGAAATAATATGAATTGTATGTGATTCCCTGTGGTTTATTTTTTTTCTACACTCATATTTTGAGGAAAGTGAAATATTTGACCAAATCCTACAAATATATACATATATGATTACAGGTTGTCCCAAAAGTCTTATTGCAGTTTTTAGCTTTGTTAGTTTAAGCTTTAATAGCTTAATACTACACTAAGACTTTTGGGACATGCTGTATAAAAAGAGAAAATATATTCAAAAGTGGAATAAGGCTAGCAGATAAGTAGAATAAAGAAATTGGAATTCAGCCTTATAGTTTTTAGATCTGTGGTAACTTACTTTGATGTAGCTTTCATTTTTCCTGTCTGCTAAATGAGGGGTGAAAATATTTGTAATCAAATTCACTTAGAGGATTTTTGTCCAGGAAAACACACAAGGGCTAAGTTCTGGGAAAAGAGCCCTTGCGTTGTAGATGAGTCCCAAATAGCCATGCTAGTAAAAGGGGCTATGCTAGAGATCAAATTACTTTGTGGCTAATCAAAAAAAAATTATATTTTACCTTGTGATCTATTGTGAGTCCCTCTTCACCCACATCCCTTGGCAGATAATACCTTCTGATTATGTTCTGCTTAGGTTCTGAAAAGAAGTTAAGATTTTCTGAGCACACACCAGGTGGGGGAAGAGATGTAGCAAAGACACAAAATAGGAAAATGTTGGGGTTGTCGGGAAAGCTGGCCTAGCATTATAATTTCATTTTAAATTAGCATCTAAGCAAATTAAAAATTACCTCAGTTTCTTCATCTGGACAAAGAGTTATATAGGCCTCCTTTGTACCTTTTTACAAGCCATCCCCCATGTCCAGAATGTAGCTCTTCCTCATCTATCCTCCTGAAAACCACCACCACCAGGAAATGTTTCTATTGTCCCTAGTTGTTGGTGCTCTCTTATTTGTTAAATGCTATTCTATTTGCTTCTTTATTTACATGTGGCATCCGTCTAGTAAAATGATCTTCTTGTGTATGTCATGGACCTCTAGGGCAGTCTAGACTTATATTTAGAAAATATGTTTTTAAATGTACAGAATAAAATACATAAGATTACAAAGGGAACCAATTATATCAAGATAGAGTTATCTATGTATAGGGAGATCACATATCTCTCTATATATACAATATATATATAGATATTGATCATATATATCGATAATATATTGATATGTGACATATAATAAGAATCTATATCTATCCAAACATATACATATAAAAGTATATATGCACGCACATGTGTGCATGCATGCACATATGCACACATGGGCACACAATGCATATGTAGACATATATGTATGTGCACGTGTACAGCTAGATGTATCCCACATGTTGCATATGACATGATATGTCATGGCATGACAATATAATATATACAATATAATTAATATATGATATATGTATATAAATATATACACATGCACATATACACATACATATACACATACACATACACATACACATACACATACACATACACATACACATACACATACACATACACATACAAGCTACTTAAGAGAAGAAACTATTACCTGCATTGCCTGGTAGGACCTGAGGGTAGTTGTCTCTTAAATGCACCATTGAATGAACTGAACCTCTAAGATGAAGTTGGGTATATATAAATTCTAAGGCTCTTTCTAGCTTTAATATTCTCTAAGCCTATGACATATCACAAGGCATAATCAGGAATTGCTGATTTTAGGAGTGAGGGATTCTTTATATGAGCATGGTTTGGGTCGGGAAGCCAGTGTTTATGTGTCTGTTGTGCATGTTATGATGCACCTTTAAACTTTTAAAGTAATATAGAAAAAGGGGGCAGCTAGGTGGCACAGCGAATAAAGTACCAGCCCTGGATTCAGGAGGACCTGAGTTCAAATCCCTCCTCAGACACTTGACACTTACTCGCTGTGTGACCCTGGGCAAGTCACTTAACCCTCATTGCACCGCAAAAAAAAAAAAAAAAAAAGTGAAAAAAGTAATATAGAAAACAATAACAAAAATAGGCACCATGGTATAGTGTGAATAGAACTAGCTGAAGAGCCATAAACACCTATAATATATAGGCTTATTTAGGCTACTAACTAGCAGTATAGTCTTGGATAAGTCCATTTACCTCTGGATCCATCTCCTCATATAGAAAATGAGAGGTTTAGATGTATTCGTCCCTTTCCAAATCTAACATGTTATTACTTTATTTTTTCAAGCTACTGTGTAGCTAAAATTCTTGATGTCTAACCAAAGGTATTATGTGTAATGAAAAAAGTGCTGATCTTGGAACCAGGATAGAAATAGATTCAGATCTCATCTCGGATACTTTCTGGTTGTGTGACGATTGACATGTCATTTTACTCTTCTAAGACTCAATTTCCTGATCAGTAAAATGACAATCGTGTTGTAATACCCCACAATTATTGTGAGGAGATAATGCAAGTAACATATGTTATATGCCTTAAAGGTATTAAAAATATCCATTATTACTGTTATTATTCCTTTGGCAGGTCTCCTCTCACTACATCATATCCCCCTCACCTTTACATAACAACAACAAAATAGAGAAGGAAAAAAAAATAGATAGTACTCTACCAGTGACCTGACAAAACAAAATCCCACATCATTGAAGCCCTTGTCATAGTAACACTGCAAAACAGAGTAGGGAAGACAGGGAAATTGTTACAGCACTGCCATTAATGTTGCTGAATGGATGAGTTATTGCCTTGCTACCTCTGGAGGGTTTGTGTAGTATTACTAGCCATTCATTAAAATGGGCTAAAGTCCTTGACAGTTGAAAGAGAGAGGCCATACAAATACAAGCATATCCATGTCCCTGCACATTAGCAATAGATGCATGCTTACAAACACAAGGAAGGAAGGTCCTCCGGTTTCCTGGAGAGAGCACAGCCTGGGGAGCCTATAGCAGTATTCTTATAGCCAGAATACGTGAATTTGTAACCAGCAAACACTGCCTTCTTAAAGCTGTTGTCTGTTCCACTCTCAACTTATGTAACAGTAGAATTAGTGTCTAGAAAGAGCCCTTTTACTCAGTTCTTCCCTTTTTTCATTTCCTTACCTGACTCATTTTATAAGCTACTGTTTGCAGAACAGGAACAACTAAGTGGTTCAGTGGAGAGAGTGCTAGACTTGGAGTCAGAAAGACCTGAGTTCAAATCCAGCCTCAGACACATATTATTAACTGTGTGGCCTCTGCAATTCATTTAACCCCTGTCTGTTTCAGTTTCTTCATCTCTAAAATGGGGATAATAACAGTATCTACCTCTTGGGGCTGTAATGAGTATAAAATAAGTTTAGGATTTATCCATCTGAAGCTAGGCTGATGGTTTGATGGATTTCCACGGTTAAAGATGGTCATCTAGAGACACCATCACCTTTTGGTGGCATTAACTCAAACCATCACAGAAAGATCCTCTTACCTTTTTTTTTTTTTTTTTTAAAGAAAACCCTTAAGAAGTGAAGCTTTTTCTTTATCTCCGAATTATAGATTTTGGTGTTTCATAGTCATTAAGACTGAAGAATTCTTCCTGCGGTCTAACCTATATCCCTTTGGCTGCAAAAGTGGGCATCACATGTGCATATCACAGGAAAAAATGCTCAAAATGATGACGTCCTCTGGAAACATGAATCCCCTCAAGAATAATGGGAATATGGATCTATTTGGCCATCTGTGTGCCTGGCAACATGTTGACCTCTCTATGCATGCCACTGTGTTACAGCGTGAGCATGTTTGTGTTACTGCTGATGTGTGTGTGTGTGTGTGTGTGTGATTGAGCATGTAAGTGTGTATAGGAGTGTAGGTAAACAGATCTTTGAATCACACAGGCCAGCCCATCCTGGCGGGCTTTGTCTCTGACTCAGTTGCCATGATAGCAAGGAAAGCCCCTGAGTCTGTAAACAGAGCTCTATGTGGACTGAATGCAGAGGAGAAGCACATCAGCATGTGTGTGGTTCAGAACAAGAGTCAAGATATCTAGCAGGCAAAAGTAAGATGACCATTGTTCTTGCTGTAGATGAATAGAATGGGTACCAGTGTTGCTTTTCCTTGTGTATGGTAACCCTGAGGTATCCTGGCAGGTGCAAAAGTCTAAGGTGAGATAAGAGAACTGACTGACTTCTGGCCATAAGGTGATTAATTTTGAGGAGGAGGGAACGACTCGTAAAATGGATAATGATGCTGATAGCTTCAATTAATATTGTACTTTGCAGTTTGTGATACATAAAGCACTTTGCAGTCATTATCTCATTTGTTCCTCATAACAGCCTGGTAAAATATTAGTGCAATGACAGTGTTTTTCCTTTGATATCTATGTCTGTATCATATATATCTATATATCTTTCCACTCTGCCACCTCTGTGATGTCATAAAAGAAATGAAAGCATTCAGCACATTGGAATAGTGCCTAAATATGTCTACGATTTATTCATCTCAAGCTAGCTTTTAGTAATTGGTATGTTAATTAATTGTTTTATGAATTACCTGTCACAAATATTTTTCCAGGACAGATTCCCCCTCTCAGCACAGTTGAGTTAAGATCAGATAATTTAATGGTTTGGATAAATAAATTTGATACTACCCAAAACAAAACATAAATTAGGGATATAAATCTGTTGCCAAAAATCATATATAGCAATAAATGTTTTTTATACTATCTCTTGATGTAGATAACCAAAATAATTACTCCCCTTTATGAGTGTGGATCAAAGCTATACTAGGCATAGCAGGCAGCTACCTAGGGAGATAAATAGTTGGGGTCAGATGGTGCTCACCAAGGAACAATTTTAAGTTGAAGAGTTAAGTAAGAAGAATTGACAATAGCCCCTGTGCCCCTCACATAAATTTCCACAAGGCATAGATGGTGCAAAATACAAATAATTAATATAAATGCTAGAAGCAGCAGGAACAGCAAACACAAAGCAGTAGGAAAACATAATGCATTAAAAAAGAAAAAAGAAAGAAAAGCAGCCTCCCCATTGCTAACACCATGGGAAAAAGCAAATTTAAATATATAAGCTTTCCTTGCACTATCAGTGGTTGTGTAAAATAAGGGAAACTCACACCTTGGTTCATTCTGTTTTAGTACAAGGAGAGATTATTTCCATGACCAAAGAAACCAGAGTTTTGAGATGAAGGGAGTGGGGGTGGGGTCTGGGGTGGAGGCAATGCCAGTGCATGAGGAAGACAGGAGATGGATGAATGTGGAAACTTATTCTGGGGCTTGCCAAATCTTTCATTATGCAGCTTTTGTAAAAGTAATATGGTTTGGTGTACATCCAGAGTAAATCACTTCTATGTCCTCATCACTAATAATTTTGTCACCCCTACTTACTAGCTGTGTGACTTTACCCCTAGGTAAACATCCCTGAACCTCAGAGTCCTTACTTCTAAGAATATTGGGGTGGAGTGGGGGAATATTGTAGGAAATGATCTCTAAGGACCCTTTCAAGGCCAAAATTCTATAATTCTATGAATGAAGATGATAGAAGCTTGCCTTTACCTCTGAGTTCCTAGTCTTTTAATAAGTTGGCAATAAAGCATTAATCTGTTATTTCAATGTAGGTTCCCTATTACTTATTGCTTTTAATTCATCTCTAGGAACACCCCTCAAGTCCCCATCTGTTTCCATACCTCTAAAACTGAACAATGATATAGTCACTAAAACTCCTTTCCCCTTTCCTTTCCCTCCCTCCCTCCCTCCCTCCCTCCCTCCCTCCCTCCCTCCCTCCCTCCCTCCCTTCCTTCCTTCCTTCCTTCCTTCCTTCCTTCCTTCCTTCCTTCCTTCCTTCCTTCCTTCCTTCCTTCCTTCCTTCCTTCCTTCCTCCCTTCCTTCCTCCCTCCCTTCCTTCCTCCCTTCCTTCCTCCCTCCCTCCCTCCCTCCCTCCCTCCTTTCCTCCCCTTCCCTCCACTCCCCTTCTTCTCCTCCTCCTCCTTTTTTATGTCTGGACCTAGGGGCTCCCAAAGAGGGAATGCTGTATAAAAAAAAAAAATTCTTCATACCTTATTTACTGTAGTGCGATGAAGGCACTTCAATCTCATGTGGAAATCAGAGCCAGCTCCAAAGTCCAGAAATTTGCTACACTGTAATTCAGATTCAGCCCTTGTACCTGCCTCTGCTGGCTTCATTCATGGAAATGCCTGAGCCATTCATAAAAATGACTGCTCTACCTCTGTGATGTGTGGGACTCACTATTTGTCTCCCTTGGAGGGTTGAATCCAAAAGTGATATGAATCCGCTCTTTCCCAGTGCTACTCTCTGGGCCCCCACATCATCCCAGAAGAATTGAGCTGAAATGCAGATTCAGTAATGCCTCTCATGGTGCTTAGGAACCTGAGAAACATGTTATCGAAAATAGGTGTTAGCAAGCATCCCACACAGTTGTATGATAATTTGCGGAGGTGTGGGCTTAAAGGATGGAAAACCTTCCCCATCTGTGAAAAGGACTCTTTGTAGCCATTTCAAATCTAAGTATTTGAAAAGATCCCACCATATCCTGCTGTCTTCCTTTAAAGTAAGAGTTCTTAATTTGGGGTCTATGGAACCCTGAGGTGCTTGGGGATAGATTTCAGGGGTTTCATGAAGTTGGATGAAAATATATTTTATTTCAAAATAATTGGTTTCCTTTATAATACTTTGTTTTGGTTTTTATAAATTTTAGAACATTATTCTGAAGTGTCCAGATGGTCAAATGGATCCATGACACAGAAAGGTTAAAGAATCTCATGTTCTGGAGATGGGAAGACTGGGACCCGTTCAATATCTTCTCATTCTGTGCAATTCTTGACCATGTCTTTCCATAAATGTTCCATTAGTATACTACCTCTAAAACTACCTTATATTTAGCTACTTTGTATATGTGTGTGTTTATTAAATTAATATCTTATATATGTATATATGTGTATATATTATATATATAAACACACTTGTCTCCCCTTTTAATGTATATGCTTCTTATGAGTACGTATTGTTTCAAGCTTTATGCTTATCTCTTTTGTGTCTAGCATAGTACCAGGCATCTAGTAGGTTGATAAATTCCATGTCGATGGGATTGATTATCGACCTAATGTGATACAGGTAGCTAGGTGGCATAGTGGATAGAGCTCTAAGCTAGAAGACCTGAGTTCAAATCCAACTTTAGGTGCATACTATCTGGTAACTAAATCTATACTATCTGGTTCTAAATCTCAGATCTTTATGATTTGCAAATAGGAGTATCTGGAGCACCTTTCCATCTAGAAGGAATCCCTCCCTATTTCGTTTATGGGGCAGGTAGGTGGAACAATGGATAGTGTGGGGCCAGGAGGCAGGAAGACTCATCTTCCTGACTCATCCTCCTGAGTTCAAATTTGGTCGCAGGCACTTCCTAGCTGTGTGACTTGGGCAAATAACTTGATCCCATTTGCCTCAGTTACCTCATCTGTAAAATGAGTTGGAGAAGGAAATGGCAAACCACTCCAGTATTTTTTATTTTTATTTTTTAGTGAGGCAATTGGGATTAAGTGACTTGCCCAGGGTCACACAGCTAGTAAGTGTTAAGTGTCTGTGGCCAGATTTGAACTCAGGTCCTTCTGACTCCAGGGCTAGTGCTCTATCCACTGCGTCACCTAGCTGCCCCCCCACTCCAGTATTTTTGCCAAGAAAACTCCCAAAGTGGGTCACAGAGAGTTGGACATGATTGAACAACAACAACAAATTCCATTTATATAATCTCCTTCATGATACTGGTGAACATCTTTGACAAGTGGTTTCCTCCCTTTTTTATGCCTTGCTTGTTATTGATAATCAGACTTGTTGAACAAAGTTCCTTGAGGTTATCTCTATCCAGGAATCTTGTATGATTATCAGATATTTGTGAGAGTTTGCTTATTGGAGAAGGGTCTTTAAGGATGCCTTTTTCTTGACTTAGTCAAATGTGTTTTTGTAATAATCAGCAAATACCCCAGAACACTGTCTTTGTTATTCTCAAAGCCATTTCAGTTGTTTGTGTCTGCAGACTGTAACAAAAATCTGTATAAGCCATCTTGTTTTTTATATATATTTTCATCAGTGATATCCTTGATTCAATTCTAAACAGATAAGAAAATAGTCATTCAGGTTAGTAGGTGGTGAGATCCTCTTGATAGTTTTCTTTTCTTTTTTGTTAGTTGTTGTACAGTCATGTCCAAGTCTACATGACCCCATATGGGGTTTTCTTGGCAGAGCTACTGGAGTGGTTTGACCTTTCCTTCTCCAGTTCATTTTATAGATAAAGAAACTGAAGCAAGTAGCATTAAATGATTTGCCCAGGGTCACACAGCTATTAAGTGTCTGAGGCCAGATTTGAACTCATGAAGATGAATCTTCCATACTCCAGGACCAGCACTCTATACACTATACCATGCAGCTGCCTTTTTTTTTTAATAGTAACAAAAAGATTGGAAAAAAAAATTTCTATCAGTTGATATATTCCCTACCTTGAAAATGGACTCTTTAATGCTTTCAAATTTTTGTCACTTCCAAAATAGTTAACTCCAGTTTAGATTTTGCTCCATTCACATTCTCTGACATCATCTTTGTATTAAGTGACATTCAGCTGTCATCTCAATGCTGATAATTCTCACATCTATTTATCTAGCCCTAAACTATTTAGCCACACCAACCTCATACTAGGCAGTATGACTTTTTTTTTGGGGGGGGGCAGGGCAATGAGGGTTAAATAACTTACCCAGAGTCACAAAGTTAGAAAGTGTCAAGTGTCTAAGACCGGATTTGAATTCAGGTCCTCCTGAATCCAGGGCCGGTGCTTCATCCACTGTGCCACCTAGCTGCCCCACCAGTATGACTTTCTTAACATTCCTCATACATGACACTATCTTATGTTATTGTGCTTTGTAAATAGGCCCCTTCCTGGAATGTATTTGCTCCTCACCTCTAAATTTTAGAATCTCTAGTTTTCTTCATAGCTCAAGTTATAAACCACATTTTACATGAGGCTTCTTCTGCTATTGTCTTTTAGCTGCTAGTTTCTTTCTCCACCAAAAATTACCTTTTATTTATTTTGTATATACAGGGTATTACAAAAGTCTTATTCAGTTTTAAGCTATTAGAATCTATCTCCATGGAGAGAGAAATGTTTTGAGGGCAGAAACTATCGCATTTTTTTTTCTTTGCCAGTCCAGTAGCTATCACAATACCTGGGATATAAAGTGCTTAATAAATGTCTGTTGACTGATTGAGTCTTCTTTCCATCCCAGTGGTCTGTAGTATACAGACAAAATTATTTGGTGCTCCCTCTGTTTACACCTATATGTTTTCCCCTCATCTGGTTTCTGTGTTTTCTCACATGATTGCATCTTCTTGGTTTTTTTTGGTTTTTGTTTTTTGTTTTTGAGGCAGTTGGGGTTAAGTGACTTGCCCAGGGTCACACAGCTAGTAAGTGTTAAGTGTCTGAGGCTGGATTTGAACTCAGGTACTCCTGACTCCAGGGCCGGTACTCTATCCACTGCGCCACCTAGCTGCCCCTCATCTTCTTAATATACAATGTTATCCATCTCTTTCCCTTCCCCCCACCCTTCAGATGTGGAAACAAATCCAAAGGGACTTTGTCTTGTCCAACATCAGGGAATTTGCAGATCCAGGATTTAAATCCCTTTTCAACCTGGTCCTGTTTGAATCCTTGGACAGCAGAAAATCTTTGGTGGTATGAGTTCTAGTCTCACGACATATGGAACTGTACTATAGCACTGGATATCTGGTAGTGGTTTAGAGAAGGCTCAGGTTTGAGACTTGTTTACAATAAGACAGTCTGCGTGAGAAAGGACTAACAAGTCCAATGAGAACTAGAAGCAAAGTGAAGCAATGAGATCTATGGGAGGAGACAATCAATGGTCTATTGCTTAAGTGATCATCAACAAAACCAGTAGCAAGGTAGGTCAAAACTGGAGACTTAGCCTGAGTCAAAAGTTTACAACAATTTATTTTTCCAGTGATAAAGTAAGGCTCAGTTGCTTTGAATTCTCCCAGCAGATGTTTCTGATGGACCATTGCTGTGGAATTAGATCTTCAGAGATGCAGCCTTGTTTAACCTTAAGAGTTTTAATTTGCTTGGTTTGTGGACTTGTCCAGGGGTATGGCTGCTTAGGCTGAAGAATGAGGTAATCAATATTTCTCTCAGCCTTCAATATCTAGCTGGCCCCAGACCTCCAGACCATGCTTCATCTCATCCAACCATCCACCAGTATACTAAGGTCTCAGTACCATAGGTAATAGACTAGGTGACTTCCCAGTATGAGTAAATTGTTCTCACCCTCCCATGCCCACATCCCTGCTTTTCACAACTTTCTCTAAGAATAATAATCAAATCAATATTACCATAAGGGAGAAAGGATATGATTCCCCCTCAACTAAACTAATGTAATCACAGAAAGTGGTCAAATATGGTAAAGTTTCAAATGCTTAAAGATATACTACAATATGCTTCATGCCTTGCCATCTTTTTATGAGACATGACCTCTTTGGGTCAAACAGGAGCAATTGATTAATCGGTCATGACTTTTCTTAGTACTCAAAACAGAAAGAATTTCATGGATTGGCTCATCAAGGATTCAAGGGGTATAATAACTCGTGTCTAGGGGTGAGAAAGTTCCAGATCAGAGGATTATAGTTTGAAAGTTGGAGTCAAGCCACTGAGAAGGAATCATTTATGAAGTGGGGTAGGAGGAGAAGAGAACTTTTCTTTTTCTTTCCTTCCTTTATCTCTCTCCCAACTGACCATGTTATCAAAGATTTAGGGCCTATAGAAAACAACACATTTTAACAGGATGGCAGAGGGACACACTGAGAACAAACAAAAAGACAGCAGTTGTGGAAAACAGCTTACTGAGGGAGAAAGAAATTTTATGGAGTATTACCTCTTACCCCAGAGAAGAATGTTATCTGTGTATTTAGGAAAAGACTCCTGGCAATAAAGAATTATGAATTTACCCTTGGGAAAAGGAATGGAAGAGTATTGAAATAAACTGACCCATGACTCCACCCCCAATTCCTGTTATAGTCTAATTCAGGGGGTCATAATCTGGGGTCAACAGATCCCAAGGGGTTTTTGAGAAGTTCCATAGACTTGAGGAATTCTCTGAATTGGGATGGGGAATTAATTGCATCTTTAGTTTCATTCATCTCTAACTAAAATGTAGCATTTCCTTCAATTGTGAATATAGGTAATAATAATGTGCAGGGGTCTGTAAGCTTCACCAGAGGGTCCATGACACAAAAAGTTTAGTTTCTCTTGGCCTAAACTGATCTCCCTTCTCTGAACCTCATTTTCATCTGAACTAAATAAAGGAAGATTAAGCACAATTACACACACACCCACACATAGATTTTTCAGTATAGAAATACATTAAACTCAAAATGGAAAGAGAAGGGACAGGGAGAAGGGAGGGAGGATGAGAGATCTAATTGGCAGGGCAGGCTGGATAAAGGAATAATTATAAACAAAATAGTTGGAGAGAGGAAAATAAATTATTAAAAAAGGAAAGAAGAAAGAGTAAAAATCTGAGATAAATAGAAAAGAAGTGCCACAACAGAGAGGAAACAACCCATCTCATTTATAGATCAAAAGTATCAGCCAAGTTTCCATTCTTTCACTACCTTCTTATATATAAAAGAGTGGAGGAGTAAAAAAAGAAAAAATAGAAGATGCAGTGGAGAGAAATATACATTTGACAATGATAACCATGAGCACTAATTGGCTAAACTTACTTATAAAAAAGAAAAGGATAGCAGAATGGATTAGAAAGCATAATCCACAATATGTTGTTTATAAGAAACATACTTGAAACCTAAAGATTCACATTGAATTAAAATGAGGGACTGGAATTCAATATATTATGCTTTAGCTGAAATCATAAAAGCAGATATAACAATCATTTCAGACAAGGCTATACTAAATATGGTCATGATAAAAATATGATCAGGGAAATTACATTATGTTTAAAAGGCAACATAGATGATATATATGTATATATATGATGCTATCTTAGTAGATTCATATATATTAATATATCTATTCATATCTATAAATATATAAATCTACTAACATAGCATCAAAATATTTAAAAGAAAAGTTAATTGAATTGGAGGGAGAAAAAGATATTAAAGCTTTAATGGGGGGGAGGATCTTAATCTATCACTTTTAGACCTAGACAAATGTAATCAAAAGATAAGAATGAAGTTAAGGGCCTGGACACAACTTTAGAAAAATTAGAGATGATTATACTCCAATGATTACTGAATGACAATAGAAATAATTTATGTACAACTCAGAGTGTGTACAACTTTAAAAAGTGACCATGTATTAGAGCATAAAGACTTTTCCAAAAATATAGAAAGGCAGAAATGCTAAATATGTCATTTATAATACTGAGTTGGCTAAAAAAAAACCTAGTTGCTATTTTAAAAAAACACATTAATACAGTATATAAACAGTTAACCTGTTTTTTTTAAAGGGGGGAGAAAACTAAATTATACCAAAAATTTTAAAAGGAGAACTCATATCAATGGAACAAGAATGAAAGGAAATTAAAAAAAAACTATTTTGCCCAATCATATGCCAGGAAAATTGATAACATGGGAAGCGAGAAAATAATTACAAAAATTTAAATATTCAGATTAACATAAGAAATTGATTAGGTTACCCAGTATCAGATAAAGAAACCGACAGCCCATAAGGGGGCTTGAGAGGGGAGAGTGGGGGGAGGTTTGAGACTATAGAAACATATGGATTTATAAGTGAATTCTATCAAACATTCAAAGAAAAATTAATTCTAATATTAGAGAAGCTGTTTGTAATAATAAGAAAAGAAGACACCCTTCTAACCTCTTTCTATTCTGTAAATGTGGTCTTGATATCTAAATCAGGAAGAGACAAAACACAAAAACAAAACTACAGACCAATATCCCTAATGAATGTTGATGTGAAATTTTTACAAGCTATAAGAATTTACTATGCACGATAGCCAATGCATTTATACAAGGAAGGCAAGGAACATTAAAAATATAATATAGATATGATAAATCATATTAATACCATAATTAAAATAATATGATTATGTCAATATATGCTGTAAAGGCTTTTGAGAAAATCCAAGACCCATATATATTAAAAATTCTAGAAAGCACAGGAAAAAAGCATAGGAATTTTTCTCAATATAGGAAGCAAAGAAACAAGTCTTTATGAAGTACCCATAATGTACCAGGCACTGTGCTAAACCCTTTACAAGATTTCTTTTCATTCTCAAAACAACCTTGGGAAATAGGTGCTTTAATTATTTCCATTTTGTAATTGAGGAGACTGAGGCAGAGATTAAGTGACTGACCCAGGGTCACACAGCTAGTAAGTATCTGAGGTCAGATTTGAATTCAGATCTTTCTGAGTCTAGGTCCTGCATTTGATCCACTGCTTCCCTTAGTAAATAACATATATTTAAATGCAAAAGCAAGCAATATATGTAATGGAGAAAAACTAAAAGCTTTTTCTAACAAGATCATTGGTAAAACAAGGTTATCTATTATCACCATTACTATTGCATATAGTGCTATAAATGCTAGCTATAGCTTTAAAACAAGAATGAGAAATCAAAGGAATAAGAATAAACAAAGAGAAAACAAAATGATAACTTTTTTTTTCTGGGGCAATGAGGGTTAAGTGACTTGCCCAGGGTCACACAACTAGTAAGTGTCAAGTGTCTGAAACTGGATTTGAACTCAGGTTCTCCTGAATCCAGGGCCAGTGCTTTATCTGATGAGCCACTTAGCTGCCCCTAAAATGATCACTTTTTGCAGATCATATGATTATTTACTTGAAAAACTCTAGTCAACCAAAAAGTTAACTGAAAAAAATGAATAAAATTAGTAAAGTTGTAGCATATAGTAAAAACATATTATAACATAAAAGACATATAGCATATAATAAACAAAATAAATCCACACAAATGATCAGATTCCTGTACGCCACCAACAAAATCCAGCCTTTTCTTCTGCAGGCTAAAAATGTCCATTTCTCTGACTTCTTAATCTATCATGGTTTCTAGCCTTCTCACCATCTTGGTTGCTCTTCTCTGAAATGTTCTCTTTTCTGGGGATATTTTTCTTTTCCAAATATGATCTGATCAGGACATAATGCAATTGAATTATCAATCAATCAATCAATCAGTAAGCATTTATTAAATTCCTACTACATGCCAGGCACTGTGCTAGGCACTAAGCCATCATTTATCTTGTTTCTAGCTACTCTTCCTTTCTTAATTCAGCCTAAGGTTCCATTGGATTTTTAGGTTGCTAAATCACTTTAATCTCGTTAAACTGTGTGTTTTCCCTTTTTTGCTTTCTAAATGAGTAAATGTGTTATTATTGTGGGAGATAAAGATTAAGATATGATCGCTGCCTCTCCTTCTCTGACCTTACAGTTTATGACTCATATATCAAACTCTTCTCTCAGAAGCGTTAATCCTATTACTTATGGATTACAATTCAATCTGAGTTATCTTTATTTATATTGTTGACATTTAGGAAAAATGTCTTATCATATGCTGAAACACAACCCAGAGCACTTGACTACAGATTCTCTCAGAGTCCCTGTCCAGTCTCCTCCCTCCTCCCCCATGTTCGTTCTCTCTATGACAATTTTGTCCCAGTAGTACCAGGAATTACTTTCTATAAAGCATTGTTCTTTCACTATCCCAAGTTGAGTATTTTAAAACAGTTGTTTAGAGCCAGGTGAGGCAAGGAAAGGAACTGAAGAGAAACACCAGGACAAACCTTGTAGACCAAGACAGCTGTTATCTCTATGACTAAATGGTCTTTTCTAAAAGTCCTTGTCTTCCTTGACCAGTATATAGCATTTTAAATATTTGACTTGCCCCTTCTTCCAGAAACTCCCTTCTTGATTGGCTATACTCCTTCTCCTCCTCTTTCTCATCTGAGCCCCTAAATGTTATTACCATTCTCCCAGATTCTATCTTTGACTATCTTTTCTCACTACACCATCTCCTTTAGTGATTTCATCCATTCCTTCAGCTTCCCTTCTCATATCTAATTAAATGACTCCCAGATATAAAGCCCTATCCTATTCCCTCTCTTCCCTGAAGGCTGAGTCTCCAGGGCTTGAAGCATGGGTTAAAAATCAGAGTAAAGTGGGTAGAAGTACAAAGCCACCACCAACCCTCTCAGGAAAGAGACAAATTCTTCCCCATACCCACAGGGAGAGCCCAAGTCCACCCACTCAAGATGTTTTATTCTATATGCAAATAGATTCATACATGCCCTGAAACTCTCTCCCTTCTTAGATGCCTGCAAAAGACTTACCCTTTTTCCTTTACAGAGTGGAGGACAGTTCTCAGTGGCCTTTACTGGAAATAGAAACTCTGTGCCTTTCCTTGGTGTGTTAAGGCCTCTCTGTCTTCCAGTCATTCATTATGCTCTTTAGATTCTTTTGTGACAATTTAAATAATTATGAGAGTCACCGGTTTGGGGCAAACATATTGTCAATTTATCAATCTCTACACGTAAAGGATTGACAAAACAGCTCCCTAGCTTCTCATGGTCAAAAGAGAACCCACATGGCTTATTTTCCAGGTTTTTATCAATTTTTGAGAAGAGGCAGGTCATTATAAGTCAATCAAATCTAATTGGTTCATGTAATTAAAAACTCATTACTTCAGGTTAGAAGGAGTGAACTGTGTCCTTGATTCAGGACAATATCTTTATATATGGTGATCAAGGTGGCAGCTAGGTGGTGCAGTGGATAAGGCACTGGCCCTGGATTCAGGAGTACCTGAGTTCAAATCCAGCCTCAGATACTTGACACTAACTGTGTGACCCTGGACAAGTCATTGCCCGGAAAAAAACAAAAACCAAAACAAAACAAAACAAAACAATATATAGTGATCAATCCAAAGAATTCAAACCCCACCCAGACTGAGCCAACATGTTGGCAGCTAGTATCTGAGTGTGGTCCTGAAGGGAACAGTGAATCTAACTGACAACATGTAACACAAAGGGGAATCTTAATTCCCTCATATATTGGTCAATAATAATTATTTTCTCACACTTTCTCTTCCTCTTAGGCACTCTAATCATGGTTTAAGTACTCCCCTAGGTATTTAAGCTGCCCCAACTCTTCCTGCCACAAGTAACTGGTGTTTACTTTGAATTCTGCCCTCTCAACCCCAAACAACTTCAGGATTTGGGACTTATTGGTGGTTGACACATTGACCTTATTGTCACCTGGTTGTCAGAGCCCAGTATCGCTACATCTTTCTTGATGCTCCTCAAGAAAAGAGGCTCCTTAGAGTGGGGAAAATGCTCCAAGGGCCCTGCATCCAGGCTAAGAGTGAATATTGGGGGCAGCTAGATGGCGAAGTGGATAGAGCACTGGCCCGGGAGTCAGGAGTACCTGAGTTCAAATACAGTCTCAGACACTTAACACTCACTAGCTGTGTGACCCTGGGCAAGTCACTTAACCCCAATTGCCTCACTAAAAAAAAAAAAGAGTGAATATTGGTCCTTTGTTACCAGTCAGGATGTAATCCATTTCTGTGTATTTATCAAGCCATTCATCCCTTGTTCATTTTATTCTCAGTTCTATTGGTGAAGAAAAGACCAACCTCACCTCTCAGCAACTAGCCCAACTAATGCAGACTGTCTTTATACTCTTCAGGTGGAAGACACCATCATAAGCTTGTTCTTGCTAAAGAAAATTTGGCTCAGCTTTCCAAGTACTCCTGGTATCCTCCAATTTGCTATCCCTTGTCTTTGCTACAGAAAAAAAAAATGAGAGGGCACTTTTTACATGTCCAGATATTTATGTGTAGCTCTTTTATCAGATTTTCTTTGACTTCTAAGCCCTTCTTGGCAGTCTTTGTTAAGGAAATGCTTGCTTCGATATCTGCTTCTTTATGCTGTACCTGTGAAGACTGGGATCATATCAGGGCTCATGGGATTAGATATCCCAGAGTGTCCATCTAAAGTGACTAGTTCTGTCTGGCCCCTTTTCTACCCCTCACCTACCCTCCACCCTTCTGTGCAATGAATTCTAGATATGTGCCCCACCTCTTTGTGGTCTAGCAAGGCCAGAATTATGTGCCTGTTCCTTCCACAGCTGGTACTTGATTTTATAAAGCCTAAAGTAGGAGTCTCCTTTTACCCCTATTAAATTAAGTTTATTCTCCTTTACTAAATCTATAGACTAGGGGCCCAAGTTAGGGGAAACTTACCCTTTGATAGCTTATCCTTTCTTAGTCTGGTTCCTTGATACTCCTGTTCTTTGTGGTTATATTGAAACCTAAGGTGGATGGAGCAGCTAGGTGGAGCAGTAGATAAAGCACTAGCCCTGGAATTCAAGAGGACCTGAGTTCAAATCCAGACTCAGACACTTAACACTTACTAGCTGTGTGACCCTGGTCAAGTAACTTAACCCTCATTGCCCCACAAAAAAAAAAAGAAAAAAAAACGAAGAAAAAGAGACCCAAGGTGGACAAGTGTTGGTGCAACAGAGAAGGATGAATCTACAACACATAATAGCCACACTCCTCTATTCTTTCTTGTTTATGAGGCTAGCCCTCTGCACACTTTGACTACAGAGTACATATATCAGGAAATAGGATTATGAATGGGACACAAATTCACCAGCAGTTCTCTGATTAAACCAAGATTCAGAAATGGATCATACTTCTGCATTGTGAAAAATACTTTTAATTTGCTCTTTTACTAAGAGTTATAAGAAAACCCTTTGAGTAAGAATAAGTGTCATACTTCACTCTCCTAGTCTTGATTTGTAATTAAACCCTCTTGTTGTTTTAAAAGGTCAGCTCCAACATATTTCATTTTTATATACTCAGTGGTACATTTCTGGCTTGGGATCCCAAGCATGTATTCAACTATTTATTAACTACCAGAGTAGTAATGTTATTAAATGTTTTAAATAGTAGGTAGACTTGAGATTTGGAAGACCTGGACTCAAATTCAGCATCTGACACTTAATAGACATAAAACCTTGTTCAAGTCACTTTCTGAGACTTAGTTCTCTTATCTGTAAAATGGAGATAATACCAGTAGTATCCACCTCAGAAGGTTTTGTTAAGCTCAAGTGCTTTGAAGGCTTTTGACTTTAATTTAAAAAATAATAAATGCAATTATTATTATTATCACCAACATGCCCAACAACATAAACAGCTTTGTAGCAAAGGTTTCCTACTTGTACTCCATTTCCACCCCACTATGCCACAATCCTCATTACAATCTCAAAAGAGTTTGACTGGCTGAAGTGAGACTAAAGCTATTGAGGAAAAACCATACTGATTCAATGATGCATGGTGGATTTGATTTTCAAACTCTTAAGGCAGAAGGACAGCACACATACAGAGGTATATGGAACAGGGGAAGGGAAGCAAGAAGAATTCAAAGCTAAAGAACCCTAATTAGGTGACAGATGCCTCCTCTGCTTTAAGCTGGCAGCCCCAAAAGGGGCAATCACAGCTGTGGCTCAGGGCTGGTGATCTAATATAACCTTTCACCTCCATGTCATAGGGCATGTTCTTATTGTGAGATGTGGTGAGTAGCTCAAAAGTAATGTTTGATGGGAATAAAACAGGGCTCACAATATTAGATAGCCTTCCCATTCTGCCTGCTTGGCATATCATTGTCTCTGACTTCATTACTCAATTGAAACCATTCTCTCCCAAGTTACCAATGACCTTAATTGCCACATATGATGGCCTTCTCTCAGTCCTCACTCTTCTTGACCTTTCTGCTCAATTTAACAATGTTGAGCACCTCCTCCTGAATTTTCTTTTCTCTCTGGGTTTTCATGACACTCATCTTCTCTGATTCTCTTTCTACATGTCTCATCTCTCTATCATGCTCCCTGACCAAAGGATTTCTGGGTTATCTCCTCCTCCTTTTCCTCTCTCTTTCTGTCTCTACTTCTCTCTCTTGTTCTTCTCCTCTCTTTTTCTCTCCATGTCTATCTCTCTCTTTCCCGATGAAATCTCATGTATTTAATTTCCCTTTCTATATAGACAAAATACAGTTCTATTGATCCAGCTCTACTTTCTCCCACGAGTTTCAGTTCCCTAACAACAACTACCTATTGGATGTTTTAAATTAGATGCCTCTGAGACATCTAAAACACCAAATTCCCCAATAGGACTTATTATTTCCCAAAAATACTTACTCTTTTTTTTTTGGTGAGGCAATTGGGGTTAAGTGACTTGCCCCAAGGTCACACAGCTGGTAAGTGTTTAGTGTCTGAGGTCAGATTTGAACTCAAGTCCTCCTGACTCCAGGGCCGGTTTTCTATCCACTGTGCCACCTAGCTGCCCCGCAAAACTTACTATTTTTCCAAACTTCCTTATTTCTGTTGTAAAGGCACTGCCATTCTTCTAGTATTCTAGATTCATAACCTTAGCATTATACTCTACTCCTTACCCTATCTCACCCCTCATAGCCAATCGGTTGCCAAATCTTGCCACTTTACCTTGGTAAACATCCAACCTGTCCCTCTACTTTCATAGCCACCACTACTATAGTTCAGGCTATAGCCTTTCCCCTTTCTAATCCATTCTCCACAAATCTTTCAAAACGATTTCTGTAAATGCAAATCTTATCATGTCACTTCCCTCCTCAATAAATTCCTTTGGCTCCCTTTGAAACATAGGATCATATCTCCTTTTTTTGTTTGTTTGGGTTTTAAAGCTCTTCACATCTTCTCCCCAACTTTTCTTTCCAGCTTAGTTATATGTTATTTCACTTTCTGTGCTCTACAATCCTGCCTTCTCTCTGTTCCTCCTCCTCTCTCTGTGCCTTTGTCCTGCCTGTCCTCTATGTCACATGCACTCCCTCCTCACCTCTGCCTCCAAATTTCCTTCTATTCCTTGAAGGCACAAGCTCAACTCCACCTCTTTTTTTTTTAATTACTTTAGATGCCTTTTTTTATTCCCCACCACCAACTGCTAACGTCTTCCTTCCCTAACTCTCTTGTACTTAGTTGTTACCTTCTTCAATGGAATACAAACTCCTTAAGAGTAGGGGACTTTGGAGCGGCTTGGTGGCACAGTGGATAAAGCACCAGCCCTGGATTCAGGAGGACCTGAGTTCAAATCCCACCTCAGACACTTAATACTTACTAGCTGTGTGACCCTAGGCAAGTCACTTAACCCTCATTGCCCCACAAAAAAAAAAAAAGAAGTAGGAGACTTTGATTTTTGTCATTGTAACCTCAGGACTTATAGTATCTGACATAGAGCAAGTGCTAAATAAATACTTATTGATTGGTTGGATTGAAATATCTCTAAATTAATCTCCTCGTTTTACAAAGAATATGAGGCCAAAAGAGATAAACTGACTTGTTTTTGGCTACATAGTTAAAATGGCAGTTAGGATTTGAAAGTGTCTTAAAAAACACACCTTCAAACTATCTAATTATTTTTTCACCACACCATCTTGAATTCTTTCACATTTATTTTTGCTTTTGTTTTAGTTTTTCTTGCTGGATAGTATTTGTGAAAGGAAACATTTATTAAGGATATGCCCAATTTCTTTTCTTAAGATATTTCATCAAATTCAATTTATTTCATTAAATATTTCTCAATAAAATTTTTAAAAATGTAACATTCATTTTTTGAAAATTTTGAGTTCCAATATTTCCTTCCCCAACACCCCACCCCCATCACCCCATCCCTACTCCTTGAGAAGGCAAACAATAAAATGTGGATTATAAATGTGAGGTCATGCAAAACGTATTTCCATATTAGCATGGTCACCTGGAAAACACAGTTCACTGGGATCATCCTAGGTATTTGTTATTATTTTTCATGTTAAGCCAGTGTGTTGGCTCTGTAATTGTAGTATTCATAAAGAAAAATGAGAAAAAAGAGGATTCTACAGAACTTGAATCTTGTCATGACTCCTCCTAATGCTCACATCCCTATCTTGGTCTCTACTATCCTATAGGAAGGTTGACTTGTCTTTTTCACATCTTCATCACAGCCCCACTCCTTTATCAGAGGTATGCTGAAGCCAACTCAAACCAAACGACCATTGTTAAATTTTCAGTGACATAATTATCACCTTAGAAATCAGCAAATGCTACAAAACAGGCACTTGATTTATTGTTTTGTTGATTGTCTAAACTTAATAAAGTGATATATAAAATATTAATAATGCAATTTAAACTTAAAAGTGCATCGGAGTAAATTTTTTTCATCCTGGACAGCTGGTTGTTAAATATTTATCAGCATACCACTGCTCATTCCTCACTCTTTCCCTTTCTCCTCCACCTTTACTGTACCTTTAGTAGATTCCTTTCAACATAAAGTCAAACTGCAGTGGAATAAATTTTCTAAATAATTCATTTTTACTTTCATGCTCTTAACATGTCTCTGGGAACAAGTGGCTCTATCCATTCTACCTTGATGGGGATAGATGTAGGGAAATACATGAAGGGTGGGAAGATGAGTGACCTTGGGCCAGATGACTCATTTGGTGTCATACCTGATTCCTCACTCTCTCTCACTCTTCCATAAATAATCAGATACATCTAGGGCAGGGTAGGATATTTATTTATCCCTTGGAGGTGGGCCACTACTATGTCTCTTCTTCATATCACCTTCCTCGGCCAGTAGTTTTTGGACATCCATTGTATGTAGAGGTTGTTTAACAGTACAAAAAAATATAGCCCTTGCCTTAAAAGAGCTAAAAATCTATTTAGGAAAATAGAGCTTGTAAATAAGAAAAAATCATCTAACTACAAACATTTATTAAGTACTGACTGTCTGCCATCCACTGTTTTAAGTACTGGAGGGTCACAAAAGACTAAATATGAAAGTGCTGATTGCTATCGTTTTTACAGAATATATTAATGCTGAGAGGACATAAAGGGGAGATGTGACCAAAGTGAAATGGGATTAATCAAACAGGGCACCTTTGGTGGGTGTTTTTAAAGAGGGGAATGACATGACCAAAGTTGTATGTTGGGAATATTATACTTATCTCTCAGTTGAGCATAATCTTGGTGGAAGTGAGTTCACATAAGGTTTTTTTTCTTTTTTTTGTTTGTTTGTTTTGCTTTATTTATTTATTTATTTATTTGCAGGGTAATGAGGGTTAAGTGACTTGCAGGGTCACACAGCTAGTAAGTGTCAAGTGTATGAGGCTGGATTTGGACTCAGGCCTTCCTGAATCCAGGACCTGTGCCACCTACCTGTCCCAAGTTCATATAAGCTTTTAAAAATCATTATTTATTTTTAATTTATCGAATAAACCAAGCATTTCCATAACATAGTATAATAAAAAGATGATTGCACAAGAAACTATCCATCTATTATGTATAACTAGCTACTCCCTTTAAATATATAATAAAGTTATCATGTAAATTTCTTTTTTCCCTTTCCCCACCCTAGAAATGGCTACCATTAGACACAAATATGTGTGTATGTATAACATATATATATATAAAATACTTCTATAAATCTATATATCAGTTCTTTTTCTGGCTGCACATAGTGTTTTCCTTAATAAGTCCTTTGTGCTTAATTTGGGTATTTCAAATAGTCAAAATAACACACATAAGTATTAAAAAGAGCATTGTGAGGGGCAGGGTGAGAAAAGTATTTCATATGGGAGCAAGACTTGTTCAACCATACTTGCTTAGCATCTTCTTCCTTCCCTTACACTTCAACCAATCCTCTCAGTAATCTTTCCTTGCTTGTAAATATTAGTAAAACCCATATTACCATTTTTGTTCACAGGGAATTTGCCAAAGAAAGAGAGAGAGTGGAGAACCGTAGAGCCTTTATGAAACTGAGGAGACAGCAACAAATTGAACGGGAGTTGAATGGGTATCGAGCCTGGATAGACAAAGCAGGTAAGAACCAATAAGACCCAGAAACTTAGGGGTTTGATCAAGTCATTATTAATCACCTGCTATTTGGAGAATATAGTATTAGGCTGCAGAGAGATAGCAAGTTTAGATAAGAGAAGTTCTCTGCCCTTGTTGAACTCATAGTCTAAGGGAATATAAATTATTGCATAAAAAGAGTTTAGAGTTTGAAGAGTCACACTCATATCAGAGACCCCTGCTGCTTTGTCTTACAAAGTCAACACATACTTGAGCTGTAGGAAGCTACCAAATGCAAGATACCATCTCTTCAGACTTCCTTCTCCTTGATGGCTCTGTCTCCATATTTGCTCCATAAAACTTTCCAGGGGATGAGACTAATTTGTTCTGGCATGAACCCAAAAGCTAAGGGATAGGGGAGAGGACAGCAGTGAGATTTTTGAGGAGATTATACAGAATTTCTATATCTTACTTCATCTATGTTTTGCTCTGCCTAGTGGCATAGAAGCAGAAAATTTGAACAGGTTTGGAGAAGGAGCTGAGCATCACCATGTCTATGTTAATGCATTAATCCACTGGTTTCTGACTGAACTGACACTCAAATCTTTATTAGTAAAGTCACATCACTTTATAAGCCAGCAAAAACTTGGTTCCATTTGATTTTCAAGGTTTGGTTTCTGTGGTATTCTGTGTCATCTTCCTGAACAAATGCTAGGTTTCTAAAAAAAAAAAAGTCACATGATAATCAATTACCAACTTCTCTATGTTCCCAGAGAAAAGAAGTAATACAGAATTGTTGCTTCCTCTCAGGGTAATTGATTTTCATTCATCAGACATTTACTTATTTCTAACAATGCAAAATTCACTGTATTTGGCTCTGTTTCATATACAAAGGTGAAGAAGACATGATCCTTGTCTTCAAGGAGCTTATGATGTAACAGAGAAGATATGCACAAATGACTCTAACATAACGCAGGAAGAATTGTAAAAGAGTTCTGAATGAAATGCTATCTGAGTATCAAGTAAAAGGAATTTGTTGCTGGTAGTGTGTGCTGTAGGCCTTTAAGGATGGTGAGGATTTTAATGGGCACAAATGGGCAGAAAGGGGAGAAAGGAGCATTCCGGGCAGAAATCACAGAAATGAAAAGGCATGATATGAATTTAGGGCCTGGTGAATAGGTGGAAGATGGGGTATAAGAAAAGGAGTAGGGTGAGCTGATTTTTGGCAGATCTGTGGAAGACATAGAGTCTATAACAGCTAGAAAGACAGATAAAGGCATTTGTCCTTATTGTGTAGGTGATGGGAAGTTACTAAAGATTTTTTTAAAAGGTACAATGGGGCAGCTAGGTGGCCCAGTGGATAAAGCATCAGCCCTGGATTCAGGAGGACCTGAGTTCAAATTTGACCTCAGACACTTGACACTTACTAGCTGTGTGACCTTGGCCAAATCACTTAACCCTCATTGTCCCGCAAAAACCAAAACAAACAAACAAACAAAACCAAATTGCATGACCAAAGCTGGAAGATTATGCTCACCTGTCACTTGAAAGCTAAAAGTTTGGGTTTGGAGCAGAAGTGAAAGGAAAGGCTTGTAGATTTAGATCTGGGAGTCATTTAGCTAGATATGAGTAGGGAAGCTGAAAGAAGGGATAAAATCACTAAAGGAGATAGCGTGGTAAGAAAAGAGGGTCAAGGAGAGAACCTGGTGGAATGGTAATATTTAGGGGCTCAGATGAGAAAGAGGAGTGTTGTGTGATAGTAAAGCCAATTAAGGAGAGAGTTTCTGGAAGAAGGGTTAAGTCAGATATTTAAAATGCTATATGCTGGTCAAGGAAGATGAGGACTTTTGCAAAAGACCCTTTAGTCAATAATTAGTATGCCATGGATGACTTTAGAACAAGCAGTTTCAATTGAGTATTTGTCGATACTTAAGCCTTTCAAGTCTATTGAGGAAAAAAATATTCAGGCTAAGTCATAAAGCTGATCTTGAACATCCATAATTAGGTTATCAACAGCCTCTCCCCTTCCTTGCAACCATCTAGGTCCCAGAATAGCCTTGTTTTGCTCGTTCCTAGAGGGCAGAACAAGGAAAAATAGTAGGAAGTTGCAGAGAAGCAAATGTATACTTGATAGAAGGAAAAACTTACTGATGGTTACAACTGTGTAAAGTGCAACAGACTGCCTCAGGCAGTAAGGGTTTCCCCTTATTGGAAGTCTTCAATCAGAGGTTGGATGGCCACATGTTGAGGAAGTTGCCAGAGTTCTTTTTTGAGTATGAATTGTATTTAATGGATTCTCACACAGGATATGAACCCAGGTTCTCTTATTCTGATCCTGGCCACTACATGCTGCCTTTCAGTATTGGGTATATTTTAAGTATGTATTAGTACATGTATAATTGAATATTTCATTCTAAAACCAGGCATAAATTACTTTAATATCATCTCCTGTTTGAAATCACCTGTATATCATCTTCTGCTTCATTAGGATGAGGAATTAAAGGTTGGCTGTATTTTCACTATATCCTTTTCTCTTTACTAATATGGCAACTGGGAAGTAAAAATTAATCTCTTATACATTCCCCAAATGGTAGCCTGGTCTTTTTCTTAGATTGAATATATTTGTCTGTGAAGTCAGGCAATTGCTTTACATGCTTCAAGTATTCTTGGTTTCCTTGAATGTGGATCCTATTAGACACACAAGCACTGAGTTCAAGGGATCTGACCAAGGTTAGAATCTCACCCCTCATCTCGATAGTGGTCTTAGGATGAATAAGCCAAGATAACATGCTTCACTTTGGTTCTTTTCTTTCAAATTCCACCAAGGTTTTAATGGTTCAAGTTTCCTTCCAGTTGGTAAAAGCTGACTTTCTCCTCTTTCTAAGAAAAATGCAAAGCCAGCATCAAATTGCTCTTTCTCACCCTTCCCATCATGAGTGAACATGAGTGAATCAGAAACATATGGGTTGAATTTCCCTGGGAATATATGCATGGATGAAAGTGAACAGAAAAGGCATACTTGGCAGATTAAACTGGAAAGGATTTTCTGTATACACAGAACACTTTAGGAAACTTCTGAGACAACAGATAACCAGCATACACACCGTTCATTTGCCCCAAATCCCACACATAGCCTTCATCTATTTACTGAGTACTGTAAAGGTGAATCTCAGAAAATAATGCAATGAACTGGCTTGCAAAAAATATTTCAAGTACCATAATGCAATAACAATAGCATGTCCCCTAGATCTATTATATGACCCTAAAACCTTTCTTAAACTGTATGATATCCTGCCAATCATTCTTGACCTTTAAGTTGACTTAGTGTTTGACTGGAGGCTCTGCTTTAAAAAGGAAAACCTATCAATCTTATGACTAAGCATAACAGACATACTTTGTTTGAGTATCAGAACCATAACACATTTTGTTCCTTGGATAATAGAATACTCATGTATTTTAGCAGGATATTTCTATAGTTTATCAATGCTTTAGTTAAACTATTTAACATGTTCCTTTTTGGCAGTTGTGAGCCTAGATTATTATTTTTCTAGTATCATGATCGTTGGGCTGAGTGCTCAGGTTTGCTGTAGGTCAGAACTGTATGACATTAGCTAGTCAACAGGCAAGAAAGAGCCCTGTTCCTGTAGGAGGAGATATGAATTTAAATCTCACTTCCAATACTTATTATTTGTGTGACCTTAGGGAAGTCATTAATAATCTTACTAGGCCTAGGTTTGCACAAAAGGAAGGGAATGGGTTAGATATCCTCTGAGGTTCCTCCCAACTCTAGATATAGGATACTATGATTTTAGGAACCTGCCATATTTCAATTGACATATTTTATAGCAAATCTATCAATCAGTCAGTCAACAAGCATTCTTAATCAGTCTATCCACAAGTATTTATTAAATAACAACTATATTCCTGGCTTTGTTCTAGATAGATGCTGGAGACTTTGTGCTTGTCACTGGGGAATACAAAAACAAACAAAAAATAGTCCTTAATCAAAAGAAGATTACATTTTATCAATGTAGACAATAAGTATATTGATATATACATATATTTTTCCACCACATATTCTGCCACTACGTATACATGTGATAAATATATATATGATTTATACATATGATAAGTATAAGGCAAATACACTGTAGTTAAATGTAGGGTGGTTAAGAGAAGGAAGATATGCTAGCAGTTGGGGTTAGGAGTTAGATCAAGAAAGGCTTCTTGTAGAAAGTGGTATATATATATATATATTCTTCTTGGTAGTATGGGGGCGGGGCATTAGCAATTTGGGAGGAGGCTCCAGGTAGAGGTTTAACTCTTGGGCCATGTCTTAAATTGTGGATTCTGAGAGATGGAGATGAGGAGGAAGGGCATTCCAAGCATCAGGGACAGGCAGTACAAAAGGCATGGAGTCAGGAAAGCAATGGTGGGAAACAGCAAGAAGATCACTTTGCCCAGACTTCATTGGGTGTAAAGTAGAGTTACATGTAATGAAGCTAGTAATATAGGTTGAAATCAGGTTATGAAGGAGTTTAAATGCTAAACAGTAGAGTTTGTATTTTATTCTAGAGATAAGTGGGATCCATTCAAGTTTATTGAGTAAGGGAGGGATATAACTAGACCTGAGATTTGGGAAAATCACTTTAGCAGTTGTGGGAAGGATGCCTTAGAGTGGGAAAAGACATAAGCCAGAGAGACCAGTTAGGAGGCTATGGTAGTAGTCTAAATGAGAAATAATAAGCACCTGAACTAGGGAGTGGTTGTATTAGAGGAAAGAAGAGGATGAAAGTGGGCAATATTTTATAGGTAGAATTGCCCAAAGT
The DNA here is from genome assembly GCF_019393635.1 of Dromiciops gliroides. Classification (NCBI taxonomy): domain Eukaryota; kingdom Metazoa; phylum Chordata; class Mammalia; order Microbiotheria; family Microbiotheriidae; genus Dromiciops; species Dromiciops gliroides. Next base: position 74,709,311 of record NC_057864.1, read on the forward strand.
ATAGCAAGTGAGTGAATACAAGGATGAGTGAGTGTGATAGGAGTCATGGATGACACTGAGGTTGCAAATTTGTATTTGGAAGTTTATAGGTGTACTTGACAGAAATAGGTAGTTCAGGAGAGAGTTGGGTTTGGGGGAAAGGCAATAATTTCAGTTTTGGACACATTGAGTTTGAGATGCTTAAAGTGTATCCAGTCTGTAGTATTCAAAAAGTAGTTTAAAGATCATGACAAGCTCAGGGGAGACACTATGACTGGATGGATGGATGGATCTGAAAGTCAATTGGAATAGAGATGATAATCAAACCCATCGAGGCTGATGAGATCATCAAAAGAAAACATAAAAGAGACACAAGAAGAGGACCCAGGGCAAAGGTTACATGGCTATTCCCACAGTTAGGGGTCATGATGTGGATGAGCATCTAAGAATGGAGAACAAGAAGGAAAGGTCAGATAGGTAGTAGGAGAGCCAAGAAAGAGCAGTCATGAAAATGCAGAGGGGGAAAGCGTCTAAGAGGAGGAGATTGTGAACAGTGTCAAATGAGGCAGTGATGTCAAGAAGAATGAACATTGAGTAAAAGCCATCAGACTTGGTCACTGAGAAGGTGGTTTTATTTGAGTGATAAGTGTGGCCAAGGTTGAGAAGTGAGTGAAAGGAGAAGAAGTGGAAACAATAAGTGTAGATAATTTTTTCCTAGGAATTTGTCTGAGAAATGAAGGAGAGATACAGGGTGGCAACTTGAGGGGAACGGTGGAGGGACCAGATGCTTTTTTGAGGACTAATTTGAATAGTTATTTAAATTGAATGTAAATGGGGCAGCTAGGTGGTGCAGTGGATAGAGCACTGGCCCTGGAGTCAGGAGTACCTGAGTTCAAATCCGGCCTCAGACACTTAACACTTACTAGTTGTGTGACCCTGGGCAAGTCACTTAACCCCAATTGCCTCACTTAAAAAAAAAAGATTTAAATTTAATGTAGATGAAATTCATTTTAAAATTTTTCAAGTAGACCAAGGGCAGATACATTACGATGTCGAGGATTATTCTTAGGGGAGACTAAGGGGGAATCCTTGGATCAAAATCCCTCATGGAGAATCTGTTAAACTTAGTTCTAAGTTTCAGACTGCACTGCTGATTGTGATTTTCTGGTGGTGAGATGGTTACTACTGTAGCAATACATGGAAGAGGTCTGAACCCTCATCTTCCCTATGGGATCCCACAGCCAACCCATGGGATGAATGTCCCACCCTCTATCCAAGGAAAAAATGCAAAGATATGTCAAGAATGGAGTGCTGCCTGGAAACCCAGAACATTCTCTTAGCATTTGGACACATGTGAGAGAGTTATAATTATATGAATGGACTTGATGAGTTACAGAAGCAAATACCTGAGAGCTAATTTCAAGAAAACAGAAAAGATGGGAAACTTAGTGAAAATTCAATTGTGGAAAATTGTTTTTTATTCTTATATAAGCCTTTTGATTAATTATCTCTTCACATATATATCCACCTTGAAGGGAGTAGAGGCCATACACATAACTGTGTCTTTTCTGGCATTCCCTACAACACTCCCCCCTCCACTTGTAACTTTCTTTTTTCATCCTACTTTCACCTTTTAGGTCTGTTTGCTTTTTGTGTTCCCTCTCTTTTTTTCCTGATGACTGTCTATGGAGCTTATTGCTCTTTTTCTATTGTGGAGCTGTTCCTAAGGGATTTTTATTTTGCAAAATGACTACATTTAGAGATAATTTGCTAAACCATTTGTTTTCACATAGAGGAAGTGATGCTGGCTGAAGAAAACAAAAATTCTGGAACATCAGCTTTGGAAGGTAAGGAAATTTGCAAATTGGTGCATTGCATTTATTCCTTTTCATCCAGTTGCAAAAAGAGCAGAAAGAAAAGGGGGGAAAATCAAACAAAGAGATGTACACTAGGATTTTAGAGAGAAAGTCCTGTCATACAGTCCATGGTGTTCTAGAATGAAAGGAATTGATTCACAGGAAAATCTGCAGGCCTCATAAATTACTGAGAATTGATTCCAGGAGATACTCTATTCCAGAGGGTGTGATGTATCAGAACCACTAGGACTGAAGCCCAGACTGTGCAGTAAGCATGCAAAATGAACAGGTCATGGCAATATGGCACAGGTTGAAGCTGCCTTTTAACAGTCAGTGTGGATTGCCTTTTGATCAATTCAGGCTAAGTGACTGGTATTGATCATGAAGTGCTGAAGATGAATAGATATAAATTAAACTTTAAGAGAGCTTAGATTCCAGAATGATGGGCAAGGAATAAGGGGTTCCTTTTGCCCTAGGCATCTTAGCTCTGGATTCCTTGCCCAATACTCATTGTAGCCTCAGGAAAGATGGTAGATGATAGCCTGCCTCAGGAATGGAAGCAGACGTAATCTCATGTTAGAGGGTAGTAAGCTAAAATCTCATGTCTAAGGATAGGAAGAATTAAATGTCTTAATTAGAAGGGTTTTTTTTTTTTGATGATACAATGTTTGAATTTGGACAGGATATTTTAATTATACTATAGGGTCACTTAGTAGGTTTTCCTCTCCTTTGCATATAGTGCTCCGAAGGGCAACCATCAAAAGGAGCCGTACTGAGGCCATGACTCGTGACTCAAGTGATGAACACTGTGTTGACATCTCATCTGTGGGTGAGTTGAATCACCTAGTGCCTTTTTATCCTCCCAAATGTCAATGGGAAAAAAAAAAAATCATCTTTATTTATTTATTTTTTTTTTTGGTGAGGCAATTGGGGTTAAGTGACTTGCCTAGGGTTACATAGCTAGTAAGTGTAAAGTGTCTGAGGCTGGATTTGAACTCAAGTCCTCCTGAATCCAGGGCTGGTGCTCTATCCACTGTACCACCTAGCTGCCCCCAAAATCTTATATTTTAAGAGACATTGAGAGAAAAGCTAAAAGTAAACAGAATCATGTGTGTGTGTGGGAGGTAGACAGGTGGGTAATACTATAGGGATTTAATATCTACTAGGTGAAAATAGTTTAAAGATGATAAAAATGGAAGCAGGACATTGTCACTGACAAATATACTCTATCAGGACTAATAATAAAATCCAAATTCCATCTACAAATTAGTTCTAACATATATTAGTCCTTTCAGGCTATATACCACCCCCATATTAATATATTCATGAAGAACCCAGTAGGGAGAGTATTCTACAAAAAGATATTGAAACCATGTTGACTCTTAGGGCAATAAGGTCCTGAAGTAATTTGTTTGACCTGAGTAAACAACCAAAGCAATATTATATGGTAATATTAAATCAATTACTATGGATGACTAGAGTCACTTTCCAACTGTTCCCCTTCCCCAGTTTCTACTGGAAAACCAGCCTAATGGACAAGGTTTTTTTTGTTTTGTTTTGTTTTTTGTTTTGTTTTTTGTTTTTTACCTCTTGAATTGGGAAAAAAACTCTCTTATTCCACGGATTAGACAGATACATAGATAAAATTTGGGCATTTGCCCCAGATAAAAAGTGGAAACATAGGGAGAAAATATTTATTCATTAACAATCATCAATGATCAATAAACATTTATTAACTACCTATTATGTGACAAGCAATATGATAAGTATTTATTCATTTACTTATCCATCCTTTCATCTATACATTTATTCATTCATTCATTGATCATTTATTGGTACTGGCCATATGCAAAACACTGAGGGTAATAGTAGGATGAGTAAGTCATGGTTCTTGGCTTCAAGTTAATGGCAACCCATCAGAGATGAAATGAACTCACTAACATGAAGTAGGTTAAATAAATACATTAGAGAAGCAAAAAGTGGTATGGTGCTTCACTGTGGGGTAGACAGAACCAGAGATAGCTTCGTGAAGGAGGTGAAATTCGAGCTAGAGGATAAACAGTATTTTAATTGTGGATTTTAACTGTGCCCACTCCCCCAACTACCCTGTATTTAACTACCTTGAATGTATTGTCTATGTACTTATATTTATACAGGTTGTTTCCCCCTAGTAGAATGTAAACTTCTTGTTGGTTGATTAATGTGAGGAACATGATATGAGCAAAGATAGAGAGGAGGGTGATGTTGAATATATTTGATCAGCAGTGAGTTGCCCAATTTGACTAGATCATAGGATGTGTGAAAGACAGTAAGGTAAAAAAAAAGACTAGAAAGAGAGAGCCTGCTTATGGCTTTAAACACTGCACTAATCAGTGTTGTGTGAGATGATTTGGATAAGAGAGACAGGAAAGAGGAATAATTTAAGAAGTTATTGCAGAAACTCTGGGCAAAAGATAATATGGCCAGAACTTCAGTGATGGTGGTAGGAATTAGATTTTGGAAGCTAAATCAACAGGACACTGGAGGAAAGATTCTTGATTTTTGTGTGGAGAGGATATTGATGAAGAAGTCACAGATGACTTCAGGGTTTCAACTGTGGCTGATGAGAAGAATCAGAATTACCACCTCTCAGAGTTGCTGTGGGCTTCCTAGATTATTTAGTCCTATTTACAAATCAATAGGAATCCCTTTGACAGTACATCACAGTTGTGGTAGAAAGGATATCCTGACCCTTCCCCCCATTCAAGTTAGGCTAGTTTTTCCTTAAAAAGCATTGAGAGTGTCCTTGAGACTTGGTTAGCTCAGGGCACTAGAGGCTAAGACTTTTGACAGCACTTCCTCATCTTCTGAGTACAAAAAGATAGCCATGATGAGTTCCAGGGGGTATTCTGATACTTGGTTGGTGGATCTGCCAAAAATCATGTGCACAATTCTCCACAGAATTAGAAAATGTTAAGGTTTTCCCTCATGTTGCATGAAACCATATTGGGTTTAACAGATGAATAAAGATGTAAAATTTGAAAACAACTAATGAGCTCTTTGGGCTTGGAGGTCCCTTCCAATTTCAAGATTCTATGAATGGTGTCATTAATATAAATACTGGAGTGAAAAAGAGCTTTTATGCAGAATATGATGATTCCTTTTGAGCTTGAATATGAAGTTTCATATGGGTGGAGCCTGGAGTTGTAAATATGGAACTAGAACCACCCCCAAACAAAATCAAGGATAGATTTTGGGAGTCTTGCCTAGAGGTTTTCAACCTTCAACAGAGTGTTTTTAGATGGCCATTGAGGTGACGTTATTATGTTGTTACTCCTCATCTCTTGGATATCCCTTGTCTCTTTTAAACTAAAAAAAAATGAGGTAATGGGAATAGATTGCATCACTGAGAATATGGATAGAAAGGAGAGATTAAAGCTGAGGGCAGTCTTGGGGAATGTGTCACTTCAGGGTGCTTCTTTAAAAGAGGAGGAAGAAACGTCAGTAAAGGAAATTATAGAGCAGTCAGAAAAGTAGAAGGGAATCACCCATGGAAAGATAAAATATATCTAGTGACATGGAAGTGAGAACACCAAGAAGAGATTGTCAACAGTGTTAAATGCTTCAGACAGGTCAAGAGAGAATGAAGACTGAGAAAATAATCTTGGATTAAGGAGCTAAGAGAGAACAGTTTCAGTAGAATGATGGTAGGAATGGAAATCAGATGGCAGGGGTTTGAGAAGTAAAAATAGCAAGAAGTAAAAGAAGCAAGTGTAGCCTCATTCTCTGACTCTGAAACTAAGGAAAGAAATGGGTCAATAGCTAGAGGATATAGAAAGCTTGAGGAAAGGAGAGGAGAAACCTGGGTATGTTTGTAGGTAGAGGGGAAATAGCTAATGGAGAGGTAAATTGAAAATGGAAAAAGAAAAAAAAGAAAGAAGAGGGAAAAAGAGGAAGATCAATGGAGCAAAGACTTGGAAGAAGCAGAGAAAAGATAGAATCAAGGGCAAAAGTGGGGGAATTGCTTTGGGAAGAGGGAAAGCTATTTTTCCTTTGAGAATGGAGAGGAAGAGCAGATGACAAACCAAGAAGTTTTGTGCTGTGAAAGAAGGCATGTGGGGGAGCCTATGTCATATATCTTTGATATTCTTCATAAAGAAAAAGGCAAAGATCATCTGCTCAGAATGATGGGGAGGTGTGGAATTGAATACTTGAATCCTCTGTGAAGAATGAAAGTTGAAAGCTAATAGATATTATTATTTCTGAGCCACAGGGAAGACCCAGGTCTTCACCTTATTCTCTGTAAAGTGTCTGTTATCCTTATGTCATGAGAATTTGTCAGACTTATTTTTAGGTTGTCCAAAACTCATGGAAACCATACTGTTCAGAGGGAATATTAATAGCCAACCCTTTTTTGGCGCTGTTCATAGTTCATGTAACACTTCATCTACATTATTTCATTTAAGATTCATAAGCAAGTTTGGGATTTAGATATTAAAAAGATCCAGGTATCATTATCCCCATCTACTGATGAGGAAATTAAGGTTCACAAATCAAGTGATTTGTCCATGATAACATGGCTTCTGAGAGCCACATCTAAGTATAATTCAAATTAAAGATGTCCTTATCCCAAGTCCTTCATCAAATCCACTATATCACTACCTCTTTAAAGCTACTTGATGTCTCCATTTTAGTTCTCAGGCAATAGAGAAATTCTAAGCTAGTATCTTCTGACCTCATCATTTTTTTTTCTCCTAGAGACATTTTAACATAATGATTAGAGTACTAGATTGGAGTCAAGAAGACCTGGTTTCGATCTTCACTCTGAAACTTAATAGATCTATGATGATGGGCAAGTCACACAAATTCTCTGAGCCTCAATTTCTTGATCTATAAAGTAGGAGTAATAATTTTCATAGCACTGTTAAGGAGTCCCCTGAACTTCTGTTCTTGAGCTTCCATATTTTCCAGAAATACTGGAGTGTTTCTGAAGTATGCAGGAGACCCTGAATGTGTCAAGGATGAAACCCACGCTGAGCTGACATAATTTGTTATTTGCATCCTAACCTTGACTCCCTGTGTGTCCTTGTGAGTCAAGACAGACACCAATCAGTCTGCACCAGACTGAGAAACTGTGGAGCTGGAACCCTTGTAGATAAGCAGACTGTCATATCTTCATAACCTAGCAGTTTTCAAGGGGAAAGAATGCTACTTTTGCCATCTTACTTATCCATGAGTTCTCTTCCGCTTTGGGGGGGAATTAGTCTTTTTCCCACCCGTACTGCTGTCTTCTTCCCATGTCACTCCTTTTTAGGAGGAGATTGCTGTTCTTCCTCCTCCCTTTGTTCTTAAACATACAATCTTCTGTTTGGATTGTGAATTCCTTGCACCTGGAGTTCCACATGCATGTTCATTTCTCTTGTAATAAATCCAGTTGCAACATATATCTCCTGGACTTGTGATTTTTTTTTTTTTGTTAACAGCACCTACCTCACAGAGATTGTTATAAGGTTAAAATGAAACAATATAAAATATTTTTCAAGCTTTAAAATAAATGTCTATTATCATCATCATCAATTCTCACTATTTCACTCTTTTTTCAGGTACTCCTCTTGCTCGTGCCAGTATAAAAAGTACTAAAGTCGATGGAGCCTCTTATTTCCGGCACAAGGAGCGACTTCTACGTATCTCCATTCGTCATATGGTCAAATCCCAAGTGTTTTACTGGATAGTCTTGAGTGTGGTAGCTCTCAACACTGCCTGTGTGGCTATTGTCCATCACAACCAGCCCCTGTGGCTTACCCACCTCCTCTGTAAGTATAATTGTATTATGTAGGATACTGGACTTTTTGATGTGTTAATATAAGATCACAATATGGACCAAAAAAATCTACCAGTCCAGTATTCTGTCTCTACCAGTGATACCAAGTAACACTTTATGATGCTGTTCTTAAAGGTTATGGCTTTATCCTGAGCATTACCACCTCCTCTTTATCAATCAATCAGCTAAACTTACTCCCTGTGTTTGCTAGATGATATTAGCTTTTCTAAATAACATTGCCTTTCTTGAATAACTCAATATTCCAAATATCTGTGACTTCATCCATGATGCAAATCAAGATCTTTCCATGCCTAGGCAGATAATTCAATGAACTGCTAAGGACAAAAAAATTCATCACCCGATTATCAACCCTTTGAGGATGAAACTTTCTATAATCCACTTACTTTTTAGCTACAGGCATAAAGTTCAATTGATTTAAGGGCCTGCAATTGAATCTTTATCAGCTTGGTAACAGCCGCTGGGGGCTGTACTCATCTAGCATAGCTTTTGAGCACCTAGAATCACCTCCAGCCCTAGATGAGCCCAAGAGTGTATCTCACCAAAGGGAGACTCTTGATGTGATACTAATGCTGCAAATAGCACCAAAGACTAGTAGGGGATAAGTGTGAGGGGAAAGAAGCACCTCAAATCATATAACCTATAAATAAGGCCAGGTCTGAATGTAGCATTAAGCATAACTTCTTTAAGCCAAAATATGAGACAGCCTTCCCTAGTTCTGTTCTAAAAGTAAACTACCTTTCAAAGGCTAATGATAAATTCACTTGTTGGATAAGAGAAAGCTAGGCTTTTCATTGTTCCCTGAAATCAGCTTCTATTTGGAAATTCCACAGTCATAATTAGAGCATGCTTGCCAACAGCCCAAGACAAGTCATATCAGGGGGATATGTTGCTGAAGCTTCACTCAATAGTTGTGGTATTGTTAATTTCAGGTTATTGAATTTGTTGATAAAGGAATAGACACTGATTTTGTGTGTGTGTAATGGCACTTACTTTAATCATTTCAGACTATGCAGAGTTTTTGTTTTTGGGGCTCTTCCTCTTAGAAATGGCCCTGAAGATGTATGGCATGGGGCCACGCCTTTATTTTCATTCCTCCTTCAATTGCTTTGATTTTGGGGTAAGTGCCTTTGAATCCTGTCTATTCCATTTGCATAAATGTCAGCATTGCTGATTAGTGGTTTGGAGCCTTGACACCTGAATTTATGAAACGAGAATAACAATTAACTGCTAATGGAGGCTTGGAATAGAACAAATACATCAACCATTTTATTTCTTGAATCATCAATCATTAGATTTGGGGGTTAGGGGTGGGAAGAGAGTGCAACACTTTATAGAAAGACAGGAACACTGGTTTTTATGTCTGGGAAAAACAATGCAAAATTTACCAAGTTAACTTTTTTCAAGAAAATTCAGCTTCAGAAGGAGGTGAGGACAGAAACCCCAGGAACTATCTATTGCAGAAAACATACTCAGTGATTTTACTATTATAGGTGGAAGCCACAGGATACTGGTTCAGAGGAAAAAGTGGAGGCAGCATCTTCTGGTAGCTTCCTATTTCAAGTAATCATTCAGTGAATGAATAAGCCTTTATTACATGCCTGCTATTTGCCTAACTCTTTATTGGCCCCCGGAGATACAAAAACAATGTGAAATGATCCCTATGCTAAAGGAGCTTACAGACATATACACACATGTACACACATACACATATATAAACATGAACATATGTATATGTAAAAAAGAATTATATGCAGAACAAATACAAAATAATGTAAGAGATTTAGGGAGATAGATGTTAGCGGTTGTGGGGATCAGGAAATGTTTCATGTAAAGGCAGTGTTTGATCTATGCCTTGAAAAAGGAATTCCATGAGATAGAGGTGAGGAGGAAATACATTCCAGACATGAGAAAGGACCTTTGCAAAGTAATAGAGACAAAGAGATTAAATACTTTGAGTGAAGGGCAGAGAGAGTAGGTCAGTTTGGCTGAACCTATACTCAGGAAAGAAATAATATATAATGAGGCTGGAAAAATAAGTTCAGATCAGGTTGTGAAAGTCTTTGAATGTCTATATTTGGTACTTAAGGTCATAGGGAGCCATTGGATTTTCTTGAGTAGGGGAATGACATGGACAAATCGGCACTTAAGGAAAACCACTTTGACAAGGAAGTGTGAAAAATAAATTAAAATGGGAAGAGATTTGAGGTAATGAGGCTATTGTGATACCCTGGAGATGAGGTGATGAGAGCCCGAAATAAGGACATGTCTGTGTGAGTAGAGAGGAGTTGGTTGTGAGAGATGCCATAGAGGCAGAAAAAGCGAGATTTGGCAAATGTTTGGATATGGTGGGGGAGGGGAGAGTAGTGAAGAAAAAGTAAGGAGTTGAAAATAATGTGGAATTTATAAGCCAGAGGGATTGGAAGAATGATGGTACTTTCTACAAAAATAGGAAAATTTGGAAGAGGAATGGGTTTTGGGGAAAAGATAATGAGTTCTATTTTGGATCTGCTGAGTTTTAGATGTATCCAGGACATCCAGTTCAAAATGTACAATAGATATTTGGCAATATGGTATCACTGCCCTCTCCAAAGTTACCAGTGTTCTCTTAATTTCCAAAACTAATAGCCTTTTCTCAACCCTCATCTTTTTTGACATGTCTATAACATTTGGAACTGCTCATAATCTTTTCCTCCAAAACACTCTTTCCTCTCTAGATTTTCAGGCTGCTGCTCTCTTCTGGTTTTCTTCCTGTCCTATAGCTTTTTACTTTGACTCTGACACAGGTTCTTCATTCATGTCATACCCAATTACTGGGGCTGTCTCCTGTGGGTCTGTGCTAGGATCTCTTCTGATTTTTCTCTATACCATTTTACTTGGTGATCTTATTTCTTTAGCTCCTAATAGAATATTTCTCTATGCAGATGATTCCCAGATATATACACATATATGTATATATACAAATATGTATATGAACAAACACATATGTACACATGTATATATGAACACATATCTATAATCTATCCATCTATCCATCCATCCATCCATCCATCTCTCTCTCTCTCTCTCTCTCTCTATCTATCTATCTATCTATCTATCTATCTATTTATCTATCTATCTATCTATCCATCCCCTCCCAGTCTCTTTCCTGAAGCTCCTGTTCTGCACCATTAATTGCCTCTTGGGACATCTCAGACTGAATGTCCCTTGGGCATCTCAAACTTAAACATGGTCAAAACATTGTCTCTCCCCCCCCCCCCAGCGTTCCCCTCCTCTGAACTTCCTGATTAATATTGAAGGCACAGCTAGGTTTTCAGTTATTGAGGCTCACAACCTTTTATCAACCTCAATTCCTCAGTGTTACTCAGCCCACATATTCAATAGGTTGACAGTCTTATTCTACTTTCCCAATATCTCTCCTGGGCAGCTAAGTGTTGCAGTGGATAGAGTGCTGAGCCTGGAGTCAGGAAGACTCATTGTCCTGAGTTCAAATCTGTCCTCGGATACTTACTAGCTGTGTGACCCTGGGCAAGTTACTTAACTCTGTTTTCTTCAATTTCCTCATTTGTAAAATGAGCTAGAGAAGGAAGTGGCAAACTACTCCAGTATCTTTACCAAGAAAAACCCAAATAGGAGTTGGACACAACCAAAATGATTGAATGACAAGAACAACAAATATATCCCTTATACCTTTACTTCTCCTTTCCCAAATAAGCTCCTGATCTTCCTGCCTTAAGTTTCTCCCCAATTCAATCTATCCTCCACTGAATTACGAAGGTAATTTTTCTAAAGTATATGTCTAACCATGCCACTAACTTGCTCAGTGAGCTCCAGCAACTCTCCATTACTTACAGGATGAAATAGAAACTGCTCTGTTTGGAAGGTAAAGCTCTTCATAACCTGACCCCTATCTATATTTCCAGTCTTTATACACTTTATTATCCATCTACACTGGCCAACTTGGTATTACTGGAACACAACAATACTTCTCTATGCCTTTGCACTATCTCCCATGCTCAGAATGCTTTGCCGTCTAGCCTGTGCCTCTTAGTTTCTCTGGCTTCCTTAAATATTATGCTTAAATCCTGCAAGAGGTCTTCCCTGGTCCCACCAACTGCTAGTGTCTTCTTCTCTGAGATTAGTTTCCATCTACTCTGTATATACCTTGAATTGTAAGCAGGGTCAAAGACTATTTTTAGGACTTTCTTTTTTTTCCTCACCATTTAGCAGTGTCTGGTACATAGAAGATAAGCTTATTCAATGCTCATTGACTGACTGTTTAAGCTCAGGGAAGACTAGAGTGCTCTCTCTCTCTCTCTGTCTCCCCACATATATGTAAGCATGTATATGTTAGTATCTATGGGAACTGGTGAGAGAGAGCATAGAAAAAGAGGAGAAGTGAGCCTAGGAAGGAACCTTCAGGAATCTCAAAGGGGCATCACATGGAGCATGATCAAGAAAAGGAGACTTATGTTTTGCATGACTGCACATGTATAAGTTACATTGAATTGTTTGAGTTCTTAAGGGGGGTGGGGAGTGAGGAAAGAAGCGAATTTGGAACACAAAGTTTAAAAAATCAGTGTTAAAATTTGTCTTTACATTCAACTAAGGGGGAAAAGTCTAAATAAATAAATAAATAAATGAAAAGGAGACTTAGAAGAAGTCATACAGAAGAACCAGAAGAAAGTTCACAAAACCCTAGAGAGAACAATCAGCAGAGGGCATTGCATAGTGGCATATGTACCAGAAAGGATAAGAAGGATGAGGCTTGAGAGAAGACCATCAGATTTGGCATTGAAGATATCAATAGTAACCTTGGAGAAAATAGTTTCACTTAAGTGATGAGATTAGGAGCCAAATTGCAAGAGGTTGAAGAGAAGAGAGACAATAGAGATGGGAAACAAAGTGGACAGCTTTATCTTTCTAGAAGTTCAGCTAAGAGAGGGAGGAGAGATATGTGGTGAAGCTTCTCTTCAGGGGAAGTTTGAGTCTAGCAAAAGTTTTTTGGTTTTTTTCAGGATAGAGGAGACATGGACATATTTAAAATTAGAAGGGAAGGAATGAATAGATAGGGAGAGATTATAAGTTAGAGAAAAAGAAGTGATGGTTGAGGGCACAATGTACTGGAGAAATTAGATTAAGGGCCCATGTAAATGGGTTAGGCTTGGCAAAGAGAAGTGCCATCTTAATATCAGAGATTAAAGGAAAAGAAGAGGGAGTTGGGAATGCGGTCAAGGGATTGTGGAGGAAGCCAAGGAGAAAAAAATGGAGCTCATAGCAAATGACCTTCATTTTCTCCACAAATTAGAAGGCAAGGTCCTCAGCTGAGAATATATGGATAGCAGGAGTTATGGGAGACTCAAGGAAAAAAGAAATGGTTTGAATTTCCCCTGTGGATATTGAAAGAGGGCCTCAATTAAGGAGGGATGAAGGGTTGTCTTGATGCAATGAAGTCCCAGTTCAGCATCACATTAGTATGAGGAAAAGAGGCAGATGACGGGAATAATTCAGGACTGGGATTTGGCAAGGGATGAGAAATGCCAGGAGGAAAGGGTAAGGGATTTGAGAGGCCAGGATATCATGGAGACAGATTTGTTAACCACCGAATTGAGTTTTGAAAGAAAAAAAAGTAAAGTAAGAATAATGGCCTGAGAAAGTTAAGAGGTGTTGGAAAGTCTTGATAAAGGAGAAGAAAAGGTTTAGGAAGGGTTAGGTGTAGGGAAAGATGTCAGGATTTTTCATCAAGGAAGTGGAACACTTAGGGTATTGGTGAGATTCAGGATGTAACATTCTTTTGGCTGAGGCCAAATGGATAGTTAAGTCATGGTGTCTGAGAAAACTAGGAAACTAGAAGAATAGGGTGTTTGGGATATCACCATTGTGAATATTGAAGTCCTCTAGGGAGGAAAAGTTAGTCAGTTAAGGACTAGCTCTTTTAGAGAGAAGTTAGGACATGGAGACTGTTACACAATAGCCACCATCAACAATGTTGGACAAAAAAAAATAATAGACTAAACTTTAAAGTACTGCAGAATTATGGAGACAAAAGGAAAGTCTGAAAATGACAATGAGAAGTGAGGAACAGCCCATATTCCCCTCCAGGACCAGTGTGTTGCTCACTAAGTACTGTGTAAATGCTATCAGCACCCCTTAAATTTCAATGCATTGGGGCAACTAGGTGGCGCAGTGGATAGAGCACCGGCCCTGGATTCAGGAGGACCTGAGTTCAAATCCGGCCTCAGACACTTAACACTTACTAGCTGTGTGATCCTGGGCAAGTCACTTAACCCCCAATTGCCTCAGTAAAAAAAAAAATCAATGCATTAAGTCAATTCTCTGTTTGATTTGCCCTAGGTCTAAAATCAGGTTAAATAAAAATGGGAAATTTTTATTGATTTGTTCCATTTAAGTTTAAATTATAACAAGAAACCCTCCTTATTAATAGATTTCCCTTTGTCAATTCTCTTTCAACTCTTCTGGTTACATTAGAGAGAGAGCCTCAACTAGGCTTTAACACATGCTAACCTCCATTTTCACAAGTATGGTGTGTTCCAATTGAGGAAAAGTTGCAAGTAACAGTAACAATAGCTGGTAGTGAGAAGCTTAGGGCAGAATTAAAGTAGTACTATGCAGCAGAAAGCACTGGATATTTAGCACTCTAAATCTATTACAAGAAATTCCATCTCAAAACAACCTATTTGAAAAAAAATATTTCTAATCCTTGGCTTTTTAGAATATGCAAAGCTACAAAATTCCAATAAACATTATCATTTATATATTTGCTAGGATTTTGTTGTAGGAATGGTAGTGACTAAGAGTATCATACCTAATACAGTTTTCAAGCCTAATGAAGAGCTTGAGAGGGGTTGGATTGGGAAGTAAGGAAGATAGCTCTTCTTTCCCTTCTTACCCAGAAGTACAGGTGATCCTCATGGGCCAGCACAGAATCTTTGACCTTTGATCCTTTGCAATTTTTTCCCCTAGAAGTTCAGCTAAGAAAGAGAGGAGAGATATAGGGGAACCTTCTCTTCAGGGGAAAATTGAGTCTAGCAAAAGTGTTTGGGGTTTTTTTCCATGATAGAGGAGATATGGATATATTTGAAATTAGGAGGGAAGGAATGAGTAGATAGGGCGAGATTATAAATTAGAAAGAAGTTATGTTTGAGGGCATGATGTACTGGAGAAGTGAGATCAAGGGCACATGTAAATGGATTGAACTTGGCAAGGAGAAGTCATCTTAATATCAGAAACTAAATGAAAAAAGGAGAAAGTTGGGAATGAGGTCAAGAAACTGTGGAGGAAGACAAGGGAGAAAAAAGGTACCTCATAGCAAATGGCCTCCCCACAAATTAGAAGGAAAGGTCCTCAGCTGAGAGGGTATGGGCTAGTTTGCCCCTCCTTTAGCAACCTAGTGGTCCCCAACTCTTTATATTATTACTGCATGTAGTGCTATCACTCCATTGGCCTTGCTCACTGCAGCTTAGAATTCCTGAGTTCTAGAGATTCTACAGTCTCAACCTTCCCGATACCTGTGATTATAGGCATGTACCACCAAGCCTAGTGGAAATAAGACTTCTGAGGAAAAGAAATGAGGTTACTCAATAGGGAAGGGAAAGCTGAGGAAATAAAGGAGGTGATAGTCTAGTCTATATTTTTTTTCACTATCTATAGACAAAAGGAAATGAGTTTTATATTGCAGGCATAGGGGATTGATACCGAGAAGACTTTTCCAGCAGAAAGGATAGTTGGATGTCACAACTGATTTTCTAATGAGGGAGCTTGAAAATTCTATTTTTCCCCAGAAGACCTTTACAAATAAGATAGATCTGTCTAGTCCTATTGATGTGATAATGTTCGGATTTATTGCTAGTCCTAGGAGTGCTGGGGTTTCAGTGGCTTCCTGTTGAATATCAGTATCCTCCTTGCTCTCTTCCCTATTCCTAGCTTTGGTTTTGTTTTTCTTTTATTCTTAGGTCACTGTGGGAAGTATCTTTGAAGTGGTTTGGGCCATCTTTAGACCTGGAACCTCTTTTGGAATCAGTGTCTTGAGGGCTCTCCGACTTCTAAGAATCTTTAAGGTTACCAAGTAAGTGACCAGAATTTGGAAACCTACCTACTTTAGATATTGGGATTCCTCATTTCTTCCTGCAGATTCATATCTTTCCTATTTCTGCATATATATATATATATATATATATATATGTATATGTATATATATATGTATGTATGTATGTGTGTGTGTATGTATATATATATATATATATATATATACATACACACACACACACACACACACACATTATTTTGGCCAATTCTCCAGCCCTTTCCAGACTCAGTTGGGGATGAATGACATCCCTAAAGATGGACTGGGAAAATTCTCATGTCAGATCCCTGGACAGAATTTCCTAGGGTGACTGAATTTGGCTCCCCTTTTTGTTACGGAAAAGTCTGCAAAATGCAGTTCATTTCATGGACTCTGGTCTGTGGTTAGGGGGAGGATAGAGATGTTGCAGGTAGAAATATTACCTGTTATCTTTCAGGTATTGGGCATCACTACGGAATTTAGTGGTCTCATTGATGAGTTCCATGAAATCCATCATCAGCTTACTCTTCCTACTCTTCCTCTTTATTGTTGTCTTTGCTCTATTGGGAATGCAGCTCTTTGGAGGCAGGTAAGCTCCCACAAGCTTCCTAGATAAAAGAGTCCCCAATTCTATGCCATAATCATCATTAAGTATTGATAATAATAGCTATTACAATAACTAATTTTACGTAGTGTTTTAAGATTCATAACATACTTTTCACATTATTATATGTTTATTTCCATATATTTCCATATATATTATTTGAATGTATGTTTAAATATATTTTTATTCTCATAATCCTGGGAGGTAGGTGCTATTATTACTTCCATTTTACATCTAAGGAAAGTGAGAAAGACAATGGTTAAGTGACTTGCCTAAGGTCATACACTAATTCTCTAAGATAAGATTCTAATGGGTCTATAACCTATGACTTCAGATGATGATATGCCATGACATGATATGGTATATAACATATGATAATATATGATAATACAATTCAAAAGGCTATAATACAACATGCGATAATATAATAAATTATAGTTGATATATGATATGATATATAGAAATATGTACATATACATGTATATATATATGTGTGTGTACACATACATCTTTCTCTCCTGCATATGTGTATGTATATAGTCTTATGGTGTTATTATAACCAAATAACTTATGCCTACTTTACTCCTCATTTACTCCTACCTAACCCATATCTTGAATACATTAAATTACAGGATACCAGATGAGAAAGTGTAATGTTTCTACTGCTGGAAATATTACAAGTGCTTTTAGTGGTAGGGAGTCAGTAGTGCCATCTTTGTGTGTCAATTGAGAATGAATTATTATCATGTCTTGGGGAGAGTGACAAAATATTTAGAAAGTAGGAAGAAAAGGACTATTGATGAAGACTTAGGAAATGGAGGGTGAGAGGTAGAACAGAATGTAAGCCATGAGATTTGGTTTGATTCCAGAGGTTTCATGACATTTTTCTCGCTGCTTTCTCTTATCAGGTTTAACTTTAATGATGGGACTCCTTCAGCAAACTTTGACACCTTTCCTGCAGCCATCATGACAGTATTCCAGGTATGAGACCAAATAAAGATTCTGGAAAGTAAGAAATTTGAATCAAGATGGGGGGAAGAAGAGAGGAGATAAACTAGGATCTCTTGAATCATACTCTTAAGGGATTGTGTTTCTTCCAGATCTTTAGGAGAGCTGCCATTCCTTTTTTGAAACACTGGCTTCTTTTCTTCTCTTCCTTCCTCCTTAGAGCTTTGAACACCCTTCTTTAACTGGTTATAATCATTATAATGACACTCTGAATGTTGGTAGAACGTTTTCCCAGTAATTTATGGTATAGTAGAAAGAATGTCAGAGTAGGACTCAAGAGTTCTGGGTTTCATCCCCAACTCTGCCACTGTCTACACGACCTTGAGAAAAGTTACATTATTTCTTTGGTTCTCAGTTTCCTCATCTGTAAAATTGGAAGGTTAGACCATGTGATCTTTAAAGTTCTTTCAAGCTTTATAATCTATCTTCCATGAATCATCTCTTTTATCTTTTCAGTTTTACTGTGAGGTAGGAAGGTGTCCTGGTTATAGTTCCATGTCTGGTACAATGGATCAGTCAAAGGGCTCAGATAAACAGTTCCATTAATAAAACATCCAACATCTTCTTAAGTCAAAGCAATCCCTAAGGCAGAAAAAAGGCAGTCTAGTAAGGTAAAAACAGGTATAAGTCTCCAGTAAAGGGATTAAAAACAGTTAGCAAGAAAGTTCCCTGGGGTCTTAGGACATTTCTGTCAAAATCCTACAACTATTTTTCTATCCTATTTGCCCAAAGGTCCATAGTTGGATCCTAGATCAATGTATACAGGGGTAAAGTTAACAGGAACACATTTGCTAATGCCATTGCATCTTGGCTCACAACAACATGTAGAAGTGGGGAGGTTAAACTCAAGTCTTTTCGGTTCCACAAATGTCCTGACTCACCATGGAAATGGTACATTTTTATTCCAATTTCACCAACAGGAAAACTGAAGTAGAATTATATCAAGTAATTTATCCAAAGTCATAGTTGGCCAGCCACAGTGACAAGACCAGCACCTAGATATCCTGAGACTCAACCAAGGACACTCTTTTTACTAGTAAATACTTCCTCAGAATCTTCAGGTTGATCCAATTCACTGGGATCAAAGGTCACAATAATAATCAATTTTCTATATATTCATAGGTGGGGTTCTTATAACAAAATAATAAAGATGGAAAGTCAGGATGTCTGTGGCTTAGCACTGACCTATTTTGCTGCCATACTGTTTTCAGCACTTGAGCCTTCTAGCACATGTTATGACAAAAAGGCATTTTGAGGATGGGGGAGAAGGTAATCAATCTGTGTGAGTAGGCTTAACATGCAACTGGAACTGTTTTTCAGAACCATAGAATCGCAGAGTTTTACAGTTGGAAAGGACCTTAGCACCCATTTGGTCTACCCCATAACTGAAAAAGAATCTCCACTACAAAATTCCCCACAAATTCTCATATAGCCTCTGTCTGAAGACTTCTAATGAGGGACAAATTATGACAACCAGAAGCCACCCATTCCACTTGTGGAAAATTCGAATCCATAGAAAATTTTCCCTAACATCAAGCCAAAATTTGCTTCTTTGTAGCTTCTACCCATTGCTCCTAGTTCTACTTCCTGCAGCCAAATCTAATTCCTCTTTCACAGGATAGCAGCTTGAATACTTGAATAAACTATCATGTCCCACTCTTCCCTTCTCTTCACCAACTAAACATCCATAATTCCTTTAACCAATTTTCATATTCCATAAACTCTCAAAGTCCTTTATCATCCAGGTTGCCCTTTAAAAGATGGGTCCTCTTATTTATGACACTAGTTCTCCCTATCCCATCCAGGCTTGAAAGTGGAGTGTTGATTCATGGGGATGATTTCATTACTGATAAGCACAGTAGCTTTGATCTCTTCTAATTGTTCCCTGGGCTGGTTTGCCCTTCCTAAGACAACCTGGTAGTCCCCTGCTCCCAGGTGCTTGCTGTAGTGATGTTAGATTGTTTATGGACCCCCATTTGGCTTTGCCCACTGTAGCTCAAAATTCCTGAGTGGAAGTGATCCTCCTGCCTCAGCCTCCCCAGTAGCAAGGATGACAGGTGAGCTTTACTACACCAAGGCTACATGAATCCTTAGCGTTGTTTTTCTGTCCCTTTGGTGGGCTGATGAAGCATATGGACTCTCTTAGAAGAATGTTTTTAAATGCACAAAATAAAATACATAGGATTACAAAGGAAACCAATTGTACTAAAAACTCTATTTCTGGTATCGTGCTTTAAAGTTTATTAATGCTTTACAAATATTATTTCATGGGCAGCTAGGTGGCACAGTGGATAAAGCCTGACCCTAGATTCAGGAGGATCTGAGTTCAAATCTGACCTCAGACATCTGACACTTACTAGCTGTGTGACCTTGGGCAAGTCACTTAACCCTTGTTGCCCTGCAAAAAAAAAATGCTACAAAGGAAATATTATCTCATTTGATTCTTACACTACCCTGGGGGTAGGTGCTATTCTGAGCCCTATTTTACACGTGAATGAAACATTCGCTATCTATAAAGCACCTTGCTAAGTGCTGGCAATACAAATAGAAAAGTAAAATAAGCCCTGGTCTCAAGGAGTCCAAATTCTAATGAGAAAGACAACCAATATGGAAAGTTTAGAATATAAAATAGATTATAAAGTCCCCTAGTCTTTTGGGCATAACTGCAAAGCAGATATTAATGCCTCTTCTTCAAATTCATTATTTAATGTTGCTATTCACAGGCCCCTTTGGGTCAAGGTCTTGAGCTGTCCCAATGGGGTCTGGGAGGAGATGTTGGGCCAAGTGGTAGTGATGCTCTGATTTGATTTGATTTTGCCTGGCATATGCTATCTCCTGCCTCATCCTCAGAGCATCTGGCTACTTCAGTTATGCTGGCTTTCCTTTCTTGTATGGGACAGTTGGTTGGGGAAGGGGGAAAAAAGGGAATAAGCATTTATATAACATCTAATACGTTCCTGATACTGTGCTATGTGGGGTTTTTTTGTTTTGTTTTGTTTCATTTTATTGTTTTGTTTTACAAATATCTCATTTGATCCTCACAATAATCCTATAAGGTAGACGCTGTTATATACACATTTTATAGTTAAGGAAACTAAGGCAGACAAAAGTTAAATGACTTGCCCGTGGTTACACAGATACTAAGTGTGTGAGGCTGGATTTGAACTCAGATCTTCCTGACTAATCCATCCATTGTGCTTCCTCATGGCAGTCCCCTTCTCCACAGCAATTGTTTCCCCAGATAATGGCTGTGGGGACCAGGTTAGAAACAAGTCTGTTGGTTTGGTAAGGGGTTGGGGCTCTGCTATTCCCAAAGTTCTTGTGTTTTGGGGTCCTGGGCTGTCCCCATCAAGTTCTTAAAGGAAATATTGGTAAAGGTGGTAGTGGTAATTAAACTTTTCTGGCACATTCTGCCTTTTGTCTCTTCTCTGCTGCTTCAGCTAGGCTGGTTCACCTACCTTGGGTGTGGCAGTTTGTTTGATGAGGAAACTGAGATAGACAGAGGTTAAATGACTTTCCCAGGGCCACACAGCTAAGAAATTCTGAGGCCAGATTTTAACTCAGGTCTTCCTGACTAAAGTTAAGCCCTCTGTCCACTGTGCCACCCAGATGTCTCATATTGAAATACAGTTATCAAAATATTTTTAAAAACACAAAATATCTGATGTGCTAATATATCTAGTTGGACACCTAATAACTGTAATAATTTATAAATAATAATAAATATAAATAATGTTTTGAAATATCTACAACTTTAATATGATATTAAAATATGTGATTTCTATTGTTGACAAAGTCATAGATATTGCTAAAACAATTGTGACGTTGCCTACATTCAAAAATGCTAAATTTCAGTTAGAGATTCATGAAAATAAAGATGTAATTTTTTTCCTATTCAAGTTCACAGACTCCCTGTGATCTATCCATGGCTCCATGGCTTTCAAGTTAACCCCTTTCTTAGAAGGAGACTAAATGAAGGGAGAGTAGATGGATATTAAAGTTTGTCTAAGTTTGTAGATTGGAAGTTTCCCTTCAGCCAACTTGTGTTTAACCTTGCTACTCTTGGCTTTGTGCAGATCTTGACAGGTGAGGACTGGAATGAGGTGATGTACAATGGGATCCGCTCCCAGGGTGGAGTTAGCTCTGGTATGTGGTCTGCCATCTACTTCATCGTTCTCACTCTGTTTGGAAACTGTATCCTTTCTTCTGGGTTTTAATAATGTTTTCAACTTGCTTATATTGTGAAGAGTAAGAGTTGGTAGAGGTGATATGAAGAGTTTCCAATTATCTCTTCAAACTAAATTAATCAGTGTTTATTTCAATCTTCTCTATGCCCAAGACTGGACTAAGTGATCAATCTATTTTAAAAGGGAAGATAACAGAAAGAATAAACAATTTTATACAGCATCTACCATGTGCCAGACATTGTGCTAAGCACAGTAGAGATATTGTCTCTTGATATTCAGAAATTTAGTTCTCCGACAATTTGTTACCTGTTCTGCATTAATCACTGGACTAGATTCTGGGGATACATAAATAAGAGCCTCTTCCTTCAAGGAATTTATAATTTAATAAGGAAGAAGAGAAAAGAGTATAAAGAAAAGACCATTCTTGCTTTCATCATATCTGATCTTCAAAATCAATCCTACCTGACTAAGGTTTTCTTCATTTTCTCTTAGAGACTCATACCCCAGATCTGGATAGTGGGAGTTGATACCTTTTCTAAAACTATGCCAATTAGTCATTCAGTGTGGGTTGGTTAGTGGAAAAAGGATTGGACTTGGAATAAGAGAGAGCTGAGTTCAAATCCTACCTCTGATACTTGTGCTATTTACCATAAGCAAATCACTTACTATTTTTTTTTTTTGGTGAGGCAATTGGGGTTAAGTGACTTGCCCAGGGTCACACAGCTAGTAAGTGTTAAGTGAACTCAGGTACTCCTGACTCCAGGGCCGGTGCTCCATCCACTGCGCCACCTAGCTGCCCCCACTTACTCTTACTGAACCCCAGTTTCTTATCTGTAAAATGGGGCTAATACTTCTTGTGTTACCTATCTTTCAAGGTAGCTATGAAGAAAACATTTTGAAAACTTTAAAACATTACATAAGTGTGAGTTATTATTTTTAGCTTCAATGAATAGGAAAAATATATCATGATTTCTACTTCCAAATTTAAAAAGTGATGAATATTACTTTTGCTTTTAACCTGTATTACCAAATGTTAACAGAATCAGTCCATGATTATCATAATCTTCATCATTTTAATAATCATGGTGGGGTACATTTCACTGGACTCTCTTTTGCTTTTAATTTTTACAAACAATTAGAAAAAATCATACTCTCATTAGCAAAGGAAAACATTACTTTGTATTAACAGTTTATAATCAATAGGTCTTCAAATTTAACTTCAGAACCATTATCTGTAGTTTACAAACTTATATATAGACTCTAAGCATTTACATTTGCAAATTAGATAGAACACAGTATTGTCTTTTTAAGACAGGTGGTATTCTCTACCTTTCTCCTGGAGGAAAAATGGGCTATCAAGTAGCTTTCCCTTTTAGTAGGTACAAGAATACACCTGTATCATTGTACCAAGAACATGAAAAAGTTTTATTAAACTTGTAATCATAAAAAATGGTTGAAAAAATAGGACTTATGAAGATATTTGGATGGGGAGAGGGTACTATTTTAGAAAAACCTATTTAGTTATATAATAACCCTTCTGAGTTATGAGGTGGTTTGTTTGGGGTTTTTTGTGTGTTTGATTTTTTTTTAATATGGAGGCCCATGGCTGTCAGACAAAAAAGAATATATGTGTGTGTGTGTGTGTGTTAGTAAGTATCAAGTGTTTGAGGTCAGATTTGAACTCAGGTCCTCCTGACTGCAGGGCTAGTGCTTTATCCACAGTGCCACCTAGCTGCCCCCCACCCCCTTTCCCTTTGATTACACATTTCTTTATGGTTGCTGAGATTTGAAGTGATAGCTATTTAGAGGCAGAGATTACCTGACCTCTTGTCAAAGTCTGGTATTGGTCTCCCCTTAGTAATCCTGCTACTTTCCTAATTGAGAAAAACTAGGGAAGTCTTATCCCAGCCTTATCAAGTTTTCCTGGTTTTTCAAAAAAAATATTTATCCTTAACATCTCCCAGACACCCTACTGAATGTGTTCTTGGCCATCGCTGTGGACAATTTGGCCAATGCTCAGGAGCTGACAAAGGTAAGGACTTCAAGGTAAGGTCTTCAAGGACCTTATTAATCCACAGAGCTGTGTCAACACTCCAAAGCTTGTGACCCTGTGGTAGCCAGGTGGATATTGGCTAGGTGCAATGTACAGAGTAGTTGCTGAACAAACACACCAACTTCTCATAACAGTAAACTATGAGTTTCTCTCTTTATTAAGCATCTATCCTGGTTCATAGAAGTGTAAGGTATGGATATGTTGGATGTTATTGATATTTCAGAAACTCTCTCAAATTGGCTCACTCATCACATCAGCCTGAGCTCACTTTTGGGTGAGCTTCCCTCTCTCAATCCTAAACCACATACTTATAGAATTGAAAACAAATCATAGTAAATAGCTCTACTTTTTGCCAACAATTTCCAAAAATGTAAATTAGCCCTTAAGGGAAAAGACGTCTACTTGTAGGCTATGATGGCTAAAAATTTGAACCTTTTATCCCCCTATCCAACCCTCCTCCTATCAGTCAGAAGGAAAATGGGAAATGAAATGAAAGCAGGGGTAAAAAGGAGCTGAGTTGGTTTGTTTTTGTTTTTGTTTTTGGTCACTGTTCTAAGGAAGCTAGGGGAAGACAGGGACCATGGACCAGGGTGCAGTAGTCTTATCAGGTACTCCAGCTTCTGGTTTCCAGTCATTCTTCCATGCTAGTTCACTCCCTCCCTCTGGCCTGCCCAATCACATATCCGCTTTCATGCGTATTCTGCCACATCATGGGGTTTCAGCTCATCTTAATTCCCCTGTTTTCACAGGGGCTACACCCAGTCCCCCATTTACAGAAACAAAAATTTCAGAGTTAAAAAAATTTCAGAGGTCATATAGTCTAGACTAAATTTGCCTGCCCCTTTCAACTGATTCTCATATGACTTGAACTAATGTCCCTGGACACTTTCCAGCTTATCAACATTGTTCTTAAACTATGGTACCTAAAACTCAACACAATACCCCCAAATGAGGGTTGACAATGACAGTAGACTATCACCTCCATATTGCTGAAGGCAATACCTCTTAAGGCAAGAACATATTAGCTTTTTTGGCTTTTATATAGCCAAAGAGGAGAAAGGGATCTAGTCCAGGGATACAGAGGTATACCCCTGTTTGATCTGGGCAAGAAAACAGAGGCATATTTGGTCTTTTCCATCTCCTACCTTTCCTGAAGGGCATTGGGAAAACAGGGAGAGAACATCAAGAGGTGAAATACAGTTGTGGTGGTGGTGGCAGGAACCAAATTCTTTCGATGGAAATGGAATATGGTGAGAGCTTCAGAATACATTGTAAATATGTGTTTTGAAGGCCTCACAGTAGGTTTCATCAAGAAAGAGTGGTTATTTCAGGGGATGTTCTGTTCTAACCAGGGAAGGGATTTCATGAAAAACATGTCTTACCCCTGAAGGGGAGAAATCCAGGCCACAGAAGGAGCTTGGGCCCAAAGATATGTGAAATGGGGTGGGGTCCATAAGTCCAGAAAGATGTTATATTTAACCCTAAGATAAGGAGATGATGAGTCAAAGTTCTTGTATGTGGCCTGAGTCCCTTGATCCAGACATGGAGTTCCTAATCATGTGTGTGCATCTTGTTTTCCATTGCTCCTTGAAGGCCGGAGTACTTCCATTTTTACTTTTTTATTTCCAGTGCCTAGCACAGAGAATAGCACATGATAAGAACTTGACAAATCCTCATTGATTTATTGATCAATTCTACCTTGTTACCCTGACACCCATATGAATTAAAATTCATGAAAACTAGGCTTCTCAGAAGAAGGACCCTAAAAACAGTTAGAGAAGGCAATTGTCAGGGAGATCTGCCTTGGTAGAAAAAATTGCTCACCTTGAACTCCCTATACCAATGATATCACGTGTCCTCGCTTAAAGGAAAAAAAGGGCCCTAAATAATAAGTGAACAAAGTAATCCAGTTGATTAATAACTTTAGTAAAGTCACAGGACAAAAAAAAATGAATTTAGAAACATCAGCATCATCTCTATATTTTTAACAAAAACCAGGAAGAAACGATAATAAAAAGAAAAAGTCCATTTGAAACAATAATAAAATACCCAAAACATCTGGGAATTAACCTGACAACATAAACAGGACCTATATAAATCCCAATACAAACCAACTTGCAAAAACATAGGAAGACCTAAATGATTAGAAAGGTCTTCAGTACTCTTCCCACCAACATATTGCCGCCTGAATTAATCAGCACATTTAATGCCATACCGATCAAACTATCAAGGAATTATTTTATAGCATTATACAAAATAATGAGTTAATTTGAATAATGCTAAATAATACCAATACATACAAAAGATAAAGAATTTCAAATAAAGTAATGAAAATGGGAATGGAGTATTTCTTGCCAGATCTCAATTTGTATCATAAAGTAGTGATTCTGAAAACTGTTTGGTATTGGTTAATAAACAGAAAAAAAAAAAAAGAGAGATCAGTGAAATAAACCACAAGACAAGAAAAGACCTGGAGGCAAAATGAAAACAGCAGTTGAATGTTTGATAAACACAAGGATACAAATTACATGGGGCTACTCCCTATTTGATGATAACTCCTGTGAAAATGGAAAAGCAATTTGACCGGCAATTGGTTTAAATCAGCAGTTTTTACCATTTATCATACTGAGATCCAAGTGTATAAATGATATGAATATAAAGGTCATCCTTCTAAAAAAATGGAAAAGAATAGAGAGTTGCACCTCTCACATTTACGGTTAGGGATAAAACTCATAATTGGACAGTAGATAAAGGATTTTTAAAAGACAAAATAAACAATTTCATTTATATGAAACTGAAATTATTCAAAAGCAATTTTGCTAGAATAAAATAAGCAATGAGTTAAAAGAAAATATCACCATCAAACATTTCTGATAAATTAGCACAAACATGTTAGAGAATTAGTACAAATATATAGGACTAACAGATACATAACACAGACATATAAGAGAAAGAATCATCCTCTAATAGATGTGTTCAAGGGGAAGAAACCATTTTTAAAATAAGAAATATAAATTGTCAACCACCACAGGAAAAAATTGTTCCCAATTACTAATCATAAGAGAAATGAGGTATCACATCATACCCATTAAATTGGCAAAGTTCAGAAATGGTAAATGTTGGAAAGACTACTGGAAGACAATTATACTAATACACTAGTAGAACTGTGAATTGGTTTAACCTAAACATTCTGGAAAGCAATTTAGAATTATGTGTGAAAATTTACTAAATTATTCATGTACTTTGACTCACTGAGCTAGCTGTTGGGCATATTATTTTCCCCAAGGAGGTCAAAGAAATAAAGAAGTAAGAAAGGTACATGTATACCAAAATATTAATAGAATTGCTTTCTGTGGGAGCAAAAAGCCAGAAACAAAATACTGTCCATTAATTGGAGAATGGCTGAATAAATTGTAGTTTATAAACAGAATGATATAATAGTACATGATAAGGAAATATTAATACAAACAATTCAGAGGCATATGAGAATATGTATAATGAACTGGTGAAGAGCAAAGTAGGCAGAACAAGAGAGCTGAATACATAATGATGACAATAATGTAAATGAAGATAACAGTAAAGGATAACAGAATTTAGGCCATATATAGTGACCAATGTTAGTTGCAGATAAAAATACTAAAAGCACTTCCTTCTTCTCTGTTAAGAAATGTCGTCTAATTTTCAAGTGTTAGATCCTTGTCGGTTACAATAACTATATGAAATATTTTTGCTTTTACATACATACCCATGTACATACATACATATATACATACATATACATATACATGCATACATACATACACAT
Source organism: Dromiciops gliroides (assembly GCF_019393635.1). Lineage (NCBI taxonomy): Eukaryota > Metazoa > Chordata > Mammalia > Microbiotheria > Microbiotheriidae > Dromiciops > Dromiciops gliroides. Next base: position 74,736,704 of record NC_057864.1, read on the forward strand.
TTGTAAGAAATGGTACTATTGGTATGGTTTGTTGGAAAGTTATTGGGGCAGCTAGGTGACACAGTGGATAGCGCACTGGCCCTGGAGTCAGGAGGACCTGAGTTCAAATCTGACCTCAGACACTTAACACTTACTAGCTGTGCGACCCTGGGCAAGTCACTTAACCCCAATTGCCTCACAAAAAAGAAAGAAAGAAAGGAAGGAAGGAAGGAAGGAAGGAAGGAAGGAAGGAAGGAAGGAAGGAAGGAAGGAAGGAAGGAAGGAAGGAAGGAAGGAAGGAAGGAAGAAAGAAAGTTATTGGCATTTAAAAACAAAGTGCATAAATAAAATATTATAAATAAAAATAAAGTAAAGGGATCAGACCAAATAATCTTCCAGGCTCTGCTCTGCCCTTTGCTCTCTGTATGACTGTGACTTTTCACTTACCCCCATACTTTACACTATCTAGTTTTTTTGTGTTTTTTTTGTGTGTGTGTGTGTGTGTGTGAGTCAATTGGGGTTAAGTGACTTGCCCAGGGTCACACAGCTAGTAAGTGTTAAGTGTCTGAGGCCGGATTTGAACTCAGGTCCTCCTGACTCCAGGGCTGGCACTCTATCCACTGCACCACCTAGCTTCCCCTATGCTACCTAGTTCTTAATAAGCTTTCAGAGCAATCCCAAACTTTGAAGTAGTATGGTAGAAAGAATGATGGTCTTGAAGTCAAGGATCTGTTCTTTGAATCCTGATTCTGCCATTTATCAATAGGTTAACCTTGGCAAGTCACTTAACTTTTTATGCCTCAGTTTACTTATATATAAAATGAGAGGGGTTGGCCCAAATGATCTTTGAGGCCTTTTGTTTTAGTTTATGACCCTATAGTTCCAGTGCCTTGCCCAGTGTCTCTCTCTTTTCTGCCACTTGCATGCTTCCATTGGTCAACAAAACCCTTTCTGGAAGCTGGAAAGATCAGAAGAAGCAGTTCTCCAGGAAAGACGTGATCTGCTTTGTGTTCCATGTCAAAGGACAACTTTATTTTCTATGTAGGATGAACAGGAGGAAGAGGAGGCCTTCAATCAGAAGCATGCCCTACAGAAAGCCAAGGAAGTCAGCCCAATGTCTGCACCTAACATGCCTTCTATTGAGTAAGTTGATGATCCATGCCTCATTGATGGGTGACTTCCCCTCCCTGACTCAGGGGATCCTGACTTAGGGTACCAGGGGATTTAGTCTATTAGTAGATTCAGGGACTATCCACTTGAGACCAGAATTGGACTGAGTCTCCAAAATGGGAGGGAAAGGTAGTGGATAAAGTGAGCGGGTCTGTAACTTATTATAGAATCACAGTTCCTTCCACAACCTTGGTTGCACTGTGGATTTTGCATCTGCTGCCAAGATGTGGGAGGGCAATGGAAGAAGGGTCTATGACCAAGGGGGTTAGTAGGAGTTTTTTTCAAACACTGGACTCTCCCCCCACCCCTGCTGCCCAAAGAGGTATAACCTAAAGCTTATGGCTGGTGGGAGGGAAATCACATGGGAATCTTGTAAACTAGGGCTTCAGCAATTCCTGGGAAGATTTCCGTGAGGTGGTACTGAATAGGACGAAAGTAGTATCGATAGCTTCTTAATAGGGGTGTTCTGAAATTACTAGCAGTCTGTATGTGGACATACTCCCTAGTTCTAAAGATTCTTATCCTTCTGTTGTCTTCTGAGCCCAGGGTTCCTAACATACTTTTAGGGTAAGAAAGGTGATGTAGATACTTACCGACTTTCTGTAAGTGAGAAGAGGGGCCTTCAGAGATGTTTTCATCAGGAGAGGGAACCAAAATGGCTTATTGTTTGAGGAAGAAGACTCACTGGACTTTGGGGAGAAATGTCTTGGAGGACCAGAACAGAGATTATGAGAGGAGGCTTCAAACTCTGGTGGTGGTGGTGGTGTTGGTATGTGTGTGTGTGTGTGTGTGTGTGTGTGTGTGTGTGTGTGTGTGTGTGTGTGTGTGTGCGTGTGTGTGTGTGTGTGAGAAAAGCCCTAGAATCCAGGAGACAAGAAGTGAGACTTCAAAATAGGATTTTTTTTGGCAGAGTTAAAAAACTTACTTCAACCATTCAGATCATTAGTCCTAAGGTCAACATAACTGTCTTGTTTTTACCCGCATCTACCTGTCCATCCTCCCCTTTAAATGAGAAGTGCTGAGCTAGTGAACAAAGTCAAGGTTAATTATTTGGGATTTAATTAATTAAAAGGCTGTGCCAAACAGAGGCTTGATGTTGTTTCTTTGTCTTGAGACTCCCATCCATGAGGACACCTCATAACTTGGTTCCACAGATTAATGGGGAAGGAAGAGGGCTTTCCCATAACGCCAGTATTCCCTTCTAGAGTCTTCTCTTTGTGCCTTAGGAAAGAACTTTTTTCCAGTCTTGATCTAAGGAGGCCTGGATTTGAAGACTGTAGCCAGAAAAAGCTGTCAGATAAGAATGACAGAAGGGTATTACCATTTGGTAGTTGCTATTAAAAACACAGGGAAGATGACAACAAACAAATATGAGGTGGATAGAGTGTATTAGGGATTAGATGATAAGGATGAAAGCTTTGATGAGACTGATAGCTGCAGAAGTCCTAGACCTTTGATTGTGATGTATGTGCTGTGTGTATCAATGGCTGTCCTTTACATAACTTTAAAGGAGATCTATCTACCTGCTCTTTAGGTGGGCAATTTAATGGGCTTGTGTGTGCCTTAATGTACACAGAGGGACAGAGCAGTTGAAGAAATCCTGGATTACTCAAGAGATTTGGTTTCTCTTGGTTTTGCATCCACCTCTCTATGTTTCTTTGAGATGAGAGAACCACAGTGCTACTGTGGGAAGAATGTTGGCCCTTTCTTCAGACAACCTATAGTCATATCGCAGCTATGCCATTCACTAACTCTGTGACTCTGGGAAAATTATGTAAACTCTTCGGACCTTAGTGATCTCATGTGTAAAATGGAGATGATAAGAATTCTCCTGCCTTCTTCACGGAGTTGTTGTGTGGTTTATACCAGGGTTATGCATGAATGGAGTTACCACATTACTGGTGTGGTGAATATGTGGATGTTTTTCTGTGGTTCAATAAAAAAGGAATGTATGGACCCTTGATGTGAATGTGGATGAGAATACATGAATTTGTAAGTGGAAGAATAAGTGAAATATACATGTGTTTGTATTTGCCTCTAAGGTTTCATGTGGTCCCTTGCCTGGTCATTCTCTCTGAGTGAGTGTGACTCTCTGCTTACATGTTTCTATATTCTTACACACATATCTTTGTGTGATGGGCATTAGGATTTCTGAAAATCTGCAAATAGATGGATGAACTAGTGCTTTTCTTAGTGGATATGCATGCTGGCTGACTAAAGTTATGCTTTCATTTCTGTATGACAACATTACATTTTTTTAGACATACAATGTTACTGTCTTCTTCATTTGAGGTGGGGGGGCACACACTCATTTTGATATATAAACATGTTCATATTAATTGGTGTGCAAATTATAAATGCATGTTGTTTATTTACAGATAAATTAGAATTTGAGTTCTCAGTTGTGTAAAAACCTATACTCAGAGGGTCTTTCCAAACCCCAATCTTCATTATTTCCTCAAGCCATATCCTCTTTTACCCCAGATTTTTTGCATTTTGTTGCATTTTTGAGGGAGGGGATGAAGCATGACATTTTCTCAGAACATTCTTTACTGTTGGGTGACAGGGCTCCTAGGAAGGGAGGAGCATCCATGAATCTCCCACTGTGTGCAACCATCCTACTTTGGAGCTTAGTACTTGCCTACAACAACTCTACTACAATGGCATGTACTCCTCTCTTTGAGAAGGATGATAATATGCTGTCCTTCTTCTAGAAATATGATGCTACTGGCCCATCAGTAGGATATGCTCTCTGAATGATCTTTTTTTTCCATTTGTTGCATAATGGGCTATGCCAACTAGGGGAAGGGGTGGTTGTGCAACAATGTATGATTATTTATCATCATCACCAACAACCAATCATCATCCATCAGTCCTCATCATCATCCTCAATCAAATCCTCATCTTCATCAATCAATTCTCATCATCATTGATCAGTCCTCATCATCAATAAATCTTTCTCAATCAGTCCTCATCTTCATCTAATCATCAATCACTCAATCAATAATCATCATCATCAATGTCTGATTCTTTGAAAAGGGTCACTGACACAGAAGGGAATCAATCCCATGCCATTGGCTCCACTAGCCAGCCAAGCTAATGAGCCAGTGAATGTCTACTTGTAAAAGAACCCCTACCTCTTTACCTCCAATATTCCTATGTCATGTGCATGGCTGAACCCGAATTGTTCATCTGAGCGCTTTGAGAGACTGCAACAGGGTATGATTTGGGAATGACATATTTATGGGCCCATAGGCGTGCGAATGTGCTTTGTGACATTGGATATGATTGTGAATATACTTAAGGAGTTTATAAGGTATCCAAAATAAGTTTCCATCTCTATACATTTGGGTGAAGATGATGGTGCCAGTATGGCATGACTTTTGAGCATCTGAGTCCACATAAGGTCTAGAATGTTATATGCTTTTTTGCCTGTGCATGTATATTAGAAAGATAGGAGCCATGTATTTGCACAAAGTTCTAGGGTCCAAATTTTAACCTTTGAAGAACTGGGGAGTTGGGTGAATTGGGTGACTCCTAAGGGCCCAAAACCAGTATGTGTGTACATGAGGAGGGCTCTGTCCCCCTCTTTGGAAATATGTTGGTCTCTGTGGGGGTTTTCAAGCCAGGATGAACTGAACCTGTCCATTTTTCTTTCCCAGAAGAGACAGAAGGAGGAGACACCACATGTCGATGTGGGAGCCACGCAGCAGCCACCTGTATGTGTGTACATGTTTGTGTGTTGTGAGTGGTTATGTGTGGTCACAGAGATATTGTCATCTTTGTCCTTCCTAGGGACAAAATGGTGCAATGGGTGTGTGCACATCAGTGGGAAAGTGTTCTGTGTTCAGGTGCTGTACGTATGCATCTCTGTACACCTTTCAGTGTGTGGGTATGTTTGTGTGCATTTAAGGCATATAGGCTCATGTACTGTTCTCCATTCCTTTTGGCTTATGAGTGAACAAGTGATGGTACATACATGTAGGTAGGTCTGCCTCCTTAGGATATGCATTTCTGTGTGCTACGTATGTAGGTGTGAGTACAGATGTGTGTGAGTGGGCTTAGTCATCACAGTTTGTATGAGTGGGCCCATATGCCATCTCTGTTCATGTGGGTCTGGATGGATATGGCCACGTGTGAGCCTATTTTCATGCACTCTTATGTGTGTCTTCATGTATGTGTGCTCCTTTGACCACGGAAGTGCCTATAGATCATGAGAGGATCCACATTGAGATGCCCAGTTGTAGTTCATTCAGCAACAGTAGGCACTGTGGTATCATACCAGGATAACACCCAAAGGTTCAGGTGACTCTCCTTTGGCATTGGGTGGCACTGCTAGCTAGTTCTCCTCGTTCTGTCAGAGAGGGATGCATGCTATAACTATACATAATGTTGTTATACCCCACTGCACTCCCATTATGACTCCTTTACTTATGTCTAACATTGTACTTTTCTATCTTTATGGCCTGGTGCCACACCATACCTGGTGGCATTAATAATTATCAAGCAGCACCTCTGTTGAGGGGCAGAGAAGAAGGGAAGGAAAGATAACTGTTGGCCAGAATAGAGGATTAGATTGAGGTGTGACTTGAAATACGTGAGGAAGAAGGGTAAGATGTCAAGTGGCTGAGAGTGGAGAGAGAAGGGGAATGACAAGAAGACAAGGCCGGGTAGATGATATACAGCAGACAGGAGGAATTCCTAGATCCAGAGGAATATGGAACTGAACCCTGGAGCTACTGGTTGTCCTCTACCACCCACCATAGCTTCCCAATCTCACTCTTTTGTGACTGGAAAGTAGATATCATGTTGAAAAAAATATCCCTTGGCACATGAGTTTGGAAGCAGTCTACATTGATTCACTCTCTCTCACACACACACACACACACACACACACACACACACACACACACGAGTTTTTATTGCTACATGGGCTTATGTCTTAATGTGCTTCACGTTTACAGGTCCTGGGCTCTCTCACATTTGTCCGTCACCATGCACCCCACCCTGTACTTGCCCTTTGAGGGCTGCCTCAGGGCCCCATGCTAGCTGTCTTCCCTAGCTTACGTCCTTTAAGCTCTAATCAGTCTTTTGGCTTGTTCCCCTTTGTCAGGAGGGAGAGGAGGAGACGGCACCACATGTCTGTGTGGGAACAGCGCACCAGTCAGCTGAGGAGACACATGCAGATGTCCAGCCAGGAGGGCATCAACAAGGAAGAGCCCCCTCCCATGAATCCCCTTAATCCCCTCAATCCGCTCAGCCCTCTCAACCCCCTCAATGCACACCCTAGTCTCTATAGGAGGCCCAAGCCCTTGGAGGGTTTGGGACTGGAGAAGTTTGAGGAGGAACATGGGAACCGGGGAGACTTCCATAAGGGCGAAGGCATGCAACAATCAGAAGAACCAAAGAGTCCTATGTCTAGGCCCAAGAGGGAGCAGCAATGGCTTTCCAAACCGTGCCATGGAAACTGTGACCCAGTGGAGCAGGAATCAGGAGCCGGAGAGGCAGTTGTCGGCTTTGAGGAGCGAGCCCGGCACCGGCAGAGCCAGCGCCGTAGCCGGCACCGACGAGTCCGCACTGAGATCAAGGAACATGCCGCGACTGCTGGAAGCAGGTCCGGGAGCCAGGACAGAGGCCTGGATGAAGGAACAGCCACTGATGGGGAAAAGCACAGGGACTCTAAGGGGAGTCAGGAGGGGAAGGAGGTTTCCATTCATGAAGAAGACAGAAGCAAGGAGTTAAAGAGGTCAGTTGGAATCATACTCTCAAAGGGGGTGGCATTGACTGAACAACATGGCTTCGTTTTAATCTTTGCTCTATTCCTGATGTAAGGTGTAAACCTGTCCATCACTCAAATTTCCCATTTATGAAATAAGGATGAAATACCTTTCTCCTTCCTTCCAAACTCACTGGGTTATTGTGGGACTAAAATGAGATCATAGAAGGGAAAACACTTTGAAAATAACTGCCATATTTTCTTAGTCCTGCTTCCCAATGCCTACTACCCCTCATACTGTGAATGTAAAAAGACATAAATATCTGCTTCTAGCAAACACATTGAGAGTTTACCCTATACCCAGGAACAATCAATGAATCAATCAACAAGTTTGTTTAGATTGCTAGATGCTAGGAATTCAAAGACAAAAACAAAACAATAAAACTCAAAACAAAAAGTCCCAGTCTTTAAGGGCCTTCCATTGTATTGGAGGAAACAACATGCATATACATAAATATGCATAAAGGTGAATACCAAGTAATCTAAAGGGCCCTATGGTAGCTGATGTTCTCACTGAGATAGAGGCAAGATGGCTTAAGGCAGACCCTTGTCATACACCTGCAGTTAGGGACTGAGCCATGGGTAAAGAGCAAAGGAAACAGAAGGAAGAACTAGACAGTAGAAATAGTCAGTGTTAAAAACTGCAGAGAGGTTGAGAAGGATAAGGACTGAGAAAAAAACACTATATTTAGCATTTCAAAGAGTACCGGTCATTTTGGAGAAAGGAATTTCAGTTGAGTGACAAAGTCATAAGCTAGATTGCAAGAGTAGAAGAAATGAACGGGAGAAGTGGAGACAGATTTTTCTAAGAGTTGGGCTAGGAAAGGAAGGAGGGTTTTAGGATGGACATGAGTTTTAGGGTATATTAGGGACAAGTTAGGGTTTTTTTAAGGATGCAGGAAACATGGAAATGTTTAGAGGCAGCATGTATGGAATCAGTAGAAAGGAAAAGATTGAAGATTAGAGAGGAAGATGTGTAAAGAGGCAATCTGATGGAGGATGTGGGAAAGAATGAGATAAAAGACAAAAGTAAAGAGAATGGTCTTGTTGATGAGAAAGGTTACCTCTTTATTAGAAACTTGAGTAAGACGGGAAAAAAGGGAGATGATGTGAAGTGGCTTTGAGATGCCGAGAAAAGGAGAAGAAGATTATGGCAAATATCTTCTATTTTCTCAGTAAAGTATGAGGTGAGGTCATCTGCTGAAAAAGGAAAGGGAGGTGTGGGAGGCTTGAGGAGAGAAGGGAATTGTTTGAACATCCTCTGTGGGTAGTGTGATAATCATTTAGGGAATAGTAAAAAGATCACCATGAAGAAATGGGGGTCAGTTGAGGTTGAATAGCACCAATTTGTAGTGGACCTTGCCTACAAGATTGTGTAACTTCCTTCTGTACCATGCCTTAGCACCTGCATAGGAGGAGGGCAGTGGTGGGAGTAATTCTGGCTTGTCAAAATGTGGGGGGGTGATGGAGATGAAAGAGTAGAGGACAGTATCAACCTGTAATGGTCAACTATAGGGTCAGGATTTGGAAGGGAGGAAAGGGAATCCAGCGCAGGCGTGATAGACTGGAAGAGCACTGAGGTTGGAGATATTGTTACTCACTATGAGAGCAAACTAGGATTAGGAAGAGTGAGGCATTGGTAGAAAGGGAATGACAGAGGATTATGGTGAGAGAGAGGAATTTCAGAATTCTTTATTGTAAAAGTGGAAGACTTCCATGATGTGATAATGAGATCAAGGGTGTGATCATTTCTGTGTGTGGCTGATGCAAAGTGAAGGAGAAGGTAATAGGAGTTGGGACATTTGATTAACTGAGAAGTCAAAGTGTTTAGAGGGATGAACAGTATGTATATTGAAGTCCTCTACTACAGTGGTAGGGGTTGGGTTGGAAAGGAAAGTTGTGAGCTGAGTACTCAATTCCCTGATTCCTCAATGAATTCAGATAAAAAAAATTCTGAAGATGAAAGACTGGAAATGCAACATTTGATTTAGGGTCTATAGGCTGCCTTTTTAGGGTGGACTTGATTGAAGTCAGGAAGACTTGAGTTCAAATCCTGCTTCATATACATAGTAGCTATGTGGCCCCAGGCAGGTCACTTAACAGCCATATGCTGCAGTTTCTTCATCTATAAAATGGAGATAGTAATAGTCCTTACCTCTCAGAGTTATTGTGAGGATGAAGTAAGATGATACTTGTAGAGCACTTTGAAAACTTTAAAATGCTATACAAAATAATGTAACCATTACTATGACTATAAGCATTTTGCAGGGGGTACCAAAGTAAGATGTTATCAGAGACAGGCAGAGAACCCTAGTTCAGCATTCTGACTTCAAATTCCATGCTGCCTTTGGGGGCAGGGCCTTATAATATTAGTACCATTTATATGCACATTTTATATATGTATATATATATAAAATCAGATTTTTTCCTTATAAATATTATTCCCATTTTACAGAGGAGGAAAATTAGATTCAGAGAGTTAAAAGACTGTTCTCAAAGTTTCATGGCTAGGAAGTAGGGGAGCTAGGAGCTGAGCATCTAAACACAGTACACAAATCTCCTCTGGTATCCTCAGAGCAGAGGTGGGGAGCCCATTGCTAAGTGGTAGGAGACAGAACTAGGAAATGAGTGATTACCATTCCAATACCCTAGCCTCATGAGGAGCTGAAGTAATCTTTTTGTGGAAAGTCAGGGATTGAGGATCACCATCTAAACAAAAACTTCTAGTTCTTATCTGTTTTTTCAGCAAATGTTGTTTTCCCTCACAGTCTAGAATTCTCTTCTTAGTTTCCCTTTCTATATTTGCTTTCTCTTCAAATGCCAGACTCTTCTACTTCCTCCTCCTTGACTCCAGACTCAAAGTCTCATGAATGCATTGATAAGGAATTTTTTTAAATTGTGTAATTTTAGAATGAATTAAGAGCAATGTAAATACTCAAATGGCTGTGTTATCTCATCTTTGTGGATCCTGGTTCTACTACCTTCCATCTGTGTGAACTTTTACAAGTCACTTAATTTTGTTAAGACTCACTTTCTTCATCTGTTTATATAAGGGGTTTGGGCAGATGAAGTCCAATGTGCCTTTAAATATTTGGTCTTAAATTAAAATTAAAATTAAAATTAAATTTGGTCCTAAATTCTATCTAGTGATAGAAATCATTACACATACATGCTTGCCTACTTCCAGAAAGGAAATGGGTTGGTCACATGGTGGAAAAGAGGGATGGCAGGTGGACAGTCTGTATGATCCATCTGAATCCTTTTTGAGTTCAGGGAAAACAAGGAAGAGAGGCAGAGTATCTAGGAAAATGCATGTGATGGTCCCACTGGACCCTGCATTGGTCAGAACACATCTGGGTATTGGGTTCCAAATAAGGGACCACCTTTTGAAAAAGGCATTAGCAAACTGGAACACATCTAGAGGAAGGAGACTGGAATGGTCAGAAAATCAGAGGCCATGCAATGGTATGCAAGAATTGGCTAGAAAACCTGAGAATGTTCAACCTGGATAAGAGAATGATTGTGATGGATCACTTTGATAGATGTTTGTGTTAGATGTTGTGATGATATATGTTAATCTTTTAGAAGATAGATTAAATGTATTGGACTTGACTTCAGAAAGTAGAACTAGGAGTAGTGGGTGGAAGTGGCAGAGAATGAAATAGCATAAGGATGTCCTGACAGCTAAAGCTGAATAAAAATTGAATGGGGTTCCTTGAGGCTGGAGGATGACCAAATGTCTGAGATATTGTAGACAGGATTACTGTTCAGGCATGGGTTGGACAAGATGGCCAATGAGGTCCCTGCCAAATTTGAGAGTCTGTGATTCTTTTGCCAATGTCCCCAATGAAGAAATGAGCTTCCATTCCTATTTTAACCACCAAGTCACCACACTTTTTCCTCCTTTTTTTTACCTCCTCTTTTCTTCTCAGAACCAACAGCCTTATGGTTCCTAGAGGCTGTGGGTTGTCAACAGCTGCCGATGAAATAAGAACCCCCCTGGTCCTCCCTTCTCCAGAGCTAGAAACAGGAAAGGACACCAGCCTGACAGAACAGGAGCAGGAGGGTACCAGTGAACAAGCTCTGCTGGAAGATGTGCAGCTGGATGTGGGCCGGGCCATCAGTCGCAGTGAGCCCGACCTTTCGTCCATAACAGCCAATGTGGAGAAGGGAACAGAGAGCACCAGCGTTGCCGTTACCATCCCTGACATGGGCACCTTGGTGGACTCCACTGTGGTGCACAGTGAGGACATTCTCCTACACCATTGGTTCCTTTACTGCTACAGGCCTTTCACTATGTGATCTGTTTGCTATTTTCTCCTGATCTTCTAAGCCCTGGGGGAGTAGGAATGGGAATAATTTACACTTACTGTTCATCTAGTTCAGACACCATAGTTATATTAATCAGAAAACAAAGGCAAAGAGATGAGATAACTTCCCTGAGATCATATAAGTAGTCAAAGGCTGAGTCAGTCCTCAAAGCAATGTTTTCTATCAGTTCAGTTCTTTTTTTTTCTGACTACACCATATTCACCAATAAGGTAGAAGGGGCGTTGGAATAGAGGTTGGGAGACCTGGAAATCCTGATGCTGCCACTAATGTCTGACTTTGGGCAGCTCCTTAAACCTCTTTGTGTCTTAACTTCATCTATAAAATTAAAGGTGACAGTAAAATGATTTCTAAGTATCTTTCCTTAGAAATATATAGGGTATACAAACTCTATTTTTGCAAATAGATTTCAATAGCCATTCCATGAAACCTCATTGAGTCCTGACAACATTAAGCAATCTCTTATTCACTCTTCCAAATCCTCCAGGTTAGGAGACAGATGTTACCATTATAGCCCAAAAAAAGGAAGTACAGAAATCAAATAATCCCACCCAAAGAATCTACACTCTAAATTCCCATAATTACAAGACTGTTTTCAGAGTATTTTTTTCTTTCCTCATTTCCTTCCTTGCTATGTTCTTTTTAATTCCAGAACTTCTTTTACTGCATTATCTCTCCTTTACTCTCCTCATCTTTTTTCCTTCTCTCATTTTTTTCTTCTGTTATTTCACCTTTTTATGCATGGTATAGTGGAAAGAGACTAGTATCTGGAATCAGAGGACATTGAACCAAATCCCTTCTTTGATAATTGCTATTTGAATAGTCTTGGGCAAGCCACTTCACCTTGTTAGGCCTCAGTTTCCTCATGTGTAAAATAGGAGGTTGGATGAGATGACCTCATAGATCTCCTATGAGGCTGTAGACTTCTCCAAGGAATTTTTGAAAAGCAAAATCTCCCTTTCCTAAAGGAATATCATAATCATCTCATAGGATTTCATATCTAGTGTCTTGTTTTTCCAACCAGCTGAAAAGTTAGGAGAATTCTTGGCCTTACCTCCCAGAAAAGTAATTTTAAATGCTGTTTATAATTTTTGGAATATGGAATTTAGATTTGGGACTTAAATTTTTGGAAATTAAATCCTGGAATCTAACTCTAATGTTATCCCAAGTAGATAAGGATGGAGCCCTAAGAGTGTGGAAGGCTATGGATTAGGACATAAGTAAAACTATGCTTGTATAGCAATTTCTTCCTGATGATTCTAGAATCATAGTAATTTGGAGTTGGATTGGACCTAAAAATTATTTTGTTCAGCTTTCTCATTTTATAGATGAGGAAATCTAGATCCCAAGACATTATATAACTTGCCTAAGATTACAAATCTAGTTAGCCACAGGTCTGGAAATCCAACCCAGATTTCCTAACTCTTAGCCCAGTGCTGGTCCTACTATGTTATACTGCTTAAAAACATTAGAATTGGGGCAGCTAGGTGGCTCAGTGGATAGAGCTCCAGCCTTGGAGTCAGGAGTACCTGAGTTCAAATCTGGCCTCAGACACTTGACGCTTACTAGCTGTGTGACCCTGGGCAAGTCACTTAACCCCAATTGCCTCACACACACAAAAAAAATAATAACCAAAACGAAACAAAGAAACAAACAAAAAAACCATATTAGAACTTAACTCTTAGTACCATGGAGAGCAGGGAGTTAGGAGTAAGGGAATATTGGGGATATTAGGCCATATTATTACAAAGCTCTTCTGATAATCTCTTGTCACTTAACTCCCTATTTGACAGGATCCAACAGCTTATCTTATAGCAAAGGTCAATTGTAGCATTGTCTAAAATATAACTCTAGGTGAGACATCTATCTTATTTTGATAGAGTTGATTTCTTGTTGGCTATTTTGGTTAGCAAGTTACTTGTTTCCTATCATTTTCCATATAGTGCAGAAGGTTATGGATGACAAGTCACAGCCTAAGAGGGAGAGAGAATAAGTTTTCTAGTAATTGCCTCAGACTGATTCTTGTTTAGTGGCTTGTGGAGGTTAGTGCTTTCTTTCCCTCACCAACCTCTGCCCAAATGCCCAGTAGCCTGGTCAATGCTCTAGTACTGTTGTGGTAGGTAATATAGTTTGCAAATGACCCTATTTGTTTCTCTTGCAGTTAGCAACAAGACAGATGGAGAAGCCAGCCCCTTGAAGGAGGCAGAGATTAAAGAGGATGGAGAAGAAATTGAGAAGAAGCGAAAGAAGGAAAAGAGCTCAAGCACAGGCAAAGCAATGGTGCCCCATAGCTCCATGTTCATCTTCAGCACCACTAACCCGTGAGACAGCTTGCTTTGCTTTCCTTTCTTTACTATGCTCAGGAACAGCTACATGGGAAGAGGGTGGGGAAGGAGAAATTGAGAGGAAGGAAAGACTTACTTAGGCTTTTCTAGACTTTTCAAATAGAGTGTGGCCTTCTGTCTGAAGCCTTCTGGGACTGAGAAAATGAAGTGTCTATTAGTCTATTAGTTGACTTGTAGAATTAAACCATTTCTAAACTTTGGACCAACCTAAATAGTACTTCGCAGCAAGAAAGAATGAGGAATGCATTGAAGGCTGGATATCAAGAATAACTGGGAAAAAAAGCAAGAAAAAGAATAACTGGGGGCAGCATATCTAGATGCTCCCAGTTTATTCTCCCTGGCTTCATATGTCTAAGAAATCTCAGACATGCTTACTTAGAATTTGTGTCTTGGCTTGCATACTGTAGCCTCTAACCAATCTGATTGTCATCCCCTATTGGGGTATTAAATCAAGGGTGGTGCCTGGGAAATTAAATTGTATTCCCTTGTATTTCATTGCTGGCAAAAGCCCAGCCCAATGAAGGAGCCTAGAATCTGGGGAGCCAAGGGGGAGGGCTAGAACGAGGTGCCAGCTCATTGGTAATTTGGCTGTCCCACAGGATTCGAAGGGCATGCCACTACATTGTGAATCTACGCTACTTTGAGATGTGCATCCTTTTGGTTATTGCAGCCAGCAGCATCGCCCTGGCTGCTGAGGATCCTGTCCTGACCAACTCAGAGCGGAACAAAGTGGGTGAATGTGGACTGCTCACCAACCCTCTCCCTGACCTGGGCCTCCAGCCTTGATCTTCACTCCTTTTTCCCTTCTACTCCCCTTTTCCCTTCCTCTTCGCCCCATATCCCTGTCCAGAATTCCTGGGGGACAGATAAAGGAAAAAGCCTTTATAATTTAGAAGATTAATCAGTGGGAATAAGGTATTGAGAACTGCTTATATCCCTGGCCTTTGTCATACCCATTAATCACAGCAGGGTGTGGAGAACACTAGGGCTTTTATTTCCCAATGATCACACTGATGTGATTCTCTTTTTGTGATTAGGCAAAGCTTTCAGTGTTTCCAGGAAGCAAATGATCATCAGTGGGGCAAGACATGAGTCCAACACAGGAATATGTGTGTATGTCCAAACATCTGGGGATAGAAAAGAATAAGTCAGGGGCTAGGAATAATATAGATCCCAGAGACTTGAGCTAGACAGGAATGGAGGAGATAATGAAGGTGAGTCATTTTGTACCCAAGAAGTTAATGTCTTACAGAATCAAATGTTCTTTTAAAAAGAAATGGACTTCAGTATGAAAATGATGAAGAAAAAGGTTATTTAAAAAGAGACTTGTGACCAAATGTTTAAGGAGGTCATAAAGTTAAACATTGTCACAAAGAGGAGAACGGGAAAAAGTACTAGTATTGAATATTTAAAGCTAAAAGAAAAGTATGTCTACTGTGAGAAGAAAGTATCTAATGAGCTCAAGGAATGTCAAGGTAGGTATATATGGTCTGTCAAAGGAAGAACCATCTAGTAAGGGTCAAAGTAAGAAGAAACAAGTAATGGTGGTAGGGTACTCTCTGATGAGAGGTACGAACATACATTTATGTTGACATGGTAACAACAGTGGAAAGAACTATTGCCTTCCTAGGGAATGTATTCTAGCTATGACAGACAGCTAATTGTCCAGCACTTATCAGACTGAATGATTACTACCTCCTAGCAGTGATTCTTTGGGGCACACATAAAGAAGATGGAGAAGAAATTGAGAAAGCATTACTAAATATTACCAAGTGTTGTACAAGAAACCAAAGACCTCAGGGTCAAAGACAATGCTTCTGTTGATGATTCTGATCTAAATCAAGGCCATCAGAAGAGAAAGACAGGTTTTATAAGTGGACTATTTAAAAAATGGTAGCTGAGAAGAGAATTTGAATTTTTTGACCACAGAGCAAAATATGAGTGATAGGTTTCTGGGAAGGACAGAATGTATCTCAGTAAGACTGGTAAGAATGTGTTTGCCTGGAGTATATCAGATTTAATAAAAAAGACTTTTTAAAGAAAAAAGGAAGGGAGACAATATCTACAAATATACAGCAAGTTATATACAATAGAGAGTAGCTATAATATAGGCAGAAAATAGTGGGAGGAGCAACCAGAAACTCTCAGGACATAAAATCCAAGAAAGTAACCAGCAACAAAAGCTGCATGTCTATACATAAATTTACAAAGTATTAGTATCAAGCAAGATGAACTATATGGATTCTTATGTAAAGGGACAAAGGGACAGGTCGATGTGCTATCTATGACTAGACTATGGCTCTGGAAAGGCATAATTTATTTAAAAGGGAACAGAGAATAGAATTCAATAACCTAGGGTTTGATAAACCAAAGAATACAAATGCCTTGGGAAAGAACTTCCTAGTTGACAGAAACTGCTAGGAAAACCGGGAAAGCAGTATGTCATAAATTAAACTTAAACCAACATTTTATACCATAGACAACATTTCAAAATCAACATGTGACATCAATATTAAAGATCATAAAACTAAAAAAATTAAAAGAGAAGCTGCTCATATCCCTTTTATAACTATAGGTAGATACATTCTTACCCAAACAAAATATAAAGGTGATTATCAAAGATAAAATAGATACTTTTGATTGCATAAAACTTAAAAGATTCTGCACAAACAAAATGAATGCCTCTGGGTTAAGAAGAGAAGAGGTTGGATGAAATTTAAAACTATGAATAACCATATAAAAGGATGTTCTAATTATTAATACTAAGGAAAATGAGGATCAAAACATTTTTTCATATTATAGGTTTCACATTATACCCAGAAAACTGATAATGTACACAGAATTATACAAAATTATCCACAGAAAATCAATAATGACAAAAGATGGGAATATCCAATGTTGAAGGAATTGTGCAGATAGGCACACAAGTGCATTGTTGGTTCAACTAACAGCCAACAATAATCAGTAAAACTATTTTGGAAAGCAATTTGCAGTTATGCAAATAAAATGACTAAAATGTCTATTCCTTTTGACCCAGAGATTCCTTTATTAGGCATATAACCCAAAGATGCCATTGATGAGGAGAAAGCCCCTATACTTATAGTAGGAGATATTTATGGTAGCATTTTTATTTACCTTAAATGTAATTTCATCCTTCAAAAGGTTGATGGAAATTTCTGAATCTGATTTTTACCAACATGGAGGAACTGTTTTTTGGGTTACAAATAATGTAGCCTTTGGGAAGAAGTGACCATTGAAGTTTAGAATATCTGACAAAGAAACAAAGGAATCCTGGACATAGTCTCATATATATCATATATATCATAAAATAGACTTTGTGGGGCAGCTAGATGGTGCAGTGGATAGAGCACCAGCCCTGGAGTTCAAATCCGGCCTCAGACACTTAACACTTACTAGCTGTGTGACCCTGGGCAAGTCACTTAACCCCAATTGCCTAACCAAAAAAACAAAAACAAACAAACAAAATAGACTTTGAAGCCTTGAGAGAAATGAAAGGTAGAAATTCTATGCAGAATGAGAGCTAAAAGAGGGATGGGAAGTTCTTAAAGATGACATTCTGAGGGTAGAAAGTGAAACAATTCCTACCTACAAGCAGGAAGAAAAGGGAAAGTTGTCTAAAGAGATCTGTATTGATGCACAGAGGACTCTTTGACTAACTTAGCATTTGAAAAGACCTGTACAAAAGATGGAAGGATAATAGAGATTATCTGCTTCCTGATGACATAGTTATGTAACAATAGTGTCGGGAATGTTGAGCAAAGACTGCTGAACCTGAAAATGAAAGCCAAAAACAACAAAAGAGGAAGGCTTCAGGAGTTATAGATCATCTAGCTGTCTTCAATAAATTCAAGTCACTAGACTCAAAGGAACAACATAACAGGGTTATAAAAGAATGACCAGGTGTGATTGAAGAATCAATGACAGTAATTTGTGAAAGATTACAAGAACAGGAGAGTTATGAGAGCTGTGGAGCAGATCACATATCCCAATTTTAGAATGGTGTTTGCAAACTATAGGATACTGATCTTGACAGATTCCCGGGAAAATTCTAGAACAGGGTTTCTTAACCTAAGCTTCATGAACTTATATATATATATATATATATATATATATATATATATATATATGTATATATATATATATATACATACATACATATATAGCAATACCTCTTCCAAAGTATTTTGTTTCCTTTTTAGTCCTATTCGTTTAAATTTATTTCATTTCATTTTACACATTTAAGCATTATTCTGAGTCCACTGGCCTTACCAAATGGCCAAAGAGGTCTATAATAAGGAAAAAATAGGAAAAAAAAGTCAAGAATTCCTCTTCTACAATATATTACTAAATAAATGGTTAATGAACATTTAGAAAAGGAAGTGGTGATCACAAAAATCCAGCATAATGTCACCAAGAATCAATCCTGCCAAACTTAATCCCATTTCCTTTAATAACAGGATTATTAGGTAGATAAAGAGGAAGCTATATAGTTTACCCAGATTTAAGTAATGCATTCAGTAAAGTATCTTTGCTATTCCTATGGAAAAGAGAGAGAGAGAGACTAGAAAACAGTATGGTTACTTTGAAACTAATTTCCTGGTTTTATCTAAAAAAGTTAATAGTAATTCATTGTCAACATGGCAAGCTTCCAATGGAATGCCCTAGTAGCCTATGGTTGGAAGTGTGCTATTTAACATTTTTTATTAATGACTTGGATAAATAGATATATGGTGTGCTTATCAGATTTGCAGATGACACAAATCCAGGAGGGATAGCTTAACAGGCTAAAGTATTGCGTCATATCTAATAAGACTATATTTGATAGACATAAATGTAAGGTCTTACGCTTGGGTTCAAAAAATCAGCTTCACAAATACAGAGTGGGAGAGGTCTAGATCAATGATAGTTCATCTGAAAAAGACATAGGAGTTTAGTGGCTAAATCCTAGTATGAATCAACACTGTGATATGGAAGCCAAAATAGAGAAGACAAATAAATCTTATTATTTTTTTAATTTAATTTTTTTTTTACATGGGGCAATGGGGTTAAGTGACTTGCCCAGGGTCACACAGCTAGTAAGTGTCAAGTGTCTGAGGCCGGATTTGAACTCAGGAACTCCTGAATCCAGGGCCAGTGCTTTATCCACTGTGCCACCTAGCCGCCCCCGAAGACAAATAAATTTTAGGCTGCAATAAAAGAAACATCATGTCCAGGATTAGGAAGGTTATAGGTCTATTGTACGCTGCCCTAGTTGAACCACATTTAGGGTATTGTATTCATCTCTGGGTACTGCTTCCAGAGGACAGCAATCTGGATGGTAAAGAGTCAGTCTCAAATTCATGAGAAATGAAGATCAGCTGAAGAAAGTAGAAATGTTTTAACTTGAAGAGAAGACAGGGAGAGAGAGTTGTGACATATGGTGGTTATATTCAAGCATTTGAAGGGCTATAGTATTTGAAGTATAGAGAGGGCTTTATATGAAGCTTCTAAAGTATTAGTGGCTATAAGTATTTAAAGAGTGATTAGGCTTTTCCTACTTGGTCTCAGAGGGCAGAACTAGGAATAAGTGTTTAAGTTTCAGGGAGACAATTTAAGCTTAATAACAAGGAAATGTTTTAACAATTAGAGCTATCTATAAATGCAAGAAGCTGACTTGGGGGATATAATGAGTTTCCCCACTTTGGTATGTTGTATAGAGCATTACTGTTGAGTTGTGGATTGGATTAAATGGTTTCTGAAGTTACTTCTAACTCTGAAATTCTGGATAAGGAGAGGGAATAATAAATAATAGCCAAGGACAAGACTTAGGTTTTCATGGTCCCAGGGAAGACTATGCCATTTCATTTTGAATCTCTTTCTGTGAGCAATGGTTCTGAACCATTATTCTATAGTACAAATGTTTGAAGGTATGTGGGGCTATGTATGTGGGGATGTGTAAGAAGCTATAGGTGGGGGCAACTAGGTGGCGCAGTGGATAAAGCACCGGCCCTGGATTCAGGAGTACCTGAGTTCAAATCTGGCCTCAGACACCTGACACTTACTAGCTGTGTGACCCTTGGCAAGTCACTTAACACCCACTGCCCCACAAAAAAAAAAAAAAAGAAGCTATAGGTGAGCCCTTTAAGGATGGTGGTCAAGCCTCATCTCTGCCCCTAAATTTTTACTGGTTTGTTTTGCAGGTCCTGAGGTATTTTGACTATGTTTTCACTGGTGTGTTCACCTTTGAGATGGTCATAAAGGTGAGAATCTTGAAAGAAAGATGAAGCTTTCTAGGGGTTGGGTATTGGTGGGTAAGGTAAAGAGTCAAGTTCTGGGCTTGATCTTAGGCTCCATATTTGTTCTGCTAATGCTGAACCATTCCTAGTTGTGCTGGCCATTAAAGGAAGTGACATAGTAACATTCACAATAACTTCTCTAGCATTGGTCTGTTCATTTTATATATAAGAAATTCTGTGGAATTCTAGAGAACCTTCTTGATGTAGGAGTGGGCTCATTTTGCTCATTCATCACTACCAAGAAGATAGAAGAAAAAGACTGTGGAAACTAATTAAGAAGAAATGGATTGCAATACAAATTTTTCTTATAGGTAATTAAACATAATATAGATATGTACCTATGTGAGATGATGTAGGTACAATGTTCATAGTCAAGAAAACAACATAGGGGCGAGTACCTTTTTTCCCTTGACAAAGTCTGGAGTCTGTCATATGCCAAGAAGTTATCCTTGGCTCAAGTACAAGCTTCCTCTTTCAGGGAAATGTAAAAAGGAGAATCTCTGAAAAGGTTCTAGGCAGTCATTTGGACAGTTTTCAGTAGTTACATCATGGGCAGGTCTCAGTTTTACTAAAGTAGCTCATACTTTATCTATACTCCAGGTGGAGCCAAGTCTAAAAGTTGCAAGGCATACAACCTCTTTTGGCAGAACCTATGAATAGAGTTTAAGTAGATACATCCTCTTTCTAGGATATTGGTGCCAGTATATAAAGTCCTAGGCCAGAAAGGAGCCTTAGAGAGTCCAGAGAGGAATAAAGGGGCAAAACCTACTCTAATCAAAGCTTTATCCAATACCAACTATTAATCAATCAATAAACATTTATTAAGCACCTACTATGGGCCAGGCAGTGTGCTAAGTACTGGGGATACAAAAAGAAGCAAACAGCAGCAAAAGACAACTATTCTTGTTCCTTCTAGTCATCTATCCCAAATCCCTGGGAGGAGAACATCATTATCATTATGTATATTTCTTCACCTCCAACTTGTTCCCCAGTTACTTAATATCTAGGCTGTTAGCTCTCTGGGTTTTTACAAGTCAGAATCAGTAGCTCTCAGAACGTTAATACATGAAAGAACAAAGCAATTTTTCTTGGCAGTTAAGGATTCTGGTTATGTTCCCTCTCTAGGCCAAAGTGGACCTAAGGTTATAATCTCTCCCCGTGCTGTTATTTGAAAGGACCCCTTTTCCTTTTCTTCATTATACTCACAGACACCCTGCTAGCTCCTGAGACCCCTACAGACCCTGAGTGTATTGAGGACATTGACTAATAGCCCAAGGTCCAGAACAAGTACCACCTTTCTGCCTGTTCATTTCAGGACCAGCTTGAATTTATTCAATGAATTTTACAATCTTCCTTTGCAGATGATAGACCAGGGCTTGATCCTGCAGGATGGATCCTACTTCCGAGACCTGTGGAATATCCTGGACTTTGTGGTGGTAGTGGGGGCACTGGTGGCCTTTGCTTTGGCGTAAGTGGCTTTTTCCTTTTTCGAGTCTGTTCCCTGCCTTTCTTCCTGGGGGAAGCTGGGCCAAGAAGAAGAATCTTCTTATCTCCACCCAAGAAGGGCTCTATTCACAAAATGGTTTTTATTGTATGACCTTGTTTACTCTGTTCCTAACTGAGCCTCAGCCCAACTTCTACTCAACTTGAAAGCCTTTCATGGTCCTTTGAAACCCTGTGATTCTTACAAATGGAAGAAGTTGTAAGAAGAATTTGGACAGAAAATAAATGTCTTATGGAGAGACAGAATTAGGCTAAAGAAAAGGTGAGCTATCCAGAAGTAGAAGGGACTGTCTTGGGAGCTAATTGGTTTGGCTGTACTGAAGAAGGCCTTCAATGAAAAACTAAATGATGATTTTTTTTTAATCTCGAAAAGAAGAACTCCTGCAACTTACATTGGCAATTAATTTAGGAAAGTAGAAGAGGACTACAAAAAGGCTGAACAGTGTTCATCAAGACCCTGAATTATTTTTCCCCAAATATTACTCAGTTTTAGTAATGACTGATTTTTTAACCCATTGATATTAGGTTCTAAAACAGAACTTTCATCCCTAATTGAAGCTAGTTGGAAATGAGGGTTACCCAGGGTGGATTTGGAGTACTGTCATCAAATTTTGGCTTTGACCCTTACCACATCTGTGAGTTTGGGCACATTTCTTGGTCTTTTGGTCCATAAGTTTCTTCACCTCTAACATAAGCACTGGACTGAATGACATCTAAAGTCCCTCCTGGCTATCAATCTATAATCCTATTCTGAACTATAGCTGGTAACCAGAGATGTTAGTGCCTCCTCCATAACTCTGTGTCTAGAGATAACCAGAAAGTAGAAAAAGGAGATGACATTTAGGATCACTCATTGGCTATAGTCTGCTATGGAAGCACAATGTCCAGGACTAAAGAGGTGATAGGCCCACAGGACTCGGGTCTGATCAAATTACATTTGGAATATCATGTTGAGTCATGGACATCACACTTTAGGTAGGACACTAACAAGCTAGAGCTTGTCTAGCAGAGCATTGCAAGGATGCTGGAGACTCTTCCATAATCTTCCTCCAACATGAAAGATACTTGTCTCCAGGGCTAACATGTGGAAGACAAAGATTTTGACTCGATATAAGAAAATATCTGTAAAATGAGGGGATTGGACTCAAGGTCTCTTTCAGCTCTAAGTCTGATTCTATGAACATATGAAAGCTTTGAAATAATTGGAGACATCAAAAAGTGGAATCTACTTTTTCAGTACCCTGTAAACTCTCTGTCACTAAAGAGTTTCAAGCAGTGGCTAGAAGACCACTTGACAGGAACATTATAGGGGGATAGCATATTTCCAGGGTACAGGTTTGACTAGAAGGTTCCTTCTAATTTAGACTCTGATGATGATTCCTTGGGTTTTCCCCTTTCAAATTTAAGGTTGTTAAGGGCTAAAATTCTAGCTAAACTGTCTAAAATATCTAATGAGTGGTCGCCAATAAATTATAAGCTTTAGCAAGAGTTAAACTTTTAAGCATTTATTAAGGAGAATAAGAATTTGGTAAAGAGAGAGAAAAAGGCCTAGATTTCTATCTATTAAAGGGAGAGCACATTTCTAGCTCCGCTCTCCACCAGAGTCCAGAGGAAAAAAAGCGCCAGAGCGAGCGCCAGTCTCTTCCTTCCTCCTCCCACTAGCCCGCGTCACTTCCTGACTCCTGGTCTTGCCCTCAAAGACCTTCGCTTCATGGGCAGAACTCTTCTACAGTTAAGTCTCCAGCAGGTGGCGGCATTCCAATCGTTACAGTCCCCCCTGTTGTTCCTCAAGAAACAAAATGTTTCCTTGACGGAACAGTAAAAACAATATAATAACTATTGCTAACTAATAATATGTGAACAACAATATAGAAAAGGAAGAGAGGAAAGTTTTGTCCAGAGGGGCGATTGGTTTTTTTGTCCTCATGAACCGACGCTTTGACATTAGTCTTGCAAAGGAAGGGCCTCTGCAGAGAATACATGTTACAGATGGTGTATATTATAACAGAAAGAGAAAAAAAAAACAACAAAAACAACAAATCAAAACTGTTCATTTAAAGTCTCTGAAAGTCTTTTCTCAGATGTCCTCTAGGTGTAGTCGTGGAATGGAAGTCTTTTCAGGGGTTGATGTGTGGATGCTGGTAATCAGCCAGGAAAATTTCCTACAAAATTGAGCTTAACACAACTTTAAAATAGCTTTGTCAATAATCAAATCAAACAATGAAAGTTCTCAAAAACATGTCTAAGGGAATTCATAATCTTAGTTGTTACACATGAAACATATAATAAAACAAAAATCGAACCATTCTTTAAAATTATATTATTATTATAGTCCCCCTTTATGGAGGGTAATTGAGAAGACAATTGCTGCGATATTAATTTTTTAAAATAATTTTTATCTTTGTTTCATCATTTTTTGCATCATCTGCCTAATTATCCTCATGCCATTATGAGAAATTTAAAAATCTAATATAATTGGTAACAGGTGTCAAGGCCAAATTCAACACTGTATTTATCATGACACCTGAGATAATTATGGGGGTTACCATAAAAGAACAGAGAAATGATGGGATATGAGCATTCCCACACTTGAGCAATATGTACTGCCCATACAGTATGCCAGGCTTAAAATAGGTGGATGGAATATACGTCCATGCCACCGAACATATTGGAGGAAACTGAGTCAGACTTAATCAGATCCATGGGATTAAGATGTCCATGGCATCAGGCATATAGGAGGGAGCATAGAAGCCAGGTGTAGAAGTGAGATGGGTGGGATCAATACTTCCAGCCATCTGTACAATATTGTGGGGAAAAATAAAATAAAATATTAAACCAAGAGAATCCAACCTCAACATTTGTCAAAAGCCGTTCCCTCGGCCATACCTTGACTTCATGCATGTCTCCCCTCATGTGACAGTTCAGTGTCTGCTCTTGCATGTATTCCTCTTGTGATTGGATGGCATCTTGGCCAACTGGCATCTGATAACTCAGAATAAAGGCAATTAATGTCTTAAATGATAAGTTCCCATAATCCAAGTCTCATATGGATTTAAAAATTGAGGATAATAAATGATTGCAAAAAATGTGAATACATCTTGACTCAGAACAATATATAATTATGCAACAATTTCAAATAATACCCCCTTTTTTTTAAACTTAGTATACAATTACTTTTTGAAAAATCTGAACATATTTAAATACAAGTTAAAGCACAACACAATCCTAAAGAAAACTTTTTTGAAAAAAGAAAACTTTTACAAACATTCCCCTCTTTTTTTTTTAAAATATGCTTATCAAAAATAATACTTCTAGAATCAATTTACACTTGCCATGGCAAACAATTTGCCAGGGAAATGCTTTAAAGAGTTTGATCAAATAATCAGTTGAGAAAAAATAACAAAAACAAACAACTCAGAATATGGGAGCACAATACTCCTAGAATTAACATTGTATAATAAAATCAAAACCATCTTGCAATGTTTCAAAATTAGATAGACAAATGAATAGAAGAAAATACACATGGAACAATAAAAGACAATGAAATTCAAACTAGGGAAATCTAAATGAATATGAACTTAATATTAATAAGAGTATTATAAAATATAAACTTGATCACATGACTATAAAAAAACTTTTACAAATATTCTCCTTGTTTTAAAAACTAAATATAAAACACAATCTCAAAAGCATGAAAATCTCTATGAAAATAAACCCATACCATTAATTTCAAAATGTATATGTAATAGCATAGAAATCCTATGTAACCTCTGAACTGATATTAATACTCTGAGTGAATTCAGAACACCTTTGATTCCGATATCTAAAATCCCCAATACTCATATCAATACCTTGCTGCTTACTTCTACATTTCTGTAAAATATATACCCTTCCATGGCAAAAGAAGCGGAGTCTTGAACTATGTTGATGATTGTCATTCTTATTCGGCTTAAGTTTTTCTTCTTTAACCCCTCTATATTGTCTGTCAGTCTTTTCACCATACAAATGCTTTATAAGATTACTAATTAAAGACAAAAGCAGGTTAGCAAAATTATGAACAAAACGAGCATATCTGGAATTTAAAGGGTTTTCTAAGGTTGTCTCAGAAGCACAGCCCCAGCCTGGCTGTGCCTGAAGCTGCAAATGTAGTTAGAGAAAGTTGAGCATGCGCATTAGATCTTTGGACTTCCCGGGCAGGGGAAGCAATGGGCTTGGCCATGGGGGGAGTAGAGGGTGGGGTCTGGAGAGGAGGGGAGGGACCAGCACAATTTGAATCAGACTTGATTTTGAACTCAGGCCTGGATTCCTCTTCCCCCACTTTGCCTCCAGGTGCTAGGGGATTAAAAACTTCTAGAGGGTGGGTCATTGCCTCCAGGCATGCAAAATTAGAGCAACAATTAGTGTTAGAATTGGGAAAAGCTGCAGGAATCTCTTCAGGTTTCTCTGAAAAAGCATGGTTGGGAGAGGGAGTGATATTTCCTTGTGTGAGTAAGTTGCTGGCTCTTTTAACAAAAATAAAAAGAAAAATAGAAAATCCACAAAAACAAAGCATTAACATGATCTTATCCCCCATTTGTCTGGTTAAACAGACTAAAATCAAAAATAGGGTAATTAGGGAGTTTAAAAGGTCCATTCGAAAAAATTTAAAGGAAAACACAGCCAGTACACCAGTACTTAGCAGTTAAAGGGAGAGGGAGGGGAAATTTCTTACCCAACCAGAAGATCAGAAGACTGAAGTTTAGCTTTCCTCTTCATGGTCAGCCATCTGTTAAGGGCTAAAATTCTAGCTAAACTGTCTAAAATATCTAATGAGTGGTCGCCAATAAATTATAAGCTTTAGCAAGAGTTAAACTTTTAAGCATTTATTAAGGAGAATAAGAATTTGGTAAAGAGAGAGAAAAAGGCCTAGATTTCTATCTATTAAAGGGAGAGCACATTTCTAGCTCCGCTCTCCACCAGAGTCCAGAGGAAAAAAAGCGCCAGAGCGAGCGCCAGTCTCTTCCTTCCTCCTCCCACTAGCCCGCGTCACTTCCTGACTCCTGGTCTTGCCCTCAAAGACCTTCGCTTCATGGGCAGAACTCTTCTACAGTTAAGTCTCCAGCAGGTGGCGGCATTCCAATCGTTACAAGGTGTAAGAAGGATTGATTCTTCCATCCAAATTTATGTCTCTGAAGTTCATGTTTCTGACCTCTTCTATTCCTGCATTCAGCCTCAGAAATCTCTCTTAATGAAGCAGATCCTTCTTTCGAATAGCCTCACCTCCACCTCATAATCAGCCTGTACAGGACTTTAGCATAGCACCTCACAGTCAAAAGACCTGGTCAAATCTCAGCTCTACCATTTTCTTATTGTGTGACCCTCAGTCTCAGAATCAGCATCTGTAAAATGGGGGTAATAATTTTGATATTACTTACCTGACAGAGATGATGTAAGTAGAGCACTTTAGAAACTTCAATTACTATAGGAATATGAGCTCTGTGGTTGAGCTTTTACTCAATCTAAGAAATAGCTCTGACCTCAGGACAGCCCCCACATTAAGACAAATCAATGACCTCAGGAATTTAACTGTTGAATAATTCATTAAGCTGGGGGTTGCTTTGGCTCATTTCCATAGTTTGGGAGCATCTATACTGTTTGGGATTCTCTTGGTGGCAGGCTGGGGTGGTAGCACTACTAGCTACCCAGACTCTGCTTACACTGTTATCTGGAGGATGATTCTCAGAACCAAGAAACAAAGAACCAGTCTCTGTCCGTCAGTCTCTAATTACTGCCATAGTCAGTCCTAAACAGTGTTTGTATACCTCTTCCTACTGCCACTCACCAACAACATCTCCCCAGTCCCAGGTCCACATTACTAAATAACCTACCCATACGTCAGTTCTCAACTCACACTTTTCCCAAAACACCACCTCATAGTTTACTAGTCAAAGGCAAAGGTCATTTTGTCACTACTTTAGGGGCCTTTAGGCAAAGGGGCCCAGTCCAGGATAGGAAGAAAAAAAATAATAGAGACATTGTGGTTCTCTGGTGTGTAATTTAAAATTCTAAATGTGGGTTCTAACCTGCCCCCCCCATAGTTTTGGGAGGAAACTGGCTAAAATCACTGATAAATGAGTTTAGTTTTTTAAGGGTTTATTAAAAGATATAAAATAGTAAAGAAAGAGAAACATCAAGAACAGATTTCTTTTTTTTTTTTTTTTTTTTTTTTAGTGAGGCAATTGGGGTTAAGTGACTTGCCCAGGGTCACACAGCTAGTAAGTGTTAAGTGTCTGAGGCCAGATTTGAACTCAGGTCCTCCTGACTCCAGGGCCGGTGCTCTATCCACTGCGCCGCCTAGCTGCCCCAAGAACAGATTTCTTATAGCATGGAAATCCTAGCCTTCCTAAACCTCCCACTTCTGAAGTTCTCTGCCACCACACCGATGCCTCGCACCAAAAGAGAAAGAACTCCTCCACCAGCGTTCACTCCCTCCTTCCTGTTCTCCTCCCAGAAATGGGAGGTTCTTCAAGCTGATTGGCTTGCATCATTAAAATTCATTGGTTCACTGGACCTGAAGGTGGTCTCGATGTAAAGTTCAAAATTTTTAGCTTCTGAGAACAATACCCTCTTAAGTACCAACCAGATGTGCTTACAAACGAATCAGCAGTCAGTCACTCTCACTCATTTAAATCAGTTTAGATCAATCTCCAGGTGGGCCTCTGAGTATCTGCTAAATCCCCTCGTTTACCACATTCCATTATCTTGACACACTGGAAAAAGAACTGGGCCTAAAGTCAAAGGACATGGATTTGAGGACAGACACTGCTGTTGGGGATCTGTGTAACCTTGGTCAAGTCCTTGCTCTTCCGGAGAACACAGATTCCTCACCTGTAAAAGACAGGTGAGTTAGCTGATCCCTGAGATCCCTTCTAGCCCTAGATCCCTTTCCCAATCAGTCAATCAATAAGTATTTATTAAGCACTTATCATGTGCCAAGTACAATGCTACAAATTGGGTATTCAAAGAAAGGCAAAAACAGCCCCTACTCTCAAGGAGCTCACAGTCTAATGGAGGTGAAAATGTGTAAATTAATAGTCACATATACCATATATACTGTGTAGATGGAAGATAGTCTTAGAAGGGAAAGCTCTAGCAGATAGGGAGGAAGGAAGGAAAGGGCCAGGTTGTGAAGAGCTTTAAATGACAAATAATGAATGGATAAATGATAGTAAATGATCAAGCATTTATTAAAGTATATCCTCTACTACACACTGTGCTAAGTGCTAGGGATACAAATGCAAGAAAGCAAGACATTCTCTGCTCACAGTCTAACTGGGGGAAGACTGCTTAAAGGGGAGCCTGATGATAATGATGAGGTTGAGGACAATGGCAAAAGGGCAGGCAGTGTGGTTGGATTTTATATTGGAAATAATAAGGAACCATTGGAATTTACCAGAGAGAAGGGAGTGGAGTGGACACAGGATGTGTGTGTGTGTGTGTGTGTGTGAAAGTGACAGAGTTTGACTTGGCCTTTAGTAAAATCACTTTGGCAGCTATGAGGGATGATGTGTAAGAATTGGAGTGGGGAGAGACTTAAGACAGAGAGGTTGATTAAAAGGCTCTTATGATAATTCAGGTTAGAAGTGATGAGGGCCAAGTGAGTAGAGAGAAGGGGGATATATAAAGGAAATGTGAAATTGAAAATGATAAAATTTGATGCAATTTTTTTTTTGAAAAATATCATAAAAAGTGAGAAGTTGAAGATAACAACGAGGTAATGAACCTGGGAGGTTGGGGATGCTCTAAAAAACAGGTGTATCTAGATCTTCTACCTCACAAGATTTACATCTGGAATGGACCTTAGAACTCATTGGTCCAAACTCTTCATTTTATAGATGAGGAAACTGAGGTCTGGAGGGGAAAAGTGCCCAGGGTTTTAAATAAGTAGCAGAGCCCACACTTCAGCATTCCATCTTGAAGCTATTCCATACTGCCTCTCCTTGATAGGGAAGGTGTAAGACTAAGGAGCTAAACTGAAGGGAAAATGGCTTCCTAGAATTTAGGAAATGCAACTTAGCATCCAGAATACCTCCCTAAACCTACTAATGACAGGCTGTACTATTAGTATCAGCTGGATCAGCAGTCAGAATAATTTCACTTTCCCAATATTTCCATGAGGAAACTGTCAGAGCTAACCAGACTCAATTGTCACCCTCCATATAAATTCCCTTGTAACATGTAGACAAGCTTTTCCCAAGGAAATTTCACTTAAATTCCTATTTTCCTCTAAGCATCTGCACTGTTTTTATAGCATTGTCATCTCTGGCATAGACTTAGAATCATAAACTGTTAGAGCTGGAAGTGACTTTATATATTGATAGTCCAGGCCTCTCATTGTGAACATAAAGAGAACCCAGCCAAGGGGAAATTACTTGCACAAGTTTGTCTGGGTAGTTAGTGACAGAACCATCGGAATCCAAAGTCTGATACTCTTTCTCGTGCTGTGTACTAATTCTCTCTTCTAGCTCCTTTCACTTTCCCCTGAAGAATCACAGTACCTGCCTTCTGGTACTACTAACCTTTGCCTTTTATAAGAAATAAGTATTCCCTTAAAGCAAGCGTTCTTAACCTGGGGTCCACGAACTTGTTTGTTGGGAATTCTTTTTTTTTTGTATTTTTAATAGTTGATAGCTATTTCAATGTGATTATTTTCCTTTGTAATTCTATATATTTTATGCATTTAAAAACATTATTTTGAAAAAGGACCATACGCTCCACCAGACTGCCAAAGAGGTTTATGACACAAAAGGGAGTTAAGAATCTCTGTCTTCAAGTTTTTAAGTTTTAAAAAAATATCCTTCAACTGTAATTCTGAATTAAAGCCTATTGATATACTTGTAAAGTGAATCATAGGAGTGGGACTTCCTGCACCCTCTCTCTATCAAATATGAAAATAATTTGCTTATATTATTTACTGCTACTTATTCTTCTCTCAGATTCTGGCTTAGCAGAATAATTTGTCATTCTTTAAAGAAATAGGGGACAGGGAAATTAATTTAATGAACATAAGAATGGACAAAAATAAAGAATCCTATGCTTACTTTTTTTTTTGGGGGGGGGTGGCAATGAGCATTAAGTGACTTGCCCAGGGTCACGCAGCTAGTAAGTATAGTAAGTGTCAAGTGTCTGAGGCCATATTTGAATTCAGATCTTCCTGAATCCTGGGCTGGTGCTTTATCCACTGCACCACCCAGCTGCCCTAGCTATGCGTACATTTAAGAGCAATTTTACATTATTTACATGAAGACTGGATATAGAAAAAGAGTCTATATTGACATACAAAGTATGTAGTTCTGTGCAAAGTATTTAGCCTGGTCTCTAATTGTTTTCACTTTAGATCTTTACTAGTGTTTGGAAATATAATATGAGTGTAAGGGGGCTGGAATGGGAGGGTCAGTTTCAGAGGGAGCCCTCTGCATGTTCATATCGCACTGTCTCTCATCAGGAGAGCTGATACCAGAACCACCATGTGCTGTGGGTTTGTCATGTGTCTTGTTCTTTCTTTGTGCCCTTTGGAACAAGGCGGTGATGGCTTTAGAGTTGGTGGCAGGGGAGGGAGCCTGAAGTCCTCTCTGTTGGTCCTCAGTTCAGGTACAGTGCAGAGGGCCACAGGGATCCACTAGGGTCTGGGGCTCAAGCTCACTTGATGGATTATGAGTTATAATCCATCACTTGCCTTTAGTGTACCACCTTCTGAACATTCTCCCTTCTCTTTCCTTCATTGAGATATGAATGATATTTGCTCATTGTCTTTTACCCACTCTTTTTCTCTATCAACCCATACTATCTACCTCCTTTGCCCCTTTCTCCCTTTCACCTGTTCACTGAACTGACTCATACTGCTCTTTTCTCCTGCCACTTTCTCTAATACCTAGGTAACTCTTCCTCTTCCATGCAAATTGCTCACTCTTGTGGCTCATATTCATGCTCTGGTGCTTTGAATTTCTGCTGTGCTCTCCTCTCCTTTCTCTTCCTTCCCTTCTTGATTCATCACTCCTTCCTTCCTTTCCTCATTTAGAGCACCAGAGAATTCAGCTCTCTTGGCATCTTGGTAGAATTGACCATTCCCACCTCTGTGTAAAGAAATGGAGAAATAGGATGTTAAAGAAAATCATTGAATTTGCATCCTATTTTGGGAACTGAGTATTGGGGCATCGGGTCAATTGGAAATTTCTTTGGTGGCTTTTCAAATGTGTCTCTCCCTAGGTATTCAACCCCCATTCCTGTATTCTAACTCAATACAGTCCTGATTGCATTTATCATTCTGATAGCCTTGTTCCTAAGTCTGTCCCCTCTAGAAATATCCTTCTGATATTGAACTTTGTCCCTTTTTATACTCCTGGGAAGGTTATAGCTTGGTAAGTTTTAGATCAGTCTTGATAGCCATGATATAAGCAGAGGCACAACATCAAAAACCTTAGCATCACTGCCACCCTAACTACCTAGAATCCATTCTAGCCAGTCTTCTGAAAGACTGTCATTAAGTTTCCAGAAAGATTATTTTTCCTCAGCAGGAATGTTTGACTTATAGCTGAATTCTCAATGGGAGCTGCTCCATTCATCAATTCAGAAAACTTCAGAGGCTTACTCAGAAGGGGCCCATGTGTCTTCATGTATGTTTTCCACAAACATATATGTGAAATATAGTGGTTGTAGAGAAACTTTTCTCTGCCTCTCTAGCTGCTTACATCACAGAAAGCTTTTTATAATGTAAACTTGTTCATTTCCCTACGCATGGAACTCTATTGACCCCATGACTGGGGATGGGGTTGGGAAGAGGCAATATTTTATAAGTGTGGGTTTGTTGGGGAATCAGAAGGTGGAAAGGCTATTTAAGCTACAAGATTTGTGTTTCTTCCCAGTCCCCTTTTTACATTATAAAGCATTTATAAGAACACTTGTGTCTCCTCCTGCCAGAGCTAATGTCTCCTCCATGGAGTGGGTAGAGTTTCTGCACTGGCTGGGTCCCATTCTCCCACATACTTGAATCCAATTCATGCACAAGTCAAGACATCACCCCATGATGTCATTGGTTCTCTTAAAAAAACCACTAAGGATGAACAACGACAAAGGTGCCCTAAGTAGCTTTGCTACTCCCTGAGCTTCATGGAGATGCAGAGTGTTCGGAGACTATAAATGTCCCTACCTGAGTCTTTTGTTCTGTTGTGGTTTTAAAAGAAAAGTGTGATGACTGGTTCTTAAAAAGTTTTCTCTTCCTTTCTTTCCTTTTTTTTTTTAAAGTGAAGGTTGTCTATTTTTAAATTATTTTATGCGAAGGTTACAGAAATGCTTTCTCTTACTTCTTTTAATCTCACTGCCATCCATTCTGCTCTCCAGCCTCAAGGGTGGGAAGAAAGTGATGGCAACAGCCTTGGTATATCTGGGTATCTGCACATCAGAAATATTTCTTCTTTACCTCCCCCCACCACTTGACTGACCACACTCATAGTTTACTGAACATTGGGTGAGTCATCTGACTATGGTGTCAGATTGTATTTTGTGAGCTTATGATCTCACATGCAATAAGGATGACACTGTTTCTGACCTCAGACCTCAGTAATACTAAGATTTTATGTGTAGAAGGCCCTGTATAAATAAACATGAATCTTTGCAAATAGAAGGAAAGGGAACGAGGTATGTAAAAAATTAGCACAGGGAAAGGATTAGAATGATGTATACTGATTCACAGTATGTCCAAACCATTTTACTTCTTAACTCTGGTTGACTTAGTACTTCCCACTTGTTTCTTTGCTGTCCTAACTGTTACTTTGAACTAGTTCATCTCAAGTAGATTCAGCATGTGTTGATTAAATAAAATCAAGGTGGACCTGGACTAGCAGCGTAAAGGAAAGGCTGGGAAGCATACAGATCCTTGTCAACCAAGAAATGTTGAAATGTTTGCCATGAAAAGCCCCTTTGAAATCCTGCCAAGGTATGAACATTAGCTATTTGATATCCCAAACACAGTGCTAGAAATTCCTATCACCACTGACCATTGTAATGTATGGCTCCCTAGCATATAATAAATTTTGGATTAGGGCTCTATTTGGCATTATCATTCAATCCTCAGCCAAGAAAGGAAGGCATGAGTCAACCTGTCTCTTGCTGCCAGAAGAAATTGGAATCCCCATATTAGCTTTTATTACATTCTTTTCATTGAAATCAGTAATTTTCCTGGCAATTTTCACTGCCCATGTCTCTGAAATTGGCGGGGGCCTATTGAATGCATTAAGAAATAGTCATAATAGTTTGGTGAAGTCCTAAATGCATTAATAGCATGCAAAGAACAAGCATTTAAAGGTATCTAGAAGGTCAAGTAACATGCATGCAACTTTCCCCAGTTTTATCTTGATGCCTATATATTTAGCTGGAGGCATGTGAAAGCAGTGGAATTCATGAATGAAATATTATTAGAAACCCTTACCAAGAAAACTATGGCTAAAATTATCATTAAACATCTAGTTGTTCTTTGGTATTACCATGTAAACACACTTTAAGCTGTCCCATTACATGATTTTACCAGTAGCCCCTACCTCAAGGCATGGCAAACTGGCTTAGTATGATTACATGGGGAAAATGGAGTAAAGTCTCTTCTCATGCAAAGAAGCCCTATTTGCCAGAGTCAGACAGGTCATTTAGTTCTCCAGCACTGTTGAAGAGACCAAAGAATTAAGATTGAATTTTGCAGTCAGATATTCCATTAACTTAGGATTTCAGATGCCAGATGAGAATGGATTGGAACTTCGAGGAGTGAGCACATAAGAAGAATAGTGTTCTTCAAGACTTCAACTTTATTTTAGAGCCACCTTGTGATTGATTTCATCTGATTTTGTGCCAAGATGAAGGAGATTAATGGCCACAAGCTCTCGGGACACCTTCTTGTATCATCTCAACTGCCTTGAAAATGAGATTGTTGAGGGATCAGTGATGAAGAGAAAGTGAATAGAATAGAAGCCATGTGGAAGGGGTTATAAGAGAGGCATTATTCAGGCCTATGTACACCTAGTTATCTCATGGACTTTACAGAATGCCTCATCTGTTGCCCATGAAAATTATCCTGTCAACCTACTCCCACCATGGTCTGAGCTTTGAGTTGTTTTTTCATACAGGGAATGAGTTTGAACTCTTTTTTTCTAGTTTCCTTTCTGACAAGGTTTTTAAAGCTTTCTGTACCAAATGAAGAGAGTTGGCCACGAAACAGAACAAATTTTAATAAGTTTTATGATAATCAAACCTATAATCCTTACTCCAGCAGAGCAATGTACTAATCAAAGGACCTAGCCAGCTACTGATGCAAAAATCTCTTTAACCAGAAATCCAAGTCAGATTATGTCGGTAAAAGCACTGAATTCTCTCTAAGAATTGTCCACTAAGAACAATAAAGCCCCATTGTTTTCCATTTAAAACCTAGTGGTCTAGAGTCCAATATGAGAAAAGGGAATGACTAACACAAAGGGCTTTAAACTATAGGGCAATCACTAACTCAGATTGTACTAGCAGTCGGTTTACTACAAGAGAACAGAGGGACAGCCTGGCATTATAGAATTAACTTCCAGCTGGGTGGCATATTGGCTGAATTACATACAGTTGGTAATATGACCTTCCTAGAAAGATCTGAATATAATGAGGATCGAGGAGTATCTATGCATATCTTTAGAATGTCAAGAGTAAGAAGGGGGAAAAAGTCATTCAGCACACTGGAACCTCCTGAATAAATCTGCACGAGGTAATAAGAAACTTTGTTTTCTTCTTTTTCTTGGTCTGAGGATTAAAATGATCCTCTGGTTGGTTTAGAGTTCAATTAATCTGAAAACAATGGAATTTTTAAAAAAAGATTTGTACTGCATATCCAGAACTTGGCAGCTTTAGCAGGCTAAAGAGAGGCTCATGGAGCTAAGTACCATTTGTTAAACACATAGACCAATAGTATTTAGAGGCAGCACAGTTTAGTAGAAAAACACATTAGACCAAAAGTCTTGAATCCTAAATTTGATTCTTAGTTCTGCCACTTATGACTTGTATGACCATAGACAAGTTACTTAATCTCCATGAGTCTCAGTTTTCCCATCTGTAAAATAGAGACAATACCTGTCCTGACTTTTGGTCATGTTAAACCTGCCAAGTTCTGGATATGGAGTAAAAACATTTGAAGAGAGCAGAAGGGAAAAACAAACAAACAAACAAACCACCACCACCACCACCACCAATGGATTGAATCAGAAGACATAAGACCTAGTCTTAGCCCTTTTACTAACCAGTTATCTTTACTTAACTTCTTTAGTCCTTAATTTCTTAATTTGTAAGAGGAAAAAATTGGGCTACAAAATCCCTAAGCTCTCTTCTAGCCTTAAAAATCCATGATTAGATAGATATAACTAATTTGCCACCCATGAAAATGACCAGTATCATGGCACTCCACCTAGGCTGCCATTTAGAGGTCATCCAAATCTATGTCCAAAATGCTGAGTGTCTGGAGAGCTTAAGCACATGGAGTGGGGTAGGGGGAGGGGTGTGAGGGGGTGTGGAGAATAAAAGGCCTTAATGTCAAGGTAGCAACTGTAAGGACAGAGGATGTTGAGAACTTGTTGCCCTAGCTCTGATGAGAAACAGAGGTAATTCACAGGAGAAATCATATTGAGAGTGTCATTTGAGGGAGGGAATTGGGAGCTGGAGAGGAAGATTACAGAAAAAGAGGAGTGATTACACATGAAAGATCTGGAGGGCAACTTGACAATTGAGCTTGAAACTTCTCATTTTTTACTGATGAGACATGAGAGTCAGAGCCCTCTTTTTGGAGAACAGTTAATGAATAGAAAATAAACTATCCAAGTAAGTCTTAGTTCAAGGGAGGCAGTGTACAGGAGCCCCTTGGATTTATTCCTCTGCTGTTGGTTACTTTTAATTGGGGTCACTTTTCTTTTTTTTATTTTTGGTGAGGAATTGGGGTTAATGACTTGCCCAGGGTCACACATCTAGTAAGTGTTAAGTCTCTGAGGCTGGATTTTAACTCGGGTCCTCCTGAATCCAGGTCTGGTGCTCTATCCACTGTGCCACCTAGCTGCCCCTGGGGTTACTTTTCAAAAAAAGGGTAATATTATGTAAAGGAAAGATCATTGTACTTGGAGTCAGGAAGATCCAGATTCAATTACTGTCTCTGAGACTTAATAGCTATGTGACTGTTGGTAAATCAGCTAAATCCTATGAGGTTCAGCTTCCTCAAGTCAAATGGAGATAATTATACATATAATCCCTACCTCACAGGGTTGTCATCAAGGAAATAATGTAGTCAATTCCTTTGTAAAAGTCATTTATTATAAAAATAATAAAACCACTAATTAGGATGACAGTTAAATCTGAATCAATAAACACATATTTATAGAAAAACAGTTTGGTTCATTTCAAATACATAAAGTGCTCTTCACCTAACAAAACATTGTCTAGTTGAAGTCCTAAAATAGATAGACAGATAGATAGATACATATATATGACATATGCACATATATAAACATATGCATAAATATTAGAATAGTCTATAATTAGCTCATCATTTGTTTAAATGAAAAGAAATACTACCAAAATGTGACCTTTCAAGTATATAATATTCCCCTTCTAATTTCTATTTAACAGTATTCATTGCTCATAAAACTCTTTGTGCTGTTAGAGAATACAAAATAAATTAGCTTGACCCATCTCTTAATTATTACCGTTTCAGATCAGCATGGCCCAAATGGTTGATTTTTAATGTCCCCACAGTATAGATGACCATTTTTCATTTTAAGTAGCTCTAGAAGACGAAACAGCTGTAATCCTTGTGCTGGTGAAGCCAAGAATGTTTTCTTGCCAAAAGACATGATCCCATAAAAAATGCTTATAACACACAAGACTAACAAATAGAGAAAGATAAAGCAATCACTCATGACACACATTATATTCTCCCCCAAATTGGAAGTATCTGTGGCACTGCTGAAATAGGTATTTATCTCTCATCTCACACTTGTACTTGCATGAGCCACTCCCAAAGTCTAGATTTCCAGGCCAACTAGGACATGGCTTGGGTTTTCTTGGTTCTTTCAGCTATAGTATCCTTGTGGTGAGAGTGCTTCTTCCTTGTCATGGGAATCACCTCCCTCTGAGTACCTCATAGTTGACTCAGAAGCTCTAAAACTCACAAGGGTTCCATAGCTGGATACATCCATTTCTCAGGATCATGGATCACTTGCCTGTTGTCCTCAGGGAAGAGACACAGTAGAAGATGGTGACCATTGATTCAGGTTCCCATTAGCAAGCACGTATTCTTACTCCCATGCTTTGTATCAACCATGGATGCTAGGGGGTGGGTTGGCATTCTCTCAGCTCCTCTTCCCCTTTAGAAGTTCAAGGGAGAGAAAGCTCTGGAATAGTCCCAAAGAGAGCACACTTTTTCTCCTCAGTTCCCATTAGAGCCCACTGATCGGGCAGTTCCTCCTGACTCCCATAGCCAATCATTTTCTTTCTTTTTTTTTTGTGAGGCAATTGGGGTTAAGTGACTTGCCTAGGGTCACACAGCTAGTAATTGTTAAGTGTCCGAGGCCAGTTTTGAACTTAGGTACTCCTGACTCTAGGGTCGGTGCTCTATCCACTGTTCCACCTAGCTGCCCCGGCCAATCATTTTCAACACACCATCAGACACTGGTGACCAGTTGCTCCATCATCTCATCAAGGTGTATATGTCCTTCAACAAGCAGCTAGGGCACATGTTCCATAGAAAGAGACCAGACTACATGCCTAGCTCCTTTGGAAGTTCCTAAATGCAGCAGATTAGGGGATTCTCTTGATCACTCCTGATATATGCAGCTAAGAAAATTAGACCCAGAGAGCACCATGCATCCTGAGACATCGCCTTTTAGAGAAATCATGCCACCCTCTTTTCTAGTACAATGTTTGACCAGGCCATTGGAAAGATCTTTGTTGATCATCCCTTCAAGTTTCTGAGCAGGAGCAGGTAATGTTTGTTCCTTCTCTCATAAACCTAAGAGATCCTAGATTTTAAGAATGCTCTTGGGGAGGGGAGGGGGGTCACTGGAAATGGTAAATTTCTACAGGTTGAGGTCACATTGCCAAGAATGATTTAAAACCCTGAATTATTTCCTCTCACTTAGTTATCTTATTCTATTTGGTGCTGAAAAAGTTATGATGGAGAGGACTGGAGAATCACCCTCAAAAAACTTTTTATGACCATAAATGGCCTTCTGTTTACTCGTTTTCTCCTCCCCAGATTGAGTCCTAAAAGGCTGGTGTACAAAGCTCTTAGGCAAACATCTTACTGTTCTTGTGCAGATATCTTTGTTCTGACTCTTCTAGATGACAAGGTCCATTGGGCCTGGGATATATCTGTGTTTTAGTATTGTGTATCATTTCCCAGCCTCGTGTTGGGAGTTCATGTATTTCATATTAAAAGTTAGAACTTAACAGCATCAGATCCAGGGTAGTTTAATGGCTCCTTTGCCTTTCCATGTTTATGACACATGCCCTAAAATGACTTCCAGAGAGGCAATCATGTTCCCTTTTCCTGTTTGCATTTCTGAAATTCTTAGGCAGGTATAGATATCTCATAGTGATGGAATTTTTTGCCCACAAATTTCCATTTTTGGTCCAGTATAATCTTCATCCCCCTAACCTGGTTTTATATCTATTTCTTGGAAGTGGGGAGCTTTTCTGAAAAGCTTCTGTGAAAATAGAGGCTGTAGTCTAGATTTAAGAATCCCCAATGAATCAAAGAATAAAGGATAATGTCTAAAATAGTGATGCAGGTTAGAGGTTGGCACCCAAGGGCAATGGCAAAGTGGCTTCCAAATTTACACTGGAGAACTCAGAATATACAAATTGGATATGGAGTATTCTTGACCTTTCAGAAAATGTGTTGACTCCCAGAGTGCCAAGGCTGTGAAGCAGAGATCATGGGGGTTGGAGGGGGTCTATTGTGGGGAAAGCGTGTGAGAGTTCCTATGGGCCTCATGGCTTTTGTCTCTTGTCACTCTCTTGTTCTGTTTTGCTCCTTAGATTTCCCTGACTACCTGTCTTTTTTTTTCTCTCCTCTCTTTTCTGGGCTGCTCTCTAATTGGATCCACCATAGGAACGCTTTGGGGTAAATATATTCTTTGATTTTCCTTGGGGTAGAAGCATGGGGGTGTGATGAGGAAGCAAGAAGAGATAGGGTTGGGTGGGATTTGGAGGTGAATTATTG
Source organism: Dromiciops gliroides (assembly GCF_019393635.1). Lineage (NCBI taxonomy): Eukaryota > Metazoa > Chordata > Mammalia > Microbiotheria > Microbiotheriidae > Dromiciops > Dromiciops gliroides. Next base: position 74,776,364 of record NC_057864.1, read on the forward strand.
GAAAAAAAGCTGGTCAGTTGATGCAATCGAATTTATCATTAGTTTCTTCTGTTTTCCATTAGCCTTACCACTGAAATCTCATAGAATCTTTATGCCCTCTATACCAAGAGGGTAAAAATTATCAATAGTTCAATTCATCAGACACCTACTATGTACAGGTACTGTACTAGGTACTGGAGGACAGACAAAAATATCATTGCCTTTATGGATCTTACAATCAAATGGGGCTAGTGGTGGTTAAGACAAAAATAATTTAAAAACAGAATATTACAGGTTATGTGTGTTAGAAAATTTGTTGATTGTCCTGGATTTAAGGGGAAAGCACATTACCAATGAAGAGGGAGGTCAGAGAAGGGTTCATGTAGGAGGTGACATTTTAGGGGGTTTTTATTGTAAGTAATAATTATGTACTGAAGTAAAATTGAATTGGATTACATGTAACCATTCTCAGAATGTCTATTTTTCACCAAATTAACTCTGCACTGGAGACTTATTTAATACAGCTCTAAGAGGAGAAAATTGGAAGCTGAAGACTGGACAACCATCTGAGAGTCTGATTTTAAAAATTAAAGTCAGTCTTTGGTTTTCTGAATGGCCTCTTAGTGCCTTCCTCAATTACCCCATTTTTGTTGGTGCTAGTGGTTTGTTTAAATAAATATAATAACATTTTTTCAAGAGAAAATTATTTAGGAACTATATCAAGGACCTGGGATATAAATGTATGTGTGTGTGTGTGTGTGTGTGTGTTATAAATGTCAAGAACACTCTGGGTGATTTTATTTTTCAATCAACAAGCATTTATTAAGCACATACTATATGCCAAGCACCATGTCAAGTACTAGGAATACATAGAAAAGCAAAAACATGGTCTCTGCCCTTAAGAAGCTTAGAATCATATGGGAAAGACAAAAATACAATTATGTACAAACAAGATCTATATGATGTAATTGGGAGGCAATCCTAGTAGGAAGGCAGTTACCTTTCTAGGGGTAACAGGAAAGGCTTTTTGCAGGAGGTGAGGAGGGAGAACATTCCAGGCATGGGGATTTGGGAGATGTCATGTCCTACGTGGGGGCAGCTTGATTGTGAAGTGGATAAAGCATTGGTCCTGAGGTCAAGAGGACTCATCTTCATGAGTTAAAAACTTGCCTCAGATACTTACCAGATGTCTGGTCCTGGGTAGGTCACTTAACCCTGTCTGTCTCAGTTCCTCATCTGTAAAATGAGCTGGAAAAGAAAATGGCAAACCACTTCAGTATCTTTGTTGAGAAAACCCCTAATGAGTTCATGTAGAGATGGACAACTGGACTGAACAATGAAGTGTCTTTTGTGAGAAAGAGCAAGAAGGCTAGTACGAGTAGATTCTAGAGTTCCAGAAGGTAAACAACAACAACAAAAAAAAAAACCCCAAAAACAACTAAAAAAGACAGGAAGGGGCCAGTCTATAAAGGACTTTAAAAACAAAGCAAAGAATTTTATATTTGATCCTGGAGACAATAGGGAACCAGTGGAGTTCATCAAATAGGAGCTATAGGAGTATCTGGTGAGACAGTTATTATATCCTTTGAGCAAGTCTTATAGTTGTAATACTAAGTAGAATCAATATCCCATGATTACTCAATCTTTCTACTTATTTGTGTGAATGCATTTGAACTTTCTTCCTGTTTTTAATCTTTTATTTCATTTTATTTTTCAAGTGAGCATTTATTTTCTCCCTCCCTCAATTTAGAAGAAAAAGAAAAACAAAATCCTTGGAACAAATATGTATTACCAAGCAAAACAAATTCCCACATGGCATGATGAAATGGATGGTTCAGAGAAATATGGGAAGACTCATATGAACTGATACAGAATGAACAGAAGCAAGAAAACAATTATTCAGCAGCAATATTATAATAGACTATATCCCCCTGAGTTTTTGGTAGTTTATCTTTTTTTGTTGTTTGTGGGCAAGGATAGAAGAGAGGAGAGGAATGAGACCTATTCTATTTCCAATAGTTGCTTGGAATCTTGGAGTATCTTGTTTCCCTTTTTGGATCTCTTCTAAATTTTAGTAACCAAAGGCAGTAGTAAAACCTTGAATTTTGTTCATTGGTTCATTTACTCTGCTCTGCATACACCATGTAATTTCTTGGTGGTGGCCCTCACTCAGCAGTTGATTGTGATTTCTTTTTGACCAAAACCTAATGAAAAGAAATATTAAAGCATTCCATCCTGTGCCCTACGAGAAAACAGGGTAGATTCCAGTTTCCATGGAGGTGTACATTTTAAAAAAATATTTCACTTCTTGTATTCCAAGAGAAAGAAGTTCTTGCTTGCCCATTCTGGAGAATGAATTAGGAGAAAGAAACGTAATTTGCTTTATCAGTTTTATACTTATTAAAAGGAATAGTGGGACCACTAGGTGGCGCAGTGGATAGAGCACTGGCCCTGGAGTCATGAGTACCTGAGTTCAAATCCGACCTCAGACACTTAACACTTACTAGCTGTGTGACCCTAGGCAAGTCACTTAACCCCAATTGTCTCACTAAAAAAAAAAAAAAAGCAACGGTAATGCATTTCCTCCAGTAGAAGCAAAATCATTTCCCTGGAGCTGGATATACAAGGGTATTGGTTGTGGGGTAAAGATAAAGGTGAATGGGACTGTATGTTTGTGCAAATTTAACTATTTGGGTCTGTGAGATTGGCAAGAGCAATGTCTCAACTGAAAGCTGTCTCTGCAGGAAGTCTTAGCTAGACAGATTTAATTGGTGGTATGATCCAAGGACCTGCTGGGAAGTCTGCATGGAGGTGCTAACTCTGAAACACATGACCTAGTGCAGTGAGAGTGTCAAATCCCCTGTTGTCCCCTCCTCACCTCCTTCTTTCTCACCCTAATGAGATTTACAGAGGTGATAAACCTTTAGTTGAAGAGTGCACTGGGCTAAGTCCCTTGAAGGGATATGAGGGCTGATACTGTGCCCTGCTCTCAGTCATAAGCTTTCTATTCTTTCTTCATGTTTATCTTCTGCATTATCACCCCCAACACCTATTGGTTCATTCAAGTAAGACCCAAGTAGTTCCTGGGACAGTGAGTAACATCGGACTGGGTGTTTTAAGTGAAGTAGATTTTACCTCATTGGAGTGTGTGTGTGTGTGTGTGTGTGTGTGTGTGTATACCAATTAGTATGGAGAACCTCATTTCTTGGGTCTTTTCTGTAGGATCCGAAGACTCTCACAGAAGGAGTATTCTATGACTATGTCTCAGGTCCTCTCCCCTTTTCTGTGTGTTGATTTGTGTTCATTTTTATGAGAATGGAGTAGAGAACTTTGTTTCTAAGGTCTTCTCTGTAGGTCTGAAGACTTCACAGAAAGGATATACTATGACCACATCTCTGGATCTGTCTGTTTTTCCCTCTTACTCTGCTGTGTCCATGGATACAGTAATTTTCAGCTTCCTTTCCTTCCACATACAAATGATTATGTTTTGGATGCTTTTGCCACAGAACCAACAAAGGCCGGGATATCAAAACCATTAAGTCTCTGCGTGTGCTCCGAGTTCTAAGGCCGCTGAAAACCATCAAGCGCTTACCCAAACTAAAGGTATAATTTCCCATGTTTCCTGAATCTATGTACTCTATCACCACCTTATTTCTTGAAACATCTCTTATTTTGGTGTATCCTTTACTAGGTAGGTCCCTTTTCTTATGTGGCACCCTAGATCCTTTTTCTCTATCCAAGCCAGAACACAGTCTGAGAAATCTAGAAAGAGATCTTCCACCTCTTGATTCTAGTCTGAGATGACATTTTTATAGCCCGTGAGGCCATTTGTCTTACTTAGGTGTGTGATGAGTTTCTGGATTTGATGGGCATTCCAATAGTGATGCCTATGCTATAGATAGAGGTCAAAAACTGGTCCATCATAAAAAAAGGAGTGGGGAATACTTGAGGTTTTGACAGTTACTTGTAGAAGACAGACATACACTTGGCTAAATAAGCTATGATGTTTATCCTTTTCCCTTATCCTCCTGCCACAATAGGTGATCAGGCTCCTCTTGCAACAACCTGGGGTGGGGCTTTATCTGAACTTCTCAGAGGCTGTGAGTAACCAATCATGTCAAACTTGGCAAGCTTGTTGTGCCCTTACTAATTCCTTTTACAGTTAGGGTGGTGCTATCACTATTAGTGAAAGTGAAGGCAGAATTAGAGTAACCAAATTCAAGCTATATGTTTTCTACTAAAAGAAGGTAACCAGATAGTACACAGAAATTGACTCTATCCCTCACTTCTGTGAGACAGAGGCAGTGACCTCAGTGGAAGGGATAAATACTAGCCATTTGACAGTTCACAGAAATCTTTTTTTTTGTTTGTTTTTTTTTTTTTTTTTTTTTTAGTGAGGCAGTTGGGGTTAAGTGACTTGCCCAAGGTCACACAGCTAGTGTTAGGTGTCTGAGGCCGGATTTGAACTCAGGTACTCCTGACTCCAGGGCCGGTGCTCTATCCACTGCGCCACCTAGCTGCCCCCCACAGAAATCTTTCTACTTCCAGGCTCAGGAAAAAAGGGGGGAAAAGAATTGTCTCTAAAAAAGGACAAGAAAATGCATATAGCTTAAAAAACTGAGTGTGAACAGGACCTGTATTCATCTTATGATCAATAAAAACCAGTATGTGAGACTAATTCATGATCTAAGTATTTTCTATAAAAGAGAAGATATCTCAGAACTGGAGAAGAGATGTAAGAAGTTGGAGGAACCATGGAGCCAAGAGATAACTGAGCTATGGCAGAGAAGGGAGATATTTAAAAGAATTCTTGGCACTATGGGCAGGAGGTCATATGGTAGAAAGAAGGTTGACTTTTTCCATACTACATCCACCTGAGAAAAGACTATCAGGTTTGGCAATTAAGAGATCATTTGGGACTTGGCAGAGAGGAGTTTCAGTTGAGTGGTGGGAAGAGAAGCCAGATTTCAAGGGATCCAAGACAATCCCAAAGGACTATTGATGAAACATACTATCCACTTCCAAAGAAAGAACAGATATTGATGGAACACAGACTGAAGCATGTAATTTTTCACTTTCTTTCATTTTTTTCCTTTTATTCAATTTTTCTTATACAAAATGACTAATATGGTAATATTTTACATAATCATACATGTATAACCTGTATCTGATCTTACTACCTCAGGGAAGGGGGTGGGAAGGGGAGGGAATAAGGGATAAAAATTGGAACCCCAAACTATGAATACAAATGTTTATTACTTTTTTTTTAAAAAAAGAAAGAAATGCGAGGTGATAAAGTAGATACAATGAGTGTATATAAGAAGTTGTCTATGAAAAGAAGGAGAGATATTGGATTGGTAAAGTCAAGGGAAGGTTAAGGATTACAGGAGATTTGGACATTTTAGTAGGTAGTGGGAAAGGAGCCAATGGATAAAGAGAATCTGAAAATTAGGGAGAGAGGAGATAATAAAAGGGGAAGAGATAGAAAGGCATAGGATAAAAGTCACAAGTTGGGGGAGGAGGGGGGAATGGCCCTGGCAAGAAGGGTCATCTTATCCTCTGAAGAAGGAAGGAAAGGGGGACAAATTAAGGGGATTTGAAATATGAAGTTAGAGGATAGAAGGAACTTGCAATATTCTCTCTCCCTCTCTCCCTCTTTCCCTCTCTCTCCCTCTCCCTCTCCTCTCTGTCCTCTCTCCTTTCTTCTCTCTCTCAATGAAGTGGTCCTCTTATGAGAGGAATAAGGAAAGACTAGTGTAGATGGCTAAAAAATCCACCTTTTATCTTGGTCTGGGGTCTAAACCATCAAACTAGATTGAGGCAGTTCCTCTCTCTGCAATAGTATAATCTTACCGTATAATGTAGGTGGCTTTAATGATTCTTTGAGGCTACAAGTGTCACTCACATTCCCCACAGTGTTGAGCTAATTAATCTAATAATGTTTTACCCAGAGCATTGGAGAGACAACTGAACAGGATCCAAGTTACCCCAGGGCTAGACTCACCAGTGCTCTAAACCTAAAAACCTAGAAAAGAACCTAAAAATGGCATGAAATGCAATGAATTCCCCTGTAATGCTTCACAATTTATGGAAAGAGCACTGTAACAGGAGTCTCTGAAAGGAAAGTATTTAGTTCTGGTTTCTCCCTGATTCACTATTGGACTGAAGTGCCAACTTTTATTTGCATAATCTGTTGATCTCATCTTCCCCAAAAAGAAGCTAAGAATGATGACATGCCCATTGATATCCATGGGGGCTGATTTTTATCCCTAGCCAGAGTACAGTGAACATAACAGGGAAATAATAAGTAATCTCTCCTGACAGTTTCAAGAGTCTCTGACAAACTGTGGACGAAGTGCTTTTAGCAACTTAAGGGAAAAGTACGACCTTCATACTAAATAATATTCAGCTTAGCAGAATTGATGACCTATTGTCACGCTCTCAGGCAAAAAGCTAAGGAGGAAACCATTTTCTGTGTACAAATCTAAGAACATTGTTATTACCTTTGTGACCCTAGACAAATCTCTTGGCCTCAGTTTCTTCATTTGTAAAATGAGAGGATTGAACTGTATTTTCTCTAAGTGATCTTTCATCTGTAACAGTCCTTATTTAATGAGTGTTCACATTAAAGATCCCAGCCAGAGTTTTCCCACATATTCAATTAAAGGTTTGAACTAGGGCAATCAAGCATTTGTTAAGAAGTCATTATGTGTCTCTCTTAAGCACTGTGCTAGGCATTGGTGATACCAAAGACAAAAATGAAAGAGTATTGCTTCCATTATATCAACTAACAATATGTAGATTATATAAGTATAAATAAAATATATTTAATACAAGGTTATTTCTGGGGGAAAAGTTATACAGAAAAGAATGCTGAACTTGAGTCAGGAATCCTGAGTTCAAATTCTATTTTGTATACTTGCTGTTGAGTCGTTTCAGTCATGTCCAACTCTTTGTGACCCCTTTTGAGGTTTTCTTGGCAAAAATACTGTAGTGGTTTGCTATTTACTTCTCTAGCTCATTTTACAGATGAGAAACTGAGGCAAATAGGGTTAAATGACTTAGCCAGGGTCACACAGCTAATAAGTGTCTGAGGTCAGAATTGAATTCATGAAGATGAATCCTCTTTTGTTTCCAAGCTTGGCTCTCTATGCACTATACCATCTAGCTGTGTCATGTATTTTTTTTTGTTAGGCAATTGGGTTTAAGTGACTTGCCCAGGGTTACACAGCTAGTAAGTGTTAAGTGTCTGAGGCTGGATTTTAACTCAGATCCTCCTGAATCCAGGGCTGGTGCTCTATCCACTGTGCCACCTAGCTGCCCCTGCCTCATGTATTTACTAGGTGAGTCACTTGACCTCTCTCAGCATCAGTTAACTCAACTGTAGAATGGGGATGATACTGGCACCTACCTCAAATGGTTGTTGTGAGTATCAAATGAGTTAAAATAATAGGTAAAAGGACTTTGTAAAATTTAAGATACTATAGGTACTATAGCTACTAGCTATTATTGAGCATAGGAAAGACCTGCACATGTTTGCAGGCAGCAGGGAAGGAGGCAGAAGATAGATGTTGATAAGAGAGAAAGTAGAGCAAATGATTGATTATAGCAATAGTCTGCCAGAAGAAAACAATATTTCAACTTTAACATTCTAGATTTGGTATATGTTCGTTTTACAGCTCTGGACCTCATTTTCCCCAACTGTAAAAAAAGAAGATTGGCTTAGATGATTTCTAATGTCTTTTTCAATTCTAGCCTTCTCAATTAGGTTTCTGTGCTTCTTACCAAAGCAAAATTCTCCACAAAGAGAACTTTGTAGAGAATTTTCAGAAAGGAACATGCATGGATGGTATAGTTTTGAACTCCTTGACCCTCTTTTATGCCTCTTGATCTTATTGCTTTGGCCTACCTTCCACATAGAAGAGGATCTGTCTCTCCTTCCCTTGAAAAATAGTCTTTTTAGGGGGCAGCTGGATTGCACAGTGGATAGAACACCGGCCCTGGAATCAGGAGTACCTGAGTTCAAATCCGGCCTCAGACACTTAACACTTACTAGCTGTGTGACCCTGGGCAAGTCACTTAACCCCAATTGCCTCACTTAAAAAAAAAAGTAGTCTGTTTACTTCTGTCCAGCAAAAGCATCCTTTGTCGCTGCAGTGCCCTTTGACTAGGAAAGGGGGTACTCTTCACTGGGTCACTCTGGATTGTAGATGTGTAATGAGTGATTTATTTTATCTTCTAGTTGATGATGAAGGATCTATAAACTAGAAATATAAGTCCAAAGGCTTTGCAATAGCATATTAACTCCTTTTGTAGCTATTGATGGCTATATGAAAAAAGTCACAGTTTGGTACAAATCCAAATTGTCCAGTACTTCCAAAATCCACCAGCTGATGTTTGCTTCTCTCCACAGGCTGTCTTTGACTGTGTAGTGACCTCCCTGAAGAATGTATTCAACATCCTCATTGTCTACAAGCTCTTCATGTTCATCTTTGCTGTCATTGCAGTCCAACTCTTCAAGGGGAAATTCTTTTATTGCACAGACAGCTCCAAAGACACAGAAAAGGAATGCATGTAGGTGCTGCAGATGGGTATGAGAAAATATTCCCTGTTGGGTCCCAGGATGATAAAATCAGTGCCTAAAAGGCTTAGGGGGAATATCTTTATTATATCCCTTCCTTGGTTCCAAGAGTCACTCATATGTGTAATTCCCACACAACAGGACCTCAAAGTCACAGAGTTATGCATAGAACTATCTAGCTAAATATCAGTCAAATTCTCTTTGTATTGCTCAGGTGCAATGTTAGATGGAAACCAAAAAACAAAAGGGAGAAGTTCTGAGAAAAATCAATACTTTTTAATCGATGGATACACCATTTAGCACAAAAGTCAATTCTTTCCACTAGAAAATGGAATATTCTGTCCTGGCATTAATTCTTTTCTCTCTCTCTCTCTCTCTCTCTCTCCCCCCCCCCCCCCGGGGCAATGAGGGTTAAGTAACTTGTCCAAGGTCACACAGCTAGTAAGCATTAAGTGTCTGAAGTCGGATTTGAACTCAGGTCCTCCTGAATCCAGGGCCGGTGCTTTATCCATTGTATCACCTAGCTGCCCCAGTTTCCTTCTCTTTCATGCTAAATAAATAGTTCCAATCAAGATCCATGGTTGCATTCTCTCCTTCTCCTCCCCTTGTTAGATTTCCTAGGAATTCTCAGTTATTGCTTCTAACTAGAGAGCAATCTTACCTTAGAAGGATCATCCTGATTCATCATTCAAATGCCACTTCCATCAACCCATAATAAGATCAGGATGTAACTTTGCAAAGTCGCCTACTTTAGATTATCTGAGAATAATGGAGGACATCTTTCCCTTTTGGAAGGCACAACTGAAATGCATCAATAATCCTCAAACTTGAGGGTGGTCATTAGCTCAATTCAATCCAGTTCAATTCACTGAATATTTATTAACACCCCTCCATGTGCCAGGCATTGTGCTTACCACTGGCTGTATAAGGATGAAAATGAAAATTGTCCCTCCCCACAAGTAGCTTACATTCTACGAGGAAAAAATTTTTCTGTATACAAACAAATAAATAGAAAATATTAATTTGAAGGGAAGTATTAAAAATTGGGGGGGGGGACCAAAAAGTGCTTGATGTAGAAAGTGACACTTATACTGAGTCTTGCCTGAAGTGGAGGTTGGAACTCCAAGAGGAGATGAGGAAGAAAGAACCATCTAGCCATTGTTTCATTCTTCTCTCCCACCAGACCTTTTGCCAAAGAGCTAAATGTGTTTGAGTACTTGAGTTTGCCAATTCACCTACTGCATTCTTTCATATTTTCCCCTCCTTCAATCCCCAAAATGCCCTTCCATATGCCTGCCTTTTTTTCTCTTTTCCATCTTCCTCCATTTCTATTACCAAGGGAAAAAGAGGTGGCAATGTAAAGTGTAAAGTCTTTCTATAAATCCACTATTACTGTTCCTTCCCCCTAGCAGCAACAGAGTGTCATTGCCCAGCAGAATGGCAGATATTTCTTCTCTACATTATAAACTATGGTGAAGATGTCCTATTTTTGCTTTTTTCTCTGCTTTTCAGAGGCAACTATGTGGATCACGAGAAAAACAAGATGGAGGTAAAGGGTCGCGAATGGAAACGCCATGAGTTCCACTATGACAACATCATCTGGGCCCTGTTGACCCTTTTCACTGTGTCCACAGGGGAGGGCTGGCCACAGTAAGTAATGAAGCCTGTCTCTCTGTTAATGAACCCAGAGCGAGACTACATGGTTGCTTTGAAAAGGTGATTCAAGTTGAACAGAATTGATTTTGCCATTATTCAAGAGGAAGTAAGTGGTTCCTTTTGAGTGAAGTGAACAGAAAAGTGGTCACACAGAATCCCTTTAGGTAAAAATTGAGAAAAGGATGTTAAGGCAAGAAAAGTATTTGAGAAAGGATTCTCAAGCCAATTAGTGTAGGCTTTGAGAGGCACTTGAACATCGAAGGATTTTTGAATACTTCACACATACAGACACACACACACACACACACACACACACACACACACACACACACACACGCTTTTAAGGAGGACAAGGACTGTTGAACCCACTGGGAGTTTCTCAAACAATTCCATTCTCTGAGCAGGGGTTCTACCTGCTAGCCTCAGAACTATGGGCCAAGGTGAATCCAAGGCTGGGAATAAGGGAGCAACATTACAGGGAACAAAAACTTGAAGCTAGAGAAATCTTCTCTCACCTTGGCTTTTGAGTAAGTCCTGTTTCCTTACTTCCAGTTAACCACACCTATAGCTAGCTACCCATGTTGACATTGCCAAACTACCACTCTTTTCCTGGTGGTAGCAAATTCTACTCATTAACAAAGAAATAACTGGATCTTGAAGGCTGCATTTGCAAATGTAAACTACAGAACTAAACAAAACCATTATATTGTTAGAGTTCAGTATATGATGAGAAAGGTGGTTAAGAACAATTTGCCTTTTGTATTGAACCAGCATGGATATGAGCCTCAGAAATTGATGGAATATGTCTAAATTGAGAAAGAAAAGGATAGCAAAGGGGGCATGCTCATAAAACATAGAGCCCACTCCATGCCAAAGTTTATATTGTGCAACCCTAGATGTGGACTGGGCAGCATGGGGTCACAGAAAGAGTGCTACATCTGAAATCAGAAGATCTGGGTCAGTTCCTAATGCCATTATTTATTAGCTAGGGGGATCTTAGGCTACTCCCATGTGCTTCAGTTTCTTTATTTCATGAATGGAGACAATGACACTTGCAAAGGGCTATTGTGAAGAAAGCATTTTATGAGCCTTAAAATATTAAATAAATGTTCATTTCATTTTTTTCCCTCTTTATTCCTTGCGTCCTCTAGAGTTTTGCAGCATTCTGTGGATGTAACTGAGGAAGACAGGGGCCCAAGCCGTAGCAACCGCATGGAAATGTCCATTTTTTATGTGGTATATTTTGTGGTCTTCCCCTTCTTCTTTGTCAACATCTTTGTTGCCCTCATCATCATTACCTTCCAGGAGCAAGGGGACAAGATGATGGAGGAGTGCAGCTTGGAAAAGAATGAGGTAACATGGGCCAAATGGTCAGGAGAATCTTGGAAGCATCTGTTAGTCAAAAACATTGAGAGAAAAAGCTGAATCATCTGTCCATGATCCCATGATAGATTAGAGTAAGAAGAAGGTAATAGTGGTAGTAGTAGCAGCAATAGATAATGGCTCATATTTTATAAGACTTTAAAAGATTTAAAGATGGCGGATAGCTCAGAAAAATCATACTGCTGCTACTAATAGTTCATATTACTCAATGCTTGGAGGTAAAGTGCTTTATATACATCATCTGCTTTTATCCTCACAATACCCATGTGAGGTAGTGCTATTGTAGTCTCCATGTTACAGATGAAGAAACTAAGGTTCAGAGATATTACTCACCCAGGCTCACATAGGTAGTATGTGCTAGTTTCAGGAAATATTCAATGCCTAAGCACCTCACATGATATGTGATATGAAAGTGCTTCATTGCCTGTATAGTCAGACTTCTTTCCTGTAGTTCTGTCTAGTCTCATACTGGTTTAGCCTAAGCCTTTTCTACAATGAATTAAAATTGTCCTCAATACCCTAGCTTCTTAAATTGTGGCTCATGACCCTATATGGGGTCATGTAACTGAATGTGGAGGTTGCAAAAAATTCAGCAACAATAAAAGGTTACGTATACCTATTTTATATATCTATATACCTAGGGTCGTGTTAAAATTTCTTGGGTGAAAAGGGGTCATGAGTGGAAAAAGTTTAAGCAACCCTGCTCAACACTAACCTCATGGAGAACAAGGCTAGGGAGCCTGGTTTAGGGAATTTGAGTTCATGCTAATGGACTTGGCTTTCCTCCAGAGAGCTTGCATCGACTTTGCCATCAGTGCTAAGCCGCTCACCCGCTACATGCCCCAGAACCGCCATACCTTTCAGTATCGTGTCTGGCACTTCGTGGTGTCCCCATCCTTCGAATATACCATCATGGCCATGATTGCCTTGAACACCGTGGTGCTGATGATGAAGGTGAGAGGAGTTTGGGACCCAGAAGCATAGAAGCTCCAGGGCTTGGACTTTTCAGCCACATAACTATTTTATATCATCCTAAACATTGGGAAGAATGTGCTTCCTTATTGCTAAGCTGCTGTTCTCTAACTAGTTTCCTACCATGGGATTCCTTATGCTTGGCCCAACAGTCTAACTTCTAGGTCTCTTGTAACCCACTAAGTCAAACTTCAAGGAAATAGGTGGCAATATAGTAATGGCCATAAGCCTCTTAAGACTGTTGTCACCAATAGGGATTGAGAAGAACTAATTCCCATTTAATGCCATAGGTGTCATTAAACAAGAAGGTTGCTAGAACTGCAACTTTATCTCTGGATAATGGCATATGTAATATTCAAATTAGAATCCTAGGTTCTTACCCTGGATCCTTCAGTTTGTACTAGGGAAGCCATAGTCAGACAGTCCTGTTGGCCATTCCTGGGGATTTGCACAGGACAGGGTATGGGGATATGCTTATGATCTGGGACATTCACTGAGTCAGCAAATAAATAAGCATTTAAGTAACTCCTATGTGCCAAGCAATGTGCTAAGCACTAGGAACACAAAGAAAGGTAAAAGACAGTCCCTGTCTTCAAGGAGCTTACAGTCCAATAGGGGAAACAAGATGCAAACAACTATGTACTAACAAGAGTATGTCCAGGATAAATAACAGAGGGTACTAACTTTAAATGGGAATCAGAAAAGACTTCTGGTAGAGGGTGAGATTTTAGTTGAGACTTGAAGGAAATCAGGAAACCAGAAGGCAGAGAGGAGGTGGGAGAGAATTCCAGGCATGGGGGACAGTCAGTGAAAATGTCCAGAGTTAGGAGATGGAGTGTCTTACCTGAGGAAAATTTGTTCTTCTATAGAAGCTAAAAGGCATCCACCCATGGAGATGAGAACTAGCCAGCCTTGATTGACAAATATTATTCTTCTCTCCATATAGTCTTGACTTCCTTTCTCTCCCTACTTCTCCCTGTGTGTGTGTCTCTCTCTTTCTGACAGTACTACTCTGCTCCCTGGACCTATGAACTGGCACTAAAGTATCTGAATATAGCCTTCACCATCGTGTTCTCCCTGGAGTGCATCCTCAAGATCATTGCTTTTGGCTTCTTGGTATGTCTCAGGGATTTTGTTCCCAGCATCAAGACTGCCCTTTTAGCATCCTCTGGTATATTAGTAACATTTGGTTTGGGTCTTAGTGCTTTTTCAGAAAGAGATACACATTTGCACATCTAAGCATAAACTGGTTTTAGTGCTCTAAAAACTGTGTCAAGGCATAAGATCAATTGAGAGTAAAAAGCCTAGTACTCAGGCTCTCCTATAACCAGCCATATTTCCAGTCCATGCTAATTATTTTTCTGAAAGCAAAAGAATACTGGCCATTGCTTTTCTCTTAAACAGTGGCTTATATGGAGGAGGAATCAGAGAAAGCAGAATTTAGACTTCCTGTCTCTGCATTAGAACTAAGATTTCACTTTCAAATTGTAAATTTTCATCAGATTTTTTTTTTTCCAACCAAGTGAGAAATGTGCATTTAACTGTGCTTTTGTTCAGGAACTACCCATCTGATAACCCTTAACAGTAGATAAGTAAAACTAATATTTTGGAACTAAAAATAATCTCAAAGGTGATCTAATCCAATCCTTTTATTTCATATGTAAGGCAGCCAAGGTCCATCATTGTTTTAACTTGGCCCCAAAGTCACCAGAATGCAAGTCTCCTAGCTCCCCGTTGAGTTTATGTGTGGTGCTTCTGATGGGTAGGAAAGGGGAGAAAGGTGAGAAGGTAGCATGGGGTTCTTTTGCACCAATTCTCCTTTTACATCTTCTCAACTATTAATTACACTTTTAAAGAACATCATGTTCTGCAATTCCTATTCTATCCAAAGCATCAGGGAGGCCTAGACTTTTGCCTGAGTGTCCTCTATGCCCCATACAACAGCCTTCCTTCTCCCTCTCACTGGCATCAGGGCTTGCAGTAGGTACAGTAAGACCAGCACATTGGAGATCATTAGGATGCAGACAAGCCCACTTGGCAGCCTTTTCACACTTATTTGGGGGTGTGAACTACAATTTCAAATTATATGTGTGTATGTCTTTTCCCTGTAAGAAGAAAAATATTATTCATTATCTGAATACGTGTTTGGCTCCAACTTGGCTCTGGACTGTGTTTTGGTAATTGTTCTGAAGAATGATTGTCATGATTTCCTTTGGTTTCCCAAATGGTTCTTTGTTTAAAAAATCATTAATTTGATAATTTGGGGTGGGGAATTGAGTGTTGCCCACACAGCTGGTTGTGATGTTGTTCATTGGACTCCCTTAGAATGCTGTGAGTGTTTTGAGACTGGGGAAATGAAAAGGGGATCACGAGAACCCAACAACAAAGATATGTTTATAGTACAGGCTAACACTGCAGAGCTGAAAGAGATAGAGGACCCAGCACCACAATAAGCAAAGTTTTTCAATTCATGATAATTACTTGCACATGGTCCTGACATTGTCTTTGGTTTAAGCTCCTAATTACTCACTGAATTATGTTGAACATACACTTATGGGCCTTGATCCCACCCTGAGCCTGCCTTCATTCTCCATCCCCTAAGGCTCTTATTCAAGATTCGAAAAGCATTTCCATGGTCATGATTTTCATAAAATGGAACCTTAGCAACCATTTCCAAGAGTTCAACTTCCTTGTTTTTCAAATGAGCAAACAGAGGCCCAGAGCAGTGAAATAACTTGCCCAAGCTGGGTCACATTGCTAATTATTAGCATAGCCACCTGTCCACCTTTCCTGATCAGTTAGGTACAATGAAAAGAGACACTGGATTTGTTTTTGGAGGAGCTCAATTCACATCCCATACCTGTTACTACCTGTTTGACTTTGAGCCAACTTTTCCACTACTCTTGGCCTCACTTTCAATATCCACATAATTAAGGATTTGGACTAGATGACTTCTGAGGTTTCTTTCCATTATAGATCTATCCTGCTCTGTGCTCCCATCTCATATCCCAAATGGAAACATTCAGGTCAAGGGGAAGATCTGGTGAAACATGCCGAGCTTTAAAACTTCATTAGTTCCCTATGAACTCCAGAATAAAATATAAACTATTCAGTTTTACATTTAAAGCTTTTTGTAGTCTGGCTCCAACCTATATTTCTAGAGTGATTTCACATCATTTCCTCTCACTCACTATGTCCCAGTCAAATTGGCCCACTTACTACATGTAGCCTAAAGACAGTTTTCTATTTCCCACCTCCTATGTCTTAGTACAGACTGTCTCCTATGCCTGCAATGCTTTTCCCTCACCTCTGCCTCCTTGAGCCTGTATTGAAGTCTCAGCTGAAGTGCTACCTCTTATTTGAAATTTCTTGGTCAATCAATAAGTATTCATTAAATGCTTATTCTGTGTCACACCTTGTTCTAGCCACTGAGGACCAAAGACAAGCGACCCTTCAAGGAGCTCACACTCTATCATAAAAGGAAACATATCCGTAACTAAGGATATATAAATATATGCAAAATAAAGACAATGCAAATTTATTTATACTTGCTGTTGGGATTGGGATTGGGGTTGGGGGAGGTAGACCAAGAAAGGCTTCATGTTGAAGGTGGACCCTGAGGAGAATTCTGAAGGAATCATGAGACCTTAAGGTAAAATGGAAATGCATCCTGGGCATGGAGATAGCTAGTACAAAGACCCAGAAAGGGAAGACGAAATGTCATGTTGTGGCAGAGCATGGGAAAGAGAGCATTGTATAATAAATTTGGAAAGTTAGAGTGGGCTAAAGTTGTGAAGGGCTTTAACAGACAAACAGCGGTTTGTATGAAATCCTAGAGTCAATTGGAAGCCATTAGAAGTGATTATGTAAGCGAGTTAGTGACACAGGTCAGATCTGTACTTTAGGAAATTCAATTTGGCACCCGTGGAGAAGAATGATCAGATAGAGGAGACAGTAGAGGCAGGGAGAACAGTTAAGAGATGTTTATGTCTAAGTGTCAGAGGCAGTATTCTCACCCAAATCTTCTACCTTCTGAGCCAATACTTTTTCCATTGTGCCAAGCTGCCTCCCATGAGACACATCCCACCCTTTGCTATGATAGCCAATCAAAGGGAGGGTTATCAAACACAACCCCACCACCTAACACTCCCCCCCCACACACCTCCATTCTTCCTGATGCCACAGTGTTCCCAACTTCCCACCTTCTTCCCAACGTTTTAGCTTGAAGGCACTTATAACTGCCACCTGGCTACCCATAGCAGTTGCTCAGGCTCCCTTGGGGAAATTTCCCACCATGTACCGAGTTTGAGAAATATACAGGATATCTAGTTTGAAATATCCAGTAGGCATTTAGAGATGCGCCAGTGGATCTCAGGAGAGAGCTTAAGGTTATATAAATTTTGGAATTATTTGCAGAGTGATGATAATTAAATCCATGGGCTCTAATGAGGTTACCAAATAACAAAATAGGGAGAAAAAAGATAAGAGGCCTGATGACATCTCAAGGTATACCCACAGTTAGGGGTCATGTCATGAATCCTGCAAAGGAGACCAAGGAGAAATGTCAAAGATCAGGAGAATCAAGAGAAAAAATAGAGTCACAAAAATCCAGAAAGAAAAGGAAACATGATTGATGGTGTCAAATGCTACAGAAAGATC
This sequence comes from Dromiciops gliroides, assembly GCF_019393635.1. NCBI lineage: Eukaryota > Metazoa > Chordata > Mammalia > Microbiotheria > Microbiotheriidae > Dromiciops > Dromiciops gliroides. The sequence goes on from NC_057864.1 coordinate 74,793,594, forward strand.
AGATCTCATGGCTGTAAAGTCAGCCTTTCTTAGGTGCTTGCTGTATGCTAGGTATTGAGAAAGCTGTTTTCAGTTTAGTCCTGATGTCAGAAGCCAGATTACAAGGGGTTAAAAAGTAAGTGAGAAAAAGAAGGAGGAGGAGGAGGAGGAGGAGAAGAAAGAAAGAAAGAAAGAAAGAAAGAAAGAAAGAAAGAAAGAAAGAAAGAAAGAAAGAAAGAAAGAAAGAAAGAAAGAAAGAAAGAAAGGAAGAAAGGAAGAAAGGAAGAAAGGAAGAAAGGAAGAAAGGAAGGAAGAAAGAAAGAAAGAAAGAGGAGCAATACAGGCAGATAGCAAGTTGCAGAATGAGACATATATTTTTGGACATGGAGGAAACAGGAATATGTTTTGTTTGATCATGCATATTTGTCTTTTTTTTTAATTGAGGGCTTTGGGGAAAAGAGAAAATACATTCTTATCAACAAAAAAAGTTGGGGGGGGATGAAATTTGGATGAGAAAGGGAAGAGAAATAAAGGATGGCTTTTTGAAGGGATTGTAGATTCTATTGAGTAAAAAAACACTCAACAATTTCACTTCCTGGTAGTAGGGCATGAGTTTTTTCAGCACTGAAATCCACCTACTTTGGTAGCTACATTGATAAGACTAACTGAACATTTATTGTCAAGCAATTATTATTTATAAGCCTGGCCTATCAGCCAGAATATAAATAAGATTTTTTTTTAGTGAAATGGTTAGGGATATGAATTTACTCTAGTGTGTGATCACTATATAAGCACAAAACCTATATAGTTTTATATATTTGCCTTTTTTTAAACCGATTTTTTTTTAAAAACCTGCTTTTTAAAAGAAACTCCTTCAGTGGAGAGAGTATTTTGAAAACAGGTGTGATTTTGTTGGCCAAAATGATGTACTTCTGTCACCCAGAAAAACTCTTATTTGCACACTTTAAAAACTTGGAAACAGAATTTTCTAACTCATTTAAAAATCTTCCAAATGAGTTTTTGTGTTTTTTTTTTTAACCCATTTGTTTAAAAAAAAAAAAAAAAGCAAAAATGAAATGTTTTCTGAATAGTTTGCCAGAGCGACTGTTCAACACAGGGAGAAGATGCAATTTACCACTTGAATTTCAACCAAAATTTTTGTATAATTGGTGGATGGGATTGAAAGAGTATCATGAATTAATGACAGGAGCCAATGATATATTTTTTTCCATTTGGCTCTCTTTTTGGGCTGTATCACTTTTCAGCTATTACAGCCATTAAAACTAAATATTGAAATAAACTAAACTGAGAACATAACCTTGAATTGCTGTATCACAGTGTTACCAAGATTTTAACAAATATGATCCATAAACATGGTTAATATGGAAAATTGTTTTGCATTACTTCACATTTATAATAAGCATCGTATTGCTTGCTGTCTTAATGGGGAAAGAGAAGGGCTTGAGGGAAGGAAAGAATTTGGAACTGAAAATAAATTTTTAACAATTAAATTAAAATAAAATAATGAAGCATTTATAATCATATTCCTTTCACTAAAAATGTCATTAAATTTTCTAGTAAGAGCAAAAAGGGTTTTGGACTTTTAGTAAATAAAAGAAAAATCATTTAAAGTATTTTATTTCCCCTTTATCTTGTCTTTTAAAATTTTCTTTTTGTGTTTTATAAGGTACAGTATATATTAGTATAATAGTATATGGATAAAATTTATAAATAGATATATAAATATAGGGACATTCTAACTTAAAACAAAAAATCATAGGCATATACAATCAAAAAGACTTTGGAGGCCAATTCCCCCAAGTTCTATAGATAGATTTCAGGGAGCCCATGGAGGAATTGTCTTTATTTTTAGTAACCTTAGTCTTTCTGTATTATCCCATATATTTTATTTTGCGCCTTTGAAAATGTGATTCTGAGAAGGGATCCATGGACTTGCTTTAGCACACTGTTGAAGAGATTCAAGTTGACAAAAAAAGTTGAGGACCCTTGCTGTAGAGAATGGGAAAATGGAAATGTATTTTTCCAAGGTTTTACTGTATAAGTTAGATTACTTGAAAACTAAAGACCAAGTAAGATTTGACCTCAGCACTATCTCATAGAGGATAAAAAAAAAAAAACCTACTTAAGCACTAAGTTATATGACTCCCTGTTTATACATAGTACCTTATCATGCAGGGAGTGGTTTAAGTACCTATCTTGTCAACCCCAGCATGTCAAAAGAGATTAGACCTGTTTTGGTTTAAGAGATCAGATCTAGGAAGAATGAACAGAAGTTGCAGAAAACCAAATTTCAGTTTGATATAAGGGAGAACTTAACAAATAGGGCCCTGCAAAAGTGAAATGGACTGCCTCCAGAGGTGATGGGTTATTCATTATTGGAAAACTTTAAGATGAGGCTCAATGACCACTTGTTTCCTCTTTTGTAAAGGGGATTCCTATGCACATCCAGGTCAGACTAGATGGACTCTGAAGTCTCTTTGGCCTCAGATTCTGTGATTTTCCATGGGACATTATGTTCATAAATCCCATTTCTAATACAAACTCAACATAAACCATTCTGAGAATACCAAAAAAAAGAAATAGTAGCTTCATTGGCAAAATGGCACATGTTGCAGCTAGTGAAAGAGAAATGGGAGTTCTGGTTGAAAATAATACAATATAAAAAATAATCCAATATAAGTAAAAGTGTGACTTTGTGTATCAAATGACATCATTTAATGCTACATGCAAATTTGAAGAAAGGTAAATAGAGGTCTTTCCCTCATTCCTTTTATCTATTTTCTTGACCTTGGTCATTTGGCAGAATTATTTCCGAGACACCTGGAACATCTTTGATTTCATCACGGTAATTGGTAGCATCACAGAAATTATCCTGACAGACAGCAAGGTGAGTATCCTGAATCTAATAACAAAACCCTGTCCTCCCAATTATCCATTCCAACCTGGAAGCATTTTTTTTTTTAATTTAACTCACTTAGAACATAAAATGTCATGGATCCATTTCTTTTTTGTTTGGTTTTGGTTTTGGTTTTGTTTGTTTTGGGGGGCAGGGCAATGAGGATTAAGTGACTTGACCTGGGTCACACAGCTAGTAAGTGTCAAGTGTCTGAGCCCGGATTTGAACTCAGGTCCTCCTGGATCCAGGGACGTTGCTTTATCCACTGTGCCACCTAGCTGCCCCATGGATCCATTTCTAATACTCATAGTGTCAATGCTAGTGTCAGTGTTAGGTGATTAGGTGGCTCTGTGGATAGAGCACTGGACCAGGAGACAGAAAGACCTGAGGTCAAATCCAGCCTCAGATACTTACTAGCTGCGTGACTCTTGGCAAGTCACTTAACTTCTATTGCCTCGGTTTCTTCATCTGTAAAATAATAATAATAATAATATTTACTTTTCAGGATTGTTTTGAGAATGAAATGAAGTAACATGTAAAATACTTTGCAAATTGTAAAATGCTTAGCACAGTATCTGGTATATAGTAAACACTATGCAAATGTTAGCTATTATCATGATTATGTTCATGTTTATTGAGTGCCATTGACCTCACTCCCAAGCTGTCAATTCTTCACATCACTAAGAGTGTTAGTCCATTCCTATAACAAGTAGGGCAGTTACATAATGTAGTGTTAGCAGTAAGATGTGTTACTACCAAATCAAACAAGTTCTTACAAAACCCCTATAGTGGGCCCAGGATTGATTATACTTAGTCCTAGAAGATTCAAAGGAGAGAATATATGGACCATGTCATGAAGAAGTATATGACCTAATTAGAGAGACAACAAGTAGTCAATAATACAAAGTGATATTTATTTCAGGGTAACATTATATAGCTCCATTGAAAAATATATGTAAAAGCTTTATCTCATTGTGATTTCTTCTAATGATGTCAAGATGTCATTTGTACCCAATATGTATACAATTCTTAATGTATACCAAGAAAAAAATTGAACTTGAATCTAGAAGTCAAATAAAATCAATGCTTCAAGGCCATACTTAGAAATATTTTTGTCTTCTCCAGACATGACATATTCTGCCTACCGCTATGAAAGAAAACACTAAACTTGTGTGTATTGAGACTTACTGGCATCCTGAAATGAAAATTCAATGGAAAAAATACATCTAAATCAGTTAGCCTCTTCATGGTGCCAGGTTTAACAAATAATTTTGCAACACTAAAATGGACAGCAGTGGATTTAGGAAGTATCTAATAAAAAATTCATACAATATTAACAAAACAGGATTCATCACCCCAAAGCAGCTATAGAAAAGTTAATACTCTCTTGTCGAAAAAGAAAAAGAGGATTCTTCATACCACATGATAATATAATAAACTTACAGAGACACTTCTTGAACAGATACCACTTCCCAAGCAATGATATAGGCTGTCAATAGATTCTTGCCACTGCACTGTACTTATCAAATGTAACCCATATTTATTTACCTCTAAATGGAACATCAGAAATGGTAAAGGTTCGAGAATGAAATAAAAACGCCCTGAGTGGGCGGCATCCACATGAACACAACCAATGGTATGCTCACCAGAAAACATCAAAGAAATGAAAATGTCCTGTGTATTTTTTAAATTAATTAATTAATTGATTTAAGTTTTCAACCTTTGTTTAGATAAGATTTCCAATTTCAAATTTTTCTCCCTCCCTCCCCCCTCCCCTAGACAGCAGGTAATCTGATATATAACATTAAGCATATTTCTGCATTTGTCATGTTATACAAGAAGAATCAGAGCAAGAAGGAAAAACCTCCAAAAAGAAAAACAACAGCACCAAAAACAAAAGAGATAGTATGGTCCAATCAGAGTCCATATTCCATAGTTTCTTTCTTTTTTTTCTGGATTTGGAGAGCCTTTTCCATCATGAGTCTTTTGGAACTTTCTTGTACCATTGCATTGGTGAGAAGAATCTAGTCTATCACAGTTGATCAACACACAATGTTGATGATACTGTGCACAATGTTCTCCTGGTTCTGCTCATCTCACTCATCATCAGCCCATGCAAGAGCCTCCAGGTTTCTCTGAACTCCTCCTTCTCATCGTTTCTTACAGCACAATAGTATTCTATTACATTCATATACTGTGGATTTTTTTTAAGGAACAGTGACTTAGGAGAGCAATGCAAGATTAACTCATTGCCACCAGAAGTTATAAAAGATTATCCCTAAGGACCCAATATTTACTGATCAATGCTGATCTTGCAAGAAAATGATAGAAATTATATAACATATTGTTTTAGGTTGCAATGTTTTTTTCATTGTTTTTAGTTGTATTCAACTATTTGTGACCCCTTTTGGGGTTTTCTTGGCAAAGGTGCTGGAGTGCTTTGCCATTTTCTTTAGCTCACTTTACAGAGGAGGAAACTGAGGCAAATAAGGTTAAGTGACTTGCCCATGATCACACAGCTGGTAATGGTTTGAGGCTAGATTTGAACCCAGGTCTTCCTAACACCAGGTCTGGCACTCTATGTACCTCAACCCCTAGCAAGATTTAACACCTCTCCAATACCTATAAATATACAATCAAGGGGCAAGAATTATACACCAAAATCTAGCTATCCTTCATAAACTACCCTGATAAATCTCCATATAAATAAAAACTCATAATTATTTTAGAGAATTTACAAATAAACTATTGGAACTGGAAACCTGTCAAGCAAAACTGTATCCACAATAGCCCTGATGTAACACTGACCAATAAAAAATTTAAAACATTATTTTAATAAATGTGGCCATGTTGAATACTCATAACCTATTATCTATATGGAATGAAAAACTTTCAAAATAGCAATACTACCAGAAGAAATTAAAACTATGTGGGAAGAGAATGAATTACATATCTCTGTTGTACTGCTACACGGGTTATCTCACATATGCTTTCTGTGAGCCTACAGAGATGAATATACAGTCCAACATTTTCATTCGGTTAGCCAAAGCAATCTTTCTGTTCACCTACACAACAGTCCCTTACTCGTGAAGCATAAAAGATCAATGGTAGGATAGTGGTGTCCCAGAACTTTTTCTCTTTAAATTTCTCTTCCATAAAATATAAAATGAGAATTGAAAATGATTGATAATTAATGAACATTAAGATGATGATTTGAAGTTTTTGAAGCCCTTTGTATATATGTGATCTCATTTCAGTCTCTCAACAACCATGTATGGTAGATACAATGGGTATTATTTTCTTCATCTACGAATAAGAAAGCTGAGGCTCAGAGAGATTCAATGAATTGGTCATCATCCCTAGGTATCAGAGATGGGGACCAGGTGTAGGAAAGATTTTTCCATTTTGCCCCCATTCCATCATTCCATTTTCATCCCATTATTCCATTTTGCCCCCATGGCAGCTAGAGGCAGGGTTTTGAGAAGATGGATAGAAATGATGCTTGATTCCAAGATTAGTTCAGTGCTGTGAATACTGGTACTTAGTAATTTCTAAATGGTCATCAGGTCAATAATTATTTCCACCTTTGTCTACCAGCTGGTGAACACCAGTGGCTTCAACATGAGTTTTCTAAAGCTCTTCCGAGCAGCCCGTCTCATCAAGCTCCTCCGACAGGGTTATACCATCCGCATTTTGCTGTGGACTTTTGTTCAATCTTTTAAGGTAAGAAGCACTTGTCTTTTTTTTTTTTCTTTGATTTGGAATGTTCATGGAAACCAATCCACTGAATGCAGTGTGGCAAAATAAATAAATAAACAAACAAACAAATGAATGAATGAATAAATAAGTAAATAAATGAATGAATAAATAAATGAATAAATAAAAAGTGGTGTCGTTCGGCATCCTTGGGTTTCCCTTCTGTGTTCTTTAGTGTTTTTTTTAACTTGTACTTTGAGAATAGAGGAATTGAATATTTGTCAAAAACACTATGTAAATTTAGTATAAAACTTTTATTATCACTTTTAACAATCAGGTGTGCTATAGGTTAGGTCATCTCCAATGAAGTGCAATCACATATTAGAAAAACACAATAAAACACGTTCACTCTTGTGAGTTGGTCTGTGCACCCCCAATTCCCCCTGTGGTAAAGGAAGAGGTAAGATGAACTCTGTTATGGTTTAGATCATTTATTCTAAATAGCAACGAGCCAGTTGTATAAATTTTAACAATCAGGCACCTGAAGCTGCCTTCTTTTACTTTTTATGATTTTTATTTCCTCTGCCAGATTCCAAAAAACTTTATCTCCTTAGTATTAGCAAGGTCACTTGAGTCACTCCAAACTTGGCCTCCCCATTGTCATTGTAACTGGAAGATTTCCCTGATTTTCCTGGCTAACTGGATATGCCAGCATCATGCTGAATATTGAACTCTATTTTTTTTCAGTAATGCTACACTATGAAAACTTCCCCAGTTTAGCACTTTCAGCCTGGAGTCAAGAAAATTCATCTTCCTGAGTTCAAATCTGACTTCAGACACTTACTAAGTATGTGCTCCTGAGCAACATGCTTAACCCCATTTGCCTCCATTTCCTCATCTGTAAAATGAGCTGGAGAAGGAAATGGAAAACCACTGCAGTATCTTTACCAAGAAAACACCAGATGGGGTCCAGACTGACTAGACTAAAAAGTAATTAATAAAAACAACCACTTGCATGTGGTATAGAGTTGATCAGAGCTGGAGAGAAGAGAGATCTTGGTCTTCTGGTTATACAAATGGCCCTTTAATCCAAGGGTAATGGGTATTACCTTTATTCCTCTCACAGGGTACAAAACAGATACTAATAAGTAATTTTCAGGAATGTAGATTTGAATTCAACTTAAGGAAAAACTTCCTAATGTTTAAAAATGTAATAGTTGCTTGAAGAGATAGGCCTGGAAGTCTTTTAAGTAGAAATTGGGTGACCATCTCTTGGGATATTGTAGGTACAATTCATACCTTAGATGCATATTAGATTAGCTAAGCTTTGGTACTCCCCATTTGGGAATTCTACAAATGCTCACATCTGATGCTTTAGCTGAGAAATAAAGCAGAAGTTCCTATAGAGGACTAACATTCACAGTTCCTTTTGAATAAAAGGTATATTTTCATACAAATGTCTCCAGAAACCTGAGCAACTGCCATTCTTCAACCACTTGATCTTTCCTGTGTTGATGGGCAGACCAAACTCCTTTGAATGATTACAGATATTTTCCAAGAGGCTCTGTAATATCCTAGGGCTTGATAAAGTCAGCACAATGCCATCTGCAAACAGGAACATCTAGAGGACCTCACTATTCAGAGGTATACTTCTTCAATTTGGGCTCTTAATTGGATCTCCTCCATTCAAATAATTTGACAAGTAGAGCAATTAGGTACATGGTATACAGTAGCAAGGGAACATAGCACCATAGTGTTTGATAAATCCAAAGGCCTCCACAAAAACTACAAGAAATACTGAAAAATAATATGGCGGAAAGTAGGTGTAGACCAACATTTCCTACCATATACTACTATGAACTCCAAATGGATATGTGAGATATATATATATATATATATATATATATATATATATATATATATATATATATATATATATATATGTATATATATATATATATGTATATATGTATATATGTATGTATATGTATGTATATGTATATATGTATATGTATGTATGTGTGTGTATGATTGTATCCATCCATCCATTTATGACATCATAAGAGGGCAAGTCATTTAATCCTCCTTGCCTCAGTTTTCTCATCTGTAAAATGAGCTAGAGAAGGAAATGACAGACTACTACAGTATCTTTGCCAAGAAAACCCCAAACGGAGTCACAAAGAATTGGATATGACTGAAAAAATGACTCAACAACAAAAATGACAATATGACTCCCCACATCCAGTATCCTATTCTCCCCATTCCCAAACCAATCACTGATAAATCTCACTCCCTCTCTCCTCTCCCTCACCTTCCAATTGAAAACTATTTATACCCCAGTGGCAGTAGAAAGCCACCCACAATTTTAGTTGGTAGAAGTAGCTAGATGGCACAGTGAATAGATTATTTGACTTATATTCAGAAAGATGAGTTCAAAACCAACCTCAGACACTTACTACCTGTGTAACCCTGGGCAAATCAATAACTGTTGTCTGCCTCCATTTTTTTAAATCTGTAAAATGGGGATAATAATAGCTTTCCAGGGTTGTTGTGAGCCTCAAAGGACATAATATGTATGAGTTACTTTGCCAACCTTAAAGGGCTATATAAATAGTCACTGTTGTTGTTACAACTATCTTACTCTTGGATGGGGAAGAGATTGATTCATTCAGAAGCACTGCATAGTTTCACACTGCACAGAATTCTGTGCCATGGAATTTGTAGCAAGGTTTGATGGTGGTTGGTGGTAAATAATTTTTTTAGGAAATAGCTTTGGAATAGTGACAAAAGTGAACTTCAGGAATTTTAGACCAGACAATAATGCAAAACCAGTGCAGACCTGAAATTGCTGAAGGATAAAAGAACATTTTTGGGATCTGACTTGCAAATACACACAATTGCTGTTTCATTTTGCTTCCAGTTCTCACTAAAAAGTTACTCTTTGGAGAGAGTCCCAGAAAAAAAAAAGATTTGGAAATGAAGGCCAGATGTTTGGTCTGCAATTTGTATAACAATACTTGGGGTATAGTGATAGATAGTGGGATGTAAATGTCCATGCACATTAAGTTCTCTTTCTCCCTCAATTCTCATAGAGGTAGGGGCCATGGAGGTCTTTCCTATGAGTTGGTACATTATAATTATGGGAAGCTTGGCATGCAATAGCCGCTCCATCTGTGTGGGGCAGATAGGTGGCACAGTGGATAAAGCACTGGGCCTGGACTCAGGAGGACCTGACTTCAAAGTTGGCCTCACTTGCTTGACACTTGCTTGACACTTACTAGCTGTGTGACCTTGGGCAAGTCACTTAACCCTCATTGCCCTACAAAGCAAGGAAGGAAGGAAGGAAGGAAGAAAAAGAAAGAAAGAAAGAAAGAAAGAAAGAAAGAAAGAAAGAAAGAAAGAAAGAAAGAAAGAAAGCAAGCCAATATGAAGCTGCAAATCTGAGAAGGTCCAGAGAAGACAGTGTTTTTGACCTTACAAATAATCGAGGGTTCAGGTACAGCCAGCTGCTTCAAGATGTGATAGAGAAAAGTACCACCTCTTAAATGAATAACTATTATCTCTCTTTTTGTTGCAGGCCCTCCCCTATGTATGTCTATTGATTGCTATGCTTTTCTTCATTTATGCCATCATTGGGATGCAGGTAAGCAGATGTTTCTTTGGGCCAGTTGTGGAGGGAAACACGATAGGAGGCTTCTCCCCTTAATGGAACAACCACTTAGTGGGAAAAGCATGGAGGGATAGATAATAGATCAAGTCAAAGAGCCCTGGGGCTTGGAAAAGCCCTGAAGGGCCCAGTTGCGCTGTATCCTTAGGAATCCCCAGGGACAGCTAGGTGGCACCGTGAAGAGATCCCAGGCCATGGATTCAGGAGGACCTGAGTTCAAATCCAACCTCAGACACTTGACACTAGCTATGTGACCTTGGGAAAGTCACTAAACCCTCATTGCCCCCCCCCAATAAAAGAAAAGAATTCCCCAACATATTCCAATATTTTATTGCTGGGCTGGTCCTTCTATACTTGCCAATACTTGCCATTTCCTACAGAGCACAATCAATTTCCCATCACCCTGGGGTAAGGCAATGACAAAGATAAAAATGTAGCATTTGCTTTTAAGTCCATAGAAACTCCTAGTATAATGCAACTCAATTGGACAAATAGCTATTAAGTAATGGCTCTATCCAAGGTACTGGGCAAGGCATTGGCGATACAGAGGCAAAAATAAACTAGGTTCTGCCTTCAAGGATCCCATATTCTCCTGGATACAATGTGTACTCAGTTATACACAAGTGTGGACAAAATAATAAAAAAGTAATCTCAAGAACAAAAGAAAACTCACAGCCAAGAAGATAGGAAGGACATCACGTAAGAGAAGTCACCAGAACTTTTATATGAAAGAAGATATTCTAAGAAGGGAAAGTGAGGATGAAACAACCATTTTTGCAAAGGCACAAAAGTAGAAGATAACATATTGTATACAGAGAGCAAGTCAACTTAACTGAAATTGCAAGTACATGAGAGAATAACATGAAATAAGACTGGAAAGGTAGGCGGGACTTAGGTTATAGAAGGATTTGAATGCTGATTTTCTCCTATAGGCAATAGATAGCCACTAAAGTTTTTGAGTAGTAAAGTCACATAGTCATGTTGGAGGAGGAGTGGATAAAGCACCGGTCCTGGATTCAGGAACACCTGAGTTCAAATCTGGCCTCAGACACTTGACACTAGCTGTGTGACCCTGGGCAAGTCACTTAACCCTCATTGCCCTGCAAAAACAAAACAAAACAAAACAAAACAAAAACAGTCATGTCGGAGGGATCTAAGAGGCCAAGAATGAATCTGTATCATTGACCAAGGTTAGGAGATTCTAGGGCTCTTCTCAGTGCTTGACTAAAGACTGAGGATATGTGAACAAACTGAAGCTCAGTCTGACAGCTAGGTCATGATGAGCTAAGTTTACCACTTTGACCTCATGAGGTTCGAGATTTAGAATTTCAGAAGGCATTGAATTAAGCCCCCTCAATTTATATATGAGAACACTGAAATCAGAATGGAAAAGGCCATAAATGAGTGAGTAGCATAGGTAGAATTGGAACCCACCATTCATTCCACTGCACTATGAAAGCCTCCCCAGTTTAGGATTTTCAGCTTCTGCCAGGAAATTTCTGGGAAGAAACAAATGTCACACTCCCAGCTAATCTACATTCAGGTGTATATTATGTTGGACAGTTCTGAACTTTACAAACCCTTCTCATTTCCAGGTTTAGAAGAATTTTAATTTAGATGTTTTTGTTGGTATCTGGCATACTGATTAGGGGATCAAATTGAACTTTTTCTAGTACTATAGACATTGTTGATGATGAACATCTCCTGGTCTAGACTTTTAGTCTCCAGATGCCTTCTGATTAGGCCCAGCTTGTTAGATTCAAAGGGCATCATAATTGTTCCAATTGAGGTGACTCTTTGAAGCAAAACCCCTCTGACTTAGAGATATTGTGACTGATTACCCAGCAGAGAACCTCAGCCAAGTAACAACCTCCTGCAGTCAAGCAGTCTGGCTGCAGTTGAACCAAGAGCCGTCTTCTCAGTAGCACTAGCCATCTGGAGCAGCCAGACCTAGTGAATATTCGATCTTGTTCAAAGCTTCTCTGAGAATGGTGTCTGTACCTCTTAATTTCTTTCTCTCTCTAAGTGATTACACTTTGTTCTCCAAAGTGTGGTAAAAAAAATAAAATAGAACTGTCCAATGGTGGAAAAGGCTGCCCCAGTAGTGAACTCCCATTCATTAGAAGAATTAAAAAAGAACGTGGATGACCATCTGTCAAGGAAACTATATAAGGCGTTTCCCACTATTTGGGAGGTTGGGCTAACTGACCTCAAAGGTCCTTATCAGCTCTATTATTATAGAATTATAGAAAGAGAACTTTCTTGAACTCTTAAATATAGAGCTGGCTGTATCATCTTATTGACAGGACTGAAAAGATGCGGGCTTTTGTATCTTTTTTGTCTTTCATGTGAATAAATTTTATGTCATCTCATATTCAGAACAATTGTAAGAAATGTGCAGCTCTTCTTTCTTTTTTCTTCTCTTACTTCCTCCCTCCCTTCCTTTCTCCATTCCTTTCTTCTTTCCTTTTTCTTTCCTCTTTTCCTTCCCTCCTTCCTTCCTTAATTTTTTCCATTGTTCTCTTTATTTTCCCTTTCTCTTTCATTCTCTGTTCTCTCCTTCTCCCTTGCAAATATTAATTACTATCAGGTCAATTTGTATACTTCCTATCCTTCTAGACTCTATCAGACAGGAAGACCAGCTCCATCCTCCATAGGAACTTTTTTTTTTCAAAACTTGAAGAGCAGCATTGGTATCCCTTTGCACTTAGTTGACCATTCTTGTCTCAATTTATGACAGAGAATTTGGTAGCTTGGACCTACTATGTTCCTTAGTATTTAGTGTCATTTAGACACCTGAGGCTGGCACCCTGGGAGCCATCTTAATGAATAAGTAAAAGGTTCTCTGCAAAACAAATTAAAAGGAGAAAAACAGTAGGCCTTGGGGAATAAAAATCATAGCTAGTTGACATCTTCAAGATGCAATTTTGGACTATGAAATGCTTCTTGGAAGCAGTGAGTTTCAAAGAAGCATTTCAGTTTTGGTGTAAAGGCCAGGGAGTCTCACCAGCTGAACCAGGATTTACCACAGTTGTCCTCATGTTCCACCCTAGGCCCAAGTCCTGTGGTTCCTCATTTTGGAATCTTCACTGGGATAAATGGCTTCAGCAACTGCTGAGCCAAAGAGCATTTGAAACTAACATCAATCAATTACATCATGGTTCTTCAATAGCAACTACTGGTGGCAAATCTTCTGCATAATTATTCACCCAGAATCCTCCACCCCTCATCAGGGAAAGTCAAGGGGCTAACATGAAAATTTAGATTCAGGGTTGGGGTGAGAGAAGAGTATAATGATCAAGGATATAACCAAGCCATTAGGAAAAGTCCTAATATAATCAAGAAATATTATGAAGTAAAAAAAAAAATCCCAAGATAAGCTTCCAAAATGTGAGTATAAGAGTATATAATTTTGTAATAACTCTAGAAATAAAGTATGAAATGGTCACAAGAACTATGAAAATAGTTGGAAGGCTTGAAAAAGCAACTGAAGGAAGAGATAAAGAGTGGAATAGATAGCCTGGAGCAAAAACTGGAAAACCTAGAAAAGTAGTGAATACTCTTTAAAAAATGGAGGAAATATAACTGAAATATTCAATGATACAATAAAAATATTAGAGCAAAGTCAAAAGATAGAGAAATTAGATGACTATGTGAATTTTTGACTGTCATAAACAACTGACCTGAAATACAGGTATTAGAGTTAAACAGTTAAAAATATAATAAACAAATGAACTCACAACTGATTACCATGTTTTGAGAAATTCTGAAAGAAAAATGTTTCCAAGTTAGAAGTCCTTTGTCTATGATTTCGTTTGGCCCTTGCCATCCCTTTGTCCTTCTTCAATTAACAATTTTTTTCTTCCTTCCATACAGTTTTGGAATATAGATATTATTAAAAATGTGAGGTAGAATAAGAAGTAATAAAGGGAAGAAAAAACAGGAAAAGAGCCTTAATGATAGCAAAAATAAACATTTTCTTAATAGGTCACCTTAGAATAGGTACAAAGTAAGCTGATGTAGGAGAAAGGGTACTATAAAAAAAGGTCTGAATTCAAGTCCTAACTTGGATACTTTCTGATGCTGTGACTTAAGGGGGAATTATTTAACCTCCCTAAGCCTTTGTTTTCCCATCTATAAAAGGGAGATAATAACATTTGCATTAAGTACCCCACAGATTTGTTATGAAGAAAGTGCCTTGTAAACCCTGTCATTACCTAACTACAAACTGGTATTATAAAGAACATTAAATGAAAATTGTGTGATAACTTATATCTATGCTTTCATAATGGTTTTTTTGGTAGGGCAATGGGGGTTAAGTGACTTGCCCAAGGGTCACACAGTGAGTAAATGTCAAGTGTCTGAGGCTGGACTTGAACTCAGGTCCTTCTGAATCCAGGGCCAGTGCTTTATCACTGCACCACCTAGCTGCCCCTAATGCTTTCATAATGTTTTAAACATTTGGATATAGCATTTGGTGAAGTCCAAGTGGAGAAAAGTGATCTAGGCTTAAAGAGTGATATGGGGCAGCTAGATGGTGCAGTGGATAAAGCACTGGCCTTGGATTCAGGAGGACCTGAGTTCAAATCTGACCTCAGACACTTGACATTAGCTGTGTGACCCTGGGCAAGTCACTTAACCCTCATTGCCCTGCAAAAAAAAAAAAGAATTAAGAGTGATATGTAGGGGATAGCTAGGTGGCTCAGTGGATAAGGCTCCGGCCCTAGATTCAGAAGGACCTGAGTTCAAATCTGGCCTCAGACACTTGACACTTACTAGCTGTGTGACCCTGGGCAAGTCACTTAACTCTCATTGCCCGGCAAAAACAAACAAACAAACAAAACCAAATTAAAGAGTGATATGTGAAAAGAAAAAAATGGATTGGAGGAAAAAGAACATATCATATATGATTCTGAGTCAAGGGAGTAAGAAAAGGAACAAGAAATTCTAAACTGTAGATATGAATAGAGTTATATGCCAATGCCATTACAGGCAATACTCTCTCCTAGCTAATTGGATTTAGAAATTCATTTTTTAATTATTTGTCTATTTTGAAGCCCCTCCCCTAATTCTCATCCTTCTCTATTCCCTTTGTAGAAATTCTTATTCCTTCCCCAGTATTGTCTAGCTTACCACCTCCAAGGCCCTTGTGGGACAAATAGTATTTTTATTTTGCAAAACAAGGTTCAGAACAAATTCTCTAAGCAGTTGTCAGTGGGAGTTAATTTGAGCAAAATAACTGGGGGTAGAAATTGTTCTTCATTTACACATTTAAAAAACTGTTAGGGTAAAAGCGTGTTTCATTTTGCATACTTTAGATAAACTGAGAGCACATTTAATGTATGTCAGAGTGCAACAAAATGGTCTTTATTGACTGGGAAACTAAGGAAAAGGAAACTAGAAAGTTTCTATCTCTACAGACATGGGCCTTTGTTGAACTTATAGACATGTTTTGGTGGGAAGAAACCACTTTTCAAAATGATGTATGATTGTGGTTTCTTATCCTAAGCATCAGCTACTAAACAGATTGACTTGCACCCTGAAAATCTCTGCTTGAGAAAATGAGATGCAGCTCAATGTTCTAGCTTATCAATATATTTTTGAATTTGGACTCTGTCATCCAGGTAATTAGCTATTTTTCCTGTATCATCTATAAATCTGATGATCATGTTATCTATGTTTTTACCCAAGTCCTTGATCAGAATATAAAACAGTGAAAGGCCCAGTACAGATTCATGTGCCCATCCACAGTAGACTTCTGACTAAGTTGTCATAACACCTTGAATGACTATGCTATCATTTAGTGAATTCCAAATCCATATACCTGTGCTAGCTTTTAGCCTGCGTCTCTCCAACTTGTCCATGAGAAGAATATGAGATATTTTCTTGCATGTTTTGCTAAGACTCTAGGTAAAGTATATATGTATTATTCCTCTGTCCTAATAGTCTAGCAACACTGTCAAAAAAAGAAAATGAGTTTAATGTGGCATGCTCCATTCTTGGTAAAGTCATGTTGAATCTCTCTGTTCAGTCCTTTTTTCATCCTAAATGTTCACTGATGATCATTTTAATAATATATTGTAGAATGGCCCAAGATCGTGCTTACTGGCTTAACATTTTCAGAATCTATTAATTTAAAAAATTTCTATCACATATATCCATCTTTAGACCCACAGGACATCTTCAGTTTGCCATTATAGATAGGACTCAGTAACCACATTTACCAGTTCTTTCAGTACCTTAGGACCTAGTTTATCTGGGTCAGATGACTTGAACTTGTCACAGTCAGATTGACATTCTGTAGCAGTCTACTTACCTATCCTGCTATTTGCTAATTTTCCATTGTTTTCGATCAAAAGATTATTTCTCCTTAGCATGTAAAACACAAGCAAAATGAAAACTATATATCTCTATCTTTTATCCAATGTAAATCATTATCCCACCCAACCTTAACTGTAGCATTCTCCACTCTTTGATGATTCTCTTTTTCCCCAATACAGCTTAAAAATACCAAAGGTAAAAGCCATGGTTTCATTATTCTTCACCTTCCTCACCAGTCTAAATTCATTCTAAGGTTTGTCCCTCCTGACTGTTCTGACATGATTATGCCATGGTTTTTTTATTTATTTTATGTTACATGCCCTTTGAGCTTAAGGTTCTTGGTGACTTCTCTATGTGTTTTCATAGTTCTCTTTAGGTAATTTCTCAACTCTTACTCCTCAAATAAATTGGTTTTCACGGTGTCCGCAATTTTATATTTGAGAGCTCTTTAACTCTCCAGGTCTGACTTTTTCCGTATGATTATAGTGCATGGGATCCTTCCTTTCTCTGAACCCTTTGAAACCTCCTCTATATATTAGACTATATCCAACTTTCCTCTCCTCTACCACAAACTTTAGGAGAAAGTAGTCACTGCCAACTCCCTTATCATTCCCACCCCAACAACTGAATCTTCTACCAGTGAAATTATAAAGTTGAGCCTGGATGAGGCTAATGCAATTGTCAGTGAGAATAACTCAGAAGTCTCCCTTGACATTAAGGATTACTAAAGGCCAGCAATTCAAATAGGCTGAAAAAACTGCTAATTTATTTTTTAAAGGTATAATAAGTCATAAAAATGAGTAATGGTCAATTTTATTATTAATTGGGTTTACATGGCCTAAAATATATGGAAAAAGAAGAGGTGTATAGTTTTCTCCCCCTTTTCTGCCAGAATTATCCAGATGTTGTCAGCTTTCTCCATCCTTTTAGCTTTGGTGATTAGAACAGGAAAGGATATTTTGCTGGTGAGAAAATTGAAACTTAGCTAAGATAAATGACTTGCCCAAGGTCTACCAACTAGTTAATGAAAGAGAGTTCAGACATAGTTGGCTTTTACATGAAAGGTTTTCCCTTATGGGTAGATGTTTGGGTCTTGTAGGTACATTGTGTATGTACATATATATGTATCTGTATATGTATGCATGTGTATATATGTGCACACAATGCATATGCACACATATATTGTGTATGTGTATATTTACATAGATATAAGCATATGCATATACATATACACACATATATAAATAGCTATATCTACATCTTTTCATGAGATCTCTAAGTTAAGAATTTCCCAGCTTGCAAAGACTTAACTCACTACAAACTATTTAGAACAGATATCAGATATACCTCTCCAGCCAAGTTCCCTATAAATTCTAGACCAATAGCACATGTGAAATCTATAGTATTACTCCAGTAAGGTTATATGTTCTATGTAAGCACCTGAGAGTTTCCCACCAGTACTGAAGATAAGAAGAGAGAGATTGCTACCTTCCCCCACATTCTCTTCTTGTGGTCATATCCATGCTGGACTGATATATGTTGTTAGGTATGTCATGCATTATGGTGATTCTTACTGTTTTCTGTTACTGATTTCCCTCAGGTCTTTGGAAATATAAAATTAGATGAAGAGAGTCACATTAACCGGCACAACAACTTCCGCAGTTTTTTTGGGTCCCTCATGCTGCTCTTCAGGTACCAGGTCCATTCACATATTAATCAATGACATCTATGATAGAACTAGATGGATATGAGTCTGTCTGATGCTTCTATCTTCCCTTTGTTTTCTTTTCCCCTTCTAATTTCCCCTAAATCTTGGTTCTCCCTGTTGGTCTGACTCTTTGTGTGGAGGTACTGTTTCAGGAGGAGAGAAGGGTATCTCCCACCTTCAATACAATGGAAATGGGGAGGGGGGAGCAACTGATTTAGTAAATAGCCATGCAAGTCACTTAAGCTCAGTGGCATGGAAAGCATATATTCTGAAATAAATTGGGTCTAAAAATAGAAATCCTCTTGCAAAATTTATTGAAACTATCCCTTCTCTTCTTAAAATTGGCACTGTCTTGGAATATCCAGGATATAGTCATAGTGTAGTCATAGTATTCGGTGGTCTTCTCCGAGAAATTGGGATGAAGGTGTACTGGCTTCTTTTGAGGAGAGAAGGCAAAGCAAAAAGAAAACAAACACATATCTGTATAGTGAACCTCACAATTCATGGCCATGCTGCTAGCCAGAGTCCTGCTTGCTGTAGAAGGAGGGAGACTTCTTTCAAAGTCCTATCACCAAATGCCACTTTAACCCAAAGAAAGACAGAAGCAGGGGGTGGGGACAAAAGGAAAATATGAGCATCACTGTAAGTAACCTAGGTAGTTTTCCATCAATCCTGACCTGCTTCTACTGGAAAGCACTAGAGGAATACTAAATATGATGATCCCTATTTGGGTAGTGGGATGGGGGAGGAGCAGTGAGGAGGAGAAGGAATGGGATGAAATACATTGACTGATGCTAACAAGTATGCCTTTTGATTCCAGGAGTGCCACTGGTGAGGCGTGGCAGGAAATTATGCTATCATGTCTGGGAGAGAAAGGCTGTGAGCCTGACACCACTGCACCCTCAGGGCAGAATGAGAATGAACGATGTGGCACTGATCTGGCCTATTTTTACTTTGTTTCTTTCATCTTCTTCTGCTCCTTCTTGGTAAGCATCTCTCATTCTTTTGGGCCTGTTGTTGTTACCAACACTTTCTCTCCTCCTTTAGGTTTCCTAATTGGGAAGTGAGTATCAAAATACCTTTTTTCTTTCTTATGAAGACTATCCATTTCTCTGGAGAATTATTCCCTTTAAATAAAAGATGGTGGCACCTCGAGGCAAGAGTAGAATGGTTCAGATAAACAGATGTGACTCTCCTGTGGCTCATGACATTCATGACATTACCACACCAAAGGGTAATTTTGGTAATGATGAATGGAAGTGATTGACTCATGTAGTAGTAAATGTCAAATAATATTTGGAGAGCAACATCTTATACAGTGCAATGCCATGCAATAGGTACCCTTTTAATTGTTTAAGTGACAGAATATTTCAACAAGCTACAGTTCAGAATTTTAAATGCTAGATGATCAGATAAACATTATGAATAGGAAGAATAGAAAAAGGCTACATTAGCTTCTGAATCTATAAATTAAGAGGGTTGGATAGCAGATCTCTGAGATTCCTTTCAGTTCTAAATCATATGAATTCAGTGCCTCTCCTAAATATGGTCAATATTATAATCCTGATAATTTCACTAATCAAATCAGGGAAACAACACAGCTGATGACACTGGCTTTGCAGAAATCCAATGGCTTGAAAAAATGAGTCTCCTGGAAGATGCTTGACCCCGTTGATGGCTGTGTATCACAACCTTCAAAGTCTCATTCATTGCATTATCGATAATGTCCCAGGTGTTTCTACTTCATTCAAAGAAGGCAATAACTCACAAGGACTAAAATTTCTAAATTATACATATTATAAGTGGAGGAAACAGTAAAATGTAAAGAACACTAACCTGAAACTTAGGAAATTTACATTCTAGGTCTGGTGCTATTGCTAAAAGTGTCATGTTGGGCAAATCATTTAACCCTTTCCCTGTATCTATGAAATGGGAGAAGGACAAGATACCTTCTACTCTCTACTTCACTGAGATAATATGAGGAAAATAAAATGGGAAGAGTATTGAGATGCTTTGAGCTTTTTGGTGGAACCATACTACATCAATCTCTAGTAACAATGTAACAAAATGTAGTAGGGAAAGGACTGGAAATCTCAGTTCAAATCGGTGCGCCAACACTTGCCATATTTAAGAGATGGACAGGTCTCTTCATCTCTCTGAGCCCTGGCTTTCTTTTCTATAAAATAAGGATAATAATTTATGTTTCTGTTTGTTGATGTTTGTCAAATTCAGGATTACAAAAAAAATAAAATTAGAATACTGAAGAATTTTCCAAAATGAGGATATTTGTAGCACCTACTTCATAAGGTTGTTGTGAAGAAGTCTGTGAACAATGTGAGTTATTAGTTCTAGTATTTTTATAATTAGCTGCACACCGTACTATTATTACTCTGTCTTGTTATTATTAGCTTCAGGGATAGAGTGGGCATGAAAGAAACCTGTGGATGAGAAAAACAAACAAAAGAAAAAACCCTTTAACTTAGGTAGTAGTGATCTTTTTTGTTTGGTTGGTTTTTGCAGGGCAATGAGGTTTAAGTGCCTTGCCCAGGGTCACACAGCTAGTAAGTGTCAAGTGTCCGAGGTCAGATTTGAACTCAGGTCCTACTGAATCCAGGGCTGGTGTTTTATCCACTGTGCCACCTAGTTGCCCCTGGTAGTAGTGATCTTAACTGGTATCTAGGCAAGTAAATCTAACCAAAGCAATAAAGTACCTGGAAGAAGAGACAGAAGGCACCATGTGCCAGGTTGGCCAAACCATTGTCACTGCTTTGACCACTCCCTCCCCTCATGTCCAAGTAAGTGGAGGCAGGAAAGGACCTTATATGCATGAACCCCAGGAATAGGAGCACCTCACAGATCAGCTGCCCACCTTCCAGTCTAGCCTCTACACCCTTCATCCAGGAAAGCAATCCCTGTGTAAATTTTTCTGGACAACTGCTTGCTCAGGGGTTGCAGCTCCTGCCTTCTCAGTAGCCATAGCTTCTGAAGACTAGAAAAAGAAAGTTCTCATCTCAAATGTCTTTTGCATTCTCAAATGTAAGGTATTGTCAAAAATAAGGAATAGACATGGTATTATTCAGAATGACTAATATGGTAATGTTCGACATGATTGCACTTGTATCACTTATAATTGCTTACCACCTCAGGTAAGGGGAAGGGGAGGGAGAGAAGGAGGAATAAAATTTGGAATTCAAAACTTTAAATAAAAATGTTTAGGGCAGCTAGGTGGTACAGTGGATAGAGCACAGGCCCTGGATTCAAGAGGACCTAAGTTCAAATCCAACCTCAGACACTTGACACTAGCTGTGTGACCTTGGGCAAGTCCCTTAACCCTCATTGCCCCACAAAACAAATTAATTAATTAAATTAAATTTTAAAATGTTTATTATTTTAAAAAATACATATGGTATTATTACCGGAAATTATATTTGCTAGGTAGTGCAGTGCAGTAGAAAGTGTTGCACTTGAAGTGAGGACAACCTGAATTCAAATTTTGCCTGAGACATTAACTAATTGTGTGACCTTGGGGCAGGTCACTTAATCTCTTAGCTTCAGTTTCCTTATCTATAAAATGGGAAGCATAATAGCACTATCTCACACAGGAATGTTATAAAGATATGTGATAGAATAGGTAAAGAACTGTGAGATATAAATTGAATATTAGATCATAAATCTACCCTACTTAACCTTTCCCTTAATTTATCTCCCAGACTAGTAAATGGAAGAAGCTTCTGGTTTTCTAGATAGACCTTTTATTGTATGGTAGTCACAAGGTGATGTTGATTAGAAGGATAGGAAATTAGAAATACAACACAAATCGTCTTAAGTCTAGGCTTAGTCTATATTCTGTATAAAACTCACCAAAAGCGGAAGGCCACCTTTGGGGCGAGAGACCGAGTCAAGCGCGTGCTGTTAACTGAGAGCCGGGCCAAGTCAAACTCCAGTCCCCATCTGTCTGTGCAGCGCAGCCAGGAGACCAGTGGAGCAGGAAAAAAGCCCCACTTCCATTCTCTCCTTGCCTTTTAAGCTCACACCCCGGAAGTCGAGTGCTCAGCAGGCAATCTGGTCTGCGTCGCAGGCGGACTGGTGTGCGTAGCTCATGCTGTTGGTCTCCTCCCCAAAAGGGTGGTCCTAAAAAAAAAACTGGCGTCTCTCCATTATCTAACCGACTGTTAAAACTTTTTACCACAGTACTTTATAAACGTTAAAATGCTATGGAAATTCTATTGTACCCTAAAAACCACTGGGACTTTCTGTGTGTCCTATAGTTTTGTCTTACTATATGTGTTTTCCCCCCAATTAGAATGTAAGGTCTCTGAGAGCAAAGACTGTCTTGCCTTTTTGTTTGTATTCTCAGTGTTGAACAGAGTGTTTTTGTTCTCTATTGGTCAATGAAAGCTAGATCCAGCAAGGCTCAGAGATGGAAAGAACCTGTCTAACCCAAGGTCCTCTCCTCCCCTCATGCAGCCCCAGCTGCTGCTGCTGTTCTCTCGACTACTACATTGGCAATTAATTAAATAGACATGATTGTAGAACATTTTGCAATAACCAAGTGTCACTGAAGTGTGAAATAGTAATTCTCATATGATGATAGTTATGGTACAAATAATGAAGATGCTTTGACTGCTGCAGTATCAATAGGAAATGATAGCATTACAGATCCTGTCGCCCTTTTGTCTTTCAATCTTTTCTCCTTCCTCTGATTCTCCATTTCCTTGCTGACCTTCAGATGCTTAACTTGTTTGTGGCTGTCATCATGGACAATTTTGAATACCTGACCCGGGACTCATCTATCCTTGGCCCTCATCATTTGGATGAATTTGTCCGAGTCTGGGCGGAGTATGATCGAGCTGCGTGGTACGTACACCTCCCCATCACCTCCCTGCCTTCCAGTGGGGCCCAGGTTGGAGCCCATTGGTTGGTCATAGCAGGACTACTCAGGAAAGAGGATGGAATTGGAGCTTCTCTTAAATGTGTGCCTCTCACAGGAGGAAAGAAGATATTTATTTTGGACAGTTCCCTTGAAAGCCTAGATCAGGCTAGTCTCAAAGGGTTTCTCTTTTGCCTCTTCTTTCCCTCTGTGACAGGTATTTATCATTTTTATCTTCTGGCAAATAATTATAATGGCTTACACTCTGCTCCCTCTCCCTCTCCCTCCTCTCCTCCATGAGTCATCAGCTGACCTGTTCTGAATGACCTGAGACACTAATGGGCATTTTCTAGGAGGATCAAACACCTGGCTACTGTGATCAGTGACAAGAGGGAGCTGTCTCCTGCCCCCACAACTTCCCAAAGTATTTGGCTTTGGGACAACTCATGAATTATATAGAGAATAGGCAAATTCATCTTCTAGTTTTTCCCATAAATACTAATAGATAAGAATTGAATTGAGGGATTTATCCTCATTAACCACTTTGTCCTTCCCAGGGACAAAAACTGTTTTTTGCTTTGTCTCCTGGCAGGACCCAAACAGGGATATCTTCCCTGAACCCTTTCATTGCCAATAATCCTAGGGCTTAAGCCACAGAATGGGATGCAACAGGACAGTGTTTCTGTCCTTAGTGTTAGGGATGATAGGTGTTCTCATGGGCTTTTAAGCCTACAATTGTTTGCACTTGATGTTATTGACCCCTTTGAGCCCTGTTCTTTGATACTAGTAGTGCTGCAAAACATTGCCACATATCATAGGGAAGGGCCACGTTGCTTCCACCTAGGCCTCTCCTTTGGAGTTTATTTCAACTCAGCAGAATTCTTTTTCCTTCAAGTCTAATCATTAATGATCTGGGCTACAGAATGCTCTAATGTCATGCTATCACAATGGAGAAATCTTCCTTTCTGTGTGGGGCTGCTCTATGATGAGTGACCTTCTCGGGGGGCTATAGTCATTCGTTAAATCTGGAGTATAGCTGGAATAGTCCCTTAGATTGTCTTTCCCTAGTGGTTGTGTGGTGAACCCACTATGTAAAGCAAGGAAGGTGGAAGAAGGGAGAGGAGCCCAATGGGTGAAAAGGAGGAGATGTCGCCTGTCATTCTAGAGAGAAGAGACTGTAGGATCTCAGTGCCACCAGTTACTCTTTCCCCATCTTTCACAAGAGCCTTCTACATATCAACTTTGTCTCAGGTGCCTTCCTGGCTTGGAGATCTCATCCTCTAATGGTTTTATAAAAAATTATCTTTGGATTCATGTGGTTTGGATATTCTTGTCTACTCACTCCAACTGTGAAGAAGAGAAGAAAGCATGGAAACAAGTCCAGATGAATCAGGAGGAAGGAAGCCTCTCCATGTTTTTTCCTAAAATCCAGGCTATGACTCCAAATATACCTGTTATCATCATAACGTCTTCCCTCTGAAGAGATGGTAGAGGGGTGATCCAATTGGAATTGGCTAGAATGAAGACAATTTCCAGTTCTTCTTGGAGACATAAGCCCAAAGGAACCACAGTTACTCCCAAACTTCATGGACAGACAACCGACCAAGGAGGTGACCTCTAAAGCAGCTGCCTAAAAGGACAGGAGGAATCTATCTTAAAAAGAAGGAAACATTGAAAGGAAGAACCATTGGTAAAGGTTCTCTTCTCAGCATGAGATGAAGGAAATGGACAAGAGAGCCCCAGAGAGTATGGAGAACCTGAGACAATAACAATAGTTGACCCATAGAGAACTTTATGGTTTATAAAGCTCTCTACATTCTCATTTAATCTTCACAATCTATCTTTGAGATAGGGAAGTAGTAGAAAGGAGACAGAGTGATATTGTGGCAGGAGCACTTGGTGTGGAGTAAGAAGACCTGGGTTCACTTAACTGTGTGACCATTAAGCAAATCACTTCAGCCTCAGGTTCCGCATCTGTAAAATGGGGATAATAATACTTAACACAACCTACCTCTTGGATTCAATTTGTGAAAAGGTTCTGTAAACTTTAAAGCACCATGTAAAGGTGATATGACTATTACATCCATTTTGCAGATAAAGAAAGCAAGCCACAGGGAGATGAAGGGATTCGGCCCAAATCACCCAATTTGTAAAAGGAAGAGCTAGGTTTATGATTCCAGATTCAGGACTTTCCCCACCATACAATAGTTGTTTTATTTAGGTTTATAATTGCTAGTGAATCTGTCTTGAGTGAAAAGTAGATGATTGGCTGTGCTGGCATGGCCTTTAACAAGATAGGTACTTTTAGCTCTTAAAGACGTACAATCGGTATATGGTTCTTTCCTTTCCACAGGGAGCTAAGAGTCTTTAAGAGGCCCAGGCAAAGGTAGTGGCCAAGGGAGATCAGGCTCCTCTTGGGACTCAGGAGTGTTCTTATTAACCATTCAAAAGGCAATGGAATTTAAGGCTATCTCAAAATGATTGCCACCAAGGTAGCTTTTGAAGCATGAAGTAAAGGAACTTCCTGGGTTTATTTGGAGAGGAAATCTGAAATAAGGAAAAAGAAACTCTTTCCCACAAAGAACAAAGACTGTCTGTCTACAAGATGCTTCATGCCAATTGTGTTCCCTGCTAATTAGCCTAATGGGAAATTTGTCTCCCATAGGCATGTAGAAAGATACCGATTTTCTGCTGCCCACACCCAGCCCTTGACAAGCATATCTGAGTAACTGAATATAAAAAGATGTCTGAGAAAACAAACAAACAAACAGAAGAGCAGCTCATTTTCATATCAGCTTGACATCTGTTCTTGGCAGCTGTCAAAGGCATTTGTTAACTAATAAGCTGGAGTTCTTAGAGATCTGACACAGAGCAGAGTGGAGTTTATGCATCTGTCCAGGTGTGGTACTTTGCAGGGCAATAGACGCCCTTGGTCAGTAGAGTGGATCCTGTTGATTTTAGATGAGTTTTGATCTACCTAAGAGATTGAGTGCCTCCAGTTTGGCAAGCAAGTGGTACTATTTGAGTTTTGATGGTGATTAGAATCATTCCTATAGGGTATGGAACTTTTGGAGTCCAAGGAGAGGAGACATTGACCCTTGGGGTACCTTCTGTAATGGGCACTGGTCACTCAACTCCTCAATAAATAAGCTATCATTTCCTCACCTCCATTCTCTGAGTGTCCTATTAACCCACCTGTGCTTCCTTTACAGCGGCAGGATCCTGTATAAGGATATGTACAAATTAGTACGGGTGATCTCGCCTCCTCTGGGCCTGGGAGAGAACTGCCCCTACAGGGTGGCGTGCAAGGTTTGCCTCCCAGTCCCCAGCCATGACCCGGTGATGGGACACAACATTTAACCCTTCCTTTTCCTCCTCCGCTCCACCACCACTGCGCCACACAAACAAACCCTCATGTTGCTTTCCTTTGAGTTTAAAGAGGTCCAAACCCTCCCAGAACCAGCAGCTGTTGCATTTGAAAGAGGGGCATAGGGAAACAATTTGGGGAGAATAGTAAAAGGTAAATACTGAAAACATTTTAAGCTACTTTTCTCCTTTTCTCTCTCTCTTTCCCTCTCCCTCTCTCCCTCCCCCTCCCCCTCTCTCTCCTCTTCCCCCCCCTCTGTCTCTGTCTCTGTCTCTCTCTCTCTCTGCCTCTGCCTCTCCCTTTCCCTCTCCCTCTCCCCCCTCCCCCTCCCTCTCCCTCTCTCCCTCTCTCTCTCTCCCTGTCTCCCTTTACCTTTCTCTTCCACACAAACACTGCTCCATGTAGTATAGATATGGCCAGAAGTACTCTCCCCTCATCTATAGATTATAGAATTCACTACATCCCAGCACGGGTTATCTGAATTTCCTAAACTGGGCACAGATAAATCCTGTATGTTCATTAGACTGGCATCCTACCAAAAATTAAAGCATATACCAGATTATTTTTTCACTCTCCCTAGCAGCAGGCCCTGAATAACTGAGCAAATACCCCTTTAGGCCTGAATAGACCACCAAAGGAGAAGTGGGTGAAAGTCTTCTTACTTCAGGTGCTGGGGTCTTTCTACTAGACTAGAGCTGCCTTCCTGGGATGGCTAGGTTTCTAAAATAAACCTTTATGACCCTCAGTAAGGGACAATGAAAGCAGGTGATAGGGAAAGGACACAAACCCCAGAGTACAGCAAAGCAGAAATGGTGGTGACCATGGTTTTTGGAATGTCCTTCTAATGGCTCAATTTATCTGAGAAGTTCACAGTGGATGGTGTTGTTCTGGCAAAAGGTTCTACTGAATGGTTCTTTAAGAGGTTCCTTGCCTGAGGATCCTGACACAGTATGTTGTGAAATGGCTGTGGGATCTGGGGATGTGGGGCTGAGCAGTCTGTCAGGTCTGCCAAGCCACTGTCTGGGAGTCCAAATGAGAGCATTGCTGGGGTATGAGGCCTTCTCCTTGCAGTCCTGCTTTACACTGACCAGTTCCCAATAACCCAACTACTTCAGCCTACCTGGGACAGAAAGGTCTTCAGAATGCTGCCGAAAGGCGGGTATGGGGCTCACTGAGGTCTAGCCCACCATTTTAGAGGCAGCCAGAAGAAGGACGCAGGAGGAAGGAGCCAGAGAGGACACCGACTTGGGTGATGGGGAGGAGATGTCATGGGATGGGGACGCAGTGATTCCCACACTCAGAAGGCCAAACAGCTGCCTCTACTGAGACTCTTTAAACTCCAACCTGGTGGGACCCGCGATCGCATGTGGGGGAGAGATGGGGGGCGGGAAGCATGGCATGTGAGGCGCTCTTCCTCCCCCTGGTTTTGTTTCTTCCATCTCCAGCATGCCATTGCACTGGTGCATGCTGGGGAAAAGCACTCCATACACAGAGCCAGGTGGAAGCAACTGGGCCAACTCCTTTGACAAGCAAACACAGCCCACCACCTTCTATGCAAGATGCTCTCTTCTGTTGCATAGACACTAGAGAGGGGGGGATACACGATGTTCTGGCTATGGGATAAAGGGACTAAGGCATATCTGGTGTCCAAACTAGTGGAAACCATGGAGGGCCCTGATCTTAATGGGGCCAGTGATTCCCAGAGGAATCCTGGCTTCTACATTCTTCATCACCCATGGCTTGAGCACCGTCTATCCGGTTTATACCACTCCCACACAGCCCTGGGAAGTGAAAAAACAAACAAACAAACAAACCTATGTTCCCTTTGAGAGAGCTGATCGGGATGACATGGAGTGATGCTGAAACAAGAGGAGAAGCCAATTCCCGATAAGATGGGGGGAAGGGAGACAGAAGGCTCACACTGATGTTCCCGGGTCTGTGTGGGGCGTGATATAAATCCATACCAGGATGGACTCATGTGTATGATTTGCCTTGATTAACAGGTTTCCTGTTCTTTTCCTGTTTGTCCATTTTTTTTTTATTTTTTCTTTTTCTTCTCTCGTTTCCTGTATTATTATTTTGTTTGTTTGTTGCTCTCTGGGAATGCCTCTCTTCCTCTCCTCTCTCTGCATCCTTCTCCCCACTTCCTTTTCTTTCCCTCAACCCCTTCCGATCCCCCATCTCATTTTCCCACCCCTCCATGAGCAGTGGCCGCATCCATTACACTGAGATGTATGAAATGCTGACTCTCATGTCACCACCGCTAGGCCTCGGCAAGAGATGTCCCTCCAAAGTGGCGTATAAGGTAGATCAACCCTTCCTTCCTTCTGGGCTAGAGATGAGCAGGAAATGGGGCCCAATGGTGGGGAGGCCTGAAAATGGGGAGGACCTTGGGATGGGGAGGTGGAGGTGAAAGTACTAAAGGAAAGGGAGATGAGAAGACTGAAGACATAGAAAGGCTCATGAAGGAATGATTTCTCCAATCACTACAGGAAGGGTATGGACCTATCATTCATAGTTCTTCATCTCTATGTGCGTACATGTGTTTCAGATTTCCTTTTAGTGGGTTACTAGGAAAGCAATACTGAGGATGTGGCATATTCTCACTTTAAGAAAGCAGGGCACTAAAGACCTGATGGGCAGTAAAAAAAGAGAAGATGAAAACCTAGAGCAGGATATCCCTTAGAACTGAAAACAAGAGAGGAATCTTAAATTAACATAAGCAACCAGTGAACTCCTTGAAGCCAGTCAGGGAGCTATTTCTCTCCCCTTGGCTGACCAGTGAGAAGGAACTATTTCTTCCTCCTTCACATAAAGAAAGTACCTTAGGCTTCATTATAGCATCAAGAATTCAAGTTGTCAAATTTCTTGGGAATGTTTAAAGGAAAGAATGATGAGGAAAGGCTGTAGACTTCAGGAGTTCAAAGGGCTAGCTTGTAAGGTGAAGGGTCACTATCCTCTTAAAATATCATCCCAGACAGATGAGATCATGTCTAAAAGAGTCGTGTGTAATTCCTTATGGGTTGCTGAGAAGAATAATGGACATTGGAGTCGACTTAACATCAGGATGCCATTGATCCTTGAGACTGAGCTTTTACCACCACATGATGTTAACTTCCTTTTAGAAAGTAAGATGTTTGCAGCAGTGTGTGTGCTTTTCTCAAAGCATCAGAGGAATCAAGGAAACTAGAGATGAAAGAAATGACATGGCTGGCCTCTAGTCACACAATGCAGTAGAAAGTGCTAAATTTGGAGTCAGAGAACCTGACTTTAAAAAACAGTCCTTCTACCTCCTTGTGTGACAAATCATCTCATCTCTTTGGGGCTCTGTTTCCTCATATTTAAATAAGAGCATTGGGTTAGATAATGGCCTTTCTAACTCTAGATTCAATGATACTGCCTTTGAGCATGAACCAGGCCTTGAACTCAGATGTTCTGACTTCAGACTGATTGTTCTTTCTACTATACTACTTAATACATCGCATTAAACTGGCCACATGATACTGAAACCTTTCTATTAATTTGGGAATGCACAAAAGTGATGCCTTCCCTCCTATGAATTCTCAATGTGTGCTAGAATCATAAAAAGAGACTAGGAGTTTTCAAGTCAAAGCTAGAAATAGTATCCATGTTGCAAGACACTGTGGCCAATGGAATTATTCTAGGTTGGATGTTCTACTGAGCTGTTGCAATCATGCACCTTACCACCCTGCCTTGACAACACTTCTGCCATTGGCCCCACTCCTTGTATTAATAGCTCTAGGAGTAAACAAATCAGGATTGAGAATGCAGATTTCACTTTTTAAGTGAAATCTTAAAGATATCTAAAACTACTAAACAGACTTAAAGCTTAAGCTACTTAAGCATACTTAAGCTACTTAAACATATTTTATCATGTGGTAGCCTCTTCATTCAAAATAACAATGCCCCAGAGTTTCAGGTGTGGGGTGCTCAGCATGATGCTCTGAGTTTTGGGGGTGAGAAGTGAAGGAGAAGAGGGTATAGGGACTGGTGAGAAAGCTAGAAGATTATGAAAAACAAGATACTCTCTGGAAAGTGGATTTGGCCATGTCAGTTTGATCCCTTCCTTTGGACAAAGGGAACAAGGCCTTCCCACTCCTGCTCCTGCCTTTGTTGCCCTTCTCCTTCTTTCTTTCTCTGTCTCTTTCCCTGCCTCTAGTTCTTCTTCCATCCTTACTACCCTTTTCCCTAGATCCTGTTTGCACTTTTTCTTCCATCTTCCCCTCCCTACTCTTCCATTTGACTCTACCCCATCCTTTGAATAAGTTGGACTTCTGCATGTATGATCATGTGCTGGCAAATTTCATCTCAAAGACTCAAAAAGGAGGCGCCAGGATTTGTTATTCCAGATAGATGAGCAGAACAAAGTCTCCCTCCCACCCTTTCCTGCTCCCCACAGAGATCAGGGGTATTTGAAGGGGCAAGTGGGAAGCTGGGCTGCCTTAAAACAGGAAATGGAGCCGACTCAGAGAACTGGTTCCTCTCTCCCCTCCCTCCCATCTCAACTTCTCCCAGCCACTCCCATCAGAAATGAATTCCCATCCCTAACAGATATTCTTGGGACTTTGAGGGATTCTTACAGAAAGACTAGGGAACCCCCTTGCCAGGGAACTTCCCTTGGGATGTGGCTTCATTCCCTGCTGAAGAGTGAGGAGGGGGAGAAAGTCCTCAGGACATGAGCAGGTAAGGGAAGGGAAGGGAAGAGAGAGGCTTGGTGGGTGTGGGGTGGGCAATCCTTGCCCTTCTTTTTCGTCTATGCCATTTGACCTTCTCTGTACTCTTCCTCTCACTTCACCAATGGATCTTTTGCTATTTTTTTTCGCCTGCTGTCTTTTTCCTCTCTCTTTCACACAGAGATTGGTTCTGATGAACATGCCAGTAGCTGAGGACATGACAGTCCATTTCACTTCCACACTAATGGCCCTAATTCGGACAGCTCTGGACATCAAGATTGCAAAAGGTAAAGAAGGGAAACAAAGTGAAGAATTTCAGTATTATTTATGCAGAATAGCATTCAACCTCAATGGGAGATAAGGGTATTCTCTACCAGGATGATATCATCATAACAACAGTTACTACTAGGCTGGGAATCATCTGATGGGGGCTCTTCTGCTAACTAGCTGTGTCAGCTCAGGCAAGTCTTTTCACTTTTAATGAACCTCTGTTTCCTCATCCATGAACTGGTGGTATTGGACTAAATGGACTATGATCCCTTCAACTTCGAACATTCTGGGGTTCTAATAACACTGACATTTTATTTAGTGCTTTTGATTCAAAGGTTTCAGAAAGCTTTGGAAATGCTAACTGGTGGAAAGTATGGTTATTTCCATTTTACAGATGGAAAGACTGAAACAGACACATTTAAAATTATTCATCCCAGGGAAGATTATTGAATCAATTGTGGAGCTGAGACCAAGGCATGTTCGCCCAACTTCTAATCCTTTGCTTAATCTGTTAGATCTTATCATTCAGTATGTTGGAAGATTTACTCGATAGGGATGTGTAGAATGAATTGGAAGGAAGGAACACTTGGAGGCAGGCAAACTAGTGAAGAGGCTATTCTGAAAAATGGGAATGAGTTCCTGACCTAAGGTGGGCGTCACCAATGAGGATGGAGATTAGGAACAATCTCAGTTAAGAGTATAAACAAGGGGCTGACAGACTAGAGTAGAAAGAATGTTGGTGAAGGTGAATGATAAGAAACTAAAATGAGAATCTGACTTTGCTATTTTCTGCCTGAGTAGCCTTGGGAGCATTTTTCTCTAAAATAAGAAGGTTGGGCAAGATCATCTCCAATATCTCTTCCTATTCTAGATCCCTTGTCATACCTCATTTGTTTTTCTTTGGCCACTAAAACCTGCTAGAGTTCTGAGATGAACCTATATAATTTTTGAGGAACAACTGTTTAAGATGTGATTTAAATGAGTTTCCCTTAGGTTAAGAGCTAAGTGAAGGATCAGGGTGGCACTAAACACCTGCCCCCTATGTTCAATTACTGGAGATTGAGAAAGGTGCTAGTTTTTTATTGTGGCTTGACCCCTCAGCCTTCCTTGTTTTGCCAAATGTGAATCCATTTTTTTAAAAGGACACAAATAATATGGGATGACAACAATGTATGAGTAAAGTGGAAGGGCATGCATACCTACAATGATATATAAAGGTTTATAGGTAAAAAGGGGAGGACTTGATAATATTTTTCAGGTTCTATCCTTTAGCCTCTTTTGCTTAATTTTTCTTCTCCAATAGACTGAGCAGTTAAGGAGGGAATATATGATCCAGATCTATAGGGCCTCTGCATTATGGAATAGGATATCCCTGAGTCATTGGAAATGAAATTTTTAAAATGCCATATTGGTAGAAAGACCTGGTGCCACTCAATGTCAAGAATTATTTTAATGGTATAAAGTGTCATGTTGATTCAGCTCCTACCCTCATCTACCCATCTTGAGGCCCTTATTACTCCTTAGGCTTACTGGGATTTATTCTATTTTATAAGGACAATTCAGTGGATCTATGAGGATTCCCTCCAACCCATCCATGCATTCACATCCATGCAACTCTTGTCTCTGCCCTCCCATATGTCCTCCATAGGGAGTCCACCCAACCTGCTGGGAACTGTGATGTTTAAAATCTAAATTGTGGTTGCCTTAAATCAGAAGCTTCAGCACCAGTCTAGCTTAGAATTCCAGCCTGGTTGGGTTCTTCCTGAAGTCCTCCTCCACGAGCCTGCTTTAATCAGGAACACTCTAGCAAGCTGTTTGTGGAAGCTTTTTATAGATCTGGAACAGAGGCGGTCCTTACATACTGCTTCAAACTGATTGGTTGGCGTCATCCAAATCCATTGGGTTTGAAGGTGTTCTCAAGTTGAGTTCACAGTCTAGTTTCTGAGAACAATACCTTCTTAAGGGATAGCCAGGTGTGATTACAATCCAATTAACTTGAAGTAGGCTTAATCAGCAGTCAATCACTCTCACTTGATTCAATCAGTATAGATTAATCTCCAGGTGGGTCTTTGAGTATCTGCTAAATCCCATTATTTCATCACAGGACCTTACTCTGAATCCCTTGTGATTGCATCACACCAATGAAGCACACAGCTTAGCTATCAGTTAGCCCTCATTCTCGCTTCATATTTTGATTATTTATAGCTCATTTATTTTATTGCAGGTGGTGCAGACAGACAGCAGCTAGATTCAGAGCTGCAAAAGGAGACCCTGGCTATCTGGCCTCATCTTTCCCAAAAGATGCTGGATCTGCTTGTACCCATGCCAAAAGGTGTGGGATCTGCTTCTGGGGTACCCTTTTCATTGTGTTTCCATCATTCAATCAAAACACTCTCAGAGAAGAAAAAAATCCTATTACTTTATTTGGGGATGACAAAGATATTGAAAAGATGATCTTTTCAGTTAATAGGCAATAAAGATTTCCCATTCTCTTAGTCCAGTAAGTTGATGTCATCTTTCTTAAGGGAGGGCACTATGGATAGAAATGAAATTATAGAAGGAAATTCCCTAACTATACGGGGTTGTTTTTTTTAATCATTTAACACATATGAAGATGTATCAGTGTAAATATTGGATACATTCATAATAAGAAAACACTTTGAGGGGGCAGCTAGGTGGTGCAGTAGATAAAGCACTGGCCCTGGCCCTGGATTCAGGAGGGTCTGAGTTCAAATCCAGCCTCAGACACTTGACACTTACTAGTTGTGTGACCTTGGGCAAGTCACTTAACCCTTATTGCCCTGCAAAAACAAAAACAAAACCAACAACAAACAAACAAAAAAACCAAAACACTTTGAAAAAAAGATACATAGACATACACTGAAAAGTAACATCAATTATAGACTATGCCCCCTATTTATACGAAGTAGATTTGGGCAGAAAGTAAAGCCTATATTAGAAATCAATATGGCATTATTCCAACAATCTCTTATATAATTGACAAAAAGATCTTGCTATTTTGATGTGGAAATTAATTAATAGCATTCATTAAGTCCTTCAGTTCTTGTATTCTAGGAACTTACATGATAATAGGGAAGACAACACATCATCTGGGGGAGTGGTAGCTTGGGAAAAGTGTTTTGTTCTGTGGAGTCAGAGAGATGGATATCAGTTCCGTGGTTAGTTGAACAGTCCTTTCTAGAAGCAAAGACAGCATTGACTTGATTACTATTCCCAGAGTAAGAAGTGCTTAAGAGAATGGCCAGGATGAAGCCTGCTTGGGGTTGAAGACTGGCTAGAACTGGCTAGCTAGAGTGGGATCTCACCAAATAAGACAACATGGCCCTAGGGCAAGACTTCCAAAGCTGAGTGGCTTCATCTCTCCAGGGTTTGGTTACTGGAGGTGGGACTCCAGTTGAAAATATATCAAAGAAAGTAAATAGAAACATTATCATTAGCATTGTTGTAAACATACTAGGTGTCATAATCCTATTTATGGGTTAGAACTCTGCAGAAATACAGTATTGTGCAGGGGTTTATGAAGCTTGTGTAATTTCCTACCAATGTCTCTGATGTCTTCTCACTGTTAACATCCAAGTTGCCCTTTCTGCTTCCAGCCTCAGACTTGACAGTTGGGAAAATATATGCAGCCATGATGATCATGGACTATTATAAGCAGAGCAAAGTGAAGAAGCAGAGACAGCAGCTGGAAGAACAGGTGAGTCAAATGTAGGCATCTGGGCACAGGGTATGGGCAAGCGCAGAAGGGCTAAAAGGAGTCACTTTGACTTTTTCCATGGGGATATAAAGTAAATCCAAAGCGAAAATTGTCTGTTGTAAGAGCTGGCCACAAGAAGCATTAAATCACGGGAACATGAGGACATAATCCCCTGGAAATGAGTAGAATCTGAAGGCTCAGAGGCAAAGTCAAAAGATACATGGAGGAATGTCCAAAAGTCAGGTGCTGTGGAACTGGTAATGATGAATCCCACTTCCATGGACATAATAGTTACTTAATTAGGTTAGTAAGTGAGTGATTGAGTTGGTGAGAAAAAGATCAAAGGGATGAGGAAGCTAACTCTTTTCTTTTATTCTATTCTAGGACATTTCCCCAAAACCCTAGACAGTGGAAAGAGCATTTAAGTACTTTCTTTCTTATTCCTTTCCCTTTTTTTTTTTGTTGCACAGAAAAATGCTCCCATGTTCCAGCGAATGGAACCCTCCTCTTTGCCTCAGGAGATCATTTCTAATGCCAAAGCCCTGCCTTATCTCCAGCAGGACACCCTTTCAGGCCTGTAAGTAAAGTATCTCGCCTATGTTTTATTTTTCCCTCACATATTCTGTTGTGAAGTTCCCTGAATCTATTGTACTAAAGATGCCAAAGAAGTCATATTGAATCAGAGAAGAATTAATTCTTTTTTCTGTAGACTGAGAAAGCAAACTCAAGACCTCAAAATGGTTATCAGTGTGATAGGGAAAATTACCAAGAAGTCTCAATACTACTGCCAATTTCCCTGGGAGTGGAAAGAATTGGCACCCTGATTTATTAATTGAACCGTATCATTCTGTAATTTTTTTTAGCTTGAGATTCTATACTTTGTGGGGAAGCTAGGTGGCGAAGTGGATAAGGCACGAGTCCTGGATTCAGGAGGACCTGAGTTCAAACCCAGCCTCAGACACTTGACACTTACTAGCTGTGTGACCCTTGGCAGGTCTCTTAACCCTCACTGCCCCACAAAACAAAACAAAAGAAGTACCAGGTTATGCCACCTAACTGCAGAAGCAGTCTTGTGATTAGAGCAATGTGGGTATCGCCTCTCCACAAGAGCACATACAGTACAACCGCATTTACCAAGGCAATACCCATGTGGACTTCTGGTTATCCCATCACCTTTTTCTATGACAGTTAATGTAACCCAGCAGGATCTCTTCAGTCTGTTTCCCATTGATTTACCTGCTCTACATGCATGAAAGTGAAAGGTGAAAATTTTCTATATTAGCTTAACCATATCTAGATCCTGTACCCTATGGAAAAGTATTTTTAAAATATGTCATATTGTATAAAAATAGGTTCCTATGTGTTTAACAGCAAGGGAAAATATTTCTCTGGACCACCTAGATTTTGGTTCATTCTAGGTCCCAATTATTCAGAGAAGTGAGGTTGCATCACAGCACTAAATGACCAAGGGCCCTTCTATGAAATGGGAATTTTTCAATGATATAGCATTTCCCCAGAGAGCAGAAGTAGCCTCTGTGCTTTCTTTTTCTACTTGCTTCTGACCCAGGGTCTTCCTAGGAAATGTTGGAAAAAAGATGAGTGACTTTTCATCAGATTACTTACTAAGCAGCTAGCTATCAGTTTCCTCATCTGTAAAATGAGGAAGTCAGGCTAGTTGGCCTCTGAGGCCCCTTCTAGCTCTGGGTCTCTAAATCTTAGGATGATCTTTGACTTTAACAATAAGGATTTTCCCCCCAGGATCTGTGATCAGTTGAGTGTAACCTACCTTGGAAGCAAAGATATAAATTGCATCATTAGTTCTCATATGGTCCTTTTTCTTCCTTTGATTCCAGTAATAGACCATATGACCTATGTGGGTTTTTAAAAATGGTGTTTGGTGGATCATGGTCGTGAGCTAACATTTTCTTCAGGCACATAATCACAAGTACCAAAACAAGCAGATAAAGCTCTCTGGTGCATAGGGAGATGGTTGGGTGTTGTGATGCCCCATGTCCTCCTGTTACTCCTGTGGGACAGATATTCCCATTTCCACCTCTTTACATGATTTAGAAATTAGCTTTAGTTTCCTGAACAGGTTGAAATGGTGGCTACAATTGTAAGTGGTAGCGGTGGCTGCCAATGGGAGACAGATGCGTGTGGAAACTTGCCTGTATCTGGTCCTCTTTGGTAACTAGCTCAGAATTGTTAGTCCCCTCTGATCAAGAGTGACTTGAGACTTCAAGCAATGGGCTTAATAACAATCACAATATTGTAGGACTATAGGGACTTCTTGCATTTGATTCAGAAACCACCAAAATGATTCATTAACTCACTCAGTTTCCATGCCTTGTTCCCATTCCTTACTCTTTTTTTTTTTTTGTGGGGCAATGAGGGTTGTGATTTGCCCAGGGTCGCACAGCTAGTAAGTGTCATGTGTCTGAGGTCGAATTTGAACTCAGGTCTTCCTGAATCCAGGGCTAGTGCTTTATCCACTGCGCCAACTAGCTGCCCCCCATTCCTTACTCTTCCTAAAAAAATCTGTTAAGTACCTCATCTCAATAAGCCCAAGTCTGAGATTCCTGTTGCTTATTCTATGAGCAAAACAAAAAAGATCTAAATGTTATGTCATGTCATCAAGAATGCTGACATAATAGAAGTAATATCACCCTTCCTGAAACTGAAAAATAATAATAATAAAGACCGTGACTGATTAATATTTAAACAAACTGCTCAGTGTTTAAGCAGTGAAGTTCTTCTGCTGAGTGTGAATACTGAATAGAAATTGGTTTGCAATCTAACACTGGCCTCCCATATGGCTGGGTGTTATAAATGATGTCATTTGTCACAGATATATTAGCTGCCAGCAGAAGACTTCTTGGTGCCAAATGTAAGTTGAAAAAAGGATTTTTCTCCTTTGCAGTGTGTTTCCCATCATCCCTCCTTTAATCCTACAAAACACCAAGATGCCCACCATTCCCAAGGGCAACTTTTGCTTTGAAAGAGGTCATAACAAGGCCAGGTACTGTTAGCAGCTTCACCACAGAGATTTGTGTCATTCTCCCTCTGAATCTGGCTTTTTTTTTTAGAAGCAGTCGGAGTGGGTACCCATCTATGAGTCCACTGTCCCCCCAGGAAATATTCCAGTTGGCTTGCATGGACCCAAACCATGGGGAGTTCCAGGAGCAGCAATCTCTGGTGAATGAATGAGTTATATATCCTACCTTAAAAATACTCATGGTTTCCTGGTCCCTACTCTCACTTTAAGATTTTTGTTTTCAGGACTATGATCTGTTGGAAGTACCAGTTGGGGTATCCAGCTGAGATTTCCCCATTACCCTTATGACCACCCCCATCTTATCCCAGCTGGATTTTTGGCCTATTCTCTGACCAAATGCTCATCTCACCAGGCCTTAAAAGCCTGGAACCCCTTTCCCTGCCATGAAATGGCACATTACTTCACTTCAAGCTGTCTTGATTTGTGCCACTGGACATTAGGAATGAAAATAAAATTAAGAAAAAGAAAACCTCTTGTGTTATGGAGGTCTTGAGGTGAGGTTCTGTGAAACAAGTAACGTCAAGATACAGCTAAATGATAGCCAGGTGCTGCTTGAAAGAAACTTAAGAATATCTTATGCCAGCCCCCTATAAGCAAAGAATTTCTCTGCTCCTGATCAGTAATGTATAATATGCAAACAGCGACTCTTTCTACACTATAAAGTACATTGAGAATCTCTTCTGGAGGGATTGAAGCCCCTTGACCATTTGGGTCAAATGTAAATGACACTAATAATTCCTTGAGGAATTTGAACCCAAATGAGGTTTTGTAAACAGGAATATTATTTCCAAGGAATAGCAATGAGATAGACTAGAACTATTCAGCTTTAAAGGAATAAGATCAGAGCTAACGAGGGTGAGGCTTCTTACTCACTGTATTATCAGCTTCAGTGAGCAGGCATCCTCAGCCCAGAGAATCAAAAGATCCTGTCAAGGATAAACAGCAGGGTAGCTTGGTCTATAACTATAAGAACTACTCTCTTTGCAAGTTTTGATATAAATAGTCTTCCCAGGTGAATTCCAACTCATCCTCAACTTATGATAATTATGACTGGACTGTTTCCATCCTTCCCTTCCTCCATACCCCACCTCAGTCTCCAGCCTGCCTCCTGAGTTTAGCCAAGCAATGGCCTAGAGGGATGACATATAGTGCTTGTAACTGTAATGTGGGGGTGTTTGTGCCTGATTTCAGGCATGTGTGCAGAACATATGCTTAATAGAATTGTACACCTTAGAGATGGAAGAGATCTGATCTCGTCCCTAAAGACTGATGAAGTGACTCTTTTCCTGTGACAGCCAAGAGAGGTCATGAAATATTCATGGTTGTGTGGGGGAGAACATTGTAGCTATGTCAGTCATTCTTAGTGACTGACCATCTCTCCCAGAGATACCCAGACATCTCCCAAGGCTACTAAAGATGGTCAGGGGGAAAAATTAGCCCCCAGGGCTTCTCTATACCTTTGTCCCTTAAGAGTTTCAAACCAAGACCTAGGGAATATTTTTGGTACTTAATTAAATTCTACAGCTCTCACATTTACCTGCCCCTGTTGGTAATGTATCTGTTAAAGATAATTCAGCAGTGTATCCTTTCATTCACAGGGTGACTTCCTTTATTCCACAACCTCATTTCAGCTGGCTGGTTCACCTAGGCTCAACCGTGGCACCAGGAGCCTTTGGATCTGTGTCCATTTCGTTGTTAGTGCTGCTGTCTGTGATTCAGATTTAGATGTCAGGCTGTGCTACACAAACGCCAATGTGCAATCTGCCCATCACTGCCCATCACCCCACAGCCTATACCCTCTCCAACTTATGTCTACCTTCTGAGGCATGGCCCCAATATCCATGTGTGTGTATGTATGTATAACATGTGTGCATATACATGTGTCCCTGCACCACTTTTGCTCCTATAGAGCTCCCGTCTAGAGTAACTTGTATATTTGGAGTCAGATGTATGTACTGTTTAAGAGTGTCTAACAACCTCTCTCTAAATTCCCATTATGAACACACATCGCACCTCCACTAAAAGTAACCTTCACTAATAATTGAGTCCCCGAATCCAAATGGTCACAGAGACTGCCTCAAATAAAACAAAGGATGTCAAGAATTCTCTGAAGCTATCCTCTTCCTTGAGATTTCAATTCTACAAAGGAAAGGTCCCATCCAAACTGGCACACCTTGTACACATCCATCACTGTTTATAGGATATCACTTTCTAATGAAAAAATATGCCTTTTCTAGGAATGAATTCCTAACAATATACATTGTCCTCTGGTATCCTTTTCTCTGTTGATACAAGCATACATCCTCAAGGTAATCCTGTGACACTCTCTGATAGTGACATGTGGAAGCTATCGAATTTGTCCCTTTATTTTTGTCAGTTTGAAGCAGTATAATCAGATAATGTATTTCTTTGACTGAATTTAAGGCATCCAGTCGAACTTTTTAACAATAAAATGATTCTTCAGATTTAAGTTTTAAAAAGCCAACCATCACAACCAGATTATTAACTTTTTTGGGGTTTTTTTGTTTGTTTGTTTGTTTTAGCGAGGCAATTGGGGTTAAGTGACTTGCCCAGGGTCACACAGCTAGTAAGTGTTAAGTGTCTGAGGCTGGATTTGAACTCAGGTACTCCTGACTCCAGGGCCGGTGCTCTAGCTGCCCCCAGATTATTAACTTTTTATATGTTTTGCAAGTATTATTTAAAAGTGCTTATCAAGAAATAAATTATTTTGCAAAATGACAGGTACAATTACATGGAAAGAACGTTGACATTTGACTTGCTGAGATGATCCTGACCTAATTATCTTTCACCTAATGGTCAACCTTCTATTGATAAGCATCTACATCACCATTTTGGTAGAACATGCCCAGATATTGTGCATACTCTACTGAGTCTTTGAGGAGCCATGACTACCTCTTCACCCTAACAAGGTTTTTGAGTAGGACTTTAATGGAGGATGAATACAGAAATAGTTTATTCCACTAAACCACTTCGCACATGCATGTGCGCACATACACACATATAAACACTCTAACGTACATACACACACACGCACACACTGAAATTCTTAAATGTATTGATTCCTTCCTGATATAGTAGATGCAGGATCATCAGCTGAAAGGGGAGACGCATAGGATTAAACCCAAGTCCCACAAGCTTGGCTGTGTGTTTATTTCCAGGAGCCAGAGGTTAGTGAGTTAAAAATCGTGCAGCCCTGTAAGCATGGCAGCTACCTCCCTTCGGACACCCAGGAGCATGCGGTATCTGGGAAGGCATCATCTATGCCACGCCTGACTATGGATCCCCAGGTAAAATGTAACCACCACTCACCCTATGCAATAGCGAGACAGGCTGTGATGAGTTGGTAGGCTTTGAAATGACATCTGACATTTTTTCAGGTGAGATATTACCTTCCCATCAGCAATATACTTCCAAGAGCTTTCCCTTAGTTGATCTTGTTTATCAAGCACTGTGTTTCCAGCGACTATCTAATCAAATCACACTGAGAAAGACCAATCATCTACTTGATGGACCATTGACCAACACCGTTTAAAACATGTTAAAGATTTTCAAAATCAGCCAAAGACACACGGGAACTGCATTTCAGGAGTTTTCCTGCCTCTTTTTCTAATCTTTTTTTTTCCCTTTCTTGTCTTCAGTCTATACACACACAGGCACACATACACACAGAACTCTGCACTGAGACCATCTCTCCTTAAATGGTGCAGCCACATCTCATCTCTTTTGTCTGTCTACCAGCTCTTTTCTTGTGTCTGTCTGTCTTACATCAAGTTCTGACAAACAGAGATGAGAAGTGTTTTCTGTTGTTGTTTGGGTTTTTGGGGTTTTTTTTTCTGCTTTGGAGGGATGAATTTGTTTTTACATCTGTCACAAGACAGAGAACCATGATTTTAAGGGAGGAGGTGGGGAAGAACAGAAAAGCTGATTTTACCAGGCCAAGAGAGGGATAGAGGCCTTATTCCCTTTCTATGATGGGCTCACTGTGAAAACTCAGCTGGACCAAAGGTGGTTTCCTCAGAAGGGGAAAATGGATGTTTTAAAACCATGCTACCCCATGACCCGATTTTTAAAAACTTTTGTCCTAATGCGTCATAAAAAAGGTTCAGTGTATTCTACAAATCCAGCCTTCACTGTTCTGGGGGATTGTTAGGTGGGAATCCTGCATAGGGCCTCCCTGTATTCCGTTTAGCTTTTCCTCAGTACACTCAGCTTCTCACTTCCTGAGCATTAAGCTAGCTCCTGGACTAGTTCCACTAGTCCTATACTATGCTAACATCCTAAATACATCATCTGGTACTTCCTGCTCATTCGGCTCAGTTCTGAGCAAAAGAGGCTGTAAGAGAATCTCTCTTTGAGACTACAAACTTTGATGTGCAAAAATCTCAGATGTTTCCTTTTTTTTCTCTCTCTTTTCTTACCCATCCTTCCCTCTAGTCATTGACTCAGTCCCTGTAATCTCTTTGCATCATGCTTTCAGGTGGTGACGGAACCCAAGCTCCATGAGGCGTTCCTTTTCCACTATCAGAGACAAGCGCACAAACTCCTCCTGGTAGAGGAGTTTTCAATGGAGCGAAGCAGTGAAAACACCTACAAGTCCCCGCAGACGCAGTTACCATTCTTCCTTGCGCCTGTCAGCTCACCGGCTGAATGCCGACTCAGGTGAAGAAAATTTTCTGGGCTCTGGTCAGTTATCTGATCAAAAGAGGTTTAGCCATTTCATCTTTTCAATAAGTCTCTTCCTTGAAGAACCAGATCTGGTTTGGGGCCCAGTGGTACTAGAACTGAATTCTTTCAGAATGTAATAATATGACCAAAGACAAAATGGCGGTGTCAGGAATGTGGGTAGTTGGGAAGAAAAAAATCTTTCCAAAACATTTCCTTCTCATCATCTCACCCCTAAAAATAAATCTGAAATTTAAAGCAATGAACATTTATTAGATGCCTACTGTGAGCAAGATACTGTGCTAATAAGTCCTGAGACACAAAAATGAAAAATGACTAGTCCTAGACTGAGGTAGAGCAAGAAGGACACTTAAGGCCGTCAAGTCTAATCTCTTCATTTTGTAGATAAAAGAATGAAAGCCCCAACAGGTTAAATGGACTCCATTCAATAAACATGTATGTATTACCTACCATGTGCCAGGAACTGTGCTAAGAGCTGATTTTGCCTAGTAGAATTTATTGTCTAAAAGATATGACAGGTTTATATAAATATCATATAAGATAGAATAGGATGGGGGGGGCATAGTTCTCTAGGGAGACTGAGGAAAAAGAGATTTAGAGAAGGCCTGTCTGGTGCATATGTGATGGGGCCTAAGGAGAAGATGGGATCTTCATTTCAGAAGGTGGAAATGAAGAGGAATAAGAAACAATCTGAATGAATGCACAAAGGTCAGAAAAGACAGATTAAGATCATGAAACAGCTATCAATTGAGAACTATAAACTCCTTGGGAGCAGAGATTGTTTCAACTTTGTCTTTGGATGTCCAGCACT
The DNA here is from genome assembly GCF_019393635.1 of Dromiciops gliroides. Lineage (NCBI taxonomy): Eukaryota > Metazoa > Chordata > Mammalia > Microbiotheria > Microbiotheriidae > Dromiciops > Dromiciops gliroides. The sequence goes on from NC_057864.1 coordinate 74,837,371, forward strand.
TGACAAAATACTTTTTTTGTTTGTTTGTTTTGTTTTTGTTTTTGTTTTTTAAGTGAGGCAATTGGGGTTAAGTGACTTGCCCAGGGTCACACAGCTAGTAAGTGTTAAGTGTCTGAGGCCGGATTTAAACTCGGGTACTCCTGAATCCAGGGCCAGTGCTCTATCCACTGCACCACCTAGCTGCCCCCACAAAATACTTTTATATAGAATAGATGTTTAATAAATGTTTAATTAAATTTGTTGGAAGTAGAGTACATAATGGGTAAATAGTATGAATGAAATAAGGCTGAAAAGAAATATCAGAGTCAGGCTGAGTGTGGACCTTATGACAACTGGGAATTTAAAAGCTTCTAAGTGAAAGAGTAACACAAAACAGACCCTGCCATTGAAAAGAGCATTTTGACAGCTAGTAAAAGAATGGATTAGAGAGGGGAGGCAGAAAGGTCAGATATTAAAATCGTGACCTAATCAGATTCCTATATTAAAAGTACCTAACATAAAAGTAATCCTATCTTAAAAGTATTTTCCTAATCTGTTTTGTTCGTCATTTCAATCATATCCGACTCTTTGTGACCCCACTTGGAATTTTCTTGGCAAAGATACTGGAGTGGTTTGCATTTCCTTCCCATCTCATTTTATAGATAAGGAAACAGAGGCAAACAAAGTTAAATGACTTGCCCAGGGTGACACAGTTATTAAGTGTCTGAGGCCAGATTGAACTCAAGGAAAATGAATTTCCTGACTCCAGGCTGGATACACTGTCCACTGTGCAACCTAGATGCTGAACCTAATCAGATTCCATTTATCTATTTATTGGTTGTTAGAAAAACCCCAGAGGGCAGCTAGGGTGGCACAGTGGATAAAGCCTGACCCTAGATTCAGGAGGACCTGAGTTCAAATTTGGCCTCAGACATTTGACACTTAGTGGCTGTATGACCCTGAGTAAAGTCACTTAACCCTCATTTGCCCTGCCAAAAACAAAATAAAACAAAACAAACAAACAAAAAACAGAATGATGGAACTGGATTGCAACCTTGGAAATCACTCTGTCAAGCCTTCATTGTACAGAATAAAGAAATGAAGGCCTAGTTACCCAAAGTCACATAGCTAGTTAATAATAGGGCTAGGACTAGAGCCCAGCTTCTTGATCCCCATCCTGGATTTTTCTACCCCTCGGCATAGTTAGTTCAAAGAAACTTGTTTCCTAGTGCTGGTACAATCTACCCATGAAAGATGTATGTTTGCATAAGACACTGAAAATTCCTGAATAGCATTTCTGGCAAACAAAAAACACATCTTGTACCCTGGGAGAATATGGCTAGTGTAAAAGGGAAGTAGAAACAGATGGCATTCTCTAAAGTGGAAATATCACAAGCTGGAGACTTCCAAACTCTCCTGCTTACCCCAAAGGTATTTCCTTTCTGATCCTTCTTTGCTTTCAGTTACAGATTTCATGTTGACACAGACTGATATCACCATAGGAGCCAAATCCACATGACCAGTTAAGGTTTGTCTTCCTTTTGTGATCTTCATTTTCAGTTCTCTGCTCTCCTCTTCAACAGGCCACAAATCTGATACCATGCGCTCAGGAGGCAGAGAACGTGCCGAGTCCAAAGAACGTAAGCACCTTCTGTCTCCTGATGTATCCCGCTGTAATTCTGAAGAACGGGGTGCCCAAGTGACTGGGAGTCTCCCGAAAGGCACCAGTCCAGATCACCTAGTGAGGGCAGGTCCTCAGACGCCCAACAGACAGGTGAGTATGAAAAGTTGGCACTTCAGCAGTGGGACAGAGGGTTTGTGAGACCCTCACCTCTGCACCCACAAGTACATCTTACTAAAAACTAGCATATTCAAAATAAGACATACCTTGCAGAAAAAACCAAACTCCCCACAAAGGATGAATAGATGCATCTTGCTAATCTCAACATTACTGTTAAAGTTTATAGGGACAGTCATGACTCCATTGAAAATGTGTTAGTCTCAGCCAGTGGGATATCCTTTGGTGAAGAAGGTATCTTTGCTCCTCACAGAAACTTGAGAATTGGAAGGGAATACCTAGCCTAACTTTTACTGGAAAAAGAATCCTGTCCACAATATTCTCCACCAGCAGCCATCCAAGCTTCACTAAAAGAGTGAAGTGAGGGGGAGCTACTGTTTCCCAAGCCGCACCTTCCATTTGATAACAGTTCTCTCCTTGCATCAAGCCTCAATATGTCTCTCTGCAACTTCCCCTTGCTCCTAATTCTGCCCTTGGGGTCCAAGCAGAAAAATTCCTCGTTACAGCTCTTCAGATCCTTGAAGATGGCTATCGTGTCCTCCCTAAATTTCTTTTCCTTGAGCTTTTCCAACCATCCCTAATACAGCATAACCTTAAGACCCTTCATCATCCTTGTCAGCCTCTTCTGGGTGCTCTCCAGTTTATCAAAGTCCTTCTAAGATGTGACACTCAGAAATGAACCACAAGACTCAGGATATAGGCAGATCAGAGCAGAGATTACCATGGAATTTTCAGCTTCTGTGTTCTGATAAAAATCATCATTTGTATCATTTCATATTTGCTTCTGGCAAAAATGAGAATTCATTGTTCAGACCAGTCATATTAGTTAAATGCAAAGCAATCTCAATGATCTATGTCTCCATCTAGTTTAGAAAAAAGAAGGTGGGGGTGAGAATCATAAACTTGAAAGTCCACTCACTAGCCAGTTTCCCTTGTCTGATTCCAGAGTTTTATGGAAATAAAATTTGGGTCCGGTTGTCCTCCTCCTCAACTTCTTCTCCCTGCCCCTTATCAGACAGCCATGAGAAGAGATAGAGAAAGAACCAAGCAAATGTGGTCCATGTTCCTAAGGATCTTCCATGAGGAGGCTAATCTTCTAAGGGGACAGGGGAACAGGAAGATAATATTTCAAAGTCCCATTCATGGAAGACCTGAGTGGTGGGGAGAGGGGACCAAAGGTCTATGCAAAGAGTGCTATGTGTTTCAAGGGTCCATGCCCTCACAATGGCCAATAAGAGAAAAGAGGTCTGGGTAATGGTCTTACAGAGGAATCAATGGCATCCAGCAGTAACCCTGTCATTTGCCACCCAAACTAAGTGATCTTCAGAACTCCATGTTTCTACCATGTAACATGATTCTTTTCTTCTCTTGTTCCTTTAAATTTCATATAACTATGGACTTTTTTTCCTCCCTGCCCCATCCCTGATCCCAAATGGTTATCAGTGTGTCATTGAAAAAATATGGACTTCTAGCTGAGCTTTGCCTCCAACCAAATATATTCAGAGCTAGTACCATTGAGAGATGCTTGGACTAAGACTAGGGTTAAGAGGCTGGTTGGTAAGAAGATGATTCCTTAAAGTTCAGACTAAAGTGGTTCCATATAAGACTAGCTCTCTGAACAAAATCCCAAGAGCACATCACCACAAGCCAACTTTAATCTGTCTCTGTCTCTGTCTCTCTCTCTCTGTGTCTCTCTCCTGCTCTACAGGGTACAGGCTCCCTTAGTGAAAGTTCTATTCCTTCTATCTCTGACACCAGCACCCCAAGGCGAGGTCGTCGGCAGCTTCCACCTGTTCCCCCTAAACCCCGGCCCCTCCTCTCCTACAGCTCCTTGATGCGACATCCTGGTAGCATCTCTCCACCATATGATGGGAGTGAAGTTGGCTCCCCACTGCCCTCCAAGGCCCTGGAGAGCAATGATGCATGCCTGACTGAGTCTTCCAGCTCACCACAAGCAAAGCAGAGTCAGCACTCCACTCCCCAGCGCTATATCTCAGAGCCCTACCTCGCTTTTGCATGAAGACTCCCATGCCTCGGACTGTGGCGAGGAGGAAACACTCACCTTTGAGGCTGCTGTGGGCTACCAGCCTGGGCCGCTCCAACACCATTGGCTCAGCCCTCCCTGAGGCACAGCTGGCAGATGCCCAATGGCCTACCGGAGGCGGAGGCGTGGGGGACCAGGGCCAGGGATGATGTGTGGGGCTGTTAGCGATCTCCTGAGTGACACAGAGAGGATGATAAATGCTAGAAGCCATGCCCCCCTCCGATGCATGCTCTTCTCCAATATGGGGGAAAACAGATAGACCAGAGAAGCCAGTGAAGCCTTGGGGGAGGAGGAAGAAGAATGAACATTATACAGAACCAGAGAAGAAAAAAGGAAAGGAAAATAGAAAGAGAACCAAACCCACCCAAACAGATCAGATTTCCCTTTGCAAGATGGGCACAGCCATGGTTCTGCCTCCTTGCTGTGGGAGAGAGAGAGAGAAAGATGTGGGGATGTGGACAGTCCTCTTCAAGGGACAAGGAACATAGATATAATGGCTCTACTTCCCCCTCATCCCAATCACTTTGGCAAAGGCAATGGCTTTATGTAGGCCAGTATTCCCCTGAGAAGCAGAGAATACCTGGCTGACAGCTGGGGTCCATAGGAAATAGCCAACAGTAGAGGAAATGCCTCCCTTCCTCTCCCTCTCATGCTCTCCAGCTATTACCACTGTCACCAGAGCAACCTCAATAGCATCTTGTGCTATTCCATGGTTTGCTCTCCACACAAGAGTTTATGCCAAGGTCAGAAGTGCTGGATAACTTGTGTGGGAGGCAGGGAAGGAGAAGAAAAGTAGGTAGGTGATAGCTGGTGGGAAGAGTGGTCCATAGTGCTTTGGCATGGAAGGAGATGGTGTCCTGAGTAGTGACAGTAAAGGTCCTACAGCTTGTATCAAGGAGGATCATAAATTTAGAATGGGAAGGGACCACAGAGGTCATCTAGTGCAACCCCCCTCATGTTTCCAGATGAGAACATGTAGATTAAAATATTGGCTAAGTGACTTGTCCAAGGTCACAAAAATAGTTATAGTTAAGTGGCAAAATTGGAATTTGTCCCCAAGTCCTCTGACACCAGATTCAGCAGTGTTACCAGACAAGACCCACTTATCTATATTGACATTCTTTTAAACTAAGATGCTGACACACTTATAGCTTTGTGGCTGTGCACATGAACCTTGAGTCCACGTGCTGAGGATAAACTGAAGATCACCCAAGGTCTTCTTCCCTTACTGGGTCTATAGTCCAGTAGGCAGCAGTTTGAGCCACCTGCAAGGCCAAGATGCAGGGTGTTGTATATGTCCTATTCAGTGAGACCATGTAAGAGTGTCCTGATAATCCCTGAATTTCCTCTGAGGGGGTGGAAATCACATTTAAGAGGGATCACATATCAGATAGTTAGATCTTTAAAAAAAAAATGAAGTTGATGGGGTTATTTAAAACTAAAAAAAAAAAAGCCTCAAGCCGTCAGGCAATATTTGAGTGCCTCCTATATGTCTGCAGGGGACACGACAGTTGGATGGCTGAATTTTCTTGGTCAGCGGGTGGTTAGGGATCAGCTTCACTAGTCCTGTGGGATCCGATTTAAGGTAATTAGTTAATATACCTCAGCTTAGGCTTAGGATGCTGCTTGCAGAAGAGCAGTTTCTCTGCTGGAACAAAACTTCATGTAATAAAAAATATTTCCTGAAGCCAGGACCCTGCTTCCCCTTCCCCCTAAGAAACAGCAGTGCAGGATGTCATTCCCTTTGCAATCTCTCCTTGTGCTACCGCACAGAAAGGTTCTGCACTCAATGAACCCCAGTCCCTTCTTCTGTAATACTTTGTTTACACTTTGGCAAATGAGAGAAAGAGATAGATTAAGGATGTACTCCAAGGCATTTTAAAATACCCTGTCCTACCTCCAAAGCTTGAGTCCATAGCTGCTTAATGTCAGTCCTTATATCCACCAATTCTCCAATGGGACCCTAACAATGAGATAGAAAGTAGCTAAGCCTCCTTCCTTAACTAAACGATGAAGGAAAGGGAAAAGCAATGATCCTCAAAATCCAGCATCCTCAAGATATTATTCAAAGGGATGATTTAATAGCAGGTCAGAGAACTTCACTAAAACCTGATACAATGAATACAGATTGCCCTTTACAAGGGAAAAAAGGCACTGCCTTTATGTGAACCCACCCCCTATACAACTACCTCCATCCTTCAAAGTCGGTAGCATTGCCAGAAGAATTATACTCCAGGTAAAAAGGATCACTGAGAAAAGAGCCCAGTCAGGGTACTGGTGGTCCATATGCCAGAGCCAGGATCAGAATCAGGAAAAGATAGAAGGAAATAAACCCTCTCCCTGTCCGAGCACCCACTAGAGACTTCCCTTGTTCCATTTCACAGGATGAGCCTTAAAATGGAAAACCAGTGGAGGGAAACCACTGCTGATTCTTCCAGTGGCTAAGTATAAGCTATCCATACCCCCTCTTAGTCAAAGAATGGATGACAGAGTTTTTCTTAGAGTCATTTCTGAGATATTTTCCTATGACTTTCTAGTCTGGATATAAAGAAAATGTAGTAGGATTAGCTTTGCATACAGAATGCCTCCCAGTGGCTGGGAGGCACCAGCCATTCTCCATAAAACTTTCAGATATGAACAGACGTTCATGCAAGCCAGAGTACACAAGCCCCTGCCATCCTTTCACATGTGGCCAGTCACAAAACCAAATTCAGCACCCTGAGAATGGAGGGTCAGTGGCAAAGAGAGCTTCTTCAAATGCTCTGCCCTTCTTTCCATAGGTACTAGATTTTCATCTCCCCCTCCCCATTGCCCCTCATTCATCATATACATGCCCCCCAAGCAGTTTAGAGTGTAAGCATCAATGTACAAACCATTGATGTTACAATCCTCATAACATAAGGGCTGTACTCTGGGTGTCACATCGTTCTCAATGGCATTGTTGTAAAGGATCATTTCATGCCAAAGCACTGCTGTGGACTCCTCCACATGCACAACCTTATTTTCTTCCTCCTCTGGAACAGTGATCTCAAGGGAAGGACTTTGCACAGGACAGCAATTCTGAGTCAGCAGCATGACCGCTTGGTGTTTTGAGAGGGAGAACTGAAGTGGTAACTAAAGCCATTTAGACTGTAGGGGAAAGTCAGGTAGGGAAAGCAATGGCCTGAATTGGAGTTTTGCTGCAAACCCGGCTTTAAGAAGTCTAAAGTTCCAAGAGACGTTCTGAGATACCTTGACCCCTTGAAATCAGAGTATCCATATTCTTAACAAACAGCATAGCACCTGAGTACTGGGAGTCAAAATGGAAAACTCGCTACACTGACCAACTGCCAACTTTTCATCAGTCCATGATACCTGACCTAACTTTCTTTTCTCTGCTTCTGTTAACTAAAGGATCTTTCTACTGAGAATAAAGCCTAGTCTGTCACATTAGGGCATGAGACACAAATCACCATCCCTTTACCATTTGATCTTCCTCACTGCCAATAAACTTTTCTCTCCAACTAGCAACCTGCTAGTTGCTATATCTCCAACTAGCCACCCACCCGAACCCTGTCACTATTGATTTCTTTGGAAAGTAAGGCTGTCTAATATGAGCTTCCCCTTGGTTTAAAACAACAACAATAAGAAGTAATTAGCATTTTAAAGGAAAATCCTGAATTATTATTCATGTCCTAAAAGATAGGGTGGGGGAAGGGGAGTTTCCAGATCTATTAATGTTACTCTTAGTTTTCCTGTTCAATATTACCCCTCTTAGCATTCATTCCCTTGAAACCAAATGAGAATAACCCAGCTAGCACTGGGAAGGTTTCTGAAGGTTGGTTCTGGTGCCTTTAGAAACGTTGATTGCTATCCTGGCTTAGGTCATGTAGCCCATCTGTGGTGGCCATCTCCTACTGATCATGCAATTCTCCTAATAGAACACAGAGCAAAGGCAATCATCCCGAGGCATTGACTGGGATGATAAGTGGATGGACCAAAAAGGCCTAGAGATCGACCAGATGTCTGGCATAGGCCAGAACAAGATGGCAGATGGTGCCCAGTCATTCAAAATACATTATTAAGCACTCGCCATTAGCTAAGTGCTGAGGATACACATAAAAACAAACAAGCAAACAAAAACAGGTGGCAGAAATGCCACCCTAAAGCAGAGCATGCATTGACCTAGGCCATCATTGGCTTGCCATGTCCTTAAAGCACCAGCTTTCTAGTTATAGGACTGTAGTATTTTAGAGCTGTGAGGTTTCTCTGAGATCATTTAGGCCAAGCCTGACCTTTTATAATGAAAGGATGGGTCATTGAGGTTAAGTGACCTGATGCTGACATTTGTGAAATCCATCCCAGCTGAATCTTTGTATTCCTACCCTGGAAGTGAGGTTACAGAAAAGATTTACCTGAAATGGAAATCCAGGGATTTCTCTGGATTCTGCCCTCTCCTAGCTTAGCATATTATATGGAGGTCAAAGCCAGTTCTTTCTCTTCCCCTGACGAGCAGCCTTTGGGCTGAGGATACGTCTCCCTTATCTTCTATTCTCACCATCCCAGTCGATATTTTGCAGTTTAACATCGATTCAGCTCTTGAGACTGTTAAATACACCAGACTCAGGCTTAGTTGCATGCACCACTGCCTCTGCAGTAATATTTAGCCTACTCATTGAATTCAGTTGTTGAATTTTCTAAATATAAAAGAAACACAATGCTCTTTAGGCATGGACAACACAATTTCATGAGACAATCTGAAGCAGGTGTAGGGTCGAGTGGCTTTGTATCCATCCATGCATAAATCATATGTATATATCCCACATAATATACATCCATCCATCCACATATACATGTATATTAAAAAAATCAATTAAATATTGGGCCAGGATCATATTGCCAAATCAAGTGCCATCTGGTATGAAGCAACAAAGTTTTTTTTAAAGAAAATTTTAATTAAAAAAAACAAACAAAAAATACCCCTCAAATACCTTGGGCTTTATAAACTCTTTCTAAGGCCTGTCCTGCCTTTGTGTGTCCTGGAGAGAGCATTTCCTGTATAGTTAAGACCTGAGGACTGAGAGATTGGGCTCTCCTATTTGCTCCCCAGCTCAATCATGAATTCACTATGTGTAACATTATGTAATCCATTCCACCCCTTTTCAGAAGAATGGTAGGAGTGGATGTATGTGTTGGGGGGGGGGGGGAGGGGGAAAATGAGGCCAGAATACTATTTACCTACCTCACAGGGATATTGTGAGGCTTAAAGCAGAAGCATCAAAGATTCATGAATGTTCTTAATTACTTAATTAACTAATTAATGTTGTTAATTACTTAATTAACTAATTAACTAATGCTATTGTCAGTTACCAGTTTATCTGTTAAGTGTTTTGAGATCCTCACAAACCAGGTGCTAATGCAATTCAAAGGATCAGAGGAAGGAATGGTTTCTATTCATTGGAGCATCCTTTCAGGAGTATCCACTCCTGTGACCCTTAAATGCTTTCTTCCAGATTTATAGTATTTAGTCTTGACCAACGCATTCACCAGAGTACTTGATGACATATCCCACAAAGAAAGAAATGGGCAGGAAAGCCCTATTCTGGGAGTGTTAAGGGGCCGAATCCAGAGCCACAAGAATCAAAACACAAGACACAAAGTTTATATAAAGCAAAACCCTGTCAAAGTGTTTGTATATACACATACATGCACACGTTTTTAAAGACCCTTCTAGTAAAGAAAAACCTAACTCAGGGGCTTCGTTGACCTAATCTTACCACAATATGAACGAACTAGATTTCAGCCTAGCTGGTGCTGTTTGTCAGAGTGAGTACACCCTGGCATTCTCCAGTGTCTTAGCTTTTACCATTAAAATGCCCATGACATGTCATCCAGGTTCACCACAGGACCCAGAAACAGTGGCCATCACCTTTGTCAGCTGGTCTACATAAATTAATTTATTGCCTATTGAACAACTGAATTTTTTCAGTTGTTACTTTGAATTGCAACATGTATAGGAATGGTGCATAAATGTAAGCACTTTGCAGGGGCCATGCATAGGAAATAGAATTAGTTCTCTTGGGTGTCTCCTTCCCTTAAATCCATACCTGCTTCTTAGCACCTATGAACCATTTCAAGTATTAGTCTCCACAGCCCATCACAAGGCAAAAGGATACACACCATCCTTCCACACTGGACTCTGGGGTTCTCTGCCACACTGTGAAGCATTCTTTGGCAAATAAAACCTTTAAAGTATCATAGACTAATTGCTATGTAGGGTTGGAGGGATTCCATTTCCCAAAGCTGACTCTGATTGGCTGGTGGGTAAGTAGTATGTACATCAATATCAAAGAGAGTCAACATTTCTCTTTCAAAGGGATCTCTCCCCTGGGCACAAAATTCTAGGGTGGATGGAGGTAGGTAAGTAAAAAGTTGGGGTGAAAGCCCCTGACACTGCCTTCATCTTCTCACCCCAACCCAATGCTGTAAATAAAAGAGTTAGTATCTTGGCCTTTTAAATGCAAAAAGATTTCTGACAATAAGCCATGCTTTTTGTAAATACGTTATTACAACTCGGATTTTTCTTTTTTGGGGTAGGTAAGAATTGGGTTGAGCAGGGAATTCAGAAAGAAGTGATTGATCATTTAACATATAGGTGTGTAGTGTAACAGAGGGTCGCTAAAGGGCAGCAATGAAAATTATCCCAAATAGTTTTGAGCCAGCTTTTATTTAGAACATTTCAAGTAAAATGATACTTGAATCAAGAATCTCACATGCACTCTTTGTTACTCTTCTCAAAAGATTAAAAATTGAGTCTAGATTTCCATAAATAGAAATCCTGTCTTCAGACCCTGTTAGAAGAATATGACAGAACAGAAAGAATAAAGGAATGATTCAGAGACCTATGATCAATCATTTTAAGACTCCATTACAGAAGATTATAATGTATGGTTCAGAACAAACAAAAAATAATAGTGTGATAGATGTTCTGCTAGGCCTAACATACTGATTCAGGAAAAATCACTGGTACTTTCTTGATAGATATTCCAAAGTCTCCTGCTAGCTTGTGCCTTTAACAAAAGGCAAATTTAGAGCTCTCTTGCTAGTCAAACATCATACTGCTTGGCTCTTCCAAGGGCACAGCAAATGTTCATAAGTAAGCTCAGTGTTGTCATTTAGTCTCCACAAAGCAATTTAAAAGTACATTCACTCATCCTATTCCACCAAGATTATGTGCTATTTGTGTTATTTTTATTTTAACCCTTTAAGGAAACTTGGTTTCAAGTTTGAAGATCCAGGATCTGGAATAGAATTCTCTTCTTACTCCCCCTTATTCTTCCTTCCTTCCTTCCTTCCTTCCTTCCTTCCTTCCTTCCTTCCTTCCTTCCTTCCTTCCTTCCTTCCTTCCTTCCTTCCTTCCTTCCTTCCTTTCTTTCTCTTTTTCTTCCCCTCTCTCTTATAATGGAAACCTCTTTTGGAATTGAAATAATTTCCCCAATGAAAGGTCTTAGGTTGTCATACTTAGATGTTCAAATACCTGGGCAGATCAGGAATCAGACATTTATCCCTATTCTAACACTTGGCACCCTGACCTAAAAAAAAAGTTTTCATTCTAGAGAGATCTTCATAAAAGTTAAGGGAGCTGGGGGCAGCTAGGTGGTGCAGTGGATAAAGCTCTGGCCCTGGATTCAGGAGGACCTGAGTTCAAATCCAACCTCAGACACTTGACACTTGCTAGCTGTGTGACCCTGGGCAAGTCACTTAATCCTCATTGCCCTGACCACCCCCCCACCAAAAAAAAAAGTTAAGGGAGTTCTCTTGATCTTGACAAGATTTTCAACTGGAAAAGATCTTCATTTTACAAATGAGAAAAACTGAAGTTTAAATGAAAGAGAGAAAATTATTTTCCCATGTTTGTATGGGTAACAAATGGCATTTGAATCTGAATCTAGCTTCTTTTCTCCACACCATACTGGCTACATCTTGGCCTTGGCAATCAGGTCTCATGATGCTGGACCTACAAGTTTATTTGGTATTCAGAATGGATTCTTGGAACCAAGTTATACACTCTGAATTATAGACAGGTTGTTCTTTCCACATGATAAGTCTACAACTCTGTCTAAGGTTAAACCTGCCAGGAGGCTGGAAGAAGACTGGGTCAAACATTTGATGACAGATTTTCTTTCCAAAGTTTGCTTCTAAAGAATCATGATAACAAGAATGTTTTGCACTTGTCCTGCATCTTTGCCCCTAGGACCAACATCCAAGACAAGTCTTCTAGAAATCTTTGTGATGTTTAAATGATCTTATGAGAAGCAGGGATAAGTAGGAGGAACTCAGTACAAAAGTTCAAAGTGCCATTAATTTTTTAAAAAAAGTGATGTGAAATGAGGGCTAATATCACTAACTGCCAATGAAAATATACAATAGCTTTGATGGCTACTGTAGCCCCATATTTGATATGGAATGGTAAAACATTAAGCAGATACCAAGAGATTTAGCAAAACCACACAATTGAATTTTAAGATTTACCTACTGGGGAATATACTTAAAGCTTGAACCTTAGTAGAACACTTTTTCTGTACTAGTAATTTATGAACCTGCCAAAATTTATACAAAGTTAACTCCAGTACTGAAATTGTGAAGGAATCAACCTCTCCCTTAGTGGTGTTAGACTAGAGTCCAGATTCATTCACCCCAAAGCCAGGATTTGCAACCCTATAGTATCAATGGGGAAGGGGAAAACTTTTGTACAAGCTATGCAGAGGACCTAGTGATAAAGAATAACTTAGGGCCATGGAATAGAGCATCAAGTCATAAAAAAGCAAGGTTAAGGAAAAGTATGAGTGAGTTATCAAAAGAGGACATGCTTCTATAGAGTTTGAATCTTCATTCCTTAGATCATGGCTTGAATTGAATTAATATGAGCATAATATTCTCCAAGGATCTTTCCCTTTAAACAATCCAAAGGTAGTGGATTCTTAAAGGTCTAGAACAGTGGTATGTGGCTTTTCCAGATGAGAAAGATAGGAGAAAGGGGTTTTTATGTACTCAACCGGAAGACAATCAATTTCAGCAACCCTTCAATAGAGAAGCTGTGATACTTGCGAGCTTACACTGAACTTCCACGCAGGATACAGGCTATAAAGGGAGGGAGGGGGCAGTGGGACTTAGGGAGGGGGGTGGGTTAGGGGAAGATTTTATCAGGGACAGATATCAAACTCTGCATATGCATATATGTTGCAAGGCAAACCAAAAGTCCTGGTTTGATGCAATCCAGTTGGATACAGTGCACCAGTACTATCCTCAGTGGATAGTTCTTTACAAAGAGATGGTCTGCACTTCATCCAGGTCAATGACCTCTTTCCTGGACCCAAGATTGTGGCATGTTCACCTTGATTCACTCTTAGTGCATGAGTGGCAGAGACAAGATACTGAAGAAAGTTGGTGTGCTGCATCAGGCTGTTAAAAAGCAGCCACCATGAAAAACTACACCACAGCTAAACCCCACAGGACATTTTCTTACCCGCATCCTTCTGTGGGGTACTCCAATCTAACACAAGTTCCTGTAACCATGTGTTACTGGGAGCCAACGTAGGTCCCTCAGAGCATCGGTGCCTCTCTTCTAAAGCAGGAGTTCAGCACTGCATGTTGACAAGGTGGATATATTGTAACATAAATGCTCGTTTGGATCCAAAAAGAAAACATTTAAAAAATGATGTACAACTTTAATGGGTTTTTTTTGTCAAAGAAAAGAATAAATAAATAAATTCTTCTTGTAAAGAATTAACTAGCCTGATCATACTTATTTTTTTATCTCTTCCTAGGAAGTTAAATAATGAATCATAGACAGCAATGTTTTACCAACCACCTTAACACCTAACTCCAGACCTTCTTACCCCAAGTACATCCTGTGGGATGTAGCTAGTCAAAAGGGCTAGCAGGTGCTTGTGGACAATGATACCCCCATCCCTCTATAGAACATTTTCCAGGTTTGGTGATTTTCCTCTTAATAAAAGTATCCTTTACCTTGGAGTAAGAAAGATATTTCCAGATGGCTTAGACCTCAGAATAAGATCAAGAAAGTATTTTCAGGTAAAAATCACCAAAGATAAAGACCACATGTCTTTCAGTCTCCTCAGAACAGGACCAAAAAGGAAAATTCAAGGAAACAAATACTTGAGTTTCCAAGACTAAGAACCCATTTGGTCACGTAGGGAGCAGGGCTTGATAACTAGAAGTATAATAATTTGGCTAAAATAGATATTGCTTTACCCAAAAGAAAGAAGAATGAGGACAAGTTTAAGGCTTAGCTGCCAAGCCCAAGACACAGTTGGCACATTCTACGGTATGACTCAGAGCAAGTCACCTCCCTCCAGTAGATTTCTCCATTCCTCCTTCTTATTTGTTCCTACACTCTTCTCCCACATCCATTAGCCCACTTTATTTCCATTAACAAAGGAAAAGAAAAGCTAACAATCAGTGGGGTGCTTTCTTCTCAGGCTCAAGGATGACCCTCAATTTTATCCGTGCCTCAGCATCTTGCACCATACTGACAGCCCTATTTGTAATAACTTAGCAACAGCGGTTTCTAACCACAAACAAAAGGAAGCATTGTCTTACACCATGATTGATAACTATAGTATTCAGGAAATCATTTCCCCCCAATTTTGCCCCAATGTGGGCTATCTAGCCACTGTATTTTGATAGAGGTCATGTGGAAAATATATGGATAGAGCAAGTTTTCTCTTCTCCCTCTAGAGTGTGTCTACTGTTGCCATGGTGAGTCACAAGCCAATTGAAAGAGGGAAGCACAGATAATGCTCTGAGTTTCCGTGGTAGCTCAGGAATTCATTATCCTTATGCGAGTTATCTCCAAATTTTGATTTTGCCCCTTGGTTTGTTATAAATAGGTCCTTCTTATTTACAATCCTTAGCATGTGAGCTGGCATAATTTGACTCCCATCTATGAGGCAGATTTATGCCTGAATCTATATTGATTCTGCATGTATAGGGGCTTATGTTTATAAGTAATGAAGTGGCTTGTGCTTATAACTCCAGTTAGAGAGCAAAACCCTCTAACAATGGGCTGGGGTTCAGCTCTCCACCTTTCACTAGGGAATTTTTTTTTTCTCCTGTGTGGCTGCCTCTGCATCCTCATGCCTCAAAATAAGATACTCAGCAAAACTTCAACACAGATATTGATGAGAAATAATATAAAATGCAGCAAATGTATTCTTTTTTTTTAGCAACAAACATTTACTTTATTTTTTCCAGTTACATGTAAGGGTAGTTTTCAATATTCATTTTCATAAGATTTAGAGTTCCAAATTTTTCTCCCTCCCTTTCCTGTCCCCTACACAAGACAGCAACCAGGTTATATATGTATAATCCACAAGTGCTTTTTTTTTATCAGTTCTTTCTTTAGGGGTGGAAAGTTAGCTTTGTCATTCATCCCTTGGGATTGTCTTGGATCATTGCATTGCTGAGAGTGGTTAAGTCATTCACAATTGCTCATTGAACAATACTGCTGTCATTATGCACAATGTCCTCTCAGTTCTTCTCATTTTGGTATACATCAGTTCATGAGTCTTTCCAGGTTTTTCTGGGATCATCCTGTTTGTCATTTCCTATAGCACAAGACCATTACACCACAATTATATAACACAGCTTCTTCTGACATTCCTCAATTGATGGACATTCCCTTCATTCTCAATTCTTAGCCACCACAAAGAATTGCTATAAATATTTTTTGTACAATTTCCCCCCTTTTCTCTTTTTCAAGATTCCTATTGTTAACTGTTTCCCTTCCATCCTATTCCCTTCCCCATGATGTTTATTCTATTATCCATCTTCTTTCATCCTATCCCTCTTCAAAAGGGATTTGCTTCTGTCTATCCTCTCCCCCAATCTGCCCTTCCTTCTTTTGCCACTCAATCTTTATCCCCTGCCCCTCCTATTTTCCTGCAGGGTTATAGAGATTACTCCACCCAATTGAGTGTATATATTATTCCCTCCTTGAGCCAATTCTAATGAGACTGAGATCTTTGAGCCAATTCTGATGAGTGTTAGCCTCATTTACAGTTCAGATTAAAAAAATTACTCCACCCAGTTAGGTGTGTGTGTTAGAGGCAACTCTGATGAGTTTAAGGTCTCTCAGCCTTTTCTGATGAGTGTAAAATTCATTTACTGCCCTGCTCCTCCCCCATCTCTTCTCCCACTCCATAAGCCTTTTACTATTTCTTTCATGTAGGATTTCATCTTTGACCTTCTCCCTCTCCCAGTGCATTACCCTCACCCCTCAATTTAACCCTAAAGATGTCATCATGGGGCAGCTAGGTGACACAGTGGACAAAGCATCCACCCTGGACCCAGGGGGATCCCAGCCAAAACCCATCCTCAGACACAAGACAGTCGCCCACTGCACGACCCCAGGTATGTCCCCCAACTCCAATTTTTTATGGTTCTCTAGGGTCTTGTATTTGAAAGTCAAATTTGACATTCAGTTCAGGTCTTTTCATCAGGAATACCTAAAAGTCCTCTTTTTCATCATGGTCTCATTTTTATCTCTGAGCAATTATGATCAGTTTTGCTGGGTAGGTGACTCTTGGTTGTAATCCCAATTCCTCTGCCCTCTGGAATATCATGTTCCATGCCCTCTGGTCCTTTAATGTAGAAGCTGCTAGATCTTGTGCTATCCTGACTGGGGTGCCACAGTACTTGAATTCTTTCTTTTTGGCAGCTTGCAATATTTTCTCCTTGACCTGAGAGCTCTGGAATTTGGCTATAATATTCCTAGGAGTTTTCCTTTGGGGATCTCTTTCTGGAGGTAATCGGTGGATTCTTTCAATTTCTATTTTAGCTTCTTCTTCTAGAATTTCGGGGCAATTTTCCCTGAGAATATCTTGGAAGATGATGTCTAAGCTCTTTCCTTGATCATGGTTTTCAGGTAGATCAATAATTTTCAAATGATCTCTCCTGAACCTATTTTCCAGGTCAGCAGTTTTTCCAAGGAGATATTTCACATTGCCCTCTATTTTTTATTCATTTGGATTTGCTTTAGTGTGTCTTGGTTTCTCATAAAGTCACTGGCTTCCATTTGTTCAATCCTAATTATTAGGCAATTATTTTCATCAGAGAGCTTTTCCATTTGGCTTTTCAAGGTATTGACTTTTTCTCATGTCTTTCCTGCATCACCCTCATTTCTTTTTCCATTTTTTCCTCTACCTCTCTAACTTTATCTTCAGAGTCCTTTTTGAGCAACTCTATGGCCTGAGACCAATTCATATTTTTCTTGAAAGCTTTAGATATAAGGGCCCTGATGTTGACATCTTCCTCTAAGGGTGCACCTCAATCTTCCTTGTCACTAAAGAAACTTTCTATGGTCCTCACCTTTCTCTGTCGGCTCATCTTGCCTTTCTTTGACTTGAATTTTAGCTCCTTAAAGTGGGGCACTGTTTCTGAGCTGCAGTATCCCAAGCTTCAAAAGTCCCAGGTGGTATGATTTAAGAAGGATCAGGTTCTTTACTTGCCTGACCTGTTCCCTGATCTGTAGATGACCCCAGACCAACTTTCTAATCAACAGCTTTGTGTGCTGTGGTTATCAGCTCCAATGGGCCTGTGCCCTTCCCCTACCTGGGCCACTGCTACTGAAGCCTACCTCCAGGTTCCCAGCAGGGGTCAAAAACCCACGTTCTGCCTCTGCACCAACATAGACCCATGTTGTCTCCCCCCTGCCAAGGGCTCAGTCCTCTCACCAGACTGTGAGCTTAGTTCCAGATGACAATGGTACTGCAGCTGTTTCAGAGTCTCTGGGGGTCTCCTTCTCTGGTGATGCCTTCCTGGGACTGGATCTGTGTCAGGGTGACTGTGGGGTTGGGCTCTATTCCTGTCTCAGCACAGCAGCTCCCTTCTTCTGACCTTCCAAGCCATTCTTGGTTAGAAGATGATTTCAGCACATTCTTCTGTGAGTTTTGCTGCTCCAGGCAATGTCCTACGGCATTATTTGGATTTTTTTTTTTTTTGGAGTGATCGTGTCATGAGTTCAAGAGCTCACCAAATGTATTCTTTAATTAATAAATTTGTGAGAGGAAACAATAGAAGCAAGACCTACCTGCCCATTGCCCCCCCACACACACACACACTAATGGTTTGTGTCTGTCTATGCTTATCCTCCTGGGATAGTAAGGGTCCCTTAATAAAACATAGCCACACACATGTGCACACCTCACAACTAGTACATTCATATGGATGTCATCTGTCAATGGTCACATAGAAGGAAATTGCAAATGTGACTGACAACAGCTGCTGCTCTGATCTCATGCTAAAACCACCACCACTCCCTTATTCTTCCTCATTCCCTTTGGAAACCACTAGAATGAAAAACCTCTGTTGCCCTTACCTCTCCAAAGGTGGGTCTCTTGTTAGTTTTCTCTCTTCCCGAACGGGGAGGAGATACAAATCCAAGAAAATTTTGTGATCAGCCAGCACTTTTTGCCTTGGGTTGTTATATTGGGAAACATCCCAAATCAGGGTGAAGAATATTCACTTTATAAAGTAGTTGAAGGCCCTCTTTGTAAAGAGAACAATACTCTCTCTTGCCCTTAGCCCAAAAGAAGAGAAGAAATTGAGTGTACCAAAAATCTTAGTGGAGTTTTATGCTTTAATGGCTTATAAAACTATCAAATATCTATTGTATAAAACTTTAGTAGCTTAGCTCAAAACTCCACTAAGACTTTTGGAGCACCTCATATAGAGAGCTGCCATTTCCATCTATGTTCATTGTGACTATAGTAGCATATATCTAGACCAGATATGTCAAACTACATGACATCTGCCATGACAGATTTAAATGCAATCGTGAAATATTTAAATTTTGGTAATATTATAGTTTATTTTACATTTACATGTAAAGATTGTTTTCAACATTCATTTTTGTAAGATTTTGAGTTCCAAATTTTTCTCCCTTCCTCGCTTTCCTCCCCCCTCTCCAAGTCAGCCAGCAGTAAGATATAGGTTAATTATGTACAATCGTGTTGTACATATTTCCATATTAGTCATATTGTAAAAGAAGAATCAGAACAAAAGAGGAAAACCACAAGAAAGAAGAAATAAAGTGAAAATAGTATACTTCAATCTGCATTCAGACTCCATTGTTCTTTATCTGGATGTGTAGAGCATTTTCTATCATGAGTGATTTGGAATGGCCCTGGATCATTGCATTGCTGAGAAGAGCCAAGTCCTTCACAATTGAACATCAAACAGTGTTGTTGTTACTATATTCATTAAGCATCAGTTCATGTAAGTCTTTCCAGGTTTTTCTGAAATCTACCTGCTCATTATTTCTTATAGCACAATAGTATTCCATCATATTTATATACTACAACTTGTTCAGCCATTCTCCAATTGAAGGGCATCCCTTCAATTTCCAATTCTTTGCCATCACAAAAAAGAGCTGCTATAAATATTTTTGTACATGTGGGTCCTTTTTCTTTTTTATGATCTCTTTGGGATACAGACCAGCAGTGGTATTGCTGAGTCAAATGGTATGGACAGGTTTTTGTTGTTGTTGTTGTTGTTGTTGTTGTTGTTGTTTTGTAATTTTTAAAAAATTTTTTGCAGGGCAATGAGAGTTAAGTGACTTGCCCAGGGTCAAATAGCTAGTAAGTGTCAAGTGTCTGAGGCCGGATTTGAAATCATATCCTCCTGAATCCAGGATTGGTTCTTTATCCACTGTGTACTACCTAGCTGCCCTAGTATGCACAGCCCTTTGGGCATAGTTCCAAATTGCTCTCCAGAATGTTTAGATCAGTTTACAACTCCACCAACAATGTATTAATGTTGCAATTTTCCCACCTCTTCTCCAACATTTATCATTTTCCTTTTTTTGTCATATTGGCCAATCTGATAGGTATGAAGTAGTACCTCAGAGTTGTTTTAATTTGCATTTATCTGATCAACAGTGATTTAGAACATTTTATATGACTATAGATAGTTTTAATTTCTTCATCTGAAAACTCTGTTTACATTCTTTGACCATTTCTCAATTGGAAAATGACTTATATTCTTATAAATTTGATTCAGTTCTCTATATATTTTAGAAATGAGGCCTGTATCACAAACTGTTGCTGTAAAAATTGTTTCCCAGCTTTCTGCTTTCCTTCTAATCTTGGTTGCACTGGTTTTGTTTGTGCAAAACTTTTTAATTTAATGTAATCAAATTGATCCATTTTATATTTCATAATGTTGTCTATCTCTTGTTTGGTCATAAATTCTTCCCCTCTTCATAGATCTGATAGGTAAACTATTCCTTCCTTTTCTAATTTGCCTATGCAATCAGGAAATATTTAACAAAATATATAAAAAAACATAAAAAATAACTTAAATGTGTGGTTTTCTAAGTCAATATGAGACCCACAAGTATTAGTCTCTTTGAGTTTTGAACCATTACTCTAGACTAAATGAATTGCTATCATCAATTTAGCCATTTGGTCACGTTTTTGTTTGTTTTTTGTTTATTTGTTTTTGAGGGGGGTAGAGGTCTGGTAAAAGGGAATTCACAGGAATTCCACAAGTACAGCAATTCTGTCTTGGAGATGAATAAAACAAGGCAGACCCCCACCTGTCTGGGCTAGGTCAAACCCTGGTACATGAACTCCATGTCCTTTAGAGATCTGTCTCTGATAAGGGCCATGACTAGGGATGTTGGCATATGTGTTCAGGTATATAACACTTAGATTACCGATGATCAAAGAATTAAAAGGCAATGAAATATGATCATTAAAACTCTACTGTGCATAGCTTGACCTATTAATGATGGACAAGATCTCCTGAAAACTAACAGCATCTTCTTTTCATTATGATGAACATTAATTTCTTTATCCCCCATCCAGCTCCCATTCCACCTTTCTCTTCCTTTTACAATCAAACATCTAGAAGTGACTGGTCCTAGTTAACTGTGGAAGGGATAAAACCTAGGAGCCATCAGTATTTGAAGAAGTGTCAGGTAGAAGGCATGTTCTGTACACCTGTTTTCTGAAAGGAGACTAGAACCATAAATGGGGAAATGGTACAGAAAGGCAGAATTCAACAGGATATAAGGAAGAACTTACTAAGCAGCCTGAAAACAAATGAGTAGAGGATCCAGAATGAAAGAGATTTCACTGTACTTATCAGACTATATCTGAAATATTGTACCCAATGCTGGATCACTCATTTTCCAAGGAACATTGAAGATTCAAATATGGCCTCAGTCATTTGCTAGATGGATAATCTTGGGCAAGTAGGTTAACCTTATTCTGCCTCAGTTTCCTCAACTATAAAATGGGGATAATAGCACCAACCTCCTTGGTTTCTCCAAGGATAAAATGTGATAATATAAAGCATGATAATAAAGTGATCATATAAACGTTACAATAAAATGTTTTGCAAACCTTAAACCACCATATAGATGTTTATTAATATTATCAATATTATGATAATCATTAATACTTTTGTTCTTCTTATTTTGGGCCTGGTTACAAAAATACTGGTGGAGAAAAGGAAACCATGATAGCTGCCTACAAAATTTTGCAGGCTTGACATAAGGATTTGATTTGTTCACTTCATAGATAGTAGAAGATGAAACAATAGGAAGAAGTTGCAGAAAAACATATTTATACACACACACATACCAGCAATTTGTAAAAACAAAAGTGATTGTCCTAAAGATAAAGGATCATAGGAAATAAGCCCTCAAAAGAATAATTGAAAATTATTGATAATTATATGAAAAAAATTCTCTAAATCACTGGAGAAATGTATGAGAAATGTAAATCAAAACAACCCTGAGCTTTCTTTCACTTTACATCCAGCAAATTAGCAAAATAAGAAAAAAATTTTAATGCATAATCAGAATTAGAATAATCAGTGTTGGAGGGACTGAGGAAAGACAGGTATGTTACAATGTTGGTATAGCTGTGGATGAGTATAATTCCAAGCTATTTGAAACTATGAAAATTAAGTTATTAAAATGCCTATACCCTTCAACACAGAATTCCTGCTGCTAAGCATATGCCCTAAGTAGATCAGAGATTAAAAGAAAGGCTCCATATATATCAAAATATTTATAGCAGCAATCTTTGAGGCTGCAAGTATAATAAAGGAGACGTCCATCGATTGGGGAATGACTGAACAAATTATGGTACATGAATGTAATGGAATATTTCTGTGTTTTCAAAAAAAAAGGAATCTGAAGAATATAAAAAGCATGAAAAAAACATGAACTGATGTAAATCTAAGTAAAAAAAACAACAAGAAAACAATACATGTGACTATAGCAGTCTAAATTGAAGAATAACCACCACAAATGAGTGTTGCAGAATTACAGAGAACAAGTTTGGCTGCAAAGATAAGCTATGAGAAGGCATTTCCTCCCACTTTGCAGAGGTGTAGAAAGGGTATGGAACATTACACATGTTGCTAGATTTTTTTTTCACAATGTGTTGCTTATTTTTACTAATTGTTTTCTTTTTCTCTTTCTTTAAAAAAATAAAATTTTGCTAAAAGGCTTTCAGGGAGGACAGAAATACAGGAGGAAAATTACTTGCTTTAAAAACAAAAGATATCAATAAAATTGTTTTTTAAAACTTCAAAGGGATGAACAAGTTGTGGTATATTATCATGATGGAATACTGCTATGCTATAAGAAATGATGAGCTCAATGATTTTATAAAAACATGGAAAGACAGTCAAAATAATGAAGATCAAAATAAGCAAAACCAAGAGAACATTGTAAATAGTAACAGCAACATTGTTTTAAGAATTACTTTGAGTAAATAAGTTATTTTGTCTATTATAAATACTTAAATTAACTACAAAGGACATACGAAGAAAGACACTATCTGTATCCAGAGAAAGAACTGATAAATAGAAGTATGTGCAGAATAATTTTACATACATATATGTGTGTGTGTGTTTAATGGTAGCTATCTCTAGGGTGAGGGGAGGGAATAAAAAATGAAATTAACATGATAATTTTATTGTATATTTTAAAGAAATAGCAAGTCATTCATAGTAGATTTGCATTTTCTCTTTTTTATATCAATATTTTATTATTTTCCAGTTACATTTAGAGATAGTTTTCAACATTTGTTTTTATAAGATTTCTAGTTTCAAATTTTTCTCCCTCCCTTCCCTCTCTCCCCCTCCCCAAGACAGAAAGCAATCTGATATAGGGTATATATGTACAATCACAGTAAACATATTTCTGCATTAATCATGTTATGAGAGAAGAATCAGAGCAAAAAGGAAAAACCTCAAAAAAGAAAAACAACAACCAAAAAAACCCAATAGAAATAGTATGGTTCAATCTGTATCTAGATTCCACAGTTCTTTTTTTTCTGGATTTGGAGAACATTTTCCATCATGAGTCCTTTGGAACTATCTTGGAACATTGTACTGCTGAGAGGAATCAAGTCTATCACAGTTGATCAACACATAACACATAATGTTGTTGATACCATGTATGATGTTCTTCTGGTTCTGCTCATCTCACTCAATAGATTAGCATTTTCATGTACAATCATCTTTGTTGTTGCACTCCATTATGGAAATGCTTTATTCCAT
Organism: Dromiciops gliroides; assembly: GCF_019393635.1. Lineage (NCBI taxonomy): Eukaryota > Metazoa > Chordata > Mammalia > Microbiotheria > Microbiotheriidae > Dromiciops > Dromiciops gliroides. Next base: position 74,860,776 of record NC_057864.1, read on the forward strand.
AAATTAAATATAAAATAAAATAAATTTATTCACTATTTTAAAAAATTCATAATGTAGGCTGCATTCATTTAATTCAGTTCAACTAAATGAGCATTTATTAAATTTTTCCAGGGTACTCTGCTAAGTGCTGAGGAGCAAAAAATTAAAAATTACACAGTCCTACCTTCAAGGAACTTACAGTCTAAAGTGGGGGTAGAGAAAAGAGATGAGACATAAATACCTGTTATAACAAAGAATATGATGGAGAAAAGAGGAATCCACATTAAAGGTTCAATTAACAATTTTTCCCAATGCAACAAACATTTATTTTTTTCCAGTTCCGTGTAAGGGTAGTTTTCAACATTCATTTTCATAAGATTTAGAGTTCCAAATTTTTCTCCCTTTCCTCCCCCCTCCACAAGACAGCAACCAATCTGATATAGGTTATATATGTACAAGCCACAAGTGCTCTTTTTATCAGTTCTTTCTATGGGAGTAGATAGTGTGCTTCATCATTTGTCCCTTGGGATTGTCTTAGATCATTGTATTGCTGAGAGTAAAGTCATTCACAATTGCTTATAGAACAATACTGCTCTCACTATGCACAATGTCCTCCCAGTTCTGTTCATTTCACTATACATCAGTTCATATGAATCTTTCCAGATGTTTCTGGAATCATGCTGTTTGTCATTTCCTATAGCAAAATACCATTCCACTACAATCATATACCACAGCTTCTTTAGTCATTCCTCAATTTATGGACATTCCCTTGATTCTCAATTCTTAGCCACCACAAAGAGTTGCTATAAATATTTTTGTACAATTTTTCCCCCTTTTCTCTTTTTCACGATTACTATTGTTTGCTGTTTCCCTCCATCCTATTCCCTTCCCCATGATATTTACTCTATTATCTATCTTCTTTTACCCTATTCCTCTTCAAAAGGGATTTGCTTCTGTCTGTCCTCTCCCCCAGTATGCCCTCCCTTCTTTTGTCCCTCTCTCTTTATCCCCTTCCCCTCCTATTTTCCTGCAGGGTTAGATAGATTGCTCCACCCAATTGAATGTGTATGTTATTCCCTCCTTGATCCAATTCTGATGAAATTAAGGTCCTTGAGCCAATTCTGATGGGTGTTAGGCTCTTTTTTCCATAAAATTATTTTATTATTTTCTACTTACATGTAAAGATAGTTTTCAACATTTGTTTTTATAAGATTCCTTGTTTCAAATTTTTCTCCCTCCCTCCCCTCCTTTCCCCCTCCCCAAAAGAGCAAGTAATCTGATATAGGTTATACATGTACAATCACATTAAACATTTCTGTAGTACTCATGCTGTGAAAGAAGAATCAGAGCAAAAAGGAAAAACCTCAAAAAAGAAAAACAACAACAATATAAATAATAGAAATAGTATGGTTCAATCTGCATCTAGTTTCCACAGGTTTTTTTCTGGATTTGGAGAGTATTTTTTATCATGAGTCCTTTGGAACTATCTTGGATGACCGTATTGCTGAGAAGAATCAAGTCTATCACTGTTGATCAACACATAATGTTGTTGATACTGTGTACAATGTTCTCTTGCTTCTGCTCATCTCACTCAGCATCAGTTCATGCAAGTCTTTCCAGGTTTCTCTGAAATCCACCTGCTCATCGTTTCTTACAGCACAATAGTATGCCATTACATTCATATACCACAACTTGTTCAACCATTCCCCAATTGATGGGCAACTCCTCAATTTCCAATTTCTTGCCACCACAAAAAGAGCAGCTATAATATTTTTGTACAGGTGGGTCCTTTTCACTTTTTTATGATCTCTTTGGGAATAAGACCTAATAGTAGTATTGCTGGGTTAAGGGGTATGCACAGTTTTATAGCCCTTTGTACATAGTTCCAAATTGCTTTCCAGGATGGTTAGATCAGTTCACAGCTCCACCAACAATGCATTACTGTTCTAATTTTTCCACAGCTTCTCCAACACTTATTATTTTCATTTTTTGTCATAGTAGCCAATCTGGTAGGTGTCAGGTGGTACCTCAGTGTTGTTTTAATTTGTATTTCTCTAATCAATAGTGATTTAGAGCATTTTTTCATACAGCAATAGATAGCTTTGATTTCTTCATCAGAATATTGCCTGTTCATATCCTTTGACCACTTCTCAATTGGTGGATGACTTGGTTTCTTATAAATTTGATTTAGTTCCCAATATATTTTAGAAATGAGGCCTTTATCAGAAATACTGGCTATAAAAATTGTTTCCCAGCTTTCTGTCTTCCTTATAATTTTGGATGCATTGCTTCTGTTCGTACAAAAACTTTTCAATTTAATGTAATCAAAATCATTTATTTTGCACTTCATAATATTCTCTATCTCTTGTTTGGTCATAAACTGTCCTCCTTTCCAAATATCTTAGAAGTAAACTATTCCTCCCTCTCCTAACTTACTTATGGTATCACCTTTTATGTCTAAATTATGTACCCATTTTGGCCTTATTTTAGTATAAGGTGTAAGATGTCAGTATACGCCTAGTTTCTGCCATGCTCTCTTCCAGTTTTTTCAGCAGTTTTTGTCAAATACTGAGATCCTGTACAAGAAGCTGGAGTCTTTGGGTTTATCAAACAGTACATTACTAAAGTCATTTACTACCTTTTCTCCTGTGCCTAAACTATTCCACTGATCCTCCACTCTATTTCTTAGCCAGTACCAGATAGTTTTGATGAATGCTACTTTATAGTAAAGCTTCAGATTTGGTACAGCTAGCCCACCTTCCTGTGCATTTTTTCATAGTTCCCTAGGTATTCTTGATGTTTTGTTTTTCCAGATGAATTTTGTTATTATTTTTTCTAGCCCTATAAAATAATTTTTAGGTAGTCTTATTGGTATGGCACAGTGTTACCCTCTTCTACTGCCCAGGTAAATAGATTACTCCACCCAATTGGGTGTGTTTGTTAATCCCTCCTTGAGCCAACTCAGATGAGATTAAGGTCTTTGAGCCTATTCTAATGAGTATAAAATTCATTTACTGCCCTGCTCCTCTTCTCCCACTCCATAAGCCCTTTCCTGTTTCTTTCATGTGGGATTTCACCCCATGCTACCTCTGGCCTTCTCCTTCCCCCAGTGCATTCCTCTCAGCCTTCAATTTTACCCTAAAGATGTCATCATGGGGCAGCTAGGTGACACAGTGGACAAAGCATCCACCCTGGACCCAGGGGGATCCCAGCCAAAACCTCAGACACAAGATAGTCACCCACTGCACGACCCCAGGTATGTCCCCCAACTCCAATTTTTTATGGTTCTCTAGGGTCTTGTATTTGAAAGTCAAATTTGACATTCAGTTCAGGTCTTTTCATCAGGAATACCTAAAAGTCCTCTTTTTCATCATGGTCTCATTTTTATCTCTGAGCAATTATGATCAGTTTTGCTGGGTAGGTGACTCTTGGTTGTAATCCCAATTCCTCTGCCCTCTGGAATATCATGTTCCATGCCCTCTGGTCCTTTAATGTAGAAGCTGCTAGATCTTGTGCTATCCTAACTGGGGTGCCACAGTACTTGAATTCTTTCTTTTTGGCAGCTTGCAATATTTTCTCCTTGACCTGAGAGCTCTGGAATTTGGCTATAATATTCCTAAGAGTTTTCCTTTGGGGATCTCTTTCTGGAGTTAATCGGTGGATTCTTTCAATCTCTATTTTAGCTTCTTCTTCTAGAATTTCGGGGCAATTTTCCCTGAGAATACCTTGGAAGATGATGTCTAAGCTCTTTCCTTGATCATGGTTTTCAGGTAGATCAATAATTTTCAAATGATCTCTCCTGAACCTATTTTCCAGGTCAGCAGTTTTTCCAAGGAGATATTTCACATTGCCCTCTATTTTTTATTCATTTGGATTTGCTTTATTGTGTCTTGGTTTCTCATAAAGTCACTGGCTTCCATTTGTTCAGTCCTAATTCTTAGGCAATTATTTTCATCAGAGAGCTTTTGTATCTCCTTTTCCATTTGGCTTTTCAAGCTTTTGACTTTTTTCTCATGTCTTTCCTCATTTCTCTTTCCATTTTTTCCTCTACCTCTCTAACTTTATCTTCAAAGTCCTTTTTGAGCACCTCTATGGCCTGAGACCAATTCATATTTTTCTTGGAAGCTTTAGATATAAGGGCCCTGATGTTGACATCTTCCTCTAAGGGTGCACCTCAATCTTCCTTGTCACTAAAGAAACTTTCTATGGTCCTCACCTTTCTCTGTCGGCTCATCTTGCCTTTCTTTGACTTGACTTTTAGCTCCTTAAAGTGGGGCACTGTTTCCAGGCTGCAGTATCCCAGCTTCAGCAATCCCTTGTGGGGACCAATTTTTAATTGGGGAGTGCTAGCTAAGTGGTTCACCACAATATTGGGGCAAGGAAGGAAGCTGGCAGCCTCCCTCAAAACAGAAAAAGATTTATTTAAACAAGAACGAACTTAAAAAAAAAAACACAAACAGGATCAGTAGGATCAAGGCAAAGGAAATAAAAATGGGAAAAGGGAAATTATAATACCTGAAAAATACCACCGCCCAGGAATCAGCTGAAAATATGCAGCAGAACGCCTGTCACTTTGCAGCTTCCACCTAGAATGCCCAATTCTCCTCCCCCAAACCTAGAAACCAAGCCAATGGGATGGCCGCTCTGACAGTCACATGATTGCCCTCACTAGGCTTCCAATCATTATAATTTTGCCAGGCCCATGTAGGCGTTGGTGAGTGGTGATGACGTGAGGTGCCAGAGCCCTGGCAATGGCTACAACCAGTGGGTGGAGCACCGTGTGGTTTGCAGAGCCCCAGGCCAGTGCTCACTGAGGCATAAAAATCTCAAATAACAATTAATTCTTTACACCCAGGTGGTATGATTTAAGGAGGATCAGGTTCTTCACTTGCCTGACCTGTTCCCTGATCTGTAGATGACCCCAGACCAACTTGCTAATCAACCAGCTTTGTATGCTGTGGTTGTCAGCTCTGATGAGCCTGTGGCCTTCCCCGACCTGGGTCACTGCTACTGAAGCCTACCTCCAGGTTCCCAGCAAGGGTGAAAAAGCCAAGTTCTGCCTCAGCACCAGCATAGACCCATGTAGTCTCCCCCCTGCCAAGGGCTCAGTCCTCTCACCAGACTGTGAGCTTAGTTCCAGATGACACTGGCGATGCAGCTGTTTCAGAGTCTCTGGGGCTCTCCTTCTCTGGTGAGGCCTTCCTGGGACTAGATCTGTGTCAGGGTGACTGTGGGGTTGGGCTCTATTCCTGTCTCAGCACAGCACCTCCATCCTTCTGACCTTCCAAGCTGTCCTTGGTTTGAAAATAATCTCAGCACATTCTTCTGTACATTTTGCTGATCCAGGAATTGTCCTATGGCATTATTTGGATTTTTTTGGAGCATTTGTGTTGTGAGTTCGAGAGCTCACTGCCTTTCCTCTGCCATCTTGGCTCTGGCCCGGAACTCTGATTCAATAAGCATTTAAAAATTGCCTACTACATGCAAGTAACTATGCTAGCCTTTACAAATATTAAGATAAAAACAAAACAGTGCCTAACTTCAAGGAGATAAGTTTCTATATACATAGATAAAAATGTATAAATTTATTTGAAGAGGAAGAAATTACTCATAACTGGAAAATCTTGGAGAAGGTGGCCTTTTAAGCTCTGACTATGCACTAAGTGTTGGGAATACAAATATGACTTATAAAAAAACTTAGAACAAGATACTGGAAAAACTCAAAGCTTTGGGCATATTTTCAAAAAGGATGGAAAAAGTAGAACTCAAAAATTCAGTGATACAACAAAATTACTACAAGTGAAGAGAGAATCATATTTGAAATAGTAATCAGAACTACACAAAGTAGGAAAGAAAAGCATGGAAAATGATATACCAAAAGGCAAATGAAATGGTCTACAAATAACAATAACATCCTGAAAAGGGCATAATTTTAAAGCAGCAAAATGAGTGTTAATAAAATCAATGATTTCCATCATTTCTTATCAAGGAGGGCAACTAGGTGGTACAATGGATAAAGGACTGGCCCTGGATTCAGGAGGACATGAGTTCAAATCCAGCCTCAGACACTTGACACTTACTAGCTGTGTGACCTTGGGCAAGTCACTTAACCCTCATTGCCCCATGCCAAAAAAAAAAAAATCAATCTGATCAAGATAAGAACTTGGCAGTGATCAAGATAAACACAGTTGAAAAATAAACACAGGAGATGAATATTATATGCAAAAATACAAGTTAAATTTTTTGGAGAGAGGGCATTAAAATTTGGGGGAGGACAGGGAAAACCAGGCCAGGCTTTGTATCAAAAGTGGCATCAGAATAGAGTTTTGAAGGAAGCAAGAACTTTGGGTGGCATAGTAGACAAGAGGGCTGAGCCTGGGGTCAAGAACTGAATTTAAATCGAGCTTCAGGTACTTAGTGGCTGAGTGACCCTGGGCAAGTCACTTAACCTCTCTCTACCTCATCTTCATCATGTATACAATAGAAATAATAATAGCTTCTGTCTCCTAGGGTTGTTGTGAGAATAAAATGAGATATTACTTGCAAAGCTCTTTGCAAACTTTAGGGTATCATATGAATGTTAGGAGATGGTTGTATTGGTAGTGATAGCAATAAAATTAGTAGCCATAGCAGCAGCAGCAGCAGTGTATAATTCTAAGTCTAGACAGGTGTATGAAATGTCAGAAGTTTAGCAGCAGATAAGAAGCAGGCAGGTCTCATCTGAGTGGTCCAGTGAGGGGCAAGCCAATGGTTTTCAGGAGATGAGCATTTAATTCAATTGTGGGAATTAATTTAAGTGTAGGAAGGCACAACATTGGGATTCATGCTGTCATGAAGGAAAGCAGCAAAGGGCCAAGTAAGGTTATTGGTGTAAGGCAGGTCTAATAGCATTCTAGCAATTGAGTACAAACACAGCAATGGGGGAATCAAATAGCAAGCAAAAATATTGATCCAGGTAGGCAGCAAGCCAGAGGTTAGTGTCATGGGGATTCAGAGAGCTGAGATTTCAGGGGTAGGACTCTCCTATTCCTGGGAAGAATGGTAGGAATAAGACATGACTAATGGACGAAACTAATGTAGTGAGCAGGGTGAGAAGGTGAGGAATAGGGAACAAGATGGGAGCCCTTATTATTGGAATTAGGATGTAAAGGAGGGGCTTGGATGCAAGAAAGACAACGGAAGCTTCATTATTTGTTATGTACTGGGCCAGAGGAGTCCCAGAAGCAAGCTTAAAACTGTTGAGCTTCCTGAGCTATAGAGTCAGAGGGTCCTTGTATTTCTTCTGCCTAGGGGCATAGATTGGTACCATATCCCAAAGCAAGCCTGAGCCTGGAGGTTGAAGGTGAAGTGATCCAGATATGGGGACCAGAGGGATGGAAGGTCAGGGAGCCAGAACACTAGTCATTGTAGAATATTTAATAAAAAGAGAATCCTTCTGACCAATAGAAAAAATGGTGCAGGGGCAGATAGGTGGTGTAGTGGATAAAGCATTGGCCCTGGATTCCGGAGGACCTGAGTTCAAATCCAGCCTCAGACACTTGATATTTATTAGCTGTGTGAGCCTGGGCAAGTCACTTAAGCCTCATTGCCCTCAAAAAATAAATAAACAAATAAATAAAATAGAAAAATGTTGCAGCCCAGAACTGACCCTGGTATTGGATCATAGAAGCTCCTACAAAACTTCTGTGGTAAAATGGATGTGCCTTCTCTGATTGTCAATGGAAAGCAGTGTATCCATACTGAACGACTCCCAGCTGTTCCAATGCAAGAGAAACAGATGGTCTTGGCATCCAACAGCTTTGTTGATATGTGGGCCTGAGCACTTACTGTAGGGTGGGCCAGGAAAGTCTCCCTTGAACCCCATTCTCCTCCCACCTGCCTCCCCCGACAAGATGATCTGTTCCCTTATTCTAAACATTCAATAAACCATTTTCTCCAGAGAATGCATTTTCTTTTTTCTTCTTTCATTCCACAAATGTTTCCTAATCACATTGGCAACATTATTTCCCTTATTGTGAAACACTGAAATCTCAATTTGGAGGGGGCAGCTAGGTGGGGCAGTGGATAAAACACCGACCCTGGATTCAGGAGGACCTGAGTTCAAATCAGGCCTCAGACACTTGACACTAGCTGTGTGACCCTGGACAAATCACTTAACTCTCACTGCCCCACCAAAAATAAAATAAATAAAATCTCAATTTTCTGAAGAAGAGAATATATCTGGGGGTGGGCAGATGAGGAGGGAGAATGGGGGAGAGTCAAGGAAATCACAGGAAGAAGAAAAGCTATGGAAACCTCCCATGAAGCCAATACAATCAACATAATTACCAGAATGAATAATAATCATGGGGTGGAAAAACAAGACATATGTTGGTTTAGAGTCATGATCCATTCAACAAATATTCAGTTCAACAAACAGTAAGTGCTTATTTTATAAATGGCACCACACTCCCCACCTAAGATACATCCATAAAAATGAAAAGTATGTACTCTGAGAGCTTACATCCTGCAGGATACCATATATACACAAGTAAGTAAACACAAATTATATACAAAGTCAGAGTAAATGAGAGAGAGAGAGAGAGAGAGAGAGAGAGAGAGAGAGAGAGAAGGGAGTGGTGTGAGAGGAAGGAATCCCAAAAGGCTAGTTTCAATGCTCTTGGGACCATGTGACTTAAAATATATTTTATGCTACACTTTCTATTGACTAGTTTTCACATCCATTGATTCTCACTGTTTTATGAAGTGATGCTACATGTAATTTTACCATCTTCCTCTGTAGTGTTTGAAACATGAGTTTGTAGTCTAAGTAAGTGTTGTCAAAACACTTAATAAGCATCTGTTAGACTCTAATGATACTCTTGGTACTATACTAAGAGCCATTGATTTTTTAAAAAGCAAAACAAACAAAACAAAGAGCCCTCAAGGAGCTTACATTCTTTCTTTTTCGGGGCAATGAGGGTTAAATGAGTCCCCCAGGGTCACACAGCTAGTAGGTGTCAAGTGTCTGAAACCGGATTTGAACTCATGTCCTCCTGAATCCAGTGCTGATGCTTTATCCACTGCACCACCTAGCTGCCCCCAAGGAGCTTACATTCTTATGGAGGAAATAGGTACATTTATAAATACATACAAGATAAATATATACAAGATACATACAAAGTTGATACAATGTAACCTTAGAGCAGAAGGCACTAGGAGCTGTGGGAGGCGAGGGGTGGGGGGAAGGGAGGAGGGATGGAGGGAACCAGGAAAGGCTTTTTTCAGAAGGGGACATTGAGTTGAATCTTGAAAGAATCCAGGAATGATAAGAGGCAGAGGCAAGAAAGGACCACAATTTAGGCATGAGGGACAGCAAATGCAAAGACACAGAGACAGGAGATGAAGTGTCATGTATGAGGAAAAGCAAAGATAACTGTGTTGCTGAACCATAGACTAGGTGGAGAATCTTCAAGAAGCCTGAAAAAATAAGAAGGAGCTAGGTTGTGAAGAGCTTTAAATGATAAACAATATTTTATGTTTGATTCTGGAGATAAGAATGGGCTTCTAGAGTTAATTAAGTAAGGAGAGGACATTGGCAGATTTGCACTATGGGAAAATAAATTTGACAGCTGTGTAGAGGATGGATTGGATTAGGGAGAGACTAAAGGAAAGGGGGCAATTACGATAATCTAGGCAAGAGATAATGGGAGCCTGAACTAGGCGATGCTTATTCAAGTGAAAAGAAAGTAAAAAAACATCATAGCATTTGAGAGAATATCCATGAAGATAGAATAGAAATGATATTGTCATCAGATTATACTGCAGTGTACAACAGACCACCCGGATAGAAAGAAAAATAATCAATGAGAAGTTCGGCGAAAAAGAAAACAAGTCTGTTATGGCAGGATGGTATGTACCAGTGATGGGGAATTTCAGTCATCTAGGTATAATCTAGAGCTTTGCCAAAAATAGAGTAGGAAGTAATTCATTGACTAAATGATCACTTCAAAAGGTGGAAGAAGAGGGGGCAGCTAGGTGGCGCAGTGGATAAAGCACTGGACCTGGATTCAGAAGGACCTGAGTTCAAAATTGGCCTCAGACACTTGATACTTACTAGCTGTGTGACACTGAGCAAGTCATTTAACCCTCATTGCCCCACAAAAAAAAAAAAAAAAAAGGTGGAAGAGGAAACAGGTTATTCTGTTCTGGATCTGATTCTCAGCAATAAGGAAGAGCTAGTTGCTAGAGTGGGAATCGTTGAAATCTTGAGTAAAAGTGAGCACCTTTTATTAGAATTTGTGACAGAGGAGAGGAAATGTTGGAATAGTCTGATATGGGGCCTTTATTTGAGGAAAGCCGACTTTAATGGTTCAAAGAAAGGATGGACCTCAGTCCTACAGGAAAAAGAAGCCTAAGAGAGATAAGAAGCACAAAAGAATGAAAATCTGAGGACACAAAGAGAAACAACTTCTATGAGAATGAAAAGGTTTAGTGGTCTAAAGAAACTGATGTGAAGGCACAGAGGACTCATTGACCAACTTAGGTTTCTAAAAGACATGTACAAAAGATGAAAGTGGGTACAGGTAATGGAGGGTAAATATAAATGTGTGGCACCATCTTGTAACAACTGTGTCAGAAAAGCTAAAGAAAGCTAAGGAAAACAAAAATGATTTTTATTCCTTGCCTCATACTTGAGTGGAAAAATGAGGTCATTTACCTAGAGCCCCTTCTTCTGCCGTTGTCCTCATCTCACATTAATCAAAAACTTTTCTTTACTGTCTTTACTTTCTTTACAGCATCCCTAAATCACACAAAAAGGTTCCCCTTTGTCTTGCCAAGGCCCATCCTTCTACATGCACCCCTGATCACATTCCATCCTGACTTCTCCAGCAGATTTCCTCCTTTATCACTCCCACTCTCTCTTATTTTGTCTCTCCCAATCTATCTCCTTGCCTTCTGCCTATAAAGATACTCTTTTCTCCTCCATCCTTAAAAATATTCTCACTTAGTCCACTAGTTTTCATCCTATATCTTTCCTCCTCACTTCAACTCAAGCCCTTGAAAAAGTAGTCTATATGAATTATCTTCACTTTTTCTTCTCATTCATTTTGAAACTCTATTCAATCTGGCTTCCAACTTCATCACTGAATTGAAACTGCCCTCTCCAAAGTTACCAGTGACCTCTTCATTTCCAAACCTAGTGGCCTTTTCTCAATCCTCATTCTTCTCCATTGTTCCACCTGATAGTCTCTCTTTAGGTTTTCATGGCATTGCTCTTTCCTGTTTCCCTTCCTATCTAACTCCTATTTCTCAGTTTCCTTTGCTGAATCTTCATACAGCTATGGGTAGCCAAGAGATTTAAAGCAATTCCATTTTGTCTGCAGTTCCTCTATTTTCCCCCTGACCCTGTTTGCATTACAACCCCCACCCATGACCTTCCTTACTTCAGAAACAGCAAAAACTAACTGGATGTCCCTCAAGGGTCTGCCCTGTTCCTTCTCTTTTCCCTCTATACTATCTCATTTGGTGATCTCATCAGCTTCCATTAGTTCATTTATCCTTTCTATGCAGATGATTCCCATATTTTTATATCTGGTCCTTTATCACCAGCTGCCTTCTGGATACTCCATGATTCATTCTTTCAGATTCCAAGCTCTTCCATCTTCTGTCAAGGACACCTCCATTGCCCCAGTCACCCAGCCCACAACTTCAGTGTCATCCTTAGCTCCTCAATCTCAGTTACCACCTACAGCCAATCTGTTGTCAAGATCCATCATTCTTGACTTCACAACACTTCTTGATCCTTTTCTCTCTCCTTATTCCCCATGATCCCCTCCTCTCCACTCACATAACTGCCACCCTGGTACAAGTCTTCATCATCTGACATGCAGATTATTCCAATATGTTGATAGTTGGTCTTTCTACCTAAAGTTTGCCCTCTAGCACTTTCTGCATTAAGCTGCCAAAGTGGTTTTCGTAATGCACAGGTCTGATCAGGTCACCATGCTCAACAAATTCCAGTAGCTTCCTGTTGCCTCTGGGGTCAAAAAAATGAAGTCCTACCTACCTTTCTAACCTCCTTATGCTTTACTCACTTCTAAGTCCTCTATGATTCAGCCACACACTAGCTGTTTGTCACAAATGACACTCCATTTCACATTTATGGACATTTTCACTGCCCATCCCCTATGACTGGAATGTTCTCTTTCCTCACCTCTGTGTACAGATTTCCATGGCCTCTTTCAAGACTCAATTCATATCTCACCTCCTCTAAAAGGCCTTTCCCTCCCTCCCATCTTCCCACTGCTAGTGCCTTTCCTCTGGTATTATGTATCATGTATATGTATTACATATCTTCTAGCTGTTTTTATCTCATTTCCCCCACTGAGATATGAGTACCTCAAGAAGACAGACAGGGATTTTGCCTTTCTTTGTATCCCTAGTACTTAACACCATGCCTGGCACCTAGTAAGAAATTAATTAATGCTTGCTAAGAAACTGGCAAATACATAAGGACTTTTCTAGGATTTGACAGTTATTGTTTCCACATAATTTGTCAAGAACCATGCTGGCAATGCTAAATCACTGAATGACTTCACTTGTGTATACATTATTGAAGATAGTGATAATAAACACAAGGGTAAGAAATGCCAAATTACTCCTTTAAGCTTACAAAGCCATGATGGATGGGTGAATGACTACAAATGAGCTCTCAAAGAATTGGTCAACTGCCTAACAGGTGTGTTAGTATTGGCCTGTGCCAAATATTATCAAATTAATTATTTGTAAAGTACTTAGCACAGTGTCTGACACATAGTAGATGCTTAATAAATGCTGCTTTTCTTCCCTTCCCTTCCTTCCCCCTCCCTTTCTCTTCAATATGCAGATAGAAGCCAACCATTTCTCCTGCACATGGATGCTAGCATGCAGAATCTGAGAGTCGTTCTATACCAAGAGCGTGATGGTTACAAGAAACCAACTGCATTCACTAGCTGATTCTCTTTCTGCATTCACCAGAAGACTGACTGACTGACTGGAAGACCTGATATCATATTCAGAAGCTGGAATTCTGTCACTAAAAAATTCAAAGGCTATATGCATGGATCTAAATTCTGGAGGTGCATTGACAATACTCGGCTACCCTATTTTGATCTGTGCCAAGTGGAATGCTATGTGGCAGAGATAAATAACTAATAGCACCAACCAACCAGGAATTTCATTTTGCCTGGGAGGGGAAACCTAATGAGGAGACAAATGTTCTGCCCAAAAAGCTGATGACCCTGAAGTTCTGAGGATACCAAAGGAAGATGTAAAACTGTGATACGCAGGAAGCTAAGATATAGACAAATGCAAGAGTGACTGAGAGTCTGGATAATCAGCTTCTCTTCAGCTGCAGCCCACTAGTGTCTTGGAGAAAGGGAAGGTAAAAGGAATAAGCATTTATACACTTATGTTACTCTGTGCCAGGCACTGGGCTAAGTGTTGTTTGTTTGTTTTTTTATAAATATTACCTCATTTGATCCTCACAACAACCCTGGGACTTAGGTACTATTATTATCCCCATTTTACAGATAAGGAAACTGAAGCCAAAAAATTTAAGTTTCTTGCCCAGGATTATATAACTAGGAAGTATCTGAGGCCAAATTGGAACTGAACCCTTCCTAACTCTAGGCCTAGTACCCTATCCATTGTGCCACCATCTACCACTAGCAGAAGGGAGGTGTGGGGGCTGGAAAGCCTGAATGTGGTGATTGGACAGAGCCTTATGCCTTCCCTGCTAACTTTCCTCCTTAATGGGGTGTAAAATACAATCCCCTTCAAAATTTTCCTTCCAATAATCTCAATGCCAAGTTCATTCTTGTTCATTTATTTCAGCCATGTGTGTCTCTTTGTGACCCCATTTTGAGTTGTCTTGGCAAATACTCAAATGGTTTGACATCTTTTCCAGCTCATTTTACAGATGAGGCAACTGAGGCAAAGAGGGATAAGTGACTTGCCCAGGATCACATAGCTAGTAAGTATCTGAGGTTCAGTTTGAACTCAGGTTCTCCTGACTCCAGGCCTGGCACTCTATCTACTATGCCACCTAGCTGCCAAGTTCAAGATAGCACTAAACTGGTAAATTCTGGGATACTCTATTCAGTCATTTCCATATGGGATGTTTCTCTCGTCTTGCTCCATTGGCTGCACCCAGGAACTGAAAGAAAATATATAAAAAAGGAGGTTAGACTACATGACCTTCAAAGTCCTTTCCAACTTTTCATAAAGAACCCTACATTCTATTGTTTTAAGGAGGACCCAACCAACAATATTAATCACATTAGAAAGAAGGCAGTGCAGTACAATGGATAGAGCACTGTATCTGGAGGCAGAAAACCTGATTTCAAATACAGACTATGCAGTTTCTGACTTTGGGCCAGTCTCTTCTCTTCTCTGGGTCTCAGTTCCTTTTTTTTTTTTTTTTTTTTTGGTGAGGCAATTTTGGGTTAAGTGACTTGCCTAGGGTCACACAGCTAGTAAGTGTCAAGTGTCTGAGGCTGGATTTGAATTCAGGTCCTCCTGACTCCAGGGCCAGTGCTCTACCCACTGTGCCACCTAGTTGCCCCCCATAATCCCATTTATTAAAAAGGAACTGATTAGAGCACTGGCCCTGGAGTCAGGAGGACCTGAGTTCAAATCCAGCCTCAGACCCTTAACAATTACTAGCTGGGTGACCCTGGGCAAGTCACTTAACCCCAATTGCCTCACCAAAAATTTAAAAATTAAATAAAAAATTAAAAAAATAATAAATGGGATTATGTAACTAGATCTCTTATGATCCATTTTGCACTAAATCCCATGAAATCACATTAATGAACTACCAGTATACAAATGAGTCCTGCTGTTGTAGTTTCCAAATTATAGGTACAAAGAGATAGTCTGAGGTCTCTTTAGCCTTCAACTCCCCAAAGTATTTTCTGACAGAAACTAGCTGGCTCTTGCTTTGCCTCAGTGGCCTGAAGCAGCTTTTTTCCTCTCTACATCACTTTCCCCTTGCTTTATAGGCTCTTTCTAAGCCCTAAAACAGTGAGGGGGTTCAGCAGAGATGGAGGTGGGGTGGAAGATCATTACAGATGAACTATTAGCTGAAGATAGTTCCCAGGTTAAGTTGGAAATAATCCCTTGCTGTCAGGAATCAATATAAAGTCATTTGCCTTTGGTGGGTGACATGAGCTGCTTGTGGAAATGGACAACCTTACCCAAATGGTGCCTGATGTGCATGAACTAAGGTGGCAATGGCTGCCACTAAGCCTCATTAGCCATCCAAGTAGAAAATCAGTAAGTGAATGACCTGTGCAGGAAAACCTGTTCTCTGTCTGCCACCTCACTCCCCAGTAATAGAGTTGAGATGGTGAATGCAGATGCTGGCTTTTTGGTATACATGCATTTTTACATTACATTACATTTTATATTACATTCACTTTACACTCATTCCGTCACTTGACCCTTACAAAAACCAGATAATATAGGCAATTTATGTTAATTTTACTTGTGGAGAGATTAAGGAATATGTCCAACATCACATAGCTACTAAGTAGCAGAGTCCTACTTATTGCTTCATGGCAGTGAGCATTAGGCAGAATATCTGCCCCGTGGCCACTCCTAGGATCATAGATTTAGCACAAGAAGGGACAGCAGAAGCCATCTAGTTCAACCCATTTGTCTTACAGATGAGAAGACTGAGGCTCAGGAAGATTAAGTCACTTGCTCAAAGTCACACATGCAATAAGCATAAGAAGTGAGATTTGAAGACAGGTCTTTGGATTCCACAGTCAGTGCTCCTTCTGCTATATCATCATCTGCAGACTATGGAGGTGTTAACCCGATCTGGCACCTGGCACATATTCCCTTTAGTTGGAAAAAAAGGGAGATGTAAAATGTAAAGCATGATGAGTACAGCCCTTGAAGTAAGAAGTATCCCATTCTAATTCCAGGGGACAAAAGAAAGTCTTTTAAATCTACAACAAGTTGATCAGTTGTATACTAATTAAGACCTAATTTTATTTTAATTGGGTCAGTCTTTGTTAAATATCTCTCTGGAAATAGGAGTGAGAGCTCGGGCTCAAGGGCACTAAAATTCTACAGTTTTTTTGCTGTTTGATGTAAATGGATTTAAAAAAAAATAAATTGTAGTTTTTTTTTCCCATCTGAAAAAAAAACCCCAAAACAAACAACAAAAAAAACCCAATGACTGCATGTGACCAAATGGGGTCAGAAAGAGTTGGATGAGACTGAAACAACTCAAGAAGAAGTGACCAAACTGAAGATCTTAACCATATCTGTGGCATAGGTGAGATGTCCGGATGGATGATTGACATCAATGATATATGTTTCTAGCTTGGGTCTCCAAGCTCATGAATCAGAAAGCTCCTGAACTGGTTACTTCTACACTTTGAGAGCTCTGAGATCCCAATGATGTGTGCACTCTGCCCAATGGTGCTGAGTGCTATTCATACACAACTCTTATCCACTATCTCTTATAATGTTCCAGAGGTGATCCACCCAACATGTTAGGGGTTTTTCTCTGGATCTCTTGGCATTGCATAGCAAGCTAAAAGAGGGTAATATTTACAGTCAGGAAGACTCAAATTCCAATCTGGCCTCTGATTATACATACACACATATGTATGTGTGTGTATGTATGTATGTGTGCATACCCTATATGTGTATGTATATACCATATAGACTATGTGTGATATATAGCCTCGTGTAAATACATATGTAGATCTGTCAATAAAAAGCAGAGAGATGATGATCAAAACTATAGTAATTGATGAGATCATTAAGTGATCTGGTATATACATAAAAAAGTATTTTAGAAGCACTCTTTGTTATAGCCAAAACATAGAAATAAAATACTGCTCATCATTTGGGGAATGCCTGAAATTTCAGGATAGGAATGTAAATATTTTAATATATTAGGAAATATATAGCCATATGTGTGTATACACACATATGCCTCATCTCTTTGGTGTTCCAGTCCCACATCACTGAAAAGCTATTGGACATTTTGAAATAGAGAGGTGGCTCACCCATAGGCATCTCAAACTCATCTTACCCTATACATATTTCATTACCTTTCTCCTCCAAACTTACCTTTCTTTTAAATTTTCCTATTACTGTCTAGGGCACCACCACAACTCTCCCTTCTGCCACCCAGGTTTGCAACCACAGTGTTACTCTTGACTCTTCATTCTCACGAACATACCTACCCACCCCCTACGCACATTATATAAATAAATAAATGAATGAATGAATGAATGAATGAATGAATGAATAAATAAAATATATAAATATATTTATTTATAAATATATATAAATATATGTTTAAATAAATATCTATATATACATACACACATATATATGTATATGTGTTTGTATATATAACATAATAACATAGAATAATATAGAAAAACAATATTATATAATAATAATAATAATATAAAATAATAGTTATAGGCCCACAGTATAAGGCCCTTTCTCCACTCTTCTCTAATCCTTTCATTTTACTCATAAAGAAACTGAGGCTTGGGGGCAGCTAGGTGGCGCAGTGGATAGAGCACCGGCCCTGGAGTCAGGAGGACCTGAGTTCAAATCCGGTCTCAGACACTTGACACTTACTGGCTGTGTGACCTTGGGCAAGTCACTTAACCCCAATTGCCTCACTAAAAAAAAAAGAAAAAGAAAAAAAAAGAAACTGAGGCCTATAAAGGAGTCTTGATTTGCCCAAGGTCATACAATGAGCTAGTGACAGAGATGGGATTAGAAACCAGGTCTCCTGGCTTCTATTATGTTATTCCAGCTGATTCCACAAACCACCCAAGCAAATTCAGTATCATCGCTCTGTAGTCACACCTCATATGCATTTGGATTCCTAGTGACTAACATAGCCCACAACCGTAGTTGTGAGAATATAATGGTGATGATGGTGAAGGGTATGAATAGAGGGATTAACAGAAAATTCCCTTCTGTCTTTCTTGTCAACTAGTTCGATTAAATCAGAGGGGGATTTTTCTCCTCTGATGGCACTGAGACACTTAATAGTTGTGTGACCCCAGCCAATTGTCTGCCTCAGTTTCTTCAACTATAAAAAAGGAATAATAATAGCATTTACTTTGCAGAGTTGTTTTAAAGATCAAATGAGATATTTATAAGCTGCTCAACATAGTGCTTGGCACATAGTAGGCAGGATGCAAATGCTTATTCACCTCCTTTCCCCAAATAACCCTAATTCCTTCAATTAGTCTTCATTGCACAATATCTTGAGGCTCTTCAACATCTTAGTTCCTTACTTTGGAAAATCCCAATTAAATTGATAATTAAACAAATGTGTATTAAGTAACCATGAAGAAGATACTTTGCCTGACACTGGGAATGCAATAAAAATAGTTGCTGTGGGGGCAGCTAGGTGGCACAGTGGATAAAGCACCGGACCTGGATTAAGGAGGACCTGAGTTCAGATCCGCACTCAGACACTTGACACTTACTCGCTGTGTGACCCTGGGCAAGTCATTTAACCCCCATTGCCCCGCAAAAAAAAAAAAAAAAATAGTTGCTGCTCTCAAGGAGTTTATATTTTACTGTGATTATCAATGTCCTTTCTAAAATATGGGTTCCAGGACTCTCATCATCTGAATAGATTACTCTTTCAAGCTTGGGCAGATAGAATTTCTAGCATCTGTCCTGGAATCCTTATGGTTCTTGTGACTTCTTCTGGGCATATTCCGGGCAGCAACATCCAGGGTCTTCAGATCGGGAAGTGAAATCCCTGATTTTTCAAACAGGTTCAGACTTTCACAACACTTCTATTAGTAAGTATCTATTAGCAAACTTTTTAGTGTAGGGTTTGAATTTCTTAGCTCTTGAAAAAACCCTGGACTTTAAGAGACCTACCATTCTATGGAAATAGTAGGCGATGCAACTAATGTTGAAATTGTGAACTTTGAGGCAGGGCTGATTGTAACTCTTAGGAAAATGATAATGATAATAGTCAATCAATGAACATTTATCAAGTGCTTGCAATATGCCAGTCACTGTGTTAAGTAGTGGGGATGCAAAGAAAGGCAAAAGACAGACCACATTCTCAAGGAGTTCGCAGTCTAATAATAACAGTAATCAAAGAATTCTACCTATGTTAATCTCATTTGATCCTCACAATAACACTGTGAGGTAGATGCTATTACAATGCCCGTTTTATAGATGAATATACCGAGGTTAGAAGAGGTTATGGGACTTGCCCAGGGTTACATAGCTAAGTACCTGAAAGGGTTCAAGTACATAGTTGGTTTGTCATCACCTTTTCAAAAGAAGAATCAGAACAGGGTAGATAGTTTTTAGAAAAGTTTATTTTTGGTCCTCTTTGATATATAGATAAATTTTGTAAAATTGAAGAATAATCCTACCTCTGACCTACGTAATAATAATTCTGCCTGGGTTAGCCAAAAGGCTTCCTGCCCCGAGGCTGGTTTCTATTATGAAGTTTAGTTACACAACTATAACTCTGTAGATTAAGAATTGAGCTTTAAGCAATAAACCTATCTTGGTTTTCCCTGAAGTCCTTTCATCTTGGTGACTGATCAGCTTTTCCTTTGAGCCTAAGAGATTATTTTAACAAAGATCCATTGATCCACTGCAGAATGTAGCCATGGAGAATAAGGAGAAGATAAAGAGGGCAACTCTGAGTCAATTCCCAGTGCTAGTTACGTTTATAAACCAGCTAAATGGATAAGTCAATAGCAACCTAAATAAAACTGAAAATAACCTCTTGTGAACATTTCCTTTAAAAAGGCTCATTAGTTACAGGTTGGCCCATGATAAAAGTAACAGGGCAAACAGGTAGTATCTGAGAGAGACAGAATGGTGTAGTGGAGACTGAGATTTTGGAACCAGAACATATGAGTTCAGGCCCTGGGTCTGCTTCTCACTATCTATGTGACCTTGAGGAAGTCCCAAACTTCTCAGAACCTCTATTTCATCATCTACAATATGGGAAGATTTGGCTGGATGACCTCTTAAATGGGCTCTTTTAGTTCTAAATCCTATCATCTCTGTGTAACTTTAGCCGGTCTCCATTGCCTACATGGCCTGGACTATAATGTTTCAGGTACCTCCCCACTAACTGTATCCCATCAAATTATTATTCCAAAAACACTGAGACGAAGTGTATAAAGCTCCTTATAATCTCAAGTCAGGGAGACCTGAGTTCAAATCCAGACTCATACACTTACTACCTGTATGACCCTAGACAAGTTACTTAATCTCTGTCTGCTACAGATTCTTTATCTGTAAAATGAAGATAATAATAGCACTGGATTGTTGTGAGGATCGAATAAGATAATGTTTGTTTTGTTTTTAATTGGGTAAAAGAAAAATGAAAACCCTGTTAAAACACGTTTAGTCAGGGCAGCTAGGTGGTGCAGTGGATGAAACATCAGCCCTGGATTCAGGAGGACCTGAGTTCAAATTTGGCCTCAGACACTTGACATTTACTAACTGTGTGACCCTGGGCAAGTCACTTAAGTCTCACTGCCCTCCCCCAAAATGTTTAGTCAAGTAAAACAAATTTTCCATATTGGCTATCAAAATATACATATTAATAAGCATACATACATACATATGTTTATACATATGTGTGTCTCATTCAGTACACTTAGTCTTTTACCTTTCTATCAGGCAGTTAGTAATATATTTCATTATGAGTTCTATGGAATTATGAGTGATCAAATTTCCTAAATCTTTCAAAGTTGTTTGTTTTTACAATTTTGTTCTTACTATATACATACATACACACACATATATATATACATATATATATGTGTGTGTGTGTGTGTGTGTGTGTGTGTGTATTTTTTTTTCTGCTCACTTTATTCTGCATCAGTTCACACATGTCTTCCCAGGTTTCTCTGAAACTGTCCCCTCCATCATTTATCATAAAACAGGTGTATTCCATTATATGTATATACCATCATTTGTTTAACCACTCCCCAATCAATGGGCTGTACCTAAGATTCTCATGCATTGCCACCTCAAAAACAGTTATAAATATGTTTGTATATTCTTGGTTAAGGTTTGTTTTGCCTTAGAGTGTTAATTCCTGCTTTAATCTACCAACCTAATTTTTCCATCTCTCTTTCTTCTCTTCATTTTCTTCTTATTTCACTGAATGAAATGTATTTCTCTGCCCTGTTATGTGTTTTCTTCCTTCCTCTGATGAATTTAGATGAGAGTGAGATTCAAGTGTCATCCACTCCTCTTCACCTCTTCTTCCTTTTTTTATTTTTTCATATAGATGTCAAACTTGCCTACTCGACTTATGTGAAATAATTTTCCTTAACCTTCTTTTCCTGCCCCCTAGTATGTTTCTCTTATCCTTTCTTTCTGTTATTCTTTTAAGACCAAATCATAACAGAACCACTCCCAGGCTTTCTGTCTAATTAGACACCCTTTATGGCCATTGATGAAGATGAGACATAATAAGGGGATACACGTATCTTTTTTCCATATAATAGAATAAAAGGGTTATCTTTGCCTAGTTCCTTATGATCATCTTTTTCATATTTTTACCTTTTATGTTTCTCTTAAATCCAGTGTTTGCACTTCAAAATTTCTACTCAGCTATGGTCTTTTTTTTTGGGGGGGGGGATGAGGCAATTGGGTTTAAGTGACTTGCCCAGGGTCACACAGCTAGTAAGTGTTAAGTGTCTGAGGCCGGATTTGAACTCAGGTCCTCCTGAATCCAGGGCTGGTGCTCTATCCACTGCACCACCTAACTGCCCCAGCTATGGTCTTTTTTAAAAAAAAATTAGGAATGGTTGGAAAACTATTTCATGAAACATTTATTTTTCTCCTGTAGGATTAGGCTCAGTTTTGCTGGGCAAGTTATTCTTGATTGTAAACCTGTATCTTTTGCCTTCTGGAGTATGGTGTTCCAAGCTCTCCACTTCTTTATTGTGGTGGCTGCTAAATCATGTGTGTCCCTGGCTGTGGCTCCTTGCTTCTTGAATTCTTTATTTCTAGCTGTTTGTAGCATTTTTATTTTTTCTGTATCTGGATTTTGACTATGTTATTACTGAGAATTTTCATTTTGGAGAATGGTGGATTCTTCATTTCCATTTTTCAACTGGTTCTAATATTTCTGGGCACTTTTATGAAGTCTTGAAGTATGATGTCTCAGCTCTCTTTTTTTTTTCATGAATTCTAGATAGTTCAATTATTTTTTTTTAATTCTCCTCAATCTGTTTTCCAGATCAGTTGTTTTTGTTATAAATATTTTATAGTTTTTTCTTTTTTCATTCTTTTGAGTTTATTTTAATATTTTTGTCTCATAAAGTCATTAGGTTTTATTTGGTCCATCCTAATTTTCTTTTGTTTAGTGTCTTTATGTTTTTTAAGTTTTTTATTTTTTAAATCATAAAAGTATTTTATTATTTTCCAGTTACATGTAAAGATAGCTTTTAACATTTTTTTCTATAAGATTTATAGTTCCAAATTTTCCTCTCTCCCTCCTCCCCAATATAGAAAGCAATCTAATATACATTATATATGTACTATCACATTAGACATAATTTTGCATTAGTCATATTGTGAAAGAAAAAAATCAGAACAAAAAGAGAAAAACCTCAAAAAAACCCACAAAATTAAAAAGCAGAAACAATATGATTCAATCTGCATCCAGATTCCACATTTTTTTTTTTCTGCACGTGGAGAGCATTTTCTATCATGAGTCCTTTGGAATTATCTTGGATCATTGTATTGCTGAGAAGAGTTAAGTCTATCGCAGTTAATCATCATAAAATATCGTTGATACGGTATACCATGATCTCTTGGTTCTGCTCATTTCACTCAGCATCAATTCATGTATGTCAGTTTTTTTCTGAAATCCACCTGCTTATCATTTCTTACAGCACAATAGTATTCCATTACATTCCTATACCACAACTTGCTTAGCCATTCCCAAATTGATGGGCATCCCCTCAATTTCCAATTCTTTGCCACCACAAAAAGAGCAGCCATAAATATTTTTGTACATGTGGGTCCTTTTGCCTTTTTTTATTATCCCTTTGGGATATATATTTAGTAGTGGTATTGCTGAGTCAAAGGGTCAACATAGTTTTATAACCCTTTGGGCATAGTTCAAAATTACTCTCCAGAAGTCTATTCTAATTTTCAAAGACTTTGTTGTTGCACAAAGTTTTTTTTACATCTTGGATCAAACTTCTACTTCCCTTTCCAATTCTTTCTTTTATATCTGTCTCCCTATCTTAACCTGGGATGGAAAAATTACACGTTGCAATCTTTAAAAATTTCCTGATTAGCATTTGGTTTACATTTTCTATGTCTGTTTGGAAGAGAATTATGGGGGGGGGGGGTAACATTGTGGGGAGAGCTTATTGTTCTCTCTGCTATGCTGCCATTTTATGAGATGATATT
Organism: Dromiciops gliroides; assembly: GCF_019393635.1. Taxonomy (NCBI): domain Eukaryota; kingdom Metazoa; phylum Chordata; class Mammalia; order Microbiotheria; family Microbiotheriidae; genus Dromiciops; species Dromiciops gliroides. Next base: position 74,884,206 of record NC_057864.1, read on the forward strand.
TTAAAGTGTTTTGTGAATTTCAAAGCACTAAATGCTATCATAATCATCATAATAAAATAATAATAATAATTATTATTACTAACAATTACTATCCCTATGGCTATTTCTGCTACTACTTCTGACAATCACAAGAAGTCCACCAGGGAAGAAAGTTTTCAAGGAAAATGAACATTTCCTCCGTAAGACTATTTTGGATTTAAAATATGTTTGTATGTGTGTGTATGTATATATGAGGCATATGAATACATATATGTGAATATAAATGATGTAGTGGTAAATATAGCGTATGTCTGTTTATTCATTCCACAAGTCTGTTGAGTATCTACTGTGAGTACTGTGCTAGGTGTTAAGATGCTCACAAATACAAATACAAGACATGCATGTACACAGAGACAGCAATATTGTTTGATGAAGAACTGTGAAAGACTTGACTGTTCTTAACAATACAATGATCCAAGACAATTCCAAAGGACTATGGATGAAACATACTATCCACCTCCAAAGAAAGAACTGATATTGATGGAACACAGACTGAAGCATGCAATTTTTTCATTTTCTTTCATATTTTCTTTTATTCAAGTTTTCATATACAAAATGATCAATATGTTAATGTTTCACATAATTATACATGTATTAGCTATATCTGATTGCTTATCACCTCAGGGAGGGGAGAGGGGAGGGAGGGAAGGAGAGATAAAAATCGGAACCCAAAACTATAAAAGTGTTCATTATTTTAAAAAATATTTCTATTGAACTTGCAAGATTTTTTTCCAGTTCCATTAAAATGTGTTTAAAATTAACATATAGTCACAGGGGGCAGCTAGGTGGCACAGTGGATAAAGCATTGGCCCTGTATTCAGGAGGACCTGAGTTCAAATCCAGCCTCAGACACTTGACACTTATTAGCTGTGTGAACCTGGGCAAGTCACTTAACCCTCATTGCCCCGCAAAAAATAAAGAAAGAAAGAATAGGGAAAAGATTTTTTAAAATTCACAGATAGTCATAAAGAGAGCTCCAAAGTTAATTAAACTTGAAAAAAAATGTATATCAACAGGTACAATGTGTTTAGAATGTGATACAGTTCAGAAAACCCATGGTCAGTGAATTAGTAGGTGCTCAGCCAGGATCTGCTACCATCTTTTGACTGGTGGCTGTCATAGGTATACTTGTGTACCTCCAGTCTAATCTCATAAAAAAGGATATTTCTTGAAAATGCTGCTAGAGCAACAAATATGTTATTTTCTAGTGAGACATTGTATTGGCACCACTCAAGCTGTCAATATTAGGCCATATCTTGGCTCTCCATAGGCAAACACGCACCAAGAAAAGCTTTGCTCCAAAACAGTCACACCACCACATGGTAACAGATGGGCTGTCCTGATCTGGGCTCTTAAGAAACCAGGGGCAAAATGTTGCCCTGAAAAATTTCCTACTGGTATAAAGGAAGAGTATAAGGTCCATAAGATGGGCTCTTTCTCTTTTTTTTTTCTCATTTCTTTTGGATATACCTGGGAAACTACTTGAAATGGGTGTGTAATAGACCATAAAAACAGGAACTTCAAAGGTAAGGGAGATAAGGAAGATAAGCTGGAATTTGAAGGACCATCTAGCCCAACCTCTGCCTAAACAGAAACTCACTATACAAGCCCTTTTACCAGTAGCCATCCATTTTCTCCTTGAAGATCTCCTGCAAAGAGGAACTCATCTTTTTATCAGGTTATTCTTTTTTGTGTGTGTGGCAACTCTAGTTGGAAGATTTTTCTCTGAGTTGTGCTGCTGACTCATCTCCATGGGAGTTTATCTCTTATTCCTTAGAAATGTCTTTACTTGGAAGTTCACAACAATCCTGGAGGACTTCTCTAAATGGGAGCACCTGCTGCCTCTTAGGCCTTGCTTTTTGATTAGCTAGTTCCTGCTCCTCTCCAGAATGTCCCAGTTTTGGCCCAACTGGATATGACTGTGCACCTGGAGTCAGAAGACCTGAGTTAAGATTTAACCTCAGAAATTTACTAGATGTCTAGCCATGGTAAGTTATTTAACCTCTTGTAGCCTCAGTTTCCTCAACCCATATAATAGAGATAATAATAGCACCTACTTTTCAGGATTGTTGTAAGGATCAAATGAGATAATATTCTGAAAGGTGCTTAGCACATAGCATTGACATAATAGGTACTATATAAATGCTAGGTTTTATCATAATCACCACCACCACAACACCACTACCATCATCATCGTAGTAGCCGCAGCAGCAGTATGGTAGGAAGCCCTGTGACAAAAATGTCTTCATTCCTCTCTAGAGGAATGCACTGCAGACTCATTTCCCACAGGACTTTGTTACACATGACCCAGAGCTGGATGTCTTCCTCACCCCCACCCCATCTGTTACCCTTCCTTTTATATGTTGTCTTTCCCCATCAGAATGTAAGTTTCTGAGGACAGGGACTGTCCTGTATTGCCATTGCTTAACACAATGTCTGTCACATATTAAGTACTTAATAGCTTGGTGACTGACTGATACTTAAATAAATCTAAAATCTACCTCCCTACAAATCTCCTCCTGTTGCTCCTAGTTCCTCATACTCTGGGTACTAGAACGAGCAAGGCTAACCCCTTTTCATGTTATAAAGGGCTGTTTCCCATGTGTAGCAAAAGTGTATAATTATGTGACTCAAAGGGAGGAAGGATAGACATTTGTAGTTTCTTCTCCCCCTATCCTTCTCCAAGGGAAACTTTATTTCCTGACAGGAAGGGAAGAAGGAAGTTGAGGCCAAGTGCTACCACTATGATCTTATCAGAGAGGGTTGAGGCTAGAATTATATCTATCTTTGCCCTTAAAAATTGTTAGTCAAGGGGATGTGATTTTCAGGGTCATTCTAACTTCTACTCATTGTTTCATTACTGGGGAAAGAGGACCCCAAACTTTGCATTCAAGACTTATCCCTTTCCCACCAAATACAAATTCCACAATGAACACACATAGCCAACAGCTAAGATATCCCTTTGTCCCAGTCAATAATAAAACGAAAATCAGAGAAGGTATACATAGGATAATTTATATTGGACAATAAAGAATGAGGAAACTCTCCCAATGGGAGCAAGATAACTCAGCACAAACAAGAAAGAGTCCTATTTCCAAGGGGAAATTCTCTCAAGTCAATTGGCTAATATGCAAAAAAGAAAAATAATTAAAGTTAAGAAGCTGTGAGAAAATAGGACACTACTGAATTGTTGGTTGAGCTGTGACTGATCACCATTCTGGAGAGCAATTTGGAACTATTCCCAAAGGTGGCTATAAAAACAGGGCATACCCCTTTGACCCAGAAATACCACCTTTTCCCACAAAAGATCATACACAACGAGAAAGGCTCTGCATGTACATGTATAGCTGCTCTTTTTGTGGTGGCAAAGAATTGGAAATTGAGGGGATGCCTATATCAATTGGGAATGACTAAACAAGTTGTGGTATACAGATGTAATAGAATACTATTTGTGCTGTAATAAACCATGAGCAGGCAGATTTCAGAAAAAAACCTGACTTACATGCGCTGATGCTGAGTGAAATGAGCAGAAGCAGGAGTACATTGTACACAGTCTCAAACAAATTACTATTATGATCAACTGTGATAGACAGTAACTCTTCTCAGCAATACGATGATCCAAGATCATTCCAAAGGACTCATTATAGAAAATGCTCTCCACATGCAGAAAAAAAGAACTGTGGAATCTGGATGCAGATTGAATCATAATGTTTCCTACTTTTTTATTTTCATTTTTTTCTTTTTTTGAGGTTTTTCCCTTTTTTGTACTGATTCCTACTTTCACAACATGACTAATTGCAGAAATATGTTAATGTGATTGTACATACATAACCTATATCAGATTGCTTGCTGTCTTGGGGAGGGAGAGTTAGGGGAGGGAGGGACAAAAATTTGGAACTACAAATCTTATAAAAACAAATGTTTGAAAACTATCTCTACATGGAACTAGAAAATAATAAAATATTTTTATGATAAAAAAAGAATCCTCTGAAATCTCTACTGTAGCCACTTGGGGATAGAGATATGATGGAAGCTCCTAGCTCTTCTCATGTCAACTTCTTCCCAGAGTTTTTTTTTCCTTCAGCAAGCTAAAGTGAGGTTCACCTCATCCATATTCTCTTTCAAAGTTGGAAGCCCAGTAATGAACAGTGACTGCAGAATCCAAAGTGAGAATTAGAGATTTCCTTCTCTCCTGCTCTCACCATATTCTACCTTACTGTTTGCAAAGGCATGGAACATTGATCTCCACCAATAAGGAAAGAATCCAAACCAATGGACTACATGTTTGAAAATAGATATTAATTCCTTTTCCAAACTAAACAGCCTTTTCTTCCAACTGCCCCTCATAATGTATGAGCCTTTTATCCTTACTCTACTGGTCCATCTTCTGCCATAGGCAATGATATTTCTCTGTATCCTTACTCCAAATAACACTCTAAAACAGAACACAACAACCATGCCTTTGATAATACAGTCTATTATTTTTGCCAGGAATGGAAGTCAAGTTCACTGTACTTTAAAAAAAAAAAAGTAGAACAGCATGTGTTCCCCTCCAATTAGCTGCACTTCCCTTTGTAAACTAGCTCTCCCAGTGAATAAGAGTACTAACATCTGGAGTCAGGAAAACTTGAGTTCAAATCTCACATAAGACAGTTACTAACTATGTGACCACAGGCAAGTCATTTAATGTCTCAGCCTCAATTTCTTCATCTGTAAAATGGGGGATAATAATAGCACCTAACTCCCAGGATTGTTGTAAAGAGAAAATTAGGTAATATATGGAACGGACTTTACCAACCTTAAAATGATTTATACAGGCTAGCTATTTTTTAGAACCATTTGTGTTGGCATAATCAGAATTTATAATAGTATCTTCTTTTCTGAGATTGATTTTCCTTACATATTTAGGCTTGGGGAGCCTTCACTCTATTTTTCTAAACTCCCTTTTCCAAAATTTTTGGTGTGTACTTGAATGATCCCATCTTTCTGTAAGATGGAATAGCAAGCAGCTTCCACCAAAGATTCCAATTCCAATTCTTTCTTTCATTCTTTCTTTTTGACAAGGCAATCAATATTAAGTGACTTGCCAAGGTTGCATGGCTAGTGTCAAGTATCAGAAGCTGGATTTGAACTCAAGTCCTCCTGACTCCATAGCCAGTGCTCTATCCCACTAGTGGTGCCACCTAGCTGCCCCCAATTATTTCTATTTCAGCAGCCAGTTCCTTCTTCCTGGTCAGAGTCAGTTCTAGGATAGCATTTTTCTTTTATTGCTTCCTCTACCTTTTGGACAATAACATTATTATTAAAATTGAGGTATTTCCTCAGTTTTACTGTTCTGAGCAGAAATAGAAAACAAGTGAAGCAAAGTAAATGTTCACAGATTGGGGAATAGCTGAACAAATTATATAGAGAGAAATATTATTTTACCATAAGAAATTGTTCATATGAATAATTCTGAGAAAATAATAGCTAATTTTATCTATCACTTTAAGGTTTATAAAACACTTTACAAAATTTTACCTCATTTCATCTTTACAACAACCCTAAGACATAGGTACTATTATATATCCTCATTTACAGAAGAGAGAAACTGAAGCAGATACATTTAAGTAACTTGCCCAGGGCCACACAAGCTAGAAAGTATCTGCGGTAGATTTTAATTCAGATCTTACTTACTTGGAGTTCAGCACTATACACAGTACCACTTTACTGAAATAAAGGATGATTTTAATGAAGTGATAAAGAGTAAGAAATAAGTCAGAAGATGAGAAGACAATAATCACAATACATAACAATCATATAAAAGAAATCCAGATGAATTCAGGCTTAATTGTAGTGAACAATCTGGGTTCTGGAGAACAGAGGTATATATCACATATCTTTCTTGGTATAGAAGGTGGGAACTTGGGTGTGAAATGATAGCATAAGTTGTCAGATATGGTTGTTTTGTCAGTTCATTAATATTTAACTGTATTTCTTTGTTATAACAGAGGGTTCAGTGGTATGTAAATCTCTCTGTGCATAGCATAGAAGAAATTATCATGATACAAAAAGACATTAAAAATAGAAGAAACGAGAGCTTCATCAGCTTCTATGCAGTTGAATTACTTTTTCCAGCTTTATCTGAGTTACTCACCTCTCCACATCTTCTACTCTCCAACTAAACTATGACTATTAGCTATAATTTGAAACAAAACCTTCCATTTCCTGTGGGTACGAAATTTGTTCAGTGTTACAGATTCTTCGAGTGGCATCCATCACTAAGTTTACCTGTCTGATTCTTACCTGTTAAGTTTTAAAATATAACTCAAATGCTGATTGCTTTATGAAGGGTTCTAATGCTCCTCCTTAGTTCAGTAATAAGCACTCCTCCCTTGGAATATTAATGCCTACTATTTGTTATCATCTTCCTAATAAATTTATCCACATATATTTTGTATTTACTCTTATTTATAAATGTCATGATAACCCACTAGGCTCAAGGCTCTAGAAAGGCTAGAATCTGTCTCATCAAAACATCGGATGTCCACCAGCATCTACTATACTGATCTATTTATTCATTCTTTCATTCATATTTCCACTAAGCAAGAGAGACCCTCATGGAAGAGAAAAATAATCATCGTTTGGTGGTATATTACAGATCCCCATTCAGAAAGGGGAAATGAGTAAGGATTTCAGGGAACAGTTTAAAAACTTGGCAAAGAATAGCATTGTGGGACTTCAACTTAACCTCTCTGAGCTTCAATTCTCATCTATAAAATATACATAATAATGGTACCTACTTCACAAGGTTGTTGTGAGGATCAAATAAGATTATATTTGTAAAATGCTTCGCAAACTTTCAAGTGCTTTAAAATTTTTGTTGTTCATTCATTTCAGTAACATATGAGTCTTTGTGATGCATTTGGGGTTTTCTTGGCAAAGATAATAGAATGGTTTGCCATTTCCTTTGCCCCTCATTTGACAAATGATGAAACTGAGGCAAACAAAATGAAATGACTTGCCAAAGGTCACACAGCTAGTAAGTTTCTGAGGCTAGATTTGAACTCAGGAAGATGAGTCTTCCTGATTCCAGGCCCAGCCCTCTATCCACTGAGCCACCAAGCTTTAAAGAATGCTAGTTATTGTTATTAGGTTATATAATATACCACAATGAGCTTCAAACAGGTACAATATAAATGTAAGAGTTCAACAACAGTGATAATATATAATAGGAGATGTCTTCTGTCAAAATATAACACAAGCTATTGATGGTTTAATAAATAAATTGTAGGGAGTTGCCTAAAGCACATAGAGGTTAAGTATTTTATCCAGGGTTACATAGTCTCAGAGGTGGCAATTGAACTTTCTTTAATGAAGAGGTTAAGCACTTTACCCAGTGTCACATGGTCAGTTTAGAGGTATTTGAACTATTTGTAGTCAGTCTCACTTACTCCAAACTTACTTTACCATGCTTTACCTATATAAAAATCACAGTTTAGAATAAGATAAGTAATGGAAGGAGGTACCTTTCACAAATATGCCTAGGAAAAAACAAAACAAGGCATAGAGGTAATCATAAAAGATAAAATTAGCAGTATTAATTACAGAAGATTTTGCATGAACAAAATCAATGCAAGTAGAATGAGAGAAACTGTTGAGTAAAGGAAAAAAATCTTTGCATTAAACTGCCCTGATAAAAGTCTGAAAACCCAGATATAGGGGGAATTTGCAAAAATAAGGAAGAACAAGAACACATTCCCTCAAAAGATAAACGAGCAACAATGATAAATACACAAATTCAAAAGAATGGCAAACTATTAAACATATAATAAATTTCCTAAACTCATTAATAAGAAGAGAAATGAAAATTAAAAAGACTGGTTTTCTCTCCTACCCCTTAAAGTGGCAAAGATGAAAAAAAAAAGATTTTTTAAAAAATCAATATTGTTGATTATAGTGGCTGTAAGAAAACAAACACTAATCCACTGTGAAATTAAAAATTGATTCAACTATTCTGGAAAACAGTTTGTATTTATGCAAGAAAAAATATTAAACTGCCCATGCCTTTTGTTTGATCCAGTGATTTCACAAAAGAGCGTAAACCTACAAAAATAAAAAATAAAGAAATTCCCCAAATACCAAAACAATCTGGAAACAAAACAGTGATTAGGGAATAGTTGAAAAAATTGGTGGCCACTCTCGAAATTCTAGGGATGACTCCTCAACATTGTGCTTCCCATCAGCAATTACTTTCAATTATCTATATATAAAAATATTAAATTTACTAACATATAATTTGTTAACATATGAAAACAATAAGCAACTATATTTATGAATATAACTCTTTCCAATGCAATTTTTTTTGCTGTGACCAATGTGACACCTCAAAATTCCTTGAAATATCAGAATTCATTTTTTCTTCATATGTCTGGGAAATATTACCCTACTTCTGTGTTCTTCAGATATTAAGTAAGTCTCTTCTTTTAAATATTCCTTCAATAAGTAAAGGAACCAACAGCTTCTCAGAAAATAAGGTCTCCATCTCTTTTCTTTTTCTTTTTTTTAAATTTTCTTTACCTACTTATTTGTTGTACAATTCTCCCTTTTCATTTGTTTTTAACAAAAAATGTTTATTTTATTTTCCATTTACATGTAAGGGTAGTTTTCAACATTCATTTTCATAAGATTTAAAGTTCAATTTTTTCTCCCTCCCTCCCCTCCCTCCCTTTCCTCCTCCCTCCACAAGATCACAATCAGGTTATATATGTACAATCCACAAGTGTTCTTTTTATCAGTTCTTTCTATAGGGGTGCATAGTAAGCTTCCTCATTAGTTCCTGAATGGTCTTGGATCATTGCACTGCTGAGAGTAGTTAAGTCATTCACAATTGCTCACTGAACAACATTACTGGTCACTACACACAATGTCCTCCCAGCTCTGCTCACTTCACTATACATCAATGTTCATTAGTCTTTCCAGGTTTTTCAGGGATCATCCTGTTTTTCATTTCCTGTAGCACAAGACCATTCCACTGCAATCATATTAACACAGCTTTTTCCATCACTCCTCAATTGATGGACATTCCCTTGATTCTCAATTCTTAGCCTCCACCAAGAGTTGCTATAAATATTTTTTTGTACAATTTTTCCCCCTTTTCTCGTTTTCATGATTACTATTATTAACTGTTTCCTTTCCATCCTATTCCCTTCCCCATGATATTTATTCTATTATCCACCTTCTTTCATCCTATCACTCTTCAAAGGAATTTGCTTCTGTCTGTCCCCTCCTTCCTCTCTGCCCTTCCTTCTTTTGCCCCTCTCTCTTTATCCCCTTCCCCTCCTATTTTCCTGCAGGGTTATAGAGATTACTCCACCCAATTGAGTGTGTACATTATTCCCTCCTTGAGCCAATTCTAATGAGATTGAGGTCTTTGAAGCCAATTTTGATGAGTGTTAGGCTCATTTACTGCCCAGATTAAATAGATTACTCCACCCAGTTGGGTGTGTCTGTTAGTCCCTCCTTGAGGTAGTTCTGATGAGTTTGAGATCTTTGAGCCTTTTCTGATGAGTGTAAAATTCATTTACTGCCCTGCTCCTCTCCTATCACTTCCCCCCACTCCATAAGCCTTTTCCTGTTACTTTCATGTAGGATTTCACTTCTGCCCTTTCCCCCTCCCCAGTGAATTCCCTTCACCCTCAATTTAACCCTAAAGATTTTATCATATAGCTAAGTGACACAGTGACAAATCATACCCCTGGACTGAGGGGGATCCCAGCCAAAACCCGGCTTCAGACACAAGACAGTCGCCCACTGTATGACCCCAGGTATGTCCCCCAGCTCCAATTTTTTTATGGTTCTCTAGGGTCTTGTATTTGAAAGTCAAATTTGCCATTCCATTCAGGTCTTTTCATCACAAATATCTGAAAGTCTCTTTTTCATTAAAGTCCCATTTTTTCCTCTGAAAGATAATGCTGAGTTTTGCTAGGTAGGTGATTCTTGGTTATAATCCCATTTCCTTTGCCCTTTGGAATATCATATTCCATGCCCTCCGGTCCTTTAATGTAGAACCTGCTAGATCTTGTGCCTATCCTGACTGGGGCTCCACAGTACTTGAATTCTTTCTTTTTGGCAGCTTGCAATATTTTCTCCTGACCTGAGAGCTCTGGAATTTGCTATAATATTCCTAGGAGTTTTCTTTTTGGCATCTCTTTCTGGAGGTTATTGGTGGATTCTTTCAATTTCTATTTTAGCTTCTTCTTCTAGAATTTCAGGGCAATTTTCCCTGAGAATATCTTGGATGATGGTGTCTAAGCTCTTTCCTTGATCATGGTTTTTGGGTAGTAAACCAATCATTTTCAAATTATCTCTCCTGGACATATTTTCCATGTTGGCAGTTTTTCCCAGAAGATATTTCACATTGCCCTCTATTTTTTCATTCATTTGGATTTGCTTTATTGTGTCTTGGTTTCTCATAAAGTCACTCGCTTCCATTGTTCAATCCTAATTCTTAGGCAATTATTTTCATCAGAGAGCTTTTTGTAACTCCTTTTCCATTTAACTTTTCAAGCTGTTGACTTTTTTCTCATGTCTTTCCTGCATCACCCTCATTTCCTCTTTCCATTTTTTCCTCTACCTCTCTAATTTTATCTTCAAAGTCCTTTTGAGTACCTCTATGGCCTGAGACCAATTCGTATTTTTCTTGGAAGCTTTAGATATAGGGGCTCTGATGTTGACATCTTCCTTTGAGGGTGCCCCTTGGTCTTCTTGTTACTGAAGAAACTTTCTATGGTCCTCAACTTTCTCTGTCAGCTCATCTTGCCTTTCTTTTACTAGACTTTAGCTCCTTAAAGTGGGGGCACTATTTCCAGGCTGCAGTATCCCAAGCTTAAGAAGTCCCAGGTGGTATGATTTAAGGAGAATCAGGTTTTTTCCCTCACCCAGCCTGTTTCCTGGTCCTAGATGACCCCAGACCAACTTGTTAATCAACCAGCTTTGTGTGTTGTGGTTATTAGCTCTGAGAGTCCCTCTCCGACCTGGGCCACTGCTACTGAAGCCTACCTCCAGGTTCCCAGCAGGAGTGTAAAAATCCAAGTTCTGCCTCAGCACCAGCATAGACCCCTGTAGTCTCCCCCCTTGCCCAGGGCTCAGCCCCACTCACCAGACTGTGAGCTTAGTCCAGACGACACTGGTGCTTCAGCTGATTCAGAGGCTCTGGGGCGTCAGCTTCTCTGGTGAGGGACTTCCTGAGACTGGATCTGTGTTAGGGTGGACTGTGGGGTTGCGGTCCCGACCTCCCTGTCTCAGCACAGCAGCTCTCTCCTTCTGACCTTCCAAGCAGTTCTTGGTTATAAGATGATTTCAGCACATTCTTCTGTGAGTTTTGCTGCTCCAGGCATTTTCCTATGGCATTATTTGGATGGTTTTTGGAGCGATCGTGTCATGAGTTCGGGAGCTCACTCTCCATTTCTTTTCCTTCATCTCTTCTTCACCTAAGTAATGATAGGAAACATTTCTTCAGCTTCTCTCAAGTTTAATAGTTTCTTTTCACAATAGATCAAGTTGATCCTGAGATGAAAATAAAAACATACCGTCTCCCTGACTCCATAGGTTCATAGCTACACAACAGTAGTCATTGCTTTATACTAATTTAAGGAATAAAACAAGGCGACATAGCTCAGTTATACAAAGAAGGATGAATTTGGGCAAAATATAAGAACAGATGTTTCTAGAGACTAGAGCTGTCCAAAAGCTGAATGAGCTGCCTTAAATAACAGCAAATTTCACAGAAGTCTTTGGGCAGAGGCTGGATGATGATTTAGTGAGGTTGTCATAGAGGGGATTCCTGTTATATGGGTGGGACACCTTAGGAGGCAGCTAGATAGATAGAGTACTTATGGATAGAATACTAGGCTTGGAGTCAGGAAGACCTGAGTTCAAATCCTACCTCAGAAACTTACTAGCTATGTGACCCTGGGCAAGTCACTTAACCATTTGCCTCAGTTTCCATATCTCTAAAATGAGCTGGAGAAGGAAATGGCCAACCACTCCAGTATCTTTGTAAAAAAAGCAAAACAAAACAAAACCCCACTGGAGAGCATTGACAATCTATAGTCCGTGGGGTCCACAAGAGTTGGACACAACTAAACAACAACATATATGAGTTGGGACCAGAAGACCTCTGAAGTCCCGTCAACCCTAAAAGATTATCTGAAAGGCACAAGACTCCCATGTGTGTGTATATATATATATACATATGTGCACATAAATATGCATATGCATATGCATGCACACACACCAATTTTTATTAAATATACTCCCTTCTTGGCCAAAAACTCTGGTCCAGAAATCTAAACCCTAAATCCAAATTTAACTAATTGCTTGTGTCTTACATTTTTGAATTCTTTGTCCTTAAACATAAAACAAATTTCAGTGTGCAATTGATTGGTCTGTGGAAGTCTTGTCATAACAACAAAACCATAGCTATTAAGGGCAGTGGTTATCTCTTAAAGTGCTTCCCCAGTCATATCTAACATAGCCACAGGTATTTAGGAAACACAATATTTTTTTTAATTAGAAGTATCCACAGGGGCACCAGGTGGCCACAATGGATAAAAGCACCAGCCCTGGACTCAGGAGGACCTGAGTTCAATCTGACCTCAGACACTTGACACTTACTAGCTGTGTGACCCACTGCCCTGCAAAAAAAAAAAAAAGAAGAAGAAGAAGAAGTATCCTCAAATGATTGGCTAATTGATTGGTTCACCTGTAATCAAAATGATAAGCTTTACCTTAAAGTAAATATCCCTGCTTATAGTGAAAGCACACTGAAATACCATGATCCCACTGGTCATAATACTTTGGAATTTGGAATAAGGTGAGATCATCTTGGACCCCTTTTAAGAGGTTTAATTATTTTTTTTCAATTTAGCCCAGTCTATTCCATTTCAATTAAATTTTATGTGACAAATATTTCTTAAGGGTATATGCTATGTGCAGGAAACCACCTTAAAAGCTGGCAATAGAAAGATTTTTAAAAAGACAAAGACTTTTCCCACCAGGGAATTATGGTCTTTTGAGCAATGAGTCATAGACAAATAAGAATAATTCAAGCTAATACACGGTAAGAGCAAAGAAAAGGGAAAATGGGGTGATAAAAGATATTCAAGGAGGGAGAGACAGAGCTGGGACTAGGGATGCACAATAGGCAACTACTTAGTAACATTCAGCGACCTGAAAAAACATTTCTTGTTATGTTAGCTACAATTTAATTTTTAAATTTTATTTATTTTATTCTGAATTTAAGAAATAAAACAAACATTCCCATAATAGTATTTTTAAAAGATGATTGTACATAAAACTGCAAGTCTGTTATATACAAATTGCTATTCTGTTAAATATATCATAATATATTATGTAGATGTTAATATGCATAATACCATAAGAATATAAAATGATATTATAATAAATTATGTTAATATCATGTCATATGATTATGATATGATATAATATAACTTGTTTCTTGTTTTTTCTTCCTCCCACCCAGAGTAGCTATCATTAGACATAAATATGCATATATAAAACCATTAATATTACATATTATATAATACATTAATATAATATATCATGTATTACATAATATAGATATTTGTTATTATACTTAACTACAATATTCCTGTTATTATATTTTACATTTAAATACCATTTTTCTAAATAGAAATAAAGACAATTTCAAAGATTCATTTAAAAAAAAAATTTGAGTTCTGAATTTCTCCCTCCCTCTCTCACCACCCCCTTCCTAAGACAGTTGATAATCTTATATAGGTTCTACATGTGCAATCATGCAAAACATATTTTTCAATATTAGTCATGTTGTGAAAGCAGACACAGACCCAAAGGGGAAAAAAAGCAAAAAATAGATTCTTCAGTCTGCTTTCAAATGCCAGCAGTTCTTTCTCTGGAGGTGGAAAGCAATTTTCTCATGAGTCCTTAGGAATTGTCTTGGATCATAATATTGGTTAAAATTTTGTGATTGCTTTTTACATGTCTATATTTTATTCTTAAAAATTATTGCTCCTCAGGCAGCATGATGTTTGTAGATAGGGCACGGGCTGGGAGTCAGGAAAGACCCTGCATCCAAATCTTGCCTTAAAAGCTTGCCAGCTGAGTGACAAAGGGCAAGTCCCTTAACCACACAGGGCCTCAGCTAGGTGGCCTGGCAGCTGGGTCTGGAGTCAGGAAGATCTGAGCTGAAATTTGACCTCAGACACTTACTAATTGTGTGACTCTGCTCAAGTCACAGAAATGAATATAATAGTAGCTCCCACCTCACAAGGTTGTTGTGAGGATCAAATAAGGTCATATTTACACAGGGCCTTCTTCTGTTCCATCTGATGAACTTGAAGATTCCTTTCATCTCAGATCTTATGATCACTGGCTCTACTACAAGAAGCCTTTCCTGATCTCACTATACATAGATGTAAAACTCATTACAAAATCTTTCATATGAAGTATATTTGCTGGCAACATCGATATGGAGGATTTTGTGATAAGGCAAATGGCATGTGGTACACAAAAGACCCAATGCCTCCATTGGCAAGTAAGACACTGTGGGCACAATTTTCAAACCTACCATGTGATATATAAATACTTGTTTTCCCAATTCTGGGGGGAGATCTCTCATAACTGGATGGAAGGCATCAGAGAAGGCTTCAAGGAGGTGGTGGGCACTTGAGCTGGACCGTGAGGAAAGGGAACAAGTGACAGGTTATAAACTGGGGAAAGTCCATATCAGGTATGAGACCAGCATAAGAAAAATATGGAGGTCCAGACTCATTTGGTCCAATCCAACTGAGACTGGAGAATAACTAGTCATCTAGTTTGACTAAGATATAATATGATCGGGGCAGCTAGATGGCGCAGTGGATAGAGCACTGGCCCTGGACTCAGGAGTACCTGAATTCAAATCCGGCCTTAGACACTTAACACTTACTAGCTGTGTAACCCTGGGCAAGTCACTTAACCCCAACTGCCTCACTAAAAAAAAAAAAAAAAAAGATATAATATGATCAAAGAAGAATAGTCCAAAAGAAGTAGGATAGTGGATGCCTTTGAATGCCAATCTGAATAATTTGAGTACTCTTTGGAGATCCATTAAAGTGATTACAGTAGGAAAGTTCCTAAAATAACAGAATTGTTTCAAAGGTACTCTTAAAATACAGGTCTTAAGGGAAATATTATTGCAAAACTCCAGTCTATTAAAAGAACACTGAGCCATCTATTGCTACATACTTTAGAAGTTGTTAATAGATCTCTGGCTTTACTAAGATGCTGGTGAAGGCATTGGTTTTGGTCTTAGAAAATGGTGCCATTGGCATTGCTGTGTCTTGTGCTGCCATAGGCTTCTAAAATGGGGTGAATGATTAGATGTATTGCTCACATTTAGATCAAAATTTGGTGCTTTCCCATTTCAAAACCCTTTGCAATATTATCTCAACTGATCTTCACAGTAACTCAATGAAGTAATTAGTTCTAGTATTATCATAATACCCATTTAACAGATGAAGAAGCTGAGGTTCACTGAGGTGAAATGATTTAGCAAAGGTTATGGAGCTGAGTCAAAGGGCAGCTATGTGGCACAGTGTATATAATGTGGGGCCTGAAATGAGAAAGACATCTTCCTGAGTTCAAATCTGGCCTCAGATACTTCCTAACTATGTGATCCAGGGCAAGTCACTGAACTCTGGTTGCCTCAATTTCCTCACCTGTCAAATGAGCTGGAGAAGGAAATGGCAAACCACTCCAGTCTGCCAAGAAAACCCCAAATGGGGTAAAAAAGAGTCAAACACAACTGGAAATAACTGAACATCAAAATGGAGCTAAGTCAAGAAGGAAGGATCTGAATCCAGGTCTTCTGATTCTAAGTCTGGTGCCTGCAATCATGACTAATGAAATTTTTTTTCATCTAAGTAAAATTTCAAAGTTGACAGAGCAATTGCTTTCCTTAAATCCCTGTGAAACAGGTTTAGGTTTTTTGGTTTGGGGGAGGGAGGAGGAAGAGGAGAGAAGACTTCATTCTGCCCTGTGTACTTGACTGGGTAGCAAACTCTTGGGGAAGAAACTCCCTCTACAATTTTAATCCTTAGCTAGATGCCTGGAGTCGGAGGCTAGGGGGAATTAAGAGTCTAAGAAACTTGTCCAAGGTCACATAGCCATTACGTGTCAGAGGATAAATTTGAACCCAGGACTTCTTGACTTAGAGACCCATCTTCTGATCCACTATGACAAGCTGCCTCTCATGACACAAATGCTACCGGTATTATTATCTCACAGAAGCTCTGAGTCAGAAGGTTCAAAGCCCTTCTATTTCAAACTATGCTGAACAGGAATCCCCCCTCTCCCCCCCAAACACATATAAAAAATCCCTTCCAAATGGACATATATACTCTGGCTAACCATTTCCAGGGATAAGGGATCTACTGCCACAGCACATTTTAGTTTGGGATGGCTCTGATTGTCCATTTTTTTCTTCTAAATTAAGATGAAAATCTGCATTTCTGCAACCTCTGCCAGTTATTTTTAGTTCTATCCTTCGGGAACAGGCAGAACAAGTAAATATTTTCTTCTTTCCAGCTCTGGAGCTATGATCGTCTTTGTTTGTTTGTTTTTTGTTTTGGTTTGGTTTTTTTGGTGAGGCAATTGGGGTTAAGTGTCTTTCCCAGGGCCATACACCTAGTAAGTGTCAAATGTTTGAGACTGGATTTGAACTCAGGTCCTCCCGACTCCAGAGCCAGTGCACTATCTACTGCACCACCTAGCTGCCCTTGGAACTATGATCTTAATACAAATATTAATAATGATAATAATAACAACTAGCATTTATATAGCATCTACTATGTGCCAGGCACTGTGCTACATGCTTTATAAATATTATCTCATTTAATGATTACAAGAACACTAGAAGACAGGTGCTATTATTATCCCCATTTTACAGTTGAAGAAACTGAAGTAAATAGTGGTTAAGTGATTTTGCCTGAGGTCATGTAGCTATTAGGTACCCTTGGTTGGATTTGAATGCAGGTCTTACTGACTCAAGGCATCTGGGTAATGTAGTGAACAGAGCATTGGTCTTGGAATCAGGAAGACTCATCTTCATGAGTTCAAATTTGTCTTCAGACACTTACTAGCTGTGTGACTCTGGACAAGTCACTTAACCCTGTTTGCCTGAATTTGTCATCTGTAAAATGGTCTGGATAAGGGAATGTCAAACCACTTCAGTATCTTTGCCAAGAAAACCCCAAATGGGGTCATGGAGAGTCCAACTTGATTAAAACAACTCAACAAGTTCCAGACTCCAGACCCAGCACTTTTATCTACTGTGCCATCTAGCTGATTCTATGACTTACACCATCTCGTCCTTCTCACATCTTCTTTTTTGTAGGCTGAGCACACCAAATTCCTTCAAATGATCCTTACATGGCATGGTCTGCATTTGACACATAAAGAAATAATTTTAAAATAGTTAAGTAACTTGTCCATGATCATACAACTAATCAATGTCAGGGTTAAAAATCTGAACCTATACCTCCTTCCTCCAAGTCCTGTGTTCTTTCCATTATATCACCATGCTAAACAAGTCAAATCAATAACCAAGCATTTATTCTGCTTTTAAAGAGTTCTTTTCTTCAGTGAATTTTTGTGCCTCTTTTACCATTAGACCAATTCTGCTTTTTAAGGTATTACTTTGTTCAGCATTTTTGTGCCTCTTTTATCAAGCTATTTATTTTCTTTTCATAATTTTCTTGCATCACTCTCTTTTCTTTTCCAAAATTTTCCTCTACCACTCTTAGCTTTAACACTTCCAGGAATTCTTTTTTATCTTGGATCCAATTGGCATTTTTCTTTGAGACTTTGGTTGCACTATTGTCACATTGTTGTCTTCTAAGTTTGTGTCTTTGTCTTCCCTGCCTCCATAGTAGTTTTTATGGTCAAGTTATTTTTGTTGTTGTTTGTTCATTTTACAATCTATTTTTTCATTTAAAACTTTATATTAAAGTTGAGTTGTGTTCACCTAGTGATGGACAGGTATTGTGTCAAGCTTCAAGCTTTTTAGTGCTGATGTTTTCAGAGGCAGTTCTGAGGAGTCTGTAAGGTTTCAGTGCTTTAAAGGTGGCATAATATATGAAGAGGTGTGGTCACTGATTTCCTGTTCTGTACTCTGTTTTTTACCCAAAGAAGGGTTTCAGTTCCCCTGGAGCCACAAGTATTGGTGGTCTGCTTGGGCCCTGGTACTGTTACCATATCCCTTGCTCTCTTGCAGTTGCACATGCTGGTGCACCTTTCTGCCTTGGAACTGTGACCAGGGACCTTGCTCCTTTGTGATCAATCACAAGTTTTCTCTCCTTCCTGGAACGGCCACTCAGAAATACTTATGGGCAATAGAACTGCCGAAAGCACCAACTGCACCCAATACCGGAAAAGGCCCCCTATAATCTCTTTCTGATCAGTCATAAGACACTCTTAGTGTCTCTGGGCTGAAAGCTTCCAAAACTGCTGAGGCAATTGCTGCTTCTTCCAAGGTCTCTCACTGGTACTCCTGCTGAGCACTGGGCCTGCACCCACCCCATTGTTACAGAGCTCTCCTTCAGACTTCCTAAGTTGTCTTAGGCTGGAAAAAAATGTCTCCCTCTGATTTTTGTTGGTTCTGCCACTCCAAAATTTTATTAGAGGCATGATTTTAAAGTTGTTTGGAGGGGAATATTTGGAGAAATCAGCTGGAACCCAGCCTGTACTCTGCCATCTTAGATCCACCCCTCAACAAGCATTTGTTAAGAGCTTACTAGGGGGCAGCTAGGTGGCACAGTGGATAAAGCACCAGCCCTGGATTCAAGAGGACCTGAGTTCAAATCCAACCTCAGACACTTGACTCTTACCAGCTGTGTGACCCTGGGCAAGTCACTTTTACCCCTTATTGCCCCCACAAAAAAAGAGCTAAATGTTACCAGGAATTGTTGTAAGCACTAGGGAATACAAATAGAAGCAAAAGAAAGACAGTCTGTGCTCTCAATAAGTTTACATTCTAAAGGGAAAAGACAACACATTCTGAAGGGAGAAGGAAAAGTAGTAGTGGGGATAGCAAAAGCAATCTGGAGAATGAAGAGCAGGACCCAGGTGGCTTGGTCTCTTCTTTAAAATGGCAGTTTGGGGAGAAACTGATGAATCAGAGAGAAGGGTCACAGGAGTAGAGGGATTATACAGCATGTGGGCAGACTGATCTTCTAGGGTGTGAGAGATGTTGGACTAGGTAGAGAAAGAACTCAGAAGAATCAGGAACAGAGCCTGAAGAGGAATAAATGTAACTTCTTACTATAAATAATTTCCAGCCAAGTAATACCCTTCTGAATAATAAATGCCCAATACCTTAAAGATGACTCTAAGATTTTCTGATCATATCCTCAGCTTTTTTCCAGAATCTGCTTCACTGTGGGGGATAATGACTGGTCTTTTCCATTGTGAGCTATCTTGCTCAGTCATATCCGATTAGTTTTTGTATACCCAGAAGTCCTGGATATTGTTGTCACCTGTGGAGGTGGGGGAGAGATCCAAGGGATCATGGGATTTGGGAGTTGGGCAAACCTCATCCTCTCGTCTCAAATTATTTTTCACTTGTGTATTTTCTGGAACATCCCTGAGTGTTGTTATGGAAACAAAGTGAGATAATGCCAAACAAACATGCTTAGTAATCTTATCATTAAATTTGTTCCCTAATCTGATAGTCAGAAGTTTTAGATCCTGCTCCTGGTTGTACTGTTAACTCATTGCCCGGCCTTGTATGGTCTCTCTACTGCTACCTCACCTTCTTTCATATGAACCAATGATAGGCCTTTCTTGAGTTGAGCCTTTCCTGGGGATATTAAGGTTTCCATCTGCAG
This sequence comes from Dromiciops gliroides, assembly GCF_019393635.1. Lineage (NCBI taxonomy): Eukaryota > Metazoa > Chordata > Mammalia > Microbiotheria > Microbiotheriidae > Dromiciops > Dromiciops gliroides. The sequence continues at coordinate 74,904,155 of NC_057864.1, forward strand.
AAGGTTCTAACCCTTTGCATTAACAGTTGTAATCACTGGTTTAAAAAGGGTAGTTGAACTCATAGAAAAGGAACACATTCAAGTAAGATGATCTTGTCATAGAAAAGGTTGATAAGATCAGGATGGATTATATATATATATATATATGCATATATGTATAAATCTCAACATCACAAGAGTCCTTCAAATATCAATAGAGCTAACTTTGTTTAATGTTTTGGCTTTATATATGTGTGTGTATGTATATATGTGTATGTATGTATGTGTATGTATGTATATATATATATATATATTTATGAAAATGGATTAAGAACTGGAATGGTCAGAGTCAGAGAGTCCAGCTCACTCATTTTTCAGATAAGGAAACCAGTTTGGGCTAGAAATTGGAACTAGTTCAAGATCACCAAGGTATTAAGTTACAGAAACAGAATTCGAACCCACATCCTTGGACCTTCAAACCAGTTTTTTTCCCCTCTGTACCATATTGGATTCATAGGTGGCTAAACAAATGCTTCTAAAGATTATTGGTCAATGCATTGATATCAAGCTGAAATAAGGTATTTAGTGGAGCACCATAGGGCTGTCTACTCTTGGCCCTGTCTTGTTTTACATTTTTTATTATCAATTTAAAGACATGGTGTCGTCATCAAAATTTTAGATTTACCAAAAAAAAAAAAAACCTAAAACAATGTATAATATGGATGATAGAAATAAGATTCTTAAGTATTTGAAGAGGATGAAATGCTAGAGCAAAACTAACAGGATGCAATTTGGCAGGGATAAATGTAAGGTCCTGAATTTGGAGTAAAAAGACCAATAATTGTGGCACAGTAGAAACAGCACTGGTCTCAGAGTTAGATGATCTAACGGCCAAAGCCCATTCTAGCACTACGTGTAACCTTGGGAAAGGTAAAGTCCATCTTTTAGTTTTAATATCCCCATCTGTAAAATGAAGTGATCAAAGTAGATGACCTGTAAGGTACCTTCTCATCCTAAAAAACTATAGCTCTGTGAGTCTAGGTCACGTCTTTACAGTTATACAATTGATTAAAAAGTAAAGAGAATACAAGATCCCACTATGTTTATTGTTTATGGATATGGAAAAAAAATGATTTCTAAAGAGCACATCACCTCAATGCCTCCCAATAAGATGTTTTCAGTGCATATATCAACACCACAAGGGTCCTTGAAATATCAATGGAAGTAATTTTCTTTAATGTTTTGGTTATTCAGTCATTTCAGTCATTTCTGACCATTTGGGGTTTTCTTGGCAAAGATAACAGAGTGGTTTGCCATTTCCTTCTCCAGCTCATTTTATAGATGAGGAAACTGAAGCAAAGAAGGTTAAGTGACTTTCTCAGGATCACACAGCTAGTGTTTGAGGTTGGATTTGAATTCAGGTCTTCCTGACTCCAGGCCTGGTGCTCTATCCACTGCACCACCTAGCTGCCCAGCAACTTTGTTTAATGACCCTCTCATTTTTTCTTTTCTTTTCCTTCCTTCCTTCCTTCCTTCCTTCCTTCCTTCCTTCCTTCCTTCCTTCCTTCCTTCCTTCCTTCCTTCCTTCCTTCCTTCCTTCCTTCCTTCCTTCCTTCCTTTCTTTCTTTCTTTCTTTCTTTCTTTCTTTCTTTCTTTCTTTCTTCCTTTTGGGGGCAATGAGGGTTAAGTGACTTGCCCAGGGTCACACAGCTAGTAGGTGTCAAGCATCTGAGGCCAGATTTGAACTCAGATCCTTCTGAATCCAGGGCAGGTGCTTTATCTACTGCACCACTTAGCTGCCCCCTTTTAAATTTTTTTTGGGGGGGGCAGGGCAATGAGGATTAAGTGACTTGCCCAAGGTCACACAGCTAGTAAGTGTCAAATATCTGAGGCCAGATTTGAACTCAGGTCCTCCTGGACCCTCCCATTTTTTAAACACAAAACAAGAGGTTTGTATTCTCCAAAGTTTTTGCCATTGTCATGGAAAGTGGCCAGGACAGAGTCGCAATGGAAAGGGAATTCCCTGCAAATGATAAGATCCTCTAGATGGTCTTATTTGCAGGTGAATGTGTGCCAATTACATCAAGTTCTGGAACATTGCAGAGCAGATTCAAAAGAGATTATACTATCCACAATGGAAACAAGTGAAGGAAAAATGCCTATTGTAAAGCCATGCTAAAACATATGATTTGCATAGCATCATAAATTTATGACTTAAAAATTATGACATATGTACTTATGACTACTTATTTTAGATGTACACTGTTCTGTTTTTGTTTGTTTTGTTTTTTGGGAGGGTTTTGTTTTTTTGTTGGGGCAATGAGGGTTAGGTGACTTGCCCAAGGTCATACAGCTAGTAAGTGTTAAGTGTCTGAGGCTGGATTTGAACTCAGGTCCTCCTGATTCCAGGGCCGGTGCTTTATCCACTGAGCCACCTAGCTGCCCCCTGAGGTACACTGTTCTAACCTTTCCTTCCACCACGATTTTATAGATGAAGAATTCTGGTTAAAAGAGGTGATGTGACTTGCTCAAGATATGGTAGGGAATAAATGGAATAGACAAGAATTTAACCCCGGTCTCCAGCTGCAAATCCAGGGATCTTTCCCCTAGGTCATGCAGTTGCATAGACAGCCCATGGAAGTGGTCTATTAGTACATCCATCTTGGGCAGATATTAGTACATATAACTTGGGCATATATGAATGATATATGGAATGAGAGATGAGGAGCTGGAAAGGATCTTTGTTGTCAGAGAATCCAACTCACTCATTTTTCAAATGAGGAAACAGGTCCAGAAATTGCAGCTAGCTCAAGATCACATAAGTATAAAGTAACAGAAATAGGACCTGAACCTGGGTTTGTTTGAACAAATCAAACATGAGAGTAAGAATAGACTGGATTGGGGGCAGCTAGGTGGTGCAGTGGATAAAGCACTGGCCTGGATTCAGGAGTACTGAGTTCAAATCGGCCCTCAGACACTTGACACTTACTAGCTGTGTGACCCTGGCAAGTCACTTAACCCTCATTGCCCCCCCCCAAAAAAAGAATGGACTGGATCATCAAGCTTGACTCCAAGCTTCTCCCTTAAACAAAGGCCCATATATTTGATGTTATTTTTCCAGTGATGATGTAGGATTGCAAGACATGGAATACTACTAACATGTTGGATGGACCTCCTGTGGAAGACCAAAGGAAGGATATGACCAAAATATCACACAAGATGAGAGAGGGCAGAGACAGTTTGTAATTTCTATAATTTAATTGAATGGAGAGACCACATCTGTAGGGAAATATTGGAGTATACATCTATGGAGTCTTCTTTTTTCTATCACAGTTCAATCCAACGAACTTTTATTAAATATTTACTATGTGCGAGGTATTTAATACCGCTATACCTGAGGACTCTCCCTCTGATTGGATGACTCCTCTCAGAACCTCCATTTAAGGACAGTGTGCCCAGGCCAACCATGACCCATTTCTTTCCAGGCTGAATTCAAGACTTCTTTGATGCAGCTGAGACTGGTACCTTTGGCCCATCTCTACCCTTTCAGCTTCATTTTATGTGGTGTCTTCCTCTCTTCCCCACTGATTATTGGTAGGAAAAAATAGATACATTTATAAGTACATTGTGATATATTTGCTATTTTTTATTTGCCTATACATATATATGTGTGTGTATGTGTGTATATATACATATATGTGTATGTATATATGTGTGTACACACACACACACACACACACACACCTGTGATCTTGTTATTTATTTAGCTTTATTAAGTAAATGACTGTTTAAGATATAAAACTATCATTGATGTGAGGGGCTGGTTGTGTAATACAAATTTATTGGTGAGGGTTCAAGAGCCAAAGTAATGAATAGGTTGAGTAGATTTCCCCTTAACAGGGTTACACCAAGGACCTTGAACATAATCTTAAAATAATTTGAATGTAATCCAATCATTCTCTGAGAAACTATACTTTTGAGGGAGGGTTAGATTGAACAAATCAGCTCAGAGAGTAAGTATGTATCCATAGGTCTAAGTGAAAGATGTGAAGTGCTACACAATGTGTGGCTACCCCATGTACCATTAATGTAAGCTCCCCCCAAAAAAACATCTAGCTTCAAACTGTCCCACTGTGAAAGATGAGCACTATAGCCTTTCACCAAAGGGAGAGCTCATTAGCAAGATGGAGGCATGAAGACTCATCATAGATCTGGAAGGAATTCTAAAGACAGATGGCCCCTTTGTCATTATCTCTTGACTCTTTGGGCTGTACTGTATACTTCAAGAAACCCCACCTAAATACCTACTTTATGCATTGGATTCTGCTTATATGTTTTAGTGGAACAGTAGAAATGCTTACTGCATAGACATCCATTCAGAGAACTTTTAATGTTGGTGAATGGGAAGAATAGAACAATCATTTAACTAACGTCTGAAAGTAACCATTTGAACTCTAGGGCAGCACTCTTCTCTTTTTTTTCTTAAATCTTAAAAGTATTTTATTATTTTCCAGTTACATGTAACGATAGTTTTCAACATTCATTTTTATAAGATTTTGAGTTCTAATTGTTTCTCCCTTCCTCCCTCCCCCCTTCCCCAAGGCAGAAAACAATCTGATATAGGTTATATATGTATAATCACATTAAACATATTTCTGCATTAGTCATGTTGTGAAAGAAGAATCAGAACAAAAGGGAAAAACCTCAAAAAAGAAAAAAAAGTAGAAAGACTATGGTTCAATCTGCATTCAGATTCCACAGTTCCTTTTTTCTGGATGTGGAGAGCAGTTTCCATCATGAGTCCTTTGGAATTATCTTGGATCATTGTATTGCTGAGAAGAGCTGTCTATCAGAGTTGATTATTGCACAATGTTGCTGTTACTGTGTACAACGTTCTAATGGTTCTGCTTACTTCACACAGCATCAATTTATGTAAATCCTTCCAGGTTTCTCTGAAATCCACCTGCTCCTTGATTCTTATAGCACAACAGTATTCCATTACATTTATATACCACAACTTGTTCAGTCATTCCCCAACTGATGGGCATACCCTCAATTTCCAATTCTTTGCCACCACAAAGAGAGGTGCTATAAATATTTTTATACATGTGGGTCCTTTTCCGTTTTTATGATCTCATTGGGATACAGACCTAGTAGTGGTATTGCTGGATCAAAGGGTTTGCACAGCCCCATAGCCCTTTGGGCATAGTTCCAAATTGTTCTCCAGAATAGTTGGATCAGTTCACAACTCTACCAACAATGCATTAGTGTTCCAATTTTTCCACATCTTCCCTAACATTTATTATTTTCCTTTTTTGTCATATTAACCAATTTGATAGGTGTGAGGTGGTACTTCAGAGTTGTTTTAATTTGAATTTCTATAATCATTAGTGACTTAGGGCATTTTTTTATATGGCAATAGATAGCTTTGATTTCTTCATCTGAAAACTGACTGTTCATATTCTTTGGTTATTTCTCAATTGGTGAATAACCTGCATTCTTATAAATTTGATTTAGTTCCCTATATATTATCGAAACAAGGCCTTTATCAGAGACATTGGCTGTAAAAATTGTTTTCTAGCTTTCTGCTTCTCTTCTAATTTTGGCTGCATTGCTTGTGCGTGTACAAAACCTCTTTAATTTAATGTAATCAAAATCATCCATTTTGCATTTCTTTTCTTCTCTTAAGGAAGATAATAACTACATTGTACTAATTGCAGAAGGATACCCTACATGTACATGGATTGGGAGCTATATAAAATAAAATAAACTATAACCTATGGTCCAGAGTTCTCAAGCTTTGGACTTGAGTAGACCAAATCTAATCTGGAGGTCATCTCAAAAACAGCATTCTTTGGTTCATTTTGCTCCAACCTGGAGTCAACTCTGGTAAATGTCAGAATATAATGAATGTGTAGCTCATGTCTAGGTCATCACAAATGTAGTAAAAATGTCCCCAAGTCCTCCTGTAGTAGCATAACATATCAATATCCATGTGATACAGGATGGCTTTTATTTCTTTACCTTCACTGAAAAGAAAAGAAAACAAAACAAAACAAAAAAAACACAAAGCATTTAGAAGTGAACGTGATGGGGTGAATGATTTGTAGCATCTGCTTTAAGTTTGAGTCTACTCCTTGCAGTGACCAAGATGGTAGAGAGTAGAGTGTGCCCCTAGGTTGGTGAATTTATTTGTGCACATTTAACAAAAGGATGCTTACTTAGCCATTGTATGGGAGTATATTTTTGTGGCGAATCCAGAGGGCTCTCTGTCTCCCCTCTGACTGAGTCCCCCCTCCCCATACTTGGGCCATGGTCACTGAAGCAGCAAGAGTTTCCAGAGACAATGCTTGTCTGGTCTCCCAGGGTCCAAGGACTCAGCTTACTAACCTTACTCTGTTAAGGCCTAGAACAAGTTCTGACATGCCAAGGCTGAAAGGTTGAAAAATTACTCCTATTCTCTTAGAATTATTCTTGCAAAGACTTTATTTGATTTCTTTGTGGTTTTTTGCTTTAAAAACTGAGCTATCCTGAATAATAAATTGCACACAGTTATTCACAGAAGGTGGTACTGCTGTGTCAATGATTTATCCTCTCCAATCCTCAACCCCCATCAAGGGCTTGAACCCGTGACACCGAAATATTTTTTTTATTTTTTATTTTTAAAAACTTATTTATTTAGAATTTTCCCCATTACTGTATGAAGAAATGTTCACATCGATTTTGAAAACTTTGTGTTCCAAATTCTCTTTATCCTTCCCTCCCCACCCCCCTTAAGATTTCAAGCAAATTCAATATGTTATACATGTGCAGCCATGCAAAACATTTCCACATTAGTCAAGTTGTGAAAGAAAACAGACAAAAAAAACTTTAGAAAGAGAAACTAAGAAAAAATTATACTTCAATCTGTATTAAGCTACCATCAGTTCTTTCTCTGTAGATGGATTGCATTTTTCATAAGTCCTGATAGTATCCTGCTTATCATTTCTTACAGCACAATAGTGTTCAATCCTAATCTCATCCCACAATTTGTTCAGCCTTTCCCCAAGTGATGGGCATCACCCCAATTTCAAATTCAACTTTAAAAAAAAAATCTCTTTTAGGGTACCAAACTAGTAATGGTATTGCTATGTCAAAGAGTATGCATAGTTTTACAGCCCCATGGCCATTCTACCAAATTGTTCTACAGAATGTTTAAAACAGTTTACAACTTTACCAAGAATGTATTAATGTCTCATTTCCCCTATATCCCCTACAACATTTTTCATTTTCCTCTGCTGTCCTATTATCAAATCCAATAGGTATGAGGTAGTACCCAGAATTGTTTTGACCTGAATCTCTCCAATAAATAGTGAGCTAGAGCATTTTTTCATATGGCTGTAGTTGGCTTTGATTATTGTCTTTTGATCATCTACCAATTGGGGCATGGCTCTCATTTTAACAAATTTGACTCAGTTCTCTATGTGTTTCAGAACTGAAGCCTATTGGACAAACTTGCTTCACATTTCTTTTTCAGTTACTATTTTTTATTTATTTTTAAAATTTTTTTTAATTTTTAATTTTTTTTTAAATTTGGTTTTGTTTTTTGTTTTATTTTTTAATTTTTTTCACAGTTACTGTTGCTAACTCTATTACCCTCCATCCTATTCTCTCCCCTTGATATTTACTCTATTTTCTATCTTCTTTCTATCCCTCCTCAAAAGTATTTTGCTTTTGACTGTTCCTTCCCCCAATCTTCCCTCCCTTCCTTCACCCCTCCCCCCTTATCCCCTTCCCCTCCCACTTTCCAGAAGGGCAATATATATTACTATACCCACTTGAGTGTGTGTGTTATTGCCTCTTTGAGCCAATTCTGATGATAGTAAGGCTCACTCACTCCCTTGTACCTCCCCCATCTTCCCTTCCATTCCATGTTTTTTCTTGCTTCATTTATGTGAGATACTTTACCTATGGGAGTATATAGAAACCCATGCCTTCTCTTGCTACAGGATACAGATCCTTGGTTGCCTCCAACTCAATGTTATGCTGGATCAAAGTCCCTGGCACCTGACCAGGCTGGAAAGATCTGATGTGGATTCTAATTCCTGTTCCTCTGGAGGCTTACTCCTCTGATCTTTGGGAGTTCACAGCTATCTTCAGTACTTCACCTAAGAATGGGCCAGAATGGAAACAATGGGAACAGAACAATAGCAGGACCATAGGTTCATAGATTCCTGGTGACCCAGGGGAGGAGATAAAAGCTTAAGATCTCTTTCCTCACCTGGGAGATTGCAACATTGGATCCTTCTCACTAGAACACAGCCAGCAAGAAAGAACTCAATTTGGCCACCCAGTGTCTTTCATAGGCACATGTAGTTCCAGATCAACAGATTCGTCACATGCTGGATAGATAGGAAACAGCCATAGAATACCTATGAATGTTTAGAAGTAGACAGCCAGACCCTCTATCATGTGCAGGCTCACCCAAAATCCCCATGGGTATTAAATCAGGCAGAATGGAATAAATGTAGTTCTAAGGACTAGGCTTTTATTGACCAAGCCTCCTATTACATATATTATGTCATTTGATCTTCCCAACAATTTTATGATGTAGCTGGTACAAACATGCAAATCATGTAAATTTTGTGAAAACTAAAGCTCAAAGAGATTAAGTAATTTGCCCAGAGCCACATTGATAATAAGTTCCAGAGCCAATAATTAGAATTTTCTTGGTCCAGATTTGACGGTCTTGCTAATACCCTGAAATATAGTTTAATCCCCATCTAATTGTAGTCTTCTTTAAGCCCAGGATATGGGGCAGCTAAATGGCAAAGTGGATGGAGTACTGGGCCTGACATCAGGAAGACCTGAGTTTAAATCTGACCCCAGACACTTACTAGCTGTGTGACCCTGATCAAGTGACTTAACCCTGTCTGCCTCAGTTTGCTCATCTGTAAAATGAGCTGGAGAATGAAAGGACAAGCCACTCCAGTATCTTTACCAAGAAAACTCCAAATGGGGTCCCAGAGTTGGACATGACTGAAATGACTGAACAACATTTGTATGAGATTTCTCTCTCTCTCATAATTGTATTCAACTTATTTTTTTATTTCCCAGTCTCAGAATTCAAGAGAATTCAGAAATAGTTGAATCACATTTGGTACAGAAGATAGCATGGAGTTTCAGGATCAAGGTATCATGAGTAATCATTACTGATTATCCACTAACAACCACATTTCCCCTGCCAAAGGTACTTGGGAAATGTTTATCGATGATACCACATTTAGGTTCCTGTCCAGACTACAGAAGAAAGGAAGAGGGTCTATAGTCATCCATTCATCCATCCATTCATCCATTCCTTTATTTATTCAACTAGCCAGGCTCTATTCTTCTAGGAACTGGGGATACACAGAGAAAAACTAAATAATCCCCTTCCTCCAGGAACTTCCATTCTATTGGGAGGAGCAATATGTATAAGGGAATTTTTTAATCTATAGAGAATAATCTAGAGGTCAGGGCATTACAGCTGAGGGGATCAAGATAGGTCCCATGTAGGAGGAAATACTCAAACTGAACCCTTAAGGAAGCTTGGTGTTTCGGGAGGTACAGGAAAGGAAGAGACATATGCAAGATATGGGGGCACAGGGTGTACAAAAGCATGGGGGTGAGAGATGGAATGTTGTGTACAGGTAATAGCAAATAGGAAGGAAGAGTATGTATGAGAAATGTAATCATCTGAAAAAAGTATAGCCACACAAGCTAACAATGCTGAGTACAAGGATATGTTAAAAGCATATTCTTCTCCAGTAGAAGGCTAAGAGGCTATCAGAATTCACAAAAGAGAAGTACTTACACATTACAGGAAGAGCCAGATTGTAGGTCCCAGAATCACCCCATGCAGCGTGGGCTCTACCACTGCCACCTGCCAAGAGAGATGAGGTCCCAGCCCCCCAACACCATCCGGGACAGAATGTTCTTCATACACAGACAGGCAAGAATCAGAATGTCAACCCTTAAGGGTCTCTTCTTAAAGGACATCATTAGAAACCCTGAGTGATGAAGCCCACGTAGCTGCTGTGATGTATAACATAATGGGTTATATATAGCCGGTTGGGAATGTGTTCAGAGAAGTCATCTATCAAGATTTAACTTGTATTAAGTGTCTGAAGCATGTGCTGGGTCAATGTAGGTATAGTGAATCAGAGAATGTTGGCCTGGAAGAAACTATAAGCTCACAGAATTCAATCCAATTTAAGAGGCATCATTATTAAGTGGCTGCTATGTAACATAACAGGCTAGGGGCCAGAAAGAAAGACAAAAATCAAAAAGTTCCTAACTTTTGGGGAGGAGGAGGAGTGGGAGTAGGAGGAGGGTGGAGACAGCATGTGCACAGATAAGAAAATAATATAAATAGATAAAAATAAGCACAAAGTGATTTGGGGAGTGGGAAGAATTGCGACTGTAGGGAATAGTCAAATCCTAGATTTGGAAGTAAATTTATAGGTCCTTTGTCCAACCCCTTTATTTAACAAATGGAAAAAAAAAAACATAATGACTAGAGGAGAAAGGAAACTTAACCCAGGGCAAGTCATTTAACCTCAGTCTTAATTTCTAAAATGGAGATTATGATAGTAACCACCTCACAAGGCTCTTTGATAATAAAGTGAAATAATGTTTACAAATGTTCATTTTTGATAACTTAAAAATCTTTAAAGTTTATTGAAATGGTAATATAAATGCCAGTTCTTCTTCTCCTCCTCTTCCTTCTCCTTTTTCTCCTCCTCTTCCTCCTGCTTTTTCTCTCCCTCTCCCTCTTTCCTCCTCCTTCACCTAAGTGACATAGTGGATACACACAGTGTGCCTGAAGTCAGAAAGACCCGAGTTCAAATCCAGCCTCAGACCCTGAGCAATTCATTTAATCTCTGTTTGCCTCAGTTTCCTCAACTGTGAAATGAGAATAATAACAGTACCTACTTCTCAGGGTTGTTGTGAGGATAAAATAAGGTCACATTTGTAAAGCACTTTGTATAGTGCCTGGCACATTGTAGGTACTATTTAAATATGTATTCCCTTCTCTTCCATTATTAATATTATTATTGGTCCACAATCACACAGGGTTAATGACAGTCAAGACTTAAACCCAGGTCTCCTGGCTCCTGATTCAGATTGCTTTCAAGTATCAAATTTATTTCCTTAGTTGATATTTTCAATTCAGTTCAACAAACATTTATTAAGTGCCTGTTATTTGCCAGACACCGTACTAAATGCTGAATATACAAATAAAAAAGAGAAAAAGAATCCTTGGCATTAAGGAACTTGCCATCTAATGGGGGAGGGGGGAAAGATAAGCAAAAAGAAACTTGAAGGTGGAGGCACCAATGACTACCCTCTAGACACCATTGGATACCTACTGCATCTTGTCAGTGGAGCCCAAACCAAGCATAGCTGCTGATACAAGGTGAGGGGTGAGCTGCAGAGCTCAGATCCTGTCCTCTATAAAGGAAAGCTTTGGGAGAAGCTGAGTGCTCCATTCTCCAGTCCTCTAATCAGAGGGAAGAGGTGGCTGAGGGAACTGGGAAAGTGTTGAGCACCCAAAGCTTAGACAGGGTGCTGTGGAGATTTCAGATGATCAGCTTATTCTGGGAGGGGCATCTTGTTCCAAGGATTTCAAACCAAGCAGAGCTGCAGATGGAAAGTGGGGGTATTTTCTGATCTACTTGCCATTTTGTCTTGTTCGTTTTTCTCCCAAATAACCAATGATCTACAGTATCACTCCCCCCCCCTTTATGCACCCACTTTACTCCCACACACACACTTCAATCAGAAGCTGCTTTCAGATCCAAGGTTTAGACTTTAGACTATGGGCATAAATGATAGCATCTTAAAGTATTAGACGCACACACACCATGAGTGTTGATTTTTTTTTAAAGGTTTAAGGCCTAATCTAAAGGGTTAAAGTCATATTTCAAGCTGTCCCTGGGAGAGAATCATTGGCAATTTAGAAAGTCTTCCCTGATATTACACCATGCAGGACAAGTCTTGGGAAAGTCCTGAATATGAGTCTTGATAAAAGCCTGCGCATTTAAGCTCTACTTGATCAGGAGAAAAGCAATATTCTGAAAAGTGGTCCTTTTGTGGATCCCATGCTCCCCCTATTCCCTCCTCCCTAAATATGCTTCCCACTGGACTAGCTTGTGACTAGGCTATTTGGGGATTTATTCTTTAAAAGCAGCTAGGTGGCGCAGTGGATAGAGCACTGGCCCCGGATTCAGGAGGACCTGAGTTCAAATCTGGCCTCAGACACTTTACACACTTACTAGCTGTGTGACCCTAGGCAAGTCACTTAACCCCAATTGCCTCAACAAAAAGAAGAAGAAGAAGAAGAAGAAGAAGAAGAAGAAGAAGAAGAAGAAGAAGAAGAAGAAGAAGAAGAAGAAGAAGAAGACAGGCTCTATTGTTGGCCTCCAATGATTGCTCATCTCACCTTCTCCAACAGATTAAAAACATTAAAATTATTTGTAAACTGCAGATAGAAGCTACAGCAAACAATCCCCCCATTCTTCCATCACGCCCGGCTGTTACCCTTCTGACCCAAGTATTTAGATTTTCAAGAATACTCCCAGGAATCCCAGCTAAGGGTGAGGGCCTCCTTTCTGAGACTGGAGCAGTGAAAGGGTCAGAGGGAAAAGACCCAAGCAGTGAGTTCTTGGGTTCCCCTCCTGTCTCAGAACTCAAAGAAAGTGACAAAGCTTCCTCTACAAGAGGGATTCCAGATGGAAACCTGCCAATACAAGAATCACAGCCAGTGGAAAGAGCTGCTGTTTTTCTCTCTCAGATGAGAGTTAGGAGAACAAGAATAGCAACAGCCGTCACATTCATTCCCCCAAAATTACAAGGCATATCAATCTTTAGGCTTCAGACTGTAAGTTGACAGTGTCAGGAAACCTTCTCCTCATCCCTTTTCCCTGAACAGAGAAAGTGTGCATCCAGAAAAGTCAGGAGCTCCCTGGTGAACACAGACTCAGGTTGTTTTTGGTATTCCTAAACCTATCACTTGCTGGAGGTGTGACCCTGAGCCAGTCATTAGACCCTGGATATTTCTATATTGCTCAGTCTATAAAATAGAGCCCAGGGAAACTGTCAAGTGTCTCTCTTAATAGATGGTTGTGAGAAGTTAAGAGGAGGAGCAAGCCAGTGGGAGGTAGAGGAAGCTGCTCAGAGAAGGGACATATGAAGGTGGTGCATAGTTGCAGGAAGCAGAGGAGAAGGAGAACACTGTGATTGAAATGCAGAATATGGGATACCTTAGACAAGAAACCAAGAGACTCTTTGGCCAAGAAGAAGAGCAAAATTTTTGTTTGTTTGTTTTTGCGAGGCAATGAGGGTTAAGTGACTGGTCCAGCATCACACAGCTAGCAAGTTATCAAGTATCTGAGACCAGATTTGAACTCAGGTCCTTCTAAATCCAGGGCTGGCATTTTATTCACTGCGCCACCTAGCTACCACAGCAAATTTGTTTAAAGAGTTGGAGATGGGAATAGGATGAGTTGAATGAGCTTATGAGCAATAGTCTACCTAAACCACAGAATTCGAAGAGACCTCTCTCCTCAAAAGCCTTCCACGGTTCCCCACTTCCTAGAGAATGAGATCTTTATTCTGGCATTTTTGAGAATACAGTGTCAGATTCCTTTTCTAACCTTATCTCCCATTACCCTTTTTATACCAGCTCCCTAGGAATCCACCAACTTCAGACAGGTTCTTCTACTTGACACAAACATGCTTGGCTCATTTCTACCTCCAGACCCTCCCTCCCATCATCTGTACACCTCCAACCTCTGACAAATAGAATGCCCCCCCCTTCTTCTTTCTGCCTATCTACATCTAAACATTCCTTTATAATTCACCTTCTTCTTGAATTGTGTTCTAACAGCAGCCCACGGTGATCTCTCCCTACTCTGAATTCTGCTGGCATTTATTGTTCTCCCCATCATTTGTTCAATGCTTGTCATAAAAAAAATAATTTTAAAGGTTTTTATTTTATTGGAAGGGGACGTAATTTTGTTTTGTTCTGTCAAAGTCTATGATTTCAGCAGTGGGAAGAACTCCCAGTGTGGAAACTCCTTTCACTGGGGCAGATTGTGGAGTCTCTAACCTGTAGCTTTAGGGAATTTCTTGGAGTGTTGAGAAATAAAAGGACTTGTTGTCTCAGTCACACTGTTGGTACGTGTCAGAGGCAGGACTCAATCTATGTCTTAATGATTCCCAAGCCTACCTCTTATTGTTTGTTAATTGTATATATAAGCGAAGTAATGAGACTACCTCTGCAAGCCACACGTGAAAAATCAGTCTCATTCCTTTGTAGTCATGCCCCACAAATGACTAACTTCCCTCATGCAACTTGTCACAGGCTCAGTTGGCTGTGTCCTTTCCCACGTTCTCCTTTGCTTTCCAGCTCTCCTTTGTGGATTGTCTTCATGTCATTGGGATGTAAGTTTCTTGAGAGTAGAGACTGCCTTACTTTCTGACATATTTTAACATAGTATGTAGCACATGCATGGTTCAGTCATTAAGACTCTTCCTGAACCCCTTTGGGGTTTTCTTGGCAAAGATACTGGAGTGCTTTGCTATTTCCTTCTCCAGCTCATTTTACAGATTAGGAAACTGAGGCAAACATTGTGAAGCAACTTGCCCAGGGTCATACAGCTAGGAAATATATGAGGCCGGATTTGAACTCAGGAGGAGGAGTCTTTCTGACTTGAGGCCTGGCACTCCATTCACCATACCACCTAACTGCCCTGTCTGTTACATAATAAGTGCTTAATAAATTTGTTGGATGTTTTAAATTCAGTCATCCCAACTCAACCTGAAAGAGAAAAAAATGATAGGAAGAAGGTTGGTACAGTGGAAAATATGCTGACTCTGAAGCCAGAAGACCTGAGTTCAAATCCTATCTCGGATGTTTATTATGTGTCACCTTGTCTTTCACCTCCTTGGACCTTGATCTCCTTTTCTGTAAAATAAGAGTGTTAGTCTAAGTGATTTCTTCTAACTATAGCCCCTTGATCCTATAGATAGTAGCTTCTGGGGCAGCTAGGTGGAGCAGTGGATAGAGCACTGGTCCTGAAGTCAGGAAGACCTGAGTTCAAATCTGGCCTCAGACACTTAGCACTTACTAGCTGTGTGACTTTGGGCAAGTCACTTAACCCCAATTGCCTCACCAAAAAAATTTTAAAAAGACAAGAAAAGAAAAAGAAGATAGTAGCTTCTACAAGAGAAAAACAAAATGAGATCTGAGCAGATCAATGCATTCATTGGGGTAAGAGGGAAGGAATTTTCTAGCAGCTATAAGAAACCCAGTATGTCTTGGCCACCTAAGTATGATTATTTTTTTGTTACATCAGTGTTAGCTTGAATTTCCCTAAGGAAATCATGAGTTCAACAGTATGTGCTTTGAATTCTCTTGGGAAGCTGCGGATGTCAGCAAGCAGGTGGATACCATTGGTTCTGATATGCCAATACCCCTTGAAGATCTCTGGGATGTCAGCATTAATTGGAGCAAACTTTAGCCTGTTCCAAGTACTAGCAGAATATTGCAAGTAGAGGTATGGGACTCATTGCCTGGACACCCTGCTATTCCAAGGACTTAGCAGCCAGGGTAACAGGGACCATAAAAGAACCCTTGAACTTTCTCTCTTGAGTGGATCCAGAGAAACTTGACTAGTGATTCTCTGGTACCTGAGGGATAGGTGGAACATCTTAGGAAGAAATATGGTTGGTGGGTTGATGTATTGTCACTGCATTGCTGAGACAAATGCTGGAGATGTCACAGACAGAATTCCATTCAAAATCCCCAACTTTTTAAAGCAGAGGCTCTTAACCTCTGATGAAAGCTATAGACCCCTTCTCAGAATAATATCTTTGAATACATAGAAATTATAGAATTATAACAATTATATTGAAATGCAATTATCAATAGTTTTTTAAAAATTTATGAACAATAGATAAGAATTCCTATTAGAGCTTAGTCACAGAAGCTGAGAAGAAAAACATTAGAAACAGACTGAAAGAATTGTTCATCAATGGCATTTTCACAGAGTGCCATAAGCCATATTCCTTGCTCATTGCAATGATATGGAAGGTTGTATTATCAGAGAAATGTGCTTATTCATTGATGCTAAACATAAGCTTCTTGAGGGACTGACTGTTTTATTTTTGTCTTTGTGTCAAAGAAGCCTAGCATAGTGTCTGGCGCATGCTTAATAAATGCTTGTTAAGTGATTGTGCTTTGAAGTCTCAGAAAATGGAAAGGATATGAAGACTTATAACTAGTATATTTCTAGCTGAATGAGGTCTTCTGCCTCTAGCTGTGGCCCCAGACAGGAAGAAATGATAGGATGTTTGAGTTCACTGTCGGAAACTCTAGCAAATGGATAGAGTTCTAAGAAATCTTGGTGTCCAGGGAAAACACAGGGGTGTAGCTGAGTGGAAAGCTATCCCATTTCAAGAAGATGAAATACTGGGTAATACAGTCTACATAGGGGCCTCAGAGAAGAATTGAGGTAATCACAATTATCTATTGCCCATAGGAAAGTTCTTTGGATACCTTGATGATCCAGGGCATGTGAATGATGAAGAGTTTACCAAGAAAGATTCAAGAAGAGCTCAGCTATACCAGTTACTGATAGACTGTTAGAGTTAGAATTGATGGTACCTATGGAGAGGATTCCAATTGTGATTCATGAAGAAGAACTTACTTGTTGGTACCTTTTGCAGGGTTAATGGAAGTCAAGTATGACACAGCTCCTGCTCCAAGGGGTACCTCTACCCAGATGGGGGAGGGATGGAATCCAGAGGCTCCCCGTACCCTTATTAATAACAATGCTTTAGGGGGGGCAGATAGGTGGTGCAGTGGATAAAGCACCGGCCCTGGATTCAGGAGGACCTGAGTTCAAATCCGGCTTCACACCCTTGACACTTACTGGCTGTGTGACCCTGGGCAAGTCACTTAACCCCAATTGCCTCACCAAAAAATAAAAAAATAAAAAATAATAATAACAATGCTTTAGCTGTGCATGACCTAAGAGAACAGAAACCACATATGGTTCCTGACAAAATAAACACTGGACATCATAGGATTGAAATCAACATAATCAAAACCAAATTCAATATCTATCTCTCTAAAACCTCCACTATTCTGAAAATCCCTATTTCTATCCAATGCAAAATTATCATTCCAGTGACCCAAATTCCCAGTCTCACTGTCATCCTTAACTCATCATTGTCACTTACCTTATATATCCACTCATTTTCCAGATGTTTCCACCCCCACAGCATTTCTCTCATCCATCCTTTCCTCTACTCACACAGTCAACATGCTAGTTTGGGCCCTCATACCCTCTCCCCTGGATTATTGCAATATCCTCCTAATTGCCCTCAAGTCTGCTCCTGCTCCAACCAATCCAACCTCCACACAGCTGTCACAAGTGTGACTGGGCCATTTCTTTGTTCAGCAAGGTCTGAAGGCTTCCTGGGCTCTAAAATCAATTATAAACTAGCTTGGTATTTAAAGCCTGGCACAATTTGGCCCCACATTTTTAGCTTTACACATTGCTCCCCTCCATGCACAGTACCACCCAGCCAATCAGGTCATCTTAATAGTTTTCATTCATGACACATGATCTCTGCCCCTTTACTGTTTCTCACACCTGGAATGTTCTTTCTCCTTACTCCCATTTCTCAGAAACCCTAATTTCCTTCAAGGCTTAGCTTAAATGCTACCTTCTACATGAAACCTCTCTGGATCTAATTGCATTATCTTCTTTTCCACAACTATAACATAAGGTAGTTCATGAAAAACTTTTACTAAAATCTATGTAAGCAATATCCATAACATTCATGTAATTCTTTACTAGAGAAAAGTGTAAGAAGTACATCAATTTTGGTTACTGGTGGGAAATATGGTGAAGGTCCCTACCTCCAACAGCCTTGCATCTTGTGTTCATTTACATGGAAATCAGGACCGTTATGGTTGTTGAACTGACTTATATGGAAACCAGGGGCATGATGGTTGTTGGAAAGAATCTCTTTACCTCAGTTCTACTAAATACCTTTGCATAATTAAATGGAATCTCTGGGGTGATTTGATAGAGAGACCTAGGATCATGACCAAGGAATATCCTAGGAAATAACAGTAGTTTCAGAACATAACTCAGATAAAAGTTTAGACAGAGGGACATTGACAATGGTCTCCTGTAAATTAAATAATTGGTAGATCTCACACACTTTGGGGGAGAAGCCAAATTGATACTACCAGCCTATGGCAATAGAAATCCCGCAAGTGGAGAGAATAACTTGAAGGAGAGATTCAGTAGAAACAGATGTCCAGTAAAGAACAGCTTGGCAGAGAGAGCAGAGAAGAGAGACCCCAGCTCAATGAAAAAGGGAGAAAGTCTGCTGACGGTAGCATATAAAACTATGTGTGTAGTCACCTTATTTCTGTCCCAAGTTTGGGGAAAATTAACTGGGTTTCCTAATATAGTTGTTACTTATAAATTAGAAGCTTTAGCAACAGTTTTGGGGCATTAAGCATTTATTAAAGTATATTAAATATTAGTAAAGATAAAGCACATTGCCCTGAAAAGTTAGGAAAGCCTAGCTAGGATCTAGGGAAGAGAATAGAGTTCAGCCTGGCCTTTTGACCTAGAGGAGAGAATAGAACTCAGCCTGGCCTGCTTCTTCTCCCAAGTCCTCTGCCACTAAGAGCACCTGAGAGAGACTAACTCAGAGTAACTGTGTGTGGAAGCTTTTTCTTGGTCCAGAGGAGAGGCAGTCCTTACACACTGCTTCAAGCTAATTGGCTAGCCTCAACCAAATGCATTGGTTCACTGGACTTGAGGGTGGTCCCGTGTTGAGGTCAAAGTTCACACCCTCTGAGAACACACCCTCTTGAGGACCAGGCAGGTGTGATTTTAATTGAATTAACTTTAAGTGAGTTAATCAGCAAAGTCAGTCAATCCAATCAATCTTAATCCAATCTGAGGCCTTTGGGTATTCCCAAAACCCTATTATTTTCTCACATGACATTGCCAGAGGAGATTATCAGAGGCTCAATATTCTTGAAAGTACAAATTTCCCTGTCTGGGTATGTATTCTAGTCATTTCTCCCTATTTTTATGTCCTTTAGCTATATGGGTTACCCACATAGGCACCACTCCATGCATGCTGCTTATTTATTTATTCTCCATGAATGTGCCTCATTGTTTCTTAAATTATATACATTCCCTATTTATATTCCTTACCACTATGTAAAGTGGTAACTTGCGAGCTAATGCATTTGTGTATTACAAAAGGGGAAACCTTTCTTGTCACTTATTTTGTTATGCTGTTTAATTGGGTATCTTTTATTTTGAATGAATATGTCCTCTGGTTGGCCTAGTAAAAGTAAACACATCAATAGGGGCTTGTGAGTTGTATTTTTAATGAGATAATGCTCCACAAAATGTCTCAAACCTAGGGTTGTTTTCTGGTATTCCATGTTAAGATGGCCCCTGGGTCTATTTTAGGAAAGGAAAGGACAGGGTCTGGTGAAGACTTATACTTATAAATGCAAGATGGAAATTTAGCTTTTGATTACAAAGGTTTTTCCCTTTAAAAATTCCACTATACTTACATGAACTGGTGCAAAATGAAGCAAATAGAACCAGGAACACAAGATATACAATAATGTAAATGAAAAGAGCAACAACAAGAACAAAAGAAACTGAATGTTGTATAATTATAATGATCAAAATTATCTGTAAAGAAAAAGAGGGGAAAATGCATCTCTTTTTCTTCTTTACAAGGGTAAATGACTATAGATATAGAATGCTGAATATACTAGCAGACTTGACTGAAGTGTTGGTTAGTTTTGCTAAACTGTTTTCATCCCTTCTCCCTTTTTTAACCTTTTAATTCTGTAACAAGGAATGGCTATCCTAATGGGAAAAGAGGGAGGGAAAGATTTAGAAATAAAGGTGTTATAAAAGCAAAAAAAAAAGTTACTTTAAAGTCTTTTGGGGGGGGGCAATGGAGTTAAGTGACTTGCCCAAGGTCACACAACTAGTAAGCATCAAGTGTCTGAGGCCACATTTGAACTCAGGGCCTCCTGGCTCCAGGGCTGGCGCTCTATCCACTGTGCCACCTAGCTGCCCCCACTTTAAAGTCTTAATGTAAAAGTAAGTTCCACTACATTGTGCTTCCTCCAAAAAACAACAGGACTTTGTGGCTAATTATTTTACTTATTTGTTTTATTTTACCAACTTGATTTTAAACTCCTAAGTGATAGATCCACTATTATAGGGCAAGAGAGGGGGTGGATGAATTTCTCCTTCCAAATCAGTTGTTGTAGTTACAGAAGGTCCAGAATGTAATCACAAAGTATTAATGAGATGTTAAACTAACTGTAAAAGATGTGTCTGTTCCATGATCCTTATATGAGATACAAATAGTTCTCTGATTAAGTCAAGAAGGGAATAATGTAATAGATTGAGAAACCAAATTAGCCATACCTCTAGGGGGCCTTAAATAGCTATCAGAGAAATTCAAGGCAGTCAAGGCTCAGAGAAAGTGTGGTGTGAGTCCCCAACTGGAATGTAGTAAGGAGAAAAGGGATTTATTTCTGCCTCCTCCACACTGACCATGTGGCTATGAAGGGAAGCTAAGGTACCAATAGTAGGTCCTGAAGTCAGTAAGACACAGAGATAAACACTCCATACAAACAGACACTGCAAAGATAGTCACCCAAGGTTGGAAACATCTCCAAGGAGCCTGATCTCTGGTAATCAGGAGTCAAGTTGTGGAGAGGCACAGAACCCTGGGAACACAGAATGAGGCCTCTATAAAGAAAGCAAGGACTTTAAGTCTTGTAGTATTAGAAGTTGTGACTTTCATTTGCCATACAAGTATCCTACATGATTGTCCCATTACCACTACTTTCTAAATGTAAACCCACTCTTCCTATGGACATTGCCTTTATTTGTAGGAGAGCATTCCATAGACTTATGGGGAAATGTTTTATAACTACTGGTTTTTGTAATTTCATCTTAATAAATGTTTTTGCTAAGATATAATGAAGTCTTCTAGTTGATTACTAATGAAAAGTATACTGGTAGGGGCTCATGAGAGAACTATACTGTTAGAAGTGCAGATTCATAAGGCTATCCCTAGAATGTGAGAATGGCTGCTTCTCTGGGGACACAAGTCATAAATGCAAATGCAAGTTGGTCTAATATTCCAGAGGAGTCATGCTATGATAGCACATATATAAACCTTTTCAAAGCTACTTTTAGAATTTGTCCCTTCAGGTTTTCTGAAAAGAAAAGCAGCTTTTCTGTGTAGAATAGATGAGTTAGTCTTTAAGTCAGGGAGAATCAGAAAGAGTGTCAAAGGGTAATGCCAATGACAAATACTGCTATTTGATTATGTTTGCATTTTTGCAAATTATTGATTGCATTTTTCCATTTTTATGGGAAGAGATCAATTCTGGGTCCTGGAGGAGTTGTGGGGAAAGAAATCTATTTGAGTTCTCCTTGGTAAGAGTTACAAAACAGTCCTCATCAGTTTAATCTTACGTGCTTCATAAAATGTGGCTTTTTACATAGAATAACTCTGTAAGAAGACTGTATTCCTTGAGAGTAGGTCTCAGTATTTGCTGTTAAGAATAGATATAAGTGGCTAAAGCCATGGATGGAGAAGGATGTTATTAATATTCATATGTGGACACACACAACACCCCCCCCACACACACACACACACACACAATATTAGAAGTGAGGAGGACATCAGAGACCATTTGATCTAATCTCCTCATTTTATAGATGAACCCTGGGAAACTGAGGTTCCGAGATATTATACACCTTTCTCAAGGTCACACAGCACGTTCATAAGTTCATGGTGAAGCTGGGGTCTTAGTCACTGTAGCAGCGGGATTGTCACTTTGAAGATATTCAGCTTTGTCTGGAGAACTAGGGATACAAAAGAGTGGGTACAGTCATTATGCTAGTATGCCCCATGATGCTTATTTTCAAGACACATTGGATAAGGTAATCTATCACTTCTAATGCCCATAAGGCCACAATGGAGGAATCCTCAATGTCATCTTTAAAGAAGTGAGATAATACAGATTCTTTTTGACGTACTGCTCTATGAAATATAACTGAAGGACGAGAGATCACTAACAGGATTGAGGGGAGAGTGGAATCCTTGATTGACTGATTAAATTTCTAATAGAGCATTTAGTCTGAAGGCTTTAATGTGCTAAGCATAGAACTTGGAACTACCGTATAAAAATATTTTGGTACTTAGCAACCACTCTAATTGCTTGAGCCTTTTAAATGGCCACAGTGACAAAATTTCCCACGAAATTATGAATAATGTACAAAGGCAACATAGCTGCACAGAAATGACACACAAGGTGTTTATATTATATTTGACATATATACTATGCCTATTTAATTGCAGAGCCCAAGAAAAGAATTCAAGGAGGAAAGAGGTGAAGCTTCAAAGAAAGCATTACTGTACCTAAGACAAACTCAGCTAAGGGGGAAGCAACTAGATATTGTGGTAGGGGGTGAATGGGGAGGGAAGTAAGGGAAGGAGATAGAGCATTGGACAAAAAGTCAGAAAGACAATTTCAAATTTGGCCTCTGATACTTATTAGGCATGTGACCTTGGACAAGTCACTTAATCCCTATCTATCTCACTTTCCTGAACTGTAAAATGGGGGAATTAGTGCCTACCTCCCAGGGCTATTGTGAGGATTAAATCAAATAATATTAACATTTAGCAGAGTGTCTGGCACAAGCACATACTTAATAAATGTTTCCTTCCCCTTTCCTTCCTTCCTTCCTCCCTTATTTCCTTTTCTCCTCCCCTCCTTCCCTCCTTCCTTCTCTCCCTCCCTCCTTCCTTCCTTCCTACAACACAGAAGACAATCTTGAACAATCGACCTAGGAGATGCTTAATTTCTCCCTAACTGATAGTTAGGGAGAAATGAGAAAGGGATCACAGGAAGAGAATAGGACAGTGACAAGGAAATGGTAGTGGAAGGGGTGGCTGCACAGCACTGCCACCATGAGGTAAGACGCAGGACGGAAGTCACTAAGGGGAGGAAGTATACCTTCCATGACCTGGCACCTTGGGGAAAAGTCCTGTTTGTCCCACACTAGTTATAGCTCTAACCTCAAATATCCCAGCTTAAGTAAAGGTGGAGTCTTGTATAAATCAGGTCTCGGATCCTGACATCAGTGAGCTGTTGGTTGAAAAAAGCTCTAAGAAGATTGGAAAGAATCTCCCTAGAGACAGTTTCCAGTGCCTTCCAGGGCTTTCACCATATGGATGCCATGATGTTAGCCTTTGGAAGGGAGGAAATTAAAGAGGGCTAAAAAAAAATAATCATAAATTGCCCGGTACTTCCATTCCTGGCCAGTTTGGGATACTAGGTCTCTGTCGAATGAAGAAGGTGCTTATGTTCCACCTTTACTCATGGTACAAGCCTCCGTGTTTGACCCAGTTTGGGGACCCAGAAGTCTATTGGCACATAGGGCTTGTTAGTCTAACTAAGTGTTAGCTGTAACTGCACCCTGGACTCCTGCAGGTACTTCCTTTGCTGCATTAGACCCATGCCTACCTTCATCCTTTCTTACTAGGGGATTTAGCCCATATTTCCTTCCTCCTCTCTCCTGGATGTTAGTGATGGTTTCATTTTTGTCTTTGTGTGCCTAGTGGCTTAGCCAATGCCTGGGTGCCTGGTAGATGCTTAATAAATAATGGTTGTGTTCGTCAGTTACTTCATTTGAAACCAGAATCAGTTAACTGTGAAAGTAACAAGGTTTATTTTTCCTTCCTTCCCTTCTCATGGTCCAATCCTCTTTGCCTTCATGCCAAGTCAACAAATGAGGTTGCTAATTGCCTACACTCCAACTCAACTCAGATCAGTATTTACTTTGATTTGCACATCAATACCATTAAGAAGACTCCTGGATGAGAATTTAGCTATGAGTCTGCTTCTTAAGGAAGTTAGGAAGAGGCAACTCTAGTTATTTCAGGTAAAAGAAATTGCAGAGCTCTCTTAGTCATTAGTGACTCATAGGCGTACACCAAAAAGATGCTGCCCCAGAGGCAGAAAAACATAAGTCTTATTTTTTTGCTACCATTCCCTTCCCTATTCTATTAATCTGAGCAATCCCCCCCTGTCCCATTCTCTTCTCCTGTATCACCAAAACAGGGGAAACTCAGGTGAAGCAAAACCAAGATATAAAAACCTACATTTATATTAAGTATAAATTAAGGTTAATTTAAATAGAAAGATAATTCACTTTACAAAAGATTCACTGTAGGTTTTTTCTTGAATCCAAGAAATTATTCACTTTATAGAGTCACTATAGGTTTTCTTCAAATGGGTTGTATCCACTTCTTTCATACTCTACTAAATGTTTTGCAATCTGATTTCCAATTCTGTCATTCATTGGGTTTTAGGACCTTAGATCCTCTATCTTGGACAATTGTACTAGCCTTCTGAATGGTCTCCCTGCTTCCATCTCTCCCTCTCAACCTATCTCCCCACACAATGTGAAAGTAATTTTCCTGAAATGTAGGTTCTGACTATGTCACCTCCCTATTCAATAATCTCTAGTGGCTCACTGTAACCTCCAGAATCAAATATAAATGCCTTTGATTTAGCATTGAAAATTTTTTTACAACTTGATACCTTCCTTTCTTACCTTTCCAGTCTTCTTAAGTATTACTACCCTCCATGTACTCTTACCATCTTGTCATACTGCTGTACTTGTTCTTCAAATATGATACTATAGTGGCTCTCTGTGACCTCTCCATTACATTTTCCATATCTATGCCTTTGCCTTGACTCTTCCCATACCAAGAATGTTCTCCTTTATCTCCATTTCTTGGATGATCCCTAGCTTTCTTCATGACTCAGTTTAAGTACTACCTTTGACCAGAGACCTTTCCTGCTCCCCCCCAGCTTCTAGTGCCTTCGTTTCTAAGGTGACCATCCATCTACTTGATATATATCTTGTATGTACCTGTTTATATACATGTGATTTTCCCCATTACAATGTGAGCTTTTCTTTTTATCTCCAAACATTTAGCCTTAGTAAATACTGACTTAATAAATACTTCTTACATTAATTGATATCAAGATCCTTTGATATATTTAAAATGTTATTCCATTTAGAAAAAAAAATTAAGCTTAACTTTTCAGGATGGTACCAATTCTGTAATATGACCTATATCTACCTAAGCAGAAGATTCCCCACATCTACCACTCAACCTGGTTCTATCCTAGAAATGTTTTTGGAATATTTCTCATTAAGCTTGGTACTAGAAGGAAGGGAAGGGCCAACAATTGTATCCATTCTCTCCTTCCCCTCAATCAATGGATACAATTTGACCAAGTATGCTGAGGACAGAGAGAACATCTGGAAAGTAATGGTGTACAAATGGGATAAAAGCTGCCATATCAATGTTCTATTCCTCAAACATTCTAATTGGAACCCTGGAAAAAGCTCCTCCTTTGACTAAATTCTGCCTAGTCAGCATTTCCCCTCACCAACTGATGACATGCCCTTTCTGCCAACCTCAACCTCATATTTCTTTTGTTCTTAAATAACCATGGGTGTCAACTGCTCACCTCCAATGTACTTAGACTAACCACCTTTATCTGATTGAGAGCATTGTTGATTAAACCAATGAAAAGGTGTAAACTTAGTGTGAACAAGGTCTGTGGACATCTGCTTATCAATCAATGCCACTTAGACTAAGCACACAGTAAATCTGTTAGCATTGATGGAGAGATTGGTCACAAACCTTCTGTACTTTATAAATCCAACATGCTAATTGGGAATGGGAAACTCAAGTCTCTGTTGATTTAGTGGAAGAAACCTCCAGCCATACCCCTGAGAAGAAATTGCTTGGATTGGGCAGTGGGAAGAAGAGCCCCAGTCTTGGCCTTACCTTTAGCCTCCACCTCCCTGCCCTTGACTAAAGGTCCTCACCTTGTGAACTTCAGAAAACAGAGGATTTGGACCTATCTAGACATCCTAGCAACATAACTAGGAAATCAATGGCTGTTGATAGCATCTGCTTTGGGAACTAAGAACAAATTAGATACACTGAGGGAAATAGCTTCAAGACTCTCCAAAGATCCCAACAGAGCAGCTATACCATACCTGTGAAGAATTGCATGAATACCCCTACAAAAGGAAGAAAAGAACCTCTCCTAATCAGAAGCTGTGAATGACCCCCTTGCCACATATTCCAGGGCCCATCTCCCTTTAGATTATATATGTACTGGGGGAAAATATCACAGACTTTTAGGGAATATTTTATACCAAGTGTTCTTACTATGTATCACTTTAGAAACTAACACCTTCCTAAAATCTACTAAAGTCTAGAAACCAGTTGGGGGAAGAAAGTTGGTGAGGTCTCATGAGCCATAATATTGTAAAAGATACCTCTTAACCCCTCAGGGCTACCATTGGAACCATAAGGGGAGAAGATAAAGCTGAACTCTGCAGATCCAACCTAACACCATGAATAGGGGTTGGGATATTTTGCCCCAGAACATGTGCTATATATCTCATCCACTTTGACCACTGAAGGCCATGCCACTTTCCCCTATTATTTGATGCTATAATCTCATGTATATCCACCTCTGGGCCAAAGTCTTCCTAGGTACCTTCTACCCCTATCTTCACCTCTTCTATCTCCTTTCCCTGTGCCTTTTGGAAGTCCCTTCTAATTAGGAGCAAAAAAGTCCCAACCATTTCCTCCAAATTTTCTTAAGCATTCCTTCTACCTCCTCATATTAACTAAAGTTTAGCTTTCCATCAGGGACACCACATCCATTATAAAAGACCTCCAATGGAAGCCTAGCCTTCTCCCCCTGTCCCAGCTCATTGGGCCAAGTGGAGGGGACAATGTCTTCTCATGTCCCTTTTCAAGAACATTACTGAGAGGCAGTGTGGCATAATGAATAGAGCACTGGACCTGAAGTTAAGAAGACCTGCCCTTGTCCTTCCCACAACCCCCCAGTTCTTGGAAATCATAAAACCATAGTATTAAAGATGAAAGGTACCTTAGAGGCCATTGAGCTCAACCTCTTCATTTTACAAATTTAGAAATTAAATCCCAGAGACATTATGCCATGACCAAAGTCACATAGTTAGTAAGCAACAGAAGTGGGATTAGAACTCATGTCCTCTGATTACAAACCCCATAATGTTTTGAACTCGTCTATTCTCCTCATGCCTCTAAATTTATCCCCATCCCTCTCTCACTCAAAAGATTACCTCCACCTCCTATTTTCTAGAGACCCAAGCCATCTAATGCTAAATTCCTCTTTTTCCTATCTCATAATTCTCTATATTCACTGATCCTTTTCACCTTCTCTATAGCCACTCAGAAAGAAATTAATTTCCTTTTTGCCAAAGCTAAACCTGTAGCCTTTATGCCAAATCCCACCTCCTCCAGGACCTTGTTCCATCAATAAACCCTCCTTTCTCTTGCATTTTCAGCCTCTACTTCTCTACTGCTTCCTTTGTTCCTACCTACAAACATGCTCAGGTCATTTCTATTTTTAAAAGCCTTTTTATACCTATTTTTTTCATTTAAATGACTATCTCAAGCTTTCTTCCTTTTCAATGCCAAACTGAAAAAGTAATAAATGCTATAATTGCTTTCCTGTCCTCACTACCCACTGTACAACTCCTTAAAATATATTATAGCGTCTATCCCCATAACATTACTGAAACTATTCTCTCAAAGGTCTCCCATGACCTCAAATCTAATGGTCTTTTTTCAAACTTTATCCTCTTTGACATTCTTGACTACTCTCTTCTCTTGATTCTCTTTGGTTTCTGTGACATTCTATTTTTCTGGTTTGACTTCTTGAAATCAGCCATAGTATAGTAATAAACTAAGCACTGAATTTGAAGCCAAGAAACCATGATCATATCCTGGCCCTTTGGATCACCACCTAGGAAAAGCATGGATGGAGTATTGTCTAAGGAAGTTAGGAAAACTGGAGTTCAAATTTGACCTCAGAAACTTTTGAGCTATTTGACCCTCTTACAAGTCATTTAACCTCTGTCTGCCTCA
Source organism: Dromiciops gliroides (assembly GCF_019393635.1). Lineage (NCBI taxonomy): Eukaryota > Metazoa > Chordata > Mammalia > Microbiotheria > Microbiotheriidae > Dromiciops > Dromiciops gliroides. The sequence continues at coordinate 74,932,268 of NC_057864.1, forward strand.
GTTCCCTCAATAATAAAGTGGAGATAATAATAGCATATACATCACAGGGTTATTATGAAGATCAAATGAGATAATAAAATGTCTGGCACATAGTAGGTGCTTAATAAATGCTTGGTTATCTTCCTGCCTATATTACTGTGACAAATTGTGACTTCTCAGATCTTTCATCTAAAAATTGGTTTAATATTTGTGATACCTATATCAATGGACTGTTTATGAGGAAAGCATTACATAAACTTTAATGCAGTCTATAAATGTGAGCTATTATTACCGCTCTGACTGCTCCTTTGTCTCATTTGAAGACTACTCCTCTTCTTCCTTCCTCTCCAGGGTTCTGTCCTTAGCCTTTTCCTCTTCTTTCTCGCTACTTGTCTCTTTGATGTTCTCATTCACTCTCACAATTTCAGCTAATAATTCTATGCAGATGACTCCCAAACCTGCATCTCCAGCCCTGACCTGTCTCCTGAGTTCCAGGCCTTCATTTCTGATTGCCTACTACATTTCCACTTGGGTGTCCCACTACAACTTTACCCTCTATAAACAGCTTATATTTCCCACAAAGCCTCCTTCTTCTTCTAACTTCACTTGGTACCCTACCTACAAGATGGTTATGGTATCAGTTACTGAACTTAGTGAACATCAGTTCCAGAGTCTTGGTAAGTACTTTGTTGAAGATAGCCTAAATCAAAAAAGAAATCTTAAAAAGAGGGTACCTTGAGTAGCATGTTTGAAATGGAAAGATGACATTCTGAGTAGGCTCATGAATTGCTTCTCTCACATCTCTTTTGTCCTTTTCCAATACACTTTAAAAAACACCTGTCATGGAGTGTAATAGGAAGTGCAATTTCATCTCCAGAAACATCTGGAGTCCAAATTCTGCAGCAGTTAAAAGGCAGAATAACTTTCTAGAAGTTTTACATGGAAGGGTAGTTGTCTGGCTTTGTGATTAAGGAAATGATAGCTGATCATGACCACTGACATAGAGGGTGGTGGATAAACCTACAAGGACAGTCATATTTCCCTCCTCTCTTTTTCCTAACTCTACATGAGATGTTTGTTGGAAATAGAGGCATACTATCAAGCACTGACAATTTGTAGCATAGAACTCTGAGGTGTCTGAGCATGGATTCCAAACATCAGGAATCAGGGAAGGTCCAGTCTAATTTCATCCATGTTGAATGTTGACATGTGAATGGATTTTTAGAACTTCTAATTTAGTACTACAATTTCACAACCATAGGAGTCATATTTGTAGATGAGCAGGTTGTTTTTTTAACTAAAATTTCCCCAGTGCAATCAGTGTATATTTGAGCCTTATGTGTTCAACAAATACAAATTCTCTTTTCAAGAAGTAATCTCAGTGTAAGCTTCATAGAGCCAAAGTCTATATGACAGCCCAGATCACCTCGCCGTTTCTGCCCCAGTTGATTTCTCATGTTAGCAATACCTCTCCCTTTAAGGACTCTTCCTTGAGTTTTTGGTTGGTGAACTTTTCTCTAAAGCATCTGCAACAGTCATCATGCTCTTTTCAATCCTGATCCAGCTTAAGATTCCCTAGATCAACTTTCTACCCTCTCCTACCTTCCCAGTCCCCCCAACCCCATTTCAGCTTCCTTTCTCTGTTTTCTTTCCCCCCAACAGAATGTAAGATCCCTGGGGCCAAATTTTAATTTGCATTTCCTGTACTTAGCACAGTGCTTGACACAGAGTGGTTACTTAATAAATGCCTCATCTACCTATCTACTTACCTACCTATTATCTAACTAGCTAGGTATGATTTGAATAAGACACAGCACTATATGCATGTATGACCTGAGCAGTTAGTTAGTTGATGAACATATCTGATAGATTGCTTTTTAAATGCAAGAACCATCCAGATCTGAAAGCATGGAACCACCATAGATGATTTTCAGATAGAAAACTCTCAGAAGAACTTTTCTACAGGCATAGCATGTGGTAAAAATCTATTGACTGGGGGCAGCTAGATGGCACAGTGGTTAAAGCACTGGCCCTGGATTCAGGAGTACCTGAGTTCGGATCCAGCCTCAGACACTTGACACTTACTAGCTGTGTGACCCTGGGCAAGTCACTTAACCCCCATTGCCTGCAAAAAAAAAAAATCTATTGACTGAGTACCCACATTTTGCTAGTTTTCATAATAATTATTAACCATTGAATAATACAATAGTTGTCATTCACAAAGCTTTTCTTTGTACCATGGAAAGCCTGGGTGTGTATCTTAAGAAGAAAATTAAGGAGGTGAGGAAATAGAATATGAAATATGGGTGAAAATGTAAGCTCTTTCAGGGTGGGAAATTTAGTAAGTACCTACTATGTGCTAGGCACTGTGATAAGCACTTTACAACAGTTATATAATTTAATCTGCAGAACATTCCTGGGAAGTAGCATCCTCATTTTAGAGTTGAGGAAACATAGACAGAGTGACTTCTCCGGGATCTCAGAGCTAGTAATTGTCCAAGGCCTGATTTGAACTCAGGTCTTTCTAACTCTAGGCCTAGACCTCTCTCCACTAGGTCACCTAGCTGCTGTTTAATTCTTGTTTCCTTATCTCTCGTGCCTAAAACAATGCCTAGCACATAGGAAATACTTTATAAATATTTGTAGAATTGACAAATGAAAGGCAGGGTAAAAACTATACTAAATCTAAAATCCACTAAAAATCAAGCAGAAATTTGACTATACCTTAAAACCATCAGGGACTGGAACTGAAAAGGAGATTTGAGACCATATCATGCAAGCCTACATTTTCTAGATACAGAAATAATGACTTATTTTACAACTCAGGGTTATTGAGGAAAAACAGCTGCCCCAGGTCATACAATCAGTCCATGGCTGGGATGGTTGATCCCTGAACTCAGACTTTCTGACTCTGTATGCTTCTTCCCTTTAAAAACTCTCTCCTAGAAGGGTTATAGTCATTTAATTCTAACCAAGGACCAAGCAAATAGATGTCATATTGCCTTTCCCTAAAAAATAGAAATGCTTCCAAGAATCATTCCTCTTTTGTGTTGTCAAGGCTGTGTTCCTTTTCTTCGTTTGTTCATCCTGTTGCAAGTACCCCAGGGGGCAATACAGACCAACTATCCATGCTTTCCAAGTATAGGTGTTTGTCTGTAGAAGAACTGAGCCAGGCTGAAGGTGGTTTCCAAATGAACACTGTTGCCTCTAAGTAATTAATGGCCAAGAGGCCGATCTCAATCAATTATTCCTCTTGGGAGCATCGTAATAGCCAAGGAAGTATAGCAAGAAGATGTGAGTTGTATCTTTTCACTGTATCAAACCGGCCTAATTGTCTGTGGGAACCACAGGCCAGCAAAAATAACTAGCATGCAGCATCCTCCACCGGGGTGTAATCCATCCATCGTTACTATACACCCACTTCTGGCAGTGGGCTACATAATGCTTTGCTGTGTGTGCTGCAATCAATCAGTCTCTTCCACTTCTCAGTCCCTGAAGTAAACCTCAATGAATTGGGATAACCTGCCTCGCAACAGAAGTTGGCTGTATTGCAGGGCTTTGCTGTTACAAATCAGCATCGCCATCTGCTGGGCTTCTGTAACAACCTGCGTGGGAGGCTGGCCAGCAGTATTCTCAGGGTTACTTCTCAGGGTTACAGCCTCACACTCTCCCTAGCCCTTCTGCCAAGCCTCAGGGATTTCCCTGCAGGCCCTCGTGTGTCATGTACATTGCAGTACAGAATGTCATGAAGATGCCACTGCTGACTATTTCTAGGTTGCTTGCAGTGGGTTTGGCAGCTCAAGGTCTATTTCAATAGCTTTTTTTCCTTCCAGGTGATTGTTACACAATCCTATTTTTCTTCTGGGGAGAATGAATTGTTACCTTATCTAGATTTTTTTTTTTTGCCCATTGACCACAATGGATACTCACCTCTGTCATAATGAATCACAAATTACCAGACTGAATATGCAATGTATTAGATTTGATTTGAGGGAGGAAAGGAAGGGATGACTAAAATTCACTCTCCACTAATTTGGTGAATCAAAACAGGAAGACCACAGCTGAAAGCCCTCCAGAAAAAAGCAGAAGAATAAATTTTTCCTGACCAAAAATACAATTTAGATTTAGAGCAAAATGAGGAGGGAGCTGTCCCTGGTTCTATTTCTCATTAGTTTTCTCTAGGACTCCAAGGTTTGTGCCAAGAAACTTAATTAGACTTAGGGAGGGGCAGAGCAACCTGTCAAAAGATTCTGTGACAGGTACTGAGGAGATAGGCAACCAGTCATCACAGATGATGAGATTTGGAAAAGGAGTTGGGGAAAGATGGGATTTTTGAAATTCATTATGAATCATGTATTCTAGCTCCTTTTTCAAGGTGAGGAAACTGGGTCCTAGAGAAGTGAACAGATTGTCCAAGATCACATAGTTGGTGGATGACAAAGGCAGGATTCAAAGTAAGGGTACGATCTTAGATCATAGATCTAGTACTTAAAGTACATAGAAGGGGCAGCTAGTTGGCACCATGGATAGAACACTGGCCCTGGCTTCAGGAGGACCTTGAGTTCAAATCCAGCCTCAGACACTTGACACTTACTAGCTGTGTGACCCTGGGCAAGTCACTTAACCCCAACTGCCTCGCCAAAAAAAAGTACATAGATCTTGGGAAGCTGGTACATATTACCCTCCATTCTACAGACAAGAAAAATGGGGAGCAGGAAAGCTAAATGCATTGTGCAATATCCCACAGAGAATAACTGGCAGAGAAAGGATTTGCTTCTGGGCCCTCTAGCTCTAAAGCCAGATCTCATTCCCGTGTAGCATGGTGTCTCCCTTCTGATTCTAAATGGTTCTATACCATACACAACTGTCCCCAGAAGTCTGGGAAGTAAGTGCTGGAGTCAGTCTTCAAGTAACAAAACTATGGAATGGGGTTCTTAGCCTGAAAGTCCATGAATTTGGGAAGGGTTATAATTATTTTAACATCTTTGGGATTTTTGTAACCCTGTGTATTTTATTTAATGCATTAAAAAAAATATTATTCTGAAAGAGGCCCATAGGCTTCACCATACTTCCAAAGTGGTCTAGGACATAAAAAAGCCCCCATTATAGACTAGTTGTAAGGCTCCCTGCCCCACTCCATGTGTAACCAATTGGGAGTTTCTTAAGGACAGAAAGAACCTTAAGGACCAGTCATAATTTATAGTCAGTGATCCAAAAGACCTCTACAGATTATCTGGGCTAGTCTTCTTCCTTCAGGCAGGTGGTAATCTCCGTCAATCCTTCAGGGGAATGCAAATTTCATGAAGGCCGAAGCAGTTTCTTTTTTCTCTTTGTATTCCTAGCAGAGGGCCCTACCCACAGAGCCATAGATTTAAATTTAGAAATGACCACCTCCTTTTATAGATAAGAAACCTGAGACTCACTTGGCCAAGGTCACAGAGATAGGAAATTCTAGGGTCAGAATTTGAACTCAGGTCCTCTGGCTCCGAAATCAGACACTCTCTCTGTTATGAGACCCAGTAAGTGCTTAGTAGAACTGAATTCAAGATACAAAGTTATTTATTGTCTATTGCCTTTAAAATAACCAGAGGGCGAAATCCCTCGATAATCTACCTCTCCCCCTTGAACCCAAGCTCAATTCAATTGAACATGTATTTATTAAACCCTTTCTGTGTACAAGGCACTCTCCTAGCCACTGGACATAAAAGACAAAACCATTTGCCCTGAAAGGGATTATAGTCACTTTGGATATGACCATTGAGCTACATGCTCATGTCTAACACATCCTAACTTTTTAGTCAAAGGAAATGCCATATAAGACAGCATCAAGACTTCACTTAAATCAATCATTTGACATCTGTGACTTCCCCCTTGCCTGCCCAGCCTGTCACATTGTCATAGAAGGATGGCTCCATTACTGCTGCATCATGTACTCTGGACAAAATCAGGTTGTATATAACCTATATCCTTATAAATCATTGTCCTAGTTTCTTCCCAGATATTGATGTGATACTGACCAGACTGTGACTGCTAGACTACCGTGACTACTATGACTACTATTTTTTCCCTCTACATTTTTAAAGATCATCACCACATTTGTCTTTTGTCACTGAACAAGACACAAAAAGAATATAATGGGTTTTAAGATTAATATTTCTGGGTTTGGAGTGAAAGGAATTGTGGTTTAAATTCAGAGTCATCCTGTATGACTTTGGTCAAATAATTTTGCCTTTCTCAGACTCAGTTTCCTTATCTACAAAATGAAGGAATTGGGCTATATGACCTCCTAGATCTCTCCTCCCTATCAGTCTAAAAATTACCCCTTCTATGTTGCTTGGGCTAGGAGCATGGCACCCCCACAATCCGAAAAATTGGCACAAATTTTTGGCTCTGCCTTCATTCCAGAGAAGTCTGAATTATTATGGTATTAAAAGATAAGATATATTGATATTATACCATGCTGTATGTATATTTTCTGCATTTCTGATTTTCTAAAGTTTTTCTGTATTGTCTGGTGGCCTTTTTATGTCAGCTGAGGCTTCTGTAAAACTCCCCCCAAGTTCCCATTTAATTTCTTATGCTGACCTGCAATATATTGAAAATATGATGAGGAAAGTTGCGATGTGGAAGGGATAACTATATTTTAGTGATGGCTTTGAGGGTGAGAGACAGTATGGAAATAGAGCTTTTGACTTGGCGTCAAGAAGGCTTAGATTTGAATCCTGCTTCAGACACAATGTGCCATTAGATAGCTATGTGGCACTGGAGAAGTTACTTAATAACCCTCAGGTTCAATTTCTTTATATAGATAATGGGATATTAATACTTACAGTAATACTCCACAAGATGTTTTTGAGGCTCAAAAAAGATAATGTGATAATATGCTTGAAACCTTTGGCAGATCGTTAAGCTCTATGTATTCACCAGTTATGATTATATGAAGATATGATATAAGGATAATAATGATCATGATGGTGGTGGTGGTGGTGGTGATGATGATAAGTTCCAGGGAGCACAAGGTACATATACATACATAGGAGGGAAATATCCCTAATATGTAACAAATCAAAGAAATTAACCCTGGAACTACAAGCTTGGAGACCCTTAAGGTAGTGGGAAGGTGAAAGTAGTAGGTGGGAAGAATGATGTAGCCATGTCCCTGGGTACTTCAAAAAAAATTTTTTTTAATGCTTGTTGTATATGATCAGCACTTACTTAACTACTGCCTACCTCCCCTCATCAAGCAAGATTCAGGCTTGTTGCCAAGCAATTGAGACTAGCTACCTCCTTGTCCATTTATATTCACCTCACATTCTTCATGTTGCCTTTTGGTGACATCTCTTCTTTTGTTCTCTGAGGCTACCTTTCACCTAATCTGCATTTTGCATGTACCTTTTTTACTTACCTGTTTTCTCACCCAGTAAAATGTAATATTGAGACCAGAGTCTGTTTTGAGGTTCTTTGCATACCCAACACTTAGCTCAGTGTCTTGGTACATAGTATACATTTAATAGATATTTGTTGATTGATTCTTTTATCTTCCCAAACTGCTCTTGATGTTCATTTACATCAGATTTCATTTCTCTAAAAATCTTAGGACCCATAGTCCTTTAGGAATTGTTTGATATTGCTTGCATATCTTTTACTTCCAAGGAAGGAAATGGTGACCCATTCAGACTCTATGAAATGATTAAAATGTCATAAAAATTTAAGAACGTGATATTAATAAAATGATTAAGATTTCATATTAAAATTATTAAAATGAATAAAATCATTTTATGTAGTGGAACCACATCTACTATTATTGATGCCTTGTTCTTCAGACAAAGCTAAAGGTATGAGCAAAGTGTTTGTCCTTTAACTAAACACATTTAAGAATGAGACCTCAGCTCTGTCATCGCTCAGTAGTGTGTACTACACATGAACAAGTTACTGAATTTCTTTAGGCCTTGGTTTCCACATCTGGCAATTATATGGCTCGGACCATATATTTAACAGGTGGGGTGTTGTCATTGATGAAGGAACTAGGTAAAACGAGGTTGGATTTTATCTTCCTCTCATGCATCACCTTATTTGCTCATTTGTTCCACAAGCACCATTTATTAAGAGCTATGTATACATATTAATTTTTGTAGTAGTCCAAACTGAAGAGAAATTCCCTGTCCAAAGATAGCATCTATAGATGTTCATATCTGAAGATGACATTGTGTTCATTGCATCAAGTCAAGTCAAATCAATGATTATTTATTAAGAACCTACTATGTGCTAAGCATTGTGCTAACACTGAGAATATAAAGAAAGACAAAAATAGCCCATTCCCTCAAGGAGCTCACAATCTATTGGAAAAAAATCATGCATATAGCCATATAAAAACAAGATGTATATACAAAATAAATTGGAGATAACCTCAGAAGGAGAGTATAAGCATTAAGGGGAATTGGGAAAGCCTTCTTACAGAAGGTAGGAATTTAGGACATGAAGGAAGTAAAAAAAAAAAACCCAGAGACAAGGAGGAGAAAATTCCAGGCATTGGGAATAGTCAGTGAAAATGCATGGAATTGGGAAATGAAATGTTCTGTGCAAAGCACAACAAGGAGGCCAATGTCCCTGGGTTGTAGGTGAAGGAGAACAAGGTAGAAAAACAGAAATGTAGGAAGGGACCAGGTTAGAAAGGGCCACACAGAACTCTAGGTCATCATAGAGCCATGTCAATAAAATTCATAAACACTCAGTAGAGATCACACTATATTGATAAAGCTATGGAAATATCCATAAGCAACCCATTCCCTAAACACAAAAGACAGATAGATGATGAATAGGAACAGGAGATCAGACTGGATATCATCTGAGAAATTGAGATGTGCTTTCAATTGTGCTATAATACTTTTAAATATAAAAGTATGTGTGTATGTATGTGCATTTCATGTATATGTATATATACACATATGGATTTTATTTATATAAACATTTATATTTATATTTTTAATTTATTAAATTTGTTAGAGTATTAATTTATTTAAATCAGTTAATTTATTATTGAATTTATATTTATATAAACAACCCAATATTCTCCCTGTGGTGCCATATTACTATAAATCATGAAATACTGGGATCTCAGAAAATTCAAAATCATAGGTGATCTGAAGAGAAAATATATTGTGGGTGTGGTTTTAATTTGGTTGTAACATATTATCAGCTATGACTAGGGTGCAAGAAGTAACATATAAGAGATTCTCAAGGACAACTATGACTAGAAAAGGTAAATTCAGTCAAATGTAGCAAGTTAGGACAAAAAGACTGAAAGCTTGAGTCTTTCACATATATCCAAGAAATATTTTTTTTTAATTTTAATAAAAATTTTTATTTAAAGTTTTAAGTTCCAAATTCTAACCCTCCCTCCTCTCCTCTCTCTAAGGCAGTAAGCAATAAGATATAGGTTATACATGTACAATTATGTAAATACCACATTAAACATTTTGCATGAGAAGACTTGAATAAAAGAAAAAATGAAAAAAAGAAAGTGAAAAATAGCATGCTTTAGACTGTGTTCAGTCAATATCAGTTCTTTCTTTGGAGGTGGTTAATATGCTTCAACATTGTATTTCTGAGAACATTTAAGTCATTCACAGTTCTTCATTAAACAATATTGTTGTCACCATTCACAACATTTTCCTAGTTGTGTCCTTTTCATGACACATCAGTTCATATAAGTCTTTCCAGGCCTTTCTGAAATCATCTAGTTTGTCATTTCTTATAACACAATAATATTCCATTGCAATCATATACAATAGCTTGTTTAGCAATTCCCCAACTGCTGGGCATCCCTTTGATTTCTAATTCTTAGCCATCACACAAAGAGCTGCTATAAATACTTTTGTACCAATAGGGGTGGTTTTTTTTTTAATCTCTCTCTCTCTCTCTTTTTTATTCTTTGGGCTATAAACCTATCAATTGTATTTCTGACATTGAAGAAATATTAAAAGAACCAAAGGAGGACTCTAACAAATCAGAAGCCTTTTCTCTATGATTTATGGAAAGATATGCCCAAGGAATGCACATTATGAGAAGAGATAGATGAATCGCTATCTGAATTGGTGAAGGGATCTCTTGCATTGATATAATACTAGATTCATTAGAGCAAGTCATTGAAGTTGAAGTGTATAGAAAGCACTATGATAAATCTGGAGAGATACAAAAACAGCCAAGGTACGTTAATTTCCTCATCTAGTAGGCATAAAGGAGCACAACAGGATTTATAAAGCAATAGCTTTATAAAAAGTACAATACAAAATAAAGACATAAGAGAAAGAACAAACTAAAGACATATGAGGTAGAAAGAGATATGTGAAAGCTAAGAAAGAAATTTAGGAAGACCATAAAGTCTTTAGCTGGCCAGAATATCAGGCAAAAGATTATGTTGTTGCTGCTGATAGATATGTGTAATGAAGGTAAGAACATGGACTGGTATGAAAGAGAGCAATATATTTTGTTCTTGTTCATTTTCACTTGCTTACCAATAAGCAAGAATTTGAGAGTAGCATGGGCTTCATAACACTATTCTCCATATAACCCCCTTGGATTGGGTGGGAAGGAGAATATAGGGTTAGAGTCCAAAAACTAGGTCTGAGAAGAAGATACTCAAAATGAGTCAAATAGGAGTTATGAGGAGTTTCTAACCCTGTCAAATAATTTTCTGGGTCCACTGGCTTCAAATCTGTACCAGAAATTAAAAAAATTAATTTCCTTTAGAGAGATGAGGTGACTCAGTGTGAGTTGTGGTTTAAATAGTTGTTACCCTGTCCTTGTCAAGGAGAAATTTTCTAATCATTGAACCTTAGCATATGACATTTGAGCCTTGTTAATGATCCCGAAGAATCAAAGTCAGTCTGACCACATATATTTCCTATCTGTTCCTTCTGTACACACCCACACACAAATGGCTATATGCGTTCATGATATCTGTTCTCTGCGATTGCTCCCTGGTTGCAAGCATTCTCTGCGTCTATACCCCTGATGGTATGGTAGGTAACCTGCAACATAGTATACCCCATGTATTCAAAGAGGTGGAATCTTTACTTGTCTCTATTTGCTAGGTTATCTATTTAAGTATCTATTGTTTTGAACTAATGTGTCCTTTTACTGACTGGTAAAAATGAATGCATCAACAGTGGGCAACCAAGGAGAAAACCCAGCTGTGGTTTTTGGAGTATGTGCTGACCCACAGAATAGTCCAAACCTTGACTAGAATTTCTGGGTTCCATGTATTTAGAGGAAGTGGCATATATACTCCAGAAAGGTCATTTCCAGGTCCAAAATGATGAGGTGGCAATTTAGCTAGGTATCAAGAAAATTATTAGGATTTCAACAAGATGAGGGTTTATAAGGCATAGGAAACAACATATGTAAGGGCACAAAAATGGCAAAGTGCTGGGCATATAGGATGGACAGGAATTAGTCTTCCTTGGACAGACTATTAAATACATGGGAAGAAGTATGATAAAAACCTAGGAAGTTAGGGAGATGGCTGGGACTGAAATATTGCCTTTTATTACCAGGAAGACCAATTTTGATCCTAAAATGAGGCAAAAACTTCAAGGTGTAAGAGGCAGATAAGTGACTCAATAGATAGAGCACCAATCTGGAATCAGGAAGACCTGAGTTCAAATTTAGCCTCAGACACTTACTGTGTGACCCTGGGTTTTGTTTTTTGTTTTTGTCTGTGTTTTCTTTCACAGCATAACTTACATGGAAATGTGTTTTCTATGACGAATGAATAAACTATGTCAAATTTCTTGCCTTCTCAATGGGGATGTGGGGAAAGGAGAGAAAGAATTTGGAACTCAGAATTTGAAAAGAATGTTTTTACATGTTATTGGGGGGAAATAAAGTATTAAAATTAAAAAAAAAAGCTGTGTGACCTTGGGCAAGTCACTTTAATATTCATCTGACTCCATGTGTCCATTTGTAAAAGTAGGATGATAATAATAGTACCTATCTCCTTAGGGTTAGAATAAATAAGGCTAAAAATGAGATAATATATACAAAGCACTTTGCAAATCTTATCTTATTGCTATGTGAGTGTTACTTCCCTACTCCTGACCTGCCTCTCTTTGTTTGTTTCCCTGACGGTTCTCCAGTTCTCTATTGCTCAGAAAGAGTGCTGTTGAGTTTATCTCTCCTGAAGGAGTATGCCTCTTGGCAAGATACATAAGTGGCTTTTAACAGACTTAGGTGCTCTGACTTATCCCTGGAGTTTTCCATTATCACTGATTTGAGCCTGAGAATTAAAACATCCAAACTTAGCAGTGGGTTTAGAACTCACACCTCTGTGTGTAAGGTTGATCTGCTCTTAATTAAACATAGCTTTCTCTTTCTAAGAAGTAAGAGTATGTAATTCTTTCCAAATGTTGAAAATGGATGTCATTAGTCCTCAGACCAGGATTATATGAAGGTTTAGATGGACCTCTTCTCGGTCAACTGCTGAACTTTTGAAAAGATTAAAAAAAAAACAGTTTAATGCGACATTTTAAAAGTTGTGAGACATAATTTCTGAGTAGTTAGTCATTTTATTAATAATGCCAGCATTTTAATAAAAAGAGGTCAGAATGCCAAAGACAATCATGGTGGCAGGTTCACAGCTTATATACCTTTGAAAGATGGGGTGTTCCTGAGGGTGGAAATGAACTCTGATTGGTTAACAATTAATGATAGAATGAATATTACAATGAGGAGCTTGAACTATTCAAATGAACTTTGATTATGTCATTTACTTCTAAGTTAACCCTAGCCTTGATCAATCTATTCAAAGAAGTCATCCCCAACCAAACCTGAGTAGACTACAATGGGCTTCCCCACCTGGTGTGGAATCTGATCAAGATTGTTAAGAAAATTAATACAATCTCATTGTCAGTAACATCCTTCAAGAGACTGAACTTTGAAATGTGTACTATAGAAAACAGGGGAACTCTGGATTTCCCCAAAGCATTGGTTACTAATAATCATTTCTCTCATAAGGATCAATAAACAAGCATTTATTAAGAGTCTACTATAATCCAGGAGCTGCTAGGAGCTGATAATATAAATACACAATGAAACAATCTCTGTCCTCAAAGAACTTCCATTCTTCTGATTTATAGAACAGTAAAATATAAGATGTATGTGAAGTAACCTCAGAGTTAACTGGGTAGGGGGACTAACAGCTGGGGAATAATTTGTAATTGACGACTGATTGAGGTAGCATGTGAGCCAGGCCTTGAAATAAACCAGGGATTCAAAGTGACAGAAGCAAGAAAGGAGAGCATTCTAGGCATGAGTGGAAATCTGTACAAAGCCATCTATGTGGACAATGGATTGCTACATATGGGGAAAACCAAAGCATTCTATTTTGAAGTGTAGAATATGTGAGAGAGCACTGTTGGAATTATCCTGGAAAAATAGGCTAGGATCAGATTGGGAAAGGCTTTAAATGCTATGTCAGGGAATTAGTATTTTATCCTAAAGCAAAAGAGAATTACTGATGTTTCTTGAGCAGAAAAATGACACAGTCAGATCTGAGCTTTAAGAGTATCAATTTACGGGGCGGTTAGGTGGCGCAGTGGATAAAGCACCAGCCCTGGATTCAGGAGTTCCTGAGTTCAAATCTGGCCTCAGACACTTGACACTTACTAGCTCTGTAACTCTGGGCAAGTCACTTAACCCCATTGCCCCATTAAAAAAAAAAAAGAGTATCAATTTACCATCCATGTGGAGAATTGATTAGAGATGATGAAAAATTAGTTGCAAGGAGACTAGTTAGGAGGCTATTGCAGTAGTACAGATAAGAAGTTAAGTGAACCTGGATAGTGTGGGTGCAGTATTAGTGGAGAGAAGGAGGAAAATTCATGAATGATTGACTTGGCAACTGATTGGACATAGGGGCTGAGCAAGATTGAAGAGTCACAATTGTCTCCTACATTGTGAACCTGGGAAACTAGATGATTGATGATATACTCAATACAAATAGGGAAGTGTGGGGCAGCTAGGTGGCACAGTGGATAGAGCTCTGGCCTAGGAGTCAGGAGTACCTGAGTTCAAATCCGGCCTCAGACACTTGACACTTACTAGCTGTGTGACCCTGGGCAAGTCACTTAACCCCAATTGCCTCACCAAAAATAAATAAACAAACATCCATTTCATGTAGATTGTCAAATTTATTGGCATATAATTGTGCAAAATAGCTCCTAACAATTGTTTTAATTTCCTCTTCATTGGTGGTGAATTTGCCCTTTTCATTTTTGATACTAGTGATTTGGTTTTCTTCTTTCTTTTTTTAAATCAAATTAATCATTGATTTATCTATTTTATTAGTTTTTTTTTTCATAAAGCCAGCTTCTGGCTTTATTTATTAGTCCAATTGTTTTCTTACTTTCAATTATATTAATCTCTCCTTTGATATTCAGGATTTCTAATTTGGTGTTTGGGATTTTTAATTTGTTCTTTTGCTAGTTTTATTAGTTGCATGCTCAATTCATTAATCTGGTTTTTTCCCTCTATTTTATTGATGTAAGCAATTAAAGATATAAATTTCCCCCTAAGTATCGTGTTGGCTGCATCCTATAAATTTTGTTATGTTGTCTCATTGTTTTCATTTTCTTTAATGAAATTATCCATTGTTTTCCTGATTTCTTCTTTGACCCACTTGTTTTTTTAAGATTAGATTATTTAAATTACCAATTAAATTTTAGTCTCTCTTTCCATTGTCCATTACTGAATGCAATTTTATTACATTATGATATGAAAATGATGTATTTACTATTTCTGCTTTTCTGCACTTCATTGTGAGGTTTTTATGTCATAATACATGGTCAATTTTTGTGTAGGTGCCATGTACCACTGAGAAAAATATACAATCCTTTCTATTCCCCTTCAATTTTCTCCAGAGATCCATCACATCTAACTTTTCCGTAATTTTATTCACCTCCTTAAATTATTTCTTGTTTATTTTTTGGTTAGATTTACCTAGTTCTGAGAGGGGAAAGTTGGTATCCCACTAGTATTTTTTTCCTCCTGTAACTCATTCAACTTCTCCTTCAAAAATTTAGATGTTAAACTACTTGGTGTATATATATTTGGCATTGATATGATTTCATTGTCTATAATACCTTTCAATTACATATAGTTTCCTTCTTTATCTCTTTTAATTAGATCTATTTTTACTTTTGCTTTGTCTGAGATCATAATTGCTTTCTTTGCTTCAGCTGAAGCATAATAGATTCTACTTCTTACCTTTTCCCTGTGTGAATCTCTCTGTTTCAAATGTTTTTCTTATAAACAACATATGGTAGGATTTTGCTATCTGCTTCCATTTTATGTGTGAATTCACCCTATTTCCATTATAGTTATGATAACTGTCTATTTCCCTTCCATGTTATTAGTTTGCTCATTTATCTCTCTCTTACTCCCTACTTTTTCCCTCCTCACAAGTGTTTTGTTCTGATCACCCCAATATACCTTCTCTTTTATCATACCCCCTCCCTCTTCTATTATCCCCATTGCTTTTTACTTCCTTATAGGGTAAGATAGATTTCTATATCCAACTGAGGGTATATGTTATTCCCTCTTTGAGCCAATTTTGATGAGAATAAGGTTTAAGCTTTGCCTACCTTGGCATCCCCCCATCTTCCCCTCTATTATAATAGCTTTTCCATGCCTCTTTTATGTGGGATAATTTACTTTAATTTCCCCCATCCTTCTTCTAGTACAACTTTTCTTTCTCACCCCTATATTTTGTTTTTTGGGGTATCATACCATCAAAGTCACTTTATGTCCACACTCTGCCTATATATACTCCTTAAAATTGTTCTTATAGTAATAAAGTTAAGAATTACAAATACTATCTTGCCATATACAAATATAACCAGCTTAACTTTGTTAAAATTCTTATTTTTTTTCTTTTCCTTGTTTCTTTTTATTTTTACCATTTTATGTTTCTCCTGGGTCTTGCATTTGGGGGTTAATTTTTTTTTAATTTTGCTCTGGTCTTTTAATTAGAAATTCTTGAAAGTCCTCTATTTCATTAAATTCTATTTCCCCCCTAAAAGATTATATTCAGTTTTTCTGGGTAGGCAATTGTTGGTTATAATACTAACTTCTTTGCCTCCTGATGTATCATCTTCTAATGTGGAAGTTGCCAGTTCTTGTTTAATCCTGACTGTAGCTCCACAATATTTGAATAGCTTCACAATATTGTTTTTGGCTGATTGCAATACTTTCTCCTTGATCTCTAAGCTCTGGAATTTGGCTATGATGTTCCTGGGAGTTTTAGTTTTAGAATCTCTTTCAGGCAGTGATCAGCAGATTCTTTCAGTTTCTAATTTTGCCTTCTGGTTCTAATATATCAGGGCAATTTTCTTTGATAATTTTTTTGAAAGATGTTATCCAGGTTTTTGTTTTAATCATGGCTTTCAGGTAGTCCAATAGTTCTTATTTTATTTCTCCTGGATCTATTTTCTAGGTCAGTTGTTTTTCCAATGAGAAATTTCACATTTTCTTTTCTTTGGTGGTTTTTGTTGTTGTTGTTTTGCTTTTTTGTTTTTTACTTTTTAGATTTTTAAAAATTGTACCTTGATGTCTCATAGAGTCATTAGTTTCCACTTGTTCAATTCTAATTTTTTAAGGAATTATTTTCTTTAGTGATCTTTTGTACTTTTTCCATTCAGCCAATTCTAATTTCAGGGAATTATTTCCTATGAGAAATAGGTTTATACCACCTACTCAAAATAATTTCTTTCGGTGGCAACTTTGCTATGTCAAAAGCTTTTTATTGCATTCTCATGAAAATGAGAATAAACCAATTAGTGAGTGCCAGTGATAAGAGTGTGCAGCCTGTATTTATCCTGAGCCCTGACTCAGTAAATCCCTCCCCTGAGTCAGTATAGGTTGATAGGCTCAGGTTCACAATCTTCCTGGAAGAATTCTAAGTAAATTCTCATTAATATGTTAATCCCTCCCATCCACCTACACCTTCATGCAACTCATGATCAAAACTGGGGTGGAGGAGAATTTAATATTAATAAGTCATTAAGTAAGTGCAGTAGTGGCTAGGGTTGAACTTTTACCTACTTTTACTAGAGCACCAGCAAGAGTCAGCTCAGACTGGTTTTTATCAGTTCTCCCTCTAGTCCTGAAAAACTTACTTTTCTCAAATTCTTTAGTTGACCTAGTTTACTAGATAATATTGCCTTGCTGTTTCTTATATGGGCATGCTTTTCCCTAACTGAGAAGAGTCTACTACTTTACCATGTTGTTACTGTGTATTTCACATTTCCCTTGGTAAGTTTTTATATCTTTTCCTACACTATTAACTCTTTTTTTCATTATTCTTTTATATTACTAATTTCTTTTCCCAATTTTTCTTCTATTTCTCTAATTTGCTCTTTTAAATCTTTTTTAAGCTCTTCCAGGATTCTTTTTGAGCCTTAGATGAAATTACATTTTTCTTTGAGCCTTCACATATAGTCATTTTGACATTATTGTCCTCTTCTAAGTTTGTGCTTTGATTCTCCCTGTCACCGTAGTAACTTTCAATTCTCAAGTTTTCTTTCTTTCTTTTGGTTTTGCTCATTTTTCTGCCTTTTTTGTGACTTGGTGTTTTTATGTGAGAATTAGTCTCTGGTCTCAGACTGTCCTAAGCTTTTTGTGCTGGGGCTCTGGGTCTTACTGCTGGATTTTGTTGGGCTTCAGAGCTTAGCTGCTTGATTTCTCAGTGAGGTAGGTGTTTCCCTTCTGGCTTGTGCTGGAGGGTGGGGCCTACATGTTGGCCTCCCCTGGATGTAGAGTTTAGCTGCTGGCCTGTTCCAGGGGTGGGGCCTTGCTGCTGGCTTCCTATGGTAACAGAATCCTTCTGGTAACTGGCCCTGGAGGAGGGATCTTGTTGCTGGTTGGCCTCAGGGTAGGGCCCTGCTGCTGGGTTGCTACGGAAACAAGGTCTCTCTGCTGGTAGGCCCTAGGGGGCAGGTTCTCAATGTTGGTCTGCACTGGGATGGGGCTTCACTACTGATTAGCAATGGGGTCAAGGCCTCCCTTGTGGTTTGTGCTAGGGGTGGGGTCATTGGGATCAGGCCTTGCCACACTATACTTGCCTAGGGGGCTGCTAATTTGCAGGAGGGTGGGACCTTGCTGGTGGATTTTCCCAGGCTTAGAGCCCTACTGAGGGCCTCCTGCTGTGAGACTGACTGCTGATGCTACCCTCGGAGCTTGCTCCCCTCCTACACTAGTAGGACAGACCTTTCCTGCTAGGCTGGTAAACTGCTTTCCTGCTCCTGGATCAATTCTGAGAGAGTTTTCCAGTTGTTTGGAGGGGAATTGGGGGTGGGACTTCAGTGGTATCCTTCTTCTCTCTGCCATCTTGGCACCAGAAGTCTTCCAGCACATTCTTAAATGAATAAATTAAATTAAATTCATTGGATTACAAAGGAAACCAATTCTATTGAAATATGGCTATCAATTTTTTTTAATTCATGTTCCCTAGGTTAAAAACCCCTGATCTAGTTCAATCTCTTCATTTTACAGATGAGGACATTGAGGCCCAGGGAAGAGATTTTTCCCAAGGTTATACAGGTAATGTGTCAGAGTCTGAAGTTTGAACTCAGGTCTCTTGATTCTAGAAGCAGGTTTTTTCCACTATGCCTCTTGAGGCTATCTCTTGAGGCTCCCTATCCCTTCTGGGCATTAGCTTCTTCATATGGGACATGTGAGACCTGGACTAGGGTCCCTAAAGTCTCTTCTATAAGCATAAGTAGAGTTATGATTCTAACCAAGCTTCAAACTCTCTGGCCCTACCTACCCTGATGCTGTCTGAGTGCACCAACCCTCCCATCCCCTCCTTAGTTCCTGTGAAGCCAAGTCACTTGTGGAGGCTCTGACAAATTCTGAGAAAAGCGCTTTCACTTCAAGTTCCAGGCCCGGCTGGGAGTCAGTGGAATGCTATTCCCCTTGCCTGGCAGGGAAGGTATTGCTGCTTCTGGTGCTATTTTAGGCCAATGCCAGAAGTAGATATGACTGACTCTCTGCCAAAAAGTCAGTTCTCTATGAGCTTTCCAAATTCCTGGACAAGCTTAGAAGCCTGGGATTCTTGAGATAAGCAGTATATTCACCCAAATTGGCCCCAGGCTTCCTGCCATACTCTTCTCTTCTCTCCCTTTATTTTCTAGGTACTGGGAACAGAAATAGATGCCACTGAATGGAGCCCCAGAGCTGGTGTGTAAATCCTTGGAAGAGCATCTTTGGACCACAAGTCCCAAAAGCTCACTTCTTTGATACCCAGGTTCTTTGATGAATGGTGATTTGAAAGAAGTTGTTATTCCCTTCTGGGCTCTCTGGCTTCAAATAACATTCAGTGTTCATCCTTGATCTACCTGGGCCTTCAGAGATTTTTAGAGACAAATGTCTCCCACCTGTGTTGACTTTCCTTTAGTCTATATGGAGTCATCTGAAATGGTACTGCTTGAGGATAGAATAGAGGAAAGCAAGATATGGAAAGTGGAATCCTGGGCTTTAAATGATAGCAGAATCTCACAACATCTCAGGTCTACTATCTTCATCATCCCTCTAGAGTAAGAGATACATGCAATGCAGTCAAATTTCAATTTTGTGAACCAGACAGAGGATCAAACAGAAAATAAGGTGCTTTCACAGGTTGAGCTGTTTGTACCTATCCTTCTATCCCTTCTTAGCTTTGGGGAAGGAGGGAAGAGGAATGAATAAGCATTTATGTAGCAAGTATGCTGTCTCATTTGATCCTCATGATAACCCTGCAAGGTAGGTGCTATTATTATCCCTATTTTGCAGTTGAGGAAACTGAGGTAGATAGAGGTTAAATAGCTTGCCCAGAGTCCCACTCCCAGTAAGTATCTGAGGTGAGATTTGATCTTAGGTCCTTCTGACTCCAAGCTCAGCACTCTATCCACTACGTCACCTCACCACCTAAGAAATACAGGCCCTCGTGATCTGTCTAGAGAAGAGTAAATAAGTGTGGTAGTCACATATTTGCATCACACATTGTTCATAACTATTTGTCCCTCAACCTGAGAGTCAGATAAGCCAAGAGACGTACTTCTGTGGTTGTAACCAGAGCAAAATTATGTTGTCCCCTTTATGATCATCACATCTGGGATGCTATAGACAATGATAATGAAACTTGATGATACTAAATGAAAATGATGTTGAAATCAGAAATAGATTCAGAGGCAGCCAAGTTCCTCCAAAAAAATCAGAACAAAAAGACTTTGACCATTTTATAAATTATGAAACTGTGGGTCAGAGAAGTTAGCTAATTTGTCCCAAATCACATTGGTAAAATAGTGAAAAATGGACTTGGAGTCAGAAGAAATAGGTTCAGATTCTAATTGAGACCTTTAGTAGGCCTCAGCTTTGTTCTCTTTCAGTTCCAGGTTCCAAGCTGAGAATTGAGAACACCTATCTTGCTTTACCTCATGTGCTTATTATGGGGGTCAAATGAGATAGCACACATAAATTAAATTTAAAAACCCTCAAAATCTTTTCAGCAAGATGTTGTTATAACGGGGCTCTTCCATTAACTAGCTGTCTGACTGTGGGTGAATCATTTAATCCTAATGTTTACCACCCATGATATCTTGGGCATGTCTCTTCATCTCCACAGGCCTCAGTTTCTTCATCTATGAAATGAGGGTTTTGAACAAGATGATTCCTGACATCCCTTCCAGCTTTAGATCTATGAGCCTATAGTCAAATTTGAGCCTGGGTCTCAAATCAACTATTCCAATCTGCCTCAAAATGCACGAAAATAAACATATATGGGATAGAAATTGAACAAATAGTTTCTTTATGGTTTGAGTTCAGCTGCATCTGAATTCCAAGTTAAATCTAGTACCCCATAGTAAGTGACAAAGGGAAGATGTGAACTCAAGGCCTTTGACCTCAAAGCCAGTGTTCTTTCCCTCCTTTAGTGAATATCAAGGTGAGAATCAAGGCTTTTGGGTATGAATTAAAACAGAAAGAAACCTTTTTTATTCTGGCTGTGTGCAAGGGGAAGAGGTTGGGGGTGCTATTCCCAGATTAATTCTTATAGAGATTTTCCCTTTCAGTTGTACCCTCCCTCTAGTGAGTGAGGACTCCTCCTATTTCTATCCTACACAAGGCAGCTATTTTGGCTCAGTTGTTTATTTGGCATTCATATTCAGCCTGAATTTTGACAAAACCAAGGATCCATTCAATGGGTTAGACCCTAGCTAGTAAGGGCTTCCCACCCTTACAATTGACCCTAGTTTGAGTGTATGATGGAGAGTCAATGAACATACACCCTTCACTAATCTTAAATAAAGAGATGATGGAGGCGGCTGCCTGTGACTTTGCTATAGCTCTCATTTGTAATCTGACGAAAATACCTTAAGGCTGCAGTGACTCACCCCCGCCTGACATATGCCTAATTAATTCTGGCTCACTACTCTGTCCAGAAAGTGTTGAGAAGGCACAGTGGGTGAGAGGGGATGCTCCTAGGATTCTGGGTGAGAAATTTGACAACTGCAGCCTAGAGGCAGGATTTGAGTCTCTGGTTCTGCTATCTAAACTCTTAGCTCTAAAATCTCAAGGCCATCACTTCCTTTCTCTGGGACTCATTTTCCTCCTCTGAGGTCTCTTCCTTCTAAGAGGACCCCTCCCAGCCATGAGAGTAAAACAAAAAAGGAATGGAAGCTAAAGTTTGTGTTTGTTTCAGCCCAGGATTAAATAGGATGCTTCAGTGAGGAATCTTGCTTAGATGAAGTCCCCAGTAGGCATTGATAGAGCCCAGCTGTTCACCCTCATGACATTTTTGCATCTTTGCTATGAAGGGGCTTACACTCAAAAAGACCAGAGGTCCCTGCAGAGAAGGGGGTTTATGCCAGGGAAAGGAAGAGCATCCCTGGAGATAACCCAGTGCTATTAAGGCAAAAGCAGCAATTAGCACTCTGGACAGCTCACAGATGCCCAAGTTACAGGTCTGTATTGATTGGCTTCCTGCTGGGCCAAAACAAACACAGCCTCAGACAAGAAGGTACTATTGAGAAAAGATTCTCTGTGGAAGCATCTTGTCCAGTATTGTGAGGTGTGGAATATAGAAACTGCATCCTTCAATGGCATTGGACCTGAACACCAAATCATAATATATGAATAGTCTGCTCACTTTCTCCCTTCACGGACAGGAAATCATACACAGTTTAAGTTATCTTTGTGGGTCTTCTTGAAGCTCCAGTGAGTTTCTGACATGAGATGAATCATGGGATTACATAAAAGAGTGTGCAGTTCAGTAGACAAGGGACTGATTTGTAGTAGGAGGATGTGGATTCAAATCCTGGATCTGTGGGATTTGGGGCAAGTCAATTAAACTCTCTGGGATTGTTTCCCCATCCCTAAGATAAGAAATTAGAATAAATAATATGAAAGCTTTCTTCCAGTTCTAAATCTAAACATCTTAGATTTAGAATAAGACTTAGAAGTTCATCTAGGTCAAGCTCTGATCCATTATAAAAATTTATTCTATGATTGTTTCATTCTTTGTCTTGGTGCTCAGTGTCTAGTACATTGCAGGAACATTGTGTCTTTCCCTCTTCCTAACTCCTCTACTACTGGCCGGGGTACCACCATTCTTCCAACCATCCAGGCTCACAACATAAATGTCATCCTCAACTCTTCAGTTTATTTTTCACACACACACACACACACACACACACACACACACACACACATTCAATCTGCCATCTAGTAGGTCCTATGATTTCTACCTTTCTAACATCTCTTGTATAAGTTCCCTTCTCTCCTTTGGCACTGCTACCAACCTGGTGCAGAAACTCATCTCTGAACTAATGTGATAATCTGCAGATTGGTCTCCCTACCTTGAGTTTCTTCTCACCCCAGCCCAGCTAGGTGGTGCAGTGGATAAAGCACTGACCCTGGAATCAGGAAAACCTGAGTTCAAATCTCACCTCAGATATTTACTAGCTATGTGACTCTGGGCAAGTCACTTAACGCCAATTGCCTTAAACATTTGGGGCCATCTTAAGTCATTTTGATGTATCTCTTACCATTGGACCCAAATGGCTCTGGAGGAGAGAGTGAGGTTGGTGACTTTCTGCAGCCCTCCCTTACTTAAATCCAAATCAGTGCAAGTCATGACATCTGTCATGGTCCTCTTCACTAAGGAATGACAAACAACAACAACCCCAGTCCATGCTCCACTCTGATATCAAATAAATCTCTCTAAAGTTCTTGTCTGACCACATTTTCTCCTTATTCAATAAACTTTATTGGCTCCCTAATACTTCCAGCATCATATACAACATCTTCTGTATGACTGAAAGCCTTTCATAACTTGGCCCATTCTAACTTTCTATTCTATTAAACCTGACTACCTCCCCCATACCACCCCTGGGCATCATTCTGTTCACACAGGATAAGCATAGGTCCTCCTTCTATAATCTACTGGCCTCCTTGCTCTTCTTGGAACATGACAGTCTATCTCCTGATTCCAGGCATTTTCACTGGCTGTCCCCAATGTATGAAATTCCCTCCTTCCTTTTCTCCACCTTCTGAATTCCTTGGCTTCCTTCAAGTTTCAGCTAAAATGCCACCTTCTGAAAGAAGCCTTTTAAAGTCCTTCTTAGCCTTAGTGTCTGCCCTCTGAAATTATCAATTTATTTGGCATATATCTTGTTTGCACATAGTTGTTTGCATATTTGTCTCCCCCATTAGCCTGAGCTCCTTGAAGGAAGTAACTTTTTCCCCTTCTTTGCATTCCTAGCACTTAGAATAGTGTCTGGCATATAGTAGGTACTTAGCCAGTGGTTTTTTCCCCTTTTAAATGGTATTTTTTCCAATTACATGTAAAGATAATTTTAGCATCCATTTTAAACTAAAATTTGAGTTCCAAGTATTCTCCTTCCTCCCTATTAATCGACGCTTACCAATGACATATATAGGCACTTAAAATGATTGTTGGCAAAATAAAATAAAAGATTATTGGTTTAGTGATTGAAAAAAGGTTTGTCACCCAAGGAGTCAGTCAATCCCATGTTTGGACATCTCGCATTATTACAAAGTTCTTCCTGATACTGAGCCAAACTCTGCCCATTGGTCCCAGATCTAGACTATGTCTTTTCTCTTCGAGTTACCTGATGGCCCCCAACACAAGCTCCATTTATCAGTAGGTCAAACAAGGCCCCTCCATACACTCTCTAGACTTGATATCTCTTCAACCCCTCAACATCAGAACTCATGTTCCTTCTCCATCCCTCACCCAATTCTACCCTATACTGATAGAAGGGTTCATAAGCCACCCCAACTGCCACCTAACAGAAGGAGTGAATGAGGGATTTGGAACAAAAAATGCAATAGTGGAAATCCTTCATAATCAGCAGTCTGGGGAGGAGAAGGAGAACTCCAGGGTGAAGAGTTGTCAGTGACCTTTATGCCCTGATTTCTGGTTGGCTGATCCGCTCTATATGTCCCTACTCAGCCACCATTGGACAAATGGTCACTTGTTCATTCCTTCTTTCCTCAATGTTCCTTAACATGTTCTGGGCAGCCCTCGACAAAACATCACCACTATAGTGAGTGAAGATTTGTCAATAAGGAATAGAATGAAATGTCACACCATGAAGGGATATTGTTAGAAAGCTGGTAGGGGAGCCAAGAAAGATCCCTACTGTTACTGACACCACTTGGAAATGCTGTTAGGCCTTAGCAGAGGCTCTTTATAAGGAGTTATATTCAGAGGGGAAGAAAAGTGTCAGAGGTCTCCTTTGCTGGAGCAGTCAAGACTAATGCTCTGAGAACTTTCTAAACACATTCATGTCTCATTTACAAATGATCTCACTTAACTGTCATGGAAAGAACTAAGGAACAGAATAGGATAGATGTTGTATCATGGTGTAATTTTTTGTTGTTCAGTCATTTCAGTTGAGTCCAACTCTTTGTGTCCCGATTTGGGGTTTTCTTGGCAGAGATATTACAGTGGTTTGCCATTTCCTTTTCCAGCTCATTTTATAGGTGAAGAAATGGAGACAGAGTTAAGTAACTTTTTCCCCTTCTTTGCATTCCTAGCACTTAGAATAGTGTCTGGCACATAATAGGTATTTAGCCAATGTTTTTGCTCTAATCTTCTGAGTGAAGGGAGAGATAGCAGTTGTCATGAGCTGCCCCCCCACTTGTCCTCCACGAAGCCATGAATACATGAATGCCCCCCTCTACCTACATGTATGTGTGTTTGTTTTCATATTGTCTCCCTCATTGTCCTTCATATGGCCATGGTTGCAGGGCACCATTATTACTTTTGTCTCTATATGTTTCTTTCCTCAGATTAGATGAATAAATATGAGGTGGAACAGACCAGGTTATGACTCTAAGTCTTGAAATGTTTGAAGCACCATCCAAGATGGTTAAAGTTAAAGTCAGTAGTATCAGTAATCAAGTCTGATATAGAGCCATCCCTGAGAAGCAACCTATTTGACTTAGCCAGAAGCAAATCAATCCAGTCACTGAAACATCATGTCCTAGAGGCAAGAGAATGACTCATCCATAAGCTGTGCCACACCCAGAGTGAACTTGATGGGAGAGAGAGAAAGGTTATGTTTTGTCATGTGACACATTGCCTTTTGACTCAACCTCCACCCAAAATGATAGGTTGGATCCCTAAAGAAAGGCTACTACCCCTCCTCTTAGGATTCTAGGGATACTTTTGAATGACTGAGGAAGAGGTGCTTTTCTAGTACCATTGTTCATGAGCCCCCATCGGGTATGCTCCAATCATATCAATCACCAGTTAATACCTCTCCAACATTATTTAACCAATGAACATCAATTAGCTTCTACAAAAAGATATGTGCTGAGAAGACATAGCAAGAGCCAAAGTGCAACATTCTTAAAGTGGGAGCATGTTCTTCTCTACCAACTTGAAGGCTGGGGAGAGTGAACTCAAAATCAAAGTGGTTGCTACTACACATTTACTCCATACATTTCATTTCAGGGTGTAGCATATTAGATAGACAATCATTACCAGCCAAGTCTCAGCAGCCAAGTCCACTCACTGCTGGGCTGGGTCAAACAAGTCATTCCGCACTTTGACTCCTCAGTGGACTTGGATACTGCTGCTACCTTCTGACTCTGCTAGAGACTTCAGATGTTAGACTTCTGGTGGCTCTTCTGACATTTTGAAGCTTAGAAGATTGTAACCTAGACTATTCTGCCTCATATGCTCATTCACTTCAGATCAGGAAATCATGGGCACAGAGACAAAGAAATGGAGGTATTCATGGCCACATGGTGGCTGGGTGGGAGGCAGTCCCCTATCCCAGAAGCTCACAGCAGTTCTTGCCTCACTTGCTCTCAGAGAAGAAAGAAAGAGGGATCATTTGTTCTAGCCTTTTGTATGCACACTCATTCTGTCTCAGCAGTCATCTAAAAGGCTTTTCATCACCATGCAGTAAGGCAAGAGGAAATATTCAGAGAATACTTATGCATACTCTGAAGCAAGAGAGAAAGGCTCCCTCTGTCATGCATTTCCAGAAGCAGGATCCCCAGCCTTCTATGTGGATTGGCAACTGGGAAAGAACACTGCCCATATTTTAAGGACTGGGACCTCAGTATCCAGTCCTTTCCATTGAAATAAGACAATAGATTTAATGGTGGAAGGGATCTTAGAGGTCATCTTCCAGTACTCTCATTTTACAAATGAGGAAATTCATTCCACAGAAAGAAGTCAGTTGACCAAAGTCACATAAATAATAAGTGGTGAAGCCAGGATCTGACCCAAGTTGTCTGAATACAAAGTTAGCCTTCTTTCCATTGAACCATGGTATCTCCAATCCAGAAAAAAACTGGGAATTCCACAATAGATTCCTGGGGTATGGTTGGAAAACAGTGATGATGAATGGAACCCACACAGATCATGTCAAAAACTGGTGTGTTTTTTTATTCATTCTAGTACTTGGAGGCTGTATCTAATTAGAGGAATATCTGAATTGGACACCTATAACTATGTCCATCCTTTCTTTACTACTCAACCTTATGGCACTCTCTAAAATAATTAGAATATATATTATAAAGTCCTTCCCATCTCTTCTTTGGTTCTGTGAAATATTGAAAATGGCACTGGGCTAGAAAGTAAACTGCAATTTGGGTCTTGGTTCTGCCACTTACTGCATGGCCAAGTCTTTTCTTTTTCCTCTTTGAGCTTTCATTTCTTTGAGGCACAATTCAAATCAATTCAATTCATGAGACCTAGTGTGTGCAAAGCACTATAATAATAACTATTTTTCATAGTCCATTCAGTTTTACAAAATATCTTCTTTACAATAACACTATGAGGTAGGATGTGCAAATATGTTATGCCCATTTTATAGATGAAGAAAATAAGACTCATAGATGTAATGTCACTTGTCCTATGTGACACAGTAAATATGTGTCAAAGCCAGAATTTTTACCCAGGACTTTTTGACTCTGAATCTAATATCCTTTCCACTCCATCATCCTGAGGTGGCTATTACTTCTGTACAAATAGAAGCTGATACTAGATTTCAAACTCTATAAAGGCAGGAATTATGCCCATCTAATTTACCTGTACAGTAAGGTAAGGCTGCCATATGGAGGAAAGTTTGGACTTGTTCTGAGCTTTGCATCGCAAAATCTGGGTCCAAGTCAAGATCTGCTACTTATTAGCTGTCAGTAGACTGGGTTATTGTGTTGTCAGGATCTAGTCTGACTTCTGACCTCCCCATACCTCATCCAGCAACCTCTGTCTTCCTGGCAACTCCTACTTATGCCAACATTCTGTAGTCCTTCATTGGCCATGATACTTAGCTGATTGATGTTTTGAATGGCACTTGGAGGCAAGATAAAGTCATATTTTCACTCTCAACTTACACTTACTCTGAGTATGCTAGTGGTTAGAGTGAAGTAAGATTGGAGTTTGAATATTGCCTTCATACAGTGTGTGACCTTAAAAGAATCATTTAACATTTATTGACCTCAGTTTTTTAATCTGTCAAATTGGACTCAATGACTTTGAAAGTCTCTTCCCATTCTAACTCTATGACCTAGCACTTTGGTGGTGCTTTGACCTTATTGACATGAGATTCCCTTCAAAGGTCTAGACCCCATCCCACTCATTTCTGAATCATATCAGAGACCTATATCTAATGTTTAGCACAGTGCCTGGCAATAGTAGGTGCTTAATAAATATTTATCAATTATTATTGATCTATATCATGATGGAATCTTATCTAGTTCAACTCCTCCATTTTGTAGAAGAGGAAACAGATCCACAGGGGTTAAATAAATTGCCCAAAGTCCTATAAGTCATAAGTGCTGGAGCCAGGGTTCAATATTAAGTCATGTGATGCAAAATTCAACATTCTTTCTGCTACCTTGATACCTGGGTCTTCTTATCCTATGTGATTCTTGTCAATGACCTAACATAGGTGAGCAAGGAGGGTTACCCTAATGTTCTAGATGGCTTTTTAGGGCTCTTAATATTTCATGGGTACCAATGTAGCACTGGGACTTTCCATATGTCATCTTTGACTCTTTCTGCCAAACTGGCCCATACAAGTGCCACCATGATGGGATTCGTCATGATGTTGAGGTGACCTTCAGTTTTTGAAGGCTATGACAGTGGAGAATAAGCTCTATTGGATGATTCCTAGCTGCAAAGACTTGGAGTTGAGTTTTATTGCAAGGCTGTTTCTAAATTAGGAGAACTAGCTGGGCTAAGGATGGAGAGGTTTATCACTAGTAAGCTAGAAAATGAGAGGTGGATTCTTTGGTTCTGACAGCTCTTGAGACAAAGAATAATACAAAATGATCCTCGGTTTTCTATGGCTCCCTTACACTTCTGCAATGATGGTGGCAAAATGGCAGACAGAGAGCAGAGTGTACTAAGAACCATGCAGTTTTTAGACCATCTTTAAACATTAATTTAACTATTAGTACTCTAAATTTGAGATTTCTGTCCCAAATGATATATCACTAAAGGGACTGAATCGCATCAATATTAACACTCCCTATAAATGAATCCAGAACAAAAAAGCTCCAGCTAATTGCAAGATTCTCCCTGGAGAGGCAAATAAGAGTTGCCTATGTTGATTTTGTTGTGTTCCTAAAAGCAGTAAGCAAAATCCATGACCTCAGTACCAGAGCTCTGAGCTCATGGGGATAGAGTTCAATATTAATGCCATCTTAATAACTTAAGAATAAGTCTAGGACTTGTTCTGTCCCCACCTAGAAGTAACCCTAGAAACAACAGACTTTGACTCCCTTAGAAAAAAATCAACCCTCTTGCAAGTATCAAGTCAAAAAAGCATAGAGTTTATTAAAAGGCATGAAAAGAACAGAGGGGGGATGAATATCTTAGCCTGGATAGCAAGGTAATAATTGCATCACAGCTTCTGGTAAGAGACATTTTTCTCCCTACTCCAAGTTTTAGTTGCATGGACCTTGAAAAACTGGTAACACCTTTGAATCAGGAGCCTATCTTGCATGAAGCTCCCAGCACCTGAGGGCTCATCCAATGTCACTTTACCCACCTCTTTCTTTCTAGAATTATGCTCTACTCTCTTTAGCCTGGCTCCTTACTGGGGCTAGTTCATCACCATCACCCCTTCTTCTATACCATTCTAATCATTTTCACTCTTACTGTCCCCAGTTGAGCTTAGTAACCCCTAATATCTCTTTTGAGGCAATTGGGGTTAAGTGACTTGCCCAGGGTCACACAACTACTAAGTGTTAAGTGTCTGAGGCAAGATTTGAACTCAGGTCCTCCTGACTCCAGGGCCAGTACACTTCACCACCTAGCTGCCCCAACCCCTAATATCTTGCTCAGAAACTCCTGCCACTATCCACCACTGCCAACTTACATTTCTCCTTACTACCATCCAGGAGTCCCTTTTTCCTCGTGACTCTGTTTTCTCCAAAAGATCCTGCTCTCAACTTCTTAGCTCCTTGTCCTAGCAGCTAAAGACACAAAGCTCAGTAAAGAAGGGATAGGGGCAGAAAAAATTAGGAGTTACATACATATTTCTTGGTACCTTCTCCTGCATGTAGTAGAATAGAAGAGTGTGTTAATTACTTAATTAATTAAGGCATTGGCACCTGGATGATGGATAAGGCACCTGGATGATGACTTAAGGGAAAACAGTAGTGGGAGCAGATGCTCAAGTCTACTTTACAATTTTGCTAAGATCCAGCCCTGCCCAGTCAGAAAAGAAAGAATGGATCCCAATGTTTGGTACCACATGTTCTGAGCCAGGAATTAGCACCAGGCTCCCCCCTTCCCAGTGCCCCAGAACAAAAGAATCTACTCAACATTACCCCAGCAAGGTAACAGCATAGCATGCCACTCCCTAGAATCTCTCTGTCTGTCCCTCTCCCTCCCTTCTCTCTGTCTGTCTCTCTCAATGTCTCTCTGTCTCTCTGTTTCTCTTTGTCTGTGTCTCTCTGTCTGTCTTTCTGTCTCTGTCTCTGTCTTTCTATCCCTCTGTCTCTCTCAGTCTCTCTGTCTCTGTTTCTGTCTCTGTCTCTGTCTCTCTCTCCCCCTCTTGCACACACACACAGTTACAGAAAACAACTGAATCCCTTCCAGAAGAATGAAGGAAAGAGATTTTGTTGAAGATTCCCATCCAGGAGTAGACAAGAAAATATCTGACCCTCTACAAGGTCTGACCCTACCTGGGTAACATTCAGAGCCGCACACAGGCTAAATTCAAGCCAGAAAGCTTATTGGTCCTTTCTCTGGGAAAAACGAAACCAAGCTCTGCTTTTACTTACTTCTATATTGAGTGCAAATGGGAATGTGTCCAGCATGAACTGAAGCTCTTGGTGACTGATGCTTTTCTTTGTGGTGTGCTATCTCTGGTGGGGACCTTGGATTAGGTTCTGAGCTGGAAGTCTAATTGCATGATGCATTCAACTGGGGTGGGGCAAAAACTAGGAATTAAAAGACAGTGTACTTGTGAATGACGGGACTTTTGAAGATGTAGGGGGAAGGGGGAGAAAGAACTTTGCCCTGATAGAGCCTGTCTGCATTTTGGTTTTCAGGGAGCAGGTCTCTGAATCTCAGGCTCTTTTGTGCCTTGTAGGGGAAATTTTCTCCCGCATACTTACCTAATGTGAAAGGGGGTACAGATAAAAATAGATGAGTGCACCTGAAAAGACTTGGGGATCAAGAAGGAGATGTGGGAGCTTCAGGAACTTGAATTCAGTAATACTGGATAGAGTCTGCTGCCTCAAGAGAGATCAGCAGAAGTGCTCTGAGTTCCTAAATCACCTCAGCTAATGAGATCCTTCCCCACCAGGAGAGTGGTATTTTTATTCTGAGTGAAAATTTTCCTGGGAGATCTCAATAGGCATGATTGGGAGTAGACTGAACTGGGATTTAACCTGAATGTCACATGGGGTTGCTGCATGGCCTGAGGGGCATCACAAGGGTTGGGAGGCATGGCTATGATAGGTGCATTAATGACATCTGCTAGGCAGCTAGGTGATGCAATGGGTAAGAAAGTTGGTCTTGGTGACAGGAAGACCTGAATTCAAATCCAACCTCAGACACTTACTGGCTGTGTTGACTCTGGGCAAGTCACTTAACTTATTTCAGCCTCAATCTCTTCCTCTGTAAAATGGGGGTAATAATAACATCTACCTCACAGGGCTGTTGTGAGGGCTAAAGGAGATAATGTGTATAGTACTTGGCAAACTTTAAAGTGCTATTATTGTTACTAACTTAGATTTAGAGCTAGAAAGAACCTTAGAAGACGTGTGATCCAACTCTCACATTCCAGAGATGAGGAATCCTCTAACTCCAAATTCAACTCTCTTTCCAGCATACCTCAAACCTTTCAACCCATGTGCCTCAGTTTCCACAAAATTAAAATAATATTAACACTATCTCACAGGATTATTATGAAGAAAGCACTTTGCCTTAACATCTATCTAAATGTTAATATTTATTATCAATAGTTTATGGAGAGGGCAGCTAGGTGGCACAGTGGATAAGGCAATGGCCCTGAATTCAGGAGGACCTGAGTTCAAACCTGGTTGCAGACCCTTGATATTTACTATCTGTGTGACCCTGGCCAAGTCACTTAACCCTCATTGCCCTGCAGAAAAAAAATTTTTTTTTAAGAGTTTACAGAGGGGGCAGCTAGGTGGCACAGTGGATAAAGCACTGGCCCTGGATTCAGGAGGACCTGAGTTCAAATCCGACCTCAGACACTTGACACTCACTAGCTGTGTGACCCTGGGATTAACTTAACTTCATGTAACTTAACTTAACCCTCATTACCCTAAAAAAAAAAAAAGAAGAAAAGAAAGAAAAGAAAACAAAAAAAGAAAACAAACAAACAAAAAAGAGTTTACAGAATCAGAAATTCCTGAAGCTGGAAGAGACCTCACTGGCCATTTAGCCCAACCAGTAACTGAACAAGAATTTTCTCTAACAAAATCCCCAACAAGTCGTCATTCAGACTTTGCTCAAACACCTCCAATGAATCCATTATCTCCTGAGGCAGCCCACACAGCTTCTGGAAAGCGCTAATTGCTTAAGAAGCTTTTAGCTTCCTCATAAATTTTAAGGTTTTAGTTAATTAAAAAAAAAAGTTATCAATCTGACAAGAAACTAGACCTCATATTGCCCTCTGGGGTGATTTTATCACAATTTTATAAAAATGAGTCCACCTTTCCTAGAGGTTTCCAGGGAATATGGGCTTCCTCAAGGTTGGCCTAGAATCCCAAAACAGACGTTTAAGTTCCCTTCAAGTAGAGCAACAGTGACATCCAATGGCCACCTAAGTTCAAACTATCTCTTCATAATTTCTTATTTTTTTTCCCTGCTAATTCTGAAATGTAGCTGATACCATATGGTTACTCCAAGAATGTCTAGCTCATGTTTTCCCATGATACTACTGGGTAATGAATGTTATGTGATTGTTAAGGAGCTAGGTAAAGACAGCTTAGAAGGTCAGAAGGAGGGAGATGCTGTGCCGGTTTGAGAGTGGAGCCCAACCCCCTGGTCACAATGACACAGATCCAGTCCCAGGCAGGCCGAGCCAGAGAAAGAGACCCCCAGAGCCTCTGAATCAGCTGTGGTGCCAGTGTTGTCTGGAACTAAGCTCACGGTCAGGTTAGGGGGCTGAGCAATTGGCTGGGGGGAGATTATAGGGGTCTCTGCTGGCACTGAGGCAGAACTTGGGTATTTCACCCCTGCTGGGAACCAGGAAACAGCCTTGAGTTGCAGTGACCCAGGTGAGGGAAGGGGTGCAGGCTGGTCTGAGCTAACAACCACAAAGTTTTGCTGCCTGGTTAATTAGCAAGTTGACCTGAGGTTATCTATGGACCAGAAAACAGGCCAGGTAAGTGAAGAACCTGCCCCTCTTTAAATCGCACCACCTTAGATCCCAAGCTTAGATTGAAGCTTGGGACAGTATATCCCAGAATCAGCGCCCCACTTTAAGAAGGACTTAAAAGTCAAGTAAAAGACTGGCAAGATGAGCAGACAGAGAAAGATGCGGACCATAGAAAGTTTCTTTAGTGACAAGGAAGATCGTGGTGCACCCTCAGAAGAGAATAACAACAGGGCTCCTACATCCAAAGCTTCCAAGAAAAATATGAATTGGTCCCAGGCCATAGAAGTGCTCAAAAAGGACTTTGAAGATAAAGTAAGAGAGGTAGAGGGAAAAGTAAGAGAGGTGGAGGAAAAAATGGAAAGAGAAATGAGAGTGATGAAGGAGGGTTATGAAAAAAGTTAACAGCTTGTTAAGCAGTCAGGTGGCTTTATGGATAGAGCACTGGACCTGGAGTCAAGAACGTGACCCAGGGCAAGTCACTTAAGCTGTTTGCCTCAATTTCCTCATCTATAAAATAAGCATAATAATAGTGCCTACCTCCCAGTGTTGGTATGAAGATAAAAAATAGAGAGTATTTTTAAAATACTTTGCAAATCTCTAAGGGCTTTATAAATATTTCAGTCATTTTTCAGTCATGTCCAACTCTTCATGATCCCATTTGGAGTTTTCTTGGCAAAGATATTGGAGTAGTTTGCCATTTCCTTCTCCAGCTCATTTTACAGATGAGGAAACTGAGGCAAATAAGGTTAAATGACTTGCCCAGGGCATACAGCTATTAAGTATCTGAGACCAGATTTGAACTTGAGAAGAGTCTTCCTGACATCAAACCTGGTGCTCTATCCACAGAGCCACCTAGCTTTCCCTTTATAAATATTAGCTATCATTATTATTATGCTTGAGAGGAAATGTGGCAATTCATGTTAAACCTCCAAACCTCTGAGGGAGTTTCTGAGTTGACAGTAAAGTCACAGAATTACACAGTGTCAGAGCTGGAAGAAACCTTAGAAATCACCTTTCCAATCTCCTCAACTTACTCTCAAAGAAACCAGACACCAGCGAGGCTATGAGTGGCTCAATTACAGTAATGTATTAAGTTATTTTCAGACCTGAGACCAAAACCCAGGTCTTTTGACGTCCATTTTGGGGCTCTTCCTATTGTACCATTTAATGTAGTTATAAGAGGGAAGTTATTTTAAGTTTTAGTTGACTCTCTAAAAGGTTCAGTTGTTTAACATGGCCATAGGAAATGGTTGCCAGGTGACATTTCAAAGTTAATAAGCTTTTAATCTGAAAAGGGGGTCATGTAGTGATGTCAGGGAATTCAATGCTGCCATTGAGAGGAAGAATACCTCTGGGCAGATAGGGTTTTTTTTCTTTTTCTTGTCTTTTATATTGCTGCCAATGATATACCTTTCACCATAACAGAAGATATAGAATTGACCTGAGGGTATTTTCCCCACTTCTTACAAACTGTACTACCCTGTACTTGCACCATTTTAATTGAATTTCATTTCTTTTAGAACTTCAAGATTGAACTCAATGTGTTACCTCCTCTGTGATACCTTCCCTGATTCCTGCTTACTGGAAATGACTTCTCCATCCTCTGAATTCCCGTAGCACCTTGTTTTAGAATCACAGCATTTCAGAGATGGCAGTGATCTTAGGGGTGACTTCATTTAACTGGGACCTGAATAATAATCCCATATATTGCATCTCCAAAAAGTTATTATCCAGCCTCTGCATGAAGACCTATTCAAATATCACCTTCTAAAGCAGTTCATTTGTTGTTGTTGGGGTTTTTTTCAGCAGCAATTCTTAGCAAGTCTACCCTGATCTTGAACTGAAGCCTGGCTCCCTCTTGCTTCTACCTTTGGGTCCTAGTTCTGCTTTCAGGGATCAAGCAGGGAATACAGTTATCACTTCCACATCTTGAGTTTCTCCATCATGATTTCAATATATTGTGAGTCACTATAAGAAGTTAAATGGGGGGCAACTAGGTGGTGCAACGGCCCTGGATTCAGAAGGACCTGAGTTCAAATCCAGCCTCAAGACACTTGACACTTACTAGCTGTGTGACCCTGGCAAGTCACTTAAACCTCATTTCCCTGCAAAAAAAAAAATGGGAATTCTTTAGGAGTTTTGCAGAAGGTGCAGAAAACTTGTGAAGGCCAGCAGATGACAGAGCCTATGACCAAATATTTAACCCAAATTTTACAATGAGGTACTGTAAACACTCCATAAAAGAAAATGAAAAAATTAAGACTTCTTCTCTGGTATGAAGGGAGGGCCAAAAATTTTTACATGGATATTACAGATCACTTGGGCACCGTGCCCTCAATCATGGTGATGTGGAAGGGATAACTGTATTTTCCATATGAGAAAACTAAAAATTTAAAAACAGCTATCATGTCCCTCTGGAGTCTTCCCTTCTCCAGATTGAATTTCTTCTGCTCCTTCAATGAATCCTCTTATGGGTTGTGCCTTCTAATTAGAGGTACATTGCATATAGTCATTGTTTACTAATATTTCATTGAACTGTTGTCAAGGGTCTACTTTTCATTAGCTATTGGTACATTTGAATGAAATAACCAAACTTAGACTTTAAATTACTACAGATGTATAAATTTCTGCCTCTTTGAAGCAAGGCTACAGGATGGACCAAGCCCCTATGTTTGTTATACTGAAAATGCAAGTTTAACCCTCATTGGGAGTCTCCTAAGTAGAAGGAGCATTTATATTGTGTGGTTTCATGAAACACTTTTTCTTTGCTTGTAAAAATGTTAAGAATTTTAGTGGTTACTTGTAATAGCAGAATTTGCATGCTAGAAGTTATTTTTTTTCCTTTGTAATTTTTGCAAGAAGCTAAATGCCCTTTGCCTCTGGCAAAGATAATAGTAGCTTCTTCCAAGATTATTCTCAGGATAATTATTAATAGCTTAACTTGCAGTCAGACCATCCTGTAATAATATCCATCTCCTGAGATGGATGAAGCAACTCAGTGGATGTGCATAATTCTTAGGCAAAGTATGAGAAACTGTCTGTTACATGCCTTCCTCCCCCCACACACACACACACCAGATAATAATCACCTATATTCAAGGTTAGTGAGTCTCAAATATAAACTAAGGCCAATCATGAGTTCATAAAAGACTGTCCAATTAGTCTACCCAATTAGCATTGTCAAATCAAGGCAAAATGAGAAGTGAGACTTTTAATGGCACATGGGATAGAGTTTTTTGTTTGTTTGTTTTTTAATAGCAAGAACAATCCAGGCCTCCAATTTAAAATCTCTAGCAGGTTCACTGGTCACAGAGACGCTAATGCTTGGTGAGTGGCAAAGGCCTTGGAACTCTACAGGCCCAGAGGAGCATGCCCCTAACCTAGGAGCCCCTGAAAGGGCACTGGAAGTATTCAATTTCTTTGTACTCTTCATCCATATGAGATCCATCTGAGAGTGCCATATTTTTTAACAAACCGCACATAAATCAGTTCTTCTCTAGTGGTAAAGTGTGAAGCTCGGCTGGACCTAGGGCAGGTATCTATTGGTAATTCATTTTTGTCCTTTTTGTCCCTTGTCCCATGTTAGACATGGCTGTATATCATTTATCTGTGAGGTTACTGTTAAGGATTATATTATAATTTTATAGAAGTCATTTTGATAAATATGTGTATAATGATCTATAAATTTCCTCAAAAGACTATATACTTTCCAGTTGTCATTAAATATCCTTGCCCTCTCTATGTTAAGCAAAATTACCAGTGGGATTTGTGTCCTATTGATTGTTGCCTGAAAGGTTCTAAGTTACTGGATGAAAGAGGCAAAGGAGGGTCAGTTGTATCCCCCCAAATCCTTTGTCAGGTGAGAACTGCCTTAACAGATTGATGGAAAAACTCAAGCATTATATAATATTAATATTAATACTAATAACTAACATTTATATTGCAACTACTATGTGTTAGGTACTATGCTAAGTGCTTTACAAATATTATCTCATTTTATCCTCACAACAATCCTGGGAGGTAGATCTGTAGAGAGTGATCTCTAAGCAAGAAAAGTGGCATGGTTGTTATGTCTTAGCCACAGACCATATATCTAATGTTAGGCAAATCAATTGATTGCAATATGCCTCCATTTCCCCATACATAAAGCCAAGAATGATTCTACAGTAGGCACTTAATAAATGTTCATCGAATTTAATTACATTAACTACTTTGATGTGATATGATATTGCATGTAGTAATAGATAAGAAACCCTATGAACTTTCCAAATTCAACTTGTACAAATCCAGGATGACTAATAATTCTGTGAGTTTTCCTGTAATTATCATCCTCCTTGATGCTCCCTTAAATTAATGACTTATTAGTTTCAGATAATCTAGAGCTAGTGAGGAAAACCCACAAGCACTAATCTGACAGGATCCATGAATCTTCAGAGTAAAGGCTGTGTACAAATAGCTTACTTACTCTTTGAAAAATTTCTCCTATGCTTTGTGGTTCAGCACTCAGAAAATGAGTTGTTCCATTAAGCAAATTACTAAAAGAAAGAAACCCTGCATTTCTATAGTATGCTTTGGGTTTACTTCATCATTGAATGACAAAAAGACTTCTCCAGTGACTATTTTATCCTCTCCCATCTCTCCTTTCACAATATTGTTTCTATCACTTTTAATAGTCATTGTTTTTACCTAAGGTTCCTAAGCAGGAGGTGAGAAAGTTGTATATAATGTTGTGCAAGGTTAAATCAGTGAGAATTCATGAAGCATAAACTTCTGCTCCAAGGCACTTGCTAATCATAATTTCTTTTTCTCTGTCTGTCTATCTCTATACCTGTGTGTTTCTGTCTCTCTCTGTCTCTCTCTGTCTCTCTCTGTCTCTCTCTGTCTCTCTCTCTCTGTCTCTCTCTGTCTCTCTCTCTCTCTCTCTGTCTCTCTCTGTGTGTGTCTGTCTTATACAGTCTCTCTGTCTCTCCTCCCAACCTGCCCCTCCAACACACACACACACACACACACACACACACACACACACACACACACACACACACACACAGAATTGCACGGGATCCCAAAGTAAGAATATATCAGAAAAGGGACTTGATCCCAGGTCTTGATGATTACAAGCTATTATTTTCATCATTATCATCATCACTGACATTGTTGTTATCATTCTCGTCATTATTATGGTTGCTGTTGTTATTAAACCTGGATCCCCTAACTCCTAGTCTAAGGCTCTCTCTACCAGATCATGCTGGCTGTCCCTTCTGACCTAAGATTTTTCTTTTCTATATGCCTACACCAGGTCCTTGGATGTAATAAGCCCTCAACACATTTTTGCTAGATTGAATTGAATATCTAAAGGAAAACTCATACTTTTACAAGTCGCATTGGTGCCAACAAACCCAGGATATATGGTCCTGGGCTCATCCAAAGAGGCTTTCAATGTCTTCTCCTTTCCCTCCATGATATTTGGAGGCTCTCTCAAAGCCTTTCATTGGCTGAAGGGTTGAAAATAATTACACACTGAATTGGACTGCCTCTTTCAGAAAGCAGACAGGTAGTCCTAAGAGTCCCAAGTGGTTGGTGGAATGCTTTTCTTCCCAGTAATTGGTTACAAATTAAAGATGTATTTAGAATCATGTGCAAATTGGTTGGTATGGTACATTACTGTAATTAATCACAGTTACTAACCTGGCATATGATAAGTACAGAACAGAGGAAATAAGAAAATGATGGGGTTTTACACAGTCTGTGCAATAGATGCCCCTATTTCCAAATTCCTCATGCCGTGTGACTCTAACTCAGGTGGGAGATGAAGGCAAGTAGAGCTAGAAATAGAACAAACACTATTATCTCTGTGACTCCCTTTTTAAATTGTCCCCATTTTCCAAAACTACAAACGTGATTGCCATTTAATATGTTGAGCTGTATAGAATTACCAAGTAGTTATGCATTCTATTGCTGTGCTATAGTCCTATAGCAGTGTTGTCACATCCTTATAGAAAGTAAGCTACTTGAGGGCAGGACTACTGTTATATTTTTGGATTTTTATGCCCAGTGCCAAACTGTCACATGGTAGACATTTAACTATTTGATTTATCTCTGTAAAGAGCAAAGGGGCTCCCAGAAGTTCAGACAAATTTATCAGAGGGGAAAACAAATTTGTGAGATAGTGGGAAATAGTAAGTAGGGCATCTAGGTCTGGAGTTCCTCTTTGTCCTTTTCCTTTGTCCTTGAGAGATACTTCCTAGAGGCAATTTTAGAGTTCAAAGGGGAAAAGAGCAATTGTAATTAGCCTAGCTCCCTGCCCACAATGTATAGATTCCTGGACTTTATTGTCAGGGAGGAGCTGCTGGCTGCAGAAGAGCTAGCTGAGGGCAGGCTATAGGCTAGGAGAGCTGGAGAGATCCAAACCTCAAATGTCTATTGTATGCATCCAGGGGAAAATCTCCTCCATCAGGCTTTACTACAAATTGATGTTTGGTCAACAGCAAATACTAAAAGACTGGGGAGCTTCAGCTGCCTATTTAATAATACCTTCTCAGCCTTCCTCCATTCTCTCAGGTGAGGGCTGCTGTCTCAGGCTATGAAACGAAGCCATCACAGACCCATTAGTTTGGCCTCATTTCTGCCTCATTTCCGAGGTTATTTGACTACCTCCATTAACTCTACACTGACCAAATTACAGCAGTACAGAAGAGGGAGAGCTGTTCCCCTGCCTATAACATGAGACCTTCAATCCCCCAGGAGGTATGGAGTTCTGTGAAGATGCCACTGCATAGAGGAGATGAGAAATAAAAAGCAAACACTGCTTTGGGAAGAGACTATTATGAGACACTGAACATTTTCCATCTCAAACCCACAGAGCTTGTAGCATGCCCATTAAATTCTTCTTTTTCTTTTTTTAAGTAGTTTTCATTCTAATCTTAGTAGCCATGAACGAAGACAAGTGTTCAGATAGTGATCATTACACAGACTCCAAATCATTTGCATACATATTTTTTTTACTATTCACTTTAAAATAGAGCTGAAAATACCTGTTTTGCTTCATGTCCTATTTTGATATGGTTTTTCCCTCCTTGGGGATTTTTTATCATTATTATTGATATTTTCACATTGTTATATTATTCTCTCCTGATAATGGAAACATATAAGTCCCTTAAGGGCAAGTCACATATCTGTTTGATCCTTGCAAACTTCACAATGCCTTGTACATAGTAGATGTTCACTAACTGAACAAATGAATGAATGAATGAATGGTTCTGAACTTCAAGCTCAATTTATGGTTGTTAAGGGTTTTTTAAATGGATTCTCAGAAAAATATATACTTCTGAATCTTTTTAGTTTTGAATGGGGCAGAAAATGGAATGAATTATTTTCCATTTAGAAAGGGAGAAGAGTTTGGAGAAGAAACCAGATTCAGGTCTAGTAGTTTAGTCCCAAGAAGAGTCACCCCAACAACTTTAGCACTTCCTCTTACTATGAATAACCACTGATGATGCCTTGGGAAGTCTCTACTTCATAGACAATGGTCCAAACTACTAGCTACCTTTTCTATTTCTCTGGGCTCTTAGTAAATTCATGGACACTAAGTGTGTGTGTGTGTGTGTGTGTGTGTGTGTGTGTGTGTGTGTGACTGGCTATTTAATTCTCTTTTGTAATCCTTAGCATTACTAAACTTCATTGGTGTGTATGGTTTAATATCAAGAGATGAAAACATCAGGAGTCACTGACATCCATGGTGAATGGCAGACAGTGGAACCAGTCATGAAGGAATGGAACAATGAAGCAAAATCTCAAGAAGATAAAAGAGAGGGGAAGGAAGGGAGTCATGAAATCTTAGCATGGGAACCATGCAAGTGTTCGTCTATTCCAATCCTTCCCAATGCAAGGAAATTTGAGTATTACAGAAAGATAGTCTAACAAGGTACCTTGGGAGTAAAACTCTACTGGGCTTTAATGAACTGTCAGGCCAGCGGTCAGTACACTGGACAGGTAATTACCAAATTAGCAGTTTTCTAAACAGGCACCAAATCTCTCTCCCACTAGATGAGTAGCTGGTACCCAGGGAGGAGTTTTGACCCTACTGTTAGCTTGAGAGCTATCTTGCTGCTTATTTTAAAGACCATGGATTAAAATTCCTGCTAATTTTGCAAAAGAGCAGGTTTAATTGCAGGCAAAAGTTCATAGATGTTGCTGATAAAACTTTCATATTCTAAAACCAAATAATTTTATTGTTCTTTCTCTACCATCCAAACAAATTATAGATATTATCTTATGTATTTTTAATTTTTCATTATCTTTTTATGGATTTTCCTTTCTACTGTGTGTGATTTCTTTGTCTTTCTGTCTCTACCTTTGTCTCTGTGTGTCTGTATCTTTGTCTCTTCTCTTCTCTCTTCTCTCTCTCTCTCTCTCTCTCTCTCTCTCTCTCTCTCTCTCTCTCTCTTTCTCTCTCTCTCTCTCCCCTCTCACTCTCTCTCCCATACACATACACACATATATACTAGTGAAACATACAAATGTACATAGAGTCTACTTTTTCCTTAGAACTTTGTGGCTGTATAGTGCAGCTCTGGAGGGTGAGAGGTCTAGAAACCTGAGTAACTCTCCCCCAGTGTTTGTTTCTATATGTTGAACTAAAATTTGCCCCTCTCTGCAAGCTTGCCCTTGGCTATCTCTACTCCAGCACCTAAGAAAACAAGTGTATTCCCTTTTCTTTATGATAGTCTCCAAATCAAAGATGGAGGTCCATGAGTGTGGAATACTACATATAATGCCAGACTTTTTCATTATGTTCTCCAATTTTTATAAAATTTTGCTTCGCTTTTTAAATTATTTATTGTTAGGTGCTGCTCTCTGGGAAGAGTAATGAGAAAGGCACAATGGGGGAATA
The DNA here is from genome assembly GCF_019393635.1 of Dromiciops gliroides. Classification (NCBI taxonomy): domain Eukaryota; kingdom Metazoa; phylum Chordata; class Mammalia; order Microbiotheria; family Microbiotheriidae; genus Dromiciops; species Dromiciops gliroides. The sequence goes on from NC_057864.1 coordinate 74,974,523, forward strand.
GAAATATTATAAAAACAAGATATCAATAAACTATTTTTAAAATAATGAGGAAATGGTGAAAAATACTTAAAGCTAGTTGTCATGACTCCTAAATCGACTCACCCCCAGGCTAAACATTTCCAGTTCTTTCAAATGCTCTTGCTTTTGCATAGTTTTTAATCTCCTCATCTGGGTCCTTTTGGAGGAAAACATTAATTAAATGCATCTACTTATTAGCACATATTAAGCACGCAAGCTGTATGCTAGACATTTGAAGTTATACAAAGATAAATAAGATATGTTCTTCCCCCTCCAGTAGCTTTAATGCCAATAAAGCTTCAGCACCTGGGGGCGGCAGGGAATCAAAAGTTGGGTTTTTGGATGTCTCTTCTTGTCTTGACCCTTTACAATCCATTCTCCACTTGGCTGCTTAATCATTGCACATTTGGCCATAAGAGGGTGGTTTAACAATACTCAAAGATCTTTGGAGCATAGCGTCACTTAAAGACTATAGACTCAAATGCGTCCACAAATGCCTCAGCCTGGCATTTAAGACCCTCAAAGTTTTGACTCCTGTTTTACTCTTTCAGTCCGGTTTTATAGTGTATCATTTATAGTACACCTCCATTCCAAATGTTTATACAGACTTCTTGTGCCTGACCTGTGGTAGAGCCTTCTGAGCTCCTATTGGTCTGGGCAGCCACAGTTAGACATACCATACATTGACCCCGGCATAGTGAAGTTATTTTGGTTCTCTTTGAATACAAAGGCCAACAACCAACCAGTAGTACACCCCTATACACAACTCTATTTTCCTGCCAAACTAGACTTCTTTATATCTATCTCCCAGCTTTACATTGTACATGTTGTTCTTCAGGCTCAGAAGAGGTTTCTTCCTTGCCTCCACCTCTCAGAATCTTCACGGTCCAGCCCAAGGACCACTTCCTCCATGAAGCCTTCCCAGATCCCCCTCCTCAATTTGTTCACGTCTCTCTTCTCAACTGCATCCTTACTTATTTATCTGTTATATCCTTTTGGAGAAGGTAATTTCCTTGAGGGTAGGCCTGTTTCATTTTTATCCTCATATCCCTAGAGACTGTGACAGTGTTTGAAACCCAAGAGGGAACTGTTAAACTGTTTTGCTGAATTGCCTGGGTTTTCTTAAGGCTCTGATCCTCTTTAATCATGAGTCAGTTTATGGACCATCGGTCTGTCTGGATGGTGCCGTACTCTTTGCCACCATCTAGTCAGCAAGCTTGTGGTGCAGAATTATGTAAGAGATCTACAGAACTATAACAGAATCTCTGGGAAACAGATCTGCAAGGCTCATTTTTAAAAAATACACTGCTAAATTTGGGAGAATGATTCAGAAGACACCCCCACCCAGCCACATGCATGCTGCTGTGCCTAATTTTCTCTATCACATTTAAGTGTTCTTCTTGGTTATTTTTACTAGAACAAGTGGAGGGTTCTGCCTTGATCCCCAGGGTGGCAAAGTGATTTTTTCCCTTTTCTCTAAGTGTAGTGAGGGTTTGCACCAACAAAAATAAAATATAGGGAGACATCAAAGCAAGGTGTGGTTCATTTCTCTTCAAATGAACATGAAATTGGAGAACTGTAAGGCTTATGAATGAAAATGTATTCTTTCCCCAGAGAATCTTAGGAGGGTGACAATTCTGACAGTTACTGAGCATCGGTGAAATAGAGAAGCCTCAACCTGAAAAGAGCATTTTTATACCATACTTAGGTTTTGCCCACGTGTTTGAGAATTACATATTGCATTTATCCCACCTTAGTTATTAACCAACTGTATGGGCAAATCAAAAAAGAAGAAGGAAGAAGGAGAAAGACATCCTGGGTAAATCATTTATTGTTTCCTGGCTTCTGTTTCCTCATTTGTAATGTGAGAGTGTCAGATTTAAACTAGGAGCAAAGGGTATATATGTATGTAGGAACTTCTGGTCATGAACACTAAGCCTTCAAATAATTTGGGAGAAATTAATTTTAGCAAAGAGGAGGAAGATCCTTGTTTTATTATGGGATATCATTAGCATACAGTCACATTCAAATGGTACCAATGTGTTTCATTAACATATTCTCCATCTTGGAATTTTTCTCTTCAGGGAAAGATGTCCTAAAAGTAACTTTTGGGTTACAATTAATGTATAACACCTATCAGCTCTCCATTTGTCTGTGCCTAACAATATCTGTCAAAACTTGAGGATGGCCAAGGGGATAGTGTTGCATGTTATTAAGCCTTTCGAAATATAGATTAGGAGAGAAATGGCATAAAGGAACTCCTCCCTAGTATAAAACACTAGCAGGGGAAAGAACAGCTCCAGGGAATTCACATTAAGGTTGGATGACATTTGGAACATCTGCAAGAAGAAAAATAAAGGAGCATTTAGAGAGCAGGTGGAAGAATGGGCGTCCTCCTGCCCTTTTCCTCTGTGGTGTTAACAGGGCTGGCATTTAATTGGAGTGCAACGAGACACAAAATACAAAGGACACAACAACGATGAAAGGGAAAGAAGCTAAGAGGTGGGGCAGGGAGGTGAGGAAGGCAAAACTAAAGCAGGAGGCCTGAGAAATATGATTTTGAAAAAAAAGGAATGGAGAACAATTAATGGGATAATTATATAAGAGAAAACACACTGTATATCGAGCTACAGGATAATTAAAAGGTTTTCTTTCCATAGAGGTGTAAGGAAAGGAGAAAATTGGGTCTCTAAAAAGATAAGTAGCAAGGTAAAGAATAGTTGCTTCTATTTGAGCATTACTGGAGTGACAAAGTCCTTTACATATGTGGAGAATGTGTCTCTGGAAAGAAGGTATTTCAGTGGTGACTGACCATTCCAGGACATCTCCTGGTTGCTTTGGGTGCCACCAGGGTTGGGACCCTACTGACCTGGGATCATGAAGAAATAAATAGATTTGATTCAGAGATTGAAGGAGAAAGAAGGGAGGAAGATGGTTTTAGAAATAATGGCTGGGGAGTAGAGTGTGCAAAAGAGAGTATTATATGGTAAAGTTACAAAGGTATTTTAAGGCTAAGTTCTAAAATGTTCCAAAGGTGAAACAGAAAGAGTTTATGGTTAATCCTAGAAGCAATAGGGAGCCACTAGAGTTTATTGGGTAAAAGAATAGGCAGGAGAGGATAGAGATTTAAGGCAGGAAAGCTAATTACGAGGCTATGGCAAAAGTCCAAGTGACAGGTAATGAGGTCCTGAACAAAGATGGTGTCTATGTGAGCAATGAGGAAGGGTTTGATGTCAGAGATGGTAGAAACCAACAAAATTTGGCAATTTATGGGTATTTGGAATTAGGAGAAGGAGAAGTTGAGAATAATTCCAAGGTTGTAAATCTGGGAAAGTGCAAGGATGGTGGTGTTCCTTGACGGAAATAGGTAAGTTAAAAAGATGGATGAGTTGGGATGAAGGAGGGAGAAGAGAAGGAACAAAATGAGTTCCCCTTGGACATTTTGAGCTTGAGATGCCCTATGGGATATCTAGTTTGAAATGTCTAATAAATAGTCAGTGATGGGGATGTGGAGACATATAGGGTATATATTGGATAGGGCACTAGATTTGGAGTCAGAGAGACTTGGGCTTGAACCTGGGCTCAAACACTTGCTGGAGAGATCATGTATCAATTACTTAACCTCTCTCAGCTTCATTTCCTCATCTGTAAAATGGAGATAATAATAGCACCTACTTCATAGGGTTGTTGTGAGATCAAATGAGATCATCTATATAGAGTACTTTGAAACCTTAATGTGGTAAAGTAAATACTAGCTATTATTATATGATTATTATTTACATATGCTGATAAATTGAACTTGAAGCCTTCACCAGATGATCTTGAGAGGCAAACTCCTCCCCGTCCACCCTCATTTCATTTTCCCAGAAACTCTGTCTCACATCCTCAGGTCCCAACCTCATCTCCTTTCCTTTCTCTTTGCCCTAAGACGTAAGAATTTCCTCCTTCGGGCTCTGGCCACACACCCCATGATACAATTACCTGGTTGTAAACCTATTCTTCCATCTTTGTCCATCAAAGTCTTGTCTATCCTTTAAGGCTAACCTCAGATATCCACCTCCTCCATGAAAGCTTTTATCTTCACCTTGGATAGAAATGACCAACCCTTTTTTGAGTCATCATTTATTCCTTTGATATCATTTATTAGATTGTTAACATATATAACATTTATATGCACTACATACATATGTATATACATATTATAGGTGTGTATATAATCTCTGAGTAGATTATAAACTCCTAATAAGATGGAGCATATAATACTTTTTGTATGTCCCATACTATCTAAGCACAGTGATTGCACATAGTAGGTACATGATAAACAATTAGTAAATGAGATTCATCAGACATTTTCACTTAAAGTTTACAACTAAGTTTGATTTCTTGGTCTTTAATCAGAAATTGAGCTAGTTTATACAATTAGCAAGATATCTTTCTGCTACTTTTAGATAGTTGGAGGCCTGACTGATCACAGAAACCTGGATCTTTCACAGGATTCATTTAAAACCATTTAAAATGAGGAAAACACTATTTAAAATGTCATTACAAACCATTATCTAAACGTGTAAATTGGCAGCATTATTTTAAAAGCTCACTTATTAGTTACTAATAGAAGTGTAATGTTCGTTTATTAGTAAATTATATTCTCCATCTATTCCACACCCACATAGCTAATCCAAATACTGTAGAACTCAGAATCATAGAAACACTGAGTTTGAAGAACTTCAAAGGCCATCCATCCAATCCAACCAGAGCCTGAACTACACTATCCTCTCTACACTCTCTCATATGAGTGGTCATCTAGCCTTCATTTGAATTTCCTCCAGTGAGAAGGGGAATCCACTACCTCCTTAGGCAACCTCTACCTTGGGAGACAGTTTCAGGAGCTGCTATGACCAAAAATAGGCCTCACCACTTGGTGGCCAATCTTCCCGTAATGAGTCTTTTTTCTATTGAGCTAGATTGGTTCTTAGACAACACACATATGGACCTCCCCCAAGCCTGTACACAAAGCCTTTTTAGATTGAGAGAACATGACAGAACTTCATTTTACCAGTGTAGTGAGAAGATTATATTGATTCTGTTGTCATTTTTTTATGATACTATTTACAGTTAATTGTTTTTTTAACTGGAATTGCCTAGGTCATGGTTCTTTGTCTCTGTCTTAGTGCAGAAATCCAACTGGCCTTTAATGGGTTAAATTCAGAACTACATCTCTGTTCCTAATCACTAGTTTTATTCTTGCTCAAGGAATTCAGCTGTCCTTAGGGAATGCCGATAGACACCATGGAATCTGGTTAGTATCTTTAACACCACCAAGCTATCCTTCAAGATGCCTGGTTTTCTACCCAAAGAAGTCTGGACCACTGTCTTTTAACCCTTTCAGGTGACTCAAATGACAACACTTCTTTGTCACAGGTGGAAAGGAAGGGGTTGTTGCTAGCCCTTCAATTCCCAACTTCAACCAATCATATAATCCCCCCTCACTTCAGCTATATAACTAATCATGTGTCCTCAACTCCGTGTTGTCACCTACCCTATTCTGTTCTTGTTGTAACCTTATAAAAATGAATTGTCTTAAGATTTTGGGCCTAGAAAGTGAGTCAGTCAAAGATCCATTCTGATGGTAGGCTCACACACTACCAATAAATGTTATCTTGCTTGAAGAAACTTGTTTCAGTCTACCTTGTGAATTTTACTCGTGATAGTTGCTTTTGAAAACTTAGGGTGACCTCCATATTGTAATGAGGCATTGGAGGAGGGGCTCTAAGTAGATATTGAAAAAAACTAATCCTCCATAAATAACATAGTAGATAAGTAAATAATTACTACAGCATGGAAAAGTGCACTTTGACAGACTGGTTGTGGCAAAAGAGAACTTATCAAAAGTCAAGAAGGTTCCTTGAGACAGTGAGCCAGTCTGGGCACTTGATTAAACATGGGTGACCTCAACTATAGTTTTTGCATGAAGAAAAGTGAAAGAGAAACCCTTGAAAACACATGAACCCATACAAAATCAAAATCTAAATTGGCTGTATTTAGACTGTTTTTAAAGGTTTATTTTTAATTACAATTCCCTTTTAAGGCTAGCTTCAGTTTCACCTCCAAAACAAAGCCTTTCCTGATCTGCCCGGTTGTCCAAGCTTTCCAACATGCACTGCTCTGTCCTTCACCATAAAATCACTCTATGTAATTTGTATAAATTTTTGCATTTCCTAATCTGTGCACAATTTCTTTCTCGCTAACCACCCATAGAATCTGAGATCTTTGACAGTAAGAAACTGTTTTGCTTCCTTGCACCTAGAAAAGTGCTTCAAACACGGCAGACATTTAATAAATGTGTAGAAGAAATGACTAAGGTGTAAGGATGGATTAGCACATCGCACAAAATGACAACAATGCAATTAATAATAATAATAATTATTATTATTATTATAACCATAACATTTATGTAGTGCTTAAGATTTACAAGCACTTTACAAATCTCATTTGATCATTGAAACAAGCCTAGGAAGTAGATGTGCTATTATAATCCCTACTTTACATACAAGGAAACAGAGGCTAAGAGAACTTACATGACTTGCACAGGGTCTCACATCTAGTGAAGAGAATGGGCAGCCTACTTCCAAAAGAGTCAAGATGGTATGGACCTTGGGAGAGCCAATGGAGCATGTTCATTCTGGAATGGCTCCTGTCTGCTAACCGCATGGTGGATAGAAACGTCCTTTGGCTGAAGTTGAGGAATTAGAGCTTAGGGGAGGGGTACCTTCAAAAGGCTTTCAGTTTCAGACTATCCCCTCTCTGAGTTGGACTTCTTCACTGCTGGTGCCCAATGAGAGGCAAATGTATAAGGGATGAGAGGATTGCCAGAAAAAAGTGTGATATAATATTGCAGTATAAGAAACTAAGAAGAATTCAGAGAAATTTGGGGAAAATTTATAATGCGGAGAGAAGTAAGTGGCAACCAAGAGAATAATGCACAGGAAACTACAATTATAAAAAGGAGGAAAAATTGGAAGTTTAGAAGTCTGAGCAATGCAGTGACAAACTTTGACCTCAGAGGATGACTCATAGTGAAATGTATTCCTCCTCTTTGCAGAATGGTCTCACTGTAGATACGAATCCAGCAGACATTGTCAGACATGGCCAACATATTGTTTTGTTTTACTTAATTATAGTCCTTCATTACAAGGATAATAGGTGTAGAGGTCAGTTCTTCAGAAAGAAAGTAATGCTAAAAAGGCATCAATAAAGCATGTATTTTTGAGGACCGGGTAATTTACCGGCTGTGAATAATTTCCACCTTTTAGGAGCGGCAAAATGGGATTTGAAAATGAAATTTACAAAAAAGGGCTCATATAGGGGCAGCTAGGTGGTGCAGTGGATAAAGTACTGGTCCTGGATCAGGAGACCTGAATTTAAATCTGGCTCAAACACTCAACACTTGACACTAACTGGGTGAACCTGGGCAAGTCACTTAACCCTCATGCCCCACCCCCCCAAAAATGGTTCATATCCTTGGACCAAATTATTCCCCTTTGAGGTCTATACTCTAAGGATTTTAGTGACAGTAAAACAAAGATACTTCTCTATACAGAAATACTCCTAGCAACACTATTTATTATAGAAAAACCTGGAAACTAACTGTGTGTGTAGTCGTTGGAGGATGGCTGAATAAATTAGGGTATATTAATGCAATGAAATATTACTTTAGCATAAAGAGAAAAAAGAGGATGTATTTAGGTAAGTATGAGAAACTCACATGAAGTGAGGAAAAGTGAAGAATACAGAACATACTATGAAGACCATATTAAACAGCAATAAAACATCCTAAATATAGAGGTCAGGAATGGTACTGCTATACTCTGTTATTTTAGCAATTAGTAATTAGTAATATATTTGCTACAAGGATTCTGTTTTCAGAGATGTGCTGGACCCAGCTCCAGTGAGCCAATAGTTAAATTTTCAAAATTTGACCAAAAATACAAATCAAGGCCTAATTTGTTGTTTTGTTGGCTGTCTTGACTTAAGAAATAGATGCAGAAAATTTTAGCAATGCATGTTGAACTTGAAAGAGCATCACACATTTTTGGAAACCCAGTTATTAAATGTTTACTAGAACACCCCTGGTTGTATTGCATGGAATTATGTGGACAGAAGTTAAAGAATATCACAGTCTCCAAAGAACTGAAACTAAGGACCATGCAAAAGGCAATGGAAAAAACCAAAACCATGGCAAGTGTGGATAAGTAACAATGGGGTATAAACATGGAACTGCACAGGAAAGAGAGTAAAGAATGTCACCAAGAAAATGTATGGCTGGAGAAAAGATGATGAAAAAACTGACTGGTCAATAACCCAGCAACTCCACTGGTTTAGATCAACATCAAGAGATTTGAAGAAAGGCATTCAGCATCATGCATGCATAGAATACCCACATGAATGACATCACAGATCCTTTGAAGGATTTGAACCCAGACTTTCTGCCTCCAGAACCAGTGCACTTTGGACAGGAATCATCTATATATTGGCTGGTTTTGTTGAACTTATTTTTTTTCTTCTTTCTTTTCTAGTGGCTCATGGGGTATGTCGGGGAGGAAGGGATAGAGTTAGAAATGAATCATGTCGGGGGGTGGCCAGGTGGCACAGTGGATAGAGTACCAGCCCTGGAGTCAGGAGTACCTGAGTTCAAATCCAGCCTCAGACACTTAACACTTACTAGCTGTGTGACCCTGGGCAAGTTACTTAACCCCAAATGCCTCACCAAAAAAAAAAAAAAAAAGGAAAAGGAAAGAAATGAATCATGTAACCACAAAAATCATCAATAAAAATCTATTTTAATGCACAAATAAATGGAGGAAAAATTTTTAAAAGAAAATTTTAAATGTTCTGATTCTCTATTCCAAAGTTAATGGTGAGAGGTGTGGTAAGGACAGGAACAATGTGTTTTCTTATATGATACTTAGGTTTAACCTTTGGTGCTACTTTAGTTTTGGTTTTTCTATAATAAATATAAAGACAAAAGTGAAGCAGTTCAAGCGATTGTGTGTACATCTACCTCCTCAAGTGACTGTGTAGGTAGATACAAAGAAGTGTTGGTAAATGTTTAACAACTGGCTCTCAAAAAATGCACAACATATTTTTAAAGTTCTATCTGTATTATTATTTTCTCCATCTTTTTATTGTTTAGATAACCAACTAAACAATAGATAATCCTGTATTTCTAACTATTGTCAGTTTCTGAGGTACAAATGCTCACACTGAAAATTTAACAATCGATTCTCCCACACCACAGAACAAATCTTGGTAATATAGAAAATTACATATAATAAATATAAGAAAATGTTGGAAGGCGAGCACTAGAACCTAAGAAAACCAGGAAAGGCTTCTTTTAGAAGGTAATGGTTGACTAGTCTTGAAGGAAACAAGGGATTCTTGAAATTGAAATGAAGAGGAAGTGCATTCCAGGAATAGGAAGCAGCTAGTGCAAAGGTGTGGAGTTGAGACAAGGTGTTTCATGTATAGTCCAGCAAAAAAGCCAGTTTATCCTGGAGAAAGAAAGAAAGAAAGAAAGAAAGAAAGAAAGAAAGAAAGAAAGAAAGAAAGAAAGAAAGAAAGAAAGAAAGAAAGAAAGAAAGAAAGAAAGAAAGAAAGAAAGAAAGAAAGAAAGAAAGAAAGAAAGAAAGAAAGAAAGAAAGAAAGAAAGAAAGAAAGAAAGAAATAACCAGGTATGCTTTGGTTTATGTTCCTGCTACCAAATAACCATTTATATGAAAATCTTCTGCTTCCAGTAGATAGAGTAAATTAAGGGTAGATATTTCCTTTGGGAGGAAAATAAAGTAATTATTAGGGAACTTTGAAAGATAGAGTATTCATGGGGTTTTGATGTTAAAGTTCACAGGCTAGATGGAATATTTGAGGAAGAATATGCTCTGTTTCTGTGATGCAAAATCTAAGTGGGAACAGACCCTGATGTCTGCCATCCGTAGATTATAGAATTGGAATTGAAAGGAACTTTAAATGCTATTTAGTCCAACCCACTCATCTCACAAATAAGAATATTCAGGACTAGAAAGGTTAAGTGTCCTCCTGGTTAACCAGGTGGTACAGGTTGGATCTGAACCCTCTGACTCCCAAACCATTGGTCTTCCCACAGTTACATTGCCCCTTCCCACATCTAAGGCAAGGGTTTACAACACCAGAAGCCTCAGAAATGACTAATATACTTGAGGTGCAGAGATATTTTAATCCATGATGACAGTTTGTTCTGTCTCAACCTGCTACTGCTTCTCAAACCAAAATTGGGTTGCAAGCAAGTTCTTAATGACTTTGCTCAGCAAGGCAGAATTGTATTGCTAAAAGTAGAGAATTGTGTTCCTTCCTCAAAGTAAAATCTTGGGCTTTGTTTTCACACATTTGATAGTATGTAAATTGAGCTTCCAGTACTGCTATTACACAGAAGGCCACTGAAGGACTTACCACATATGATCCAATCAATCAATCAATCAATTAATAAACATCTAATAGGCATCTACTATGTACTAGACACTGTGCTAAATGTAGAGGAAACAGAGACAAATCAGTCCTTGACCTGATGGAGCTTAAATTCCAATGCAGAAGACCACATCTATGTCTATAGGCACATACAAGGTACAAACAAAGGCAAAAAAGTAACCTGGGAGAGGGAGATGACACCAGCAGCTCTAAGAATGAGGAAATGCCTCATACAGATAGTCTGTGAACTGAATCTTGAAGGAGACCAAGGGTTCTAATAGGTGGAGGTGAGGAAAAGGATATTTTAGATAGGGAGGACATATAGATGAGGGATTGTGTGTCATCTATGAGGAATAGCAAGATCAGTGTGGATGGACCATAGAGTACATGGAGGGGAGCAATGTGTAATAAGCCTGGAAATGTAGGATGGCCCCTGATTGTGAAGAGCTTTAAACCTCAAACAAAGTACATTTTATCATAGAGGTAATAGGAAGCCATTGGAGTTTAATGAGTAGATGGAAATGACATGGTCACGGCCAGAACCAAACTTTCAGAAAATCACTTCTGTGGCTGTATGGAAGCTAGATTGGAATGGGGGAGGACTTCAGGGGGGATAACCAATTAGGAAGCTACTCATCCAATTAACATGAGTGCTTGAGCTAAGGGTATGGTTGTGTGAATGATGAGTGACATATACGAAGGATGTTGAGGAGGTGACAAAAAATGAAAAAAATCAACTTGTTTTTCCACTCTTTCCATCCATATACTGAGAGAGAGAGGAAGAAGATTGGGTTCCTACAAGATAATTCTATTGCTATTCTGCACCAGTGGCCTAAGAACTTAAAGGTTCACTCTTTAATTCTCTAAGATAAATGAGTTGGTGGTCCATTGCCCCAAATGTATGAGCAAATATTTTCTTCAAGCATGACCGATAGCTTTCCCATTTTGTAGAAGATTTATGGGGAACTTCATCTGTAGCCATTGTCTTTATATGTTGGCATAAGTTAGAAACAATGCCTTTTGGGCACTTAACCCCATTGACTACACTATCAATTTTCCAAATCCCCAAAGAGCTTTTGGCGGCATAATACAAACTTCTGAGGTTATAATAAAGTGCCTCATGTTTTAAATCATCAAACCACATCCCTCTCCCTTCCTTTTTCCATTACTACTTTCCTTTTGAGCATGGTACCACCAAATAACAAGGGTGTTGAACTGAATCAGTCCTCCAGTTTTGAAGGCTTGTGAATTTACTGTTGCCTGGAAGCATTTCTGTCTTAGAAATGTAGAAGATAAAGATCATTTCAATATTAATTTGTTCCTCAATCTGTTCCATGCTATATGGGTCTCATTTTTGTGTTGTCAGGCTGATACTTCTGCATAAAAGATGCCTGTACTTTGGGTTTCTATGACTGTCCAATTAGCTGTGTTACATTATTTAATAAATATAAAGATATATCTCAAGTCATAATAAGCACTTTAAGAGAGTCTAAGATATGAGTTTCGAGCCCTGCCTTTATTTATACATTGCCTTCTAGTATACACCATTATTGTAACCTTTTTGATGATACTGGACAGTGCCTGAAAATAGTAAGTAAATCCTCATCACTTTGTCCTAGATGTGCAACATGATATAGTAGATAGAAAAATGGCCTTGAAGCCAAGAAGACCTGGATTCAAAATTTGCCTCAGACACATACTAACCATACAATCCTTGGCAAGCCATGTAATTTCTCAGTGCTCTAGACAGTTCTTTAAGTCTATGATTTGTATATATATATATATATGTGTGTGTGTGTGTGTGTGTGTGTGTGTGTGTATATATATGTGTATGTGTGTGTATATATATATATGTGTGTGTGTATATATATATATGTGTGTGTGTATATATATATGTGTGTGTGTGTGTATATATATATATATATATATATTTGTGGGGTGAGGGTTAAATGACTTGCCCAGGGTCACACAGCTAGTGTCAAGTGTCTGAGGTTGGATTTGATCTCAGGTCCTCCTGAATCCAGGGCTGGTGCTTTATCCACTGTGCCTTCTAGCTGCCTCCTAAGTCTATGATTTATAGAGAAGATACCAACCAGCATTGGTAGAGGTGTTACAGGTATAGCCTCTATTCCTATCTCTATCCTTATCCCATCTTTGATTTACCAGGAATGTAACAAATATGCCTGTGTGGGGAGAGAACCCTTATGGAGAAGAGGTGGGCCACTCCCCACAACACAAATTGATACTTATGGGATAGACAAGCCAGCCTAGCTGCATCAACCAGGAACTTTAAGGGAGGGATAGAAGTTGGTATGTTCTAAGTGGGTCAAACAACTTTCACCACCACCTCCCCTCAGATGCTGGTAGAAACATCCTTTTTACCCTGAGCCCAAGAACTCCCAAAATAGCAGCATCCTTCATCCCACAGTCCTTCTTCTAGCCTGGCCCCCAAAGCCAAAGTCCAGGGAAAATAACTCTTGTGAGAGAGACATAATGTGTCAACTTTCTCTGCAGATAGTGCAATCCCTTTCCCCTCTGAGGTCACTCTTGAGGACTATCCAGTAAGGCACAGAGAGGCTTGGTAATCTAAATAGGCACATAGAGAACCCATCATTGATGAAATCATAGGTTCTTGAAGATTGAAGTGTTACAGGTAGACAGAATATTGTTAAAAAGCCTGCATTAATAAGATAGTTTTCATATTTAAATTGCAACTTAGTTTATTATCAGGACAATCTGCAAAGCATCACCATTTTTCATGCATCATAATTTATAGTAATTTTCTTACAGAAACATTGAGTTGTCTACTGATAAGGAACAAAGAATGGCAAAAGGAGGAAACTCTTCTCATTACTTTCTCAATTACAAAGTCCAAAAACCAACCACTCCAATAAACACTTAGTAAATACCTACTACATACCAGACACAATGATAAGCACTAGGAATACAGGTACAAAGAATAAAATCATCTTTACATGCAAAGAGCTTTACATTCTTGTGGGAGAGCCAAAAAGGGAAAAGTGAAATATATGAGTGTATAATAGTTTATTTTAGTCTGTATACTTCACATTCTTCATATGGGCTGGAGGAAGTTATCTGAAAACTGCATTTCCCCTCAAGTTTCTCAATTACTGCTCCATCAAGATCAAAAGCTTTCTTGGCATCTAATGCTACCATTAAAATAACTAAGATAGGGGCAAGTAGGTAGCACGGTGGATAAAGCAGGGCCCTGGATTCAGGAGGAAACGAGTTCAATCCGGCCTCAGATACTTTACACTTACTAGTTGTGTGACCTTGGGCAAGTCACTTATGCTCATTGGCCCACAAAAAAAAAAAAAAGGTAAGAAAAGAACATATTAAGTTTAAAGTCTTACATATATGGCAAGTACCTATGAATAATATAACTATATTTTGAGCAAGTTACTACTTGCCTGGTCTCACCCAGTTTTTTCTCATCTGTAAATCTAGACTAGGTAATAATAGCTAACATTTAGATAATGCTTTAAGGTTGGAAAATAACTTTACTCTGAGATCTTTTCCAGCTCTAAAGTGTTATGAATTTATTTTGGTTGGAATGAATATATTCTCTAGTTAGGCTACATGGTCATTTTCTAATGTGGAAAAAAGCAAAGTAGCATTTATTAAGCACTTATGTCACAGGCACTGTGCTAAGTTCTGGGAATACAAATAAAGCAGAAATAAAGAATATCTCTGACCACAAGGAGCTTATATTCTACTGGAAGATGATGTAAAAGGAAGCTTAAAAGCCTGTGGGGTGGCAAGGGTTGTAGTAGAGAAAGCCTAAGAGTCAAGAGCGCAGTCTGGAGAGGAATGAAGAGATCCTCCTTAAAATGGAGGTAAGCAAGGAACCAGCCAATCAGAAGAAGAGGCTAAAGATGTAGCGGATACTCCTAATGTTACAACTAGTCTAGGAATAGAGTGTGAGCTTCCTGGAGGAAAAGATCACTATGTTAAGGTAGAGAAAATCCAGTAGGGAGTCGGGGTGTAGCCTTGGGAGGAATAAATGTTTTCAGATTTTCATTAAGGAGTTCTTGTTTTCTGTCCAAGATATAGTCATAGTATGAGCAATAGGCATTCTTCAGCCACTTTTTTAATTCAAATAAGGTATTCAAGAAGTGAAGGTGATAGAAAATGAATTCCTTGGAATAAGGAAATCCAATATAAAAAAATGGAAATGAGAGATGAAGAATGTGAGCATGTGAAAAATAGTGATGAAGACAGTCTGGCTGGACTACAGAGTATGAGAAAAGGATTGGGAAGGATAGAAATAGAGGTTGCGATTGGATTGTGAGAATTTTAAATGTCAAAAAAGGAGTTTATAGCTTATCCTAAAGAAAACAGAAAGCCAGTTGAGTTTATTGAGTAGGGGAGTAATATGGTCAGGTCTGATCAAAGAAACTTAATTATCAGCCAGGTGGAAGACAGATTGGAGAGGGAAGACACTTGAGGTAGGGTGACCAGTTAGGAGGTTCTTGTAACTGTCCAGGTAGGAGAGGATGTGAAACCGGTGGCACTCCACCCCACCTCATATAAGTGGACAGAAGGACAAATGTGACAGATGCTGGGAAGGTAAAATTGACATGGCGTGACTTGGCATCAGAGAGTCAAAGATGATTCAGATGTTGTGAATCTGGGTGACTGGAAAGAGCGGAGTACCCTTGACAGAAACGGAGAGGAATAGGCCTTTCCTGAGATTTGATTTAAGCTTAACTGATCTTCAATATCCCAGAGAAGTATCTAGCCAATTGATATTGCTCCCCATTTGTAAACACTCTGCCACAAATAATGCTGTGCCTTCCTTATTGCAAAATCTAATTTTGTTAGATTTGAAAGACTTAAATGTTCAAAGTTTCTTCATTTCCTATATTTCTTTGAGGTTGAAGTTGGCTTGTGATGTTGTTCTAGTACTGGCACCTTTTCCAGAAATATATTTGACAATGTGTTGCTAAATTGAATCACACCTTTTCCAGAATTACACTTTTCCCCCCTTTGCTTTCTAAGATGGGAAGCTATACTGATGCCTTTTCCTCTAACCACTGCATCAAATGCCTCCCAAACTAAATGCTTGACCATGATCAAATCATTTAATTTCTCTAGGCCTCAGCATCCTCATCCATTAGTAGAAGCCAAAGAAAGACCAGGCTATCATTTATTGCTGGGATAAAGTGGAACAACGGTATCCAGCCTTTTTTGTTCTTTAACCACCTTAGCTTTTATCTTTTGCATAGGAGAAGCAGGGTAGGGGAAATTAAAAGCGGTTACTCATCAATTTTATTCAGGCCTTCTCTGTTTGAGGAAAAAGTGCTGAGGATATCTTCTAGAGTCAATGGGTATTATAAGAACTAAAACAGGTTTCCTGATAATAGGTCAAATCAGAGCTGAATTGAGGAATTCAGAGGGGAAAGTAGAAGAAAGAAAAGGTCAAAAAAGAGTTCATAGAGCAGACAAGATCTAAGCATGGGCATCTGTTATTTTATGTAATCGGATTGGCTAAGGGGAAGAGTTTCATTAATTATGGCTAGAAAGCTGACTGAAGAGAGAGAGCAATAACCTTCCCCTAATGGAGAGAGGCTTACTAATGACAGCACCCTATAGGGAAGGGAGGATGAAGATGGAACCTCAGCTGAAGGCCCATAGAAAAGCTAAAAGAACTGGATGGAATAGCTGTGACCCTCCTCCAAAGTGGAGGGAATTACTAAGCACAGCATTCCTAGGTGATTTTGGAAAAGTCTTCTGTAGCCCTGAAGAAGAGACATTCGACCCAGTGGGGAACAGTCTCGGCAAATTGCAACATGATGTCATCTCCAGAAGAAATCAGGAGTTCTGTAGCATTGCAGATGTGAGTTGCTCTTCCCTGAGTTTGTCTATTCCATATGTGTCCTCTGTGTATTCCCTTCCATGCATGTTCCCTGGCTATGTCTACTTTCTTCTGATAATGGCATGTGTGTTTGTGAGAGGAGATTTTCCAAGTTATATGGGGAGAATGTTCTATTACTACTTTTCCTACTATATATGTCATGAAATGTCTTTGTTTCAAATAAATTATGTTCTCTGGCTCACTAATAAAAATAAACATTTTGGTGGGAGTCTTACAAGCTATGGTGTGGGTCTTTTTTTTTTTTTTTCAAACAAACAAAGACCTACAGAATACCATGAATGTGAGATAGCTATCCTGGGAAAGCCCACATGTCAAAGGGGAGTACCCTGGATACATACATGATTTCATCAGTACAGGAGACTTCCAGAATGGAAATAACCTCTGCTAATGCAGAGCAACAACTCATTTGTAACTTACACTTTTAGACACTTGCCTAGGGAACTGAGGTGACTGATTTGTCCATGGTCACACACCTAGTCTGTGTCAGAGGCAAGATAGAATCCAACCTCTTGACCTATAAGGCCAGTCTTCCCTTCTTTCACTACCCTGCCTCTCTACCAGAGGATACCAGAAAACAACTTTTTTTTTTTTTTTTTTTAGTGACGGCAATTGGGGTTAAGTGACTTGCCAGGGTCACACAGCTAGTAAGTGTTAAGTGTCTGAGGCCGGATTTGAACTCAGGTACTCCTGACTCCAGGGCCGGTGCTCTATCCACTGCGCCACTAGCTGCCCCTGCGCCACCTAGCTGCCCCAACAACTATTTTTAAGTCCTTGCAAACTTGTCAAAAAGTCATAATTCTGGGCATTATATTTTCCAAATCAGAGATTAAAGCCAAATGAGAACGGAGAATGCACATCTCAACAAAGTCAAACACACCTTCTTCCTCCCCTCCCCACCCCCATTATAAAATCTTTATTTTATGCCCTCTCTCCTCTCAGTTTCCTTCAACAGTGAGCAACCTGTGAATCAATGATCAAATTTGAGTACAGTGTTTAATGTTGTGTTTGGGTATTTGAAGTTTATTTCCATTCCGTGTTTACCTAACTAGTCATTATGAACTGTCAAAATACTACATTTTTTCTTGTCTTTCGTATCTCTAAACAATTTGAAATAAAATTATTTCAAAATTTTCAAAACTGTCTACTTATTTCTCCTTACAGGCAAAATATTTAATCGTATTGTAATCATTAGAAATATTGTTTAATGTTTATTCTTAGAGTGTTTTAATAGAGATAGACAGAACAGATGGACAGACAGACAGAAGATGGACGAATGGATGGATGGATGGATGGATGGATGGATGGAGGATGGATGGATGGATGGATGGATGGACGGATGTATGGATGGATGTAAAAAGTCAACTACTCAAATGAATACAAAGTCTGGATTACAAGAACATACCCAATAAGCCATATTTCACCTGGTAGAAACATATCCTAACTTCAGGCAATGTATCAAAGTATCTAAAGGAAAAAAAATGCTTCATTATTATTGCCTTGCCAACTCAAATCTGCAAAGTAACAAAATATTGCCCCCAAAGGTGACTGCAAGACAAAAATGTCTGGTTAGTAAACAACACTGACTCCAAAAGTGACATGTGAAGACCATACACCTAATGGCTTTATGATTTATGAAGTTACCAATTCAATTAAATAAACATTCCTTAAATGTTGATTATCAGTTGCTAAAGGCCTTGGAGACTTTGGAATAAATGAGTTAAGAAAGATATATGAAGTAAATATCAGATTGATGGAAATATTCAAAAAGGAACATAAAATAGTAATCCTGATTCTGAGCTCCAAGAAGTAGATTTCTAAGATGGCCTCAGTGGTAGAGGAAAGCTGCTTCCATGGAAGACTTTATCTATCTATGTATCTATCAATGTATCTATTCATCTATATATCTATCTATGTATCTATTTATCTACCTATCTCTATTCATCTATCTATCTATCCAGCTATACAGCTATCATGGCTGCTTAGGCCAGGAATGAAGGACAACAAGGCCCATTTTCCAAGGAAGAGAACAAGCATGTATTAAGCACCAACTATATGCTGGGAACTCTGGTAAGAGCTTTATAAATATTATTTTATTTAGCTTTTAAATTTAACCTTCAAGTAGTTGATGTTCTTTCCTTATCTCATTGTCCCTTTTAAGAGTAAATGTCTTACTTGCAGTTCTGTTGAGACTTAAGCAAGCATTGTGAACAAGTAAAGCTGCCAGGGGAAGAGGAATCATGTCTGCAAAAGTGGGGAGAAAAACAGCTTCAAACAGAAAAGATTTCTTTAAGTCTCTCTCCAATTTTCAAGTTTTCTCTTGAAATACTTGAAGGGGAGAAAAAAGCTTGAAGAAAGCTTCATTGCTCTTGACTTCTTAGTATTTCTTTGTTCTCAAGACAAATGCAAGTTGATACCTGACTGTAGGGAGAGGCTAATTTAGCTAATTTGTAAATTACAACTGCTGTGCCCAGGGAATTTCTAGAAAATTTAATTCTGAATAATTATTACTTACTATCAACTAGGAGTGTACCATATGATGAACCCAGAGTCAAGCACATAACCATATTCCAGAGGTTTACAATAGAGTTGAAGTTCTTGATCCAATCTCTTCTCCTCTATCAATCTTACTCGTTCTTTCTCCTTTCCCTATCCATTCTTTATTTTCTCTCTCTCTCTCTCTCTCTCTCTCTCTCTCTCTCTCTCTCTCTCTCTCTCTCTCTCTCTCTCTCTCTCTCTCTCTCCTTTCTCCTCTACATACAAATATCCTCAAGCATCCACTATGACCAAATAAAAAAAAAATCCATGGTCTTTGTAACCCTCCTCAAAATTCTATTCTACCTTACCTCTCCCATTCTGTTAACTTCTGAAAAGAGTATTTACTCACTGAACACTCACTTCTCAACTCTGTAGAATCTAAATTTTGTCTCTATCACTCCACTGAAACTGTTATCTCCTGTTTCTGGTGATAAGAGCTATATTGCGATTTCTAATAGCCCTAATTCTCCATGACCTCAGCAGAATTTAACATTGTTGACTATCCTTCTCCTTGTAGATATTCTTCTCTTTGTTTTGTGACATTGTTCTCCTCTTCTGATTTTCTTCCTAGTTCCTTCTTATTTCTTCCTCCTCTTCCTCTTCCTTTTTTCTTTCTCTTCTTCTCTTCTCCCATCTCCTCTTCCTCCTCATCCTCCTCCTCCCCTTCCCCAAAGCTACTGCCCCTAAGTCACTTTTTAATTTAACTCTAATTTCTCTCCCTCACTGATCTTATCCACCCCCACGACTTCAGTCATCACCTTTAAGCAGAAGACTAACAGATCTGTAAACTCCATCCTCCTCCTGTAAGGATTCCAGTTCTAAATCTCCACCTGGATCGTAGTTAAACTGGATGTGTTAAACCAAACTAGGTTCTAAACTGAACTCTCATCTTCCATCTAAAACCTGGCCTTCTTCCCATCTTCCCCTATTTCAGTTGAGAGCAACATCTCTTGGCTCTGGGCATTTTCTCTGGCTGTCCCTCATGCCTGGACAGCTCTCCCTCCTCAACTCCACCTACAGACTTCCTTGGCTTCTAGGATAAAATATAATCTCTTCTGTTTGACATTTGAAACTCTTCATCCAACCCCATTCTATCTTTCCATCCTTATTATACATCATTCCCTTACACACACACACACACACACACACACACACTACAATGCAACTATATTGCCTTCTTTTTATTTCTTATTCATTATACTTCATCTCCCATTCCCCAGGCATAAAATACGCACTCTCCTCACTTCCTTCTCTTGGAATCCCTGGTATCCTTCAAGGCTCAGCCCCAGAACTGCCTTCTGCAAGAAGCCTTTTCTGGTGTCTCTAGTAGCCTGTGGTGCCTTTTCCTCCAAGATTCTCTTCTATCTCATTTATATGTGTTTCGTATATACCCATATATATGAATGACATCTCTCCATTAGAGTGTGAAGAGTTAAAAGCAAGGACTGTCTTGCCCTTTTTCTCTCTGTCTCATTGCCTAGTAGATACCCAACCTGTACAGCCACTAGAGCACTGGCCTTAGAATCAGGAAGACTCATCTTCCTGAGTTAAAATCTGGGCCTCAGACACTTACTAGCTCGATGCTGCCCCTCAGCAGTCACTTAACCTGTTTGCCTCAGTTTCCTCATATGTAAAATGAGCTCGGGAAAAGAAATGAAAAACCACTCCCTGTATCTTTGCCAAAAGGGAAAAAACCCAAATGGGGTCATGAAGAGGCATTTATGACTGGACAACAGAACAAAGCGTTTGATTATATATTAAGAAAAAAAGAATATTGATCATGAACATGGAAAAGGGTGAATAAGAGTAACAAAGGTAACCTCACCAGTGACAAGGTATGATCAACTCTCACTGCCCCCTCTTTATCGGATAATCACAAGAGTTCTAGGTCTGAATCTTATAGATTTGATTGCAAGTTAGCTTTGTATCTACTGAGGTTTTGTTGGTTGTTGTTGTTGTTGTGTCATGAAAGTTGTGTGTGAAAGACTTTAAGTGACCCCACGGACTATAGCACACCAATACCATCAATAGGGTTTTCTTGGCAAATGATACTGGAGTGGTTTGCCATTTCCTTCTCCAGTAGAAAGAACAGAAGTTAAGTGATTTGCCCAGGGTCACACAGGTAGAGAGTGTCTGAGGCTGGATTTGAACCCAGTCTTCCTGAGCCCAGCGCTCTAGCCACTGAGCCATTTAACTTCTTCATCGGTATTCCAGGAGGACCTTATTGATCACCCATGTCGAAGTAGAATCACCCATGTTGTTTCAGTAGAAAGAAGATTATTTGGAAATGTTGTACTCAAACATGTGGAAGTTATACAAAGGTGCCACCTAGTGGTAGCATTTATGACTCCTCTCCCCATTCCACAGCCAGTCAATACATAAATTTTGTTGATTCCAAATACCAAATTGTCCTTATTTCACTTTTCATTCCCACTGTCACCAACCAAGTTCAAGTCCTTGTTGCTTCCCACCTGGTGTGGTGCAAATGGCTCTAAAATGGTATTTATTGTTGAGCTGTTTCTGTTGTATCTGACTGTCTGTGACTCCATTTGGAGTTTTCTTGACAAAGATACTGGAATGATTTGCCATTTCCTTCTCCAGTCCATTTTACAGAAAAGAAACTGAAGCAAACAGGGTTAAGTGACCTACCCAGGGTGACCATCCTTCAATCACTCTCCTTTCCTAATTCATTTTATATGTAGGCAGATTAGTCCTCTAGTCATCTCAAATTCATTGTGTCCAAAAGAGAAATCATTCATTATGTTTTCCCTCCGAACTAATGTCTCTTCTGAGCTTCCCAACTTTTGTCTGGGACACCACCATTCTTCCAATCAACCAGGTTCATAAACTTGGAGTCATCTTCAATTCCTTACTCTATCTCATCCTACATATCCAATTGGTTTCCAAGTGTTATGGATCCAGAGCACCCCAGAAGTTGTCTGGGGTATATCAGAGAACCTTCTACTTGAGAAACTAAACCAAAGGACAAACACACCTAAAGAGATAAGTGGAACCATGATCATGACTGAGCTAGCTCTGGGACCCACCACCCTTCATTCCAATCTCCCTCACCCCTGGAGAGATAAGATTAGGTGCGGCTGCTGCCTTTAGCGGTGGGGAGGAGAGAGAGAGATGGCTTCAGAGATCCGCAGCCACCCCTCACCACAATTCCCCCAGCCATCACCAGTGAGGGATTGTCCTCCCTCAATAGGGGAACTTTTCACAGTCAGACGACGTCACCTCATCGACACCACCCATGCGGACCTCTATAAAAGTATCTGCCTGTCTCCTGCCTCAGTCAATAAATAGTCATCGATAACATTTATTAATTTCCTCCTATGTACCTGGAACTGGGTTACAAAAGAAAGGCAAACACCTGCTGTCAAGAGCTCACTACTGTCATGGGGTACAGAGCACCCCAGAAGTTCTCTGGGGCACATCAAGGAAGCTTCTCCTTGAGAAACTAAACCAGAGGACAGATAACGCCTAGAGAGATAAACTGAACCAAATCGGACTGAGCTAGTTTGGGATTCCTACCCTTCATTCTGGTCTCCCTTACCCTGGGGAGATAAATTTGGGTGTGGCTGCAGCCTTTGTGTTCTGAAGAGGGATCCATAGCCACCCCTCACCCAATTCCTCTAGTCACTACCAGTGGGGGATGGTCCTCTCTCACTAAAGGAACTTTTCACAGGCAGATGGTCCACCCCCATCAGTCCTCTATAAAAGTACCTTCCAGTCTCCTGTTGGAGGAGATTTGGTACCTCTGAGCCATGTGCTTTATGCCAAATCTCCCCATGAAAAGTCCAAGGATTTCTTTCATGGTTTCCCTCCTGAGTTCAAATCTAGCCTCAGATGCTTACTAGCTGTGGGACCATGGGCAAGTAAGTCATTTAATCTCTGTTTGCTCAACTGAAAAAAATGGGGTTAATAATTGTGCCTACTTTTCAGGGTTGTTGTGAATATCAAATGAGCTACTATTTGTAAAGCACTTAGCATGTGCACTGGCCTGGGGCTCCTAAAACTGCATGGTACTCCACCCACTGGTTGTAGCCGTTGCCGGGGCTCTAGCACCTCACGTCATCACCACTCACCAACGCCTACATGGGCCTAGCAAAATTATAATGATTGGAAGCCTAGTGAGGGCAGTCATGTGACTGTCAGAGCGGCCATCCCATTGGCTGGGGCTGTGTGGGGGTGTTTCTAGGTTTGGGGGAGGAGAATTGGGCATTCTAGAAGGAAGCTGGAAAGGGACAGGCGTTCTGCTCCGTATTTTCAGCTGATTCCTGGGCGGTGGTATTTTTTCAGGTATTATAATTAACCTTTCCCCATTTTATATCCTTTCCCTTGATCCTACTGATCCTGTTTGTGTTTTGTTTGTTTGTTTTTTTAAGTTCGTTCTTGTGAAAATAAATCTTGTTCTGTTTTGAGGGAGGCTGCCGGTCTCCTTCCTTGCCCCAATATTGCAGCGAGCCTCTTAGCTAGCACTCCCCAACTGAAAATTGGTCCCCACCATAGGTATTATATAAATGTTTATTCCCTCCCTCCCTTCCCTACTGAACTAACTGCCTTTTGGACATCTCGAAATAAATATCCCATATGTATATCAAACGCAACATGTCCAAAACAGAATTCATATAGAATATAATTCATTTTCTTCCCCTCAACCCAATGCTCTCCTCTTTACAACTTCCCTCTTACTATCAAAGGTACCATGTACCTCCCAGGGTCCTCTCTCTCTCTCTCTCTCTCTCTCTCTCTCTCTCTCTCTCTCTCTCCCCCCCCTCCCTTTGTCCCAACCCCCCCTTTTCTGTCTCTGTCTTTCTGTCTCTCTTTCTGCATGTCTGTCTCACTGTGTGTCTCTGTTTGATTTAACCACACATCTAATCTGTGGCCAAATGTTATCATTATTACCTTCACAACATCTGCTCCTACATGCCCCCCCTTCTCTCCAGTCACACATTAAACTACTTGATACAGGTCCTTCTCTACCCAGAGTCTCTCTCCTGACTACTGAAATACCTTTTTACTTGTTTTCCTGCCTCAAACTCTCCCTACTCTAATTAAGCTCCCCACTTAGCTGCCAAGGTGGTTGTCCTAAAATGCAAATCTGACTAGATCTACTCCCCAATCCATAAGAATTCAATGGCTCTCTATTAACTCCACAATGAAATATAAATTTTCTATTTGATCTTTAAGGCCCTCAACAAACTGGTTCCTTCTGCGTTTCCAGTCTTCTCTCCACATTCTCTCCACTGCCTTTTCACCCAGTGTCCCCCCTACCTAGAATGATCTTCTCTGCACCCCTTTCTCCTAGACTTTCCTGGCTTCCTGCAGGACTTAGCTCAAATCACACCTTGTGTAAGAGACCTTCAAGGTCTGCACACCTACTTCTCCATCCCTCTCTAGTGCTTTACCTCTGAGATTTCCTCCCATTTACAGAGTATTATGTCTCCAACATTTACATAGTTGTTTGTTGTCAAACACACAAACTCTTCCCCTTGAAGAACAGGGACTAGTTTTGCCCTTTTGTTTTCCTAATATTCCTAGTATTTAGCACTGTGCATCTTGCACATTCTAAATATTTAATTCCTCTGCAGGCTTCACTCCTGATTCTTCACACTTTCTCTACCAAGTCTTCACCCTCAAGCTCACAGCAACCCTGGATTTCACACATTGTAAGTTCCCGGCATCCCTGCAGTCTTTCCCTCTCATTAACTAGTTTGCCAGAGCCACACTTGACTTCCTTCTTCTCCAGATCGTGCTCTTGACTCAGACTTTCTCAACCATGCCCAGAACCAACACTTCTCCCTCCACCGCCGCTTTTCAACTTTCTTTTTAGGCTCTGTCTTTCCTCATTAGAATGTAAGCTTCTTGACGGTAGAGATTTTCTTTCTGCTTGTATAGGCATTCCGGGCACTTAACACAATTCCTGGCACGAAGTAAGTGCTTGGTAGATGCCTGCCCTTCCTCCTAACTTTCCTATTGCAAGGTTGAAAGGGAAGGGCAGCTAATATGGGGGCTGGATACTAGAGCTGAGAATTCAGAAGCCAGGAGGCAGAGATGAAGTGGGAGACCAGGCATGGGGGGGGGGGGGGGGCAGCCAGTGAAAATGCCCAGAGGCATAAGGCCAGAGATGGAAATGTCCGACCCATCTAATTTTACAGAACCCGAGAAACATCAGATCCATTGGGAAAATTGAGACGGAGATCTAACTCCTGCCTTCCCACCTTGTGAGTGGAGCCACCGGAGAGGCAAAGTCTTTATTTTTAGTAAAACTAAATTATTGTGGGGACTAGGCTGCCAGCGAGAAGAGCCTTTATTACTGAATAGGGAGAGGCGCTCAGCAAGAGGCACGCCCATAGGCGTGGCTTTAGTGGTTGAAGTGGGCCACCCACTTCTTGCCTAATTACTGAGTGTAGGCCACCCATAAGAGGAGGAGCCTTTATTGCTAAATTTAGAGGGTGGAGCCTCTCATTCCGTAGTAGGAGGGCCAGGGGGCGGAATATTTAATACAGAATAGCATTAAATTACTGGAGGGCCTGGCTACCACCCGTAAGAGGCGGAGCCTCTATTGGCCCAGAGGCGTGACTTTTATTGTTCTATTACGAGGGGTAGGGTCACCTTCGAGAGGTTTTGCTGAATGTCTGTAGGGCGGAGCCACGCCAAAGAGGCGGAGTATTTCAGGGGCGGGGTCAGAGGCGTGGCTTTGACCGAGGGGCGGAGCAAAGGTTAATTAAATACCCTCAGTCGACCGGAAGCGGGGTGAGAGTAGAGGGAAGGGCTGCCACTCGGTGGTGGGCGGGGCGGGGGCGGGATCCTGCATTGAGTTGGCTAACGAAGTTGTCTGTCAGAGCCGGAGGTGGGGCTTGGTTTGTTTCCTTCCTTCATGGTCGGGGGTGGAAGATGGCGGCCGCTGGGCTGGCGAAGCCGGCCCGTGAGGTAGCGTAGCCTAGCCGCTTCCGCCCTCTCCCGGGGGAGAGGTATGCGGCCTGGCGGGACGGATAAGCTAGGAGGAGGCGTGATGAAGAACGAGGCGGGAAGCGGCCGAGCAGGTACGCCTCCCTCCCAGGTCCGACCGCCTCCGTTACTGTAGGCCGGGGGCTGGGTCGCGGCCCTCTCCGAGGCCTGCCCCCCTCTCCCGGGGGGGTGGAACGGGGCTGGACCGAAGAGGCAGGTCAGCTGGGAGCGAAAGCGTGGAAATCCATCGCGCTCCCAGCGCCCCCTGTAGAGAGCGGGAAGTCAGCCTGGAGGGCTTGGGTACAAATCCTCCTCCCCTCTCCTCCCACAGTTACCTAAGACCCCTTTGTATGCAGGGAAGGGGTCGGCATAATACTATGTGCCGGGCAATATGTTAATGAGTAAGCGCTTTTACAGGCATCTCATTTGGGCATCTCAAGCACCCTGCAAGGGTGGTGTTGGTACTTATCCCCATTTTACAGTTGAGGAAACTGAGGCAAATGGGTTGTGTCCTGTCCCAGGGCCACACAGGATAGTCTGAGACCAGATTTGAAACTCAGACCTTCCCGATTCCAGGCCCCAGCTCTCTCTCCATCGCGCCAGGAGCTTCCTACAAAATTTACTCAAAGCCCAATCCCTGTCTGCATCTTGGAGCTTTGGCAGACTGCCAGGGGGTTTTGGGGTGGAGTGGCTGGGGTGCCCCCCCTCCCCAGGTTGTGATGGCGTCAGAAAACTCTGTCAAGACACAGGTGGGGAGTTCTGGGCAGTGGGTGCTGATAGCCTTCTTCCTGTCTGTCACATTCAGGAACAGTGGGAGAAGGGAAGAATCCGAGGGTGTGACTGTCTAGTCTAAGACCATGAACGTTTGGAAATCATGACTGGGGTGCTGCGAGGGGCCAATACCCCCAAACTGGGACTAAACAATTAGATAAAATTTTAAGCGCTCACCACATCATCTTTTATGAGACAGTGTCTTACCTGGAATGTGGTGAGCGCTTAAATATTTTATCTAATTGTTTAAAATGTTGCAGAGAGATCAAGAAGGATAAAAATTGCAAAGGATAAGGAAATTATATTTGACAACTAATATCTGATGAGGAAATTGAGCCCTAGAGAGATAAGTCACTTCACCTACATCCCATGACTGTGAAGTGTCAGAGGCAGGATTTGAATCTGGCTCTGCCAAGCTCCAAGGCCCATTCTCCATCCATTTCACCAAGCTCCTTCAACAAGCATTTATCTAGTGATACAAAAACGGGGAGTTTTATATTATCTTAAGCTTGTTAAAGACTTCATTCACATGCAAGACCCAGAAAATAATGCAGCTTTCATTTATTGAAAACCACAGCAGAGGTGATAGAACATGTCAGTATAGCCAGCTGAGAGGTATTAGAACTGATTTTGACTCTGGACATTAGTGAAGGAATTTCCTCTCCTCAAAAGAGTAGAAGGTCTAAATTCTTTTGAATTACTTCATTACTTTGTAGATTTGCTCTGTTCTGTTAAGCTAGGAGTAGCCAAGTTTTCCAGGAATGCTCCAGTTGATGAAATCTTTTACATTTTCAGTAGCTAGTCAATCTAAACTAACTTGATACCTGGCAGCAATAGTGAAGTTTCACTAAGAGAGTAGCTGGCTAGGTAAAGATAAAGTTGTGCTTGGAATCATGGGATAGTGGACGACCCCCTGATTTGGATGTAAAGGACCTGAATAAACCATTTTGCCTCTGCTGCTTATTTGCTGTGTAACCTTGAGAAAGATTCTTCTCTGGCCTTCAGTTTCCTCATCTGGTTCCTCACTCTAAAAGTCTTATGATCATAAAGTGGTTTCAACTTCTTGCACAGGAAAAGATTACTCCTCTTCTCCCTTTTCCCCCCTTGAAGTGGTATAGGTTATACGTGCATGTCAATGAATGGTTTTCATTTTGTCCCCACACTTTCATTGACATGGTCAATATGTAATCATCTTATGAAATTGGCAGCTGGTGCCTGATTATTCTATTATGACAGTTAAGACAAATGTTTTATACTGATCTCTGTGCTCTCTAATCTCCACTCTTTGTCAGTGTATGGTGATTTTGAATACAATGTAAGTTTCAAAACCCATGTTCCCAGTATTACCTCCTGGCCGGACACTGACCACACCTGCCACCCCCTGCAGGAGAGAAAACCCAGAATCCTCATCCCTCTTGAACTCGTGGGCCCCCTTCCTGCCTCTCTCTTGTGTCCAGTAGTAGTGGGCAGACCCCCAACTTTGCTAAGCTTGAGCCACTTGGATAAGTAAGGCCTCATCAGCAACAATCCTGCCAGTAAGATGGGCCCTTCTTAGGGCGGCTAGGTGGCTCAGTGGATAAAGCACCAGCCCTGGATTCAGGAGTACCTGAGTTCAAATCCGGCCTCAGACACTTGACACTTACTAGCTGTGTGACCCTGGGCAAGTCATTTAACCCCCATTGCCCCGCAAAAAAAAAAAAAAAAATGGGCCCTTCTCAGCTGTCTTGCTACTTGTAATGATTGGAATGATGCCACCTACTGGAGACTCGCTGTGGGAAAGCTCCACCATGAGGAAAATGCCTCAGAGACATTGTGGCTTTTCCTTGGCGTCAGGAAATGACGTTTGCTCATGGGTGCTGTCTGTTAAGGCTACCAGCCAATCAACTTGAGGAGCCTCCTATTTTCTGGGAGGAGACAGGAAGGAGGAGAGGGAGCCTGTGCGGAGAGCTCTTGCGTTTTTGGGTTCCTGACTTGGTGGTGGTGGCGGCGACGACAGAGGACTTAACAGGAAATTTGAGGAAAGATAGGTATGCCAGGCTGTTGGAATTCTGTTCTCAATCTTTTTCTTTCTATTTTCCAATAAACCCTTAAAAACCTAAACTCGTTTTATCGGTGATTTTAGTCAGTTTCCCACAAAACTGGGGGAACAGATTAGAATCCACAATTAGAATCTTAAATTACACACACTTCACCCGGGTAGGCACTACCATCCAATCTTCTCGTGTGCCATGAGGACCCTTGGGCCTTGCCGTTCATTGTCCCACTGAACCCTTATGGCTTTGAGGCCTTTCCACTCCGCAGTTGCACTCTACCATATGTTTAGTCTCAGCCAATTGGATTGTGAGCTCCTTGAGAACAAGGACTGTCTCTTTTTTTCGTCTTTGTATTGCATCCCAGCCTGCCTTGAGTTCTGTACCTCACAAGATTAAATACATGATAGTAAGAGGTCAGTGACACACCAGAGTTTAAGAGTGAAGAAAGATTAAATACTTTGGTAGCATACTGTAGGTTCTTTGATACTTTGAGAAATCTGTGATTTTATTAGTGTGTGTACATATCCAAGCAGATCGCAGCTCCTCTGTGTCATCTCATCTTGTGCAGAGTCTTCTTCAGTGTTGTTTTAGGCCCTCCATAGAGGAGCTACCCAATGCATTTGAGGCCTTCTTGTTCATTAGTATCTTGGAGGGGTACAGGTGTTATCAGCTTGTTTGTCCATTTGCATATATTCATAGGATTGGGGGCTAAAAGAGACTCTACATGTTATCTAATTCAACCCCCATTATTTTACAGGTGAAGAGACCGAGTCCCAGGAAGGAAAGATGACTGCCAAATTCTGATCACACTGGTGACTAGTAAGTGGGAAAAGAACTAATATTTGAATACTGGCCTTCAGACTCCACATGGAGTCTGCTTTCCACAACTCAGATGACCAGCTCACTTCCTTTGGGGTCATACAAATCCTTAATCATGCTGGTCTTTGTTAGTAACATGCTATAGCCTACTTGCTCTCACTGTGCATCTTTCCATTACCTTGGGGGGGTTACTGTAATTTTAATTCTTCTGAGATCATGGTTTTTCATGGTTCACAGCCAAAAAACATTACCAGAAGAATACTGGTGTCACAGAGATGCTTTTCTCAGTGCTGAAGTGTTCAGAGTCCCTGGGAAGTACACAGCACTTAATACAATACACTCTGCTTGATTAAAGGCATTTTATATGTGTGTATTCATTTATTTTAGTTAAATATGAATAATGATGATGATGATGAATTTACTAATGGTGATAAAGGAGGTTGAGTAGGGCCAAGGAAAGAGCACAGGATTTGGGGTCAGGCCCTGGGTTTGAATCCACTCTCTGCTTCTTCATCCCTGGGTAAGTTGGGGCAAATCATTCTCCCTCCCTCAGTCTTAGTTTCCTCTTCTGTAAAAAGAAGGTATTTGGACTGGAAGACCTCTCTGTTTCCTTCCAGGTCTAAATCTAAGACTGACCTCGGTGGCTTAGTTTCTTCCTCTTTAAAACGGATGGTAGGGGCAGCTAGGTGGCACAATGGATAGAGCACCAACCCTGGATTCAGGAGGACCTGAGTTCAAATTCAACCTCAGACACTTGACACTTACTAGCTATGTGACCCTGGGCAAGTCACTTAACCCCCATTGCCCCGTAAAAAAAAAAAATCAATAAATAAAAAATAAAACAGATAGTAGTGCCCAAACAACTGGCCTCCCAGGGTTGTAAAGCACAAAGGGGATTATTCATGTGACAAACATGGCCTACTCTGTAAATGTCAGGTGCTAGGTATGCTCAGGCTTTCAAATAGCTCTTAGGTTTTTCAGAAGCTTTTAAATAATACATTTAGGTGCAGCTAGGTGGTGAAGTGGATAGAGCACCGGCCCTGGAGTCAGGAGGACCTGAGTTCAAATCCAGTCTCAGACACTTAACACTTACTAGCTGTGTGACCCTGGGCAAGTCACTTAACCCCATTTACTCCTTTAAAAAAAAAAAAAAAGCTGGATATAATACGTTTAAAGGTTCAAATATATCCATCTCAGGAGGCACAGTTTGAAAGAAAAAAAAAAGAAACAATATAGATCTAACATATTGATGTGACACAGGTACTTGTCTCTATTTTAATAATAGGGTACATCAACGGAGAGCTGGTTTTCAGAAAAATAAAATTCTTATTCATAGTCTGATTCTAATTTTTATAAAGAAGCCAAGCCATTTTTCTTCCTTCCTTTTTCTTTTGACCATCAGTACTTATTTAACCCATAATTTTGTCCCTATAATTCTCAGCCCTTAGAATAAATTCCCCAACCAAATAAAACAAAGCAATTATTTTCTTCATAATTCTCACTTAAGTAAATGTTTGTACTACAGGAAACGACAAAAATTTGGGGAACTAGTGGGGTGTTTTTATTTATTTTTTTTTATTTAATCTTTTTTTTTTTTTTGCAGGGCAATGAGGATTGTGACTTGCCCGAAGTCACATAGCTAAGAAGTGTCAAGTATCAGAGGTTAGATTTGAACTCAGGTCCTCCTGAATCCAGGGCCAGTGCTTTATCCACTGTGCCACCTAGCTGCCCTTGGGGCATTTTTATTTTAAGAGATGTGCCAGACTCTTCACACACACCACAGTTCTGGACTACAAATCTCAGCGTAGGCACTGGCCTGAGAATGGTGAGCTGAAATCTTGGCAACCACCAAAAGGGAGAAAGTGTTTTTAATGTGTGTTAACAGATGTACAAATAATACTGTATAAAAGGAAGCTTGGGGGCAGCTAGGTGGTACAGTGGATAAAGCACTGACCCTGAATTCAGAAGGACCTGAGTTCAAATCCAGCCTCAGACACTTGACACATACTAGCTATGTGACCCTAGGCAAGTCACTTAACCCCCATTGCCCCACAAAAAAAAAAAAAAAAAAAAGAATGGTATAGTGTTAGATTTGGGCTCTTTTTTTGACCTCCTAGAATTTCTTGTGATTCCTACACTGCCCTATCTCTGTTTTACCACTTTTACCCCATTCTTCTAGCTCCCAGCAGCCTCAGAAAACATAACTTGGAGCATAATATGTATTAGTAGCTTAGTGTTGTTTTATCTTGTACAGAATAGATATAAAAACCACATCTGAAATGAGAGATTTGATGCAGGTTTGATGTGAAATGTTCTGGGTTATTTGTGATTGATGGGGATTAGAATGGAGAAGAAGGGGTTCCATTCTGAAATAATCAAATTGATGTTGAAAGATCATTGCAGTTACTCAGGGGAAAAAAAATGGCTTTCAAAATTTAAGCAGAACTTGGAACATTGGGAACAATTTGTTCTGAAATTTTTAATTAATGGAAACTATATGCATTCTGTTCTAGGGAGACTTCCTAGGAAGCACTGTTTAAATGGAAAGGATAAGAATGTTTCTGAATATAATTGCTGGACAATGTATAAAACCCACCTACTAGCAGCATGATTGAATTGAAGGCAAAATGGGGATACTTCATTATGTATTAGTCTTAAATATTTATTTTAAGTAATGATCTTTCCATAAAAAGAATTTGGGGATGCAAACTTTATGGAAGATAAAACTGCCTGAATAGATCCACCCGTACCGCTTCATGGTATAAAAATGATCTTAAAAATCTTCATATTGAGCCCTACTTAATATCACTAGGCCAGGATTCTGTCTCTGTTAGTGGCACCAAGAAATGGTTTATAGGAAACAGTTCTCTTCTATAACAACAACCTCAGAAAGTGAGCTTCATCTTCTCACTAAAATATTCCCTGAAGAATAGCCTTTAAATTCACTTATCTGACAATTTAATACCTTTTCTGAAAAAATTCAGCCTTGAAAGTTGGTTCTTTCCTGTAAAAGCTGTCTCCTGCTAGAATTTCACTTGTCTCTTCAATTCATGGGATTCTAAAATAGAAAAACCAAGTGTGCTACCCTGTATATATTATAAAATCTCTAATTCCACTTATAATGCCCATTGGATTAATTGATTTATCATTAAATATTTTATAGTTAATTAGCCATTATTACATTATTTTTTTTCTCTGAAGGATATTTGGAAATTACTTCTCTAGTCTTCATTAAGAAATCATCAGACACTTGACACTTACTAGCTGTGTGACCCTGGGCAAGTCACTTAACCCCCATTGCCCCACAGAAAAAACAAACAAAAAAAAAATCATCAGAGGGGCAGCTAGGTGGCGCAGTGGATAGAGCACCGGCCCTGGAGTCAGGAGTACCTGAGTTCAAATCTGGTCTCAGACACTTAACACTTACTAGCTGTGTGACCCTGGGCAAGTCACTTAACCCCAATTGCCTCACTAAAAAAAAAAAAAATCATCAGAATGTCTTAAGACAGGAATTTTTTTTCCATCTATCAGGAATATATAGGAATTATTCACTGAAAAAACCTCCCAAGTGCCAACAATAATTTTTGTTGTCATTGTTAAAGTGGAATAGAGATTCTCATTAGACATATGCTTTCCTTCTGACTATTTGTAGATCCATATGCTGTTTTTAGAAGCAGGATTTTTTTTTTCTAGTAAGATTGTAGATTTAAGGGCAGCTAGGTAGTGCAGTAGATAAAGCACCAGCCCTGGATTCAGGAGGACCTGAGTTCAAATCTGGCTTCAGACACTAGACACTTACTAGCTGTGTGACCTTGGGCAAGTCACTTAACCCTCATTGCCCTGCCCTGCCGCGCCCCCCCCCCCCCCCCCCCCCCCCCCCCCCGCAAAAAAATTGTAGATTTAGGGGTGGATAGGACCTTATAGATGATCTAGTTAACCTCAGTGAGGAAACTGGATGCTAGAGAGGTAAAGCGACCTGTCTAAGATCACAGGGAAAGAGTTGGAATTTCATCATGGGTCCTCTGACTAAACCCAGAGCTCTTTCCGCTGTATTACTGCTTCCTTTGTTGCTTGTTTAGATAGCTTCTTCATACAAATTGGTACAAAAAGAGAACCTTCATATTCCACTAGAGAAGATACCCTTCGAAATGAGTTGAACTTATTAAATAATTTTCTTTAAGGTGACATGGAGACTTCTTTTCCAGACTCACTGTTTTAATTTTGGTAAAAGCTAAGCAACTTAGAATTGAATGTACCATAGCATTTTTCTGAAACCGCAATTGGTCAAATTCTCTTACAACCAAAAACAAAGAACTCTCCAAAAGATTTTGTTGAATTGACTGTTGCTTAAAATCAGTAAGCCAATGAATGAATGAATGCTACAGAGTTTTCTTGTCATGTTTGTTGTAGTGAGGCAACCATCTCTTAATTATGTACAAGGTAATGAAGAACAGATACCTGCAACAGTGAAAATTAATAGATATATAGCCTCCTTTATCACCATTGTCATCATCATCATTATAGTTCTTTTAAACTATTAGCTCTTATCTATTTTCTCACAAGACCTTTTATCATACCTTCCAACTGATAAGAAAAATGGCTGATTTAAATTTAACATCTTGCTCTGGTCTCTGGATGAAGTGCTAGTAAAGAGTAGAATTGCTGCAATACACAACCACTAGAATATTAGAAGATTCAAATTTAATAGCATCAGAATAATCATTCCCAATAGTTAAACTATCTCTTGAAATTAAGTGAACCATCATCTGGGGCCTGCCATTCTCATATGAAAATTGTAATGGAATTTGACATGTAAAACTATGTACTTCCAAAGCTTTATCTTTTTTAAACTTTTGGGTAGACTTTCCTCCATTTATGTACAGTAGGTACAAGTTGCCTGAAGCAATTGAAAGTGAAATTAACATTTATATTTTGAAAGTGGGAGGTTCTATTGAAACATGTTTATCTGCAAATATCTAACTTTTCATTTGGACTCTAGGTTTTGTTGCATTTTGGTATATGATATTAACATGTCCATAAGAAAGAAAGGAATATGGCTTAAAAATGTGGGACAAAAAAAGCTTGTTGTCAAAAGGGGAAAACTACCTAAGGAGTGAGGGCATTTTGTACTGAGATGTGGCATTAGCATTAAGGAAGATTCCTAATAAATCTATATTTGAGGCTGTATGTGTGTGGTGGTTGTTCAGTCATTTCAGGTGTGAGGGCCAAAATTTTATATATAGAGCGTTATTTGGGTGACTCACCTTAATATTAGGATCCTGGAAATATGAGGGACTCTTTTAGGTTTAATCTCCCCTTTGAACTTTCCTTTTTATATATTCCTCCCAAGCCAATAAGAAAAGGAGCCTCTGAGCTTTGGTTCAAAAAGGATCAGGTTTTATTACTTGGGGATTAATTAAACCACAAAGGTGAAACCAATTAAGGAAATAAGGAAGTAAACCTACAGACAGTATTAACTCTAAGCTTAGCCTATGCAATCCCAGAGCATTCCCAATTAAGCTAGTTCAAAGGAATTTAGGGTTAAACTCACTAACCCTGGTCAGTCTACAGTTACTTGTTAGAAATGCAGTCGCCCGAAACAGAGCAAAACACATGCCTCCTCCCGGTTCAGGACACCACAAGAATGATCTGCCAGACTGCAAAAGCAAGAACTCTTGAACACATCCCACCTCCTGGAATTTGCCTCCCTTCCAGTGGTGTTCAGTTTTACCTCTCCCAAAAGGAGAGGTCCTTCTCAGTAGCATACGTAATCTCAGGGTGGGCCAGATGTGGCCCCTCCCAAATGATTCAGCTAAAACTTTCAATATTAATCTTTACCACAAATAATTTTTTCCAGACAGGCATGATCAACTCTTCATGACCCCATTTGGGGTTTTCTTGGCAAAGATACTAGAGTGGTTTACCATTTCCTTCTCCAGCTCATTTTATGGATGAGGAACTGAGACAAACAGGATTAAGTGACTTGCCCATGGTCACACACAGCTAGTAAATGTTGTAGGTCATATTCAAACTCAGGTCTTCCTGACTCCAGGCCTGGTGTTCTATACACTGTACCACCTAGCTGCCCATATTTTCTTGGAATTAAATTTGTTTGTTAGTATTCATTTTTATTGTTAAATTCATTTGCTTGCTATTATTCATTTTCTTTTAGTATTGCTTGAGACAGAATCATGAGAGACAGGAAATGAGGGAAATTATTCAAGGTTTATTTTAGTGTGCAGGCTTGTGTCTTGATCTGTAGGTCTGACCTAATGGTGTTCAGCTTAATTTTGTAATTGCTCTCAGCATATTGCCTTTGAGATCAATAGTATTGATTGCTATTCACATGAATGCCAGAAAGCATGCCAGCACCTAATAAAGATATTCACCAGCCTGAAAAAAGAAAAGCTAGGAATCTATGTAAAGTCCCTACTCTAAATTCTTAGAGTAAATAAATTTGAAAACATAAAGACTCGAGTTACTTGAAAACCCATATAGTTCATATGCTAGTGGCTCCAGTATTTTGAGTACCTTAGAAGAACACATTTAATTCATTGAAACATCTGTGGTTAAATGAATTAAAGTCCCCATCCTCCACCCTCCCCTCCAATTATATTGTAAACTCTTTGAGAGCAAAGCCTGTGGCAAATATACATACATACATATATACATATACATATACACACACACATATATATATATACACACACACACATATATATATATATATATATACACATATATATACATATATATATAAAATATAAAATTAGTACAAAAACAGGAATAGCTCTTTATGGTTTGGGGGAGGAAGTTAGAAGTCAGAGTATTTCTTGCTACTCATGTAATTATAAAATCCAAGGTAGAATAGTCTTGTCCTTGTACCTGTTTCATTTTAAACTAAAAGCAAAATTGTTACTTTCATTTGAATTCTTTAAATGTTCTTCCATTTTTGTGATTTTGCTTAGGGCTTACTCCATGCATGGTAATGCTTACTACATGAATGGTAGTGCTTACTATATATATGGTAGTGCCTACACTGGGCAGGTGCATTTGAATTACAAGGCATGATACTTGCTTTCCAGTAGTGTAGTTTGGAAAGACAGGGAAAATATATGTACATGAACCATCCAAGAAGTAATATCATGATGTGTTTTAAGTACCAAAATTAGTGATACATAGGAAATGAATGCAGCAGGAGTTAAAGGAAGATAGAACTCAGTAGAGGAAGAGGGAGGTTGAGGAAATCCTTGTATAGAGGTTTATGTAAGCTAGATCCTGAAGGATAGATACAGTTAAAATGAAAAAAAAAGGTAAGGAGAAAGGTACAGTATGTGCAAAGGTGTGAAGGCAGGAATACGATGTATTTTCAAAGGTCAGTGAGAAAAATGTCCTAACTGGTACAAAGGGCCCACATTAGAGAATAATGGGATCACATCAGTAGAGTCAGATTATAGAGGGTTTTTAGTTCTGGACTAGAGTTTGAAATTTATTCATGCTTTTTCCCTCCATAGAGTGTCTGGAAGCTGAAGTGAAGGTGCTCCAAGTCTGTCCTGTAAGGATGTAAGTCACTGCGGCCCCCCAGGAAAAGCCAAAGACAACTATCAGGTCTAGCAGCAGCACAGAATGGATGTCGAGGTAGGCTGGCAGTCAGGTGGTGACACCCAGGCTTCAGCAGAGGAGCGTTCTGAGGACGGGAGCCTGAGCTACAAAAGAATGAGTCCTGAATCCAGCCTCCAGCTCAAAGATTCTTCTCCACCCTCTCTGCCACCCTGCAGCTCTGCAGGCCCTTCAGGGAAGCAAGAGCTCCCAGTAGAACTACAGTGTGAAGATGAAGAGACTTATGAAACCTGCAGCCAGACACGGTGCGAATCCACCACAGGGATTTTTGTCAACTCCAGCACAAATTTTGACTTACAGTGTGAGGGGGAAGACTTAGAAGTGTCTTTCTTGGATATTCCAGAAGACCCTCAGGGAGAGCTTAGTGAGAATGATGAAAATGTTGTCCTGGTTGATGCCTTTGATGAGCCTATCTCTGGGGAAACTTCCCCTTACAGATGTAGGAAGTGTGGCACATCTTTTCAGGATCTAGCTAGACTACGGGAACACAAACAGATCCACACAGCTGAATGTTCTTACTGCTGCCCCATCTGTGGCAAAGAATTCTTCCATGCTGCTAATTTACGCATGCACAAGTTGATCCACTCTAGTGATATGCCACATAAGTGCCCCGAATGTGACAAAGGATTCATCAATACAGCAGATGTGTGTCGACATCTACAAAATGTTCACAAGATTGACCACTCCAAGGTGGTTTTAGGGAATGGTACCCTGAAGAATAGCTGCTCTACAAACCACCAAAATGAACATGAAGAAGCTGATCCCGATTATCAGAGTTCAGATGACGATGACCAAAAGCCAGGAGGGAAAGAACCTGGTAAGGGGTTTCACAAAGC
This sequence comes from Dromiciops gliroides, assembly GCF_019393635.1. NCBI lineage: Eukaryota > Metazoa > Chordata > Mammalia > Microbiotheria > Microbiotheriidae > Dromiciops > Dromiciops gliroides. Next base: position 75,012,505 of record NC_057864.1, read on the forward strand.
AAAGCTACTTTCCAAACACAAAGTAATCCACCAGCAGGAAAAGCCATACATATGCCAGGAATGTGGCATGGCCTTTATCCAGCTGCTTAGGTTCAAAAGGCATCAACACACACACTCAGGTAAACGTCTGTTCTACTGTGACAAGTGTGGTGGGACCTTTACCCGATCATCATCGCTACGGCGCCATCAGCGTATTCATACTGGGGAGAAGCCATACTCCTGCGTTTATTGTGGTCGTTCCTTTACTGAGTCAAGCACGATGAAGAGACATGAACGTATACACAAAGTGGGAAAAGATTAGCAGCTTTGTTAATTATCACCCTATTTTTTCATATAAATGAGACATATTCAGTACTTTCCAATCTATTCAACAAACTTAGTCCAACACCTTTTCCTTATTATATTTTATCTCCCACCAATAATTATGGATGCCATTTTTGTCTTAGGAATGATCCAGTCATTTCTGCCCCAAAAAAAAGTTTTCCCCAGTACTGAACTGAAACCTTACATTTCTATCCATAGGGGAAAGGAATAACAATAGCATTTTTTACTGACTTTTGTCACTTTGCAGTAAGCAGCATTCCTTCCAAAAGAGTCATCACCCTCATTTATAAGGTTTTCAAGATACATCTGATTGGTCTTTTGGAAGACTGCTCTTAAATGAAGTGTGTCCTCACAGCGGCCTTTGATACAGTCCAGTTTAAACTTCAAGTACAGGCTTCATCCGAGCCAACAAAGGTGAAAATCTGAGTCACCTTTATCATCTCCATTTTTTAGTGAAATGTTTTATTTTGAAAAAGAAAAAGAAATAGATTGTAAAATCAGGTCCCTAATAAACTGGATCATTAATGCTAACTTTTGTTTGCCTGAATTTGTGTATTTAAAGTGCGAGTTATAGTTGGGAAATGTTGAATTCAGCTTCACTTCTCAGCATCCATAAATGAGGTGGCAATGTGATTATTTGGGGAGGGCTCCCTACCCTCCCTTGACTATGAACTACATGAGTCTCATATTCGGATTAGGGAACATCCGATTAATGCTTCCTGAGAGACAGCTAGGACTCTAGTTTTTAAGCCTTAAAAATAACTTGGGGAGGGGGGCAGCTTAGGTGGTGCAGTAGATGAAGCACTGGCCCTGGATTCAGGAGGAACCTGAATTCAAATCTGACGTCAGGCACTTGACACTAGCAGTGTGACCCTGGAGAAGTCACTTAACCCTTATTGCCCCACCAAAAACAAACAGAACAAACAACAAAAAAAAACTTGATAGTCAATCAATAACCATTTATTAAGCACTTATGTGCCAGACACAATGCAGGGAAGACAAAGGAAGCCAGAAAGAAGCCTTGTCCCTAAGGAACCTGGATTTTAATGGGGTAGATAATATATCTATAAATAGATAGAGGAGACCCATACAAAATAAAAGGAAGGTAACCCCAAGGAGAAAGGGAGATTCTAACAGAGAGGGGACTAGGGAGGGCCTTGCACAGAGAATGGCCTTTAAGCTGAGTTTTGCCAAGGGTTCTAAGAAGGAAAGGTGAGGAGAACAGAAACTCCAGCGGACACAAGGGACATCCACCGTAAAGACCCAGAAATGGAAGATGAGCTCTATTTGCCAGGAAGAGTAATTAGATTTGCATGGCTAGACCCTAGTCTGGAGAGGAGTAACATTTGGTGGAGAAGTTATCCAGTCATGCTGAAGACAATCCACAAATATGGCAGGAGAATTTCAGAAAAAGCAGAAGCTGTGGAGGGAATACTAGAATCAGAGAGTTGCTTCTTTTATCCATCTTTTTTTCAGCTGTTCCAGGCTTGGAAAATGGGTATTTGTAGCTTCTAGGCTTATTTCCAGTCACCTTACTGTTATACCTAATGGTTCACTTGCTTCTCTCAGGAATACTGTGCTCATTCCAAAGAAACCTACTGTACACCTGTTGTCTTCCCCTTTGCAGCATTTACATTCTGTTTCGATCAGGTAAGCAAGCATTTATTCAGGGTGTACTATGTGCCAGGAATTCTTTGTACAAATAGAAAGAATGAAACAATCTCAACTCTCAAATCTGCATTCAAATGGGATACCACAAGTGTGTGTGTGTAAATATGCATAGATTAAATATAAAGAGAATAAACACAAAGTTAAATTCAAGATAGTTTAGGAAGGAGGTTACTAGGAATTGGTAAATGGACTGAGGCAAATCAGACTAATTAAGCCCTTGCAAGGATCCAGGTAAAAAGTTAGCAAGGCCAAAATTAAGGTGGTGACAGTGTGAGTAAAGAGAGGGGCTGAGATGTGCAAGATATTGTGGAAGCAGGAAGCCGCAATTAGCAACTGATTAGATATATAGGGTGGAGGAGAATGAAGAGTCAAAGTTAATGCCAAGATCACAAACCTGGAAGTTTGGAAGATTGGTGATTCCTTGAACTAAATAAGGAAATTTGGAACAGGTGTTGATTGGTGTTGGCAGGGATAATGGTCCTACCTGGACCATAGCTCCTGCCTCATGGAGTTCACGTAGCCTGGTTTGTAATTCCTGTATATAGGAGGCAACAGAAGTATCACCTCGCACCAGTGATGTATAAACTGGGGAAAAAGTTTTAAAAGACAACAAAAGTAAAATACCACCTGTGAACTTCAGTACACCGGACTCATTCTCTCTTTTAACTTTCTCTCCTGCAGCTACTGCAGCCACGCCTCACTTGGACTGGTTCACCTCCCCCTCTCTAGCTCCCTGCTTGCTCTTCCTCTCAACTCTGTTTGCTCTGCTCCTTTCTCTGTCTCTGTATCGTCCCCTGCGTCTCAATCTCCCTTTCACTCTTTTTCTCCTTCACTCCAGCTCTCCTGCGCTTCTTCTCTCACCGACGACCTTCTTATAGTGTCCTCCCTGTCTGTTTAACTACCGCGGTATATAAAAGGCCTCTCTTTCTCACCTGAAACTCGGGCTGACCATGCCTAAGCGTGCCAAGCTAATTCGTTGGCTCCCCCAGGCCTGGGCCCAAGACCAGCCATAGCACTAAACCTTTGTGCAGCACGTCCCAGAGCCAGGGCTGGGCGGAGGAAGCTGGCTTACCAGGGCTTGGGCTCTGAGGCCTCCATGCAGGGCAGTTTGGGGAAAGCAGTTGTGCTGGGGAAGGGGCGGCCCGAGGTTAATCTTAGCACTTACAAAACTCAGGTCTTGTTGACTCCATGGTCAGGACTCTCCACTGAGCCACCAGTTGATGCCTAGCTGAAGCTAGATAACATGCATTTGTAATATACCCAGTCAATACAATGTAAGGCTAATAGTTACAAGCTTTGGGAAAATGAAATTCAGATGGTTGAGTATGTTTTGATAGGGAAGTTTTTGATTGTTCTCCTTGATTTATCTGGGTAGATTTCTAGGAGTGATTTGGTTTTAAGGTAAATTTTAAATTCATGGGGAGGTAAGCCTATTCAAAGGGTAGATAAAACATTAAGATATGAATTAAGGATAGAAGAGAGCATGACAACCAAAGTGGATAAGAAGCAGATGTGGATGGAATAAGGCCGGAGGTCTGTGGAGATGCTAAAGAAATAGCTTTGGGTTTAATAGAAAAGATAATGAATAGGGTTATAAATGCTTTGGGGAAAGGAAGTAGAAGTTATAAGATAAAAAATTTTAAATTGGATTAAGGTTTGTCAGCACAAAGATAAGAGAAATAATTTTATTCTTCATGTCATCATTTCAAGGTTCTGTTCTACATATAATTTAAATCTTCAGAAATTCCGAAATTCAGTTAAGGAACTAAAAGAGTTTTAAGGCCTTAGTGTATTTCGAAGAGTAACACTGCTAACAGATATTTCTTCCCATAAACAGCCCAGACAAAAGATCCAGAAACTAAATTTGAAATACATCTAAAAAGTTGATGCAGTGTAGTATTATCATTAATGATGAGGATAACAAAAAGCTCTAGGAATCAAACCTGGTTGTCGTTGGATTGGCTGACTGTGTAACCTTTGGCCTTGGTCTTTTCATCTCTAAAACAAAAGGAATGAACCTGATGACCTCTAAAACCCACCTCTTTTCTAAAAAAATCCTATGAGGAGACATCTGCTGGAATATAAACTAAGTCGCTGTCAGTGCTTTTAGGAGTCATCTATCAGCCATCACAGACCATCCTCAGCCAGCACACAACACAGTCCAATTACAGTCTAGTGTATTTAAAACGTACAGGTGGAAATAATGAACAACTCTGTGGTCTTGCAGAATTGTGAGGAATTGGAGAAACCAAGTATGGGAAAATGTTGCTTTGGTTTAAAGGGGGAGAAAAGATGAATTTCCAAAAACTATGTAGATAGGTAAGCTTGAGTTTCATCTCCAGCAAAATTCTAGAATGAATGTTTAAAAAAACAAATGTTTTATTGGTATCATTTAAATTTTTTTTTACATTAATTTCACTTTTCAGGGACACCTCGATAAGATCTCCATAAAGAAGATGTATAGTTAAACAAAAGCAAGCCAATACATTGGCGGTGTCTAATGATGTGTGCCTCATTCTAAGCATAGTTTCCCGCCTCTCTTCCGAAAAAAGGAAGAAAGGTTCTCTGAAGAAAAATGAAGCATTACGTTGATCAGAATCATGTCACGTTACTTAACATTGTGGTAATTATGCAAATTACTCTCTCAGTTCTATTTACTCATTTTGTATCATAATGGATTATTTAAGTGTACAGTTTGTTAATATTTAACAAAGAAATCAAAGCCGGCACTGGTTTATTAGGAACAAACATAGACCAGACTAACCGTTTCCTTTCTTTGACATGGTTACCTGACGGGTGTATCCAGGAAATGCTGCAGACATCGTGTATCTGGATTCCAATAAGGAGTTGAATTGGCAGTTTGTCATATCATATCCTTGTGTAAGGGGATTAGGGTTCCAGAAGGCTGGAATTAAGGGAAAAACACAATAGTGTCACTTGTGCAGGGAGATTCCCTCCCCATCTCTCACCATTGCTGGGATGGGCAAGAGATAGAATCAACTCATCATCCTCTATGGGTATTTAGTAAAAAATTAAGAAGTAAGCAGAGCGCTGGAATGCTTGTCAAAGGAAGGTTCGAAGCCAGCTTCTATGGGGCAATCATGTCAGAGCATGGAAGCAAAGGCAATGGTGATGGTAAGTGTGCATTTTGGGGTATGAGTTTTAGTGTAAAAATAGAAACTAAATGTGGGAAGCCTGCAGCACCTTATGGGTTTGGGGTGGGTCTCTACCCACAGGTAGGGTGAGTAGCTTGGCTGCTATTACCCCTTTAAGTGAACGATACCAAGAGATAAGAGTTCTGTTTAACATCTGAATTACTGGGATAGCTCAGCTTACCTCTAAGTTTCTGTTGACTAGAGGAGGATGCAGTGGTGCCACTGGACACCTTATGGACAAGGTGGAGAAATAAAGTTAGATGATAATATTATTAAGGGAATTGATAGTTGGTTAAAATGACTGGACTCAGAGCATTAGTAGATTGTCATCATCTTGGAAGGAGATCTCCAATAGAGGGCAGTAGAACACTTTACTTAGACCTCTCTTGTACAGTATCCTAATTAATATCCTAAAGGTATAGGGGACGTTCTTCTCAGTTAACCAGATAACTTGACAGATTAAAAAGTGAAGCACTCCCTGCCTTCAAAGAGCTTAAATTCTATCAAGGGAAAATGTTCATGTTCATGTTGTTCATCCTTCATTTTCAAGAGGACCATGACATGTCATGACTGCAGTGAATTGGATTTAAGGGAGGCAAGACTGTGCAAAGTCACCAGCCTCACTCTTTCCTCCAGAACCATCTGGGTCCAGTGGCAAGATATACATCGGGACTACTGGAGATGGTCCCAGATGTTTAAGGCAATTGGGGTTAAGTGACTTGCCCAGGGTCACACACAGGTAATAAGTGCCTATGGTGAAATTTTAACTTAGGTCTTCCCAACTTCAAGGCCAGTGCTCCATCCACTATGCCACCTAGCAGCCCCAAGGGGAAAGGGGGAAGTATAGATATATAGAGAGATGGAGATGATAGAGATAGAGATAGAGACAGAGAGAGAGAGAGAGAGAGAGATACACATGTATATATGTATGTATGTGTGTATATGTATGTATATATACATGTATGTGTAAAATGTGTACATGTATATGTGTGTGTGTATATATATATATACATATATATATAAGTATGTGCAAAATAAATACAAGGAAAATTGGTGAGGGAGGAATAATGACTAGCTTCTGGGGAAGGGGAAGGTTTGGGGAAAGCTTCCTGTTTGAGGTGGTGTTTGAGCTAAGCTTTGAAAGAAAAGATTGTAAGAGAATGAAAGGAGGAAGCATTGAATTCCAGGCATGGGATATCTACAAGAGACAGCAAGGAGGTCAATTTGACTAGACTGCAGAGTAAGCACACAAAGGGAGCAATGTGTGATAAACCTGAAAAGGAGGTTGGAGTCAGATTGCAAAGGACTTGAAATGGCAACAAGTAGGTTATAGTTAATCTTGGAGGTAATAGGGAGCCACTGGTGTTTATCAAACAGTGGAGTGGCGAGGTCAAATGTGCTTTAGGAATATCATTTTGGCAGCAGTGTGGAGGATAGATTGGAGAGGAATTTAGTCAGTCATTACATATTGATTAGGTGCTTACTATGTGCTAGACACTTGGCTAAGCTATGGAGATCCAAGAAAGGTCAAAGAAAATCCCTGTTCCCAAGGAGCTCACAGTCAAATGGGAAAGAAAATATGCAAACAACTATGTAAAAACAAGAGGCAGCTAGTTGGTGCGATGGATAGAATGGCAGGCCTGGAATCTGGAAGACCTGAGTTCAAATTGGGCCTCAGATATTTATTAGCTGTGTGACCTTGGGCAAGTCACTTAACCTCTGTTTGCCTCAGTTTCCTCATGTATAAAATGAGCTAGAGAAGGAAATGGCAAGCCACTCCATTGTCTTTGCCAAGAAAACCCAAAATGGAGTCACAAAGAGTTGGGCATGAATGAACAACAGCAACAACAACAATAATGAAAAACCAAGGTATGGATAAATTGGAAATAATCAATAGAGCGAAAACCCTTGAATTAAGGAAAAGACTAATTAGGAGTCTATTGTAGTAGTCTACATAAGAATAATAAGGGCCTGGACTAAATAGTTGCAAGAGATTTTGTGCAAGTGGAATCCACATGATTTAATAACCGATAGATTATATGAGAAAGGAAGAATTCAAGGATGAGGTTGCAAATCTTGGTGAGTGGAAGCATGATGGTCCCATTGACAGCATTTTGGAAGTTCAGAAGAGGTGGGAGAGGGATCTTATAGGGAGCACAACATAGCATATTGAGAACTAGCCTTGGAGTCAGAAAGAGCTGGGTTCAAATTCTGCTTTTATCAAATTAGCTGTGTGACCATGGTAAGTCACTTAACTTTTCACAGGTCCAGACAATTCTCTGGATATAAGTTTAGAAGTGTTTCAGTTCCCAATTAAATCATATCTGGACCCTTCCTCCTGCCACCACCCCTCAAACAAAATATTAAGTCCTAGATTTAGGTTAGAAAAACCTATTATGCAAATATAAGTCCAGAGAAGCATGGATTGCAAAGACCCGGATGTTTAGGTGACCACAAGAAGATTTTAAGCTGTGTTAATAGTACTATGAAGTCCATATCAAGTAAATCTGTAGTGTCACATTCCTTTCGGGGTGCCACATGTTAATTATGACGCTGACAAGCCGAAACACTGCAGAGTAAAAAGCGATGAGGAGAGTGAAGCGAGTTGCCTCAGGAGATGCCAAGAATGAGAAGGAAGAGGGGAGACAATGTCACCATAGAAATAACAGGTGGGGGGCAGCTAGATGACACAGTGGATAAGCACCAGCCCTGGATTCAGGAGTACCTGAGTTCAAATCCGGCCTCAGACACTTACTAGCTGTGTGACCCTAGGCAAGTCACTTAACCCCAATTGCCTCACCAAAAATAAAGAAAGAAAGAAAAGAAACAACAGGTGACATTTACACAGCATGTAAGGTTTGAAAAATGCTTCACATTCATTCTAATTTGATCCTTGGCACCTACTTCACAAGGTGGTGGTGGTGGTGGTGGTGGATGCTTTTTTTTTTTTAAGTGAGGCAATTGGGGTTAAGTGACTTGCCCAGGGTCACACAACTAGTAAGTGTTAAGTGTCTGAGACCAGATTTGAACTCAGGTACTCCTGACTCCAGGGCTGGTGCTCTATCCACTGCGCCACCTAGGTGCCCCTAAATTAAATCTTTTTTTTGGGGGGGGGGGGGTGAGGCAATTGGGGTTAAGTGACTTGCCCAGGGTCACACAGCTAGTAAGTGTCAAGTGTCTGAGGTTGGATTTGAACTCAGGTCCTCCTGAATCCAGGGCCAGTGCTCTATCCACTGCGCCACTTAGCTGCCCTGGTGGTGGATGCTTTTTAATCCCCGTTTGCAGAGGAGGAAACTGAAGCTTACAAAGGCTAATTAATTGGCCTATGCTGACCCAATTTAGAAATGTCAGATAGAGTATTCAAACCTGTCTTGCCATTGTTCTTCATTCCACTCTGAAGAGTCACACAAAATGTTAGTGATCACTTCAGCAAAGCCTTCCCTGCAAGGAAAGATGAAGAGGACCCTGATCGGTCCCGCAGAAGGGTGTGTTCCAACACAGAAGCTTGAGCGTTGTGACAAGTTGTACCTATAGCCAGACCTTTACAAAATATCAGCTCTGTTTGATCCTCTCAACAACCCTGGGAGGTAGGTGCTATCATTATCCCCATTTTACTGATGAGGAAACTGAGGCACAAGGAAGGGTTAAGTGACTTACCCTTGGTCACAATATGTTAAGTGTCTCAGACTAGACTTGAACTCAGGTCTTTCTTCCTGACTCCAGGACCGGCACTCTACCTACTGTACCCCCTGCCTCTTAGACCTATGTTTAACATGAAGCTTTTGCTCAAAAATACATTCAACAGACATTTATTATACACCTAGTGTTCAGTCATTTCACTTGTGCCCAACTCTCTGTGACCGCATTTAGGATTTTCTTGACAAAGGTACTGGAGTGGTTTGCCATTTTCTTCTTCAGCTCATTTTACAGATGAGGAAACTGATGCAAACAGTGTTAAGTGACTTAGCCAGGGTCACACAGCTAGTAAGTGCCTGAGGCCAGATTTGAATTCAAAAAGAGGAGGCTTCCTGACTCCAGGGCCAGCACTCTACCCACTGTGCCATAGAGCTGCCCTATTATACACCAATTGAGGGCAAATGAATAGGTAATATGAGAACTTCAAAGTGGTATGGGAAACAGTGCCTGCCCCCAGTGAGCTTCCTGTCTTATAGTTTAGTTTGTAAGCACTTAAATAATGACAATGCTTTGCTTGCTGCATTGCCATTGTTAGCAGGGATACTAATTGCAGTGATCTCTCCCTCTCCAAACCTCATCGCTGGTTGGGTAGAGAAGGCAGGGAGGTCTTCTGGAATTTGAGCTGGTGCTTCAATGGTACACGTGGTACATAAAGTTTTCATAATAGTATCAACAGGTCATACAGCTTTCTCTTGTAGACCTCCAGTGAGGGGGTCCCACCACCTCTCAAAGCAACTCGTTCCACATTTGGGCAATTCCAGTCCTCATAACAACAAGTGGTTAGGAAAGGGTGTTTGATTTGCCATTGACGGCTCCTCTCATGTTGTTTTCTTCCTCAGAAACCTGAATTCTTCTCATTTTGATCTTTTATTGTTTTTGGTTTTTTTCCAGTGGTCCATTAGCCTTGTCAGATTAGCAGCCTTTGAGACTGAAATCCCCTCTTAATCCTCTATACCTATGATCCAGGCAGTGGATTATATGAATGTTATAATCAAGAGCATTCTACAATATTGTTTTCAGTACAATCTCTTGTAACAAAACCTCCCCTGCTTATATTGTACGTTATTAGTGATCCCTGAGGCATGCAGGCTGATAAAGGGCATTTTTTAAAAAACCTATTCCTACATATTCCTGTGACTTCAGTGGCACATCCATACTCTTCTTTACAAACCACTAGTCCACCAAGGGATTGTCACTTTGCAGGAATACTTTTGTTTTATATAAACATGGTACACTCATTAAGGATGTCCTCTGCAAACAAGGGTTAGCAAAGAAAGTGGGCCTCATTAGCACTGCAGCATTTAGAGCAGATTGAATCTCACCCCTCATTTGATATACGGGAGACTAAAACTCAGAAGGGAAATGAGTCATCCAAGGTCACAGAAGTAATAAATAATAGAGCCTAGATTTAAAACCAGGTCCCTGGCTCTAAGTCAAATAGCAAAAGCTGGCAAAACATGTGGATTTTCATAGGAAGAATGAAGGGGCCCATTTCTCTATGTAAGGAGCTAAGAACATTATTGGTAAAGCCCCAGGAGAGAATATTTCATATATTTTTCATGAGCCCGGGCTAAAAATAGAGATAATCAAGGTTGGAGACATGTAGAAAGTTTAAAAAATGTGTAGAAATATAGACCAAAGGCCTCTCTCCTTTAGCAGACAGCCCCTCTCATATGCCTCTCAAGAAAAAATGAAGTTTTTATCTGGCAAATGTTTCCTTGTTCTAGGAACTAACTCAATGTAGGACCTAGCCAAACCCTTCTCCATAGATCCAAGGTAGTTAAAATGTAGGGTGGTTTTTTTTTGTTGTTGTTTTTTTACTTTTTTAGCACAATCTATATTTTAGGAGCTGGCTTCATCTTTGACTAGTGTCTCAGAGGTAATGCTGTATTCACTGAGAGGAACTTGGACAGAGATTAGAGCATTTATGAGTTACAATATTCATATAAAATCCAATTTTTTCCTTGAAATGTGTACAAAGAGTTCTATATCACTCTGTGGATACACAGGAGGTCCTCATTATCCAAGGATGATTGGTACTGAACTCCCTACCTAATACTAGCATACTAACCCTGCCTCATCCCACCCATGTCAGACAGTCTTTCCTTGATGGTTGCTAGGTACTTGAAATAAAAAAGGTCAAAGAACTGAGGTAAGGTCCTTAGGGAAATTTATGAAGTTCTCAAATGATATTTGTAACAATAACCATTTTTATGACCATACCACCAAAATCAAATGTGAGATGAACAATGTCATAGTTTGACATTATATCATTTTGTCAGAAAAATTACTACCCTCTCTCATCAATATGTGACTCATTTAAGATGAATTTATAAAAGTGACAATTTTTGTTTTATATAAGAAAAAATAAACTTTTCACAACTTTGAGTTGCATTTTTTTTCAGATAAAATCCCCATCAAGCCCTTCTTTCCACCTCCCCCCTCCCAACACACAACATAGACACTGTTTACTATTGCAGTGATGGTCTCTATTTTAAGTGGAATCACTATAAGTAGCCCTTTTTTCAGTACCAATCATCCTTAGATGCTGCTTGTTTTGATAAAGTGGCTTACTAGTGTTTTGTGATGGACCTTTGTACAACCATTATTTGGAGCTGGGATTAAGCTCCTTGAGAGGAACCAGAGAATTCTGAACCCATATTCCTACACCTAGGCTAGAAACATTTGAGGAGTAGCAGATAGATAAGAGGCTAGACTAATACCCCTTTTGGAGGTAGGAGAGATTATGAAAAATTAGTCCCCAGTCTTGGACCTGGTCTCCACCTTCATTCAGCTAGGCTTCTGGTAGTTGACACTACTCTTTTGAGCCAGATACCAGATATCTATCTCTGCCACACACACAAGGCATGTTTCTTTATATATTCTTAAATGTATGCATACATATACACACATATAGATAGAGACAGAGATAGAGATAGAGACAGAGATAGAGAGAGATAGAGAGAAAGATTGGGATATGTATAGATATAGATGATACAGATATAGATAACACAGTATCAAGATCAAAATTGCACTAGGACTTTGGAATATCCTCTATGTGTACAAATATGTATGTATGTATATTTTATGTATGTGTATACACCCTGCTTAGTAATCATCTTATTAGTAAAAAATTTAAAAAATGTTTATATTAAAGACTTTTGCTTTCCTATACAACTCAATCTCATAGGGAGGCAATGTGGCATAGAGTCGCATTTCCCAAGCTATTTTATCTCAGGCCCCCTTTACACTTATAAAAATTATTGAGGATCCTCCAAAGAACATTTGTTCATGTGGATTATATCTATAGACATTTTCTATATTCAACATTAAAACATCTGAATATCATTATGAAAATAGTTTTTACCTTCTGGACACTTTCAAGACCAGTAATATAGAGTGTAAAGGGCCAGCCTTGGGGTCAGAAAGCTTTAGTTCAAGTCTTGCCTCAGACACATAATAGTTGTATAACTCAGGGCAAATCATTTAATTTCTTAGTACCTCAGCAACTCTTTAAGACTGTAGGTTTCAGAATAGACTAGCTTTGTTTTAGTTTAAAACAAAAGAATTTCCTCATAAGGGAATTTCTATAGCATCACAGGTCTGGAGCCAAACAAAATTTTGCTGTGGGAACTCAAATTATGAATACTTGGAAAAGGAGGGCCTCTTGTTCTTCACAGTATAAGAATCATTCTGGAAGATGTTATTGACTTCTTTTGAATAGAAGATATTTCCTTGGAATAGTAATTTTCAAAGGGTGTGATATGAATTGTATGGAATTTAGATTTCAAATTGCACACACATGCTGAGTCTCTTGACTAACAAGATTACCACAATTCTCACGTCAAAGAACAGTGCTATGTCATAAAGGGGAAAAAAAAAGTTTGAGAATCACTGCCTTAGAAAGACTTGATGTATTGATTCAGCTTGTAAGGGTTCCAGAGATGCAGGTTTTCCTCCATTATTATAGATATATGTAGGTATATTATATACCTAGGGGCAGCTAGATGGCACAGTGGATAAAGCACTGGCCTTAGATTCAGGAGGAACTGAGTTCAAATCCGGCCTCAGATACTTGACACTTGCTAGGTGTGTGACCCTGGGCAAGTCACTTAACCCCCATTGTCCCACCAAAAAAAAAAAAAGAAAGAAAGAAAATAAAAAAGAAATTAAAGTCTAGAGCTGGCTATATTGATGAGAACAGTCTGCCAAGATCTAAGCAACTGAAACAAATGATAATATGGAGGTAAGAGGGGTTCCAAGTAGCTAAGAGAGTCAGAGAGTCAGCACTCAATAAATTCACATATGAATGAATGATACTCTCAAAGCTTCTGTTTCTTTATCTGTAAAAACAAGACTGGATTATTTGTATATACATATTATACATGACATAAATAGATAAATAGCTAGATAGATTATATTCTTGTTTGGTCCTCACAACAACCTTGTGAAGTAGGCGCAATTATTATCCCCATTTTTCAGATGAGGAAACTGAGTTTAAGAGAGGTCATATTACTTGCCTAGGGATTCAAAGCTAGTATCTGAAGTATAATTCAACCTAATATTTTCTTGATTCTGGGTTCAATGTCCTGTCCCCTACACTGCCTAGCTACTCACTTAATGATTATATGCTTACCTATCAGTAAACATCCAGCTGTTGTTTCTCCTTCATTCTCAAAGAGGACCAATGACATCAAGGGATATGTCTTGACTTGCAAATGAATTGGATTTAAGTGAGACAGAGCTTTGCAATGCCATCATCCTCACTCTCCCCTCCAGAACCATTAAAGTCCAGTAACAAGACAAAAGTCAGGATGACTGGGAATACCCAGGCCTTGATATCTTCTATGTCTGACTAAGCTCTAATCACTGCACAGAGCCTGCTTCAGCCTTCATAGCTATTGGAATAAATTGGGGGCAGGTCTTCACATGCTTGGGGCAGGCATCCCCCAAGGATACCTAGATAAGCCCCACCCAAATGCAAACAAGCATTTAAGGCCATTCAAAAAACTATCCAAATGTTAATGTGTTTGAAGAAAGGTTGGTAACAATGTATGAGCTAGTACTACTGACTTAGACAGGATTAAAAAAATACTATTTACCCATTTAAGATATTTCTGAGATAGGATTTGTTAATTTAACTTTATTGGCTTCAAAATGCAGCTAAAGTAATTTCCACTTGGATAGGGGGTTGATATATTCTACTTAGGTCCGAGCTAAAGGTTTCGAATGGTATTCAATGATTTTCTATAGTTAGGCATGCTTTATCTGGATAAGTGTCATACACGTAACTGCAAAATTACAGATTTCTGTGTGTCTGGAGGTTGGGAGGGAGGATATAAAATGTACTAGAAACTTATTAAGACAGTTCCTGTATCAGACTCAGAGTGAAACTAATTGCTGAATCTCATGACTAAAGGGAATATACAATTAGCTGCTTAGGCATGAGTTCCATCTTAAATTCTGGTACTGTAAAACCAGAAGTATAAAGAGATATTGCCTTGTAGATGTAGATGGCTTAATTACCAAAAATAAGATTGTTAGGAGATTGCTGTCTTTTTGAAAATACAGCTAAACTAATGGAAATATATAAGGCCAAATAAGTCCCTGATAGATAAGTGATCAAAGAATAGAAACAAATAATTCTCAAGAGAATCATTGCAAACTATTAGCAACCAAATGAAAGAATGCTCCAAATCACAAATAATCAGAGAAATGCAAATGTAAATGACCCTAAGGTTTATTGAACACCCAGAAAATTGACAAAGATGACAAAAGATGGGAATAGTTAGCATTGGAGGAGTTTTGGAAAGATAGGCAAACTGATGCATTGTTGGTGGAGCTGTGAATTAGTACAACCATTCTGGAAAGCAATTTGGAATTTTACAAATAAGAAGGTTAAAATGTCCACACCTTTTGAATAAGAGATTCTACTGGACCCCAAAGCATGATGGTAATGGATAAAAAGAAAGTTCCTGTGTCCATCAGTATATTTATGCAGTTTTTTTGTTTGTATGTGGGAGCAAAAAAAAATGGAAATAAGTTAGATGCCTATAAACAGGGAAATGACTAAACAAATTGTTATGTGTGAATATAATGGAACATTATTGTTCCATAAGAAACAACAAATATATTGAGTAGAGAGAATCATGGAAATACATGCATGAATTGATGCAAAGTGAGATAAGAAGAGTCAAGAAAAAATATACACAATATCTACAAATAAAAACTGTAAGAACAGCCACAACAAAACGATTGAAAATTAATATTGGAGCAGCTAGGTGGCACAGTGGATACTGAAGTCACAAGGAATTGGGTTCAAATGCAGATTCAGACACTGTGTGGCCCTAGGCAAGTCACTTAACCCTGATTGCCTTAAAAACAAAACAAACAAACAAAAAAGAAAATGAATATTGTAAAATTGCAAAGAAAGACATGACCCCTAGGGCAGCTAGGTGGTGCTGTGGATAAAGCACCAGGCCTGCATTCAGGGAGATCTAAGTTAAAATCCGGCCTCAGACACTTGCTACTTACTAGCTGTGTGACCCTGGGCAAGTCACTTAACCCTTATTGCCCTGAAAAAAGAAAGAAGAAAGAAAGAAAGAAAGAAAGAAAGAAAGAAAGAAAGAAAGAAAGAAAGAAAGAAAGAAAGAAAGAAAGAAAGAAAGAAAGAAAGAAAGAAGGAAGGAAGGAAGGAAGGAAGGAAGAGGGAAGGAGGGAAGGAAAGGAAGGAGGGAAGGAGGGAAGGAAGGAAGGAAGGAGGGAAGGAGGGAAGGAGGGAAGGAGGGAAGGAGGAAAGGAAGGAAGGAAGGAAGGAAGGAAGGAAGGAAGGAAGGAAGGAAGGAAGGAAGGAAGGAAGGAAGGAAGGAAGGAAGGAAGGAAGGAAGGAAGGAGGGAAGGAAGGAAGGAAGGAAGGAAGGAAGGAAGGAAGGAAGGAAGGAAGGAAGGAAGGAAGGAAGGAAGGAAGGAAGGAAGGAAGGAAGGAAGGAAGACACGACCCTAAAGAAGAGAAGAGATTATGAGAAGACAGCTCCTCCTGATACCCACCATTAATTTGCAGAGATGGAAAGCCCATGGGAATGGAACATTACATTTACTTTTAGGGTTTCTATGCATTCTTTGTTTTTGCTGATTTCTTTTTATCTTCTTCCTCTCTCTTTAAAAAAAAATATTCCTCGTTATGTGTGATGGCGCTTTGGGAGGAGAAGAGGGAGAAATACAGAGGGAGATTTACTGTTGAGTTGTTTCAGTCATATCCAACTCTTTGTGACCCCATTTGGGGTTTTCTTGACAAAGATACTGAAGTGATTTGCCCTTTCCTTCTCCAGCTCATTTTACAGATGAGGAAACTGAGACAAACAGGGTGAAGTGACTTGCCTACGGTCAAACAGACAGTGAGTGTCTGAGGCCAGATTTGAACTCAGGAAGATTAGTCTTCCTGGCTTCAGGCCCAGCATTCTAATCCATTGCACCACTTAGCAGCCTGGGGAAAATTTAGGTGATAGAAAAACAAAACATCAATGAAATTTATTTTCAAAATAAAATACAGACCAATCTGGGGTGCTCAAAAAGTATAACGCTGTATAACTTGGTGAATAACTTGCCATATTGATTACAGGCAAAGGACTCTCACCAGAATGCTCATACTAGGCCTCTACCATGTGGTTAGCCATACTGGTGAGCCTGTTGAAAGTCTGGCTGTAATCAGGAGAGGCGAATGTTGTCCTGGGGCTTCAATAGGTCAGAGAAGTGCGTGAAGTCCTTGCTGGTGTCTGGGCAGTGACAGGACTTTTCACCATTATGGGACCTTGACAGTAAATATTTGATACAATGTTGGTGACCAGAAGGGAACAAGGCATTCACTATAGCTCCTTGACTTCATGGGACATCCATATCACGCCTGTCATAGACCATGTGAGGAGTATATATAACACCAAGATATCTATATGGTTATTGTGACTCATATCTTCCTTGGGAGATCCCAAAGGGCTTTTCAACAACAAACATGGGCGAAAATTCAAGGTCACATCCAAGGTCAGACCACCTGGGGATAACCATACAGTCTATACAGTCAAATCATGAATAAATTGCTTTGAGTATTTAAAGAGCTGACTATGTAATTAACTCACATCCCTGGGATGTAATGTAAAGAGCTAAGGGGTAACAAATAGGCAGAAAACAAAAGACCCCGTTATAGCATCACACAACCTTTTGGTTAAAAGATGATCTAGTCTGACCTCCTACCCAGTGTAGGAATCATTTTCACTTACAAGAAACCCAACAAGTAGTTGTCCAACCTCTGCTTTTATAACCCCATCAATGAAGAATTCATGACATTATGAGATCAGAGACAGCTGGGTGGTGCCACAGTGCGTAGAACACTAAGCCTGGACTAAGAAAGACCTGAGCTCAAGTTTGTCCTCCTATACCAAGTAGTTGGATGACCCTGGGCAAGTCACTTAACTTCTGTTTCTTTCAGTTTCCTCAACTGTAAGATGGGGATCATAACCGCACCTACCTCACAGAGTTGTTTTAGTACACTGCTTGGCAAGTATTAGGAACAATGCTTATTTCCCCCTCTTCACCCTTAGGACCCTGGGGCTAATCTGTAGCTATTTCAGGAGCTTTCATTTTACAGATAATATGCATCATTACTACATATGCATCATTATCATTATTATATTGTTGCAGGCATGTATATCAATATGTATGGGTATTTTATACAGATAATATGTATGCAAGACTGTGTTTATCTTTTTGGGGGGTAGCGTAGAGAAAAACATTATAAATCAGCAAAGAAGTGATGGGGGAAAAAAACTTGCAGAAAATATGTCACAAGATCCAATTAAGCCTGATTATCCAAGGGATGAAACTGGAGAACAACAAACAGATGGGAAATTAAGAAAATCTGTCAATATTTCTATAACAAACTATTTTCTTCATCAATATATTGGTGTCATTCTATTTGGACTCTAATATCTATCACAGTGATGATAATAATTATCGCTAGTATTTATATGGCACTTAAAGGATTACAAAGCACTTTACAAATAGTGTCTCACTTCATCCTCACAACAGCCCTGGAAGGTAGGTGCTGTTATTATCTTTTTTTAATTTTTTTAAGTTTTTTTTTTTAATTAATTTTTTTAGTGAGGCAGTTGGGGTTAAGTGACTTGCCCAGGGTCACACAGCTAGTGTCTGAGGCCAGATTTGAACTCAGGTACTCCTGATTCCAGGGCCGGTGCTCTATCCACTGCGCCACCTAGCTGCCCCATTATCTACATTTTATAGACAAGGAAACTGAGGCTGACAGAGGGTAAGGGATTTGCCCAGGGTCACACAATCAGAAAGTGGCTTGGCCCCATTTGAATTCAGGTCTGCTTGACTCCAGATCCAGTACTTTCTCCACTGTGCCACTTAGCTGCCATTGAAGAAATCAAAGGTAGTCAAAGTGAGTAGACTAGATTAAATAGATACAAAGGAGGTTTAAGCAGGAGGTGACAAAGCAATGAAAGTTGGTGCTGATAAATCTCAAGATATCTTAAAGAAAGGAAGATAACTGAACCATTGAAAGTTATTTTGGGGGGCAGCTAGGTGGCTCAGTGGATAAAACACGGGCCCTGGATTCAGGAGGACCTGAGTTCAAATCTGACCTCAGACACTTGACACTAGCTGTGTGACCCTGGGCAAGTCACTTAACCCTCATTCCTGGGGGTAAAAAAAAAAGAAAGAAAGAAAGCTATTTTGATCATTATTATTGCAAAAAAAAAAAAAAAACATCAAGATCTACCAACCCATGATTTTGCCTTTTCACTATTTATGATAGTCATACTAAATTAATGAAATCTCTTCCTTCATAGAAATGTGAAGACAGAGGCAGATTTTCCCAAATATTTTATTGCTAGATGCATCTTTAGTAACATAATTAACCAAAAGGAGCAGAGAATTCAAGATTCCACTTTGCTTACTGTTATCTTGACTATGAAAAGACTTTTGATGCAATAGATCAAAACTCAATCTTAAAACCTTTTTCTCCTCCAATGAGATGTTTCCCATATATATGTTAAAAATCCTTCAGGATTTTTTAAAAAACAGAACAGAAGAGAAAATTTATTCACAGATCCTCTCTTACGGATCAAATGAGATATAAAATAGGGCATGCTTACCAAAGGCTTTTTTCAACTGTCATGGAAGGCATCCAGCCTGGAGGCCAAATGAAAAGAGGTAGGTAAAGGCCATCAGATATCCCCATTTGCAGACCACTCTGTGCTGATCTCATCAAGCCCTGGAGCATTTCGGAGCCTCTGAAATGAGATCCATCCTCATATTCAAAAATAAAACCTTAGAAAAACTAGGTAGAAGGAGAACACCTATTGTTCAGGATATGATAAGCAGTTAATGTCCAACCTACTGAGTTGGTTCCTCAGTATAGATATCTCAGAGAGAAAGAACAGGTGTTCAATAGTCTGGACTCTTTAACAGGAGGAAGAGAGCAGACTAGATAGCATATGGGAAATGACATGATACTTTCAATCACCTCAAGCTTTTTCCTGAAACAAAAATGTATCCTTTGCATAATCAATATTCTTACAGTGATGGCATATGACTACATAGTATATATAATACTGCAATATTCAAAGACTAAGGGAGGCGATGATCACACTGTGAGCAGTAAATAGGGTCTTCTGAACACACTGGCTTTGTAACCCTGAGAAAACCACTTAACCTCTTGCTCCCCCAAGGAATGCTTCAATATTCTAAGTTACAGATAAGTTGATGATCTGTCTTGGAATGTCCATACCAGGTGTTGCCCATTCCAATGAGGGAGGGGGGGAAATGTCCCACTCTGTTTTAGAGGACCATAGATCTAGAGTGAGAGAGGGTCACAGAAACCATTCAATCAAACACTCTTATTTTGCAATTGAAGAACTGGGGCCCAGGCCTAGTTGTTATAGCCCAATACAGCATCCTAGTTCTTGGTTGGATGTGCTAGATTCATACTGGATGAAAGTCCAGTTTACATGTATGATTAATATCACATTGCTTAATTTTTCAATAGGTAGGGGAGGGTGGGAGGAAGGGAGAAAATTTGGAACTCAATTTTTAAAAAAATTTATGTTAAAAATAAATAAATAATAGGACTTTGCTCATATTCTTATCATCTCCTTTCAGATATAAAATATCTATATATACAAGATCCCCAAACTTGCTAGTAAAAGCTTGCTAAACTCTCTCCATTGCTTTTATCTCCAGATAAGCAGTACAAGTCATTAGCAATTTTCTTTGAACACATCAAAAACAGGAAAGGTCTCACATATTTTATAGATGTTCATAACTATCTTGGCCAGTAAAATCCTTTTTAAAAAAAAATAAATTTATTATTTATTTTTAACATTCTTTTTTAAAAATTTCTCTCCAAATTCCCTTCCTCTCTCCATCTATTAAGAAGGGAAGCAATGTGATATCAGTTATGCATGTGGAATTATACAAAATATATATCCACATCAGCCATGTTGCAAAAAGAAAAGCAACAAAAATAAGGAAGTGAAAAAAATATGCTTAGATCTGTACTCAGACTTCATCAGTACTCTCTCTGGAGGTGGATAGCATTTTTCATCATAAGTCCTTTAGAATTGTCTTGGATCATTGTATTATTCAGAGTAGCTGAGTCTTTCACAATTGATTATCATTACAATATTACTATTACTATGTACAATGTTCTCCTGATTCTGCTCACCTTGTTTTGTATCAGTTCATATAAGTCTTCCCCAGTTTTTCTGAAACCATCATCTTCATAATTTCTTATAGCACAATAGTATTCCATCACAATCATTGTTCAGGCATAGAATCCTTTAAAAAAAATCAGCTCCAGAATTCTATATTAACCTGTGTCTAAAATCATCATATAACTCCTTCATAGCTACAGGGCAGAAGGTGAATTTCATTCCTACACCTCCATTTGGATTATTTGTGGTCCACTAGGGTAATACACTGCATAGCTCCAATTTTTGGCATTTTTTTCAACAAGGTGCCCTCTTAGAAACAACACTTGGATTCCCATGGGCTATGTATGCTTCTTGGACTGTATCAATTTTCAAGGACATTCAACATATAGTACCTTTCATTTGAAGAAAACCAAGGTTTAGCCTGTCAGCACAAAATTTATATTCACTGACAACACATTCACTGGTAGAAGTCCCAGATCTTGGCAATACTTTTGTGTGTCAATGACCTGGGTTACTGTATGTCCCAGATAACTGTCTCCTCTTTTATGTCTATGTCAATCCTTCCAACACAAAAGAATTATGAGATATCACACCTATATCTACATTAGTCTTCTCAAGATGGTAGCACACAACTTACTCACAGTTGGCTAGTACAGTAATCCATCTATAGCAGGAAATATTCAACCTTCTGATGACTGAAGTACAAGTCAGTGGTTTTCTATCTCATAGTCACAGAACTTGAATTACGACTTTGATGGTCATCTAGTGTAATGCATACAAGAAAGCAATCCCCACTATAATATGTTCAACAAGTGGTCACCGAGTCTCTTCTTGAAAACCTTCAAGAAGGGGCAAGCTACCACTGGCTAAGACAACCCATTCCAGTTTGCAACAGCTCTGATTGTCAGGAAGATTTTCTTGACCTTAAGCCTAAATTGGCCTTTCTGCAACCATTGCTCCTGGTTCTGTCCTCAGAGCACAAACAGAACAAGTCTAATACTTTCTTCATTTGATAACCCTTTAAATAATAGAAAGACATCTAGAATGTGTGTCTCCCACCCTGAGTTATCTCTTCTCCAGCCTAAACATGTCCAGTTCCTTCACCAGATCACATGAATTCAGGACCTCTCATCATCCTGTTTGTCTTCTGGATCTAACCAAACTTGAATAGGAACTGCATTCACCTAGCCTTGGAATTAATTACTGACAGCCTCCTTCAAAGCTTAGAAATTCAATTTATTTAAGGGATAATGAATCTCACCATCAGTCCTCTACTAGAATGCAGTAAATTTCTCATACATTTCATTCTCGTGTTATGAAACTACTCCAAGCCCTCTATGCTGGAAATAATGTGTAACACAAAAGGTTTGCTCAAATCCACATAGTTCAATAATTTGAGACAGTTGATTAAGTCCTCGAATGTCTGCTATACTGATGATCTACAAAGAATGCCAGAAGGTTCAGACCAGATTGTTTCCTTTTGCTCTTTTGCTTCTAATTCTTCTCAAACACTCCCCCTTTCCAAATGATATTAAGAGTCTTTAGTGATGAAATTTCTGATAGTAGTAACCACCAAATCACAACAAAGTCATTAACTCTCAAAAATTCTTTGGCATGGGGGCAGCTAGGTGGTGCAATGGATAAAGCACTGGCCCTGGATTCAGGAGGACCTGAGTTCAAATCCAGCCTCAGATACTTCACACTTACTAGCTGTATGACCCTAGGCAAGTCACTTAACCCTTATTGCCCCGCCCCCAAAAAATTCTTTGGCATTTTGATAAGCAAGATGATGAGCCTTTCTCTTTTCTCAGAAAGTATTCACTTTTTGTTAATATACTATGTGACCTGTCCAGAAAAAAGAACTGTGGATTCTGAATGCAGATTGAACCATACTGTTTCTATTTATTGGTTGTTGTTTTTTTCTTTTTTGAGGTTTTTCCCTTGTGTTCTGATTTTTCATTCACAACATGACCAATGCAGAAATATGTTTAATGTGATGGTACATATATAACCCATATCAGATTGCTTGCTGTCTTGGGGAGGGGGGAAGGAAGGGAGGGAGAAAAATTTGGAACTAAAAATCTTATGAAAACAAATATAATTGAAAACTATCTTTACATGTAACCAGAAAATAATAAAATACTTTTATGATTAAAACAATATACTATGTTACCTATGTCCTACCTGACAGAGATTGTAGAACTGGCATTTAATTGACCTCTTCAGAACAGTATCTTCTAGATGGTCTAATATTAACTCTTCCTCATAGTCTTCTGAAATCTTTCCACATATGATAATGCTCTCTAGATACACTCACACTTCTGGACAATTCATGTCATCAAACACCTTTTTTTCCTGAGCCAGTGAAAAGTGGCAGGTTATCTGAAATTCTTTTAGATAGAAGTTCAAACTCATAGAATACTGCTGGGAAGATGAAGGCAACTGTGGTAGAAGTAATATCCTACACCTTTCTTGCCCACACCCCTCCCTATTGAAAAAACTCAAGGCTCAGCATGTTGAAGATGTTGCCTAAATGCAAAAGAGATGAGATACATGGATGGTGTTTCACAATGTGTAATTCAGGAAAGGAAGTTTTGCTCAGCTGAATCAACCCAAGGTGTCCTCTTTCTGTCCTTGTTGAATATCCTCTTGCTATAGCTAAGAAAAAAACTTTTTTTTTGTCAACTGTTAAATGACCTATAAGTGTCTCATTTTGTTCCACACCTCAACAAAAAAGGGGACAGGCCCAGTTCAGAACAATAATTTTCTCCCTATCTTGCTCTGCTATTGGAATCTGCTAGTTCCCACTACACAGATCTAATACATTTAATTTAATAGCATAACAAAGTGACAAGAAAGATCTCACCTCCCTTTACAAAAGGGTACAAATAATGAAGGGTATGTGGCCAGAGATCATACATAGACAGTTCGTGTGTACAGGACATACATGCCCAGCAAACATGCATTTCTGAGTAAAATGAATGGAGGGATACACATCTAAGAAACACACATGACCAAGAGCAACATACCTAGCCAGGGAAATTCCTAATCCTAAAGTACTGTAGTGGTGGGATAAACCCTTTCCCACTCCAGTGCTGCCTCCAATCCACCTCAGGTGTGGATCTAGGCAGATGGTGTCCTTGCTTCTCTACAAAGCACCAGGTCTGGTGCTTTATCCACTGTGCCACCTAGCTGCTCCCGAAAAAGACATTTTTATACAAAAATATTCATATCAGCTCTTTTTGTGGTGGCTAAGAATTGGAAATCAAAGGAATGTCCATCAATTTGGGAATGGTTTAAGAAGCTGTGGTATATGATTATCATGGAATATTTTTTTGCTATAAGAAATCACAAGCAGGATGATTTCAGAAAGGCCTGGAAAGACTTATATGAACTCATTTATAATGAAATGAGCAGAACCAGGAGAACATTGTACACAGTGATAGCAAAATTGTTTGATGAAGAACTGTGAATAACTTAACTATTCTCAGCAATACAATCCCAAAGGACTAATGATGAAGCATACTATCCACCTTCAAAGAAAGAACTGATGCTGATTGAACACAGACTGAAGCGTGCAATTTTTCACTCTCATTTTTTCTTTTATTCAAGTTTTCTTATACAAAATGATTAATACAGTAATATTTTACATAATTGCAAAAAAGATTATTTTCACTCCTTACTATTCCCCATCATTATCCATGGAGATTACCTTGGGAGTAATACTAAAAGGGGCTGTATGACACCTAAAAATATTCCCTGAGTTGAATAATGGCCTGCCTGCCTGCCCAGTGGGATGGTATGATAAAAGAGTAGAAGAAAGAAAGCATGATAGGAAAAGCCTAGGTTTTAAAGCAGAAGGAAGGTCATTTTGGCCCAATCTCCTAATTTCACAAATAAGCAATCTGGAAACCCAGAGAAATTAAGCAGCTCCTAGAAAAATCTGAAATCTCAACTTGCTAACACAGCAATTTCCCTAAAGATCTAAGTTATCAAGTTCACTTCTCCCAATGGAACATCCATACCCAGAGATCATTTTCAGTGAAAGACTATCAATCATCCCACCTATCCCCCGATATCAAATTCACACACAGGGAAAAGAAAATTCTGTCACTATGTGACAACTCCACTTAGATTCCAGTCGGGATGGCTTTGGCTTCTTTCCTGATCACCAGGAATCTGGAGTTTCTGAAAGGTCATTGGAGGGTGTCTCTGACAAATATGACATGACTCTGTTCTATCCTCAAGACCATCCTTCAGGAACTCATGCTGCAAGCTCATTGCCCATGCTGTCTCCCAGGTGTATTTTTCATGCATCTTCCTCTGTCATGTCCTCTATAAAACAAATAACTTTTCTTCTATAGCACAATATTAAGTAGCTTTTTAGTAGTTGCATTTATGTTACTCCCTTGAGGCTGTATAGAGCACACAATTTCTGTCCCTTTTGTTAGTTTCAGGATGGGCACAATGCAGAGTAATGTTAAAACAGACAAACAAGAAATACCTGGGGAAAACTCAGAGATATTATGGTATGATGTGAATAGCAATCCACTTAAATTTCAGATGATAGGGAATTTGAATCCTGAGCCAACCACTTGAATAATTTGTGACTTTGGACAAATCATTTTAAGTTCTCTTGAGACTCAATTCCCTTATCTGTAAAACGATGACCTGAGATCCCATTTAGATTTAAAGTGAGACTCTTATGCTCCCAAGATATTTTAAATCTAGGTTACAATAGAATAGATTGCCCCAGAGGTAGGTAGTCACTCCTCTTTACTGAGGGCACCTGAAGAAGCACTTGTTGGGGGAATAATACAGAGATAATATAGAATCCCATACAGTTGCGGATATGTTGTACTAAAAATACTCCCAGGTCCCTTCCTGTTGAGATGATGATTCTGCTAAAGCCTGCAAAGGACGTATTTTGGCTCATTTGCTTGTTTTATCTGCCACAGAACCTAGCACAGGAAATAGTCAATAAGTATTTGTTAATTGATCAGTGGCTTCTCAGAGGAGACAGGCTTTGCAGATGCACCATGGGTTAGTACACCATATGTGAGGCTGTAGTTTGCTAGAGATCAACAGCTACAAAGGGTTGTATATGGGGGAGGAGAGGGTGAAATGACACAGTAGTAGCTGTGATTTTTCTCCCGTGCCTCCCTTCTGCAAGTGAGTACTCTATTTCTATGAACAGCCAAAAAGTTTTCCCAGAATTGTACATCAGGTGGCAGCATCACCCTTTAGATTAGTCAAATCTGATTCAAAGGCAAGGAAGAAAAACATTGTCTCCTCCGAAGACTGGCTTTGTGGAAGGCAGTGTAAATTATAGCCTAAGCATGAACTGAACTCTTTCTAAAGTCAGGTTGGTGGCTACCTAGAGGCCGAGCCGTGGGGCACCAAAAGACTAGGATACTGCAGAGACCAGTAAATATTGATTGATTTTATTTTTCCATAAAACAATTCTCTCCTCCAGTGACCAGTAGCCTGGAAGTCACCCAGCCTATCCCCAAAGCCTCTAATGGGTTAGATAACAAAGTTGGGATATTGGCCCCAGGCTGCCTTAGTCCACCAGTACTTTAACACAGGATTAGTGTAGCAGATTAAGATGCTTTCCTGAAGGCTTGTTATAGGACAGGAGATAGTTACAGAAGAGGAGCAGAGACGGTTACAGTAGGGACCTTGACTGTGAGTGGAGAGCAGCCTAAGGGCAATAGACCTGTAATGACAGGTCTCCAGTGAAAGGTGGTGTGTGGGGGAGTGGGGGAGGGGATGGACCGGAGGAGATTGAGGCTGAAGATAGAAGCACGGTCACTCCTTTCTGCTCCCCAGCCAATTAAAAATTCTATAATAAATAGGAAGTAAGGGGGAAAGAATCAGATTTCTTTGTTACTGTGCTGGGGTGGGAAGCTACTCAACTCTAATGTCTCTGTAGATATCTCATTTTCTATTTCCCAACTCCCAGATCCTCCAGGACAGTCTTTTAAAACAAACAAACAAAATCAACAGCAAAAAACCACAGTAAGATAAATACCCAAATCTCCATTTGCATATTAGTTTGCCTTTAGGGTCCCACAGCTCCTAACTTTAAGTACAAAAATAGAATTAATCAACTAGCTGAAGCTTTTGGCAAACACTTTGCCTACCTATTCACCTGCCTGGGGGCTGAGAGTTTCAAGCTGGAAAAGGCTGAGTGGCAGCTCTTCAGAAATCCTATTGACTGTCTTGAGAAGAAACACTCCTGAGTTTCTTTGCTGTCTCGGCTGTGCCTTGCCCCTGTGCCAGCCCTACAGGTATCAACACATACCTCATGTGCACTAGACCTTCTACTTCAGCCTTGACCTCCACTAGGATCAATGATCAGATCTTCTCTACCTCATCTCTCCCCACCCATCCCACCCCGCTCCAGCTGGTGTTCTCCAACCTCTACTTTAGCCTTTATTCTTAGCTGCCACTGGCAAAGTGAATGAGCAACTGAAATTGTTTGGGATTTTTTTTTTTAAGAAAAATAGCTAATATTTATTTACTTCTTTGCTATATAGGTTTGCAAAGCACTTCATAAGTATTGTCTTTTTTCCTCACAACAATTCTGGAATTATTATCATTATTTTACAGATAAGTAAACTGAAGCAGTTAGAAGTGAAGTGACTTGTCCAGGGTCACACAGCTAGTATCTCGGGCCAGATTTTAGCTTGGTTCTTCCTGATTCACTTTGTAGGCTAGCAAAGCAGGTGAAGAGAATGCATTTTTTTTTTCAGGGCAATGAGGGTTAAGTGACTTGCCCACTGTGCCACCTTGCTGCCCCAAGAATGCATTTTAAAAGTAAAACTCATAGATGTGGACATTCCCTCCCAATATAAGTCAGCTCCCTTGTCTCGGAGAGCTGCCTAGGTCAGTGAGAGGTTACATGAGTTGACAAGAGTCACAATGCCAGTATGAGTCAATGACAGGACTTGACCCTAGATCTTCCTGGTGTTGAGACCAGTTATCTATTACACTATGCTACCCCTCAAATTAAATTCAATTAAACAATATTTTTTAATAAAGTATTTTATTTTTTTTCTGTTACATGTAAAGATAGTTCTCAACTTTTGTTTATACAAGCTTTCCAATTTCAGATTTTTCTCCCTCCCTCCCCTCCCTTCCCCCTCCCCTAGACAGCAGGTAATCTGATATAGGTTATATATACATATATATATACGTAATAACATTAAACATATTTCTGCATTAGTCATGTTATAAGAGAAAAATCAGAGCAATGACGAAAAACCTCAAAATAGAAAAACAACAGCACCCAAAACAAAAGAAATAGTATGGTTCATTCAGCATCTATACTCCACAGTTCTTTTTTTTTTTCCTGGATTTGGAGATCCTCTTCTATCATGAGTTCCCTGGAATTCTTCTGTATCATTGCACTGGTGGGAAGAATATAGTCCATCACAGTAGATCAACACACAATGTTGATGATACTGTGTACAATGTTCTCCTGGTTCTGCTCATCTCACTCATCATCAGCCCACACAAGACCCTCCAGGTTTCTCTGAACTCCTGCTCATCGTTTCTTACAGCACAATAGTATTCCATTACATTCATATACCACAACTTGTCCAGGCATTCCCCAATTGATGGGCATCCCCTCAACTTCCAATTCCTTGCTACCACATAAAGAGCAGCTATACATATTTTTGTACATGTGAGTCCCTCTCCCCTTTCCATGATCTCTTTGAGAAAAAGACCCAAAAGTGGTATTGCTGGGTCAAAGGGTATGCACAACTTTATAGCCCTTTGGGCATAATTCCAAATTGCTCTCCAGAATGGTTAGATCAATTCACAGCTCCACCAACAATGCATTAGTGTTCTAATTTTTCCACAGCTTATCCAACATTTATTATTTTCCTTTTTTGTAATTTTAGCCAATCTGATAGGTGTCAGGTGGTACCTCAGAGTTGTTTTAATTTGCATCTCTCTAATCATTAGAGATTTAGAGCATTTTTTCATATGGGAATAGATAGCTTTGGTTTCTTCATCAGAAAACTGCCTGTTCATATCCTTTGACCATTTCTCAATTGGGGAATGACTTGGATTCTTATAAATTTTATTTAGTTCCCTATATATTTTAGAAATGAGGCCTTTATCAGAAGTATTGGCCATAAAAATTGTTTCCCAGATTTCTGCCTCCCTTCTAATTTTGGATGCATTGCTTCTGTTTGTACAAAAATTTTTTAATTTAATGTAATCAAAATCATTCATTTTGCATTTTATAACATTCTCTATCTCTTGTTTGGTCATAAACTGGATTAAGCAGTATTTAATGGATATTTGGGGGTAACTATGTGAAACCACTTCCTCACCTGGAGTCAGGAAGACTCATTTTAGTGGGTTCAAATATGGCGTCTGACACTTCCTAGCTGTGTGATCCTGGGAAAGTCACTTAACCCATTTGCCTCAGTTTCCTTATCTGTCAAATGAGCTGGAGAAGAAATGGCAAACCACTCCAGTATCTTTGCCCTCTCCCCAAAAAACCAACAACCCTCAAATGGGGTCATGAAGAGTAAAACATGACAGAAACATGATTGAACCAAAAAAATGAGCAACTCTTAGAAGGGACCTCAGAGCTAGAAGGGACTTTAGAGATCATTTAATCCAGAGGTATAAAACTCAAGACTCATATACAGCCAACAAAACTCCCAAGTACCCTATAACCAGATTAAAATATCATTGGGTGTACATATATAAGCTATATCAGATTGCTTTCCATCCTGGGAAGGAGGGAGGGAAGGGAGGGTGGGAGAAAAATTTGGAACTAAAAATCCTATGAAAACAAATGTGGAAAACTATCCTTACATGTAACTGGAAAAATAATAAAATACTTTTATAAAAAATATCATTGGGAAATGCTTAACAAAATAAATAAAAGTATGATACAATATAGATAATGTTAATGTGTGGTTTTCTAAGTCACTATGCAAACCATAGGGATGTGTTTCTATTTGAGTTTGACACCATTGTATAAGCAGAGAAAGTGAGGTCCAGAGGGACTTGTCCAAGTAGTGGCAGAGCTGATACTAGAAACCAGGTCACCTGATTGCCTGTTCAGTGTTCTCACTGTATTGTACTGCCTCCCTTATAGAAGCCTAGAGAAAGGCATAAAAATTCAAAGCACGATAAATAAATACATTATAAAAAGCTCTCTAATATTAGCACATTAAAAATATTTCCACTGCATGACAAATTTGTCCTAAAACTCATAATCTAGTATGACAAACATTAAGTCTTTGGTGATTTTTTTTGCTTGCCTTCTTAGAATATACAAGGGCCTTGGGGGCATAATTAGGATGTCCCCCATCTCTTAAAGAAGTCCTCTAGGATGAATCTGAAGTGATTGATGTCTTTCTCTCTCAGCAAATCCCCATGTACTAAGCAGAAGTATTCATAATCAAGCTCTTGGTTGCTCACTGTAAAATTTGTTATCGTAGCTTCTTAATTTTTGAGGAATCCAGTAAGAATTTATGAAAATTTGTAGAACAAGAGATTTTTTGAAGGGGGAATCTTCTTTTCTACAGTTCAATATCTCCCCTACACACACACACACACACACATACCCCATATAGAAGTGACAAAATGGTAGCCTGCGAAAGGGTGAGGGAAAAGAGAGCCAGTATTTCTTTGTCTCAGTGATGACAGTGACTGTTTATAGGCTAATTTCGTATCAGCCTCGGGGTTTTATCTAACACCTAATGGCTGATGTGTTTCTGAGTCACCAGCTATATAATTCAATTTAATAAACATTTCTTAAGTGCCTATTTAGGACATGCAAAGCACAGAAGCTAAGGATTAAAAAAGAAAAAGAAGTGATCCTTATTCTCAATGATTCTGCAAGAGGGGACCTTAGGGACCATTTAGTTCAACTTCCTGATTGTACAGATGAGGAAACTGAGGCAAGAGGGTTAAAGTGATTTGCTAAAGGCTACACAGGCAGTTCATGATGGACTTTAGATTTGAACTCAGCTTTGATTACTTTGAATATAAAATAATTTCAAGAGGGAGAAAGCACTAGCAAGTGGAGCAGATCAGATACACATGGTCCCATCTAGAAGGTGAGTCCTGAGTTATGCTTTAAGGACTTTAGACACTCTGTGACTCAGAGGTGAATAGAGGGTGTATTGTACCTGCATAAAGGTACAGAGGTGAGGGAATATAGGGGAATCATAGATAATAATACTGGGGAAAGTAATTGACTGCTGCCCTCAATGGAAATAGGGAAGTTTGGAAGAAGGATGAGTTTAGATAGTGTTAAGGGCTAAAATTCTAGCTAAACTGTCTAAAATATCTAATGAGTGGTCGCCAATAAATTATAAGCTTTAGCAAGAGTTAGACTTTTAAGCATTTATTAAGGAGAATAAGAATTTGGTAAAGAGAGAGAAAAAGGCCTAGATTTCTATCTATTAAAGGGAGAACACATTTCTAGCTCCCTTCTCCACCAGAGTCCAGAGGAAAAGCAGCGAGACTGAGCGCCAGTCTCTTCCTTCCTCCTCCCACTAGTCCGCGTCACTTCCTGACTCCTGGTCTTGCCCTCAAAGACGTTCCCTTCATGGGCAGAACTCCTCTACAGTAAGTATCCAGCAGGTGGCGTTATTCCAATCGTTACAGTCCCCCCTGTTGTTCCTCAAGAAACAAAATGTTTCCTTGACGGAACAGTAAAAACAATATGATAACTATTGCTAACTAATAATATGTGAACAACAATATAGAAAAGGAAGAGAGGAAAGTTTTTTCCAGAGGGGCGATTTTTTTTGTCCTCATGAACCGACGCTTTGACATTAGTCTTGCAAAGGGAGGGCCTCTGCAGAGAATACATGTTACAGATGGTGCATATTATAACAGAAAGAGAAAAAAACCAACAAAAAGAACAAATCAAAACTGTTCATTTAAAGTCTCTGAAAGTCTTTTCTCAGATGTCCTCTAGGTGTAGTCGTGGAATGGAAGTCTTTTCAGGGGTTGATGTGTGGATGCTGGTAATCAGCCAGGAAAATTTCCTACAAAATTGAGCTTAACAGAACTTTAAAATAGCTTTGTCAATAATCAAATCAAACAATGAAAGTTCTCAAAAACATGTCTAAGGGAATTCAGAATCTTAGTTGTTACACATGAAACATATAATAAAACAAAAATTGAACCATTCTTTAAAATTATAATATTACTATAGTCCCCCCTTATGGAGGGTATTTGAGAAGACAATTGCTGCGATATTAATTTTTAAAAATAATTTTTATCTGTTTCATCACTTTTTGCATCATCTGCCTAATTATCCTCATGCCATTATGAGAAATTTTAAAATCTAATATAATTAGTAACAGATGTCAAGGCCAAATTCAACACTGTTATTTATCATGACACCTGAGATAATTATGGGGGTTACCATAAAAGAACAGAGAAATGATGGGATATGAGCATTCCCACACTTGAGCAATATGTACTGCCCATACAGTATGCCAGGCTTAAAAGAGGTGGATGGAATATATGTCCATGCCACCGAACATATTGGAAGAAACTGAGTCAGACTTAATCAGATGCATGGGATTGAGATGTCCATGGCATCAGGCATATAGGAGGGAGCATAGAAGCCAGGTGTAGAAGTGAGATGGGTGGGATCAATACTTCCAGCCATCTGTACAATATTGTGGGGAAAAATAAAATAAAATATTAAACCAAGAGAATCCAACCTCAACATTTGTCAAAAGCCGTTCCCTTGGCCATACCTTGACTTCATGCATGTCTCCCCTCATGTGACAGTTCAGTGTCTGCTCTTGCATGTATTCCTCTTGTGATTGGATGGCATCTTGGCCAACTGGCATCTGATAACTCAGAATAAAGGCAATTAATGTCTTAAATGATAAGTTCCCATAATCCAAGTCTCATATGGATTTAAAAATTGAGGATAATAAATGATTGCAAAAAATGTGAATACATCTTGACTCAGAATATAATATATAATTATGCAACAATTTCAAATAATACCTTTTTTTTACTTAGCATACAATTACTTTTTTGAAAAATCTGAACATATTTAAATACAAGTTAAAGCACAACACAATCTCAAAGACAACTTTTACAAATGTTCCCCTCTTTTTTTTTTTTGAATATGCTTATCAAAAATAATACTTCTAGAATCAATTTACACTTGCCATGGCAACCAATTTGCCAGGGAAATACTTTAAAGAGTTTGATCAAATAATCAGTTGAGAGAAAAAAAATAGCAAAAACAAACAACTCAGAATATGGGAGCACAATACTCCTAGAATTAACATTGTATTATGAAATCGAAACCATCTTGCAATGTTTCAAAATTAGAGATGAATAGAAAAAAATACACATGGAACAATAAAAGACAATGAAATTCAAACTAAGGAAATCTAAATGAGCATGAACTTAATATTAACGAGTATTACAAAATATAAACTTGATCGCATGACTATAAAAAGCTTTTACAAATATTCTCCTTGTTTTAAAAACTAAATATAAAACACAATCTCAAAAGCATGAAAATCTCTATGAAAATAAACCCATACCATTAATTTCAAAATGTATATGTGATAGCATAGAAATCCTATGTAACCTCTGAACTGATACTATTACTACTCTGAGTAAATTCAGAACACTTTTGATTCCGATATCTAAAATCCCCAACACTCATATCAATACCTTGCTGCTTACTTCTACATTTCTCTAATATATATACCCTTCCATGGCAAAAGAAGCAGAGTCTTGAACTATGTTGATGGTTGTCATTCTTATTCAGCTTAAGTTTTTCTTCTTTAACCCCTCTATATTGTCTGTCAGTCTTTTCACCATACAAATGCTTTATAAGATTACTAATTAAAGACAAAAGCAGGTTAGCAAAATTATGAGCAAAACGAGCATATCTGGAATTTAAAGAGTTTTCTAAGATTGTCTCAAAAGCACAGCCAGGCTGGGGAAGGGCTGAGCCTGAAACTGCAAATGTAGTTAGAGAAAGTTGTGCATGAGCATTAGATCTCTGGACTTCCCAGGCAGGGGAAGCAATGGGCTTGGCCATGGGAGGAGTAGAGGGTGGGGTCTGGAGAGGAGGGGAGGGACCAGCACAATTTGAATCAGACTTGATTTTGAACTCAGGCCTGGATTCCTCTTCCCCCACTTTGCCTCCAGGTGCTAGGGGATTAAAAGCTTCTAGAGGGTGGGTCATTGCCTCCAGGCATGCAAAATTAAAGCAACAATTAGTGTTAGAACTGGGAAAAGCTGCGGGAATCTCTTCAGGTTTCTCTGAAAAAGCATGGTTGGGAGAGGGAGAGATATTTCCTTGTGTGAGTAAGTTGCTGGCTCTTTTAACAAAAATAAAAAGAAAAATAGAAAATCCACAAAAACAAAGCATTAACATGATCTTATCTCCCATTTGTCTGGTTAAACAGACTAAAATCAAAAATAGGGTAATTAGGGAGTTTAAAAGGTCCATTCGAAAAAAAATTAAAGGGAAAACACCTGGCAATTCAGTAGTACTTCAGATTTAAAGGGTTAGGATAGGGGAAATTTCTTACCCAACCGAAAGATCAGAAGTGAGGTTCAGCTTTCCTCTTCGTGGTCAGCCATCTGTTAAGGGCTAAAATTCTAGCTAAACTGTCTAAAATATCTAATGAGTGGTCGCCAATAAATTATAAGCTTTAGCAAGAGTTAGACTTTTAAGCATTTATTAAGGAGAATAAGAATTTGGTAAAGAGAGAGAAAAAGGCCTAGATTTCTATCTATTAAAGGGAGAACACATTTCTAGCTCCCTTCTCCACCAGAGTCCAGAGGAAAAGCAGCGAGACTGAGCGCCAGTCTCTTCCTTCCTCCTCCCACTAGTCCGCGTCACTTCCTGACTCCTGGTCTTGCCCTCAAAGACGTTCCCTTCATGGGCAGAACTCCTCTACAGTAAGTATCCAGCAGGTGGCGTTATTCCAATCGTTACAATAGGAAATTTCTAAGTTTCTTTTTTGGGTAGGTTAAGTTGAAGATATCTACGGAACATCTAGGTGGAGATGTCCAGCAGAAATTTGATAAAGTAGGAATAAAATTCATGAGAAAAATGAGGGATTTATATGTAGGTTTAGAATCCTACAAGTGAATGAATGAAGACGTCAAGAAGTAAAGATTATGTATTAATTAGAAAGCTTAGAAAGCTAGGACTATATGAATGCAAAAAGTACCAACAGATTTGTATAGAAATAGTACTACCAGTTCACAGGAGGACAAGATGACTGGGTTAGGAATGGGCAGGTAGGCTTCATACAGGAGATGGGAATTGAATTTGACCTGGAAGAATCTGGATTGGCAGAAAGATCACTAGCTAGTTAATAGAACTATCTTCACAGGCAAGGAGTTACAGTAAAAAGAGGCATATGGGCTCTTTAACAGGGTCATTCATGATTAACCAATTCATCCAGAAGTAAGTTGCCAGGCCATATCCTGCTACCATGTCCCCCAGTTTGAGATTCTACTGTAGAATTTATCACACCCTACTTTACATTATAGTTATTTGTAATTTTCTTAGTCCT
Source organism: Dromiciops gliroides (assembly GCF_019393635.1). Lineage (NCBI taxonomy): Eukaryota > Metazoa > Chordata > Mammalia > Microbiotheria > Microbiotheriidae > Dromiciops > Dromiciops gliroides. The sequence goes on from NC_057864.1 coordinate 75,047,644, forward strand.
CATCTTCCTTAAATTTTCAATATAATTTGACACTATATGCTACCCTTTCCTATTAATAATAACTTATCAAACAAACATTTAATAAATTTTATGTGCTGGGTATTGTGCTAAGCACTAGAGTAAAGATACAAAAGTGAATCAGACATTTCCTTCAAGTAAATTATACTTTATTGGGGTGGGGGCAGGTGGGACAGATATTCTTTTCTTCAGCTTCCTGTCACATTGAAGTGTCTGTTTTGATTCTCTTCCTACCATTTTACTTCTTCCAAGTCTTTTTCATGGGATTATAATCCTTCTTCCATCCTGTAATCATGAGTGACACCCCCTCCCAACCAAAGATTCTGTTCTTAGCCCTCTTCTCTCAACATTTTCTGCCTTGGTGATTTCATTTACTCCTTTTGCTATAATGATCTCTAGGTAGATGATTCCAAAGTCTATAATACAGCACCAATATCTTCCTGAGCTTCATTGCCCCATTTCCAACTGCCTTTCCAATATCTGCCCCAACACTTTAAACTCAACATATCCAAACCTAAACTTAGCCTCATTTCCCCTAAAGCTATTCCTCTTCCCATATACCCCTTTTCTTATGGTACCACTAATCTACTACTCAAAACTCTCTCACACAATCTTCATAGTCAATCAGATCCTGAATCCCAATCTATTGTTCAGGTATCAACTACAACTAGGGGGAAATCAAATATAGAAGATAAAGAAAGAAGGGCCACTCCCTTTTCCTTCTGTTGGAACTGCCTCTGTCTCCAGGCCCTCTTCACTATGCTGAGAGGATCTAGCAACTAACTATAGGATCAAAGTTTTACAGGCAGTCACCTAATCTAGTCAACTTTCATTTTACAGATGGGGGAATTGAGTCCCCAGAAGGCTAAGTGACTTGCCCAAGTTCACACTGGTTATAAGTGGCAGAGCCAGGATTCAAAGTGAGGCCCTCTAACTCCAAATTTGTTGTCCCTTCTAAACTATATTCTTTGTCATCACCTGCCCCTATAGATTAATAGAAGGGAATGAAAACATTCCTTTTAAGCTATACAAGGACATTCTGGTCAGAAGCCTTGGCTGTCTCGCAAAACATTTCTTAGGTCATCAGTGAAGAATACCCCTTCAACGTCTTTAGAAAGAAGTTGTTCAAGTTGTTTCATTGCTTGGAAATCATTAAATTATCTCTAGCCCAGTATTCAGAATGGCCTTATTTTTTTCCTCTCACTCTCTCCTAAACTTGGCATTTGGCTTCTGACCTCATCACCAACTGAAATCTCTTCCTTCAAAGTAATGAATTACCTCCTAATTGGCTCATTTAATGGTCTTTTCTTGGCTCTCTGAAGGATTTGACACTGTCTACTACCCATCTCCTCCTAAATACTCTTCTCTAGGTTTTTATGGAATCCCTCTCTCTTGGTTCTCCTCCTATTTGTCTGATGACTCCTCAGTCAATTTTCCTGGGTCTTCATTCTTGTCATGCTTATTAACTATGCATGTACACCAAGGCTTTGTCATAGGCCCTCTTCATCTGTAGCCTCTCCATTAGTGACTTGATTAGCTTCCATGACTTCAGTTTTCATCTCTATACACCTGATTCTAAGCTCTATGCTTATCTAGCCATAGGCTTTTTCCTGAACCCCCCATTTGAAATCATGTAGTCCTTGTTGAACATTTCAAACAATGACTCATAGTCATGTAAAATTCAACAGGCACAAAACAGAACTCATCTTTTCTCCCAAACCCATCTCTCTTCCAAACATTCAATTGGTGTTAAGGGCATCACCATCCTTTAAAACCTTGATCTTTAGGAACTTCCAATCAATTGTTTCCATTAAAATGAAGGAGGTGGACTAGCTGTATCTAAAATTCATTCCATAATTCCCTCCCCCCAAAACTCCTTTGCATTTAATTGCTTTGTATTTGGTTCTATTAATTCATTCTATATTTACTCTGCAAGTACTTGTTGAATTCTCCTTGGGATGAAAGATTGTTTCATTCTTTGATCTTATATCCCAAGTCCCTAGCATATTGACTAGTCCATAGTAGGATATTTAAATGTTTGTCAATTATTGATTCCATATCTAGCATTCCATAAATCTGTTGATGGTTTATTTTTTCCAAACTTTTTACTGACCCTGTTCCTTAATTCTAACCAAGTAGAAAAGATAAGAACAAGAAGCTCAGGATATTGGGGGTGGGGTTGGATAGAATGAAAACTAAAACCCAGCTAGATTTGTGCAAGGCATAACAAGTCTGTGCTAAACAGAGCAGGTGGGTGGAATACCTCTGCCAACTTCCTGCTGTGCCCAGGTTATGACCAAGGGATCACCAATCATTCTCAGTTTCAATGAATAATATATTTGATGACCTCTTGTTTTGTAGTTGTATTTGGCATGAAAGCATATTTATCCTTAGTAAACATTCACCTGGTGATTATGGGATTAATAAGATTTATGGAAAACCCTTGAACCTAAGCCTTTACACAACAATGTTTTCTTTCTGTGTTTTTTAAAAAAGATTAAAAAAATCTCCATTAATTAGCATTTTGTGTTGGTAATGTCTCCATTTCAGGCACCAGCAAAGGTAACTTCATAAAAAATAGGTTATAAAGATCAGGTGGGTGTGCACATATCACCTCTTTTTCTTCCCATATGTGACCTTGAATTGCAGTTGCTATGGCAACAACATTTTTGCAGGAGAGGGACAACACTTACAGTAAGGAAGGGGGTTGGGAAGTTAACCACTTAAGCTGATTTGCTTGTCTATCTCTTCTTATACCTTCCTTTCCTTCTCTCCAACCTTTTCTTTTTCTTAAAAAAAAAAAAAACCCTTGCTAGAGAACAATGATACTCATCTTTATAATAATAACTTTTTCTTGGAGCACCTTGCAGCATTTAAAGTACTTTTAATTTTATTGTCTTGCTGGTCCTATTTGTTCCTTACAATAACCTTATGAAGTAGGTGGGAGTTATTATTAGCCCATTTTATTGATAAGGAAACTTTTCTTATTTGAAACTCACACTAACACTTTCAGGTAGGTACTACAGGCATTATTATTTCTGTTTTGTAGATGAAGAAATTGAGGTTTGGAGAGGTTAGATGGCTTGCTCTTAATCACACAATTAGTGAATATTTGAAGGATGACTGGAACCCAACCTTCCTAATTCCAAGTTTAGTGTCATATCCATCTTCAAATCATCATAGCTTTTGAGATATAGGGAATACTTTAGATAATGTAGATCACTACCATCCCCCATTTTATAAATGAGGAAACTGAGTCCCAGAGAAGTTAAATGACTGGCCCAAGATTGCCTAATAAGTGGCAGAGCTCAGATTCAAATCCAGGTCTTCAGACCTCAAAAAAAAAAAAACAAACTTCCTAGAGCACCATGATACACTGTAGTATGCTAATGCATTAAATGGCAAAATCAGAATCCAAAATATCTTGACAGGCTAGAATGATGACTATGGACAGGGTCTAACGAGATGAAATTTAATAGTGATAAATATGAAGACTTACACTTGGGTTTGAAACATCAATTTCACAAATACAAAATGAGAGGGGCCTGGTTAGACCACAGTTCATGAGAAAAAAAAAAGATCTTTAGTATTTAGTAGTATGGTAGCCAAATATTAGCCAACGGTGTGCCATTGTAGTAAAAAAAAAAAAAAAAAAAGGTTAAACAATCTTGGGTTGTGTTAAGAGAGATATCTAAGGGGCAGCTAGGTGGCACAGTGGATAAAGCATCTGCCCTGGATTCAGGAGCACCTGAGTTCAAATCCAACCTCAGACACTTGACCCGTACCAGCTGTGTGACCTTGGGCAAGTCACTTAACACTCATTGCCCATCCCCCCACCAAATTTTTTTTTTTTTAAAGATATATCTAACACATGAGAGGTAGCAATACCATTGTACTCTGCAAAAGTGAAACCACCTAGAGATCACTGACTCATTTTGTCTACCACATTTTAGGAAGGAAGGATATTGATCATCTAGAAAGCATCAAGGAGAGAGTAAAGTACAGTATCAACAACATTGTGTGTTGAACAACTGTGATAGACTTGATTCTTCTCAGCAATACAATGGTCCAAGATAGTTCCAAAGGACTCATGATGGAAAATGCTCTCCAAATCCAGAAAAAAAAAGAACTGTTGAATCTGGATACAGAATAAACCATACTATTTCTATGATTTTTGTTGTTATTGTTGTTCTTTTTTGAGGTTTTTCCTTTTTGCTCTGATTCTTCTCTCATTACATGAATAATGCAGAAATATGTTTAATGTGATTGTACATATATAACCTATATCAGATTACTTGCTGTCTTGGGGAGGGGGGAGGGAGGGCAGGAATGGAGAAAAATTTGAAACTAGAAATCTTTTAAAAACAAATGTTGAAAATCATCTCTAAATGTGACTGAAAATAATAAAATATTTAAATGGGAAAAAAGGGAAAGAAAACAAATTTCCATGTACATAAGCAGAACATGAAACAATCAATTTCCATTTTATGAAAACCAAAAAAAAAAAGAGTAAAGTGAGTGGTATAAGACTTCAAGAAAATACTGTAATTTTAAAGCACTTAGCATAGTGCCTGACACATAGTAGGGAATTAATAAATGGTTGTTAATAATAATAGCTATAATAATTAACCTCTATAGAGTGACTACTATGTACCAGGAATTATGTTAAGGTAGATATTATCTTCATTTGATTTCATATCCCACCCCCATATGAGGATCAGTTGAAGTATCTACTAAGTGCATCATTATTAGTGTTGCTAATATCAGCAATAGACACTCATATTCATGGAATGTCTTAAGGTTTGCAGAAGATTTTCATTGCAACAAATTGCAAAGTGATTATTACAAGAATTATTATAAATAATAATTAATAATATTATTGCCAGAATTATTACTTCTATTCTATAGATAAGAAAATTAATTCTTAGGGATGTAAATTCATCTCTCAAGGGTCAAACAACTAGTAAGTATCATCCCAGATCTTTTTACTCAAAGACCATTATCAAAATGAGTGCTATAACCAATTCACTTCACCTCCAAAGTGAAGGCCTTGGTTTCCTCAAATATCCAAAATATGGGGATTGAAGCAAATGATCACTAAGGTTCTATGATTCTGTGATTCTATATTTCTTACTCCTTGGTCTTGTTTTTCTTTCTTTTTTCACATTATAATAATATTTTCCCCCAATTAAATATAAAAATAATTTTACCATTCTTTTTAAGAAACAAATTTAAGTTCCAAATTCTTTCCCTCTCTCTCCCTTCCCTTTTTCCTGAGACATAGATTAGATAGATAGATAGATCAAGATATAGATATATATGTTATACATGTACAATCATGTAAAACACATTTCCACATTAGTCCTTTTGTGGAAGAAAACTCAAAGAAAAAAGAAAAAAGTGAAAAATGGTATTTTTGGTCTGCATTCATACTCCATCAGTTATTTCTCTGGAGAAGAAAAGTATTTTTCATAATGAGTTCTTTGTGATTGTCTTGGATCTCTGTATTGCTAAGAATAGCTAAGTTGTTCACAGTTGTTCATTGTAGAATATTGCTGTTACTGTTAACAATGTTCTCCTGGTTCTGCTCACCTCACTCTGTTTCAGTTCATGTAACTCTTTTCAGGTTTTCTGAAATCTGCCTACTCATCATTTCTTACATCACCATTCCAATCATAAGCTTGGTCCTGTTTTGCAAACAATATCTTTCCATCTTATGGTCAACATAGCTGTTACCCATATTTTATAATACAGTCAACAAGAAAAAGCACTGTTCTTTCCTCTCTCTTCTTCCTGGGGACAAGACCTTACTGGTGAGTTACTGTCTGTGGTGCTAGACTAAAGACATACTTGACCTCTCAGTTGTTCTTTAATTACTTTGCTATTAAAGGTTAGGCCAAATGGCAAGGGTACGTATACAGTTATGAGTACATAACTGTCATTGCCAGTTGAGAAATGATGGTTAAATTTTCAGTGTGAGTATTTGCACCTCTAAAATCTGAAAGTGTTATAATCATGGTTTGATTTATTCTTCTATTGATTCTCAAAACTTAAGAAAGTGATGGAGAAAATGCAAATAGTACAGTCTAAACTTAAAAGTCTATATTGCATCTTTGGAGAACCAATTGTTAAACATTTACCAGCACATCCCTGAATAAGTGGCTTATGGGTAATTTGATCATCTAGAATTTGTCACCAGATTTCCCGTGCTTTCTGCTGTAGGGTGCCAAGATAATAACAAAAGAATCATTATTCCTTCCTTTCCTTCCTTTGATACTACAGTAAGGTAGTAAAAAAAATGTTTTAAGTTCTTACCACGTGCTAAGCACTGTGCACTGAGGATACAAAGAAAAGCAGACTACATATCCTGCTCTCAAGGAGCTCACAGTGTAATGGAGAAGACACTAGGCAGACAGCCATGTGCAGGCAGGATATATACAAAATAAATTGGAGATAATAACAGGAGGGCACCAAGATGAAAGGGGATCAAGAAAGGCTTTTTTATGGAAGGCAAAATTTATCTGAGAGTTGAAAGAAGCCAGGAAAGGTAGGAGACAGAGATGAGGAGGAAGAGCATTCCAGACATGGAGGCCAGACGTGAAAAGGTCTGCATTTGGGAGGTAGAATATCTTACACGAAGAACAACAAGGAAGCTAACCTCACTGAATTGTAGAGTATATGAGTGAGTAAGGTATAAGGAGACCAGAAAAGTGGGGGGGGGTGAGGAAAGTTATGAAAGGCTTTGAATATCAATCAAAGAATTTCATACTTGACCCTGGAGATGATAGGGATGATAGTTTATTGAGTGGGTTGATAGACATGGTCAGACATGCACTTTAGGAAGATTAATTTGATAGTTTTGTGGAGTAGGAAGAGACTTGGGCAAAGCAACCCACCTGTAAACGCTTGCAATAGTCCAGTCTTAAGGTGAAGAGGGCCAACACCAGACTGGTGGCAGTGTCAAAGAAGAGATGATATGAAAGTAAAACCATGAGGCCCTGGCAATATATTGAATACAAAGAGTGTGATAAAGTAGAGTCCAGAATGACACCTAAATTGTGAGCCTGGACAACTGGGAGGATGGTGGTGCCTTGCACAGAAATAAGGAAGTTAAGGGTAGAAGAAGTTTTTGGGGAAAAGATATTGAGTTCATTTCTTACATGCTGAGCTTAAATGTCTGCTATACATCTATTTCAAAATACCTAATATGCACTTGGAGATGTGAGACTCAAGTTTAGCAAGGCAGTTTGGACTGGATAAATGGGTTTGAGAATAATCAGCATAGAGATGAAGTTGAATCCATGAGAGCTGGTGAGATCACTAAGTAATAGAGGAAGAAGAGAAGAGAGCCCAGGACAGAGCCTTGTAGTACAACTTCCCTTAAGGGACATGACCTGCATGAAGATCCAACAAAGGAGACTCAGAAGGAGAGGTCAGATAGGCAGGAGAAGAAACAGGACAGAGAAGTGTTAGGAAAACCTAAAGAGAAATGAGTATCAAGACAAAGAAGGTGTTTGACAATGCCAAAGGCTGCAGAGAGACCAAGAAGGTTTAGGATTGAGAAAAAAAAGTGGATTTGGCAATTCAAAGACCACTGGTAACTTTGGAAAGAGCAGTTTTGGTTGAAGTGATGACATCAGAAGGCACATTCTGAGAAAAGAAAGGAAGTGGGGGTGCCAGGTATAGATGACTTTTTCAAGGAATTAGCTGAAAAGAGGAGAAATATAGTATATTGATATTAGGGTTCCAGTGAAGTTTTTTAAGGATAAGGGAGACTTGGATTTGTCTGTATAGAGCAGGGAACCTTTCTTTGGACATGTCTAAATATTAGGAACTTTTTCCTTACATCATCCTAAAGTTCTTTGTCATTTTGGATTTCAGAAATTGAGAGATCAAAAGGACCTAACAGATCATCTAGTTTACCCCCTTCGAATTTATTTTCTAAGCCTATTGTTTGGAACTTGGAACACATTCTTTCCATTGAAACAATACTCTAATTGATGGTTAAGCTCCCACACCAGTCCACAAAGACCTGTTTAACCCAACTGCTATTATAAACATTTAAGCATAATTTTGAAGACTAAGAAAATATCAAAGCAAGGCCTTCCACCAGCTCATCAGTCTTTTAAAAAATAGACTCTCTGTGGATCAAGAAGAAAGGGTAAAACTTCCAAGCCAGGAACAAACCAAAATGTTCAAAAGTTTCTTTGTCAATATCACTAAGGAATTTAAGGGCTTTTAGTCCATTGACAAATTCCTTCATTCTGTTACAAAGGAAAGTCTCCATTTTAGAGAGATCTGGTTCTGTGGAATGGATAAGAATTAGGTTCCTTAAAGTCTGCAAAGGAGGCTAGGAAAGGAAAGCTTTGAGAGGCAACTTCCCTCCTCACTCTAGGCAAGACATCAAGCAAATGTCATTCTGCCTGTCTTGGAAACCGGAGAATTGTTAAAACTTCTTCCAGAGCCAAGACCAAAAAAATGGTCAGAAATAAAGATTTCAACTGGACCAAAGGCAGAAGTACACATGGGAAATATTGGAGAGATGGGCTTTCCAAGAAGGAGGAAAGGTAACAGACAAAATTTCAGTTGGAGCTTGGTAACGACCCTGTACTCCAAGGATGATTTACGGAAGAGAGGGCTTTCTGACCTAGAAATTATCCATCCATATGCAAAACATGTTTACATGATGAAAGGAGACAAGAGGGAAAGGAGACAGAGACAAGAGGGAAAGGAGACAGAGACAAAAGAGGTGGATATACCTGTACATGTGCATCACTAAGATAAAGTAAAAAAATGTTATAGATAACTGGGAGATGAAGTAAGCTAACAGGATCATATCCTGTCTTACTTGCCTCACTTCCCTACATTCCCTACATTGGCCTACATTGAGTAGACACATGGGGGTGGCACAGCTGAGTGGGTTCCCAGTCAACTGGTCTTCATCAAAATAAAGCATCCCTGGGCCTGGGAGTCAAGGGAATCCTGGTGCTCTCCCTGAGTAACTCTATAACCTTGGGTAATATTCCATTTTTTGTAGGCAGCTAAGTAGTACAGTGGTTAGAGAGACACTTATTAGCTATATGACTCTGTGTAAGTCATTTAACCTCTATCAGCCTCAGTTTCTTCAGCTAAAAATAGCATATACCTTCCAGGGATTTCTTAAGGACAAAAATGAGATATTTGTAAAGTGCTTTGCAAACCTTGAAGCACTGTATGAATGCTTACAGCTGTTCATGTGTTTCAGGTGTGTCAGACTCTTTATGACCCCATTTGGGGTTTTCTTGGCAGAGATACTGGAGTGGTTTGCCATCTCCTTCTCCAGCTCATTTGACAGATGAGGAAACAGAGACAAACAAGATTAAATTACTTGCCCAGGGTCACTAAGGTTGTAAGTGGCTGAGGCTAGATTTGAACTCAAGTCCTCCTGACTCCAGGTCTTGGATTCTATCCACTATGCCACCTGTCCCTAGTCTCATTCTTGGTTCCTTCATTGTAAAATAATAGCCAACAATAATAATGACAAATTATGATAACATCTCTGATTTATATCTATGATATTCCCTGAAGAAAGGTGCTAAATGTATCTTTCAAAAAGCCACATTTAGGGGCAGCTAGGTGGCACAATGGATAAAGCACCGGCACTGGATTCAGAAGGACCTGAGTTCAAATCTGGCCTCAGACACTTGACATGTTCTATCTGTGTTACCCTGGGCAAGTCATTTAACCCTCATTGCCCTGCCAAAAAAAGCCACATTTATAAAAGTTTACACAGTACTTTCCTCATAGCATTTGTATGAGGCAGGTGGTACAAGTGCTCTAATTCCCATTTTGCAGATGGGGAAACTGAAACACAGAAAGATTAAACGTACCTAATGAGTAAATGTCAGAGCTTGGATTTGAACTCTTTTGAATCCAAGCCCAGTGCTCTTCCTGCTCTACCATGCTCTCACACAAATAAAAATTGCGTCCAATTTAAGTCTCACAGGTATAAAAGGAAGAAGAATACTTTGACTTTGAGTCAAGAGAGATCTGGGTTTGAATCCCACATCTAATACTACTAGCTATGTAATGAGGGGTAAGTCATTTAACCTCTCTGAGGCTTATTTTTCTCATTTGTAAAGTGAAGATAATAATGCCATTTAGCTCAGGGTTGTTGTAAAGATCAAAAAAGTATGTAAAGCATTTTGCAAATGTTAAAATAATGTGTGTCAGCTTTTAGTATTATTATTATAGCACTTGAGAATCAAGAAGGTCTAGTGGGTAGAGTACCTGTCGGAGTTGGGAGGGACCTGGGTTCAAATCCCACCTCCAACACATAAAGACCATTTGACCCCAAATCTCTTTACCTCTTTAGTGCCACAGGTAACTCTGTAAAATTATGTTACAGATGAATTGCCCCCATGTATCTATGGAGGAAATGTCTACACTAGGAGTTCTCTGCCCAAATGAAAACATAGGACTGAATCATTTTTTAAAATGCTATCCATTGTTTTCTATTCGTTATTAATTTTTTTAAGTGAGGCAATTGGGGTTAAGTGACTTGCCCAGGGTCACACAGCTAGTAAGTGTTAAGTGTCTGAGGCCAGATTTGAACTCAGGTCCTCCTGACTCCAGGGCCGGTGCTCTATCCACTGCGCCACCTAGCTGCCCCATTTGTTATTAATTTTTTAAAATCATAACAAATATTGTTCTTTACCAATATATTATCTTTTCCTTCATTATAAATTATCTTAACCCCACTAGATTGTTATCTCCTCAAGGGCAGAAGTTATGTGTGCTACTTTTATGACTGAAAGGAACTAACAGGAAAATTAAATAATTGGTAAATGAATGAATCAATAAATGAGTGTTCCTTAAACATTGCTTTCTCATCAAATTGGCAAGGAACTAGACAAAAAGTGGGTACTCATTAATTGTGAATTGGTTAAAGAAAATAAAACAATGATATATAAACATACTAGAATAGTGTTACACAGGAAGAAATGATGTGTGGAATCCAGAGAAACATCAGAAGGTTGATATGAACTGATGCAGAAAAAAATAAGTGGAACCAATAACAGGTTATATACATGACCAGAACAGTGTTAAGACCATAGCAATGTAAATAAAGTGAAAGGAAATAGAGCTCTGAGTAAATGAAAAAAACAGCAAAGGTCCTGGAGATCAGAAAATGAAATAGATCTTCTTCCAAGTGTCAATAAGGTAGGTGACTACTGAGGCGGAATATCACATACATTGTCAGATACACTCTATCATTTTTTTTTGTTAAAATGTTTTTATTTATTTTAATGGAGGATTTAATCTGGAAGGGGGTTAAATTACTGATATAAAAATAAAAAGGTATCAATAAAATGTATGTTAAACAGAATTTTAAAGAAAAGTAAGCCATTGTATTTCTGCTATAAAAAAGCACACAGAATGCATTAAGTGGTGTTTTGAACATTTTTGCTGATATCTTTTGTTCTTATACCTTTCATTTACAAAAAATAACCCTCCCAAAGCTACCCCTTGTAACAAAGAACAAAAAAGGGGGTGGGGAAGAGAAGTTCAGTAAAACCAACACATTAGGGGCAGCTAGGTGGTGCACTGGATAAAGCACAGGCCTGAGTTCAAATCTGGCCTCAGACACTTGACACTAGCTGTGTGATCCTGGGCAAGTCACTTAACCCTCATTGTCCCCCCACCCCCCAAAAACCCAAACCATTAACTGTATCTGACTATAAAGTTAAATAAATCAACTAGTATTCATTAAGTGCTTAGTATGTGCCAAGTACTATACTAAGCTCTAGGGATACAAACCCAAGCAAAAAGAAAAACTGTCTCTGATTTCAAGGAGCTTACATTTTGATGGGGGAAAACAATACAAAAATAAAAATAAAAAAGAGCTAAAACAGATGGAGGGGTTGAAGATAACTTGTATGGGGGTATGGTAGTAAAGTCTGGAGAATGAAAATTGATTAGTCTAGGTCCTTCCTCAAAATGGAGGTTCCAAGAGTAATCTACCAATGAGAGAAAGGGGCTTGAGGGGCAGTAGGTGCAAATAGCTGAACAATGGTGAAGAGTGAAAGTATGTGTAATGTTCCAAACTCATATTTCCCACCTCTGCAAATAAGCAAAGCATGCTTGCTCCTTTCTTCTTCAGGGCCAAACTTCATCATTTACAATTCTCTTGAGAACTATTTTTCCCCTTATTTTTGAGCACTCATCCATTAGGGGAATGATTCTTGATCTTATATATTGTTAATTGTTTATATCTTGGACATCAGGTCTTTATCAGAAATATTTTCCAGGAAGATTTTCCACCCAATCAACAATTTCCTAAAGTGGCATTTTTAAGGTCCATTTCAAGGACCTTGACTAAGTCATTTGACTTCTCAATGCCCCAGGAAACTCTAGAGCTAAGACAGTAAACTGCAGAACAGTTGATAATCTCTGTATTAGGAAAGGGAGTCCATTTACCAGGTAGGTCCCTACACCTTTGAAATCACACATCTTTGAACAACAACAAAAAATTCATTCTAAGGTGTTCACTGTTGACATGTGTGTTTTTAAAACTGCATTTAAATGACAGTTCCTAAAATAAATATTTATTCTTCCAAAGAGCTACTTCCCAGAAGTGTCAAAGAAGGACAGAATTCCTTACTATCTTTCCCAGCAGCTCTGACCTAAATATAAGATCTTGGAGGGAAGGTTCTATATCCAAGGAACCCTTGAGCATTTGGGCCTGAGGCTGTCAAGCCAGCAAAAAGTTCACTGCCCACTAAGCTAGATCTCACCACTCAGATCATTGAATAAGGCATTGGGCTGCAACATCAAGGATTAGTTATTTTATTGAATAGATCATTGTTTGGGGATCCACAATGATTTGAGATGAAAAGGTGAGAAAGGAGGAGGAATATTAGGTGAATTGCAGTAAAACCATAGATTTGGAGTTGAAAAGCACTGAAGAAATCATCTTGTCCAAGCTGCTTATGTTATAATTAGGAAATCGAAGCCTGGAGTAACAAGTATTTAACTTGCCCGAGGCAACACAGGTAATAAGCAATGGAGATGGTTTCTGATGGCTAGAAGTGAGGAGAGGGGAGGGAGACATGAGGTATGGCAGAGAAAAAGAGGTAGAGATAGAGATAGCAGAAATATGCCTGGCCTTATTATCTTAGGTCTTCTTGCAGACTCTGTCTATTCTTTCCTTGGAAAACCATAAAAATGGCAGGTTCTCTTCAGGCAACATTTAAAAACTTTGTCCCATTGATAAAATGCATGGAACTGATAGGTCCAATTCCCATTATCTTATCATGGATAAGCCAAAAGGACAAACCTAGAAATACTGCATTCACTGAAAGTCTGGGTTTTGCCCCACATTCTCACACACCTGAACAAACCTCAAAGAGGTTAAGTGGGAGTGGAAAAAACATACCCACTGTGCACTTTCCAAGAAGCCATGTCCAAAAGGACAAGGTCCAGTCAGCAATGGTTTCCTCAGAAGGGTTATAAACATTCCAAAAATGGGAATTAAAGGAAATTTCAAAGCAGATTCTTGTGGGGTCAAGTGATATGTTCCTTGGAAATTTTTTTCCACACATAGAAATTTTACAGAATCCTTTTGCAGAAAACATACTTCTGCATTCTTTTCTTTTCCTCCATGCATGTACCCCCCCACACACACACACACACGCACATGCGCGTGCATTTTCCAGGTTCAGAGTTGTTAACAGAACTGATAGCTTCATACATAACCACACTTAACAGGATATGGTCCCTTCTCACTTGAACAAAGAACTCAATCAATAAGCATTTATTAAATTGTTACTACGTGCCAAACAGTGTCACAGACAAGTGGAAAACCAGTGTTCTCACTCCTTTTCCAAAGAAATTAGGAGACGCCTAAAGAAAATTGGACTTTAGCCCTGTAGTAATTTCAACTAAAGGATTTTTGTTCTACTCACCACATAACAACATGAGGACAAAGAGCTCATCATAGTCTGGTGGCTTACTCCAAGTCCCAAGTCTAAGAGCTACTATATTCATATTGTAGAAAACCAGCCTCTAAGCCCATCCAGATTTTTGTGAAGAGGCTCCTCCTCCCAATAATATTCTAGTAGAAGAAAGTGGAATGTTGTCTTTCAGTCTCATTACTATTATAGCAGTGGAATTGTGGGTTGGCAGAGTGCATCATCATACAGAAGAGGACGGGGAGCCTGCTTCTAGGAGAGTTATGATGATATTTAATGGAAGCACCTTTGGAGCATGCATAAACATTCTATAACTGGTTCAGGCCAACCAACCACAGGGTAAATAGGAGGCTTTTTGATTGCCTGCAGAGACACTGAAAAGGGCACTAGTGTATATTACTAATAATAACTGTATATACCCTTTGACCCAGCAATACCACTATTAGGTCTGTTCCTCAAGGTGATTAGGGAAAAAGGAAATGAGTCAATCTGTTCTAAACTATTTAAGGCAGCTCTCTTTCTGGTGACGAGAACCAGAAATTGCAGGGATGTCCATCAATTTCAGAATGGCCAAACAAGTTGTGGTATACAATTTTGACGGAATATAATTGTGTTGTAAGAAATCACAAGTAGGTAGACATTAGAAAAACATGGAAAGACTTGCATGAAATAACGGAGTGAAATGAGCAGAAGCAAGAGAATGTTGGATACAATAACAACAATACTGTTTGAAGAATAACTGGGAATGACTAAGCTATTTTAAGTATTATAAATATTTAAAGTAACTGCAAAAGATCTATAAAGGAAAATTCTGTCTCCAGGAAAAAACCTGATAAATAGAAGTATGCATAGTGTGATTGACTGACATACATACATGCATATACATATTTGTGCATGTAATTTTGAGCTGACATGGGTATATTCGCTTTAATGTTTTATTGACAACTTTGAAATGATTTGCATAGGTTAATTAAGTAAAACCAAGCTGGCACAGATAATATTCTATTCCCTGCCCCCAATAAACTTATAGAAATGAGGATAAAAAAGGGGATAGAAAACAGATGTTCAAACATAAAGGAGAAGGTCTTCAGATGAAAACTGAGGCTTAAATAGCTCGTTTGTATATGAAGAAGCTAGCAAAGACTGTAGACTTGCCTCTAGAACACAAGCTATACTCCTGCTTTTGTCTCTGCCCACTCATCTTCATAGGACCTGAATGGGAATGGGCGAACCATTCTAAACTGAGGGAAAGTCTCTGACAGAGGGGGCTGGGGCTGAAGCATGAAGGAGAACCTAGACCTCACTCATCTCTTGTCCGAAGCCTTGGAGTTGAGGCTCTGATGGAGTAAAAGAAGAGAGGCTTCAGCCGATCCTGGGCAACAGTCATTGCCTTTGTTGAAAGAGCACAGAAGTATTCAAGCTGTGATGCTCCAGCTGAGGAGAGCTCAACCCACCAAATGAACCAGTGGCTGAAAGTGGTAAAAGACTGCCAATGGCCATCAAAGATGATCATGAATGCCTGTGAAGTCCAGCAGGTTGGCCCATACAACGTAGAGGCCAAGCCCTGAGAAGAAGCCAATGGCTCAGTGACCTGCCAAGCTCAGTCTGGGCATTCTCAGCCCAAGAGGAAAAGCAGCTTGCCTGGCATGTTCCACAGAAGCAGTCTGGTAGCACAGTGGTCTGCCTGGCCTGCTTGGTAACTACTGTTTTTGCTATGTCTTTTTAGCTAGTGCCTTGCCCGAAGAACAAACGAGTCTACCTGATGACTGTGAAAGGGAGATCACACCAGTGGGAACTTGTTAGCCACTATTAGATGTATAGCTACTGGCAAGCTTCACCTGAGACCCCTGAGAGTAGTAGTAGCTGCCCATGGAAACCTACCTAACTTGTCAGTTGCAGCTGGGTAAGCAAGCCCAGAGGAGTGTTACATCTAGGAAAAGGCAAAGTGTAGGAGCAACTTTTAAAATGGGGAAAGGGTTGGACAGCTATTGGCTGACAGCTATAACGATTGGAATGACACCACCTGCTGGAGACTTACTGTAGGAAAACTCCAACATGAGGAGAGGGCCTCTGAGGGGAGGACCATGCAGCTTTTCTTGGGCGTCAGGAAGTGATGTTGGCTTGTGGGAGGAAGAAGGAGGAGGCTGGCGCTCTGACTCGCTCTCTTTCCTGAGGACTCTGGTGGAGAAGGGAGCTAGAAATGTGCTCTCCCTTTAATAGATAGATGAATCTAGGCTTTTCTCTCTCTCTTTACCAAATTCTTATTCTCCTTAATAAATGCTTAAAAGTTGAACTCTTGCCAAAGCCTATAATTTATTGGTGACCACTCATTAGATATTTTAGACAGTATAGCTAGAATTTTAGCCCTTACACAGCCAAGATGGGCCTTTATAATTTGAGGGGGAAAGTGTATTTTTTAGGATTATCTGATTTTGTTAATTTTTCAACCTTTTATCTGAAGAAATTAAGAGTAAGTTATAAAAGGAATTCATGGAGCAAAGATGCAGACAAGACCTACTGGCCATCGGCAGTACAGGAACCATCCCCAGGAATGCCACAGGGATGTTAACTAAAGCAGAGACAGTTGAGTCAGGATGACCCAGTGGCAAACTGAGGCACCGGACATGCAAGCAGTGGGAGACTATTACCAAATAGCAGAGAAATTTTCTCTCTAAAGCCTGGACTGGGTATTCAACTCAATTTAATAAGTACTTATCAAGTGACTATTATGCACAAGGCACTGTTCAAGGTACGAATTGTTCAAAAATAAGAACAAGACTGTGACCAAAAAAAAAGCCAGTGATGTGACAGGAGGGTGAACAATAGCAGAGGGCATACTGAACAAATGGATGACATTTAGGGGAGGGGAAAATGGTGGGACTGGGGAGAAAAACCTGCAAGCATAATGGGAAGGAGGTGGAATATGCCTCAGTGAATGTGAAGTTCTATGACGGTTACTAGTTTTGGACTTGGAGTTGAAAAGACCTTGGGTTAGAATTCTACCTTGGGGGCAGCTAGATGGCGCAGTGGTTAAAGCACCGGCCCTGAATTCAGGAGGACCTGAGTTCAAATCCGACCTCAGACACTTGACACTTACTAGCTGTGTGACCCTGGGCTAGTCACTTAACCCCCATTGCCTGCAAAAAAAAAAAAAAAAAAAAGAATTCTACCTTGAACTCTTATTAGCTGTATAACCCTGGATGAGGCTTAACTTCTTTCAGCCTCAATTTCCACATCTGTAAAATGGAGATAGTAACAGCACCTATTTCATAGGATTGTAGTAAGGATCAAATGAGATAACATATGTAGAAGCATTTCGGAAACCTTAGAATGTTATATAAATACCATGGTCATCATCATCATTATTTCTCATAGAAAGTGGAATTTTAGCTACAATATGTTCTACATGCTTGTTCCCCCACAGCTTCTAGACAGTTTTGTGGGACCATAAAATACTTAAACAAATTTAAATTTCCTCAACATTTCCCTGGTACCATGGCAGACGGGATCAGGAACAATCATTACGCCCTTGTTATGTATCTCTCTGGCTCACCTGTAGGGAAAAGGGTTCGGTCTCTCTCCTGTCCTCATCTGAGACCATTCAAGCAAAAGTAAAGGAAAATGGTTGGTCAACTTCTGCTTGGTTCTGAGGCTTCTGAGCTGCCAAGTGGCTGAAGGGGAAGGCACTTTGCCAACCAGACTCCATGGAAAAGGGGAAAACTAGAATGTGTTGAGTAAGAGGGGAGCACAGAAAGAAAGAGAGGAAGGAGTAGAGAATAGGGCTTATTATATGACTTATTATATGACTCCTTATATTGGGAAATTGGATCAGGAAAACATTTTCCCTTCATGACTCTGGGCAGGGACATAAAGCAAGGCATTTGTCCATCCTGCTTCAGGTGAAGTAAGAAGTTGTCTTTCTGGCTAAGAAGCAGAGAAACAAATGTGATCTCTTCTTTGTGTAGTCTTCATGCTCCAGTGACAGTCAGAATGCTCTCATGACAGATGGATGAATTCAGACCAAGCTCTGTGGTCAGGAGGAACAAGAATAGGTTCAATTGTAGCAGCACAGAAAGGCATTCCTAGAAGTCACCATCTGGCTGCTTTGGCATCTTCTGGCCATAATGGAGTTCACCAAACAGAAATGCCTTGGATGGACTCAAGATGTAGGGCTTTCAGACAAGGACTTCTAGTTCTAGACTTATTATTAGATGTATAGTGGTAAGCCAGGCACTTCAGCTCCCTATTTGGGGATTAGAGTAGTACAGCAGCCATTAGGATAAATAACAAATTCCTAAAATAATTTGGAAATACTTAGCCAGCTTAAATTTCTAAATATAGTAGAGACTCATTGTGATGTTAGGGTCATGGAACAAGGATGACATCTGTTTTATAGATCATGTTACAGTAAGAGTGGTGCACATAGAGGAAGAGAAGACATGCTTGGGGGGGGTCAAGGGGTAGAGAGAGGAGGATAGCAGTCTTCAAGTATTGGTGAGCTGTCATGTGGAAAAGAGATGGGATTTGCCCTGTTTAGCCCCACAGAGGAAGAACTAGGTGCAAAGAGTGGAAGTTGAAGAAGGAGATTTCAAGTCAACATAGGGACAAACCACCCAGATATTACGGCTTAAGTGAATCAGGCTTCCTGGTAGTGAGCTCCCTCTCACTAAGCTCTTCTGGCAGAGGCTGCTGGATGTGAACTTGCCAAGGATATTGTGGAGGGGATTTTATTAAGGTAGCAATTGAATGAGATCAGGGGCTTCCGCCATTTTTGTTCTTTCAACAATAAAATGTATTGTGAACTCACAGGACAATTTAACATACTACTCTTAATACTGTTTAAGGTACCATTAAACACTTTTTGGTGCAAATCTCTTGCACTTTTGGTGCAATCACAAAACTCTCAAGGAGTTCAAGAAGCACCAAATGTGAACTCCTGAACTAAATGTTATCAGAAGACCCTTCTGACTCAGATTCTGAGTCCTTATTTGACCCTTGAAATATGAGAATCAGGGGCAGCTAGGTGGTGCAGTGGATAAAGCACTGGCCCTGGATTCAGGAGGACCTGAGTTCAAATCCAGTCTCAGACACTTGACACTTACTAGCTGTATGACCCTGGGCAAGCCACTTAACCTTCATTGTCCCACAAAAAAAAAAGAAAGAAAAAAAAGGAAAAAAAAGAAATATGAGAATCAGGGAATATTTTAGCTGATAGTCTTGTCACTATAACAATGAATCACAGCTTTCAAAGGAACACCTATCTGAATGGAAAAGTTGATTTGGGATGATAGAAATATAAAACCAGGCTGGTGACATCTATTCTGAATCCCTGAGGATTACAAGCTCTGAAAACACTCAGCTGGAGTGACCTTGAATGAGCCATAAGAAGAAAACCAGAGCTATGGCTCTGAAGCTTAGATCAGTGAGGACACTGACCTGTCATGTGTCTGGGATACAGAGACCAGAAAGGAATCTTTCAGCTTGGGTAACAAGGGGTCATGAGGCCCAGTCCTCACAAAGGTGACCTGGGAATTTAGGGTGGGACCATCATGTGTACCGGCATCCTGCCGCAACTCTTACAAAGTCACTGGCCTGATTCTAATGTACAGTAATTAACACACTTGTTATCATTGAAAAGATGTTCTTCCACTTGTCAGGCTTTACATTTGTACAATGTCCCCATTGATTCAATAAGCCCATGTAGGGCTCCTACTGTGTGCGGAGCAGAGTGTAATGTGAAATTATTTGGGGAAGAGAGAAGTCTACCTATCAGAGCCCTAGGGTTCCAGCCATACCGACCAGTTTAAGCTATAGTCTATCTCCAATCAGAATGGAAAGAGATTAACTGCTAAAACAATAGACTTTGGAAAAGTTCATTTTTCCTGGTATAGGTTTGTATTATGAGCCAGCAGTGACTTTTGTTATTTCAGCTGATTCAGAACCCAGGCTAAAAGATAAAAGTTCAAAAACTATATTTCTCTGGAATAATGGCATTGCTCTATGAATAAATGGATGGATGGATGGATGAAGCATTAAGTAATTACTATGTGCAAAACACTTTGCTAAGCACTGAGAATACAAATAGAAAAGTAAGACAGTCTTGCTTTTGGAATCTACAAATTCATAGACTACTGCAACATCTCCATCACATGATAGAGGAGTCTCCTATGACTATGAACAGTACCCGTTCCAGAAAATTACTGTCTCTTTAAGCAGAAGTGCCCTCGAACTGGCAGCATTTGAACTGAACTTTAGAAAACACTGAGGCAACACTCTTTCTGATGCCTGGAATGTTCTCCTTCCTCACCTTCTTCACCTCTAAGAAGCTCTTGCTTCCTTCAAGGTTCAACTCATGTGCCACCTCCCATAGGAAGCTTTGCATGATGGTCCTGGCTAAAAGTGCTCTGCTCTCCTCTCCTCAAATTATCATGTGTATAATTCTCTGTGTGCCTGCTATCTGTCCCTGCTAGACTATCAATTCCTTGAGAATGTAGACTACTTTTGATTTTGTTTTTGTATCTCCCATTCTAACCTCATTGCCTTTCATGCCTTCCCACCTCTTAACCGAACTATGACCTTAGCCTTCTGTTCTCCTTGCCTCAAGGGTCTGCACTCCAATCCATCATCCACTCAGTGACCAAGATGATTTTTTTCAAGAGTGAGTCACCCCTCTGAACCTCGATGAGCTCCAGTGGTTCTCTACTACCTCCGGGATCAAATATAAGGTTCTCTGTTTGGCTTTTAAAACCCTTTGGAACCTGGTCCCTTCCTCCCCTCCATGCCTTCTATAGTCTCTGTTGGTCACCCATCTCTGTACCTTGGCATTGGACTGTTTCACAGGCCTGGACTGCTCTGTGTCTCACATCCAACTTTTGCTTTCTCTGGCTTCCTCCAAGACTCAGTTCAAGTGCTGCCTGCTTTTTGAGATCTCTCCAACTACTCGTGCCTTCCATTTGCTCTGTATGTATATACCTTGTATGCACCTAGTTACTTTATATATTATGTGCCCCATTAGACTATAAGTTCATTGAGGGCAGGATCTATTTCGTCTTTCTTTGTATCTCCAGTGCTTAGCAATTAGTAAATGCTTAATGATTGTTGATTGACTTGATTTAGCAGGTACTTAATAATACATGCTAGTTTCTCTATTAGATCCCAAATCATTTTAGGGATCTAAGTTTGGAGAATTGACTCAGTTCTTACTTGGGAGTTTCTCTCTCTCTCTCTCTCTGTCTCTCTCTGTCTCTCTCTCTGTCTCTCTCTCTCTCTGTCTGTCTTTCATAATGGAACTTACATTACTTACCCTATAGTTTCTGGTTCTATATGTCTTCGCCAACAGGACCTTAAGTACCTGGGAAGCAGCAAGAGCACAATAACACTGTTGCCCTCAGGGAGTGGGAGAATGAGCATAAGCAATACCCAGGGTGAGGGATGGGGAAGAATAGGACCAATTGTATCTGCATTTATAAACACTGAAAAAAATCTCTATGTACACACATTCAGAACACACCTGGGCTCCTCCACATGCACACAACTCATGGCCACCCACACCCACACCCCTGTTATTCTCAGAATTGGCCCCACCTTGGTCTGTTATGAGGTCGTGGGTGCCGCTCTGTCTGGAAAGAATGTGAAGAAACTGCCTGCCAGGAAGGACTTCTAGAAAGAGGTTTGGAGGGAGGGAGGCAGGGAAGCAGAAGGGGAGAGAGGGAAGACTTCCTAGAGAGAAGACAGAAGTGGTACTGATTGTACCTACCATTTGTGGATTTTCAGAACTTCAGGCACTTGGAAGTTAGTGACCAGGAAAACCAACGCGGGGGTGGGGTGGGGGGGGACATTTCAACAGCACAGAGCAGCATCGAATGAGAACTAGCTGGTGTCTTGGGATAGCTTTGGAATGAGGAGGGCCCCAGGGAAGGACTTCTTCTTACCTTGAGGGCCATGGGTTTTCAGGGGGTTGGGGAACCCGAATGATTTCACAATGCCATCTCTATTTTTGCTAACCTCTAGCTGGACTTTGGCATTTCCTTTGACTGCTATCAAAGATTATTCTGAAGAGGGTTCTGTCCACTTCACCAGGCTGCCAGATGGATCCAGGACAAACCGAAAGGGTTCAGAAGCCATGCCTTAGAGGATATCTGCTCCAATTCCCTCCTTTTATATGATGGAGCAACTGAAGCACAGAGAGGTGAAGCCTGTGACCTTGCCCAAGGTCATATAGGTATTATGGGACAGAGGGAGGATTTGAACCCAGGCCCCAGGCCCCAAATCTAGTGCTCTATTCTCTGTACTGCATTGCTTCTCAGTTGGCTTTGATACTTGCTACATGCATAGAAAGATATTTTTCTCTCTGGGACTCAATTTTCTCATCTATCAAATGAAAGGGTTGCAACAGGTTGTCCTTAAGGTCCCTTACACCTCTAGATGCTATAGCAAGAAATGGGGCACAATGTCATTTTGATCAAAGTAATCTATCTGGTGAAGGAAGCAAGCATTTATTAAGTGCCTACTATGTGCCGGGCACTATGCTAAACACTCTGTAGATATGATCTCAATTGATGTTCACAACAACCCTGAGAAAGAAGTGTTCCATTTTACAATTGAAAAAAATGAGGCAGAATTTTAATAAGTTATCCAGGGTCACACAGCAAGCAAGGATCTTAGGGCAGATTGGAAGTAGGATCTTCCTGATTTCCTAACTCTTTGTGCTACCTGGCTGCCTCATAGTCAGCTCTCATACTTCTTTTTGTTTAGAAGAGGAACCAGCGGGGCAGCTAGATGGCGCAGTGGATAAAGCACCGGCCCTGGATTCGGGAGGACCTGAGTTCAAATCCTGCCTCAGACACTTGACGCTTACTAGCTGTGTGACCCTGGGCAAGTCACTTAACCCCCATTGCCCCGCCAAAAAAAAAGAAGAAGAAGAAGAGGAACCAGCAACATTATGAATACCTACAGTCTGCATATCATCCAGGAAATACTGGCATTATTTTCACTGGACATACAAACCAGAAGGTCAAGCCCAGGGAAAGTTGGCACCAGCATCCCCCTTTCCCAGAATAACAGAAGACCAGGAACTGTGGCATACCACTCTTGGAAGACTGCCAACTCTGAGATGGCCTTTGTCAAAATGTTTTCCTGTAATGGGAAAGCATCCTGTCATTAATGATTTAAATGAAGCATGACATAGTAGGTAAAGGATTGGGCTTTGGGTCAGGAATACCTGGGCTCAAATCCTGCCTCTGACAACATCCCTCTGGTAGTGGATGAGTCATGGTAGCCACTACAGGCCTCAATTTCCTTATCTGTAAAATGGGGGTGATAAAACCTATAATACCCACACCAGAGAGTTATTGTGAGGCTCGATTGAGAAGTAGGAAGTAGGAAGTGCCCTATAAATATTGGCTATTATCATATGCAAAGTATCAGCCTCCCATTCATGTGGACATTTCCATGAACACATATAAATCATTAGCCCAAAGGCAGGAAGACTGTACTCTAGCAAAATCTTAGGGTAAAGGTTATACATTTTAAGGTCAGCAGATGCCCCATAGCTACTCAGAGGGATTTTTCTAGGACCTCTTTCCCTTCCTGTTGAGAAAAGAGCCTGAAACAACCTGAATATCAACATTCAAGTACTAATAATACTAGTTAGCATTTATATAACTTTAAGGTTTTTTATGTGTTATTTATGTTTTATATAAAAGTATTTTATATATTATTTATATAACTTTAAGATTTGCAAGTTACTCTACAGGTACTATCTTATTTGATCTTTTTAACAACCCTGTGATATAGATACTATTGTTATCCCCATCGTACAAATGAGGAAACTGAGGCTAAGCAAGGTTTAGAGATTTGCCCAGGGTCACTCAGCCAGTAAGTGTCTGAGTTAAGATTAGAACTCAAGTTTTCATGAATCCACACCCATCACAGCATTCACTGCACCATCTCCCTTGTATCCTAGCAACCTTCCTGGCAACAGAAAGCAGTCCCCTAGCATCTCTCCAGTGCTGATCTAAGAGGGCAGAAGCACAGATCGAAGAATTTCCAAGTTCAAAGGAACCTTAGAAGTCATCTCATCCAATCTGTGTCCTGCAAAGAATCCCCGCTACTATATACCTGACGAGTGGTCATCCACCCTTGAAGACCTTGAAGAACAGCACTGAGTGGCTCTTTTTGACAGGAAGCATCTCCCTATATTGAGTCCCAGTCTGTCTCTGTAGAATGGGTTCTTATTCAGGTAAAGGTTGGAGCAGATGGCCTCTGAGGTCCATGTAGATGATCCACCTCATTCCTTGATGGGTCCTCCAGGGCCAGGAAGAACAAGTCCAAAATCTTTCCTATATGATGGTCCTCTAGGACTTGAAGACTGTCATCACTTCCTCCCTGAATCCATCCCCTCTCCTCAATCTCCCACCCTTCCCTCTTACTCACCTCAGTGTAGGGTAAAGAAACTCACTCTTCCAATGTAGACCAGCAACTGCTCTGCAATTTACAGTCTCAGAGAGTTGCCTGTGGCACTCTTGTGACTTGTCCAAGCATCACAGGGCCAGTCTGTATCACAGATGGGATTTGAACCCAGGTCATCCTGATTTGGGAACCAAGACTTCATCTGCTATATCTGGCCGTCTCTAAGCTGAGTCTTCTTCTATCCTAACAAAATATCCACAGTTCTTTCAACCAGTCCTTGTAGGGTATATTCTCCAGTCCTCTCGCCGTCATATCTCTCCCCTTCTGGATATATTGTAGCTATGAAATTCAAAAAATGTGGTCCCCCAGAACTGACCACAATATGCACCTGCTGTCATCTGGCAGGAACCACTGGCTCTCCCTGTAGTAGACACTATGGCTTCTCTTAATCCTTTATTAGCTTTCTAAGGGTTGTCATACCACTGACTCATATTGAGCTTGTAGGCCACTAAGACCCCTCAATTTTCTTCAAAGTCATGTTATTTAGCTGTGTTCCCTCATCCTGTACTTACGTAACTGATTTTAAAAACAAACAAACAAAAAAACCCATTTCTTCCCTTCTTCAATATAGCTAGTCATTACAACAAAAACTCAAAGTCTTTTATAGCTCATCTTTGCCCTTCCTGCACTCCATCTTAGCTAATGGTGGATCATTGAGCAAGGCCTGTGTTCCTTCTCTTCCTCTGGGTATTTGGGCAACTTTTCCTACCTGTATAGAATTCATTCTGCTTCACCTCCACTTCTTAGAACTTAACTTCCTTAAGGCACCACTTAGATGTTGCTTCCTACAGAGAACCTTCCCTGATTCTCCTCCTTGCCCCCCAAGTTGTTATTGTTCTATCCCCCTTCAAACAGCCTACGTTATGCCCCTGGTTGTAAATGCTGCATCCTTCCTCCTTCCCCAAATTTCTTGAGGGCAGTGACTTTATATCCCTTATAACTAGCAGAGTATTTTGCACATAGTAGGTCCCTAATGAGTGCTGGTTAAACTGAATGCGGTTATTGGGAGTGCCAGATTGAAGACCTAAAGATTGTGCTCCAATGAGGGCTTAATGCCAGGTCCTTTGTTTTCCCACTCTCACCTTGCATTTTGAATTAGAGACAGCCTCATCAGACAGGCTTTCTCCTTCTTCTGAGGGAGAAAAGGCAGATGTAGACAATAACAGCTAGAGAGACTGATAAGTAAATGGATGTCATCACTAACAACCAAGAAATTTTTTTTACTAACCCCTATATGCATCTCCCTGAAGACTAGTTCTTTCAGAGGTGCCTAAAGTCTGCTTATTCTAGATTGGTTTCTATATTAGCCAGTTTCCTTGTCCTCTTGAGTGTGAAACATAAACCTTGTTTTTTTTAGGAGCCCCTCGTGTGTCTGCATTTCTGTCAAAGCTATTGATTGTACCCCAAAAGTGATCTCTATACCCCAGATTATGATGAATGACTGTCACTGACTGGCATATGACCTTGATGTATGCAAGAACAGGAGAGGAGAGGAGAGGAGAGGAGAGAGAGGGGTTGCAAAGTGAGGAGAGGGGAGGAGAGAAGAGGGGAAGAGAGGGGAAGGGAGGTAGGGGGAGGGGAGTGGAGAGGAGAGAAGACTGGGGGGATGGCGGAGGTGGGGAGAAACAAAGAAGCAGAGATACAGTAATAGAAATTTGTATTTTTGGCTGGCTCTCCATTAGATAAGAGAAAACATTCATTCATTCTCCTAGGGAATGCAAAAGTACATTTTGTTCCTGAGGTAACGCTTTCTCCCCCGTGGGCCATAGAGGGAGAGCTAATCGTGCCTCTGCAGAGCCAGGCATTGCCTCCATCACAGGCTAAGGAACTCTGCATGTCCCTTTCTCCCTAATGGGCACACATAGATCAGCAGCCAAGGTTCCTGCGCCACCTGAGGAGTCCTGAGGTGCTTCTTCAAGGGGAAATCCCAGGCTAGCTTTCTATTTCCTCATCTTAGGCGATTTGAGAGTGGGGAGGAGGAGGAAGCAGGCAAAGGCAAAGGCAAAGGTTTTATTAGTTTGGTTACAGAGGAATTGCTGCTGATCTGCCTCGGTGGAGGGAGTGATTCCCCCCACACACTGACGAAATCGCATGCCTGCAACACTCCCTTTCCGCAAAATAAGAGGCTTAGCTCAGGCTGGGGCAAGTTACAAACCAAGAGGACAGAGAACAAGGCCCTTGCTTTGTGTCCCACAGCCTCCCTTTCCTCTCCAAGGGCAGTAATTACTTATCCCCTCATTAGGCAAAGAGTGTGGGACTTTGCCTGGGATCTCTTTGATCTCTCTCAAGTCTCAGTGCTTTACGATCAGATGCTACCAACTGAGGGCTTGAGGAGCACTCGTGACTATAAGTTACTTCTGGTTCCCCCCCAACCCCCCAGGGCAGCCTCCTGAGAAACAGACATTCAAGAAATGTCTATGGAGCATACTCTATGTGCATGAAGGCACTGTGTTAGGCACAGTGGGGGATACAATGCTGAAGGCCATAGGGCCCCTGATCTGAAAGAGCCAATAGTCTAGTAGGAGAGGCAAGGCACTACATAAATTCAATCCAGTCCAATAACTATTTACTCACTACTTAACTGTGCCTTACTTAGATGCTTGGGAAAATGCAGAGCCCTTGCTTCCAAGGACTTTGTACTTGTAGCAAATGTAAATCAATTTTTTTGTGGCGGGGGAGGAAGTGGTAAGGGAAGGGAGGAAGGGAGGGATGGAGTGAGGGATAGAATTTGGAACTCAAAACTTAAAAAAATATATTTAAAAAAATTGTTTTAACCTAAAATTGGGGGGAAAACATAGGTATGTACACACATATACATACATATACATACACATATACATACACATATACATACATACATGTATGTATGTATATATAAAATGAGCAGTCTGGGTTGGATAAACAGAACCCAACAATGATTTCTCCATTTCCAAATCACTGGCCTTTTCTTAGTCCTCATCCTTCTTGATCCCTCCCTAAAGCATTTGACACTGCTGATCATTCCTTCCTCCTGGATGCTCCGCCTTCTTTGGGTTTTCCTGACACTGCTTTCTTTGCAGTATATTACTATTGCTTCTGAGATTCAAAAAACAAATCCAGACACACTCTTTTAGGCTTTTAAAGTCCTACATAACCTAGTCCCAATCTCTTCCATCTTCATTGGACAGTATTCCAACTCCCTCACTCTGTCTTCCAACCTAACTGGCCTCTTTGTTTCCTCTTCCACACCCCGCCATGCATATTATTATTGTTATTATTATTATTATTATTATTATTATTATTATTATTAATTTTTTCCGGGGCAATAACAGTTAAATGACTTGCCCAGGGTCATACAGCTAATAAGTGTCAAGTGTCTGAGGGCAGATTTGAACTCAGGTCCTCCTGAATCCAGGGACAGTGCTTTATCCACTGTGCCATCTAGCTGGCCCCCATGCATATTATTTTGAGGATAAAATGGAAAACTTTCTGTTTGGCATTTAACATCCTTCACAATCTGGTCCCAGACTGCCTTTCTAGGCTTATAGAATGTCATTGTCTTTCACATACTCTCCTTTCCAGCCAAACCAGCCTATCTGTTCTTCCTGGTGTATGACATTCCATCTCTTGCTCAGTTCCTTTTTACAAACTGTTCCACATGTCTTTCTCACCTTTGCCTGGGGAAGGGGTGGGGGTGGGGAAGGGAACAAGCATTTATTAAGTGTCTGCTTTATGTCAGGCACTATGCTAAGCATTTTACAAACATTATCTCATTTGCTCCTTGAAGAGTGTCTAGTTTCCTTCAAAGGACAACTTGAGTGCTACCTCCAATAACAATACTATGACAATCCCCTCAACTGCTAGTGACATCCTTCAGAAATTACTTTTTATATACTTTGTTCATATTTTGTGTGTGTGTATATATGTATACACATGTATGCATGTGTACATGCATATGCATGCGTGTATATATGTGTGTATATATACATATACATACATGCATGTAGTTTTCCAACAGAATATAAGCACCCTGAGAGTAAGGACTGTTTCATTTTTGGCTGCATCTCAAGTGCCTAGTACCATGCCTGCTACACAGGGGGCATGTGATAAATGCTTATTGAATTAATAAGTGGTCAGGACTCCCATCTATTTGGTTGTCAGTCCATCAGAAGCACTCCCCCCGCCTCCACTTCCTATTCCATGCTGGATGATTTGTTATCCTGACTCAGCCCCCACATACCTGGTTGAGTAGCCAACTCTGATTCATATTGATATCACAAATGGTTTTGAAAAGTTGGTGGACATACTTAGACTAGAATTTGGAAAAGCTCTTTTTGAGTCTGGTGGTGCAAAAAAATAATTCAAAGAAGTTCTAACTATCATGAATGAATGAATGTATTCTTCCACAGTATTTGACAGACTGAAAACATTTTAGGATCTGGATACAGCAGTAAATGCTACAGTCAATGCCAAGGTAGTAAAGACCATTGGAAGAAAGGGGATATACTCTAAGATGACTCCTAAAGAAGGGCATCAATACAAACATGACAGAAGGTTCTTGAGAAAACTATGCAATACCTGTGGAAAGACATTGGAAAATGATGCCAATCTATCTGTTGTAACCAGTAGAAAGCTTGAACATCCTATTGCCTGGTTTAAGGCAATGAAAGAGATGCATGTGAGATGGAATTGGGAAAATTAAATAAATATAAATAAAATAAAACAAATCAAATAATAAGTCAAATAAATTCAGGAATTAATGATACCTTTAATCAGCAATTAAATTGAAAATCCAAAGATTAAGTAAGGTATTATAAGAAGCCAAAGAATCACAAAGAACAAAATAAATTATACAATTTCAATAAAAAAAATATTTATAGATGCTTGAGAAGCAGAGAAACTAGGGTAGAAAGATAACCCACGAAGGAGAATTTGGAAAATTTCTGATCATCTGTATGATTGAAAGAATCCCAATGTGATGGAAATATGAGTGATATAAAAGATGAAAATAAAAGCTTGAAAACAATTGGGATAATAGAATACAAAATGGTCAAATCCAAGGAGGTAACTTAAACTCTAGTTTCTCTGCAAAATAGAAAAGTGGTGGGTCTTGATAAAATCCACATTTATTGACTCAAATCCTTCCCAGTGGTACATGTATTAATAATAAAGCATTTTACCAGCTTCCTCTGTCACGAAAGCCTGATATTACCTTACTTAACACACCTCATAAATGTATTACCAGAATATTAGAATACCAGTGACCCCTTCTAATATGTGTTAATTATATATGGAGGGATGCTCTGGTAAATGTTTAACAACTGATATTCCAAAAAATAAAATGTAGGCACAACACTTAAGTTTAATCTTTGCTATAAATATTTCTCCATTGTTTTAAGTCTAGACAGCCAATAAAACAATAAATCAAGCCTTGGTTTTTAGCATTTTATGATTTCCAAGGTGTAAATAAATGCTCATACTGAAATTTTAACAATTGGTTTTCCAGAGCCTGTGCAACCTGGTCCCAGCATGCTACTGATCATATGTTTATGTATTCTTCAAATTTTTCATAACTTGTGTTGCTAGCTAGGGCAGCTAGATGGTACAGTGGATAAAAAGGCACACTAGGAATAAGGAAAACCTGAGTATAGATCTGCCCTCAGATACTATCTGTGTGACCTTTGGTGAGTCACCTGACCTATCTGCCTCAATTTCCTCATCTATGAAAAGAGGATAATAATAGCACCTATCTTCCTGGGTTGTTGTAAGGATAAAATGAATTAATATTTGTAAAGCACTCTGCAACCTTTAGCAACATATAATTGCTGGTTAGCATTATTATTCTCATTATTAAAATATCTATAAACCCTTAAAACAATATATTGGTTTAGGAGCAAAAAGGGTGTGATAGAAGATCTTGGGCATATAAAAAGCAGTTCATTATTGATTCTGTGATTATTGAAAAAGCCACTTTTGGAATGCATTTAAAAGACACCCACACAAAATTTTATACAGCACTGAAGAGACACCTGGCTCAGATTCCTTCTCAGAAAGGAGGAAGAAGATTGAAAGATAGACTCAGAGCATAGAATAAACAAGTTCACGCTTCTCTAAGGGAGACTATGATTTCTACCCTTATGGGGAGTTGGTTGATGGCCATGCCTGGATGTTTGCTCCTTTTCTTTTCTCTCTCCAAGATGGATATTGAGCTAGAATTATATCTATCCACTACACTTCAAATATTGGCAATCTTTGGGTACAATACTTTGAAGCATAGGATAAATGCCATCTTCCCTGCTCACTCTCATGAGGAGGATTAGCTTAAGTTAGAGTTTACGATCACCAGCAAAGCTCTCTTTTACCGATTTCTGGTTACACAAAAGACCATCATGAATAGCTAAGGAAATTAGAAGCATTATATAGATTAGAGTAGACCAAAGAATGCACAAAAGTAAATGAACATTTTAACTTGGGAACAAGATAAAAATACCTCAACTCAATCAAGGAGGAAAATCTCACCAAAGATGAGTTCCCTTTAGCATTCTCTAGGGTTGCAAGCATTCAAAGTCAAGGGACAAGTTGGAGGCTGGTTACCCACATGTCTGAAACCAGAGGGAGATCTCCTGTCCACCATTCAAAAGTCTGCACTTCTCTCTCCTGACCACCTCTTCTGAAGTCCTTTAACCATCATCTGAAGACAACCCTTTATACCCATGCAGGTATTTGTTAACAGGGTTCAGTGTTCTCAGGCAATCAGAAGTCATATCCGTACAGAGGAAAATGGTCCAACCTACATGAGTGGATGTGTTACAAAAGAATAACAGTTAAAATAACCAGTCATTGACAGGGAATAATGTGCAAGAAGAAAAGCATCAATAAAACCCATTAGATTTCTAGGTAACAAACATACCTTCAAAGTATGGATAATAAAAGAGGTAAACTAGAAGTCCTAACACAAGGAGGCAAATTTGGCCTAGGAGAAATCTTTGAGATTTGGTAGGGCAAGATTTGTAGATGAAATAGGGCTATAGAAGAGTAGATTTCACTCAGAAGGAACAGAATAGATTAAAATGAGCAGCATAGTAACATGTGTGTGTGTGTGTGTGTGTGTGTGTGTGTGTGTGTGTGTAATATACTCATTTGAGGAAATCCAAGAACCTGAGGCAAGGTGGGAAACAGGGAAGAAAGCATTTGGGTGAGGATCACTGGAGGGATTTTATTATACTTCACCTGGACAGAAGGAAGTTATAGATGGACTTTTAAGTGGCATCACAAGTCTGAAACAGAGATATCCTACAGTAGTCATGGGGCACTTAACTATTCAGACATCTGGAGTTTTCTCTCCTAGAAATTGAGCAACTTTTGACTGGCTTTGAAGATAATGGTAGTCTTCAAAAGCAGAGGAAGTGATGAGAAGAAACTGATATTCAGTAACCTAATTCTAACCAAGACAGAAGTACCATATGCCAAAGTAGAAATGAAGGTGACCTTTGATAGAAGTGACCATTCCATATTGAAATTTGTGAGGGAGGAGAGGAAACCTAAATGTTTCTGAGAGGCATCATCTTAAATTTTGGTAAAGAGGATTTCAAAGATAACATAAAGCAGGATAATGATAATAATAATAGCAGCTACCATTTATATAGTGCTTTAAGGTTTGCAAAACAAAATGGTTAAGTGTCTGAGGCAAGATCTGAATTCAGGTCTTCCTGACTTTAAGTCTAGCATTTTGTACCATCTTGCCATATACCTGTTATGAAGTAGAAAAGAAGGAATCGACTGCTGTGGATACCCAGGGAATGAACAATTCATATTTATTAAAGATGAAATGCAAGGGCAGGTAATGGAGGATGATTATAAAGGAAAGCATGAGTCCTGATGCAAAAGCACTGTACATGCATCCTAATACTGACAAATGCCTAGAATTATTTTCCCCTATAATGGGGGACATTTTATTCTTCATTATCCTTTGGGTCTGTGTGTCTGTCTCTCTTTCTCTGTCTCTCTGTGTGTTTCTCTGTTTCTGTCTCTGTCCCTTCCATTTCCCTCTGTTTCTCTTTGTGTCTCTGTGTCTATCTCTCTATCTCTGTCTCTCTATCTTCCTTCTTCTCTGTCACTCTGTCTCTCTCTGTCTCTATCTCTGTCTCTCTCTCTCCCTGTCTGTCTCTGTCTGTGATCTCTCTATCTTTCTGTCTCTCCTTTCCCTCTCTCCCCCACCCCCACCTTCTCTCCCTTCTCTGTCACTGGTTTTCTCTTTCTCTGTCTCTCCCATCTTTCTCTCTCCCTCAATGTCCCTTCTGCAGGCATTACATAACAGCTCCTTCCTGCAGAGAACACCTATACAAGTGGGCCTGACAGTTCGACAATGAGCGAGCAGAAGCTGCTGTGAGAAAATGGAGTCATTCATGAGCTTTCTGAGAGGCGGCTCTGTTAGAAACTTGGCTCCTTGGTAAATGGAGCGCAGGGCAGACAAAGAAGGAAACTTTACACTTTAGCAATTTTCCCACAGTGACAGGCTCACAAGAAAATGAGGCTCTGGCTGGGCTGGACGAGAAAAGGCGACGCTATCCATGGTCTTGCTTTTCCTTAGATTCTTGTCCCTCTGCCAAAGCCACAGAATAATCTCTCTGGGGGGTGGGTTTGGGGTAGGGGGCTGGAGGCAAGGCTACCCTGGCTCTGGGCATGGAGTGGTGGAAGCCAATCCATGTGCATGGGGACTACCTCTGCTTCACTTCCCGCCCCTTCTTTATGCTTTTCTGGTTTGAACCCACCCAAATTGTACCTTGGAGTTTGTCCTGGGAAATGAGGAGAAAAGAGCATTGAAGGGATTATTGTGGTTTTTCATTGTTTTCTATAAAAGGAACAATGTTAATAACCTTGAAATAATGACCTTGGGATTCCAAGGTGAAATTTGGGGGAAGGCTACTTTAAAAAGCTACTTGGTCCATCTATTCCAAGTGGTAAAGGTGTCTATCACATTTAGCCAGTAGCAGGATAATAATTGATTCCAGGGCTGTGTTCGGAAGCAATACCTGAAAACACCTGTGGAGAATTCTCCCTGGTTAGGCCTACTCCTATTGCATGGCTGTGTGCATCTTAGCTTCCAGAATGCTACTGACCTGATCCATAAATTGAGAAGGTTTAAATAAAAAGACATTGAAACTGGACTACAAGGACATTGCCTTGCGCTATTGTTTTGCCTACAGTTCAGATTCTGTTATTTTAAAAAATGTTACATCAAGACCATTTTTTAAAATCTCCAAACTTCAGACAATAGTCCCTTTGTTTTGAAATGATGTCTGATAAAACAAAACTTCACCCAAACCAAAGAATGCAGACAGCCTTGTGAGGTCCATTCTGAAAGAATTTGACCCTTAATGTCATTCCTATTGCCCATGTCACTCTTCATTGTAGGTGACAGTTCACCTTCTAAAGTGGAGACTGGCTGCCATGATATAGCCTCTATCATTGTGAAAAAAAAACTTTTGCATCTTGTGTACATTTGTACACCTTCTGTTGAAATGTGTTTCAAAATTATTAGAAGGAAAAAAGTATCTGGTCTCTTTAAGAAAGAAACTGATTTTGAAGTTAGCTGAAAAATTAGAATTACTAAAGAAACTTATGTACATGTCACAGGTCATATAGGTAGAGTATAGTTGATGAGTAATATTGTGCTTTGAAATATGGGGAAGTAGGAGAAAAATTCAGAAGTGACAAGAATCAGGCAGAGGAAGAACAAGAAGGAGAAGAATATTGGGTAGGTTGAGGGGATTTATGGGATAGATTTATAAAGAGGTCTTAATCTTTCTTCCAGTTTAAATCAAACTACAGAGAAGTCTAATGTTTTCTGTTACTCAGAAGTTTATATTTTCAAGGCCAGGTCTTGAGGTTGATTGCTTCCTCCTAAATGCTATGCCTAAAATCTGGGCAGCTACCATGAAATGAATGGTGGTGGTTTAAGGTAGGATTACACAAATCAATCATTTAGACTTTTTTGAGGTATGAATAGCAGAATTAAACTCTGTCAAGTTAGAACTTTATCATAGTAACAACATAAGTATCAATTGTCTTAAATTTCTAATAAAAAAATATACTACATAGCAGTATGATTTAAAGCAATAGAAACACTTAGGGACGATTAAGTGCCTTTGTCCAATAAACTACAACTATTATTTAGAACATTGTAGTCTAACCCTAACAATCCTTATTCCATAAGGGAAAATGCAGTCTTTCCTGGCATATTAGGTGGTAAGATATATTACACAATTCAAAATGACATGAGTGAGTATACGAATAGATATGGAATAGGGCACTAAGCAGCAGTTAGACTATATGCTAGTCTTGAAAGTTTCATTTTATCCCTCCTCTGTTCCAGAGCTAATTCATTGTTTACTGAGTATCTGCCTGTTCATCTGATCGATTATTTTGAATTTTTTCCTCCTGACTATTGAGTTCCTATTCTATTGATGATTACTAGTGTTTGCTTGATCTCTGCTTGTTTACTTGTTTAATAATAATCTTGAACTATTCCTACCGGCCTGGGCTGTTGTATCTCCTGCTTTCTCTGTTTCCGCCTTCTTGGTTCCAGTCATTTACAATCTTCAAATTCTCATAGAAAGTCCTTAACTATTTATTAGTTAATAAATAATTATTACATTACCATAGTGCTTGTAATTAGTTCGGGTGCACTTTGCCTAAAAATTGACTTCATGAGGAATGAATGAATGAAGAAAAAATAACAAATTTATTGTGTTTCTTAAGGAGTGAGAATAAAAATACATGCAAAAAAGTGAGACGGTCCTTGCCCTCAACTTCCATTCTAAGAGGGAAGACAATGTTTGTAGGGGAATGATGGCCAGAAAAAAGAGTATTGATCTTCAGTGTTATAAGTGATTTATAGGATGACTGATTAATTGACATGCCCTTTCCAGAAGCAATGGCAACACTTATTTAATTTAATTTAATTTAATTGTGCTCCTTCTTTACCTATCTTCTATACTTCTCTCTCTATATTCTCTTATTCTTTGCTTTAGTGTCAGAGGAGTGGGTGATCACTGTGCTCTCCTCTGTTTACCTTTCCATTGTTTCATTGATGCTTGTTTCTTCTCTTCTTTTGTTTTGCATCACTACCACTGGCCACCGCTTCCTCACATAATCCACCCCACAAAGCCCTTCTTTATTTTAAAAAAAAGGTGTAGTCAAGCAACCAAAAAATCACACATTGCCTTTGTCTGAAAAAGTATGTCTCATTCCGTATCTCTAGTCACTTTATCACCTCTCTGACAAGAGATTGGAAATGTTTCATCATCAATGTTCTGGAGTCATGATTAGTTATTCATCAAACATTCCTCATTCTTTCAAACTTGTTTTTCTTTATATTATTGTAGTCATTTTATAAATTGTTCACCAAATTTTGCTCACTTCACTATGAACCAGTTCATGCAGTCTTCTCTGAATGTGTCCCTTTAGTTATTTTTTAGGTTACACTAATATCCCATAACATGAAAATACTATAATTTGTTCAGCCATTCATCAAATTCATGAGAACTCACTTTGTTTTCAGTGTGTGTGTGTGTGTGTGTGTGTGCGTGTGCGCGCGCGCGTGTATAAGAGCGGTCTGGCTAGTAGAGTCATATCCTCAGAGCAGGAACAGGATACTCTGCCCATTGACAGCCCATATGCAAGAGATTGGCAGACCTCCTTCTGAAAGACATGATAATATGTAATGGAAGGGCCCTGTTCCTTGACTTAGAGCATGCATAAATGTTGTTTATGGTTCCAGTCCACTGGGCATATGGTAAAAAGATGGAGTTTTGATTGCCTGTTCATTTGGAGGTACTAACAAGCCAAATAGAGGCATTTCCTCTTTCCTTCTGGCTGTGTTCAAATGAGGAAGCAAGGACTTTTGTAAAACCCATGATGGGGAGAAGGAGGCCTAAAGCTAGAACCCTGTACCCTTGCCCTGGGAAATCTGACTCATCTGTGAAAGTCCAATTTGGAATAAGGATAGTTGGTTTAGAAAGACTACATTTGCTTTACCAAAAATTGCTGCTGTAAATATTTTTGTATATAAAACTTACGATTGACTGTCCAACAGCTGACTTTGATGGGGTTTTTTCTCCCTCCGGGTTCGTATTCTTTTACATTTTTTGTCATCTTTGATAGCTGTTTATCACTCCCTCCTTCTGAATATTCTCTTCTCTTTTGACTTCTATCACATTGTTCTCCTCTAACTAGTCTCCATTTTTAGTATCGTTTGCTGACTTATTGTACCACTTCCTGGGCCCCCTTGTCATCCTATTTGGTGATCTCATCCACTCCCACACATCAGGATTCATCACTATGCATAGGACTCCCAAATCTGCATGTCCAGCCCAACTTCTTCTCTGAGCTCCGATCTCAAAGGAATAGCAAATCAAAATATTTCATAGCTATAAGGGAGGGACTCGAGGAGCCAGCTGGTTCAATCCACACCTGAAAGAGAAACCTCTATTATAATATCTCTGAGATGTGTTTATTCAAACTCTATGGGAAGATCTCCATTGAGGAGGAACCCATGCTATCTCATGCCATCCCATCCCGTCCCATCTCATGACAACCCCCCACCATTTTGGCATGATTAATAGTAAGGCTATTTCACCTGACTGCAAACCTAAATCTCCCTCTTTGTGCCTTCTTCCCACTTCTCCTACTTTCCTCAAGTACAACAAAGTTAATCTCTCTTCCATATGATAGCCCTTTAAATTCTTGAATACAGCTCTTATCCCCCTCCAACCCCCACTTGAAGTCTTCTCTTGTTCAAACTATTTTCAACTGCCTGCCAGATATCTCCACCTAGATACCCTGCTGATACCACAAGCTCAAAATAGTCAAATCTTACATTATAATTTTCCCCAAAACATTTCCTTCCTCCCAACTTCCCTGTTTTTGTTGGTAGAGATACCATCCTCCTAGTCAGTCAATCTCTTAAACCTTGGGATCATTTTTTTTTACTCTTCCCTATCCCTTATTCTACCTTCACCTCCAATCAGTTGCTTTATCAATATTGGGACAATAATAGAGAATAGAGAGATAATAGTATCTCCCATGTCCAGGGCTATGCTTTGGCTACCTCATACTAGCTTTCATTGTTCAGTGTGAGCTTTTACACCTCAAAAACTGACAAATACTATATATCAGAGCTTGATTTATTATTCCATTGATTGTCTAGACTTAAGAAAGTGATAGAGAACATTTTCAATAATGAAGATTATACTTAAAGGTATATTTTGTGTACATGTATTGCCCTCAGAGAGCCAGTTGTTAAACATTTACCAGCACACTCCTCCATAGCCAAACATTCACACTGGTTTTTCCCTTGTAACATTTCACTAGTTTAATATGCCCCTCTGTATTTCTCTGCCTCCATACCTTTAATAAGCCTGCTTCCCGTTTCTGAAATCTTCCCTTCCCCATCTTCACCTGTTGAATTCTTCCTCGTCCTCTAAAGCTCCAACTAAATGCTACTTCCTTCACAAAAGCTTCCCTGATGCTCCCAGCAAGTCAGACCTCACATAGCACTTTGGTTTGTGCTCTTGAATGTTCTTATCATGCAGCTGAGTATATTATAATTGTCATGGGAGCCACAAACGTTTCCTGCAACCACAGCATTGAGAGTCCTGCCCCTCCCCACTCAAGTGTACCAAGTATTACAGTGAGATTCAGGATAATTGTCATATCCCAATTCTAATCACCAGCAGGGAAGGATGGGAGTTGGAAAGAAAAATCTAAAGGGGAGCAAGTTTTCTTTTGTTCTGCTTTTCCCATTCTGGTGGGAAGTACCAGCAGTGTAAGAAACACATTCCCTGAGCCCTAAGTCAGGGAAGAGGTGAATGGAAGGTAGGCGTGCTAATCACGGACCCCTGATTGGGAGGAAGAAGTCATGAGATCTTGAAAGATTCCTGAGGACCCCTTTTGTAGTATGCCAAGCAAAAGTGCTACAGATGTGTGACTTTTCCTTAAGGTTTCTCAATCTGCTGTAATACTTTGCTTAGGAAGTAGTAGCAGCAGCAGGAGGCAATGGATGATTGAAAGGTTTAGAAACAAGCTGCAGCAGCAAAAGAGAAAGAGGGCTCCTGAGCCAAAGAGAGAAGCACTCTTTGTCCAATAGTGGATTCACAGGACTTCCTGGACCAAGTAGAGAAATTCCTGGTTTGAGCTGGCAATTGTGGGATCCACAGTAGAAGATCAGTGAGACAAAAAGCAGGTAATCTGTGTAGATCCAGCAGCCCCAAGTTCCTTGACTACATAGGTCCCTGAGGAAGGTAGAGTACATATGAAAGCTAGATTAGCTCCCTAGATGCCCTGAAGCTTTTCACCATTTGGGGAGACCCATCTAGAGTAGTATTATGAGTCAGAAGGACTGAATAGTTTCCTGGAGAAATGGCAAGCCACCAGGATGGCAATTACTTTACTTTCTATCAATGTCAGATTCTTTTCACTTCAGGAGAAGGGGTAGGGTAGGGAGAGGCACAGAGTAGTACTGTAAGCACTGTATAGGTTACTACATAAGGTAGAAGGCCTTGGATGTGAGTCTTCATCCTGTTTCTGTTGGATTTAATGAAATGAGTCCTATATCAGAGACTGTATTAGTCAGTGCTGGATGATGGGCCTAGGAGTAAAATGAGCCTAAATTTTGATGTTCCCAGGGGAAAGAAACCCTGGTTTATGGGCACAACGCAAAGAGTGTTATTATCGAGAAGACTCTGAGATTAAGTAGGATCTTTTTGAGAACAGAGCTTTATTTCTAAGGTGATGTAACCACAGGTTACATAGTTATCTGTATTTCTGTCTTGTCCTCCATCAAGACTACAAGCATCCTGAGGTCAGGCATTGTATATTCTCTAAATGAGTATCTTTTCCCAGTACCTGGCAAAGGGCTCTGTATGCAGTAGGTGCAGATTAAATGTTCATTGAACAAATGAGTCAAACTCAGCAGCACTCCCCATCCACCTTGTGATATACAACAGTCCAACCTTATACAATCAAGCACATAAAATGATGGGAAGAGACACCTCAGAAGCTCCCTCCTAATTAATTACCATCTAGACCTTTTGCTTTGCTCATGGTAGACAAAGTTCTGGCAAAGCTATTCTATCCCCTCCACCCCTTTTATCCAGCATATTAAGTAACAGAGAAGTCAAGAGCAACTGGATAGAGAGGGGAGATTTGTATTCTAAGTCTGACTTTATAACTTACCAGCCATGTAGACATGGGATAAAGGTCATATCTCCTCTCTAGGCACTATTCTTGTCATCTGTACAATGAAGAGCTTGGACTAGAATGTTATTGATCTATGTGGTGCCTTCCAACTCCAAATCTACAGCATCCTATGAAATTGTAGCATTGAAACTGGCGGCTATCTTCTGTCGGGAAGAGTTTTGTTCTCATTGGAATGCTCTGTTAGGGTCAATACTAATGGGCGCTGAAATTTTAGGTTGGGTCCCTTTTCAGTGGGTTCCATTACACCCACCCACTTCTTCAGATGGAAAAATCATGCTACAAAGAGGTCCAGTCCTTTATCCTTGTTTATATAGATGGAGACCCTGAGGTCCAATATTAAGCCTCTATCCCGAGTTATGCAGCCAGGAAGTCAGGTATGCACTCAGTAACTCCACACACCTTAAGACAAAAAATATTGATGATGAGTGCCTAGACATCATGGTAGTAGGCGCTGGGGATAAAAAAGAGAAAAAAATGAAAAAGCTTCTACCCTCAATAGCTTACCTTTTACCGGGGAATTGCAACATGGTGTTGTTTTTCCTTTTTTCTCAAAGAGGACCATGGCATCGAGGTGATGTCATGACTTCCAGTAAATTGGATTTAAGTGAGAGAGGGCTGTGCAAAGTCACCAGCCTCACTCTCTCCTCCAGAGCCATCTGGGTCCAGTAGCAAGGTATAGATCAGGACTGGAGATGGCCCTGGATGTTTAAGGCAATTGACTTGCCCAGGGTCACACAGCTAGTAAAGTGTCTGAGGTGAGATTTCAACTCAGGTCCTCCCAACTTCAGGGCCAGTGCTCTATCAACTGTGCCATCTAGGTGCCTGGTGCAATGTGTAAACATATATGTTTGTTAACCACACGGTTTGTAACCTCTGCATCAGAGCAAGAATGACTAGAGGCACCAGGGAAGATTCCACATAGTGAAGCTGGGCTGGCCAAGACCTAGAGACACTAAGAGATAGTGAGAGGAGAGTACAGGGTGTCTAACTGCACTAAGACTTTTGGGACACCCTTTATAGGCCAGCAACTGGTGGTAAAAGTGGAGGATAGTTTGTACAAAAGCTGGCAGTCCAAATATCAAGTATGTCAAGGAATACCTAGAATGTCAATACAGCTGGGGAGAAATAGTGAACAATAGGAAATAATATAAAATGTTTGGAGAGCATAGGAGTCATGTGGTACAAAGCTTTAAATGTCCAACAGATGAATCTGTATCTTATCACAAAACCACTGAATAATAATTATTATAATAATAACAACAAACAATTATTTTCATTTCTATACCATTTTACTATATGCCAGGAACTGAGCTAAGCACTTTTTACAAATATTATCTCATTCACTCCTTACCACAACCTCTAGAGGTGCTATCATTCCCATTTTACAAGTGAGGAAACTGAGGCAAACAACAGTTAAGTGACCTGCCCAGAGTTACACAACTATTAAGTGTTGGAGATCAGATGTGGACTTAGGGTTTCCTGACTAGAGCCCCAGTGCTCTGTCCATTGTACCAGCAGTAAAGGGAAACGTGGGGAGAGTTGCCTGAATTTCTGCAAAGTGAATCGGTAGAATCAGAAAAACAATATATACGATTACTATGACAGTATAAGTGGGATCAAAGACAAAAGAAAAATGGAATGCCACCTGGGTAAATTGATGCCTTTTTTCTAGGAATTTACCTCTGAGAGATCTCAAATGCTTAAACTTGGAAGTCTTTTTTTGCCACACAAATTCTGTTTCTTTTATAGATAACAGTAATGGTAGATTGTACATTGGTTTAATCATTACCAACAAAATAAGCACAGGAAATGAGCTCTCTTATAGAGAGTTCCCTCTATCCCAGTTTTTCTCTCTAGACTATGATAAGGGGGGGAGGGGGGAGGGTGGGAAGGGATAGTGAAATAACCCAGGATTTTCTGAACTCAGTCACTTCATGTTTCCCTTCCAACAGAAATGAGTAACCTTTCTAGTCATGGATGTGGATTGTAATGAAAGAGTTTGACAAGTGAGATTTTTCCTCTGAATAATGGCAAGGAATTGGGGTTGCCCAACATGAGAGCCCATGGGAGTGGTTATGTATTTGAGTGCCCATTTCCTCAGACTGACTCTCAGGACATCATCTCTCTCCACACCACAATCCATTCCAGGTTGCCCCAATTATCTTATCCCTCAGACCAACCCTGAGGGTTCTGTCAATTGATTCTTTAGATCATTATTCTTCTCAGTTTCTAACACGGTCCTTGTCCAGACATATTGTTAATTGCAAAGATGATCAAGAAATCTCCTCCTTTATTCTTGAGATTCCAAATCACTCCAATGAATGTGAATTTACTTCCCAAGGAAGATACAGCTGAGTCAGCTGAAGAGATGCAATGGCAGGCTTAGCAAACATCAGAAGGAACATACAATTTTCCGGAATGCAGCATGGAGTAATAATGGAAGCTATGAATGCTGGGACAGGAAATCCAGGTTCATCTAATCCTAACTTTTCAACAAAGTGCCTAAGAGATCCTGCACAGGGGGTAGCCAGGTGGTGCAGTGGATAAAGCACCGACCCTGGATTGGGGGGGGGGGGGACCTGAGTTCAAATCTGGCCTCAAACACTTGACACTTACTGGCTGTGTGACCCTGGGCAAGTCACTTAACCCCCATTACTCAGACAGGAGGGGAAAAAAGAGAGAGATCCTGCACAAATCACTCTATCTTTCTAGAGCTGTTCTCTCATCTATAAAATGAAGTTGTTGGTTGTTGTTGTTTACTTATGTCCATCACTTTGTGGCCCCTATTGGAATTTTCTTGGTAAAGATCCTGTAGTGGTTTGCCATTTTCTTCTCCAGCTCATTTTTACAGATAAAGAGCTGAGGCAAATAGGGTTAAATGACTTGCCCAGGATCACACAGCTATTAAGTGTCTATTTGAACTCAGAAAGATGAATTTTTCTGACTCCAGGCCCAGCACTCTATCCATTGCAACCCCCAGATGTCCTTATAAAAGAGGGCACTTAGAGTAAATTAATTATAAGACCCCTTCCTTTAATATTATTCATATAAGGAAGGAACTTCGGTTGTCAGACACCATAGCTTGCCCTATTCTACCAATAGTTTACCTCTGGGGATTAATCAAAATGAAAGAAAAAAAAACAATTAGCCCTAGTATCTAAACAAAGTGGCTTATTCACTCAGAAGGATTTAAAGCACATCCAAACAGCACCCACCCCAAAGTTTACAAAAGCACTCTAGATGGCTGGGCAGATTCCTGCTGTATATAATACTCCTAAGATACTTGGAGTAACACCAATGTAAATTCCCTGGTGTTGATCCACCTTTAACTTCTGCAGGAGAAAGGGGAAAGGGGAAAACAGTGACCAGTGAACTCCAGACAACATATTCTTAACAAGTCAGAGAGCAGGCGTACCCCAGATGAGAAAGCAAGCCAGGGAAGAACTAAGGCTTTCAGTGGTCCCAAAGGAGCTTAAAAGTGGGATTCCCTCTTTGGTGCCTGGTCTAAGCAGGGTTGGCTCTTATGTAAGATTCTGGCAGGGTACAAGCTCAGGCGGAAGCGGGTTTCCTACAGCGTATAATCATCTTTGATTTCTCTGTTTGTTCAGCAGCCTTCATGTGGTGGGGGAGGAAAGGGAGGAGGGAGGAGGAAGAAGGAGGAAGGATTCCGACACACTGAAGTCTTCTGTTTCTCTCTGCAGAATAAACAGCCCATAAAATGATCCCCAAAGCTGATGAACTGCCAGCAACTGCCACACAGATTGCCATCCTTTGTGTTTGGAGGGGGGAGGGTGATTTCTGAGGGTGCGTGGGGAGCAGGCTGGAGAGAACATTGGGTGACCTGACGTTGGGTCCAAACAGAGGACACGTGGATAGGCTGCATGGGCTTCTGGTGGTCTTTACTGCAAGGGCTGTGAAAACCACTCTAGATTCTAACAGTTATAGCTGACCTTCACAGTATCTTAAGGTTTGCAAAGTACTTTAGACGTTATCTGTTATCATGTGGTTCATTGCATAACAGCAGTAGACTTGGAGCCTGCAAGTCCTGAGTTCATATCCTAGCTCAAACACTAACAACAATCTGTCTCCCCAGCGAGGCAGGCCCCTCCACTCCCATGGCAGTGAGCAAGGGTCCTGATATGGGCTGGTTTTCCTCCATCCATATGTTACCCAGCACTGATCTAGTCCCTCCTAATTTACAAGCTTGTTCCCAGCCTCATCTGGGTCATACTGATCTTTATCTCTCCTTCAGTTCCTAGCATCACGATAAAGTGATTAATAAAAGCTTGTTGAATTTAATCATAGGTTGCCCAAAAATTTTAGCCTTAAATCAATCTTCAACAATTCAAGGAAAACATAGTTATTTAATACCACCTAAATCATCAGAGGAACATAGATTCAGAGCTGAAATGGACCTCAAGAATTATCTAGGTCCACCCTCTCACTTGACAGATGAAGAGACTAATGCCTTAGGAGGATTAAGTGACTTGCCCAGGATCACAAATGGTAAGTACTAGAAATCAAACCCAGGTCCTCTGCATTCAATTTTGTTGTTATCTTCATTGTACCACATTTGTCTTTCAATGTTAATATGCATGTACTAGAGTTGGAGGAGATAAGATAAATAAAATACATCTTTGTCCTCAAGGAAAAACTAGAGAAGCCAAGATAATATAATATAAATTGATGCCAGACTTAATGCAGACAGCTGATTGTCTTTATTCCTACTGTAGCTCAAAACACCAAAATTCAGATGATCCATGGTTAGCCTCCGAGATAGTACTGATTATAGGTGTGCACATCACCACAACCAGCTCTCCTTTCAGATTTTAATTCCACTGGCTAAGGAGCAGACTTTTTTCAAAGACCAATATTTTAATAAATGTTTGTTAAATAAAGAATTAAAATGCCAACAAGCCACAAACATGATAGCCAGGTGAGGCTGTGATGCATGTAGATGACACATTGTTATTATCTTTGTGGGGTTTTTCTTCTTCACAGATTCCCTTTGTACTTAAGCATTTTTATTTTATAATCTGTTTCTTAGATATCTACCTGCCCAGAACAGAAGTAAGTCTAAGAGGGGCAGCTAGGTGGCATAGTGGATAAAGCACTGGCCCTGGATTCAGGAGGACCT
The DNA here is from genome assembly GCF_019393635.1 of Dromiciops gliroides. NCBI lineage: Eukaryota > Metazoa > Chordata > Mammalia > Microbiotheria > Microbiotheriidae > Dromiciops > Dromiciops gliroides. The sequence goes on from NC_057864.1 coordinate 75,092,461, forward strand.
GAGTTCAAGTCCAGCCTAAAACACTTGACACTTACTAGCTGTGTGACCCTGGGCAAGTCACTTAACCCTCATTGCCCCACACAAAAAAAGAAGTCGTCGTCTAAGATATCTTCATGAAAGTAAGGCAAGGGTGGTGAGAGCCACAGAGCCCAAGCATAGCAGAGCTGGAGGTGATTGTGAAGGTCATCTAGTCTGACCCCTCTGATGACCTTACAGTTGAAGAAACTAGGGAAAGATTAAAGTGCCTAGTCCATAGTCACTAATGCTAATAATAAAAATAATTCAGATCATCTTTGGGTGTTGGAGAACAGAAGAAATCAGCATTACACATCATTTTATGATAGGGCACAGAGGTAAAATGTTACTCAATTCTGCATGTCTTTTGACCCTGAAATGACATTTCTAGGCTTAAGATCAAAAAAAAAAAAAAAGAGGAAAAGATCTTATGTGGACAAAAATGCTTATAGAAGCTATTTTTTTTTCATGAAAAATAACTGGAAGCTAAAGAAGTGCCCATCAATTGGGGAATGGTTAGACAAGTTATAGTCTATAAATGTGATGGAATACGATTGTGCTATAAGAAATAACGAAGGGGATGATTTCAGAGAAAACATGGAAAACTTATATGAACTGATGCAGACTGAAGTGAACGGGAAGAGGAGAATGATTTATAATAGCATATCAACATTATAAAATGAAGAATTCTAGTATGTTTGTTTTTTCTGGCTTGCTCACAAAAATGTTGATCTATCATATGCCTAAAGGGAACACGTGTGTATGTGTATGTGTGTGTGTGTGTATAGAGAAACATTTTTGTACACATAAGACCTTTTCCTCTTTTTAAAATCTTAAGCCTAGAATATATATGTATGTATATGTATGTATATGTATACATGTATATACATACACACTAGTGTGTATATATACATATATGCATTAGTTTGTGTATATATGCACACTAATGTTCCCTATATGTGTATACATGCATATGCATGTATATATGGATTGTGTATTTGTAGATTAACATATGTATATGTATGTATTTTACATATATGTTAGTTTAAATATATTAGTTTAAATTGTAGCTTAAATATATGTTACATTTTAAATTAGTTTAAATATGTACATACATATATAAGCTAGCATTTTTATACCATTTTGCAGATATATTATTTTCATCCTCACAATCCTAGGGAGTAAATGCTATCATTATCTTCCCTTTTTTTGTGAGGCAATTGGGGTAAAGTGACTTGCCCAGGGTCACACAGCTAGCAAGTGTTAAGTGTCTGAGGCTGGATTTGAACCCAGGTCCTCCTGAATCCAGGGCTGGTGCTCCATCATCTCCCTTTTACAGTTAAGGAAATTGGGACAGAAGTTAAGTGATTTGTCCAGGGTCATACAGCTCGTGGTGTCTAAGGCAGGGCTTACACTGAGGTCATGCTGATTCCAGGTCCAGGGATCTGCCAACTATACCAACTAGCTGCATGTCCAGGAAACAAAAATTGCTTGTCTAGTACATAAATAAGGGCCGAGGCAAGTGATTCAGGAGGTATTGTTAGAGGAGTATAAGACAGCTCCTATACTCATCTCCACGGCTGAACTAGAAACCCTCTCCACAGGTCCCTGTTCAAAAGAAATCAGCCACAAAACTGTTGTCTAATTACAATTCATTTGCCTTTGCCAACTTTAATAAAGGTGTGTCAGCAGGGAGGGTTAAGTAGACAACACAAGCAGGTGTGAGATTGGAGTAATAAAAATTACTCATAGGTATATAATGCCTTCCTCACAACAACCCAGAGAAGCAGAGAATGAAGATAATATGATCCTCACTTTACAGATAAGGAAACTGAGGCTCACATAGATTAAGTGATCTCTTCCAATTCTAAAATCCTGTGATCCTTAGAGACCATTTCCTCTGACATTCTACCCTAGCCCCAACTTCATTTTAAAGATTAAATTGAGTCCTGGAGAGGTGAAAACAACTTGCCTGTGTTCCTACAGGGAATAAGGGACAAAGCCAGACTTTGAATCCAGGTCTCCCAGCTCCAAGACTGATGTTTTCCCCACTACATTATACTGAAGTGCTGAGAAAGGTGCTTTGTCCAGGGCCTCTTCAGATTCTGATTGCTCAATGAGACAGGTCTGGACACTGAATTTGTCTTGGGGCCATCAGTTCACTTTTCCCCGACTGAGTAGCTAGCTTGCCTTTAAGCAAGCTCATGTCTACTAACTTATAATGAAGAATATCAATGTGTTAATAATAGTAGCTAACTTTTATATAGCTCTTATTATGATTCACCCCCATGTTAAACACTTTAGAATTATCTTTTGACCTGCCACTGAGAAAAGACCCATCCAGAGACCTCTAATCAAGTCAACACATATTTATTATTAAGCACCTACTGAATGTTCAGTATGATATTAGGTTCTTTGTTATTATTGTTATTCAGTTGTGTCTGACTCTTCATGATCCCATTTGGGGTTTTCTTGGCCAAAGATACTGGAGTAGTTTGCCATTTCCTTCTCCAGCTAATTTTACAGATGAGGAAACTGAGGCAAAAAGGGTTATATCACTTGCCCAGGATCACTGAGCTAATAAATGTCTGAGGCCAGATTTGAACTCAGAAAGATGAGTCTTTCTGACTCCAAGCCCAGGACTCTATTATCCACTGCATGACCTAGGCAGGTATACAAAAGAAACAGCAAATAGTTAAATTAGGGAGACAAAACTAACATGCATGAAATGTTTTGATAACAGCACAAGGAAGCGGAGACTCAGGTATAAGACTGTTAATAAGATCTCATATTTATGTAGCATTTAGAAGCTTACAAAGTGATCTCCTTGTTGTAGTTCTGTGACATAGGTAAACTAATATCATCTGTAACCTGTGGATGAGAAAGCTGAGGTTAGAGATGTTAACAGGCTTGATCACACTTGAGTAACTAATATCAGGAGTAGGGCTTGAAGCCGGGTCTTTTCAGCTCTCAGCTCTAAGTCCACCGTGCTTTAAACTAAATGCCTTTGCTTTTCTTTCTTTTTTTTTTTTTTTAAACGGGGCAATGGGGTTAAGTGACTTGCCCAGGGTCACATAGCTAGTAAGTGTTAAGTGTCTGAGGCTGGATTTGGACTCAGGAACTCCTGAATCCAGGGCCGGTGCTTTATCCACTGCGCCACCTAGCCGCCCCATGCCTTTGCTTTTCAACCATAACTACTAGTAGTATTACAAGTACTAGTGCTACTACCACTATTATTATAACTATTATATTATGAAAATATCTTAATGATTATTACACTATTAATATGATATATCATATATTAGGTAGCTAGGTGGCTCAGTGGATAGAGTAGCTGAACCTGGAATCAAGAAGACCTGTGTGACCCTGGCTAAGTCATTTAGTTTTAGTCTCCTCATCTCTAAAATGGGGATAATAATGACACCCACCTCCCAAGGTTGCTGTGAAGACAAAATGAGACAATACTCATGACACACTTTGAACACCTTACAGTGCTATATAAATGTGAGCTTTCTCTGCCAGGTTGCCAGGCTTAGAACAAGTATGAAGTCATACATAAAATATTTCAAAATGGCAGTCTGCTTTCCAGTCCTGTCCAGGTAATAATCTTTCATGGGACGGTGTCCAAGACATGAATAACTATAGTCACTACATTTCTCCTCCTGGCCTGAACAGGAGTTAATGGAAAGATTGCTAGTAGGATTCTAGATTTTCTTCTTTTTCTTTAAGACCTTTCTCAAGATACATTCTTAGCAAGAAGTTGACCCCAAACAACCTTGGGCAGAGGCAGGAGAGAAAGAAGGGGGAGGGCGAATTCACCCAATTCAAAACAAAAGCTAGAGAAAACAAACTCCTCCCTATTCCACACTCCCACAAATGAAAGGAGGGGGAAAAAACAATCCAAAGACAAATAAAATTCTTTGTGTACACTGGAACCTCTTTATAAAGTTTCTTAGTCCATGCTGTGAGATTGCCTTACCCTAAACTTCTCTGGTACTTCAATAAGCAAATCTCCTTGGCTGGCATCCACTCCAAGAATGTCTTTACCAGGGGTTATTAAACTGGCTTCTATGGATAGATTTCATGGAGTCTGAGAACTTGGATGGGGGAAAAATGCATCATTATTTAAGTACTCCTATGTGTTTTATTTTGTGCAATTAAAAGCATTATTCTGAGAATAATAATTCATGTATATATGTATGTGTAAACAAATACACACCTATATTCCTTATACCCTATTCCAAGGATTGTTCTGTGATGAAGAGAGTTACAATGAAGAAGCATTTATGTATTTAGGTCCATTTACTGGGTTTCTCTTATTTCTTCCTCCCCAAGAGCAATAGAGGACCACAGGAGTTTAGAACTAGAGAGAACTTGATCCAAGCCTCTCATTTTGCAGATGAGGAAACTGAGAGGAACAATGACACATGCAATGTCATGCAGGTAATAGGTAACAGCATCAGGACTCTAACTCAAGTCTTTTGAATCCAAATTGATAAACTGACTAGGGTCCAGAAGGGGGTGAGCAGGATGACAAAGGGTCTTGAGATTGTGCTATACATATGAAAATCAGTGGAAGGAACTGGAGGTGTTTAGCCTGGAGAAGAGAAGACTCAGGGGAAACATGATAACTCTCCTCAAGTTTCTGAATACTTAGTCAAGCAATAAGTTGTCATTAAGCTCTTGCTATCTGCCAGTGGCTGTGCTAAGTCCTGGACATACAAAGAAATGCAAAACCATGGTCCCTGTCCTCTCACATTTTAATGGAAAAGACAATATGTAAAAATGCTTCATACAAGATAAATCCAGTGTCAGTGAAAGGCAACTTCAGAAGTTGAGCACCAGCAATGGGGAAGTGGGGGAGAAGGCCAGGAGCAGAAAAGGCTTCCAACAGGAATCACCATCATACACAAGAGAGATGCTGAGTGTTTTTCCTTTTTAGTCTGAGTATCACTGGAAGCAATAGATAATAGTTGCAAAGAGAAAGGTTTAAGCTTGATGTCAACAATGATTTGCTAACAAGTTAAATTTATTAAAGGGGGAAGGGGTTGTCTTGGCAGGTGGCGGATAACTCAACTAGGGGTCCCTCAGCAAAATTTCCATAATTGTTTGTCTGGTATAAAACATAGAGGTTTCTTGTTAGGTGCACATTAGATGAGATGGTCTCTGAGATTCCTTCCGTCATGGATATCCTATAGTTCCATGACCCCATGAAATAATTCAAGACTTTTTTTCTTCCATACAGAGGTATCAAACAACAAAGATTCCAATTAACTATGCCAAAAGACTATAAAACTGTGCAAATCCTCTGACCCAGCAATACCATCACTAGGTCTATATCCCAAAAAGATCATAGAAAAGAGAAAAGGACCCATATTTACCAAAATATTTATAGCAGCTCTCTGTGGTGGCAAAGAATTGGAAATTATGTGGATGCCCAGCAATTAGGAAATAGCTGAACAAGTTGTGGTATATAAATGCAATGGAAAACTATTGTGATATAAGAAATGATGAACAGGCAGATTTCAGAAAAACCTGGAAAGACTTAAGTGGACTGATGCTGAGTGAAGTGAGCAGAACCAGGAGAACACTGTACACAGTAACAACAACATTGTGTGATGATCAGCTGTGATAAACTTGGCTCTTCTCAGCAATACAATGATCCAAGATAATTCCAAATGACTCATGATGGAAAATGCTCTCCACATCCAGCAAAAGAACTATGGAATCTGAATGCAGATTGAACCATACTATTTTCACTTTGTTTGGTTTTGTTTTCTTTCTTGAAGTTTTCCCCTTTTCTGATTCTCCTTTCACAACATGACTAAAGTGGAAATATTTTTAACATGATTGTACATATATAACCTATATCAGATTGGTTGCTGTCTTGTGGAAGGGGAAAGGAAGAGAGGGAGAAAGAAAAATTTGGAACTCAAAATCTTATAAAAATGAATGTTGAAAACTATATTTACATGTAACTGGAAAAAATAAAATACTATTAAGATTGAAAAAACCCCAAAGATTCAAATTAAGAAATCTTGGGGGAGAAGAGGAAGGCAGTGGAAGAGTGAAAATAGGGAAGGGACACTCCTCCCCTAAAACGAAGAATAGGGAAGAGGGTAAGGGCACTCAGAGAATAGAAATTAGGGCACTTCAGAGCTAGTCTCTCAGACAAAAGTGGATTTAGTTAATTCAGGAACTAGATCCGGGTTTTATTAGTAATGTGTTCTTCTCATAATGTGACCAGATCAAACCAGCCCCTTTCCACTTCCCATAGAGGGACATTAACCAATGTGTTCTTTCCAAAGGGCCCCTATTCTACAAAGGGCACAAAGCAAGGCATACTGATCCAAGTCTGAATGGCAAAGTTCCAAAGGAGGCATGCCAACTCACACAGCTAGGTGATGAAGAGTAGTTAAACAAATGTATACTGGGGGTAGGAGGGGGGAAAGCACACTAAAGCAGAAATCAGGAGACATGAATTCTAACCCTAGCCCCACCATTGATTAATTTCACATCTGAGCCTCAGTATACTCTTCCATAAAATGAAAGGACTTGATTAGATGATCCCTACAATCCATTCCATCTCATCATTACAGGAGACTAATGTTAATGATAAGGAGCTCCCGAGGTCACACAGCCCTTGCAAGTATTCTAACTAGGGCATACAATATCTCTAAACACTAAGAGCATGACCAGTAAAACAGCCCAGCTCACCAGTGTCACATGTGCCTATACTGTATTTCTAGGGGGTGGTGCTTAGGCTAGGGTTCCACAAGGTCATAAATTGAGTGGTATTCATTGGGTTGATTGAACTGCCACCTCCCCTCTCCCCCTCTACTGGGGGATAAAGTGGGAAATCATACAAAGAGAAGATTTCCTTGAAGAAGAATCAAGCCATTTTCTGATGATGTGAGGGAATTGGTATAGGGGATTGACAAATTCAGAGATTTCTAGAAGATGGTAATTTTTTGAGTGCAGGGACCTATTAGAAACCTTCCATTGCTCCTACAGGAGACCATCAACATTTCTTAACCAGGGATGGACACTTTTCTGGAAGGGAACTGATCAACACGAGTGGTCTGTTGTTAGTCAGGAAATCAAAAGATGATCTGGGAAGGTTCAGAGTGGAAGTCCTGAGGTTAGAAATTAAAGAAGGACTTCAATTAGATTGTGAAACCAGAAAGGTCTGAAGCCTAACCTGGGAACATCTCAGGATCTGTTCACATTCCAGTAATTAAGGGTGATCACCCTGCCCCAAAGGGTCATCTTCTCAGTGGTAATGTGACCCAGCTCCCAGCTTAGGGTGGTATTCTGGGGACCTGTATTTCAGAACCAGTTACTAATAGAGTGCATTCTGTGTGGCTGCCCCAGTCTAATTGGGCTGAGGGTGGGACTTTCCTGAAATTCAAAAAGACTGTACTCTTCCTTATAGACCTAACCCAGGAAACCACCAAGGACTGGACTTGAAAAGTCTATCATGCTACAAAAACCTTCCCTCTCTGGGGGAGTAAGAAAAGGGCATCGAGAAGTCCCAGGACAGGCAGATGTCAGCCACATGGGGCAACAAGTCCACATCAAGAACCAAGCAAACAATTAATTGAGAAAGAAGCAAGAGGCAGGGCTTGGTATCTGAAGCATCTACAGAGTCAGTAAATCCAAGGAAGGAGATCATGGGAGGAGGAGTCCAGAGTACAAAGGCTCAGCGCTGGCTCAGCTCAGAGAGCCAGGTTAAATGAATAGAAGTCATTCAATTTGTCACCCTGGGGGCTTCATCTAACAGATCTTGCTGAGAGTGGGCTTTTCCTGCAAACTTACTGAGGCTTTCATTCTCATTAACTTCTGTGGAATCTTTGAGACGGCAGATGATGTTTCTGTGGTGTTCAAAGACATTCCTAACCTGCCCTGTCTCCCACCTTTCCAGTCTTCTTAAGTCTTGTGCCACCCCAGTGATGACAGCCTCCTTGAATAAGACATCTCCATCTCCTTTTCATACCCAGAATGCTTTCCCTACTCCTTGCTACCTCCTGGCATCCCTGGCTTCCACATTCTACAGAAAGTCTTTCCCACCCTCCCTTAATTCTAGTGCCTTCCCCTCTGTTGAATATTTCTTCTTATACTGTCTGTATCTTGCATGTACTATTTGTTTGTGTGTTGTTTCTCCCATTAGTCTTCGAGTTCCTTGAGAGCAGGTGCTGTGTTTGGCTTTTCTTTCTATCATGAGCATTTAGCATAGTGCCTGGCACCTAGTAGGTACTTCATAAATATTTATTGACTGACAATGAATTGCATAGTCTTTTAAGGGAGGGGAAAATCCAGTTGATTCAAATCCATCCCATCAGCAGCCCAGACAAAGCATATAGCTAAGGCAACTCTACTCCTCCCTTCCCCCAACATGCCATGGAGTTTGCCCTTTCCCTATCAGCTAGTGTGTTTATCTGACTGATCCCTCTTCCACACTCTTTTTCCAATTGGGAGGGGTGAAGGGATGCTGTTCACACATAAGCTGCCAGGGTGGGTGAGTAGTGGAAATCCTAGATGCCAACCATCTAATAGAAAAGCCTACATCTTGGTCCCACAAGGATAGGGGCTATTCCATCTCTGTCTTTGGATCCCCAGCCTCTTACACGGGGCCCAGCACACAGTAGGAACTTCACAAATGCTTGTTGGTTGACTGGTTGCCAGTAGGGCTCATCATCTCAAAACTCATCCTCTGCCCAATCCCATTAGCCCTGGATTGTTTAGGGGGTCTTTTTAAAATGTAAGATCATTGACATGAGACTCTGGTTTATTTTTTTTCAAATACCTTTATTTTTGTGCTTAGCATAAAGCACAAGCACTTATTCTATTCTATTCTATTCTATTCTATTCTATTCTATTCTATTCTATTCTATTCTATTCTATTCTATTCTATTCTATTCTATTCTATTCTATTCTATTCTATTCTATTCTAATAATAAGCAAAGGAATAGCATAGGAGTAAGTCTCAGCACCATGATTTTGGATGCCAGATGTGCTGAGACTACAAACACAAATGTATCTTTCCTCATGTCTTTCTACTTCAAGAAACATGATCTTCAGCTTCTGCTCCCAGTCCTTCAAACAGGCAGTTGCCTACCTGAGGTCCCTTTCCGTGGCAAAAACAACCCACAGATGTGTTTTTTTTTTTGGTGGCCCTTAATGCCATTCCTATTATGATCATGCAGATTTATCTTGTTGATTGTCCTATCAAAGGACCGTTTTGTACTTGGCAGGCCTGGGAGGTTTTGGAGGCTCCTTCACACTGGGACTACGTGTGGGAAGACAGCAACTATTCCCTTTGGGGCTGAGTTGGAGGAAGGGGAAGGAAGGGGTTACCATGTCAGTACACAGAGCTGAGCAAGGGGACTGGGAGGTCATTCTGAAATGGTGCCCTTGTTGAACTTGCTGCTCTTCCCACCCCTTAAGCTTCCTCTAATTTGATTGGATTTCCACGTGAATGGGTGAAGAGAAGGCAGTATTTCTAAGTTATACAGGACTTTCATTCCTTCCTTTCTTTAAAAATTGGATGAGAAACTTCAACCCTTTCAACCTTTCCCACTCATTGATGGAGCAGATTGCTGCTAATGGGGGGTTTGGGCGCTGCCAACTTAAAATTTAGAGTGGCCCATCTGTGTTCTAATGAAGTGCCCTGAATGGAGGAGTTGGGAACAAACACCCATTCACAATATCCTGTTCTTGGCCAACTACCCTCCAGATAACCCTTATCTCCTCTAAAGTCACTGTGCCTTGGGTTAGTAGCCAGTGATCTACTGAATTACATAAACACTGTTAGTCCCATGAACCCCCACCCCACCATTACCACCCTCAAAGAGTGTCAGGTCAGCAATGCCAAGTGAAATGTTAACCTGATTGCTTTTACCCAGTTACCACACTATTCAGCTAGGTAGACAGACAGGTGGGAGAAAAAAAAAACAAGTGAGTATTAGGGGTCCATAGAATTGGCCCAAGAGCTGACCTGTGCCCCTTCCTGGCTCAATGCTGCCAAGGCAGGAGAGTGCGAGAGGATTTTCTCGATGAGAGTAGGGGTCATCAGCTGAGGTAAAGTGGGATTAGGAGTCACCTGGATTAGACAGAAGAATTAAAACTGATAATTAGATACTTTTCCTCTAATCTGTGAAGCAACTGGGCCTTCTAGTACACTTATGGAGTGAGGCAATCAATACTCAGAGAAAATGAGGCTAAGAAATTAGGAGGCATAGAGGGTATGAAGGTTGTCTGACACACCCAGGCAGGAAATAAAGCCAGCCTGGATAAGAGCTGAGATGGGAAGAAAAACTGTTATGGACAAAAAGGTGAGAAAGTACTTCTTGAAGACTTGTTAAAACACTGAGGCAGCTGGTGGCATAGCAGAGAGAGCAGGAAGATCTGAGTTCAAATCCCATCTGTTTGCCTCAGTTTCCTCATCTGTAAAATGGGCTGGAGAAGGGAATGGTAAACCATTCCAGTATCTTTGCGAAGAAAACCCCAAATGGGATCATAAAGATGGACATGACTAAAATGATGGGTCAGCCACCTCAAGTCTTTCCCCACTTCAGTCCATTCTCCATTCAGCCCCCAAAGTGATTTTCCTAAAGCTCAGGTATGAACATGTCACCATCCTAACTCAGTAAACCCCAATGGCTCCACATCACCTCCAGTATCAAATACAAAACCCTCTGTTTGGCCTTCAAAGCCCCTCAAAACCTGCTTCCTCCCCTCTCCAATCTTTCTGTGTGGGGGGGGGGGCAATTGGGGTTAAGTGACTTGCCCAGGGTCACACAGCTAGTAAATGTCGAGGCTGGATTTGAACTCAGGTTCTCCTGAATCCAGGGCCGATGCTCTATCCACTGTGCCACCTAGCTGCACCCCCCCCTCCAATCTGCATATACCTTACACCCTCCTTTGATCCAATGGCCTCTTTGTTATTCCATGAACAAGACAGTCCATCTCTCAGATTTGGGCATTTTCTCTGGCCGTCCCCCATGCCTGGAATGTCTCTCCTCACCCCCACTTCCTGTCTTCTCTGTCTTCCTTTAAATCCAACTAAAATCCCGCCTTCTATGGGAAGCCTTTCCTAATCCCTCTTAATTCTAGTGCCTTCCCTCTTTTAATTATTTCCTGTTTTTCCTTTCTATAGTTGTTTGTACAACGTTGTTTGAATGTTTGTCCCCCTTAAGACTGTGAGTTCCTTGAGAGCTGAGACTGTCTTTTGCCTCTTTTTTGTATCCCCAAAGCTTAGAATGGGACCTGGCATATGGCAAGTGCCCAATAAATGCTTATTGACAGATTGACTGACAAGAAGAAATTGTTCCGGCTATATTCAGTTGAGGGACAGGGATACGACATAAGCAAATACAAAGTAATTTAAGTACTTAAACCTCTGGATAAATTCAAGGTAATTTGAAGAGGAAGAGGGCACCGACAGTCATAGGGAGGGAGATGGGGCCAGCAGGACAGAGCCAAGGCTATTTAAATAACTAGATGTTTATAAATATTCAAATACAGCTCCTAGATAATCTTTACATATTATGCATCCTACCCAACAAATCATTTTCACTTTGAGGGATCCACAATAACTCTTTGGAAAGATCTGTGGAGTCATCAAATAAGATGGTTTAACAATCTATTTTTCATTTGAAGTACTGACCCTTTCTTTCCATTCACAGTCATTATTCTAGCACAGGTGCTCATAAACAATGTACCTCCTAGCTAGCTTCCTCTGTGACTCTTGGGTCCCTCTCCTCCAGTTCTACCTACAAATGAATCTTCCTAAAACATAGATTTCAATTTGCCACTGACCTAATCAGAAGCTGTCTATGACATTATATTTCCTACCACATTGAATACAAATTCTTCTATCTAGCTTCCAAAGCCCTCCAAAGCTTGAGTTCAAATTGAGTCTCACACACTAGCTGTGTGACCCTGGTCAAGTCACTTAACCTCCATCTGCCTCAGTTTCCTTATCTATAAAATGAGGATAAGAACACCTACTCCCAGGGTTGTTGTCAGAATCAAAGGAGAGAATATTTGTAAAACACTTTGGAAACCTTAAAGCACTAAATAAATGCTAGGTATTTGTTGTTGTAGTCATTATTATCTTACTTATCTCAACTTTATTTCTTATTTATTATTATTTTCAAAGGCAAGTGTATCCTCTGTTCTCCTCAATTTCGTTTCCTCACTGTTCTACCATTCAGAGAAGTAACTAAAGCAGAGAAACTGTAGCTTTGCTCCAGGGTGCTGAAATTTAGAGGGTGCTAATGACAGTAATTAAACTTCAACAATATGAAACAATAGAGTGTTACACCTGGTTATCAAAAATAATTCCTTAAAATAGGAAATTAACAGATGGTAGGCTTCTTCATGTCTCCACCCTAGCTGAATTTCTCCTCTCCCACACCCTTCCTTATCTTCTACCCCAGCCCATCCCACCAACTGGGTTGTTAGTCTCCCCAGTATGCTCTATCTTAGGGCTTCCTGTAGTGCCTCAGGGTATTAGTATTTCTTTAAAAAATTATTTGAAGGCCCCTTCCATGAAACTTCCCCCACCATACCAAAATTGCTAGCTACAGCTGTGCAAACATTCTGTGTTCCTTCCCAACTCTGTGAACATTCCTCTGTTTTTCTGTTTGAAAACTGGAATTTTTAATACATGATGGCACCCCTGCAAATCTCCTAAATGTAACATTTAGGATATCCTTTTTCCTCAAAAGTACTAGATTGGTTGGTTCTGTCTCTACACTTTCTGGAAGTGTTTTAATCAAAAATCTTGTTCTGTATGTAAACAGCATCAAATGAACAAGTGAAGTTAGGGCAGCTGGGTGATAAAGTGGAAAATGCACTGGGCTTTGTGTCAGGAAGACCAGAGTTCAAATCTTGGCTGTGTATCAGTTCCCTCATCTGTGAAATGGGGATAATAATAGCACCCACCTCCCTGGGTTGTTGTGAGGAAGAACTGAGTTAGTAAACAAATGAGGCAGCTAGGTGGCACTTTGGTTAGAGTGTTGGGTTTCACATCAGTAATACCTGAGTTCAAATATGGTCTTAGATGTTTTCTAACTGTGGGACCTTTAACCTCCATTTGCCTCAGTCAAAATGGGGAAGAGGAAAGGCCTACTTCCCAGGGTTGTAAGGATTAAATGAAGCAGCTACTCAGCACATTGGTTAGAGTTTGGGGTCTGTAAGTCAGGAAGATTTGAATTCAAATCTGACTTCAGACACTTACTAGCTGTGTGATTCTGGGCAGGTTCCTTAACTTCTATTTATCTCAATTTCTTCAACTGTAAAAAGGAGAAAAAAAATTACCACTTCCCAGAGTCACACAAAGTATCAAATGAGATGATATTTGTAAAGCACTGGCATGTAATAGATAATAAATTTTTATTCCTTTCCTCCTCCTTCCCCATAAGTAAAGCCTCTGAGAACACACTCTCCTCAGGGTTGCCCATATGTGATCTCGATTTAATCAACCTTAACTAGGTTCAACTTCTGAGAACAACACCCTACTCAGGGACAGCCAGGTAGATCTAATCATCACAAGTAGGTACTTAGTCTCTCAGTCTCATCCAATTCAATCAATTCCAAATCAAACTTCAGGTGGGGGCTCCTGGGCGTCTGCAAAGTCTCATTATTTTATCACAATAGCCATGGTCATAGATCTAGATAAGAAGCCAGAAGGCCATCTAGTCCAGTCCTGTTATTTCACAGATGAAGAAACTGAGTCCTGGAGGTAAAACAATTTGCTGAAAGTCGCACAGCTCATAAGCCACAAAGTTGAGTGTCAAGCTCAGGTCGCAAGGCTCCATGTTCAATACTTTCCCCACTACACATCTCGGGAAAGCCACTTTCCCCTTTCTGGGTCTCCATTGCTTCCTTTCTAAAATGGTGGAACTGCCAAAGAGGAGAAAGGAGAATAGACTTCCTTTTCTTTGCAAAAGTGGGTGATTCCTAGTGAGAAACATTGTATATAATGTCAGACTGGGTTGCCATGTTCGTTAGTTTTTCTTTTTTGTTTTTTTGTTTTTTGCTGGGCAATTGGGATTAAGTGACTTGCCCAGGGTCACACAGCTAGTAAGTGTCAAGTGTCTGAGGCCAGATTTGAACTCAGGTACTCCTGAATCCAGGGCTGGTGCTCTATCCACTGCGCCACCTAGCTGCCCTCGTTAGTTTTTTGAGCTCCCTTTCTCTCCCCCATTTTCTTTTTTATTCTTTATTATAAGAGAGATAATCCTCTCAGAGTAGAGAAGAAATAACATGTGGAGAAATGAAGATGTTGTATAAACAAAAGACACAAATGAAAAATTTTAAAATAAAATGAATTAGAGATGGTTGACTCTGAAGCCTTGAGAACCCTTAAGATCTAAAATCTTGGGATGCTAGTGATTATATGATCTCTAAGGTCCCTCCCAGTTCTAAATCCTATAATTTTATTGATGGGATTAAAATAATCCACAACAAAAAGTATTTAGACGCTGAGGATAGGTGAGTAATTGTTATGTGGAGCATAGAAATCATAAGTTTTCTGAGGTCTGTGTTATTTAAATTATTGGGGGAGTAGATTGAGTTTTCTAAAACATTACTAAATTATATATTAATGGCTATTGTACCAGTTTTGACAGTAAGCATTTATTATTAATTAATATCACATATTATTAAAGTATTGATCACATGTCACCCTGACTTCCCTACTAGTCACAGGCTTACAGACCTAAACAATTACATACCCAGTGAATTGAGCCAAGAGGGTGAGCAGGGAGAGAAGAGAGAGACAGAGAGAGAAAGAGAGAGAGAGACAGAGACAGAGAAAGACAGAGAGAGACAGAGACAGAGAGACAGAGAGACAGAGAGGAGAGAGACAGAGAAAGACAGAGAGAACATGAGCATGTGGAGAGTAAAAGGGAGTCCAGGGAAGACGAGAGCAAGCCCCTCATGGTCCAGTCTTTCTATCCTTTTTTTTTGGTAGAGGCAGGTCACCATTCATCCACCTAAGTTAATTGGTTATAGCATCATTTAGATCCACTGATTGACATGAATTGAGCAGTAGTCTTAGAGAGGGTAAGTTCCTGTTCTAAGTGTGTCATCCCCTAGCTAATCAAAAGAATCAATCTGCATTCCTTTGGTTAAGGTGAACTCATCCCAGGCAGGTTTCTGGTATGAGGGGTAGAAAGCATTAAAAATTAATGTGTGGGTTTCTCCCAGAAATCCATTATGAATAATTATTTTCTCACAGGGCATAAATCATACCATACATATCTACTGTATTTTCCATACCATCTGGCACAATGTTGGGCACAGGGCTATCCTTAATAAATTACTTGTTGAATTTAAGATGCTGAGGCTCCATTCATCCCAGATGGAATTTAGAAACCCTGGAAAGAACCCTGAGGACAGCACAGGATTTAGTATTTATTTTCTAAAACAAAATGCTTGGCATTCTCAAAATATTTTTGGTCCTTGTAGAATCATTACAGTATCTCTTTTACTAGCTGAATGGGGATTTTTGGAGCACCTGGGAAAGTGATTTTTAATCAGTCCACATTAGAATGCCAAAGTGTTGGCAGTGGTTGGGTCTTAGGATGAGGCTCAGCTTCTGCTCCCATCACTGCTCCAAGAGGAGCTGCTTCCCACATAGGCAATGATGTCCCTCCGGGAGAAGGTCAAACTTCAGGCCCCAACCTTTAAAGGAATGTTCTAGAATAGCTATTCAAGTCTTGTCCTATTGGCCAGATAGCATCCAGAATGTCAGGTATTGAATATCCATTAGGTTTTTCTGTTTGTAGTTTTAATTTATGCAGCAGTCTGGGATCTGAAAATATTCAGATTTTGTTGCTGTTGTTTTTAAACTCTGTTTGCTACTGATTCAAACCTATACTACACAAATTGTTCTCAAAAATTGAGAAAGAAAACACCTTACCATACTCTTTTGATGAGACAAATATAGGTCAAGCAACTAAATAAGGCCAGGATAAAGCAAAGAAAGAAAACTCTAGACTAACATCAGTGCTGAACACTGATCAAAAATATTTAAATATAATCTTGGCCAATAGCCTATAGCAATATATAACAAATTGTTGACTATGATCAATTTGTATATCAAGTAAGGATACAAGGATAGTTATATACCTATTTGTGTCTAATGGTAGCCATCTCTAGGGTGGGGTAGGGAAAAAGAAGGAAAAAAAGAAATTTACATGATAACTTTATTATATATTTCAAAAGAATAGCGAGTTGTACATAACAGATTTGCAGTTTCATGTGCAATCATCTTTTTTATTATACCATGTTATGGAAATGCTTGTTTTATTCCACAGATTTAAAAAGTTTTTAAAAACCAGGAAAACAAGTCACATAATTATAATGAAAACAGAAATAAAAAATACCAATTATATTATTATGATGATGTTATATAATTAATAAATGAATTAAGAGTATTTGGCCAATTATAAAACTTTTTAGCTACCTAAAGTATAAGAATAGAAAGATTTTTTAAAAATATTTAAAAATACATCTAAAGGGCAGCTAGGTGGAACAGTGGATAAAGCACCAGCCCTGTATTCAGGAAGATCTGAGTTCAAATCCAGTCTCAGATGCTTGATACTTACTAGCTTTGTGACCCTGGGCAAGTCACTTAACCCTCATTTCCCTGAAAAAAAAATAATAATACATCTAAGACACTAAAAACTTTCCTATTAAATATGGGAGGTAAGTAAGAATGTCACCTTTCCTGGCTATAATTTAAAATAATTTTAGATATGTTAGCAATAGTACTAAGATGGGAGACAAAATTCATAGAATAAAGATGGGAAACTAGAAGAAAAAATGATCTCCATTTACTAACATGATAGTTGATTTAAAAACACACACAAATTAGAAAATCCATATAGAAACAAATTGAGATAATTAATATTTTCAGTAAGTAAAAAATACCTGTGCCCCACCCCCTAACCCCAAATTAAAAGTATCTTTATATAGGGATACAAAATGCAGGATGAAATATTTTTTAAAGTCCCATTCAAAATAACTACAAATTACATTAAATATCTGGGAGTCAATCTACAGAAGCATACTCAAAGCCTATGAAGATATAATTACAAATTATCTTTAAATAAAGAAAACTTACGTAACTAGAAGGACAAAAAATAAAATAAAATCTATTTGGAGGAACAGATGATCTAGAACCTCCAGTGAAACAATGAGAAAAAAAGGATTAAAGAGGTAATAACACTTCAAAACCTAAAATTATAATGATCAAATCTATTTGGCACTGCTAAAATGTGGAAAAGCAGATCACTGAAATAGACTAGAAAAGAATAAAAAAAATTGACCTCAATAACACAGTGTTTGATAAACCCAAGAATATATATCACTTGGTTTTCTTTTTCTTTTTTTTTTCCTTGCTGGGCAATGAGAGTTAAGTGACTTGCCCAGGGTCACACAGCTAGTAAGTGTCAAGTGTCTGAGGTCAAATTTAAACTCAGGTCCTCCTGAATCCAGGGCCAGTGCTTTATCCACTGGGCCACCTAGCTGCCCCCAAGAACTCCCTATCTAAAAAGAATTTGAAGGAAAATAGGAAAGTAGTCTGGAAGCAATTACATACAGATCAGCATCTTATACAATATACACAATAATCTTAATGTACTTAAGTATCCGGAATATTAAAGATCACACACAAAAAAATTAGAAGAGAAAGATCAGGCTCTTTTCACAACTGTGGTAAGAGGAAAGAATTCTCAAACAAATAAAGGACAGAGGCAATAATGAAAGATAAAATAGATATTTTACTATATTAAATGCAAAAGCCTTTGCGTAAATGAAATTAACACAACTAGAATAAGAAGGGAAGTTGTCAGTTGTGAAAAAAAATTTCAAATCAAATAGCTCTGGTGACACCAAGCTAATAACTAAGATGTTTAGTAATAAATACAAATATATAAAATTAAAAGCAATTTTCCAAAGGATAAGTGGTCAAACAATATGAATAAATAGTTCTTAAAAGAACCATAAGCAATTATGAGAGTTCTACAAATCACTAAATATAAGTAAAATGTAAATCAAAAACAGCTGAGATTTTTACCTCATATCTAGGAAATTGGCAAAGGTGACAAAAGATGGAGATGGTCAGTGTTGGAGGGGTTGTGAACAGGTAGGCACATTGATATATTGTCAGTGGAACTGTGAAATGGTCCTACCATTCTGGAAAGCAATTTGGAATTATGCCAAGAAAGTGAATAAAATCTATATACACTTTGACCCAAGGATCCAATTGCTAGGTATATACTTCAAGGAGGTCAATAATAAAAAGAAAAATCTCATATATGCCAAAAATATTTATAGCAGCACTGTTTGTAGTAGCAAAGAACTAGAAACAAATAGCCAACTAGCCATAATTGAAAATATGGCTGAACAAATTCTAGTATTTTCGTTTAATAACTAATATTTATTTTTGTTTGTTGCTGTTCATTCATTTTTCAGTTGTGGCCCTGTTTGGGGTTCTTTTGGCAAAGATACTGGAGTGTTTGCCATTTCTTTTCCCAGCTCATTTTACAAATAAGGAAACTGAAGCAAACAGGGTTAAGTGGCTTTCCATGTGGGGGCCTGAGGGGGGGGGTCACATAGTTAGTATGTCTTTGAAGCTGAATTTGAACTCAGGTTTTCCTGACTTCTGACTCATTGCTCTATCCACCTCACCATTGATAAAGGGAAGTATGGGAAGACTTGTTGATTAGTATTGATTAACTTTTTTTCTCCTCTTTTTTTTCTTTATTGTAAGTAGTGGTTCTCTGGGAGGAATAAACCAAGAAATGTAGATGATGTGAAAACAAATGCCAATATAATTTTAATTAATTTTTAAAAAAATCTCACATAGGCAACCAACTTTCCCATTCCTGTTCCAAATAATCTTTAGAAATATCTTTGTATAGATGCACTAGAAAAACCCATAGGATTTCACAACTCTAATATTGATGTGCAGAGAACATAATTATAGATGTAAAAGCTTCAAGAAGATTGTCAGAGACCTGAGTGATTTTGGAACTGAAATGTCAATTTAATTCTTAAGAGTTTGGCACATAGATTTTTTTTTCCCATTAAAGCAGTTTCTTTTTCCTTCCCTTCCTTTTCCTCTTTCCTTTTGTAAGGGCCTAAAATTCTAGCTATGATGTCTAAAATCTAATGAGTGGTCGCCTTAAATTAGAAGCTTTAGCAAGAGTTTAGATTTTAAGTATTTATTAAAGCTAATTGGTTGGTAGCACTGATTGACAGGACCCATGGCCAGCAAGCATCACTTCCGGACGCTGATCTGACCTTCAAAACCCCAGAAAAGGTCACTTTCAGACACTAACTCACATGTGGATGCCAAGTCACATGCTTTCTCCTCATGGTGGGGCTTCCCTGCAATATCTTTCTCAACAGGTAGGTAGTGCTCTAATTCTCACACTTTCCTCTTTCTTCTTTTTTCCCTTTCTTTCCTTTCCCTTTCAATTTCTTCTCTTCCCTTTCTTTTCTTTTCAATGTGGGTTACATCTTTTGTTTTAATATCTCTTTTATATGGAAAGATATCCCTCCCCTCTCCCACTCAGAGAACCATTCTTTGTAACAAAGACCAACCAAAAAGTTTTTAAAAGTTTAGCAAAACCAGCCCATCAACCCAGTCAAAGAGTATATTCAGTGTTCCATAACCATAACATTCTACTGCATAAAAAATAGAGAGAAAATGGTCCAACCATTCTGGAGAGCAATTTGGAACTATGCCCAAAGTGGCATAAAACTGTGCAGACCCTTTGACCTAGCAATACCACTACTAGGTCTATGTCCCAAAGAGATTTTATTTAAAGGGAAAGGGTGGGAGGGAAGGACCTATTTATACAAAAATATTTATAGCAACTCTTTTTGTAGTGGCAAGGAATTGAAAATTGAGGGGATGCTCATCATATGGGGAATGACTGAACAAGTTTTAGTGTATGATTGTGATGGAAAATTATTGTTCTATAATAAATAATGAGCAGGATGCTTTCAGAAAAACCAGGAAAGACAAAAGCACTGATGCAAAGTGAAGGGAGCAGAACCAAACCGGTGTATACAGTAACAGCAATATTGTACAATGATCAACTGTGATATACTTAGCTATTATTATAATACAAAAATCCAAGACTATTCTGAAGGACGCATGATGGATAATGGTATCCACATCTAGAGAAAGAACTGATGGAGTCTGAATGCTGATTGAAGCATAATTTTTTTCATCTCATTTTTCTTGCTTTTTATTTTGCAACACAGCTAACATGGAAATATGTTTTGCATGATTTTACATATACAATTGATATCACATTTCTTGCCTTTTTATATGCAGGGGAGGAGTTAGAAGGAGAGAATTTGGAACTCAAAAAAATTAAATGAAGACTAAAATAAATAATGTATTTTTAAAAGCTTGCTTTTAAAAAAGAAAATATAGATGCAGCAGTTTGTTTGTAGTACAAGTAAAGTTATAAAGTCTATTCCAAACTTCTTTTTCTCCAAGTTACAGGAGAAGATGAGCAAGAAAAGGAACAGTTTTTTATTTCTCTCTTATCTCTTAGCAGACAAACATACCCCAGCTCTAACAAAGCCCATCTTGGAAGGCACCATCTAGTCTTTCTTCCTAATGACTCACACTTGGCCCTAGTCAGTCTCTGGGCCTTGGGGCAATTATGAAGATTTAAAAGTTAATGCTTTAATGAGGGCACTGTTTGAGTCTAGAGTATGATTACTCATCTAATTTAAACCCTAGCCCATTTGGAAATCAAAATGCCAAAGGTGAATTCAATGCCAAGGGTGGATTCGATGGCAAGAGAGTCAAAACAAAATTTCATGATTTGTTGTGTCCCTCCCTACACGCACCATGAAGAGGTTGTTTGTCAGTGATATGGACACTATCTCCTTGAAATAGGGAAAGAAATAACAAAGGTGCCTTGGAAGACAGCTAGCGTGACCAACAAACAAACATGGACTGTGGAGGAGGAGGAGATTACAAACAGTTCTAGTCATACTAGCATTATCATATTAACACCTACTTTCTCTAAAGAAAAGGAAAGGCAAAACTATACAATAACATGGATGAGTTGAGATTGGGAAAGGAAGAGACAGAGTGGGAGAGAATCCAACCAAAAGGGAGACTTGTACTCTCTTTGCCAGTCAATCAATCAATCAACAAGGCCTTCACTAAACAGCTCACTGGAATATGTCAGACACCGCTAAGTACTGGGGATACAAATACAAAAGAGAAGAAAAAAGAAAGGAAAAGAGGAGAGGAGAGGAAAGGGAAGGAGAAGAGGAAAAGAGAAGAGGAGAGGAAAAAGAAAAGAAAAAAGAAAGAAGAGGAAAAGAGAAGAGGAGAGGAAAGGGAAGGAGAAGAGGAAAAGAGAAGAGGAGAGGAAAAAGAAAAGAAAAAAGAAAGGAGAAGAGGAGAGGAGAGGAAAGGGAAGGAGAAGAGGAAAAGAGAAGAGGAGAGGAAAAAGAAAAGAAAAAAGAAAAGAAAAGAAAAGAAAAGAAAAAACAATCCCTGTTCTCAAGGATGGACATTGTGGGCAGGAAATGGAAAAGGACATGCAACAAGTGCATACAGTTAGACAATAAATATGAAGAGGATAAAAACAGATTAGTTAAAAAAGTAGTTTGGAGGGGAGAGTGCTAGCTTCAAGTAGGAGGCAATGCTTCAGTAACATCTTGAAGGAAGAAAGGGATAGGGTCCTATGAAGGAGAGACGAATGGCAAATGCATTCCAGGCATGGGAGAAGGCAATTGCAAAGTCACAGACAGAAGAGGAGTGTCATGTATGAGGAATAGGGAGAGGGCTAGTTTGCATGGATTACAAAGTATGGGAAGAGTAGTGTCCAGTGATACTGGGAAGAAGGGCTGAGGCTGTGTTGTAAAAGGCTTTAAAAGTGAATGGGGGTGGGTGGCAGCTAGGTGAGGAAATGGATAAAGCACCAGCCCTGGATTCAGGAGAAACTGAGCTCAAATCTGGCCTCAGACACTTGACACTTACTATCGGTGTGACCCTGGACAAGTCACTTAACCCTAATTGTCCCGCTCCCCCACCCCCCAAAAAAAAGTGAATCAGAGGAGTTTATATTTGAACCTAAAGGCAACAAGGTGACATCAGAGATGATTGAGTAGGAAACAAGGTAGATCTACATGAAATAAAATACTTTGGCTGCTGTGCAGAGAGTAGACTGGAGAAAGGAGAGGCTTGAGATAGAGAGAACAATTAGGAAACTTGCAATATTTTAGGTGAAAGATGATGGGTTCCTGAACTAAAATGGTGGCTATTTGAGTAAAGAGAAAGAGCCAAATATGAGAGATGTTATGGAGATAGAAATAGCAAGATTTGGCAACTTAATATGGGGGCGTAAGAGTGATCAGTCAAGGAATAATCAATCAAGCAATGATTAAACATCTCCATGCCAGGCACTGTGCCAGGTGCTAGGGGTACAAGCACAAAGGATGAAGCTATCTTTTGCAATGACCTTATACTCTAATGGGAGAAACAAGAAGTATATATAAATATATACATATAAATATATACATATAAATATAAAATTAATAACTACAAAGTAATTTAGGAGAGAGAGCAGCTAAGTGATACAGTGAATAGAGTGCTGAGCTTGGAGTCAGGAAGATCTGTGTTCAAATTTGGCCTCAGACACTTACTAGTTGTGTGACCCTGGGCTGGTCACTTGACCCTGTTTGCCTCAGTTCCTCATCTGTAAAATGAGCTGGAGAAAGAAATGGCAGAGTAGTCCAGTGTCTTTGCCAAGAAAACTCCAAATGGGATCATGAAGAGTCAGACATGACTGAAATGATTGAACAACAAAATTTAGGGGGAGAGAGGACACTAGCATTTGGGGATGGGAAATTAAGAAAGACTATGCAGAAGATGACGTTCCATCTGCACCTTAAAGGAAGAAAAGGACTAGGTAAGGGGAATACATTTCAAATATGTAGGATGTCTAGTACAAATGCACATAAACAAGAGACAGAGTGTCATGAATGAGGAATAGAGAGAAGGTGAATTTGGCAGAATCAAAGATTGTAGGAGCAGTAGTATGCAATGAGACTGGAGAGATAGATTGGGGGCTAGGTTGTGTCAAGCGTTAAGAATTAAAGAAAGAAGTTTGTCATTGCTCCTTCCTAGAAGCAACAAGAAGCCATGTGAATTGGTTGAGCAAGAGAGTTACATGTTCATATCTCTGCTTAAGGAAGGTTTCTTTGGTGGCAGAGAATGCAATATGGATTAGAGTGTTAAGAGGCATGAGGCAGGAAAACTAATTAGGTAGCTATTGCAATAATTTAGGTAAGGTGATGGGAGCCTGATATAAGGTGTTAACTTTATCGTTTTAAAGAAAGGGTTAGATGGGAGATATTGTAAAGCAGTGGTGTTGAACTCACTCCCCACAGGCTGCACATTGACATAGAAAACCACAAATTAACATTATCTATGTTGTAATGTATTTTTATTTATTTTCTTAAACATTTTCCAATTATTTCAATCCAGCTCCTCAGCACTGCGGATTTCTGCAGTCCAAGTGGCTGCAGGATATGTTTTGTATATGCTTAGATGTCACAGGGATATTCTAGTTTTAAATCTCCATTAGGCAGTCACTGATAAATAAGGACAGAAGTTTAGTAGAGATTATATAGAGAGATATTTGAGTCATCTACATAAAGATGCTAATTAAATACTTAAAAGCAGATAAGGTTACTAAGAGAGATTGTAGAAAGAACTAAGGATCTAGAACAGAGTATTAGGGAACACTCACAATTAGGGAGCTTGATGTAGATTATAAACCAGCAAAGGAGAGTTAGAAGTGGGGATCAGTCAGGTAGGAAATAACCCTCTTCATTTCAGATAATCGAATACCTTGATTTGGCCCTCCCACTAACAAACCAGAGGACCTGAAATAAATCACTTTACCCTTTTGAGCTAATTTTTTCTCCAAACAAATTAAAGAATTGAAGTAAACATCTTTCTGTTGAAAAGGACTGTGGTTCTTGACTCACACTTTAAGAACCCAGGACAAATAAGGAGTGTGTGTGTGTGTGTGTGTGTGTGTGTGTGTGTGTGTGTGTGTGTGTGTGTGCATGCGCGTACGCATCTTATATTACTATTATCTTCATGACTGGGGAGAATGATGGACTTGGAACTTGCAAGACTCAGATCCTACTTCTGACATTTCCTAAGTCTTTGGCCAAGTACAAATCACTTTATCTCTCTGAGACTCAGTTTTCTCTTCTATAAAATGAGGATAATACTACCTGGAGTAGCCATCTCACAGGATTGTTATGAAGCTCAAATAAGATAATATATCTAAAATAAAGTTCAAAGATCTATATGCCTACTATTATTGTTGTTGATATTATTATTATTATTATTATTAGACAATGATGGCAATTTCTGCACGTCAATACAATTTAAAAGATGAATGAACAAGAGTCTTCTCTCTCTCTCTCTCTCTCTCTCTCTCTCTCTCTCTCTCTCTATGTAGAGTAATGAGGGTTAAGTGACTTGCCCAGGGTCACACAGCTATTGTCAAGTGTCTTAGGCTGGATTTGCACTCAGGTCCTTCTGAATCCAGGGCCGATGCTTTATCCACTGTGCCACTTAGCTGGCCCCTGAAGTCATCGTCTTTTAACTCAACAAGAAGCAAATAGGCCTAAGAGTAGAGCATACATTTGCAAGGTGTATGGAAGAAAATATCATTTTTTATTCATTGCCTCTGAAGCTCCAGACCCCCAGCCCAGCCTTACTGGATGAACATGTGTATTGTTACTAAAAGGGGTTGGGGAGGTATCCTCTTCCCCTTATCACTATCCACACATTAAGCAATATATATCAAACAACCTGGGTCTTTTTTTAGCCAACAACTTTCTCACAGTTTAATTATTTAAAACAAAAAGTAAACATTTGGGAAAAGAAGAAAATCCCTAATCCTCAGCTGCCTCTCAAACCTAGCCTGGCAATGTCCATGGAAGAAGGAAGTGAGAGTGACTTTGGTCATTTGGCTTCTCCTTGGAAAAGGAGAAAAGAAGGAGGAAAAAGTCACTATTTCTTCCTTCCAGATAAGCTTTGGTCAACAATGTAAATTCATCTTGGCCCATAGTTTAGCCAGGGAACATCTCCATTGTCCCCTCCTTTGTATCATCACTGTTCATTCACAACGGCCTCTTCCCTGACAAGTCTCATGGCTGTTCCCACAGATTCCTGGAATCCTCCTTCTTCCAACAAACCCCGCTCCATTTCAAGGCTTTAATAGACCCCAGGAACTTGAGATGCTGGGAAACTTCTGAGCAAACAGACCAGTTCCTCTCATTCCAGGCCTTAATCAAAGGAGAGATAATCAAAGCTGGGATACATTTATTTTACCGATGCTTTTTATATCACAGTTATTTTCAAATAGAACCCCTCACTCTATACCTTGTGAATCTTCTCTTATGACCAAGAAAGAAAGAAAGAGAGAGAGAGAGAGAGAGAGAGAGAGAGAGAGAGAGAGAGAAGGAAAGAAAGAGAGAAAGAGAGAGAGAAAGAAAGAGAGATCAAGGGAGAAAGGGAGGAAGGAAGGAAGGAAGGAAGGAAGGAAGGAAGGAAGGAAGGAAGGAAGGAAGGAAGGAAGGAAGGAAGGAAGGAAGGAAGGAAGGAAGGAGGAAAGGAAGGAAGGAAGGAAGGAAGGAAGGAAGGAAGGAAGGAAGGAAGGAAGGAAGGAAGGAAGGAAGGAAGGAAGGAAGGAAGGAGGGAAGGAGGGAAGGAAGGAAGGAAGGAAGGAAGGAAGGAAGGAAGGAAGGAAGGAAGGAAGGAAGGAAGGAAGGAAGGAAGGAAGGAAGGAAGGAAGGAAGGAGGAAAGGAAGGAAGGAGGGAAGGAAGGAAGGAAGGAAAAGAAGAGAAAAGAAAAAAACCCTACCAAACAAAACTAACCAATATAGTAATCACATTTGGCAGCTTATGCAGCATTTCTCAGCATTCATCCCCCACCTTGGAACTGAAAGGAGGGAGGAACATTTTCTCTTTTCTCAGAAGCAATGAAGAGTTATAATTGCACAACATTAATTTCATGTCAGTTATTTCTATTTGTAGCATTATAGTCATGTATGTTGCCCTCCAGGATCCCTATGTTGTCATGGCAAAAGGGATTATGTAGCTCAATAAAAGTATGACCATGATGTTCAGGGTTGCCCACAGCCGACAGGTCATAGTGGAGAGTTCTGACCAAAGGTACTCCACTGGAAAAGGAAATGACAAACCACTTCTGTATCTTTGCCAAGAAAACCCCGTGGACTGGGGTTTTATAGCCTGGTGTGCTCTGTTCCACCGGGTCACAAAGAGTCAGACACGACTGAATGACTAAATGACAAGTGTATATTATTTTCCTGGGTCATCTTATTGATTCTGCATGGATTCATATGAGTCCGTGTTTCTTTGAGTTCTTCTTAGTCTCCATTGCATATGGGGCAACCCATTAATTCATAGACCACAACTGATTCAGACATTCCACTTTATTTCCATTTTTTTGCTGCCACAAAAAGTATCTATTAATATTTTTTGCTCGATATTGGATTTCTTTTCTCTTTTTTGTCCTTTGACCTTCAGACACTTCTTTCTCCCAGTCTCTCCAGTGCTCCAAGTTCTTAACTATGGGAAAAAGGGGGGCGATATCACACTGCCCCAATCCGAAGGAGGCCCCATGGAATTCCAACACACAAAACAGTCACTGTGCAAACCCTGGCCCCTGCCCTTTTACCCCACCTCCGCTCCTCAGCCCCAACCCCACACACCCACCCACTCAGGCGCTCCCCTGCCCCCCCTCCCTTCCCCCTTCCATTTTCAATGTGTTTTCAATCTGCTCAGGAACAGTAAACATGCTCCCTTCTCCTCCAAAGTCTCACAGGCTCACAGTCCGCCCTCTGGGCCCTTGGTTTCAGCAGATGTGTAAGACAGTGGCTTGCACGGAGGCGATCAGATTTCAGGGAACAGACTGTTTTCCTCTCTCTGGTTTTGCTTGTTTTCTTCGGAGTGAGGAGGGCAAATCCTTGAGCCTTTCTCTCTCCTCCCCCTTCCCTCCCGTGCCTCACTCCTTCCATTCCTACAGACACTCTTTTGCAAAGAATTCTTACAAAGCCCCCACCCCCACCCCCCATGAAAACCAAAATTTCCTTTGGAAGGCGAGGAGGAATCCAGGCCAGCGTCGCTGTGCAAAGGAGACCGTGTTCCTTGTCTGTGAGCCAATGATACAAGAAGCAAGTGAAAAGTGAAGGAGGGAACTGGCACGGCTGGTTATTTTTTTTTTTTTTTGGTCCGTTGTGTCTTTTTTCTTCTTTTCACTCTGCTGAGCTGTCATTCTCTCCTACTCAGCCTGGCAGCGCTTCCGTGAACTTCTGATCCTTCCAGTAAACACCCTACTTTCCCAACCCTTCTTCTTCTTCTGTCCCTTCCCCCATTCCCTGCCCTTTTCCCTTCTGCTCCTCCTCCGCTCTTCTTCCCCCTCTCCCTTCCCTTTCCCCTCTCCTTCTCTCCCTGTCTCTTGAACATCCACCTCCTTCTCAATTTAGCCAACTTCTTCTTTGTCCCTTGGGTCAGGGGATAAATGGGAAGCACCCTGTACTTGGAGATAGGGGCAAGGGTGAGGGGACCCGGGTTTAAACCCTGCCTCAGATATTTACCAACTTTGAGATCTATGCCACAGGTCTATAAGCTTGTTTCCTCATCTGTAAAAATGCAAGTGGAAACAGCTCTGTAAAATCCATCTGTAATCTTTTCATCTCTAAAATGCAGATAATTAATTGTACAGGTTTTGAAGACTCAGCAAGGGTGGCTGTGTCAGCAGGAAGCAACAGGGCCAAACAGTCATTTTTATTGAATTTGTCAATTGCCCAAAGCCCAATTTCTTTCTGATTGGGCCTAATGTTTGTTTTGTTTTGTTTTGTTTTGAGGGGGGAAGTTGATTTTTTTGTAGTTATTATTATTTTTTAGATCATGAGGCTAATATAACAGAGGAACCACTTATTGAATTAAAGGGAATGGGGTACTTGATCCCCCCCATACTGTACCTAGACATATAGTTCTATATCAGGATTTTCCTTTTTCTTTTTTCTCTATTTTAGTCCTTTTGTTAGTTATTTGCTGCTGCTTCTTTTTATATCCCCTTCCCTTTTCTCTAGTTGCTTGGGTAGGGACAAGTCATTAATTCATACATAGAAAGCAATATTATGAGTAAGAAAATCATAATGTGCTTTTATAGAAGGATGAGAAAAGAATTCAGTAACAATTGAATTCTGGAGGCACAATAGTTATGTCTCATAGGAACATATGAGGGGAAAAAAATACCAAGTTTTTACAAGGTTGCTAATTAGTCTTTAAAAAATTTTCACCTTTGCTTGGTATTTTCTAAGTAAACAGCCAAGCTTGATTTTTTTTCTGGTGACTTTTGGATGCTTCCCTTGCTGCCAGCCTGATCCCATCATGGCTACTATGACCGTGTTGGTAGATACAATGGCCACCACCACTAGCAGACCTCTAGACCTTTGAAAACTCACTTCTGATACAGAAGTCCTATTCACCTAAAACCACAAATGCCTAAACATGAAGAGGAAGCATAAACCCAGGCACAGGCTTGCCTAGTCAGAACATGGGCTCTCAAATGACATGTGGTTGGGTGAAGGGTCAACCCTCCGTCTCTGACCCAGCTCTCATGAAGCAGCTATTCTCAAGAAGTGTACTGGAGTTTTCAAGCCAAAAAGAAGGGCATAAGAGAGAAGCAATTCACCTCTCTGGTATGTCTGAGAGTTCTGGCTCAGCCGCTAATTAGGGAACTGTCAGAAATGACCAGCCAGAAGCTAGTCCCCTAGAATTCCCACCACACAGGCACTAAGTGCTTTATATTATTACCTCATTTGATCCTCTAAATAACACTAGGAAGTAGGTGCTATTATTACCCCCAATTCACCGGTGAGGAAAATGAGACAGAGATTGAGAGATTTCCCTAGGGTCACATAGCTATTAAGTGCCAGAGGCTGGATTTGAATTGAGGTCCCAAAGTCTCTCCAGCATGGCTGTGAAATGAGCCAAAGTGGATTGTTTTGGCATCCCAAGTCCTCCAGTGCCCAACTGTTTTCCAGGAAGTAGACAGGATATAACCTCAGCACTCAGCCCTCTGAAGATGAGATGGCCTCCAATCTAGCTCCACATCATCCTATAGGTGTGTCAGGAGGGGACACTGTGAATCTGACTCCAATTTCATCTCACAGTCACTTCTGCAAGCATGGCTCCCAACCTCCTGCAGTCACCAGGCCTGATATCTCTGGTCTCATCCTTCCATCTCCACCCCCACTTCCGTCACATCCCCTTCCAAGAAACCAGGTTTTCTGAGTTGACTTGGCTTGTGATTACACGTATAAACCTTAATCTGGACTCACAAATCTTTTTTTTTTTTTTTTTGGCCAGAGAGAGATTTTCAGTTTTAGCGATGGCCCCAGTCATCAGCACCTATCACCCTGTCCCCTGAATGGCAATATTGTCTGACCTTTACTAAACAAATAGCTCATGGTAGTGACCAGGTGGTATAGTGGAGTGAAGACTGGACTGAGTCACAAAGATGTGAGTACATAAACCTGATTCAAACCCTTGCTAGCAGTGTGACCCAGGGGGAGTTACTTATCCTATATATAGCCTTTGTTGTCTCCTCCGTTAAAGTGTAAATTCCGTGAGGGCAGGGACTGTCTTTTGCCTCTTTTTTGTATTCCTGGTTCTTAGCACTGTGCCTGGCATATAGCAGGCCCTTGATAAATGTTTATTTATTGACAACTTTAACTCTGCCCTCCTTTCTCCAAGTGCAAAATAGAGATAATAATAGCATTTACTTCCCAGAGCGTTTATGAGGATCAAATATGTGAGATAACATTTATAAATCAACAAATGCCTGCTAGCTATAATCAACAATGCCCTTACCCTTTGTTGTTATGAAAATCACAGGACATGTGTGTTGGGGGGAGCACTTAAGTGGGGGAGTTTGGAGACTGTGTTTAGGGTTAGCTCTTTGAAATGCAAATTGCTCAAAGCTTTAGCAATGATCAGAAGAGATCTTTGAGGGGCTGGCTACAGATGGAGCTGTATTTTCTATCTTTGGGGAAGGAAAACCTCTGGACCTGGAAATAGTTTGAGTCAGCTGACCTCCCATCTGTCCAGGATCTTTCTCTGAGCAAGCAGAGAACCTCCCCAGGTTCCTGCCCCAGGACAAGTTATTGATAATCCTCCACTTCTGCAGAAGACCCATGGCCATGACCAAGACTAACATGAGAGAAATGAAAAAGAGAGCTGGGGTGTGTGGGGGCTATGCTCTCTGTTCCTATTTGTTAGTAAGCTTTCTCTCTATGTTGCTTTAACTGAATTGATTCAATAAATATTTTAAAGTGCTTACTATGTGCCAGGAACTGTGAATACAAAGACAAAATCTTGAAATAATCCCTTCCCCTCAAGGAACTTACATTTTTCAAAAGGGAAAAAAATGTGCACTGATAATTATAATTTCAGCAGATGGGGAGATTACTAACAAATGGGCAAAATCAGGAAAGATTTTGGGTAAGAGGTAGTGTTTGAACTGTCTTGAAGGGAATTGGGAATTCAAGGAGCCAGAGCATTCCAGGCATAGGAGAAAGCCCATGCAAAGAAAGAAGAATGTCATGTATTTTATGTATCGCACTATCTGTTTTTATGAATTAAGCATGGGAAAACCATTCACATGCTCTTGTCCCATAGTTGAACATAGTTCTTTACCTAATAAATTTTGAGGCCCTCCTTCATCTTGAGGTCCTGGTCAAATGACCCTTATACCTCCTCTTTCTCCCTCCAGATTGAGTCTTTGGGGTTTCCCTAATATTACAATTGGCCAATCAACCAGTTGAAAGGGAAAGGTGAGGTCATGGAAGATCAATATGGGAGCTTCTTTATTCTTTTTGCATCTTATCAATTACATTTCTTCTCCATGGTTATTTAGGATTGTTCTTTATTGTATCACTGCTAGTAAACAACTCTTTATTATTCTGCTTTGCATATAACATCTCCTGGCAGAATGACTCTCAAATATTCACATGGAAGTATTACTATTAGAATTAAATTCAAACGGTACCTCTTCTATATCAATTCTTTTTCTTATTTTTCTAGAGTCTCGAAGGATAAATTTGCTTCCTTAGGAAAATGGAGCTCATTTCTATGTAAGACACTACGTTCTTTCTTCACTTAAGCTAGGGCAAATCCCCCAATACATCAACCCCAAACCTATAGCAGACTCACTCTTGCAGTGGTTTTCAACCTTCCCTTTACACACTCAGAGTTAATTTAGGCTCCTAAGACAACACAGGAGCAGCCTTCATGTAGTAAATAAGGTCGAACTACATATGGCGCCATGACATGGAAAAATGAAAACTGGGATGAGTTCTTTAAAATCATCTTCCCTTGAGACTCAGGCATCCATTTCTAGAAAGCTACAGGATGTCAGTCATAGAATCATGGAAGACCAAAGTTGAGTGGGACTTTAAAGAGCATGCTGCCCTTACCCAAACATTGTCATTTCAATCGACCTATCCTCAGGCATGTTTTGTATCACCCAAAGATCTACTAAAGAGGTCAACTTCTGACCAATTCATTCATTTATTTACCCACTCATTAAATGAACATTTTTATATGTCATTTGTTAAGCAACAAAGAATCTAAACAGAATCCTTCAGAATATAGGAAATGTCAACATGGGGAAGGACCACAGTGCCAAGATTTGACTCTGGTAAGAATGGTAGTAAGGGATTTCCTTTGTGAGAGCAGTATGATCCTTTATGGTACCAACCTCAAGAGGTCAAGGACATGTTCCCTCAAAATACTGACAAGTTCCCTCAACAACACACCAAAGATAATATCTATAAAATGATTTAAGCCCTTTTTTCCATTTCAACATATACTTCAAAGATCCATACTTTCACTGGCATGTACATTTCCTCCAGGGATGCAGATTGCACCCCCCCTTATGCTTTAGAAGAGGGTTTAATGAATAGCTGTGGTTGTAAAGGTTATTATTGTTGTTGTTGTTATTACCTGGTAGCATCTTTGAAACTTTAACCAGCCTGATTATCAGACAAGAAACACACATTGGCCCATACCGGAAACCTTTCCAGTTGTATGGGACCTGTTGGAGTTTACACTCTGATGCCATATTCTTTGAGAAACCTGGCTCATTTCAATGCCATAGTGATGCATTAGAGTAGATCTTTAGGGAAGGAAACACTGGCTTCCCTTCTTTTCTTTGGTCTCTTTGTTTTCATCCCCCAGAACCAGTTTCAACTCAGGAACATAGAATGTCAATCTCTACCTACAGGGTGAGGAGCTTTTATGACATCCCCAACAAGTAGATAACTATCTTCTTTATGTCTTCCACTGATAAGGAACTTCCACCAACAGAGAACTTCTGGGATAAATCTCATTGGTTTCTAATAAGTTTTCTTTCTTACACTGAGTCAAAGTCTACCTTGTTATCACTTCCATCCATTACTCCATTTCTGTCCTCTGACTCCAAGTCTAAACCATTTATCTCATAACAGCCCTTCAGCTATTGAAGGCAGGTCACTTCCACTGGCAGCATGTATTCTCTTGACTAAATAACCTCTGTTCTTTGGAGTGAGCCTCTTATCCACAGCTTCTAATGTCCTCATTGTTCTCAAATTTTTCAGGATGAGTTCCAATTTTTCAATGTTCTTTTTAAAATGTAAAGCTCAGAAATAAACACAATGCTCAAGATGTGTTCTAACTAGGTCAGGGTGCAGAAGGATAATCATTTCCCATTGTCTGGGCTCCCAACTTTTAGGACTGTATCCTGAGACCACATCAGCAGTTTTTGGCTGCTGAGTCGTATGGCTCTTATAATCATAGACATAGAGTGAGGAGTTCTTAACTTTTTTCAGGGACCCCTTTGGCAGTCTGGTGAAGTCTATGGGCCAATTCTCAGAATAATGGTTTTAAATTAATAAAATAAAGTATATATGTTTATAAAGGAAACAAATTTTATTGAAACACAGTTAGAAATATTTTTAAAAAACACATCCACAGACCCAAAGTTAAGAACCCCTAATAATGCTAGAAGGAACTTTAGAAGCCATTGTATACAACCTCCTCATTTTACATATGAGGAAACTGAGGCACAGAGGCTAAGAGATTTGCTCAAGGAAATACTGCTAGCAAGTGTTAACTGCTGTGGTTCATGTAGCAGTATAAGCCAGTAGTGTGTTGTGTTTTCTAAAAATGCTCAAGGGATAATGATTTATATAAGTTTGTTACCCTCCTGCCACTCCCATTTCCAATTTATCCTTAACACAGCCATCAAAATAACTTTCTTAATGTACAAGCCTGATCATGTTAGCCCTTCATAAGCAGTCTCCAAACTCCCATTCCAGCCTTATTGAACTCTATGTTCTGGACAAACTGAACTTTCAACTGTTCTCTGATCTTATTCTGCTCTTTTCAATTGCTATGCAATTACACAGTACTGCTCCCTACTCCTCTACCTGAAATCTACTGCTTCTATACCTCAACCTACTAAAGTTCTTTTCTTCTTTCAAGACTCATTTCATTTAATAAATGTTTGTTAATTTATTCATTAGTTAAACATTTTTGGTATATCACTAGAAGATATCATAGAACTTTAGAAAGTACTCTGAAACTTAAAAGTCCTTCAGAAATATGCTATTATAATGATCAAAGTCAGAAGTTATCTAGTTCAATCCCTACCTAGTTCAGAAATTCCCTCAACAGCAATCCTTACAAGTAGTCATTTAGCCTCTGATTGAAGCCCTACAGCAACACCGAATCAGTCAATCAAAAAACATTTTTAAGCTTTACTATGTACCAGGCATAGATGCTATTGCAGAGGATGGTGCAATATTTTAAATATATACACATGTATGTATATTTAAATATTTAATATATTATATATAATATACTAGTATAGTATATTAAAATATATGTGTATGCATATATGTATATATAGTCAATACACTTATATTTATAGATCAATATGTTTAATACATATTTGTGTATTATGTATATATATAATGCATGTATGTATGTATATATGTATAAACAAAACTCTAATCAAGACATTGATTCACAAAAATTCCAAAGGGCTTATGATGAAAAAATGCTATTCACCTCCAGAGAAAGAACTGATGAACTCTGAATGCAGATTGGATTATACTTTTTTCACTACTTCTTCTACATACGTCTTCTTCTTCTTCTTCTTCTTCTTCTTCTTCTTCTTCTTCTTCTTCTTCTTCTTCTTCTTCTTCTTTTTCTCCTTCTCCTTCTCTTTTTCCTTCTCCTTCTTCTCCTCCTTCTCCTTCTCCTTCTCCTCCTCTTCCTCCTCCTCCTCCTCCTCCTCCTCCACCTCCTCCTTCTTCTTCTTCTTCATCGCCACATAGTTAATAAGGGGGAAGGGGAAGCAAAAACAGTCCCTACCCTCAAGTAGTTGACACTCAAAGAAGAAACCTGTTATATAGAAGAAACTACATGTATAATAGATAGAAATAGATACAAAGTAACCTTTGAAGGCAAGTCCCTGATCTGGACTATTCATTGCTAATATTTGGTCTATGCCAATATAAATATGATAAAAATTTATTCTACTTTCTAAACTAATTTCCATAATTAGGACTATATAAATTAAACTACTGATGGGTTTCTTTATAGAACAAGTCATAACAATAACAAAATTTACTTGGAAGACCAAAAGGCCTGGAATATCAAGGAAAAAATTTAAAAGAGTTAGAAATGAAGAAAGAATTAATCGTACTTCCTAACCTCAAACTAAATGACAAAGTAGTAATCCTAAGAACTATTTTGTACTTTTTAAAAAATATAAAAGTGGATGAGTGGACCAGATTAGATAGGAAAAATTGATCAAGAAGACCTCTTGTAGAAGGTAAACTGAATCTGGAAGAAAGACAAGTATTTTAAGATGTGTAGATGAGGAGGAAAGACAGCCCAGGCGTGGGGGACATCCAGTGCAAATGAGATAGAAGATGGAACATTACATTGAGAGACAGCAAAGCAGGCTATTATGCCTGAATTGTAGAATTTGTAGGAGGGAGAAATGTATAAAGATAGGAAGGGGTCAGGTTGCAAAGAGCTTTAAATACCAAATAGATTAGTTTATATCTGGTCCAAGAAGTACTAAGAAGCCATTGGAGTTTATTGAACAAGGGGCTACCATGGGCAGACCTAAACTTTAGGAAAATGGCTTTGGTGGTGGTATGGGAATTAGACAGCATGAGAAGAGACTACTGGAATAGTCCAGGTAAAAAGTAAGGAAGGCCTGAATTAGAATAGCAGGTTTGAGTAGAGAGAAGACTTCTGAAAGAGAAGTTGTAGAGATAAAAATGACAAGATTTTGGTAACTTATTGGAGAACTCATTACCTATTAAGGTAGCTCATTTCATGTGTGAACAGATCTAATTGTTAGGAAATTTTTCAGCTATATTGAGCCTAAATATCTGGCTGTCTTGTGACTTCTTCTTAATACTTCTCTTTGAGCAAGCAAAGCATGTGTAAATGTTAGGTTTCATTTAGCAACTTGAACATTTAAATGTATTCTTCTAGGCCCAGATCAGCATTCATCTTACAGATCTCTGTCTCTCTCTGTTTCTGTCTCTCTCTTTCTCTCTCTCTCTCACACACATACACATACACACACACACAAATGATTTTGCAAATTCAAACACTTTCATGGCAAAGGAAAATTCCTAGATCTTGTCATAAATCTCTCCAAATATTTAATCTGAACATAAAGGATCTGGATCCAGCTGGGATGCTGCAATATAAAAATTCTAACGATGGCAATAATTATTACAAATACTGGCAAAATCCTCACCACCACCAAGCACACACACACACACACACACACATATGAATATGTGCAGGTGCACACAAACATGCACACACATATACCCTAAGCATATGATTGCTGTAATTGTTCAAAATGTGCCAGTTGCTCCCATGAAGTTTATGTTGCACAGAATAGCTAAAGACACCATCCCTGGAATATTTGCCATCAAAAGAACATTCAGGGGCAGCTAGATGGCTCAGTGGATAGAGCACTGGCCTTGAATTCAGGAGGACCTGAGTTCAAATCCAGCCTCAGACACTTGACACTTACTAGCTGTGTGACCCTGGGCAAGTCACTTAACCCTCATTGCCCCACAAAAACCAAAACCAAAAAAACACATTCAGATCCATGATAAAGAGATAGTTTGTAATTCTAAGAAAGTTCTTCAAAGATAAAAACTGGAAGGTATACAAAAAGGGGTAAATTATGACTACCAATAGTTACTATAAAATATTCTTTGTAATTTTTACAAAATAATGACTTTGCCTCAATGAACTCTTTTAGTTCAACAATTCAATTCAAAAAGCTTATCAAGTGCTTAAAGAGATGCAGCATAGGGCAGCCAAAGGACTTGGGTTCAGATCCTGGTTCTATTACTTCCTTGTATGATATTTATTTTGATACAAGTTGTCTTCTCCTCTTAGATTATAAAATTCTTAGGAGGAAAGACTGTATAACCTTAGACAAGTCATTTCACTTTTCTGAGATTTTGTTTCTTCATCTGAGGGGTTTGGATTAAATGAATTTTAAGGTCCCTTCCAGCTCTAACTACTTTTTAGACTCTTGCTGGACCCTCACTTAAATCCTTCAAGAACTCTAGAAAATCCTTTTTATATCAGAATGTGGGCATTTGAGGGCAGGGCCTATTTTTTTCCTTCATTGTATCCCCATCACTTAGTGCTATGTACATAGTAAAGGCTTAATAAGTTTTGTTGACTTCTTTTTAAGACAAATATGGTCATAATACCTAAACAAAGAAAGAATAGAGGAAAAGAACTCTGGACTATTCATTGCTAATATTTGGTCTATGCCAATATAAATATGATTAAAAAATTTATTCTACTTTCTAAACTAATTTCCATAATTAGGACTATATAAATTAAACTACTGATGGGTTTCTTTATAGAACTAGTCATAACAATAACAAAATTTACTTGGAAGACCAAAAGGCCTGGAATATCAAGGAAAAAAATTAAAAAGAGTTAGAAATGAAGAAAGAATAAATCGTACTTCCTAACCTCAAACCAAATTACAAAGTAGTAATCCTAAGAACTATTTTGTACTTTTTAAAAAAATATAAAAGTAGATGAGTGGACCAGATTAGATAAGAAAAATTAAAAACAATTGGATGCAATCACTCAGTGTTTTATGAACCAAAAAGTATAAATTACTTGAAGAAAGACTATATATCTTGTAACTTTTGTAAAAACTAAAACAATTTGGAAAAAATTTAAAAAATCAGAGCAACATCATATAACATAGTAAGATCCAAATGGATATAACTTTAATATGAAAAGCCACATCATTTAAAAAAGAATGGAAGAAATTGGAAGGAGCTACAGTTCACAACTCTTTCTAGAGTATCCCAAACAAGGGATAGAGAGCACAAAAGATAACACAGACAAGCTGTGTGTGTGTGTGTGTGTGTGTGTGTGTGTGTCTGTGTGTCTGTGTCTGTGTCTGTGTCTGTGTCTGTGTATAGTAATTAGGGGAGTCGCTGATCAATTTGAAAAGTTCACTCAGTTAACTGGATGAGTTTGCAGGGTGTGAGTCTTTTTATCAGGAATGCACCTCCCACAGAATAATAAAGTACATACACCAGCACCTTTCTGAGAGGACAATAGGAATTACTGTTTGCTTCCCAGTGAAAGGGAGTGACTTTAAAGTGATCGAGGACTGAAAGTCAGAGAGGATGGACTCTTGTTAGGAGAGCCACCTTTTCTGTCTATAAAACTGAGCTGTTGAGTGCTTTGGTCATGGTTTTCTTTCTCCTTCTTTCTCTAGCTTACATTTCCAGATCTAAATACAGCAAAAGTATAAAACAGTGACCTTCAGTAGAAGTGCATGGAAGCAAGTCCATCTTTGTCCTGGTAGCCAGTGAGGGAAGTTCTGGGACCTCAAGTTCCCAGATGCCTTATGACTTTCTGTTCCTTATTCTGAGCACAGATCAGCCACATGTCCATTTCTATGCTTTGGGGGTTACTTCATGAGTAATTGTGAATTCAAGAGTACCCAATCTCTGGAACTCCCAAGGAATTAAGTTCCTTAGTTTGAGTCAGATATTGGCCTCCTAGATGGAAAAAAACTCATTCAGTGGCACATTCCCCAGAGAAGGAAGAGTGCCATCACTACCACCCCTGAAGCAGAAGGACTACAGCCATGTCACAGGAGATGCAAGAGGTCTGGAGCTTGCTGGCCCTGCCATTGACATGAATTGTTTAGATGGGGCAGGTCCAAAGTGAATGGAAAACACTTGTTAAGCAGGCTTCCAAAGTTTTCAGAGAGAATTTTAATGTCTTTTTGAATGCTTTAAGTTTCTATGTTTATTTATAGCCACCTACTCAACTTGTGCATTTTCTGTGGTGGGGAAAATGAAAGTTCTACCTGAAACCTATATTGTTCATTGAATGACTTTGTGACACCTGAAGCCTTATTATCCGCTTCTGGGTAAACCCATACATAAGCCATGCCTAAACTTTATTTCACAAATAACTCCAAGGTAAAACTCTGGGAACAAAGTATGAGCCAAAGAAAGAAGTTGGCTTTTTTGACGCCCACAGGAGTAAACTTAGTATATGTGTTCCCAGTGTCCTTGGAGTAGCCCTGAGCAACAGGTGATGTTGAATACATAAAAATGAAAAAAAAACCTTTGCATTAAACGTTCACACACAATGCAGATATGATAAGGGAAACCAGTGACCAGGGAAAATGTCTTTGTTCCAATATTTTTGATAAAGTTCTGATATCTGAAATACATAAAGAATTAATACAAATACATAAGACCAATACCCATTCCCCAGTTGATAAGCAATCAAGGAAATGAACAAACATTTCTCAGAAGCAGAATTGCAGACTTTTAACCACCATATGAAAGATTGTTACAAATCACTAATATAAAAGAATTGCACATTTAAATGACTATGAGGCTCCATCTCATTCCTGGCAAATTGGTAACGATGAAAAAAGGATGGAAATGGTTTATATTGGAGGGATATGGGAAGACTTGAATACCAAGCTGCTATTGGTAGAGCTGTGAATTGGTACAACCATTCTGGAAAACAATTTGGAACTTTTCAAATGACTAAAATGTTCATACCTTTTTACCCAGAGAAACCATGGCTAACCACATATCCCAAAGAGTTCAGTGACAGAAAGAATGGTTCTGCATATACCAACATAGTCACTTTTGGTGGTAGCAAAGAATTGGAAACATAGTAGATGTCCATCTATCAGCTTAGGAATGGCTAAATAAACTGTGGGGCAAGAGAATGATGGATTATTATAGCATCGTAAGAAATGTCAAATGAAAGAAACATAGAAAGACTTCTATGAACTGAGGCAGAATTAAGTAAGCAGAAGGGTGAGAACATCATATTCAATGACTACCACAATATAAATGAAAAGATCAATAAAAAACCTAACTGTTATGTAATTCATCATAAACAATCATTGCACCAAAGAAGAAATGAGTAAATAAAGAGAAATGAATAGATTGCTAAAGAGATGACAAAAATCCAGGAAAGTTGTGTATGCTATCAGAAGTGTGATGTCTCAGTTGGTTTTGCTTAACATTTATGACTTTTCGTTACAAGAGAAGGCTCAAGGGGTAAGGGAGGGGAGGCATGTATCTAGAAATATTTGATTTTTTTAAATGCCAATAAAATTAGATAAATGAATGAACAAACCTGATATTAACTTGAGAAAGGAGAAAGCAATAACAAATTAGAGGAA
Organism: Dromiciops gliroides; assembly: GCF_019393635.1. NCBI lineage: Eukaryota > Metazoa > Chordata > Mammalia > Microbiotheria > Microbiotheriidae > Dromiciops > Dromiciops gliroides. The sequence continues at coordinate 75,132,390 of NC_057864.1, forward strand.
TTCTAAATTGAGGACAAAAGGATTCTAAAAGGTAAAGATAAGGAGAAAGAAAGAAAGAGGGCAAGGTGTAAAGGAAAATGGAATGCCATATTTGGCATATTAGTTCATATTTGCAGGAGTGTAGCATACATGAAGGTGACTAAAATAAATAAATCTGGAAAGGTAGGCAGTAGATATATAAGAATTGGCTTTAAACTGAAGGGTTAGTATTTATTCTAATGTCCATAGGGAGCCATAGAATATCTTTGAGCAGTGGAATGCCATGGTTATATTAAGAAGATTATTTTGATAGTTCATGGAAGATGGATTAGAAAGGGGAGAGAGTAGAAGCAAGAATATCAATTAAGGGGCAGCTAGATGGCACAGTGGATAGATTACCAGCCCTGGAGTCAGGAGGACCTGAGTTCAAATCAGACTTAAGACACTTAACACTTCCTAGCTGTGTGACCCTGAGCAAGTCACTTAACCCCAATTGCCTCACCAAAAAGAAAGAAGAAGAAGAAGAATATAAATTAATACATTATTATAATAGTTCAGGAGAGAAGTGAGTATAAGTAGAAAGATTAGACAGAGGCAAGAGATGGTGCTGAGTTAGAATCACCAAGACTTGAGAAATGATTGGATATTACATCAAGGAAAATTCCAATGCTATGAAATTAGGTGAATGGAAAAGAATGATACCTTCCAAAAAACTAGAGGATTTTGGATTCAGGGTTGGTTTAAGGGGATAGATAATGAATTCTGTTTTATATATGTTGAATCTGAGGCACCTATGGGACATCTAGGAGGTGATATCCATTAGGCAGTTAATGATGTGAGACTGGATCAACGTTAGGTCTGTATGTATGAATTTGGGAGTTATCTTCACAGATACCATAACTGAACCCCTGAAAGTTGATCAGGTCACTAATATAGAGAAAAAACATGATGAAGACTTACAGTAGTTCTGAGAAAAACCTTTGGTTAGGGGGATGACAAAGGAGAATGAGAAGGATCACCCAAATAGGAGGAGAACCAAGAGGGAATAGCATCATGAAAACCAAGGGAGGAGAGAGAATTCAGTAGGAAGGGATAACTGATATTATCAAGTAAAAATAGCATTATACATGATAATATTATTGTTTTGATATTATCCAGAGCTGCTGAGAGATCTAATAGAATGAGGACTAAGCAAAGGCCATTGGGTTCAGCAATTAAGATATCATTTGATAACCTTAGAGAATACCATTTCTATTGAGCACTTGGACCAGAAACTAGATTTCAAGGGATTAACATGTGAGCTTCCTATACCAACGAAATCACAGGAAAAATTAAGGCTGCTTTCCTCTTTGAAAATCAGTACACTTAGCTATTAGCTATACATGCGCTATTTCACCTAAAATAATTTAGATGGGGAAATATTACTACTTTTGTAATTCTTCCTTGGTACTTCTGTTCACATTGGGTGGGACACCAGGATTTCATAAAAGACAGTTTGAGAAACACTGATCTAATTCACCCTTACAGATGAAAGAACTGAGAACAGAGTTTAACTGATTTATCCAAGGTTACATGGTTGAGAACAGCAGAGTTCACCCTAGAGCCTGGCCCTCATGATTCTGAGGACACTTCACTGTGATGGTCCAAGGAAGCGAACTGGATAAGACTATGGACCAGGAAAAGCAATCCCAGGGGAACAGGCCACCAGACCTAGTACCAGAAATAAAGGGGGGGGCAGCTAGGTGGCACAGTGGATAAAGCACAGGCCCTGGATTCAGGATGATCTGAGTTCAAATCTGCCCTCAGATACTTGACACTAGCTGTGTGACCCTGGGCAAGTCACTTAACCCTCATTGCCCTGCAAAAAAAAAAGAAAGAAAGAAAGAAAGAAAGAAAGAAAGAAAGAAAGAAAGAAAGAAAGAAAGAAAGAAGAAAAGAAAAAAAAAAGAAAAAGAAAAGGAAAGGAAAAAGAAATAAAGGTGGCACGAAAAAATGATTAGGGTCATTGCAGACAAACTTCATTGACTTCTAAATTCTGCCTGGAGCCAACCCTGCTTGAGAAGACTCTCTTTCTTCAGTTTGCGAGGCAAGGATCAGTCAGACAACCTGCTAATGTGGATAGGCTGCTTCATGCAGGCCATTGCTTCTTTTTAAAAATTGAGCTTACTGTATATTGTGAATGATTGGGTTGAAAGGTCTTCCTCAACAAGCCATTAATTTTGCTTTCATTTAGGAAATTAAACCCAAAAAAATCCGAGCAAAAATAAAAGCAGCAAAGTGGAAGACTTGAGTAGACATCTTAGCCCAGAAACTTACTAGCTGCATTACCCTGGGTAAATCACTTAACCCTTTCATCTCTGGAATGGGGATAATAATAGCACCTAGTTCTCAGGGTTGCAAGTTCAAAGGAAATAACATATACAAAATCACTTTGTAAATTTTAAGGGCTATGACAATGTTGGCTATTGTGATTATTATTACTATAAAGATGATTTCCACATTCCATCAACTGTCTTTCTTGTTTAAAAAACAAAAAACAGGGGCAGCTAGATGGCACAGTGGATAGAGCACCGGCCCTGGATTCAGGAGGACCTGAGTTCAAATCTGCCCTCAGACACTTGACACTTACTAGCTGTGTGACCCTGGGCAAGTCACTTAACCCCAATTGCCTCACCAAAAAAAAAAAAAAAAAAAAAGAACAAACCAACCTCTGGGAAAGTCAATGTTTATAGATATATAACCCTAGTGTCAGAGGCTCTCTCGTGACATGAAGGGCTCAGGTGCTCTTTAGGGTTTTCTCAATTCTCTGACTTGCTGCCCTTCCCCAGATGGAAGCAAGAAACAGGAGCATCTGGCATTCCACAACCAGCTTCCTTCCCCAAAGTTTAGGCTCACAAAAGATAGATAGATAGATAGATGTATTATGTATGTATTGTGTACATGTATATATATACAATAATATAGGCTCAGAATATAGAAGGGCTTCATTTACAAAGTAAATGACACCAAATAGACTTGCACATGAATTCAGATTCTTACTAACTCCAGACCTGCCACTCTATCCACTGCCCCATACATGTATACACACGTATATGTATATATGTGTGTCTGTGTCTGTATATATGTCTACATATGCATATATGCATACACATACCTGCATATATACACATGCACATACACATATATGTCTTATATATACCTAGGCATTTACATGTTGTCTCTATCATTAGAATGCAAGATCCCCGAGGGTAGGGACCATATAGTGCCTGACACCAAATAAGCACTTAATAAATGTTTATCTAATGTTTTCTACTCTGAGTTGCTTCATGTTGAAACCTCTGCCATTTACTACTTCTTTTACCCAGCATCTGGACTATGTGCCACCCGCTCTGCCCACCCTTAACCTCTTGGGGTTCTGAGAGGTCTTGACCTCTCATATGTGTCATTTTATTTCTCATCTTTCTCTGGACTTCCTCTCTAAGAGAAGACTGGAGGTGCAGACGGGGAATAGTTCTTTTCAAGTATCTGAAGGATGGTTTTAAGGATTAGCCCTTCCACTTGGCCCCAGAAGGCAGGACAAGGAATGACACATAGAGGTTGAAAAGAGACAAGTTTAGGTCTGACATAAAGGGAAACTTCCTGGTAGGTAGAATGATCCTAAAATGGAAGAACCTCATAAGGAAGTCAATTTCTCCTCACTGGAGGCATCAAACAGACACCTGGATGACCTCCACATGAAATGATATTTTATATTCAATATTATAAAGGGGATATTTATCCAGGTAGGAGTGGGACTAGGTAACCTCTGTGGCCACTTCAAACTCAGAGATTCTGGGACTGTGTGAATCATATGGATCCCGGTGTTCTTGTTGCAAGACCTCACCATCCGACCTCCAACCTCCATGGAATTCATTAGAACAATGAATCTGACCTTTACCTAACATGTTATGGTTCCTACCCATTAGCTCATTTTGTCCTCAAAACTACCCAATTAGGGGAGCAGCTAGGTGGTGCAGTGGATAGAGCACCGGCCCTGGAGTCAGGAGGACCTGAGTTCAAATCCGGCCTCAGTCACTTGACACTTGCTAGCTGTGTGACCCTGGGCAAGTCACTTAACCCCAATTGCCTCACCTAAATCAATCAATCAATAAACTACCCATTTAGAATCATAGTTCTTAAAGCTGGAAGGGGCTTCTTGAGCAATCATTGGATTGATCAGGATATGCAGGTCCCATTTTACAGATGTAGCAACAGAGGCTCAGGAGTGATTTGCCCGAGAATGTGCTGTTGGAATGTGAAGAACCCAGGTCTTATGATTCATGTTCTTTTCATCTTGGGGAAATTTAGGGCATTTCTGTTTGTTCTGTTGCTATGGCTGCAGGACCTCTAGTCTATGCCATCTTCCCAGAAATGTAAATAGCTCCTGATTCATCCCCATCAGAGGCAGAAACAGAGACAGCAGTATCAATCTATTGTCTTACCCCAACTGGCCTAATTCCTTGTTGATTAAATTCAATCAAGATAAAAATAACAGCCATTCATTATTCTGCTTTTTAGCTGCTTGGGAAAATAAAAAAACCTAATCAAGCTTTTAAAAACAAAGAAAAGCTTTGCTCCATTTCCTCATGTGTTATGTAATTCCTGGCCTCTCCTTAGCATACCAGCGTTCCTGCCATTTTATCCCACAAATCTTTCTCATCTCCAACCTTCCTCCTTTTTATTCTCCTAATTTGTCTTAGTACATGATGATGATGCACAATTATACAGTATTTTAAAAAAATTTTTGTTGTTGTTGTTCAGTTGTTTTCAGTCACTTCCAACTCTTTATGACCCCATTTGGGGTTTCCTTGCAGAGATACTAGAGTGGTTTGCCATTTCCTTTGCCAAGTCATTTTACAGAAACTGAGGCAAACAGAGTTAAATGACTTGCCCAAGGTCACAAAGGTAGCAAGTGTCTGAGGCCAGATTTGAACTCAGGAAGATGAGTCTTCCTGACTCCATCCAGGTCGGGTGCCCAGTGCCCTATCCACTCACTGCATGACCTAGTTGCCTTTATGTTAACATCTTTAACACCTATTATCTCATTTTTCCCTTAAAAACACTTTGAGGTGGGGAAATTATCACCTCCATTTTGCAGACAAGAAAACTGAGGCACGGAGAAGACATGACATTCCCAAGCCTAGAGTCAGAGGCAAGTTTCTTAACTGTCAGCTTCATTCTTATTGTACCACCTCTTACTGCTTAATCATTATCTTCATTCCAACCTTAAGTCCCATTTCTTTCTGGCTCTCTGCAGGACTTCTCCTTTATTGGACAAATGGAATAATTAAAGAGATTTGCTCCTCTTCATCTCACCCAGTGTAAGTGTACTAAATCTCTAGTGTTATCTATAACAACTACCTTCTAGTCAAGGCACTGGATAAGGCAGAGAATTCAACACCACCCTTTACTAAGCACCTACTGCAAGGATTCTTTCTTTTCTTGTGTCATGGAACATTTCTGGCACTCCTGTGAAGTCTATGGATCCCTTCTCAGAATGATATTTTTGAATGTTCAAAATAAAACACATAGGGTTACAAAGGAAAAAATTATATTGAAATGTAATTATTAGACCTTTTTAAAAAAAGGCTCACTGTCCTTTGCTAGGCACTGGAACTAGAGAGAGAATAAATGGTACAGTTCTTGTCTCTAAGGAGATTTCAGTCTACCCAGGAGAGCAGGAGAGGAAGAAGGATAGGAAGATAGACAGAGACAGAGACAGACAAAAAGACAGAGACAGAGAGAGATACACAGAGACAGAGACAGACAAAAAGACAGAGAGAGATACATAGACAGAGACAGAGATAGAGACAGAAAGACGGAGAGAGAGAGACAGAGACAAAGAAACAGAAACAAAGATTCACAGAGAGAAAATTTATTAAAGCATTTATTTTGTTCCAGGCACTGTGCTGAGTACTGGGGGTTAAAATATGAACAAAGAAAGACAATTCCTGCCATCAAGTAGCATAAATCCTAATAGAATAAGAAAATAATAAAACGGAGCTAGAAGTCCAGAAGTTATGAGGAAGTGAGGAAGGCAGGACCAAGCTAGAAAAGTTTCAAGAGTCAGGAGTGGAACCAGGACAGGAGTAGCCATGTGGGCTGGCCTCTTTTTAAAATAGTGAGATTGTAGGGAAAATAAAATACCATTTAAAAGTAAAAACAATAAATTAAAATAGTGAAATTGGGTAGGGACCCTCTAATCAAAGGAGGGGGGCCACAGAACTGGAGGCATCTTCAGGGTGAGAATATACAGTACTTAAATACAAGCAAATAAATGTGATACACAACAATATAATGAGACAATGAAGAGATCCAGAAAAAAGGGATTTGGGAAAATTTAATATGGGAGAAAACACTTTCAACTGGGGCAATCAGGGAAGGCTTCACAGAGTAGAAGGCACTTGAGAAAAAGAAGGGACTAAATAAAGAAAATGATAACAAGCAGAGATATGAAAGGAGAGCATTCTAGACATGGGGGATAGCCTGTGGGGAGACCAGCTAGCCCCAAATGCCTTGCTGAGAGATTCATAGTTCTAGTCTTGTGTTGTCCTTAGAGAATCTTCTCCTGATTGGGACATATTCATAGCACTCTTTTTTTTTTTTTTTTTTTTTTTTTAGTGAGACAATTGGGGTTAAGTGACTTGCCCAGGGTCACACAGTTAGTAAGTGTTAAGTGTCTGAGGCCGGATTTGAACTCAGGTACTCCTGACTCCAGGGCTGGTGCTCTATCCCATAGCACTCTTTAAGTCCAAAGCAACTTTAAAACACATTTTGAAAATTGATCACTGAGCCAAAGAATGTTAACATTGGCAAGGAACGTGGAAGTCATCTAATTTGACCCCCACATTTTATAGAGTAAGAAATTAAGAAAAAGAGATGAAGCACCTTGTCTAATAGGCATATGTCATGTAGCAGTTTTAGGAGGAAGGATTAGGATGCTGTGCAATCCCCCAAATAATGGTCAGAGTGTTTCTGATCCAAAATGAAAATGCAGGGTGTGGGTGACCTTGCAAACCTTGCAATTGCCCTTCAATAGGTCTTTCTTGCCCTTTTGGAGGGCATCCTGGGGAATAAATGAAGAAGATTGAGAGTAAAGATCAATAGTGCACTGTGTAGTCCATAGCTCAGCCACTGCATGTCATTGATGTGCCACTGATCCTGGATAAAAGATAATGAGTCTTTCATCACTGTTGGTGTTCCATCAGGGGCTGGATATCAGTGGTGTTTGGAGAGATGATTCCTGTATCAGACAGTCCTGTATTGGACTGGATTACCTGTGGGGATCCATCTGATACTGAGATTCTCATCTGAAAACTGTCACATGACAAAGGTTGGCCACCCCTACCTTGACCAAGCCAAATGACCCAGCAAAATTTATGTTACATGAGGAGACAACCCTGTATGTCACTGTGCCAGTAGGATACTCACCATTTTGGTGTTTAATAAGGCCATTCCCAAATTTTTTTCTAGACAGTTCCTGGAAGTGATACTGAGGGTAGGCTGAGCAATAGCAACTGATCCAGTACCCTTGGCTTAAGAAAGGCAAGCTCATGTCCCTCTCCCTGCCCAACCTTCCAGATCAACAGAAGCCATGGTAGAGTATTGGGCCAGTAGGGGGACAGGCTACCAGCCAGTGCTCTGAGTGACAAGGGAGAAAAAAAGAATGAAATTTGAAAGAAAAACAAGTGCTCTCTCTCTCTTTGAATAGTAGGGAAACTTTTCCATTGCTCTCCACAACCACCCCTGCCAACTGGGGAGAGCAGCAGGAGAAGGTCAGGAGGAAACATTCAAGACCTGCTACCCAGCCTGCTTACAGAAAACTGGTCTGGCCACTGTTCTGCCGGATGCCGGAAATGAGAGGCCAAAGGGATGTGGTGCCCAGAGATTGCTGGTGCCAGGACCTACTCCGAAGAACTGGCGTTTAGCAAAAAGAAGACCATTCAGGCATGGCAATGCTGTCACCATAGCAATGAAGCTCTTCCCTTCTTTCTCATATGTGTCTTCTGGGCTGAACTTTCAGCTGGGATCCAACCTATACTTTGGAGAAGAGCAGTGGCTAGGGGAAGGAGAAGGATATGGGGTGGTCAACTTTCTGTATCCCCAACTGAGTGTCAGATGAAAACAGTTAGTGGCTCCCCTAGTGAAGATGTATTCTGCTTGCATTTTTAGCACACTGACCTTCCCATCCTTCCCCAGCTGTGGCATCTACCCTGGCATCAACTCTTCATGACCCCATTTGGGATTTTCTTGTCAAAGATACTGGAGTAGTTTGTCATTTCCTTCTCCAGCTCATTTTACAGAGGCATAAACTGAGGCAAACAGGGTTAAGTGACTTGCCCAGGGTCACACAGCTAGTAAATATATGAGGCTGGATTTGACCTCAGGCTTTTCTGGCTACAGACCTGCCACTCTATCCACTGTGCCACTCAGCTGTCTATCTGCTTTGGGTATTTCAATACATAATTTCTTTGATTCCTCTTGGTTCTTCCCCAGTCATTTGTCTTACCTGAAGGAAAGACTTATGTGTTACCTGGGTATTATTTGTACAATAACAACTGGCATCTATAGAAACTCACTAGTTTTTGTTCTGAATCCATTGTTACATGCCATCATCTTGTATAAAGATGCCCATGAGAGGTTTTGTTGAATGCTTTTAAAAAAAAACAACCTAGGTAAATGATACCTACAGCATTCTCCTGATTTACCCATCTAGTGACACTACCCAAAAGGACAGGAAGTTATTCTGTCAGAATCTGTACTTGATGTAGCCTTAGTGACTCTTTGAGATCCATTTTCTGGGGCTTTTCCCACTCTACCTCAGCTACCTCAATGACGAATACAAGAGACTTATAATACTTGACTTAAATTTGAGCTGGCTCTGTGGTCTTGATTTCTGATTCTACAAACCAAATGAATACCCTGGGAAAGGAAACATGAGAGTAGCATGAAACTCTAAAATAAATAGAAATGAGCATGAGGAAGATGCTAGGAGGAATTTCCCTCATCTGGAAAAATCTCTGTGTACTTCATTGGGTTCATCTGTTTGAAATGTTTTGGAAGTGAGCTTGACAGAATTCTATATGAACTCATAACCTCCATTAAAGGCAGGGCCTGAGGTCCAGATATCTCTTCATTTCCCAGCAGGCTTCACTCCTCTCAAATTCTCCCTCATGCCCTAGAAATATCTCCATTCTGCAAGATCAATTCAGCTCTGGAGCTCACACCTTGGAAGTCCTCTCTACCCTGATACCCCTTCCTCTGATTAGTTGGCTTCTTGAACTTCCATGTAAGGAGCATGCTCAGGCCAGTCAACTCTTGATTTCCCACCATACTAGACTTCTCTGTCATTCCCACTAGCCTACTCCCCACACCCCTTTTCAGTTTCTTTTTCTGTGTTGTTTTCCTCAATAGAATGTAACCTCCTTAAGGACAGAGACTGTCTTTTTTTTCTTTTGCTTGTTTTTGTATTCCTAGCACTTAGGACAGTGAGTGGCATTTAGTAAGCTTGTTGATTGACTGATTGAATTAAATTAATTTGTGCTCCCTTGCTTTATATATTTTATGATATATATTTAATGCAGGGCAATGAGGGTTAAGTGACTTGCCCAGGGTCACACAGCTAGTAAGTGTCAAGTGTCTGAGGCTGAATTCGAACTCAGGTCCTTCTGAATCCAGGGCTAGTGCTTTATCCACCATGGCACCTAGCTGCCCCCCTTGCTTAGTTTTTTTATGCCAGTACTTAAAGGTTAATAATAACTCTCCTTTATATAGTGCTTCCTTGGTTTCCAATGTGTTTTCCTCACGAGTACCCTGAGAAATAAAATTGAAATGTTATTCCTATTTTACAGATGAGGAAACTGAGATTTGGAGTTGTTAAGCAAATTACCCAAGGTCACACAACCAGAAAATGTCAGAGTGGGGACTAAAACTCAAGTCTTCTCATCAGCTACTATTTTTCTTCCTTTTCCTCCCTGTGTTTTTATCTCACAATTATTTACACATATAAACCCTGTCCCCTTTGGAACTTCTACATGCTTCCAGGAATTGAACTTTCCATCATAACAAGAAAAAGTTATTAAGCAAAAACAACCATCACAGTGACCTTGTCTAACAACATATGGAAGATTCTGCCTACATAGTGTCCTGTTTCTCTGTCAAGGGTAGAACAGTATTTTTCATTATTTGTTCTCAGGGACCATGATTGTTTTTTCAATTACTCAGAGTTTGATTTCCATGTAGTAATATTTTCTTTTGTATTTTTGTAGTCATTACATCACACGTTTTATAAAAAGGAAATAAGAGAGATTCTGAATGGAAGAAACTTCATTCTCATATATTTCTATCATAGGAATGTGTAAGTGAGAAAGAGATTTTTTAAATGACTACATTGGAGCTTTAATGTAAGGAGGGTAGAGATCTTGCTCTTGAAACATAATGATAATAGGTAGGTAGTGCAGGGGACTCAGCCAGGCCTAGAGTCAGGAAGACTCACCTTCCTGAATTCAAATCTGGTCTCAGACACTTACTAGTTGTGTAACTTTGAGCTAGTCACTTAACCCTGTTTGCCTCCGTTTCCTCATATGTAAAATGAAGTGGAGAAGGAAATGGCAAACAACCCCAAATGGAGTCACTAAGAATCAGACACGACTGAAAAATGATTAAACAACAACAATGTTTATCTCATTTGAACTTCACAACAGTCCTGGACGGTAAATGCTATAGAGAGCCATGACTCACAAATCAGAGGACTTGGGTTCAAATTTTACCTCTGACATCTGTAGGTCAACTGACCTCTCTAACCCTCAGTCTTCTCATCTAGCATAAGTTTAAAGTTAAAAAGGACCACATTTTATATATGAAAAATTGATGCCTAAAACGATTAAGTGACTTGCCCAGGGTCACATAGCTAGTAAGTATCTTTAGTAGGATTCAAACTCATATCACAATATTAGAAAGACCTCTCTGGATAGATAGATCCATTGGATTTGGCTCCAACATGTACATTTCACCAAAATCACAGGTCATTAGGATCATAGGTTCTGAGGTAGAAGGGACTTAATAGATCACTCACTGAGCCCGATGCCCCCCTTTTTTTAAGAGAAGAATTTGAGTCCTAGAGAGAGTAAGAGTCCCTAGTCTTGTCCAAAGCAAATTAGGCACAAGCCAGATCAGTAGAATTTAGGGAAAGGGAAAAAAAAAGAATGGGGGAAAGGAAACAACAGGACCTGAATCACATCACCACCCTGGGCTCAGCAGAACACACAGCCGCATCCTGCCTTTTTCCAGCTCCATGCCAGAATGGCGAAACTCCTCCCTTCTCCTTCCCAGCAGACCCCAGGCTGTCCACACACAGCCCAAAACTAATTGGCTGGCAGCCCTGACTGACAGTCACATCACTGCCCTCACTGGGCTTCCAGTTATTATAATTTTGCCAGACCCATGTAGGCATCATCAAGTGGTGATGATGTGAGCTGCCAGTGCCATGGTGATGGCTAAAACCAATGGGTGAAGCACTATGCCCTTGAGGAGGCATGGCTCCTGAGCCCCAGGCCAGTGCGGGTGATGGGGTTTTTAAATTCTATCCAAAAGATGGGGTCATAAAAACCTCAAATCACAATTAATTCTTTACACTATCAAGTGTCTAGGGTTGAATTTGAACTCAGATCTTCAGACTCTAAGTCTAGTGCCATTTCTATCCTATCACCAACTTTTTCAAAATAAGGTCCTTTGAAAGGAATATATGTATATGTATTTGTATAATGTATATATACAAAGACATGTATATACACACACAAACATATATACACATACATAACATAGATACCATTCACTTCTTGATCAGCTGCTCAAAACTCCCAAGATTATCTAAATTCTGATTACACCCTTCAAATTATAAGGAACATGGGGGCAGCTAGGTGACACTGGCCCTGGATTCAGGAGGACCTGAGTTCAAATCCAGCCTTAGACACTTAACACTGACTAGCTGTGTGACCCTGGACAAGTCACTTAACCCTCATTGCCCTGCCCCCCCCCCCAAAAAAAAGTACAAGGAATGTGACCTATAAAAGTAAAACTTTTCATCAGAACTAAAATAATTAGTTAAAAAGGAGTAGGAAAAGTAATCTCAGTGTACAAATTCTGGGGATTAAAGTCTTATCCCCAGCAGGGAAAATCTCCCCAGGCCCATGTTTCGGTTTGGGGAAGGCTTGACAATAGCTTTGGCATTTGTAGAAATGTTGGGAAGCCCCACTCATGTAGTGCCTAGGTCTCTGCTTGAAGTATGTGCTTCTTTTCACCATCACAGTCTCATCAGGTCTCATATTCATTGTTCAGTCGTGTCTAACTCTTCATGACCCCATTTGGGGTTTTCTTGGCAGAGACACTGGAGTGGTTTGCCATTTCCTTCTCCAGCATGTTTACAGATGAGGAACAGAATCAAACAGAGTTAAGTGACTTGTCCAAGATTACACAACTAGTAAGTATCTGAGGCCAGATTTGAACTCATGAAGTTGAGTCTTTCTGACTCCAGGCCTGGCACTCAAACACTGCACCACCTAGCTGCCCCCTCGCACACTCAGGCCTCTTCAATTAGTTCTTGACAGGTGGAAAAAAAATGCTCCCCCACCACTGCTATTTTTCTTTTTGCATCAAGTGTCTGACTAGCTCTCCATGTAAGTGTCTCTTCCTTCTTCCCACAAGTCTCTGTTGCTCTTGATGCAATCACTCTGAACTGCAAACACATAATCTCATAGGAACTAAACTCCAGGGAACTTGATATCTCTAATTTTCTTGAAGAAATCTCTTGTCTTTCCCATTTTATTGTTTTCTTCTATTTCTTTGCATTGCTCATTTAAGAAAGCTTTCTTATCTCTCCTTGCTATTCTGAAATTTTGTATTCAGTTTGGAAAGATACCTTTCCTTTCCCTTCTCTTCCTTCCTCAGCTATTTGTTGTTGTTGTTGTTTTTGCTGCTATTATTTGTCCTTCATTCTCAAAGAGGACCATGACAGATGTCATGACTTATAGTGAATTGGATTTAAGTGAGGGAGGGCTGTGCAAGGTCACCAACCTCACTGTCTCCTCCAGAGCTATCTGGGTCCAGCGGCAAGATATACATCAGGATGACTGGAGGTGGCCCTGGATGTTTAAGGAAATTGGGGTTACATGATTTGCCCAGGGTCACACAGCTAGTAAGTGTCTGAAGTCAGATTTGAACTCAGATCCTCCTAATTTCAGGTCCAGTGCTCCATCTACCGCACCACCTAGCTGCCCCTCAGCTATTTGTAAAGGCTCACCAGGCCGCATTTTGCTTTCTTGCTATTCTTTTTCTTTGGGATATTTTTATGATATTTTTCACAATATTGTGAACCAGTGTCCGTGGTTCTCTGGGCACTCTATTTACCAGATCTGAACCTTTAAATCTATTCATTACTTCCACTTCATATTCATAAGGGATGTTATTTAGGTCATATCTATCTGGTCTGATGGCTTTCTCTACTTTCTTCTATTTAAGTCTGAATTTGGCTATAAGAAGCTCATATTCTGAGCCACAGTCAGTTCCAGGTCTTGTTTTAACTGACTGTACAGAGCTTCTTCACCTTTGGCTGTAAAGTCTGTAATTAATCTAACTATGATATTGACCATCTGGTAATGCCCATGTGTAGGATTATCTTTTGATATATTGAAAAAGAGTATTTGCTATGATCAGCAAGTTATCTCAACAAAACTTTATTAGTCTCTGCCCTGCTTCATATTGGACTCAAAGGCCAAACTTGCCTGTTGTTCCAATTGTCTTTTTATTTCTATTTTAACATTCCAATCCTCTTTGATGAATGTGATCTTTTTTGGGGGGGAGAGGGGTGGGCAATGAGGGTTGATTTGCCCAGGTTCACACGACTAGTAAGTGTCAAGTTTCTGAGGCCAGATTTGAACTCAGGTCCTCCTGAATCCAGGTCTGGTGCTTTATCCACTATACCACCTAGCTGCCCCTGATGAATGTGATCTTAAAAAAATGTTATTTCTAGAAAACATTGTAGATCTTTATAAAACTGAACAACTTTGGCATCAGTGTTTGGAGCATAGACTTGTATTAATGTGATGTTAAATGGTGTACCCTAGTCTGCTTTCCTGACCCTTTTATTGACTATTGAGGCTACTCTATTTCTAAGGGATTCTTGCCCACAATAGTATTTGTTATGATCACCTGAATTAAATTTACTAATTCCCATCCATTTAAATTTGCTGACACCCAAGATGTTGATATTTAATATTTCCATCTCCTGTTTGACCATATCCAGTTTATCTTAGATGGATATTGTCATGGAATCAACATGAACTTGGATATACTTTGAGAAATTGTGGAGGTTAGAAGAACCTGACATCCCATGGCCCATGGGGGTCAAAAAGAGTCAGACTTGACTAAATGATTGAACAACAACTAAAAGCTTACTTTGGTTCATAGATCTTACATTCCCTGTTTCTATATGATATTGATCTTTACAACATCAGATGTTCCTTTAATCACCAGACACATCCACAGCTGGTCTTCCTTTAGGCTTTGGCCCAGTCATTTCATTAGTATTGGTGCTACTTGTAGTTGTTCTCTACTCTTCCCCAGTAATGTATTGGACACCTTTTGACCTGAGAGGCTTAACTTCCACTGTCATATCCTTTATAATTTTAATACTGTCCATAGGGTTTTCTTGGCAAAGATACTGAAGTGATTTGTAATTTCCTTCTCTAGTGGATTATCTTATTGAGAACTCTCTGCTATGACTGCTATGTACATCTGGGTTAATTCTGCATGGCATAGCTCATAGTTTCATTGAGCTACACAGACCCTTCCACTATGACAAGATAGTGACCCATGAAGAAATTAAAAATACAACTGAGAGATCAAAAACAAAACATTTTAAAGCAACACAGAAGGCAGAACTCTGAAACTTTTCAAATTAAGCCAAAAATAAATAAATAAACCCAAATAGAAAATGTCTGGCTTATGCACAGGGTAAACAATACAATTATGTATGTGTCTATGTGTGTATTCCTGAACTCAAATTTTAGAAATTATTATTAGAACATTCTCAAGGCCTGTATATTCCATTAGAAATACTCACATTTCACAAATGTAATTACCCCCTTAGAAGGATGATATGCGTTAGGGATCTAATCCTAAATAAAAACATGGCTATCATCACTCTTTGTAAGTAAATTATTTTTATCCCTAGGTTCATTGACTACACAAATGAATTTTTGTAAAAGATACTTACTTAAGTTCAATTGTAACAAACCACAAAAGATCGATGTGTAAATATACTAAGTATGTAATCTCAGGATTGTATACAGAGAGCATTGTATATCTCAAACAAGCTATATACAATTGCCTGCACTTCAGGACATGCTCAACATAAAGGTATTAACCTCAAATTAAATAATAAAGCTGAGTAAAATTATATCTCCCTTTGAAGTAACACAAGATGGTTCACAAGTTACTCTCCTCTAAGATAAATGATTGCATGGAAATTATTTTCTTTATAACCAAACAGGAGATGTTTCTGATTTTAAACTTACTAATTAATATATTTATATCTTTGTCTCACAAAGATTTCATCTTTGATGATTCCTATATCATTATGAGATATTTCAAGGACCTTGAATTCTATTATATCAGAACAGAGGTACTGGAGTATTGAAACAACAAGATTGAATATATTTTTAAAACTTGCAGCTTGACCTATCCTGGTTAGAGAAATTTGTTATCAAAGGATGAAGCAGAGGCATGGTTATAGTAGAATTAAAACTGGTCCTCTAGACCTTAGTTTAAGGGCACAGAATCACTCATAGGAAGAATAGAATAAAGTATCCTTAGTTCTGTTTGATTTTAGATTGAGTCACATTTATAACCAATCATGCAACAAAGTTCCACCTTATCCACAAGGTATCATAGCCAGGCTCAGGATTAGTCAAGTGGGAAACATTCCTATTCAGAAAAGAAAAAGCACCATGGGAAACCAAATCAAGAGGATCCTATGTTAGTCCACACCAAGGTCATCTCATCAACCTTTCCTAGGCACAGACATCTATCTATAATAGTTCTCAGGATAGATTCCATTTGAGCAGCTAATGACATTTCCCTTGAATGGTAGATTAATGACTCAATGATAATTCTGACAGCTATATCTGAATTAAAAACAGAATATAATCAAATTATAGTCCTATGAGATTCCATGTCAAATAACAAAGTTTCACTAACCATAGCTTAGGGCTAAATACAGTTATTCTTACTCTCATGTTATTGCAATAAGTTAGTTAGCAATAACAGTTTACCAGGTGTCTGTCCATCTGTTTGTCTTTCTGTCTGTCTCTCTATTTCCTTCTTTCTCACATACACACACACATTCAGTCAATAACCTTTTCTTTTTATTTTTTCTCTCCTCCAGTTTTTAACTCATCCTGGTATAAAAATCAATCATTAGACATTAAGAAAATAGGAGGCAGAGCCAAAATGGTGGGAAAAAGGCAGTAACTCACCTGAGCTCTCCCCAAAACCCCTCCAAAGAGCTTTAAATAATGCCAGAAAACAAGTCCTGGAGAATCAGAACCCACAAAAGGACCAAGTCAAATAATTTCCCAGTCAAAGAAAACTTAGAAGGTTGGCAGAAAAGTTCAGTCACTCCTGAATGAGAGTGGAGTGCAGTTTAGTGCAGCATGTGCCAGCACAGACTAGGCCCCAGAAAACTGGAAACAGGCTTTGGGAACCACTGAATCAACTGTGGCAGTGGCTGCTTCCAGAAATTCTCAGCTCATAAACAATAAGGGGGCCAAACAACTGGTCAGGAGGTGGTTACAGGGGTCTCTTTGTTAGCACTGAGGCAGTGCCCATACTCCTATATGGGTTGCAGTCCTAGGTAGCAATCCCAGGGCAAGGAGGAGCATTAGCACACCAGAACTCATAGCTACAGTGGATGAGTGACCCTCATCACAGCTTCAGGGCAGAATCAAAATGCTCATGGTTACTCATAAATCAGAACACAGGCCAAGAGAGTAGTAAACACACCTTTCCTTAGATCATACTATCTTGGATGAACTGAAAATTTATAGGTCCCTAGAATTATCTCTGAAAACAGATGCACAAAAGCTCTGAAGCCTGGGACAGTGTGCCCTATACCCTAGAAGCAGAGCCCTACTTTAACAAAGAGTTAAAAGTCAGGAAACAGGCTGGGGAAATAAGCAAACTACAGAAAAAATTCTAACCATAGAAAGTTATTTTGGTGACAAGGAAGCTCAAAACACACTCTCAGAAGATAGCAAAGTCAAAGCTCCTATATCCAAAACCTCCAAGAAAAATATGAATTGGCACTACTGATTAGAGAATGCAAATTAAAACTACTCTGGGGGGCAGCTAGATGGCGCAGTGGATAGAGCACCGGCCCTGGAGTCAGGAGGACCTGAGTTCAAATCCGGCCTCAGACACTTAACACTTACTAGCTGTGTGACCCTGGGCAAGTCAACCCCAATTGCTTCACTGAAAAAAAAAAAAAGAAAGAAAACTACTCTGAGGTACCACCTCATACCTATCTAATTCACTAATATAACAAAAAAAAAAGGAAAATGATAAATGTTGGAGAAGATGTGAGAAATTTGGAACACTAATGCACTGTTGGTAGATCTGTGAACTGATCCAACCATTCTGGAGAGCAATTTGGAACCATGCCCAAAGGGCTTTAAAACTATGCTTACCCTTTGACCCAGCAATACCACTACTAGGTCTATATCTCAAATAGATCATAAAAAAGGGAAAAGGACCCACATGTATAAAAATCTTTATAGCTATGCTTTTTATGTTGGCAAAGAATTAGAAATTGAGGGGATGCCCAACAATTGGGAAATGTATAAACAAGTTGTGGGATATGAATGTAATGGAATACTATCGTACTGTAAGAAATGATAAGCAGAAGGATTTTATAAAAAACCTTGAAAGACTTATATGAATTGATGCTGAGTGAATTGAGCAGAACCAAGAGAACATTGTACACAGTATCAATAAAATTATGTGATGATCAACTGTGATAGACTTAAATCTCAGCAATACAATGATCCAAGACAGTGCCAAAAGACTTATGGTGGAAAATGCTCTCCACATTCAGAAAAAGAACTATGGTGTCTGAATGAAGATTGAAGCATATTATTTTCACTTTTGTTGTTACTTTTTTGTTATTGTTCTTATTTATACTTCCTTGCATTTTTTCCTTTTTGTTCTGATTCTTCTCTTAAAACATGACTAATACGGAAATATGTTTAACATGATTGTAATGTATAACCTATATTAAATTACTTGCTGGCCTCAGGAGTGGGGAGGGAATGGAGGGTGAGAGAAAATTTTTTAACTAAAAAAAAGTAGCTTTACATGTCATTGAAAACATCAAAAATAAAATTTTTTAAAAAAGAAAAATATGAATTAGTCTCAGGTTATGGAAGATCTCAAAAAAGATTTTGAAAATCAAAAGGTCGAGGAAAAATTGAGAAGAGAAATAAAAGCGATGCAGGAAAATCATGAAAAAAGATTGAACAGCTCAGTAAAGGAGACAAAGAAATACTAAAGAAAATAACACCTTAAAAAACAAAGTAGGCCAAATAGTAAAAAGAGGAACAGAAAGCCAATGAGGAGAAGAATGGCTTGAAAAGCAAAATTGGATAAATAGAAAAAGCAGCACAAAAATTCACTGACTAAATGGGAAATGAGGTACAAAAACTCACTGAAGAAAATAATCCCTTAAAAATTAGAATTGAAGGGGGCAGCTAGGTGATGCAGTGGATAAAGCATTGGCCCTTTATTCAGGAGAACCTGAGTTCAAATCTAGTCTCAGACACTTGACACTTACTAATTGTATGACCCGGGGCAAGTAACTTAACCCTCATCAGCCCACCAAAAAAAAAAATAGAATTGAGCAAATGGAAGCTAATTACTTTATGAGGAAGCAAAAAGCAATAAAAAATTAAAAATAGAATGAAATATGAAATACCTACCTCACTGGAAAAACAACTAACCTGGAAAATAGAACCAGGAGAGATGATTTAAAAATTATTGGACCACCTGAAAGCCATAATCAAAAAAAAAAAAGAGAGCCTAGATATCATCTTTCAAGAAATTATCAAGGAAAACTGCACTGATATTCTAGAACCAGAGGGCAAAATAGAAATTGAAAGAATCCACTAATCACCTCTTGAAAGGGATCCAAAATTGAAAACTCCCAGGAATGCTATAGCCAAATTCCAGATCAGGTCAAGAAGAAAATCTTGGAAGCAGCCAGAAAGAAAAAAATTCAAGTATTATGGAGCCACAGTAAGGATAACACAAGATTTAGCAGGTTCTACATTAAAGGATCAGAGGGCTTTCAATATGATTTTCCAGAGGCCAAAGGAGCTGGGATTACAAGCAAGAATCAACCATCCAACAAAACTAAGTATAATTCTTCAGGGGGAAAAATGGATTTTTTTTTTGGTGGGGCAATGAGGGTTAAGTGACTTGCCCAGGGTCACACAGATAGTGTCAAGTGTCTGAGGTTGGATTTGAACTCAAGTCCTCCTGAATCCAGGGCTGGTGCTTTATCTACTGCACCACCTAGCTTCCCTAAAAATGGATATTCTTGATGAAAAGACCATAGCTGAATAAAATGTTTGACTTTCAAATACAAGACTCAAGAGAAGCATAACAAGATAAACGGGAAAAGGAAATCATAAGGGATTTAATAAAGTTAAACTGTTTACATTCTTGCATGGCAAGATGGTGCTTGTAAGCCCTAAAAACTTTCTCATTTTTAGGGCAGTTGGAAGGAGTATATATAGACAGAGGACACAGGTGTGAGTTGAATATGAAGCAATGATATCCAAAAAAATGAAATTAAGGGGTGAGAGATGAATGCACTAGGAGAAAGGGAAAGGGAGAGGTGGAATGGGTACATTATCTTACATAAAAAAGCAAGAAAAAGCTTCTACAATGGAGGGGAAGATGTGGTAGATGAGGGGGAGCAAGTGAACCTTACTCTCATCAGAATCTGTTCAAAGATAGAATACTCAATTGCATATAGAAATCTGTCTTATCCTGCAGGAAAATAGAAGGGGAAAGGGATGGGGGTGGAGTGATAGAAGGGAAGGCAGGTTGAGGGCGGGCATGGTCAGAAGCAAAACACTTTTAAGAAGGGACAGGGTGAAAGGAGAGAGATAATAGAATAAACAAGGGGGAATAGGATGGAGGAAAATACAATTAGCAAAAGTAACTATCTGGGGACAGCTAGGTGGATAAAGCACCAGCCCTGGATTCAGGAGGACCTGGGTTCAAATTCAGCCTCAGATACTTGACACTTACTCACTGTGTGGCCCTGGAAAAAGCGCTTAACCCTCATTGCCCTGCCAAAAAAAGAAAAAAGTAACAAAAAAAATTTGAAGCAAGTTTCTCTGATAAAGGCCTCATTTCTCACACATAGAGAGAACTGAGTAAAAATTTTAAAAATCAGAATCATTCCCCAATTGATAAATGATCAAAAGACATGAACAATTTAAGATGAAGTAATCAAAGGTATCTATAGCCATATTATAAATACTCTAACTCACTATTGATTGGAGAGAAGGAAATCAAAACAATTCTGAGGTACTGCCTCATACCTACTAGATTGTCTAATAAGTTAGAAGAGTGAAATAACAAATATCATGGAGTAGTGAACTGATTCAATCATTCTGTAGAGCAATTTGGGACTATGCTCAAAGGGCTATAAAACCATGCATACCCTTTGATCTAGCAATACCACTAATAGGTTTGTATCCAAAAAGAGATTTTTTAAAAATAGGAAAAGGACCTAAATGCACAAAAATATTTATAGCAGTTCTTTTCTGGTGACAAAGAATTAGAAATTGAGGGGATGCCCATTAATTGGAGAATGGCTGAACAAATTATGGCAGGTGATTATGATGCAGTACTATTGTGCTATGAGAAATGATGAGCAGGATGATCATCTAAGAAGAACCTAGAAAGACTTATATGAATAGATACAAAGTGAAATGTATTGTGTACAAAGTAACAGCAAAATTGTAAGATGATTGACTGTGAATGACTTAGTTATTTTCAGCAATAAAATGATCCAAGACAACTCTGAAGGATTTATGATTAAAAAATGCTAACCATCCCCAGAGAAAAAAACTAATGATGTCTGAACACAGATTGAAGAATACTTATTTTATTTTATTTTTCTTGAGGGTTTTTTGTCTATGTTTTCTTTCACAACATGACTAATATGGGAATGGTTTGCATGACTACACATATATAACGTATATCAAATTTCTTGCCTTCTCAATGCTGGGATTGGGAAGGAGGGAGAGAATTTGGACCTCCAACTTTTAAAATGAATGTTAAAAATTGTTTTTACATGTAATTGGGGGAAAACAAAATACTAAATAAAAAGAAAATTAAACTTAAAAAAGAAAAAAGAAATCAAGAAAATTATATTCTGGAATTCCACATAGTGAATATATGATAAATCACTAAATGAAAAACAAGAAAAAAATCACTGGCTAATTACCATAAATCTCTAGACTAACAGATATGTCTCTTAAGGTATTTATATTAATCTCTAAAGCAAAAATGAAGCTTTATTATGGGAGACTGTTAAAACTAAGTTGATTAAAATTTTTTAAAAGACTAAATTAATTCAATATATACTATTCAAAATATAACTTCCTAATTTTCATAATCACAAATCATAACATAAATCACTTCAGTATTATAAACAAACTTGTAAATCATCACACACACCCTGCCCTTGTTAAGCAGTGTTTGTAATGGAAGAAGAGATCCCATTTTGTCAATAGACCAAGTCACGAGTTCTTTCACAGGGCTAATAAGATTTTATGACCTTGCCCAAGTAGATGGTCCCAAGAAACTTGCAAGTTTACCAATAAAGAAATTTTATAAGTTCTCACTCCCTTTCTATCTCTTTTTTCTTTTCCATGAAGTAATTATTATTATTCCCTTTTAAAAATACCCAATTAAATGCTTCACTGATTTTTAACACTGTAACAATAGCCTCTAATAAATTAATATTCTCACAGTATCAATATTAAAAGGACTGAAATTCTTCAATGATGCAATTTTATCATCCCCTCAACAGCATTTCAGATACAACGGCTTCCCAGAATTTACAGTACAAGAAAATTTAGAAATACGATAATGACATTCACAATATCAAGAATTTAAAACAGGAAACAAAACTTATTATTAGTCAGATGACATCAATTCAATTGAATTCATTTCCAAATTATCTAACATATGAAATTATTCATCTTATCACCTTTGGCATTTTATACTAATCATTTATAAAACCCAGTATAGCATTCAGATAAAGAAATAATAATAAATAATATTTATATAGTGCTTAACACTTGCTAGGTCTTGTGTTAAGCATGTCACAATCCTGGGATTCTCAAAGCATCACTTAAGGTGGGTACTATTTTTATCCCCTTTACAGATTAGTAAACTAGGGTAAACAGAGATAAGGTAACTTGCTTAATGTCACACAGCTAATAAATTTACAGAGACCAGATTTTTAATACATATTTTTCTCAATTCTTGCTCTTTCAGCATTTAGCCTTAATGGAAGACCGCATTATAAATTTAGTTTCAGGACAAACCTCAACAACATCAAATCTAGATTTACAATCGCAAAATCAAAACCTCAGTTTTCCCAAGGGCCATGTATATCGAGTATTTCACTTTATAGGGCCTGCTGCTTTCAGCCTACTGCCAAAGATTTAAAGTGGAAGTCTTTGCAGCCCAGGACTTTCGTGCTGCATTTTTATTACCACAGTTTCCATGTCACAAAGAAAAAATACATTATATTTTTCATATCCTTATCAAATACCCTTTGGTGACTTATTTCTAATTTACACAAACAATTAAGTTATGTTATATTATTCACACAAAGCATTTTTTCCAAATTAAATTTTACTCACATTCAAGTTGCTCCCTTAAATAAGCTTCTCATATCATGCGCAAGAAGCTAGACAGTTCTTAAAATTCAAATGGTAAACTGGCTTTGAAATTTACCCCAAGGTGGGCAGCTAGGTGGTACAGTGGATAAAGCCCCAGTTCTTGATTCAGGAGGACCTGAGTTCAAATCTGGCCTCAGACACTTAGCACTTACTAGGTGTGTGACTCTGGCCAAATCACTTAACCGTCATTGCCCTCCCCCTAACACACACACACACACACACACACACACACACACACACACACACACAGAGGAAAAAAAAGAAAGAAAGAAATTTAGCCCAAACTGATTTCCCCTTCTCTAACCTGTGGTTTTGTGATGTAGAATAATGGAGGAAAACCTCTTAGGGGTATAATTACTCCTTGGGGGAGGAAGGATAGACAAGTTGGTTTGGATTTTGCCTACCTCTATTCTTTTTCTCACATTCAAATCTACCCCAATTAATACCTATATCCAAACTGGGGAGTCTAATATAATTTACAGCCAAGTTTCTATTTGCAAAATACACACCAACACAAAATTTTCTTTATGAATTGATTTGTACTTAACTTTAATTTGTACAACTCCCAAGTATCTAATTAGATGTTCAAATAAAATTTATTTACATTTCTGTTGTTTCCTGATTTTTACAAACTTCTCTTTTTCATGAACAAGGAAAGAGTTAATAGGTGATTCCTAAATTCCATAGCTCTTCAAACTTCACACTGCAACATTTCTTTTCTTCACATCAAAATTTCACTGATGCTACTTTCAAATTGGCTTTAGTTCCCTTTCTCCATTCAAGGAGATTACCTCCTCCTTACACCAAAACAATAAACCTATCACTTTCCAGAGGAAGAGTGATAAAAGGTGTATTCACAGTTATGTTCTTAATTTCCTTAAAACAAATTCTGAAGAATATTGACCCAAACTCACTAGAATATTTCATCATTTACAAAAAACATTCAAACCACTATTTGGAAATTTGCAGTAGAAAAATTACATTTTAGTCACAAACTTAGTTTCTAATTAGTTTACAATGTCATAAACTTCTACAAATTTTGGGAAATATCTCTTATCTGTGTTTCTCTTGCCTGCCTCCCTAATTTGGCCAGTCAAGAAGAGAGAGATTCTTTCTCAAGAAAAAAAATAAAAGTCGTTTTGGTTTTTTTTTTCTTTTCTCTTTCTCCTTGTCCTGATAAGGCTCCAGGAAAAAAAGATGGTTTTCTTTATAAACATATGATGAGACAGACACAAGAACACTTAAAAATCAGTGTGTACAAGTAGAAATCCCTTTTCAGGAAAGATTTAGGACTATTCTTATAGATCTCTCTTTTTTCCCCTTATATGTCAATTTGTTTCTGGGTGACAGCTAGAGAGACTTCCCTTATTATTCAACTTAATTTTTTTGAGCTCTATTTTAGTTACCTCCCTTTTTATTTGATTGGGAAGAATCGCTGTTTCAAGGCTTTCCCAACCCCCATCTAGGATGGAAAGTATCTCTGATTTCAGACTTTGACTTCTTCAAAGTGGCATCACCTGTTACCTTAGGGGGTGTCCCAGGTTTTCTTTTCTTATTATTTACAATCATGCTAAACACAGACAAAATATGACAAAAAAGCAAAGTTGCAATTTTCCCACAATAAGGGATTTAGCTTGGAAGAATTAGGACTGAAAGGGAGAGTCAGGTCCCCGGTTATAGTATTTTGTGGTGAAGCTCCAGTTAAGAAATTTCACTAGTTAACACTCTAGGATACTCTCCCCTCCCCCAGGGTGAAGAGGGAAACTATTCCAGGGACAGTCCTCCATGCTTCAATCTCTTTGTGGTTGCTATTCCGTCATGACTCAAATTAAGATAAACTGAGGCACAAAGTTCTGAGCACATTCAATTTATTGGTAAGGTTAGAAATTACCAATAAAATTGTTTTCTTGGCTCCTCAGTCATCCAGAATACCATGAGGCAGGACTTATTAATTTTTATATAGTTTTGGGAAGTACAAGAGAACAAAGAACAGGAAACATCACAGATGGAAAACAATATAATTGGTTACAAAGTATCATAGGTGGCAAAAACAATATGATTGGCTAGGCATTTGGGGCTAGTAACAACTCCTCCTTCCATCTTGCTGTCAGGAAAGGCTGATTGATAGAGTCCATCTGCTCATAAATTGGACAGAGATAACAGACTTCTTGGCACCCACCTGCATTCTGTAAGGCTTGTTAGTCAGGATAATAGGTCTCCTTTAATTGTTCATTGGCATAAGATGTATAGAGATTATAGACTTCTTTGAATTAAGGTGATTTATGTAACAACTTAACTCATAGAGGAAGGCTGAACTTAGAAACATGGCTTAGGAAGTTAGAGAATAGAATCAATTACAGAATGGAATCAAATAGAAAATAGAAAAATCAATATTTGATTTTCTCAAGGCACACATGTAAGATTGTAGGATCATAAATTTATGGCTGGAAGTAATCTCAGAGGTTGTCTTTTCCTACTATTTCATTTTAGATATAAGAAAACTGAGGTCCAGAGAGAGGTTAAATACCTCACCCAAGGTCAAACAGGTCTGAGGTTCTATTCCTGAGTTTCTCTCCAGAAACATAGCCTCTATTATTACTCATCAGCAATTGACTAAAAGAATTAAATTTTCTCATAAAATCTTGGTCTAATGACATCATGCCCTCCAATATCCTTTTGATCTCCATGGTGCTCTGCTGTAGGCATTGAGAATCAGTTTTTCCAATATCAGGGAGTCATAGATGATGACTTTGTGATGGAACAAAACCTAGAGGGATCAGGAACACACAAATTACAAGAGTCAACAGGTTGGGCCAAGTTTTGCAGTTGGTACAAAAAACAAATCAGGTGTACAAACATAAGAAGGGGAAGGCATGGTTAGAGAGGAGGTGTTCCAGAAAGCAGCTGAGGGTTTCTGTTGACAGCAAGCTCAATGAGAGTCAGTGGTATGATGTGTTAGCCAAAAAAGCTATTGCAATCTTGGGTTGAATTAGAAGGGACATAGCTTCCAGGACCAGGGAGGTGATAATCCCACTGTATTCTGCTTCTGTCAGACTTCATCCAGACTACTTTGTTTATTTCTGGGCACCATGATATAAGGACACTGATAATCTGAAGAGAAGGGCAATCAGGATGGTATAGGGCCTTCTTTTCATGACATAGGAGGATAAGAAGACTGGAGGGGGGGGCAGCTAGGTGGCGCAGTGGATAGAGCACCAGCCATAGATTCAGGAGGTCCTGAGTTCAAATCTGACCTCAGACACTTAACACTTACTAGCTGTGTGACCCTGGGCAAGTCACTTAACCTCAACTGCCTCACCAAAAAAAAAGAAGAAAAAGAAGAAGACTGGTGGGGCTGGTGTGTGGGGGGAGAGGGGAGAAGCAGGGAGGAGTGAAGAGACGGTGCATGATAACTTTGTTCAAGTATCTGTTCTTTTAGGACTGAGAATGTATGACCAGGAGCAATGGGTGGAATCACTTCCTAACTGTCTCTTGAACCTCCCTTTGAGAGCTAAACCAAGCAACTTGGATGGTATGCTGCAAATGGAGGTGACTGGGTTTTAGCCACAGAGGAAATGGATTTCCTAATCCAGCTATGAGGAACTGGCCTCTTAAGCAAACCCTGTGAGGGATCTTGGGTTTGTAAACAAACTCTTCCACATCTAACAAACATCGCTCTAGTGTAACTTCTAAACCTTACAAAGAAGTGAGTGCTTATGATGGGTTGCCAATGTCAGAAGCCCAGATGACTTAAATGCCCAGTGGCCATTTTCATCAGGAGCTGACTGTCTCTTTGCAAGTCACTGGTTTCTTCTGACATCTCAAGCTTCAGAGTTCCTGTAGATCGATTACACAATATGTGCATGATGGGCAGGCTGAGAGGAGGAGTGGAAAGCAGAAAGGTCAGAAGGGATTTTAATCACATGGCTGCTCTTCAGCAGAAAAGTCAGACTATAGATGTCAGCAGAGTACAATCTCCTTGGAAACTACTGGGGGAAAAAAAACGTACAAAGTCAGACCAGACTTGAGCAATCCAGGGAAATGTAAAAAACAGGAAACTCCAAGGTTTTGCTTTGCTTTTCAATAAAGAGAGGAATCCACCGACTTTGTGGACATTTTGCAGAGGGAAATAATCTGAGGGAAAGAAATATTTAAGGACAAATATAACTGTCACATGCATTTTTCAAAGGGTTTCTCCTTCTTGTCTTAAGAACACTAGCTGATATTAAAATGGTGTGTTGATGATTACAAAATGATTTCCTTACAAACAATCCTGTCAACTAATAGTGTGAATGAGTGTTATTATCCCCATTTTACAATCCATCTGTGCCTTAGTTTCTTCTGCTGTAAAATGGAGTTGATAATAGCATCTAGCTCACAGAGATGTCATGAGGATCAAATGAAATATTTTTAAAGTACAGTGCTTGGCACATAATAGGAACTTATTAAAAACTTTTTCCTTCCTATCCCTCCCTCCCCTTTGACCTGGCAGCTCTGCATATTGGCTATAATATTCCTGAGAGTTTTCATTTTAGGGCTTCTTTCAGGAAATGACCAATCAAATCTTTACATTTCCACTTTGCCCTCTGGTTCTAGGAGGTCCAGGTAGTTTTGTTTTAAGATTTCTTGAAATATTATGTCTGGGCTCTTTTATCCCCCAGCTACAAATTTCTGGTAATCTAATAATTCTTAAATTATCTCTTTTCAATATGTTTCCCAAGTCAATTGTTTTTTGCTATAAGGTACCTTTTCATCTATTTTTTTTTTAGTTTCTCAACTTGTTTAAATACTTCCTGTTGTAACATAGAGTCATTAAGCTTCCAAAGTGGTCTGATCTAGCACAAAGTATTATCCCTATTCATCTAGTCTGAATTTGCAAGTTCCTGATCTGTGCCGAATTCTGAACAACATGACTCTTGGCTTGCCCCATTTGGAGTTTCAGTAGACTGCTACTCAAATCAGATACTCCTAACCACCTGGAAAACTTTGCTAGTTCTGAGTGACAATTGTAGGATTCTCTTTGATCTGGGATTCCTGGTCCATATTTACTCTGTAGGCTTCAGATTGGGCTAGAAGCTGGAACTGAGATTTTGATTTGTTCCTGAGGTCCTAGCCACAGCAGTTACTGCTACTTCTTTTCAGACTTGCTTCTTGCTATGTAAACAATCTAAGGCCCATGTCCACTTCTCATCCTGAAATGCTACCCTTAGGTACAGGGCCTTTCCTCAGTTCACCCTGGATCTGTGACCTAGAATCAGGTAGTGAGTGACAGAGCTACTAATTGGCACCTATTCCTGTACCATGCACAAGTTTAGTGCGCGCGCGCGCGCGCACACACACACACACACACACACACACACACACACACACGATGGATTTAGGACCTCTTCTTACCCTGCTGCCTAGACCCTCCCTGCACTGAAATGTTTATCACTAAATACTTCTTACCAGACCCCATCCACACTTTCACAGATCTCTCTATCTATTGCTCTATGCCAACCTGGTCTGAAAACTGATTTATGCTGATATTTTCTTGGATTTCCCAATCAGGATTCAAACTAGTGCATTTTCTATATCTATGTGAAGGAACTGGGAGCAGGTGTGAAGGGAAGAGAGGGAATTCACTATACTGCTTCCTGCTCCCCTGCCATCTTGACTTCATCTACCATATGTCTTCCAATATATTTCTTACTATTACTCTTTCTTCTTAGCTTTCCATTGAAATCACTAAATACTACAGGATATCTTGACTTGATTTTGAATATCTTGTCAAATTCTTCATAGGATTTCTCTTTCTCTTCTTCTCTTGTAACAGCTCTTGGTTCGTAAGGAGCATTTATTTTCATGGTGGATTTTTTTTTCATCACGAACACTGAAAGATAAAATGGACAATTATCCCTTGAAATTTTACTGTTGTCATTAGGCACACAAAGAAATGAACACTGACACCTCCTTTATTTGCCTCCCCATGGAGGACCTATGAGTCATCTTATTATTTCACTCAAACTTTCTTTTGTCTTCCACATTAACGTATAGTGAGAATGTCAATGTGACATCCAGTCTAGTAAATGTTTAATAAATGTAGCCTCAATTGCTCTTATTAAGCAATGTGTTCGGTGCTACAAATCCAAGACAGAATAGAAAAAGGTCCTATCCATAAGGAACTCATTCTGCCCACAGAAAACCACATGTATTCACAGTTCATTTCCTCTAGTAGTGTGTACATTTTTGCCAGTCACTGGACAGAGATCTCACATTAGATTACTAGCCACTAAATTAATATGTCTAGATATTTAGAATAGATGAGTCTAGTCTAAAAATCTATGTGATTCTTAACACTCTCTCTTTCTCTTTTTATCATTCTTCTACCATCCTTGCAGAAAGAAGTAGAGGGATAATATACAACTCACATCCCCAACTGTCTATTAGACATCTCAAACTATATGTCCAAAACTGAACTCATTATTTTTCCTCAAAAACTCTTGTCTCTACCTAATTTTCCAACTACTGTTGAGGATACCAACAGTGTCCCATTGATGCAAGCTCACAACCCTTGATTCTTCATTTTCTCTCACCTCTCCCCCATGTCCAATCTGTTGCCAAGACCTGTCAATTTCACTTTCATAACATCTCTCATATATGACTCCTTTTCCCTTCTGCCCCGGGCACCACCCTCACTCACCACTCCAGGACTATTGTTTGCTATTTGATTTATATCATCAATTTCTCCCTGTTCTAATCCATCTTCAGCTCAGCTGTCTAAGTGATCTTCCTAAAATGTAGGTCTAACCATACCACCCCCAGGGAATAATACACCTCAGGAGCTCCCTGTGCCCTCTGGGAGCAAAAGTAAACAATTAAAGTTGCAGTTCAAAGCCCTTCTTACCCTGGCCTTCCTCACTTTCTTTCCAGTATTCTTGTTTGTTTGGGTTTTTGTGGGGCAATGAGGATTAAGTGACTTGCCCAGGGTCACACAGCTAGTAAGTGTCAAGTGTCTGAGGCCAGATTTGAACTCAGGTCCTCCTGGCTCCAGGGCCGGGGCTCTATCTATCGTGCCACCTAGCTGCCCCCGTCTTTCCAGTATTCTTATACCTTACCCCATCACACACACATAATTTATGATCCAGTGATACTGACCTCCTAGCTATTCCACAAACAAGATGTTCCATCTCCTGATTCAACACTTTTACTGACTGTTCCTCCATGCCTGGAAACTTGACCCTCCTCATTTCCATCACCTGGCTTCATTTAAGTCCTCACTTTCTACAGGAAGGCTTTTAGAATCCCTCCTTAATTCGAGTGCTTTTCCACTTAATTATTTCCTTTTTATCCTGTACATGGCTTGCTTGTACAAATTTGTTTATATGTTGTCTCCCCTGATAGACTGTGAGTTCTTTGAGAGTAGTCTTTTACCTTTCTTTTTATCCTCAAGGCTTAGAACAGTGACTGGTACATTTTTTTTCAGTTGATCAGTTGTGTCTGACTCTTTTTGACCCTGTATGGGTTTTTTTGGCAAAGAAAGGAGTGATTTTCCATTTCCTTCTCCAGTGGATTTGCTCAGGGTCACATAGCTAGTAAGTGTTTGAGACTGGATTTGAACTCAGGGCTTCCTGACTCCAGGCCCAGCACTCTATCCACTGAGTCATCTAGCTGCCTAGCACATAGTAGGTGTTTAATAAATTCTTACTGATTGACAGACTGAGGGGTATTTTTCATTTTTCCTTGTTTCTGGGTTGGTATGAATTTATTCCTGAGTGGCCAGCCTGACAGGGAACCTCTTACTACTTGGCTAGATTAATCCACCCAGAGCAGCTTTAGTCAGGCACTGAGACCATACATACTCTTTTGACCATCATATTATTAGCTACAGTTAAAATTCTACTGCTATTGTCTTTGAGAACTTAAAGCAAGGTTTCTGCCATTTTTGTGCTTGTCATAATCCCCTTTTTGGCAGTCTGGGGAAGCCTATGAACTCCTCAAGATAGTAGTTTTAAATGCATAAAATATAATGCATAGGATTACAAAGGAAGTCAATTATATTGAAATAAACATGTATTCTTTCCAACCAAGTTCATGGACCCCCTGAAATCTATATATGGACCCTTTGAGGGTTAAGAAGTTCTGACCTAAAAGCACCTTCAAACATATAATACTTTGTAGGAGGCCTTATTGTCATTATTTGTTCTTGTTATTGTTCAGTCGTCTCAGTCTTGTCCAACTCTTTGTGACCCCATTTATGGTTTTCCTGGCAAAGATACTGGAGTGGTTTGCTATTCCTTTCTCTAGCTCATTTGACAGATGAGGAAACTGAGGCAAACAGGGTTAAGTGACTTGCCCAGGGTCACATAGGTAGTAAGTGTCTGAGGCCAGATTTGAACTCAGGAAGAAGAGTCTTCCTGACTAAAGGCCTGGCACTCTATTCAATGCATTACTTAGTTGCCCATATTACTTGACAATGGTGATGGTGATGGTGGTGGTGATGATGAAGATAATGATATCAATTGATATTAACATGAGGCTTTAACATTTGCAAATTTGAATCTCACACTAGCCCTATGTGGTTCAGGTGATATAGAAATTGCAAGTTAAATTACCCATATTTTACAGATGAAGAAACTGAGGTTCAAAAATGTTAAATGATTTGTCATGTGGCTAGTGAGTATAAGAGGCAAGATTTGAGTCTACATCCCTTCTGACTGAAAAATCATATAGACATCAGCTGACCTCACTGAACTTGGAGTCAGAAGGCTTGGGTTCTGGTCCCATATGCTGCCTCTTCCTAGATTTGTAACCCTAGGAAAATCCACTTTAGATGACTTCAAAATCTGTATCTCCAGCCCTGACCTCCCTCCTGAGCTCCAGTCCCGTATCTCCAACTGCCTTCGGTACAT
Source organism: Dromiciops gliroides (assembly GCF_019393635.1). Taxonomy (NCBI): domain Eukaryota; kingdom Metazoa; phylum Chordata; class Mammalia; order Microbiotheria; family Microbiotheriidae; genus Dromiciops; species Dromiciops gliroides. The sequence continues at coordinate 75,164,341 of NC_057864.1, forward strand.
TTCCACCAGCAACTCAAATTTAACATCTCAAAAGCTGACCTTATTAGCCCTACCTCTAAATGTGCTACTTATTATGACTTCTCTCTGTCTTAGATATTCTCATTTGTTTTGTCTCTCATGTTTGGCACTGTAGACAGGGCATTAAATTTGGTGCCAGCAGGAAGACAGGAAGTTGATAATTCCACCTTTCCCCTTTAGGTTTTTGTTTTGTTTTATTTTTTGTAAAGAAAGTGGGGTTAAGTGACTTGCCCAGGATCACACAGCTAGTGTCAAGTATCTGAGGCTGGATTTGAACTCAGGTCATTCTGACTCCAGGGCCAGTCCTCTATCCACTATACCACCTAGCTGACCCTCCCCTTTAGTTTTGCTAAGACAATTTCGTTGAAAGTGATTTGCATGAAGCTGGCAGGGAGGCATTTCCTCATTCTAACTAAAAAATGGAGACTGATTTCAAAGAATGGCAGCTGAGACAAAAAGAAGAGCACTTTTAAAATACAGATTAAACGTTTAAGGATCCCTCTGGTTGAGAGATAGAAGTCAAAGAGCTGAGGGTGTTCCTGGGGTCTAGGAGATGAGAATTGATGGAACCTAATCACCTGGAAAAAAGAGGTTAATTATCACCAGCTACAATTCAGCAGAGAGCCAGCAGATGGCATCATAAAGAACCAGCAGAGAAGAGATGAGCCCAGACATCAGCAGATGGCAGTGTAACAGAGAGAATGGACCAACAAAGGACCACCTTCCATCCCACCTCCTTGCCTTGAGTGTGGAGTGGTTCTCTGGGGATACAAGCATCAGTATAAGAGGTAAGGAGGCATTCTGGCAAGGAAGCTGCTCTAGGAGTGTGAGCTGCTGTGTCTACATGTTTCCTGGCTATACATGTTCCCTATATCTTTGACCTCTTCTACTCATGGTACCATGACTACAAGGGCTCTCCCTATATATGCCTCCTCATGCATTTGCCCCATCCACTTGAATTATCCGGCCACTCGGATTCCCTCGGATATGTGTTCCCTTTTCTACTGGTGGTCTGGTCAGTCAGTTATACCAAGTATCTACTATGTGCCAGGCATTGCACAAAATGCTGGGGATTTGATTGTAAGCTTCTTGAGGGCAGGCACTGCTTTTTGCCTCTTTTTGTATCCCTGTCATTTAGCAAAGCACCTGGTACATAGTAGGCACTTATTCATTGAATGACTGGGGATACAAAGGAAGGTCAAAAAAAGTTTCTGCTCTCAAAGAGTCTAATGGGGAAGACAACATGCAAACAACTATGTACAAATAGGGTATACACAAGATAAATTGGAGATAATTTCAAAGGAAAGGGGGAACTTTGAAAAACTATATTTCTGGGGAATAGGGGAGTGGGTTTTTTTGGTTGTTGTTTCATTAAATGTCTTTTTATCTAAATTAATGTGTTCTTTGGTTGATGTGGTAAGAAACATGAGTTGGCACTTATGTGACATGGTTTTGAATGGATGGTGACCTAAAGTGTACCTTGACCTTGAACTTGGTGAAGCTTTCAGTGGGTCCACAATGGAGAAGGGCCCAAGCTACATAACCTATTCTGTCTACCCTGACTTCTTATATCCAATCAATTACTGAGTTATACCAATTTCACCTCTGCTACATCTTTTCCATCTATCCCCTTCCTCCCATTACCACCACCATCAACCTACTATGAGACCTCATCACCTGAGCCTAGACTTGTAGGGCAAAATAGTGTCTACCCTCAAGGGACTCATGTTGTAGCTAAGCAACACAACATGTCAACATGAGTCAATTTCTTCTCCTAAAATGTCTTCCTGCCTTCATCCTTTCCCCATATCACTTAACTGTTCAAGACTCTTCATTGCCTGTGGATAAAGTTCAAACTCCCCTGACATTCAATGACCTCTACATTCTAACACTATCCTCTATATCTTGCTTCATACTCTCTGCATTCCAGCCAACATGAACAATGTCTGGCCTCTGGAATATACAATATACTTTCGTACCTCTATTCATACTATTCATTCTTCCTGGAATGCTGTTAAAGGTCTAACCCAACATAAACACCAACTCCTTCAAGAAACTTTCCATGAAACTCTCCCCTCATTCTCCAGAGAAATAATGGTCTTACCCTTTACACCTCACAGAGCACCTTGTTACTTTCTAATATGCTTATCATTATAATATTGTATGTTATAGCTATCTGTATTAATAATGCCTTATCCTTGTGTCTTGTCTAAACATTGTTTCTCTCCCAGCCCCAACACAAAGCTCTGTACATAGACTGCTCTCAAAACATGGCTGTTGACTTAAATTGAAAGTCACTTCAGGCCCTTGTGGTGGTACATGCCTATAATCCCTGCTTATAGGGAAAACTTGGGTCAGTGAAGTTGTAGAAGGAATAAAGTCAATTGAGTATCAGCACTAAATCTGAAAAAAAATATTAGTCCCCAGGAGTGATGGACAACCAGGTTGCCACTAAGGAGGGGTGAATTGACCTGGTTCAGAAATGAAGGAGGATAGAGCTTTCGTGAAGATACTGCCATCTCAGCAAAGTGGTCAGGCCCATGAGTAAAATTGCTGTTATATAGAAGACAGAGACAGAGACAAAAACAGAAAGAGAGACAGATAGAGAGAGAGAGAGACAGAGAGAGAGAGAAGGAAGGAAGGAAGGAAGGAAGGAAGGAAGGAAGGAAGGAAGGAAGGAAGGAAGGAAGGAAGGAAGGAAGGAAGGAAGGAAGGAAGGAAGGAAGGAAGGAAGGAAGGAAGGAAGGAAGGAAGGAAGGAAGGAAGGAAGGAAAATAAAGTCACTTCATCTCTCTGAACCTTAATCTCTTTCTGAATAAAATTTGTATATCTGTAATATGGACTTCACTGGTTTCTTGAGAGACTTAAATGTGATAATATATGTGTAGTGAATTTTTTCTGGCCTCACTTTGCCAGAATGAGCCTACTATGTGTCCCCATTAGGATTCATGGTTCCCTCAATGCATTGGTGTCTCTTCTCTAATGCCACTGACTCAAGTCCCAGTTACAGTTATGTTGTACCCCTTCTCTGCCATTATTACCTACCAGTAAGTAGCTGCTTGGTTCTATTTAACCTATTAACATAACATTAGTTTTTACCATGGAATATTTGCTTTGTAGATACAGCAAGATCAAAAGTACAAACATCCCCCTTCCTCCCAAGGTCTGGGGACATACTCTCCCTTCTGCCATCTCAGGGTATGGAGAGAGAGAGCTCAGACTTAACATAGTTTCTACATAGCATTGTTCCCATCAAGTTCATGTTCCAGTTTAGCATCATTACTGGATGAGTCCTTATCTCATCTACTACTAAGTTGGGTCTTGAGGCTTGTTCCTTGGATGGGTATGGGATGCTCTCCTTACAGAGTTATCTCTCAGTCTAATGTTGCCAGACAGGAAGATATCAAACCAAGAGAAGGGGATGAGGATAACTAGTGCCTTTTGAATGCCCCCTCACCACTCCACTTCTGTCTATGCGGCGAATCAATAGTCCCCTCTTTGTGTTGTGGTAAGTGGTTCAGAAACAGTTACAGAATATCTATACGTACTGCAGAGTCCCTCCAAGGCATTTTCATTTCATGTCATCATACCTCCAGAAGTAAGCCTTCCATGTTCTTCCACATAGAGAATTGTATCAGAGGTACTCAGGTTATGCTTATAAGGACTGGCTTCACTGGACAGTCCCCTAATACATCTTCCATGCACTTGCTGTTTCTTGTAAGGTCAAAGTGAGAGGAAGCCAAGTCTCTTGTTTAATATATAAAATTCTTTGAAACTTTACAATGTTATATAAATGACAACTGTTATTATTAAGTTTGAGATTATTCAGAAAAGGACAACCAGGAACATGAAGGGCTTCAAGTTCATGCCATATAAGAATCAGCTAAAGGAGGGAGAGGAAAGAGGCATTTAAGTCTCAAGAAGAGAAGAAACCTTAGAGGGGACATTATACAATAACTAACTTTAATAGTCTAAAGGGCTCTTATGTAAGAGAGGGATTAGAATTGTTGGCCCCTGAGAGAACAATGAACAGCAACAAGTGGAAATTGCTGTACTTAAGCTCAAACAAAAGGTAAATGAATGTTTATCAGTTAAGTTGTGGAAGAAATGTTTATTTTTTTTGAGACTGGATTTCCCTTTCTCACCCAAGCTGAAAGTGGAATAACCATTCATGGGCCCCATTTTACTGCTGAGTAGAATAGGTACTTTGATCTGTTCCATTTTGGTCCTGGATAGATACACTCCTCCTTAGGCAGCATCTTCTGATGAGCTGTCCCCTTCCCCCTTCCCCACCTTTCAAAGGCTTACAGGATTGGTGATCAACCTAGCATAGAAACCTAATCATCACTTAGCCCACCGCTGCTCAGAACTCCCAAGCTCATCTCAAGGGATTCACCATCCTCAGCCTGTCCAGTAGTAGGGATTACAAGTATCTTCCACCAACCTGCCAGGGTTCTTATTCATGTAAGGAACAAGGTGGTCTCTGATGTACCCTTCCCTCTTGAAATTCAATTATTACCTAGATTCCTATTTCACCTAAAGTCAGGACTACACAGGAGTTAATTTTCTAATTGTTTCTTATAATGTCTTATCTCCCCAAAATAACATGAAGCCTTCAACTCTTCCCTATTTTAGCCCCATTCCCAAATCCCTTTTCTCACCAAGTAAACTGCTTAGAGCATAACAGGGGCTCAATGAACACTTGTTGATTAGTTGATCTTAGGAAATCTCTTCATTGTACATTATACAGCCAGGTCCCAATCAAATAATGAATAATGTATCCAGGGAATTGGTCACACTCCTGGAATTCTTGTTTCACACTTCCATTGGGCTAGAAGCAATTATTATGTTTTACTCAACTATAATTTCTATTAGTACAAATTTGAATGCACTTCATTGGATTCATTATTCTCACTAATCTCACTAATTAATTAATAACATTATCTTTGTTACTGTGGAATGTAGTAGAAAAAGTATTGGAAGGGCAGTCAAAAGACGGGGCTATTCTTAACCTGCCACTAACTTACTGTGTGACCTTGGGCAAGTCATTATCCCTCTTTTCACATTAGTTTGCTCATCTATATAAAATAATAGCTAGCATTTATAGAGTCCTTTAAGGTTTGCAAATTGATTTGCAAAAGTTGTCATTTTGTCCTCACAAACACCCTGGGAGGTAGGTGCTAATGCTATCACCATTTTACAGATGAGAAAATCGAGGCAATTAAGAAACTTAGAGTTATATAGCAAGTAAGTATTTCAGGTCAAATTTGTACTTAGATCTTCCTAACTCCAGGTCCAACACTTTATCCCCTATGCCACCAGCTGCCGCAAGAAGAGTTTGGAATAGATGATCTCTGAGGTCTCATTCAGAATGAATGGTTTATGGCCTAGGAAGAATAAAATGTTGATTTAGCAGTGTACACATCTCAGCCCCACATCTGTGACACCAAAGTTTAGTCAGAAGAGAGAAATAAGAACTTCTGGGCTATGTAGCTGTTGGAGAGTGAATTTGACAGTACTGAGCTCCCACCTGAGTATTCCCAGCTGCTGGAGATTTGAGGGGAGGATTTATTACATTGAGATTCTGGTTCAATTTCAGCAAATCTCGTTTAAGAAAATGCCACTGACTTCTAAGATTCTTTGCCAGTCTAAAGTTATTGCAGTTATCCGTGGCACCTTAAATATATGGGGTGTTTCATTTGAAATTCAGAGCTGATGTTGGTGAGATGATGTCACTTGAAGGGTAGCAGCTGTTTTTCCCATTGGAGGCCATAGGAATAATGATTTGTACCCCTAGAACCTAGTTCAGTACCTGGCATTTAACAGGCCCTTAATAAATGCTCATTAATAGATTGAGCAGCCAGGTGGCATACTGAAGAGTCAAATAGACTTGAGCTGAAATCCTGCTTCACTCAATAGGAGGGGTAAAGGAAAGCAGAAGGAAGAGAATTTAAAACTGAAAATAAAATAAAATCGAATTTTTAAAAATCCTACCTCAAATACTCCCCAGGTCTATGACCCCAAACTAGTCACATAAAATGCTTCACTTTCCCCATCTATAAAATGGGACTATTAGTAGCGTCTACTTTGTTATATATATATATATATATTTGGTGAGGCAATTGGGGTTAAGTGACTTGCCCTGGGTCACACAACTAGTAAGTGTTAAGTGTCTGAGACCAGATTTGAACTCAAGTCCTCCTGAATCCAGGGAAAGCCCCAATCACTAACTGCTTTATGTTAGTCCTTTCTTTTTCTTTCTCTTTCTCTTTTTCTTTCTTTCTTTTTTTTGCAACAAATTTATTTTTTTCCAGTTACATATAAGGGTAGTTTAGTCCTTTGAATAAATTACCAACAGACTTGTTCACACAGGAGATGAGTGCTTTCAAAAGTCCCAAACAAAGGCGGGTTAAACTGAGCAGGCAACTCCCTATATCAATCTCATATACTAGCCTAGTTTGTTAATTGACCCATTCAAGTCAGCCAGTTCTTTGTGATCACCATCTATCTCATTTTCTAAATACTCACTAACCATCTCTTTAATAAAGAATCTTAGAAAAATATGGATAGACTTGCATGAAATAATGAAGGGCAAAAATGAGCAGAAACATGAGAACAACATATACAGTAATAGCAATATTGTTTTAAGAACAACTTTGAGCAAATAAGTCATTTTGACTATTATAAATATCCAAATTAACTACAAAGAACATGAAAGAAGATGCTATCTGTATCCAGAGAAAGATCTGAAAAATAGATGTATAGAATGGTTTTACATGTATATATATGTGTGTGTGTGTATACACACATATTTGTGTGTAATGATAAGGGTAAGGGGGAAAGAAATTTGCATGATTATTATATATTTAAAAGGAATAGTAAGTTGTATATAATAGATTTGTAGTTTCACATACAATTATCTTTTTATTATACTATTACGAAAATGCTTGTTTTATTCCATAACTTTAAAATAAATAAACTTTTAAAAACAGAAGAATTTAGATTTTTGCCTGAAATTGAAATCATCCTCACGGTCCCATTTTGTAGACTCCATGCTCTTTCCTTTCTGAAAACCAGGACAGATTTCTTTCTCTAATCCTGCAGTGGCCCACCCACCCACTCTACAACTCCTTCAGAGACCTCTGAAATTGGCTCAGTAATTCCATTCAGACAGCTTTTATTACCTGAGACTTTAGTGAATTAGGAGGAATCTGTACCAGATTACTTTAATTTAGGAAAGTGTTGGTAAATGTTTTAACAATTGGCTTGGGGGGCGGGGCAGATATGCACCTACAAACACACTTTTAAATATAATCCCTTGGGGCAGCTAGGTGGCACAGTGGATAAAGCACTGGCCTTGGATTCAGGAGGACCTGAGTTCAAATCCAGCCTCAGACACTTGACACTTAACTAGTTGTGTGACCCTGGGCAAGTCACTTAACCCTCATTGCCCTGCAAAAACAAACAAACAAACCAAATAAATATAATCCTAATTATTAACATTAACTTTCTTAAAGCTAGATAACCAACAGAATGATAAATCAATCCCTAATTTGTATTTTCTGAGGTACAGATGCTTACACTGGAAATTTAACAATGGGATCTGGGGCAAGGTTGGAGCTGGTTCCAGCACACTCATTTGAACTCATCCAGAGCCCCTAGTGTTTTTCTTATCTCCTTTTTTATCTCTTTTCTTATCTTGGATGTTAATTCCCTATTAGCTATTTTTGTTCTGTTTTTTCCAGTTCAAAGAGAATGTTCTTGGGAAAGAAAGAAAGGAAGAAAGAAAGAAAAAGAAAGAAAGAAAGAAAGAAAGAAAGAAAGAAAGAAAGAAAGAAAGAAAGAAAGAAAGAAAGAAAGAAAGAAAGAAAGAAAGAAAGAAAGAAAGAAAGAAAGAAAGAAAGAAAGAAAGAAAGAAAGAAAGAAAGAAAGAAGGAAGGAAGGAAGGAAGGAAGGAAGGAAGGAAGGAAGGAAGGAAGGAAGGAAGGAAGGAAGGAAGGAAGGAAGGAAGGAAGGAAGGAAGGAAGGAAGGAAGGAAGGAAGGAAGGAAGGAAGGAAGGAAGGAAGCAAAAGAAACTTTACTTCTCTACCAACAGTTATCATTCCACCCACTCATCCCAGAAGCTCCTTTGATTATCCTCTTCCTCCTCAATGTCAATAGCTTAAAACACAACAAAACAAAATCTCCACTTAGTTTTCACTGCTCTTGTAGTTAATAAAGCAATCTTCCTTAATATAACCCAGGTAGTATGTATCACTGTAATTTTTCAAAATGTTTTCATGTGCATTATCTCATATCTTTGTTGGGGATGAGGGCAGGGCAGGGAGTTCATCTCCTAGCAATGAACAATATTATCCAAGGTAAAGGACTTCAGTGGGGCCCCCAAAAATAACTATAGAGTCCAGGCATATTGTTTGTTTGTTTGTTTGTTTTTTATCAGAGAATCATAGTCACAAAGTTCACCTAGTCCAGTGCTTACCCTGGACACATACCCTATATTCAACATCCCTACAAGTAGTTATCGGGTCTCTGCTTGGCTACATCCAGTGACTTCTTTTGTAAACCCTGTACTATTTGGTAAATGTGAATTATTATTATTATTATTACTCATCGATCAATCAAACATTTATTAAGTAGCTATGTGCCAGGCCCTGGAGATTAAAAAAAAATAAAAAGAGGCACAAGACATCCCCTGCCATCAAGGCGCTTACAATCTATTCAACCTCTAAAACAACCTCTTTCTATTTTTAGATAACTGTCAGGAAAATTGGATTTAGTCTGAGCTAAGGTTTACGTCCCTGCAACTCACTTCTCCCTCTAGTCCGCCCTTAAGCAAGCTCGCTCGCGCTCTCTCTCTCTCTCTCTCAGCATGATTAGTCCTCAAAGAAATTAAATTCTGCCAATGAAGCATCTTCATAAAAACCTGAATATTTATTACTCACAACATGAATGCCCTTATTTTTCTCTTTGGTTTTTCAGTGCCTCAAATTGCATTAGCAGCCCCAACTGGGGCAAGGGGGGGAAGTTGTGAGTGGATAGAGTAAAAAAAAGCATCGGTCTGCAAAATTTACCTTCTCCATGAAGTTTTTACCTTCCTTTGTCCAAGCTGACCTTTCCACATGCCTGGAATACAGGTCCACCTCCTTTGTGACTCTGAATTCCCTTCTTCCTTCCAGGCTCACCTCAGGTGATTCCCATCATCTGCCTTCCCATACCATTCAGTGCTCCCTCTCTCCTCAAATATCTGTATTGTTCTCTGCCAAGACTTAACCATTGCCTTCTTTACTTTCTACCCTGGATTATACTTATCCATGTATATTTTGTGTGCCCCACCTTCCCAACACACTAAAATGTAAGCTCCTGGAGGGAAGGACTGCTTTGTTTTTATCCTGGTAACCTATGAGGCCAATCACAGTGCCTGGCACATAGCAGATAATTCAATAAATATTTTTAACCAAGAAATATCCATCAAACAAAGAAGGATTAAACAAAGCCAAATTGATGTACATGAAACAGTGAACCTATAAGAATGACGAACTATTCAGGAAATTGTGCTGTTTGGGTTTTTTTGATCATCTTACAAAACACTGAATTTTGAAAAATATAGTAAGGTGCGGAAGGCAATTTGAATCAAGTTTTGTAAGTATCCTATTTAGTTACATTTTGTCCTTTTGGAAAGAGATGTAGGAGGTGACAGCTTCTGTAATCAGAAAACCTTGTTTTAATTCCCACTTGTGAGAAACGATGGAAAAAGTCTCAGATAAGACAGGAGAAAGGTGTTTAAATGCTAGGCAATTCAGAGGATGAAATGAATATAGGTATTTGAAAGGATAGAGACTGAACTTGAGTTTTTCTTGAAATAGAGAACTCTAGAATGAGGAAACTACTACTACTACTATTACTACTACTACTACTACTACTACTACTACTGTAGGTTGGTACCTTCAAGTTTAGAGAGTTAGTTGAGATTTGAACTTATGTTCTCCTGACTCAAGGGCCAGTGCTTTATCCACTTCACCACCTAGCTGCCCCAGGAAAACAAATATGAAACAAAAACTAGTCCTTAAAAAATGTAGGTATTCACTACTAGGTTTATATCCCAAAGACTTCCAAAACAAGGGATGTTGGAGAAGGACCTGTTTGCACAAAAATATTTATAGCAGTTCTTTCTGTGGTGGCTAAGAATTGGATATCAAAAGGATGCCTATCAACTGGGGAGTGGCTAAACAAGCTGTGGTATATGACTGTAATGGAATATTATTGTGCTATAAGAAATGACAAGCAAGAAGATTTCAGAAAAACCTGGAAGGACTTACATGTGCAAAATGAAGTGAGCAGAACCAGAACACTGTACACAGTAACAATAATATTGTATGATATTCAACTGTGAATGACTTAGCTATTTTAATCAATACAATAACCCAAGACAATCCCAAGGGACTAATGATGAAGCATACTATCGACCTTCACAGAAAGAACTGATATTAATCAAACACAGACTGAAGCATGCTATTTTTCACTTTCATTTTTTCTTTTATTAAAGTTTTCTTATACAGAATTACTAATATGGTAATGTTTTACATGATGGCACAAGTATCACCTATATCTGATTGCTTACTGCCTAAGGAAGGGGGAAAGGAAGGGAGGGAGGAAGGGACAGAATTTGAATTCAAGACTTTAAATTTAAAAAAAAATTTAAATAAAAGAAAAAAATCAGGCATTGTGGGACTGTCATTTAGAAAGATTAGTAAGTAGTAGAGGCATTTAGCTGGTGCAGTGAGTAGAGTAATATATTCAAAATCAGAAACACCTGAGTCCAAATCCAGCCTAGGCATTTACTATTTTTATGACACTGGGCAAGTCACTAAATCTGTCTGCCTCAGTATCTTCATCTATAAAATAAGGAAAATAATAGCATTTACCATTCAGTTTTGTTGTGAAGATAAAATGAGGTCATAATTGTAAAGTGGTTTGTGTTCCTTAAAGTGGTATATACATGCTAGCTATTATTTTTATTAAGATAATTTGAGGAGATAAAATATGCTAGTAATTAGGTTAATAGGAAGGTTAAGAGGAAGGAGGTTAATAAAACAGGTTGCATTTGACTGAGTTTTTGCACTCCAAATCTAGTACTTTTTCATAGTATCACACTGAGATCCCACAGCCCCACTCTCTAAGGAGAAAAAGAAAAAGCTCTCCCATGTGGGTGGTAGTAGGAGTGGTGCTTCCCTAGATTACTGAAACAGGTCCCTTTCCCAGTCTGGAATGGTTCCTGGTGAGTACATAGATGTTTATATCTTTCTCACCACAGTTTCCCAAGCAGTGTGTTTCCTGCTTGTGTCAGCAGCTCTTACCTCAGCCTTGAAATCCGAAGGACACTCCTACTCTCTCTCTCTCTCTCTCTCTCTCTCTCTCTCTCTCTCTCTCTCTCTCTCTCTGTCTCTTTGTCTTTCTGTCTCCTATCTTCCTTTGGGACAACTGGGATAAATCATGAGAATTCCCCTGGGCTGCTATTCAAAAGATCTCTAAAAGCAATGGTATAAGGCAGAACTAATTCCTTCTGGGTTAGGCTGCTAAGCTGAGTGAGAGGCAGACATTTGTAGTTCTGGCTATGAATACATTATAAACAAAATCTTCTATAATTCCTGCATCAGAGGATGAATGCCAATCACTTTGGCAGCACTATCACAGGCATACCTAGCATAAACCACCCATGTCACCTATCATGCGTGTGTAACAGAGCCCCCAGTTCCTGCGTATTCATTCATTGTATAATGTATAATAATAATAATATTGCATAATATCTGGTATCAGATTGGCTTTGTTTCACCCACCATATAAAATTCTTAAGAAGCAATAAACTTGCAGGACAAATATGGGAAGGGGGAAGGATTTTGATTACACTGCCCCAAGAACTTAAAGATACTTTTAGGCTGCCACATTAGTATTCCTTATTCACCTTGACCTGCACCAAACTCATGGAAACAACAGATTAGGCAAGATCCAATTCTTTTTTTTTTCCCAATTCCCAATCATGGAAGAGCTTTAGTCCTTCAGCTACCAGGGATTCTCTTTTTTCCTTTTCATTAATTGTTATTGTTTTGAGTCATTTCAGTGTTGTCCAACTCCTTGTGACCCCATTTAGCATTTTCCTAGCAAAACAATCTTTGCTAGGAAAACCGTAAAAAAAAAAACTGACTTACTACCTGTGTGTGAGCCTGAGCAAGTCACTTAACTCTTTTGGTCTTAGTTCTTCATCTCAGCTTTAGTCCTTCATCTACCAGGGATTTTCTTTTCTCTAATTGTTGTTGATTTGAGTCATTTCCTTCTCCAGCTCATTTTATAGATGAGCAACTAAGACCAACAGAATTAAGTGACTTGCTCAGGCTCACACACAGGTAGTAAGTTTCTGAGGCAAGATTTGAACTCATGAAGATGAGTCTTTCTGAATCCAGGCCCAGCACTTAATCCATCATGCCACCTAACTGCTCCTTCTTTTCTAATAGGTACACTGTTAAGAAAAATCTTTTAGGATGCTTATGCCTAAACTTTTAAACTCAGAAATTCTGGAACTTTTGCTGATTCTCAAACTTGCATATTAAATCAATTTCAGGAATAAAATCTCTAATCTGTGCTCAGAAAAGGAAACATGAAGGTCAAAGCATCTAGAAACATCAAATCCCTTGTCAGGTCCCCTAAGCAAGCATAGGCATCTTGCTATGAACTTCTGAAAGTCACAATTTTTATTCCTGGGCTAGAGTGAGGAGAAGAAAGCCTCCCTTTCTCCCTTGCTGCACTACTGTGCTATCTGTAAGCAGAAGAGATAAAAAGCACAGGGAAAGAAAAAAAAAGTATGAATAGTATGACCAGTTACTCACAAAGACAAGGGAGTATCTAAGTGGTGCAGTGTATAAAGCATTGGCCCCAAAGTTAGGAAGATCTGAGTTCAAATCTCATCTCAGACACTTACTATCTGTGTGGACCTAGGTAAGTCAAAACCCCAATTACCTTAAAAATCTGGGGCCATCTCTAGTTGTCCTGATATATATCTTACCACTGGATTCAGATGACTCTTGAGGAGAGAGTGAAGTTGGTGACCTTACACAGCTGTCTCTCACTTAAAATCCAATCCAGTGCAAGTCATTCTATCACCTTGATGTCATGGTCCTCTTTGAAAATGAAGGACAAACAACAACCTAAAGACTATGGAGAAACAATGCCATTCCAGATCCAGACTAAATTACAAAGCAGTAATCATCAAAACAATCTGGTACTGGATGAGAAATAGAGTAGTGAATGAGTGGAATAGAATTAAGCATAAAATACACAGAAGTAAATGACCATAGGAGTCTAGTGTTTGACAAACCCAAAGATTCAAGCTTTTGGAACAAGAACTCAACATGACAAAAATTTCTGAGAAGTTTTGAAAGTAGTTTGGCAGAAACTAGACATAGGCCAACACCTCAGACCACATATCAAGATAAGGTCAAAATGGATAAATTATTTAGACCAGTGTAATATCATAAGTAAATTATGGAAGCATGGGAAAAATGTACCGATCAGACCTATGGATAAGGAAACAGTTAATGACCAAACAAAAGACAGAGGAAAAAGATTTGGGAAAGTAAAATAGATTATTTTGGTCATATGAAATTTAAAACTTTTGCACAAACAAAATTAATGCAACCAAAATGAAAAGGAAAACAGGAAACTGGGGGGAGGGATAATTATAGCAAATTTTTCTCATAAAGGTCTTATCTCCCAAATATGTAGGGGATTGAGCCAAATATATAAAAATAGGAGCCATTCCCCAGTTGATAAATGGTTAAAGGATATTAACAGGCAGTTTTCAGAAGAAATTAAAACTATCAATAATCACATAAAAATGCTCTAAAGCATTATTGATTAGAGAAATGCTAATTAAAATAACTCTGAGGTACCACATCCTACCTATCAGAGTGGTAAGCATGATGCTCAAGGAAAATGATAATACTGGAGAGGATGTGGAAAAATAGGGACACAAACACACTCTTGGTGGAGTTGTGAACTAGTCCAACCATTCTGGAGTACAATTTGGAACTACTCCCAAAGGGCTATAAAATTGTGGACACCCTTTGACCCAGCAATATCATTATTAGTTTGTGTCCCAAGGAGACCAAAGAAAACAGAAAGGGGGCCCAAATTTCAGAGGAGAGGCTGTGACTCCTGCAAGCTCCCAATAAACCTGTCTACCCATTCCCAAATAATGCCACCAAAAAAAACCCAGAGCAGCCTAACTGACATAAGAACAGAGTGAGACTATTTTCCATCCAAAGATTTCAACTGGGATCACCTGCTCTTTGGGCTGATAGAGGAGCTTAGTGTGCAGTCCAGACCCAGCCAGGAACAGACTGTGCCTCCAGCACCTCAGAGTCTTCAGCCCCAGAGGCTTCTTCTGAGGTTTGGCCTGCGGACCGGTGAGAGGGTTCAGCGGTTGGCTGGGGTGAAGTGGGTATAGTCTCTGGTGGGGTTGGGGCAAAGCGCCCTGGTTCTGAATCAGTGGGCCGAATCAAGTGGTGGTAGCCCAGTGGGGGAGGGGCACAAGTACACCAAGCTTCTGACCATAGAGAATCAGCTTTCAATCAGACATCTGCTTCCAGGTTGAGATGAGTAAGAAAAAACACAGCAGACAATAGACAGCTTCTTTGGGGAAGAGGTTGACCAGAATACCCCCTTAGAAGAAGATAATAACAAAGTCAAAGCTCCAACATCCAAAGCTTCCAAGAAAAATATGAATTGGTCTCAGGCTTTAGAAGTGCTCAAAATGGACTTTGAAGAAAAAGTAGCAGAGATAGAAGGAAGATTTAGAGTGATGGAGGAAAGAATGGAAAGATATGAGAGCAATGTGGGTGAGTCACGAGAAAAAAGTCAACAGCTTAAAAAGCCAAATGGGAAAGGAGATACAAAAGCTCTCTGAAGAAAATAATTGCCTAAAAATTAGGATTGAACAAAGGGAAGCTAGTGACTTTATGAGAAACTAAGACACAGTAAAACAAATCCGATTGAATAAAAAAAAAAAAAAGAGGGCAATATGAAATATCTCCTTGAAAAACAGTTGGCCTGGAAAATAGATCCAGGAGACATAATTTGAAAATCACTGGTCTATCTGAAAACCATGACCAAAATAAGAGTTTAGACAGCATCTTCCAAGAGACTGTCAGGGAAAATTTCCCTGATATTATAGAAGCAGAAGATAAAAAAGAAATTGAAAGAATCCATCTATCATCTCCTGAAACAGACCCCAAAAGGAAATTTTGCAGGAATATTATAGCCAAATTCCAGAGATCCCAGGTCTAGGAGAAAATATTGCAAGCAGCTAGAATAAAGGAATTCAAATACTGTGTAACTGCAGTAAGGATAAAACAAGATCTATCAGCATCTGCATTAGAGGACTGGAGGGCATAGAATATGATATTCCAGAGGGCAAAGGAACTGGGACTACAGCCAGAAATAATGTACCCACAAAACTGCATATAATCTTTCAGGGGAAAAAATGGGACTTCAATGAAAAATAGGACTTTCAGGCATTTGTGATGAAAAGAGCTGAACTGAATAGAAAATTTGACTTTCAAATACAGGACCCTAGAGAAGCATAAAAAGGTAAACAGGAAAAAGAAATCATGAGGGATATTAAAAGATTAAACTGTTTACATTCCTAAATGGGAAGATAATACTTCTAACTCATAAGATCTTTCTCAGTATTAGGGCAGCTAAAAGGAATATACTTAGACAGAGAGCACAGGTGTGAATTGAATATGAAGGGATGATATCTGTAAAGCATTTATTTTTTGTTTATCCTTGTTTTTTGTGGGGCAGGCAGAGTGGGGTGGCTTAAGTCTGGGACTGGATATGGGCTTGAGGCCTCCTGGGTCCTGGGCTGGTGCTTTGTCCACTGTCTCACCTAACTGACCCGTGATGACATCCTCAAAATAAAGTTAAAGAGTAAGGGTAAGGGTAAGATAAATGCACTGGAAGAAAGGGAAAGGAAGAGGTGGACTGGGGAAAAGTAGCTCACATAAAAGAAACAAGAAAAAGCTTAAGGAGTAGAGGGGGAGATGGGGAAGGAACAGGGGAGTGAATGAACCTTACTCTCATCCGAATTGGCTCAAAGAAGGAATAAAAGACACGCTCAAATGGGTATAGTAATATATTGTGCCCTGAGGGAAAGTGGAAGGGGAAGGAGATGGGGGTGAGAGACAAAGGAAGGAAGGAAGGGCAGATTGTGGAAGGGGGCAGTAAAAAGCAAAACACTCTTGCGGATAGAGTGGGAGAGAGTGAAGGAAGATAGAAAACAGAGTACATATCAAGGGGAGGGAATAAGATGGAGGGTAATACAGTTAGCAATAGTAACTGTGAAAGAAATGATGAGCAGGATAATATCAGAAGCACAGATGAAAAATGCAAACCATCAACAGAGAAAGAACTGATGGTGTCTGAATACAGATTGAAGTATAATTTTATTTGTTAGCTCCTCTTTCTAAAGGTATTTTTTCTATTTTCTTTTACAACCTGAATAATGAGATGATGTTTTGCATAACTGCACATGTATGACTTATATTGAATTGCTGGATTTCATAGGGAGGGATGAGGAGGGAGGGGAGAAGAAAATTTATAACACAAAGTTTTTAAAAATCAATGTGAAAAGTAATGATGAGCAGAAGGAGTTCAGAGAAACCTGAAAGGACTTACATGAACTGATGCTGACTGAGAAGAGTAGAACCAGGAGAACATTGTACAGAATAACAGCAACATTGTGTGATAAACAATGGTGATAGACTTGGCTCTTTTTAGCAATGCAATGGTCCAAAATAATTTCAAAGAACTTCATGATAGAAAATGTTCTCAACATCCAGAAAAAAGAACTGTGGTTTATGAATGCAGATTGAACCATGCTGTTTCAACTTTGGGGCTGTTTTTTTTTTCCTTCTTTTTTGAGATGTTTTCCTTGTGCTCTGACTCTTCTTTCACAATATGACTAATGCAGAAATATGTTTAATGTGATTGCACATATATAACCTATATTAGATTGCTTTCTGTCTTGGGGAAGAGGGAGGGAAGGGAGTTTGGGAGAAAATTTTGGAACTAAAAATCCTATGGAAAAAATGTTGAAAACTATCCTTACATGTAACTAGAAAATAATAAAATAAGGGCATCACTCTTAAAAAAAGAAGAAAAAAGAAAATAGAAAGGATCCATTTGTACAAAAAGTATTTATAGCTGCTCATTTTGTAGTGACAAAGAATTGGAAATGGAGGGGCTGTCCATCAATTGGGGTTTGGCTGAACAAGCTGTGGTATATGATTGTAATGGAATAGTATTGTGCTATAAGAAATGTCAAGCAATATGGTTTCAGAAAAGCCTGGGAAGATTTGTATGAACTGATGAAGAGTGAAGTAAGAAGAACCAGTACACAGTAGTAGCAATATTGTAAGGATGAACAACTCTGAAAGATCTAACTACTCTGCTCAAGACAATGATCCAAGACCATTCCAAAGGACCCATGATGAAAATTGCTATTCACCTCCAGAGGGAGGACTGGTGTGCTCTGAATGCAGACTGAAGCATACTTTAATTTTTTTTAATCTTGTATTATATTATTTTGTTTATATTTTTTCCAATTTGTTGATTCATTGATGTAAATAAGGAAAACATGATTATATAAATACAGAAAATGACTTTGATAAAATATTTAATTCATTTAGAAACTGTAAAAGGAATAGGCAAAGGATTATTCTTCTTTCACATCACCAAAAGCTAATATAGAATATCAGGAGGTAACATTATTTGTAGTGGAAGAACACTGAAAGCTTTCCAAATTAGTTTAGGAGTAGAGCTAGGATTCTATGATTCGTTCTATTATTTGACATAGGACTAAAGAAGGTAGCTATAGTTACACGACAAGAGAACAAATTAAAAGAACAAATATCCCCAATTAGGAGGCAAATTATCCCTATTCACAGATGATACATATGTTTACTTAGCAAAGCTTAGAGAATCAGCCTAAAAAACCTAATGAAGATGATTAATAGCTTCAGCAAAATATCAGGATACAAAATAAATTCACACGAGTCATCAAAAAGCAAGATAAAATTATAAGAAGCATTCCATTCAAGCTAAAACATGCATAAAATAACTGGGACATACTAACACATATGTAGGACTTACATTAATAAAACTACAAAATGTTCTGTAGAGAAACAAAGGAAGACCTAAATTAAAGAGCGATTCAACGTTCATGGTTGAGCTGTGCCAAAATAATAAACAAGATGATGCAGCTATGTTACAGATATACTGCAATACCAATCAAATTACCTAAAAAATTTCTAGATCTACACAAAAGATTCTTAAAAATTATTTGAAGGACAAAACACCTAAAACTAGGGAGAAATAATGAAAAAAAAGAAGTGGGAATGAGAGGTCTAGCATTCTGAGACTCCAAATTATATTATAAAGCAGACATCATCAAAACTGTTTGATACTGGTTACAAGTATATCAATGGAACAGAATAGATACGCAACACCCAGAAGCAAACAAACACAGAAATCCAGTATTCAATAAAGCCTAAAACAAGATACTAAGGATAATATTTCCTATTTGATAAGAATGATTGGGGATACTGGTAAGAATGTTGATAGAAAATAAATTCAGATTGGTATCTTACACTCTATACTACAATATCATTATAATAACTATAGGTAACATCTATAAAGAATTTTAAGATTTATGAAGCATTTTACATATATTATCTCATTTATTTCTCACAACCACCCCATGTAGTGAGCTTAATTATTATCCCCATTTTAAAGAGGAAGCTGAAGCTGAGAAGTTAAGGGACTTGCCAAGAGCCACCCAGCTAGTATATGTTGAGGTAAGATTCAAACTCAGTTTTTCCTCATTCCAAGTCTAGCACTCTCTCTATTAAGCCACCTACCTACCAACCTGCCACAATATGTTTCAGAGAGATAAACATTCTAAACAATGAAGGTCACATTATAAAGACATTAAAAGTAAAAGGAAAGGGGCAGCTAGGTGGCGCAGTGGATAGAGCACCGTCCCTGGAGTCAGGAGGACCTGAGTTCAGATCCGGCCTCAGACACTTAACACTTACTAGCTGTGTGACCCTGGGCAAGTCACTTAACCCCAATTGCCTCACAAAAAGAAAAAAAAAGTAAAAGGAAGATTGTATCTTACCTTATCCCGTAGGAGCCGCCAAGGAAGCAGTTTTTGTTTGGAATTCTCCACCTCCAATTATACTCCTAGATCAGCCATATTTGAGAGGCCACATAGATATGAATCAAGCCTGATTACCCCTCTTGGAGACAGACAAGGATAGGAACAAGCAACCAGCCATGGTCCTCTCCTGCTCCCTTCAAAGGAGATATCACAATCTTCCTTAGAGAGGGGTGGGCAGGATTCTAGAGATATATACCCATGTTACCCTTGAGTGAGCTATTTAGACAATCCATGTGGACTCAGGTATCCAGGGGTGTACTTGATCTAGTTCATGAGAACTAACTGATACATTTTAGTGTAAGCATTTTCACCTGGAGATTGGCAATAGCTGCACAATAGACCTTCATTTAGTGTTTTGTTGATTTTTTTTTTTACATTTAAGAGAGTGTTGGCTTGTGGAGGGGGGAAGAAAGGGAGGGAGGGAGAAAAATTTGGAACTCTAAATCTTAGGAAAATGAATGTTGCAAACTACCTTTACATGTAACTGGAAAAAATAAAGAAGATAGAGAAGAAAAAAAAATTTTTTAAGAGAATTTTGGAAAAAAATAATAATGGAGATTAAACTTAAAAGCATATCATGCATACATTTTTTCTTTTATGTGAGCTGGTTGTTTTTTTTGCTTTTTTTTTTTTTTTTTTTTTTTGCAGGCAATGGGGGTTAAGTGACTTGCCCAGGGTCACACAGCTAGTAAGTGTCAAGTGTCTGAGGCCGGATTTGAACTCAGGTACTCCTGAATTCAGGGCCGGTGCTTTAACCACTGTGCCATCTAGCTGCCCCCTATGTGAGCTGGTTGTTAAACATCTACCAGCATACCCCTGCTTATATCATAAAGGGAAGCATATAACTTCCACAAAAAAATTAGTAATGAATCATTATTTAGGGAAGTCCACAGGAGATATTCAAGAAAAGAAGGCCTCTGTAGGTAGCTTGCTTCTAATGACTGGTTTCAGATTATAGGTTAGACTGTGCAAAGGAGTAGTACTAGTCAAGGTGACACAAGAGAAATAGGAGAAAATGGAGGAATGCATGGATTATAGGACATATTCTATGTCACTCTTCAGAACTTGGTTAGTTTTACTGACCTGCTTTTTCACTCTCAATCTTTGTTACAAGAGATTGTTTGCTGGGTAGAAGTGGAGAAAGGGATGTATTCACAAATTAATGTAATATAAAAACAAAAGGTAACAGTAAAATACAATATAATTTTTTAAAGAAGAGGTTAAAAATGAAAAAGGTTTAAAAATAAAAATAAAAACAAATTCTCGTGTGTGGTTGCCTCATATAGGAATTGTATAAATCAATCAAGGATGTGGATTTCAACCCAAGAAGGGAATGGTTTGGGGGGAAAGGAATGGTTGAGTTATTCAACTTCATTATTGTCTTAAGATTATTGTTAATGTGTTCATAGTCTCATTTACTTTGGATTTCCTAGAAAAGAAAATTATGATAGGATAGTTTTCAATAGAAAACTAGAGTGGGGCAATAAGATAATGCAATAGATAAAGAGTGTCAGGCCTGGAGTCAGGAAAACTTATCTTCCTGAGTCAAATCTAGCCTCAGACACTAACTAGCTCTGTGGTCCTGGTTACTGTGGTTACTTCTCTCTGTTTTTCTCAGTTTCCTCATCTGTAAAATAAGCTGGAGAAGGAAATGGCAAACCACTCCAGTATCTCTGGTAAGAAACCCCCAAACAGGGTCACAGAAAGTTGGATGGGACTAAAATGACACAACAACAACAACAACAACAACGACAAATTATTCATTAAGATCAAAGATAGTTCATGTGAATGCATCACTAATTTTAAATTCATTTACAAAAAAAGGTAAGGCTCAATATGAGGCAAAGATATATATGTGAAAGAATCTGAGAATCAAAGTTTTTATATAAATTGAATTTTATTTCCATGATCCTAACACCTGCTTTCATTCCTCTCTTTTGAAGCAAAAGTAAGTTGTGTTTGGCAAAAGTTCTGTTTGGACATAAATTTTAGACACAGCCCTAATTTGATTAAGCTGTGCCGTTTTGAGCAAATCATTTAACTACTCTGAACCTTCATTCCTTTATATGTAAACAAGAGGTGATAATATATCATCTGCCTCATAAGTGGTTGTAAAGATAGGGCTTGGTAGTTTTGAGTTCAGATTTATCATTTAGGGATTTTCCACTGTGGACATTTTCTCCAATGATTCAGAATGAAAATTTTTCTGCTGTTTATTATAATAACAACAATAAACTAAAGTTCATGTAGCATTTTAAGGTTTGTAAAAGGCTTTATAAATTTCTCTTTTTATCTTCACAACAATCCTAGGAGGTACATGCTAAAAGTCATGAATATTTAGTAACATTTATTTTTTAAAAATATACAATATTATAGCATCATATACAGCATATAGATAGAATTAATTTACATTAACTGTGAAAAAACAAATCTCATAAATGGTGAAAAATAATTTTCAAAAAGTTATTAAAGCATCAGCCCCCTTCATAACTTTTGGCCCATCCTGTATTATTTATCTCCATTTTACAGATAAGAAAGCTGAGGCAGACATGTCCATGGCCACACAACTAGTATCTGAGGCTGGATTTGAACTCATCTTCCTGACTCCAGTTCCAGTGTTCTGTCCCCCGAGTCATTCAGAGAAGTTAAGTGACTTGTCATGGTCCCACACTTAGTATGTGTCAGATACAGGTCTTGAACCCAGGTTGTTGACTCCAAGATTGGCCTCCTATTTACTCTGCCATGCTTCCTTTCTTGGTAAATCAGAAAAGTCCTTCCCTCCTTCCCTCTTCTCATCTCCCTCTCCCTTCCCCCATCTTTTTCTTTTCCCTCTTTTTTTCCTCTCCCTCTATCTCTATCTCTCTCCCTCTCTTTCTCTCCTTTCTTCTTCTCCCTCTCATTCTCAGTACGTTATCTCATTATGCTACATTATATTACATTATGTTGTTATAATTTATTGTTATATTTGTTATGTCATCATATGTATGATGCTATACATATATGATATGGCATTATATTATATCACATCATATGATTTTGTTATGTTATATTGGCATATTACATCAGTATGCTACCGTCATATACATACCCATATTCATAATAACTTTCAAGTGCCGATTCTGCCCTTTCTTGGCCCTGTGGTCACTATCTTGATGCCCCAAAGCATACCACACTCAGCGAGGGTAGGGTGACCTTTACGTCTTATTTGGTTTAAGGCATAACTTGATAGCTGCTCTTTGGCTCCAAATAAGCGTGTGTACTAGAAACAGTGCATCAGATGCAACTTTAGACATCAAAACTTTGATGATAAGCATGGAACTGGCTCCACTGGGATCATTTAGTAAGTAAATAGTTTTACTATGGATCTGATAAGCCCAGAAGCTCCTGCCTTCCAAGATCAGACAGTGCTTAGAAAACCCAAGGAGGAGAAATTAAAAGTTGATAAACTGATACTATGGAAAGGTTAAAGAAAAAAAAAATCAAAGCAGCCAAATTTCAGACTAAGCAGTTTATGACGTGATCAACTAATAATGTACTAAGCCTGGGCTCCTACAGGGGTCCTGCTGCATTGAAGTCAATGTAATATTGGATTTAAGATTTGAATGCTCACCATGTTTGCTTCCTGATGGGAGTGGTAGGAGTGGAAATTAAAATCCCAATTCCTACGGTTCCCAGAGTAGGGAAAGTTCCAAACTCTGAAATTCTTCGCAAGCCATAAAGATGTTTTGTTTGTTTGTTTGTTTGTTTGTTTAGTGAGGCAATTGAGGTTAAGTGACTTGCCCAGGGTCACACAGCTAGTAAGTGTTAAGTGTCTGAGTCCGGATTTGAACTCAGGTCCTCCTGACTCCAGGGCCGGTGCTTTATCCACTGCACCATCTAGCTGCCCCCCATAAAGATGTTTTAAAAACAGAAAAGGGGAGCCAAATGAGCTGATGGCTAAGCACTTTGAGTAGAGAGAAGTGAAAACATAGAAATCTGAACTGGAAACCAAGATTGAAAGCTCACTACGAGAGTGGAAGAAACACCTCCAGACTTGGATTCAAACACCAAACCATTCCAACCTAACATAGAACCTTATAAACTATCCCCCTGATTATAGCCGCATCTTTGCCCACAGCTAGGCTGTCTTTCCCTGTTCTCCAAAGCCATATGAATCAGACAATATTTATCAGTGCAAAGAACAATGAAGAAATAAATGGAGGCAGGGGGCAATTCATGTACCCAGTCTTCAGATGGTGAACAACAAGGTTGAGATAGGAATGGGTGATTATAGTACAGTGAATAACCTTGGAATCTGAACAAATCCCACATCCACCCCAGTTCACTGGGTGATCACGCACAGGTCACTTAGCCTCTTGCATTCTCAGCTTATCTATTACATGTGTAAGTTATTTTTTATCATTAGGTGATTAATGTGAGGGGAGGGTCTGGAGCAAGGACTGTGAGTACCTACAAAGAGCCTGGCATGGGCAGGAGACTTGCACAGGGTTGCTGTAAAGATAGTGGCCTATGGCTCTCACTCTCACCCTTTGTTTATTGATCAGAATCAGTGAACAGCCAACTTGGAGATTCCAAGGAGAGGATCTGCTGCCAAAAAACAGCTCTTAAGAATTCACACGTTTGCAGGGCCTCAGGCAGGCCCAGCCCTTGCTGAGAGGGCAAAGCTTTTGCTTGCTTCCTTGTTTTTGTTTTTGTTTTTTTAAAGATAGCGCAATCTGTGGCTAGCTTAAGCATGTTTTGTCTTTTCAGGGATCTCTGGCATAGAACCACAGTATGGTTTTTAAATCTTATGTCCCTTTGTTTTTAATGGAATACATAGACAACTCTATTTGTAATTCCATGCATCTGTACTCTAAAAACATCTTCTTGTCTCCTTCCTAGGCTATGTTTGTTTGGATTCAGTTCAATTTGTTGCTGTAGCTATTCAAGTGTTTAAGTCTCTGCATGACCCCATTTGTGGTTTTCTCAGCAAACATAGTGGAGTGGTTTGCCATTTCCTTCCCCAGCTCATTTCACAGATAAGGAAACTGAGGCAAACAGAGTGAAGTGATTTGCCCAAGGTCACACAGCTAGTAAGTGTCTGAGGCCAGATTTGAACTCAGGAAGATGAGTCTTCCTGACTACAGGCTTAGCATTCTATCCACTGTGCCTCCTAGCTGTCCCCAGTAGATTTCAACAAACATTTGTTAAGCATTTGTCTGGTACAAGGCACCATGCTATGTTCATTCAACAAGAAGCAGTCCCTGTCTTCCAGAAGCTTACATTCTATCAGGAGGCTATTCCACGTACACAATAAAATGTAATGCATAGGGTGTCAGGAGTAATGCTGATTCCCTGTGAACCCCATGCCTCAAACTGGTTACAAAGGTAAAGCAATATGAAATGGAGAGATAGCTCTGGGCCAGAAATCACAGACGATGCAAATGAGCAAAGATTTGGAGGAATGGAGGAGGAGAGATGATAGTGGCCAGAGAAAATTCCCTCCTTGTCACAGCCAGCTCTTGACTCCACTCCATCTCTCTCCTAGTGACACTGTCAAGAATACAGTCAATGAACAGCCATATATATATTGCAGGGCAATGAGGATTAAGTGACTTGCCTAGGGTCACACAGCTAGTAAGTGTCAAGTGTCTGAAATCAGATTTGAACTCAGGTCTTCCTGAATCCAGGGCCGGTGTTTTATCTACTGCACCACCTAGCTGCCCCAGACATAGTATATTTTCATTTCGACAAGACCTTATTCTAATAAATGTGGGTTTGATGAGACTTTCATTGTATGGATTTGAAAACCTGTACTGATTTCCATTTGGTTGCCCTGGGACTCTGTCCTACAGTTCTGCCCTGTGCCAGCATTTTTGTCAGTGACTTGAATGATGTCTTAGATGGAATGCTTATCAAATTTACGGATGATATTAATCTGGGAGAGAGAGAGCTCCTGAAGTCATTTCTATTACAGAAAGAGATTTCAAAAAGTTCATAAAAGAATGGACCAATGCTCCAAGATCAACACAATCAGGTTTAAAAAATAAATTTTACCAGAACATGATTAGATAAAATTGACTTGACAGTAGGTTATGTAGAAAGATCTGAGAGCTTTAGTTAACCATAAACTCATGATGAACCAATAGTTTGACACAGTTATACTTATACACACATACACACAAAATAGCTAATGTACTTTTAGACTGGATCGACAGAAATAGAGCATCCAGTTTGAGGGAGGCAATATTACTACTGTACTTTGTCCCAGCCAGACCATCTTTGAAATATCATGCAGAGTTCTAGCCACCAAATTTTAAGACAAGACATTGAAAGCCTAGAAAATGACTAAGATGATAAAAAAAAAAGTCCAGTGTCCAATGACAAAACAGATTTGGGGGAAAGGAGTTGTGTATATTTAGCTTGGAAAAGAAGATATTTAGGAGCAAAAATAGGAGTCAGGGACATGATATCTATCTTCAAATATTTGAATGTCTCATGTTGAAATAGGCTTGGATGGGCTCTGACTGTCTCTCAAGGGCACAGGTAGGGCCAATGGGAAGCACATTTGTTGTCAACGTAAGTAAGTCTTTCTAATGCTTAGATCTATCCAACAATAGCATGGACTGGATTGTCTCATGGAGTAGTCATTTCCTTGCCTTTAGTTCATGGAGAGACTGGATGACCATCTGTCGGAGATAGTGTAGGGCATGAGGTTCTTAATATTTTTATCTTATGGCAGATGGAGTGTTGGGTCTGGAGTCAGGAGGATCTGAGTTCAATCTGGCCTCAGACACTTATTATCTCCATGACCCTGGGCATGTCACTTTATCTCTGTCTGTCTCTCAGTTTCCTCAACTGTAAAATGAGGAAAATAATCACACTTATCTCACATGGTTGTTGTTGTGAGGATCAAATGAAGTAATAATTATAAAGTGCTCTGGCACACAGTAGGTGCTTCATAAGCGTTTCCTTCCTTATGGATCCCTTTGAGAAAACTTATGGAACCTGTTGAGGAATGATATTTTTAAATGTCTAGAATGAAATACATAGGCTTACAAAGGAGACCAATTGCATTGAAATATATTTACCAAAATATTTCTTTAAAAAAATGTTCACAGGCCAGGTTAAGACCCTGTCGTGTAGTATGCTATTCCTTTGAGGGGAAGGTTGGATGAGACGGTCTCTAGAGTCCCTTCCAAAGTTAAGACTCAATGAACTTAGTTATTCAGGGGTTGTATTATTAATGTTTATGGAAGAAAAAGGTCAGAGTGAGTATTTGTGAGCAATAAGGGTGATGTCTTATTCTGCTGCTATGACTCCGTGCTAATGAGATCATTCATTACTACTATAATAACTCATGTCTGCCTTGTGTTAGCCAGTTTCATCTGGTGTCAGTAGGCCACTAGTGTGCTAAACGAATGGACAGGAAACTCCCTGAGGACAGGGATTATTCCTTATTTATCTTTGTATTGCCTTCAATGTCTCCTACCTAGCACACTTTCATTACTTTCATGACTTTCATGGTTCTTATAGTTAAATTAATTGATATATTCTCTAGACAGTAATAAGTACCTTCAACATATAAGACACTATGGTAGAGGCTAAAAAAATGCAAAGTTAAGATATAGATCCTACCTTTCAAAGAGATTATAATCTAGTAGAGCTGATGACATCTATCAATCAATAATTATTTATTAAAATCTACTATGTGTCAAGCATTGTTCCAGATAACTGGGGCAACAAGGACAGATAGCACAGTTACAGCTAAAACAGATTTTGGCAGCCTTTGGAAACATATGGAATAAGATAAGATACAAGAGAAAACAACACAAGATAAGACAATAGACAGCTGGGTGGCACAATGGTTAGAATATAGGACTTGGAGCTGAGAAGACGAGTTCAATCCTGCCTCAGACATTCATTGGCTTTTCGACCCTGAGCAAGTCACTTCATTCTGTTTACCTCAGTTTCCTCTTCTGTAAAATGATTTGGAGAAGGAAATGGCAAAGCATGTCAGTATCTTTGCCAAGAAAACCCCAAATGGCGTCATGATGAAAACAACTGAAAAATAACAACATGGCACTAGGTATACAAAGATGAAACAAAAAATAGTCACTGCCCTCAAGAAGCTCATCTTCTTCTAGAGAAGGATACAACTTATAAACAGGTAAATATATACATTATAATTTGAGAAGGAAGGACAAAGAAGTAAGAACTCAGAAACAAGAAAAACTTCCTCTAAGAAATGGCACATAAAAGGAACCTTGAAGAACACTAATCATTCTAAGAGGCAGAGATGACAAGGAAGTGCATGCTTGCCATGGGGCACACCTCTAGAAAGAAATGGTACATGGGTGGAACAGCCAATAGTTCAGTTGCACTGGACACAGAGTATGTGAAAGGGTATAACATGTCTAGGGGCAGCTAGGTGGCGCAGTGGATAAAGCATCGGCCCTGGATTCAGGAGGACCTGAGTTCAAATTCAGCCTCAGACACTTGACATTTACTAGCTGCATGACCCTGGGCAAGTCACTTAAACCCCATTGCCCCACAAAAAAAAATTTTAAATTAAATATATATATATATGGGGGCAGCTAGGTGGCGCAGTGGATCCTGAATCCAGCTTTGGATTCAGGAGGACCTGAGTTCAAACCCAGCCTCAGATACTTACTAGCTGTGTGACCCTGGGCAAGTCACTTAACCCCCATTGCCCTGAAAAAAGAAAAGAAAAACAAACAAACAAACAAAATATATATATATATATATATATATATGTATATGTGTGTGTGTATGTGTGTGTATATATAAAAACATGCCTAGAAAGTGAAGCTGGAACTAAATTCTGAATGGTCTTACATTCTCAGCTGAGGAAATTGTATCTTATCTTAGAAGTGATAGGCAGCCATTGAAGGTTCTTGAGTAGGGCAGTGCTATGTTCAGGATTTTGTGCTATTTGGAGAATGGACAAGACACTAAGAGGTGATGAGGGCTTGACTTTGGGTCATAACCATGTGAGCAGAGAGAAGTCAATGAAGAAAAATGATGTTGTGAAAAAGAATCAACAAGTTTTGGAAAATGATAGGATGTAGAGGATAAGGTATGAGTCAGAGCTGAGTCCAAGATTTCACATGTGGATAAGTGAACTATGGCAGTGCCCTCAAGAGAAACTGGGAAGTTTGGAGAAGGGTAGGATTTAGGGGAAAGGAAATGGGCATGTTGAACCCTGGACATGGGAAGAGGAAAGGAAAAAGCATTTGTTAGGTGTACCTACTATGTGCCAGGCATTTCATTCTCCTAACAACCCTATGAGATAGGTGCAATCACTCTCTTCATTTTTCAGTTGAGGATATTTAGTTGTCTGAGGCCAAGTTTGAATTCAGTGCTTCCAAACTCCAGGCCCAATACCAGGATCTGGAGTTAGGAAGACCTAAATAAGTTCAAATCTGGCCTCAGACACTTAATTGCTGTTTGGCTCTGCACAAATCCTTTAACCTTTGTCTGCCTACAATTCCTCAATCGCAAAATGGAGATAATGACAGCATTTACATCACTGGGTTGTTGTAAGGTTGAAATGATATAATATTTGGAAAGTGCTTTGCAAACCCTAAAGCATTATATAAATGCTATCATTGTTGTTGTGATGATGCTGCTGACAATGACAATGGTGATGATGATGGATAGAGAACTAGCCTGGAAGCCAGGAAGACCTCGTCCAAATCCCTCCTCTGAAACATGCTTCTTGTTTGGCCTTGGTCAAGTTATTTCCACTTATCAGAGCCCTAGGAATTCTCTGAGACGATATATTTTGTTTTCTCATTTATTTCTGTCTTCTGGCCCAGATCATCATATACTTAACCATAGGTCCTTCCATTAATGGAGCATTTGTTAAAAGTCATTATGTTTTGAGTGAGAGTGCCTGTTTTGTCTGAGAAAACATTTTTTATCTGGCCCAGTTCTTCATTGAGTGTAGTTGTCTGAGCCTCACCAAGTGTCTCTTTTTTTGAATAGTACATCTTCCAATTCCAGTTTATAAAATGACTATGACCGAGTCGGATAACTTCCATACTCACATATGAGACAATGGGCATGACAGTATTCAGAATAATAATGTACAACCAAAATGTAAGAAATCCTGAGAAAATGGAATTCTTCACTACTTCATATCAGAAAAGGAATGCTTGGAAACAGTCCCCAACGCGATGCTCCCAGATTGAGACTCTCTCTCTCTCTCTCTCTCTCTCTCTCTCTCTCTCTCTCTATATATATATATATATATATATATATATATATATATGTGTGTGTGTGTGTGTGTGTGTGTGTGTGTGTGTCCAAAGCTATTGGAACCACTTAAAAGAGGAGTTTTCAACTTTTTTATGTCATGGACCCCCTTGGCAGTGCGATGAAGCCCATATACCCCTTCTCAGATTAATGTTTTTAAATAATTGAGGAAGGGGCAGCTAGGTGGAGCAGTGGATAAAGCACCGGCCCTGGATTCAGGAGGACCTGAGTTCAAATCCGGCCTCAGACACTTGACACTTACTAGCTGTGTGACCCTGGGCAAGTCACTTAACCCCCATTGCCCTGCAAAAAAATAAATAAATATATAATTGAAGGAAATGCTAACGTTCAGTTAGAGATCAGTGAAAATAAGGATGTAACATTTTTCCCATCCAAGTTCATGGTCTGAAATGTCTACATGAACTCTAGGGTGAGAGGTTCTGCCCTAGAGGAATTCTACAAACTGTCTGGCCAAACACTTTGGATACCAAGAAGAGCTTATGGGAAGTGCTAATAAATTAGCAAAGAATCCAGGGACAGAGTATTTGTGATGAACCTAGGATTGTCACTGAGCATGAGAGGCTCCCCTTTCCACCTTCTCTACCCCACCCCCAACCCCAGTTCTTTAAAGTGAGCTACAAGGAAATAATGAAACAACATTCATGGGTCAGCCCCAGGGACTCTTGGGAAATTGTTCTTCTCCAGCCCTATTGCCCTTTTGTTCCCATTGCCTTTTAACGGAAAAAAAATAAGAAGTCTTCTGAAATGTTTCAGAAACAAAATGAATTGGATTCTTTACAATAAAATTTCCCCACTAAAGAACTATTTCAATGCCTCTTTAGACTATGGAGGAGATAATAGCTTCTAGAAAGTTAAGGCAATGGAACTCTACCTCAGATCTTGAAAGACTCCAAGTAACTACCCAAGAATTGTATGCCTCTCACCTAAGCTTCATCTATTAAGGTGCCCATCAACAGAAGGATGTCCTGGCCTCCAGGTAGTGATTTCTCTTGGCCACAGTAAATAAAGGATCAATGATCAATATAATGATAATAATCAAAAATCAATAAATGATAAGTTGATAGAGATAGTATGAAAGATCATAAAATAACACATCCCCAAAGTGTTGAAGTCAATGAGTTTAAAAGTATATCATTAAAAAATGAAATGTATGGGGCAGCACTGATTGGTGGACAGAGATAACCACAAAGTCAGGAAAACCTAGATTCAAGTCCTGATTCAGATGGAATTCTGGACAATTCTCTTAACCTCTCAGTGTCTCAGGCAACACTATGGATTGCATTATATTCATATAGCATAATTTGTTCATCATCAATTCAAACAAGTCTTCCCAGGTCTCTCCGAAATCTTCTCTTTCATCATTTCTTACAACACAATAGGATTCTAAAATTTGTTCAACCATTTGTTCAAGCAGTTCCCCAACTGATGGTCATCCCTCAGTTTCCAATTCTTTGCCACCACAAAAAGAGTTTTAAATATTTTTGTACATATGAGTCCTTTTCTTCTTTCTTTTATCTCTTTGGGAAATAAACCTAGTGTCCCAGAGGTATATAGTGACCTAATAATTTCAATTTATTGTCAACCGGGGAATTTGTTTTATTTGACTATAAATATTTGCTAAAAGGGTTTTGTTTTTCTTTCCCCACCTCCACTCCCCAGTGAGGTAAAAGGAAGTGAAAACAAATGCTTGTCAATTGGAAGAGGGAAAAAAGCCATTTAAACCCTTTTGAAGGAGACTTGAAGTTACAGAAAAGATGCTGACCTGTATTGATAGAGGAAGTTTCCTTCACTGTGAATTCCCCACACCAGTAAAGTATAGTTATTTGGGGTTTTAATGCCACAAGAACAAAGAAATTCTTCTAAAATTAAGAAAACCTTGTCATCCAGAAAGTCAAAGATGCTCAAGGGTCCAGTGCTCCCCAGCTGTAGGAAAGCCCCATTTCCTGGAAAGCACATGAAGTTCTGGAAAACCATGTCATTGTAAAAAGCTGATTAGTAGAGAGACTGGAGACCAGGGCTGGCCCCAAAGGAGAGCAGGCAGCTCCTATATAATATGATTTAAGGGAAGGTCACAAGGCTCTGGCTGCCGAAAATTTTCCATTTCTTCCTCACACCCAGTACATGATTCCATTTCCCTCAGGAGCAGGGCCTCTTAACCCTTTTTATGTCATAAACCCTTTAAGCCATCTGGGGAAGCTTATAATTCTCATCATAATGTGTCTAAAAGTATAAACTAAAAAAAAAAAACACATAGGGGGCAGCTAGGTGGTGCAGTGGATAGTGCTCCAGCCCTGGAGTCAGGAGTACCTGAGTTCAAATCTGGCCCCAGACACTTGACACTTACTAGCTGTTTGACCCTGGGCAAGTCACTTAACTCCAATTGCCTCACAAAAAGAAAAAAAATATATATATATATATATATAGGATTACAAAGGAAACCAATTACATTGAAAGTTTTGTTTGGTTTTTTTGTTTCCAACCAAACAAATGAGCAGATTCTAGGTTAAGAGCCCCTGCCCTTAAACTAACTTGAAATTTCCCCAGTTAAGGTCCCCTAGAAACAACTATTCTATGTACATTCCCAGTGAGGAAAGGCAAATGTGGCCCAGTGGATAAAAGAGATGAATCCTGAGTAACAAAACCTGTATTTGAATCTTGACTCAGCTGTTCATTATGTGTGATGGTAGGCAAATCATATTTCCCTTCTATGTGTGTCTTGGTTTCCTTTCTGTAAAATGAGAGAATTACACTCAACTCAAAGTCCCCTCCATGCTGAAATCTAGAATCCTATCATTCCTTTAAGATAGAACAATAATTAAGACAGGGCTACCAGGGTTTTATCCCAAGGGTGGTGGGTTGAAAGGGTACTTTATTGAAAGTATATTGACTTGCTTTTTCAAAATCACAGAAATTGAGAATTGGATGGTAACTAATTCAATTTATAGTTATCCAAAAAAAAAGTAAAAAACAGAAAACTGTCAGATGGTAGACTGATTATGAATTCCTCTTTTGCTCTACCCTGCTGTGCCACCCCAACCCCTATGTGGAGACCTCCCCAGAAGTGGCCTTAGGGGTTCTGTCTTTCGTGAATGCATATGCTAAAGGGTTGGATGAAGCAAGACATTTCAATTATTCCTCAGAGGCTGAAACAAAGGAGGAGACCATGGATGAAGATGTAATGCAATTTTGAGTTATGAAGAAGGTAAGTTAAAGGATCTCACAATAGAGGATTTCAATTTTCTGAACAAAGCGGAAGGTGGGGTCACTTTCTGAGGCAGAAAGAATGGAGTATTGGGGACTTTGGGAATGAGGAGCACTTTATATAGCCTTTTGGGGGTGATGATGAAGAGTTAACCAAGGAGAAATAGAAAGATTGTTGTGTAGCCGTGAGGGCCAAGATAAAAGAATGTTTTCAGTAGATTTAACACTGTTGCATAACTTCCACCAGTGACATTCAGTAGAGGAGGAAGAGGGAAATCAGATGGTGTGGGTGACCCAGCATTGAAGGTTGGTAGGGTGTGAAAGGTGATAGGGCAACGTGGCAAATGATTCAAAGGTGGAGAACAATGTACACTAGAACCAGGAAATTATATCATCAAGACTGTGATGAGAAGAAAGTGAGGTAACAATAAGGATGGACAAGGAAGGGCTGGAGTGACTAGAGGTCACAGTGAGGACAAAAATAGATTTAAGAAGAGTATATGTGTGTGGGTATGTGTGTGAGTGACAGACAGACAGACAGAGACAGAGAAAGAAGGATGGAGCTTATGGCTAGGGAGAGAAACATCAGAGATCAAGATCATGGAAGGAGCTCTGGGGATAGGGATAGTGACTGGATCTATGATTTCATTGGCAGAGGGAATTCTGAATGAAGAAATTCCCTCTACCAATGCAGATCACCTTTTCTACCACTTATATCCTTCATTGACTAGAGCACAGAGAGGTTAAATAATAATACTAAATAACTAGCATTCATATAGTCTTTTAAGGTTTGCAAAGTGCTTTACATATGTTATCTCACATGATTCTACTAATAATGCTGTTGTTGAGGTTGAGATTGAGATGAGGTAGGTGCTATTATTTTCCCCATTTTACACATAAGGAAAAAGAGGCTGAAAAAAATTTAAATGACTTGCCTAGGATAACACAACCAGTAAGTGTCTTAGGCAAGAATTGAACTCAGGTCTTCCTGACTCTTGATTCCATTGCTCTATCCACTATGACAATTGGCTATGTCAATTAGTCAGTCAATAAACACTTATTAAAAACCTATTGTGTGCTAGTCACTGTTTTTTGTGTGACTTCCCTGGGGTCACATAGCTGACATTTATCAGAGTCAGGACTTGAAGAAGCCAAATCTTCTTATTGACTCAAAGGTCAGTTCTCTATCCAGTATATCATACTGCCTCTCCATGAGATCTAAGGTTTATTTGGTATCAGTCCATGGATGGATGAAGAAGCATACAGCTATAAAAGGTTGAAAAACTAAAAGACCAGGGTATTTGAGAGGACATCCATATATCTAAAGAAGTCCCCAAAGATAAGGGTAGGGCATGTAGTGAAGAGGATGAGTGTAAGCCAGACATTGGAATTCTTAAGAGAGACAGGGAAGTGTCTTGGTGGATAGTAGTTCATTGGAACAAGGATCTTGTCTGGATGATAATATATAATAGTAAGTAGAGTGAATCTAAAAGGAAGGCAAGTTGCAGAGTAATGGTGAGAGAAAAGTCGAGAAGCAATAAAAAGGAGCAGAAAGAAAACATGAGATGCTAGAGAGCCCGATGACTTTGAAGGAAGAGGAGCTGGGTTTGAATCCCAGCTTGGCTCCTTACTACATGTGTGACCTTGGCCAAGTTACTTACCTTTTCTAGGACTCAGTCTGATCATCTGGAAAAGGGAGTCAGACCAGGCGTACATTCCTGCTCTAAATCTGTGATTCTATATCTCATTTCTCTTCCTTTTGATCAGTGAGTTAGAATTAGTTGGGACAAGAGATGAAAAAACAAACAAAAATAAATAAACAGAACTGGAGAGAGTGACCAGGGATGAATTGACTTTCTGTGAAACCCAGTTTTCCACCAAGGTAAAGTAGAGAACTGGGTGTATGGAGGGGCAGAGAGAGGGATATCAGCACCCTTGGGGAACTCTTTCTCCCAGAATAGGAGAGTTACAGGTAAGTGGTGAATCTGAGTTCAGTAAGTAGCTAGTGAACAAAATCCTGGAGTTAGATGGAATTTATGCAGTGGCAGCTCCCCGGCCTCTCCCCAAGATGATAGGGAATGAGACATGCTCAGAAGGTATTCTGCATATGGAACAAACACTCAGGTCAAATCTAGGCTGGACAAGGCCAGGCCATTTTCTGTGCTGGAAGATGGTTGGCAAACTCTCAGTTTATTGGATCTCATAAGATGGAGACACTCAAAGCTAAGAAGATGGGGAGGAGGGGGGAAGTGACATGTTGGGGAGAGACCATTCTGGGTTGTTTGGTTTAGGTTCAGATTCTGGGCCTGGAAGCTTGGGAGGGTAGTTCAGATACAAGCCAGGAAGTTCTAAGCTAATTGATTCGCATCCATGCTAGGTGGTTCTGGATTCAGCTCTAGACTGGGCCAAGAAGCTCTGGGGAGCATAATTCTGGGCCTGGTGGTTCTGAGTCATCCAAATAACGCTCAACTTGGTCAGGCATCTCTAGGACAAGTGGCTTCAATCTGGATTGAATAACGCTGGGCCTTCAAGGGTATGTGTGGAGAGAGGGTAGAGGAGAAAACTGCCACAGCAATTGGGTGAAGGCATCCTTTAATACCCTAGCAAAACTCTTTCTCTCTCTCCTCCAGTGTCATCAATAGTATAATCTTCTAGTGGTCACTTGAAGCCAAGACCTTTTTTTTCTTTGCAGGGCAATGAGGGGTAAGGTCACACAGCTAGTAAGTGTCAAGTGTCTGAGGCCGGATTTGAACTCAGGTCCTCCTGAATCCAGGGCCGGTGCTTTATCCACTGCACCACCTAAATGCCCAAGCCAAGACTATTTTTACCCACTGTAGGCTATGATGCTGAGGCTATCTTTGGCTTGGTCACCTTTACCTCAGGCAATAGTAGGGTTTGCTCTTATGAAAATCCTTAGTCTCTACCTTAATTAAAGTTCAGAAATAGTGAAAAACAACGTCTTTTCTGCATATCCTCCCCAAAAAGAAGTCTCCTGTAATCTTGTCAAATGTTGTCACCCTCCATTGCTGCCTGATAAAGCAAGCCTTTCTTTTTTTTCTTTTTTTCTTTTTTTTGTGGTGACAATGAGGGTTAAGTGACTTGCCCAGGGTCACACAGCTAGTAAGTGTCAAGTGTCTGAGGCCAGATTTGAGCTCAAGTCCTCCTGAATCCAGGGCCAGTGCTCTATCCACTGCGCCACCTAGCTGCCCCTAAAGTAAGCCTTTCTTAGAGATGCTCAGATGTGACTATTATTGTGGATAGGTGCTAAGCTCCTAGGCTTGTAGTCCTACATAAGCCTAAAAACAACAACAACATTAGGTTGGCCTCACTCTTGGCTGTCCTGGGTGATTCAGAAACAAAGTGAACTCCCTCTTCTGATGTAACATGCTTTGGGAAATTCTGTCCTGATTGAGAAATTATGCCAGGACTCCTTTGAGCTATCTAGACAAAGCATAAGAAGTCTATTGAATGAGGATCCAGTAACCTAGTTTCCCTTGGATTCATTCTTGGTCATTGGGAGGGACAAAACTGAAACCTTGTGGTTTTGTGAAATAATGGAAGATATTGGACAGAGGCCACTTTATTCCCATTCTCAGTAAAGTCATAAATTTCATTTCAGAATGAAAAGGCATTGGGGGGTGGCATAGTGGCGTAGTGGATAAAGCACCGGCCCTGGAGTCAGGAGTACCTGAGTTCAAATCTGGCCACGACACGTAATACTTACTAGCTGTGTGACCCTGGGCAAGTCATTTAACCCCCATTGCCCCACAAAAAAAAAAAAAGAATGAAAAGGCATGATAACCATATTAGAATTCCCTATTCCAAGCTTTTCATCTGTTTTTAGAGTCTTCCTTGATAACTCATTCCAATATTGACAACCAACCAACAAGTACTAGAGATGTTTCCTATAGAGTCAGCTATCTGCCAGATGATAAAGGATACAAAAGGAATATAAGATAGAAATATGTGTGTGTGTTTTCCCAGAAGACCCCTTGCTTTGCTAATCCT
The DNA here is from genome assembly GCF_019393635.1 of Dromiciops gliroides. Lineage (NCBI taxonomy): Eukaryota > Metazoa > Chordata > Mammalia > Microbiotheria > Microbiotheriidae > Dromiciops > Dromiciops gliroides. Next base: position 75,201,123 of record NC_057864.1, read on the forward strand.
CTTCAAGGGACTATTTTAAGCCCCCTTGCCATATTCTCACTTTTAGCAGGGGCTAGACTGACTCATCTCCAGAAAACCCTTTCAATTTTTGCCTCTTTGAGGCTTCTACTAGGACAGATAATTTAACTAAGACTGAAAGTGTTTTGTCTCCCTCCTTGTATACTGTTTTTTTAAAAAATCTGACATAATTTCCCCAAATCATCCATAGCCTCATGGAAGGTGCTTTCAAGGTCTTTTTATAATGATAAATAGGCACTCACCCCTCACCTCCCCCCCAACTAGTAGTCCTAAATAGCTATCCAGTCCTACTATTCAGACCAATGTCCAATGATTGAATGGCCATGGTGTTATTTTAGCTCTAGTACTAATTAAATGCCTACTATATGCTAAGCACTGTGTTTGGCATTTATGACACAAAGGCAAAATGAAACCATAAATGTCTTCAAGTAACTTATATTCTGTCAAGAGAGAAAATATGTACAAAACAAAGATTGTTTGATTCCTTGTGTTTCTATCCCCAACATTGTGTACAGCACTGGCACATGATGGGTGCTTAATAAATAACTTGTTGATTGATTGGTAGGCTGAATATGAGGTCATTTATGTGGAAGAAGCTAGGGGGAATAAGAAAGACCTCATAAAAAGTCCCTCGAGCTGAGCTCTGAAGGAAGCTAAGGAGTCAAATTAATGGAAATGAGGAGGGAGGACATTATAGATCTCAACCTATCCACAAGTACAGACACAAGATGCGACAAAGCAACAATATTAATAGCAATTCAACTATATCAATAAACACGCTGTTTTCTCTGTACATGTATAGACCTAATAGAATAGCAGAACAACTAGTGTGGCCAGGAAGAGAAAGAAAGTAATGAAAAAATTTTCACTGACAGATTAGCCTTAGGCTAACCTTGTCTTCTTTCTTCTTCTTGTTCTTTCTTTCTTCTTTCTTTTTCTTCTTCTCCTCCTCCTCCTTCTTCTTCTCCTTCCTTCTTTTTCTTCCTCTTTTCCTCTTCTTCCTCCTCCTCTTCTTTTTCCTCTTCCTCCTCCACTTCTTCTCCTTTTACTTTTTCTTCTTTCTCCTCTTTTTCTTCTCTTCTTCATCTCCTCTCACACACATTAATAATAATAATTTTTAATTAAAAATTATCCAAGATGCAAGTTTCATAGTATAATATGGGTATATATCATTTCTTTCTACCACATCTCCCACACACACACACACACACACACACACACATACACACATACATACACAGTGCTTCTCCTCTCCTTCTCCAAGAGTCTACTCAGGGCTCAAATTCCAGATACCTTACTTGGATCTGTCCCTGCCCAGTGGGGGCTCTTTCTAGTTAGTTTTGGCTATTATGAATCACTTAGAATTTATGTCAGAGTAAAAGTAAGACATTTGGTTTAAGTGAACAAGTATTGTAATATCAAGGAAATCCAAGGAAAAACAGCACATGGCGCAAACAACCAAACCATCATCTCAATGCACTATTTTCCAGTGCTACTGAATCCTGGCTTCTGGGCTGTTGGCTCTTCATTTCTACTGCTCAGCACTGCTTCATTACATAGTACCATAAGCTAAGGAAAAGCCAAGGACAGGGTATCAGGCCTTGCACAGAGGAACACAAAAGGCACTGCACCTCAACATCTGGGTCTCCATTGTATTTCTCTGAGAGAAAGAGAGAGAGAGAGAGAGAGAGAGAGAGATCAGGATTTATAACAGGCTTTAGATGTTAGGTTCTTTTTTTTTCTTGCTTCCTCCAGTGTGATCTTTTTTGTGAGTGATGGTTAAGCCATGGTAGTGAAGGTTATAGTCAGAGAAGAGACCAAAGGAACAAAGAGAGAGGGGAAGGAGGCAAATGATGGTTTAAAGAGGAATAGAAATAGCAGGAAGTGGGCAACACACTTGGAGTCTTTCATCCAAACAAGTTACCATAGCATTTAACTTCCCCCCAACTCATTAGGAAATGGGAATTGAAGTTAGGAAACATGGGCCACATAGTTCCCAGCATCAGACTCAGGAAAGGGTCCTGGATGCCTGCCTTCCCAACCTGTGTTTTCCTCCCAGCTTTGACTAGGTTATTAATATCTAACCTTTCTGCACATGTGAATTTAAGAAGCAGCAGCAGAAGAATGGGTTTGGCTGAGTTGTGAGCAGCTGGGGCTGTGGAATTTTTATGTGGAGATGCACACTGAGACTTGCCTTGGAATTTCCAAGAAAGCCCAGTGGGAGGGAAGGGGATAGGCTTTGATGGCATCTTGCCTTTGAGAGACCGCTTCAGCCTCCGTGAACTGCCTGCAGACTCTACTCCTGCTGTACCCCAGTGACCCGATGTTCTAGTAAACAAGGAGGAGACAGGATGGACACACTTTAGACCCAGCCTTCGCTGATTTCTTTTGTAGATCTTTTTAATAGAAGACAGATCAAGGGTGGGGTCTAAGAGGATACTTCAAACCAGCAAACATGCATCTAAGGCAGGCAAGCAGAATAATCCAAAACACACACATATTCCAGCAGGGTCTTGAGCTCCACAGGCAGATCCACCCGCAAACCTTTAAGGAAGATCATAGGCTTCTGAAACTTTAGGACACTTCCTGGGACCAACAGAACCATCCCCACCCACCCAGCCAACCAGCCCTCCTCCCATCCCAGGTCCTGAACTAGCAGCATCCCTTCTGCAAAAAGGTAAAGGAATCAAGCCTGAGAAATAGAAATGTACCACATACCAAGCAAAACTGGCATCAGATCCATTTTCCTTACTATAGATAAAGGTTAGTGTGACCAGATAGTATGAATCTCATTGTTCTGGCTAGCTCACCCACTGAACAACTGTCCTTCCTCTTCCACCAGTCTCTACCCCTAGTTTCTTCTCTTCCTTGAATTCAAAACCATCAGCCTAAATGAACACCAGTCAGAGGAATTTAACCAAAAAATGAAGAAGAGCTTCCTGGCTTACTGAGGAGGGTTACAGAATTTTATTCCCTGTGTTTCTACCCGCCTGAACTGAGATTAGGTATGGTAGAACCAAGTACAACTGAAGGTCTCCTCCAATCTTATGAAATCTTGGATTTAATTTTCTTCATATGGTGTGTGTGTGTGTATATATACACAAGCCAAGTTCAGGGGGAATATAGGTGTCTTTGTATGCAAACGTACATGTGTATGTATATGTATACACACATACATATGTACACACATATATATGTATGTATATGTGGTGAGACTCAAGACCCTAAGAAACTTAGAGACCTTAAACTTTAGCAAAAGTGAAACACAATCCTTCAACTTTAGGCACTGAAACCAAAGGTTTCAGGGGTGAAAAACAACCCCTGTTTACCACCTCAGGGATGTGATGTTAACAGAACATGTAGACCAGAGATCATGTAGACCCCAGGATATTTAGAGAGTTCTATGGTATAAACACTGATAAGCATATCAAGGTCTACAAGGAACATAAATGATATGCAAGTTCTATACTCACATATCAGCATGATATGTACATCACTTGACCCCTGAACGCCCCATCCCAATGCCCCTTACTTGATAGTTTTTGCAGTCTCATTACTCTTGGCATGTAGCTATCTTTGCCTGTAACTGTACAAAATGTGAACTCTTCTTCCATTCAGAGAGACAGTCTCTATCATGATTGTCTCCTGACCATGTATTCCTCTCTCTCCTAATAAATCTCTCTATTTTACAAGATTTGCTGTGAGCCTGCCAATTCTTTGGATGAGCCAGCCCCCGAACCAACTACCATCTCATCTATCTATCTATCTATCTATCTATCTATCTATCTATCTATCTATCTATCTGTCTGTCTGTCTGTCTGTCTGTCTGTCTGTCTGTCTGTCTGTCTGTCTGTCTGTCTATCTATCTATCCCCTGAACTTGGCATCCCATCCCTTATGTCTCTGCTGAAACTTCACCCAATGCCTGGAATATACTCCCTCTTCCCTCTGCCTCTTAGAATCTTTAGATTCCTTCAAAACCCAGCTCTTTGCTACCTCCTCCAGGAAGCCTCTTGTGATTCCTTATATTTTCAGTGCCCCCTCCCTCCTCAAATTATCCTACATTTATTTGCTTGTTTACATGTTTATAGAAGAACAAGTGTAGAAGATACAAGAGATGGCTTGAGTCAGGCAAATTAAATCCATCACTGCCTCAACCTACCAATACCTTCCCTCCAGCCCTGGTGGAAACAACCCAGAAGCCAAAACCCAATTTGCCCAGGTCAGAGACATGCCCAGCGACAGATAGAGAACCAGCATGAAAGGCAGCATGGGCTAGTGATAAAAGGACTTGGAACTTGGGTTGTGGCTCTGGCTCTGACCCTTACTAGATGTTATCTCATCCAAGTGACAAACTCTTTCACTCAATTTTTTTCATCTATAAAGTTGGAATAGTATTTTCAGTAACAAACTACCTTACTCACACTTCAGGAAAATGAATTCATTTAGTCTCACCTATCCTGACTCCTGAACTCTAATTATATCCTAATCATGTTTATTCCAGGTTGTTTCATTCCTCCCTTCCCCCATTCAATAAACCACAGTGGCTCCCTATCACCTCCAAGATCAAATCTAAAATTCTCTCTTAGGCTTTTTTTTTTAATGGGGCAATGAGGGTTAAGTGATTTGCCCAGCGTCACATAGCTAGTAAGTGTCAAGTATCTGAGGCCAGATTTGAACTCAGGTCCTCCTGAATTCAGGGCTGGTGCTTTATCCACTGTGCCACCTAGCTGCCCCACCTCTGTTTGGCTTTTAAAGCCTTTCCTAACCCTGCACCAACCTTTCCAGTTTTCTGATACCTCATTTTCCCCTACTCTGGGATCTAATGAGACTGGCCTCTTTGCTGTTCTTCAAACAAGACATTCCATTTTTCTACTCTGGGCACTTTAACTGGATGTCCTCCTGTAATGTTCTTCCTCCTTACCTTTGCCTCCCAGCTTCCTTCAAGTTGCAACTAAACTCTTACCTTCTGCAAGAAGCCTTTCCTGATTATAGCATTAGTGGTTACCTCCATCTCCAACTGAATATTCTCTCTGCTTGCATTTTGTATTATAGGCAATCTGTAGATATGTTGTGTGCACACAATTGTTTGTATATTCTATTCCCCTCCCCTTCCAGGATCCTTGCAGAAAGGAATTATTTTTCACTTTTGTTTGTATCCCAAGCTTTTAGCACATAATAGCCACCTAATAAATGTATGTTGACTGATTGTTTGGATAGAATTGATTTCCTTTGTAAGTCTATGTATTTTATTCAATGCGTTCATGCATAAAAATGCATTTTGTGCATTTAAAAACATTTTTCTCTGCCAAAGGGGTCCAGGATACAAGCAAGGTTAAGAACCTCTACTCTAATATTATAATTTAACAGTCTAGATGCTAATATACACTGGAATGTTTCCACACCAAGAAGTTCCCCACATGGATGAAATCACAAGTCTAAACCTCTTCTCCCACCCACCCTCCACCCAAGTTCTGTTATATCATTTTTTAAAACTGACCCAACTGTCTAACAACAGTAGCTTCCAGCCTCTAACAGCCTAGCCCTCCCTTATAATTGAGTGAGCCTTGCTGTGACTGAATGGCCCATCCCCATTAATGCATTTGGTCATACTTAACTGTTGTAATGGTCCCCCATCACAGACTAGCCACACCCCTATTTTGGAGTTAGAAAGTAAGTCTCTAAAATTACATTAAAATATGAAGACTGCATGTCCTCTCTACTATTACAGCAAGTGATGTAAATTCAGCACATTCTATGAATTACTTTGTGTTCACTCCACTTGGTCTGTCTCATTCAGAAAATACCCAACCCTGCTTGTAAACTTTTACTCATATAATGGTCACATTCCAGTTCTTTGGACAGCTAAGGCTGTAAAAAAAGGTCTTGGAGGGTGGTTACTTTGGAGAGAGAGAGAGAGAGAGAGAGAGAGAGAGAGAGAGAGAGAGAGAGAGAGAGAGAGAGAGAGAAAGTTATGGAGTCAGGAACCCAAGGATTGGATCCTAAATCTGCTACTTAACGGCATGATACAAGACCCTGAGTGAGCCTTTCAACCTCAGTTTCCTTATTTGTCAAATGGATTAAATGATCTCCTGCCTTCTAGTTCTTCATTGTGTGACTCAAGATTGTACAAAACCTCCTCTTAAGACATATCTACCCAATGCAAATTGAATTATTCTTTTCTCACAATGGAATGTGATTCACCCATCATTTGGGATAGTATTTCTAAAGTTACTATCCATCTTTTTTTAAAAGTCACACCCACCTCTTCCTTTGTAATTGGTCACTCTTTATAAACTAAGATGACCCACCCTTAGAAATAGCCATCTCCTAATCCCAAGGAGCACATGCTTGACCTGTGACCTGTCCTCTTTTACCAAGGAGCCATCTTCCTTTGTAACTGGTTTCAGACGAATGACTAATCTCATCTCTCAACCTGACTTAAGCAACAGTGGGAGACACAGTGGGACTAGGAATTGGCAGGAGGAGAGTTCAGCTAAGCAGGAGTGAGGCCAAATGGTAGTCAGAGTGAGTCCAAAAGCCTCATCATTCTCACTGGATGAATTGAGTGAGTGGGACAGAGCTAAGGCATGGAGAGACAGGCAGGTAATTTAGCTTCAGCCTAAAAGGAAAATTGCATGTAGAAAATCTGGCAAGCAGCACTTTTTATAGCAACAAAGAACTGGAAATAAAGTCAATACCCATTGATTAGGGAATGACTAAATAATAATAATAATTGTATATAAACACAATTCAATATGGCTGTGTTGTTAAAAAAAAAAGATGACTATAACCATGACAAAGAAGCATCAAACCACTAATAAGCACTGGTAGAAAGTAAAATAGGCTGAACCAAGGAACCCTGTACACATGATGACTATGATAATATAAATAGAAACAGCAACAATAAAAAATACAATAAAAACTGAATGCTCCAATCTCATAACAGCCATACTGGGCCTCAAAGAAAAGAGAAGAGAAGAGACTTTCTTCCTCCTACTTTTTTGCAGAGTTAGGAGACTATAGGTATGAGATGCTACATATCAGGGACAGCTGGGCAGCACAGTGGATGGAGCACTGGGCCTGTCGTCAAAAAGACCAGAGTTCAAATCTGGCCTCAGACACTTACTAGCTATGTTACCCTAGCCAAGTCATTGAAGGGTCTACCAGAAGTCTTCTAAAAGAGAATAGTAGGTGCTTAATAAATGTTTGTTGATCAACAGACTTATTTCTCCAAGTCTCTGTTTCCTTGTCTTCAAAATAAAGGGGTTGGACTAATGGAACAGTGTTCGGTTCACTGTTTGCCTCAGTTTCCTTATCTGGAAAATGAGCTGGAGAAGGAAATGGCAAATCACTCCAGTATCTTTTCCAAGAAAACCTGAAATGGGGTCACAAAGGGTTGAATACTGAAATGACCAAGCAATCACATTAAAAAACCAGGGTTCCTTATGTATTTCCCAGCTTTTTTTTCAGTCTTCATCTTTTGTGATCTCTCTGAAGTCCCTTCCTGATTATCTTCCCTTGGCCTTAGGGACACTACATGGTTTTTATTCTCCTCCAACTTCTGTAACTCTCTCTTATCTGTCTCCTAAGCCAGGCCTTCCTTCATTCTCTTCCCTTAATATGAATGTTTCGCAAGGCTTGACTCTCTTCTCTTCTTTCTCTATGTTTGCTCTCTGGGCAATTTCATTCATTCCCATGGTTTCAACAACAGCCACTATGCAGATGATTCCCAAGTCTATGAGTCACAATTTCTCTTCTCCATCCCAGATTCACATCTCTGTCTATAGGACTTTTCACCTGGTATATGTAACTAGCACATCCAACTCCACACCGCAAAACTGAATTTATGGCCTATTCTCCCCACCCCTAAACTCTTCCTCCTAAGGATCTAACTATCCCACATTCTTAGCCAATTAGTGACCTTTGTATCTCCAAATTGCTAGGTTCTGGTTCCTACTATGCTTTGGGGTAGGCTAGTTTGTCCTGTTCAATCTCATTCTGGATCCCCTGGGTTCCTGCACTGACCTCCACTATCATGGGGTTAGGCCCCCTAGATAGTTGAGGTTCTGTGCATTATACCTTCAGGAACTTCTCTGGCATCTCATGACAGAAAGTCTGGGACCTCAGAAGCCCTGGATGCCCTAGAATGAGCACTGGGTCACCAGGTGAGTTTCTGCCCACTTTTGTTCCCTAGAAACTTCTAGAGTCCAAAGTCCTCACACTAAGACTTTCTGAGCACCTTAGGACTTTCTCTTGGAGCCCTTCACTCCTGCTGCCTCTGTGAATACAGGCTTATGGGCTACACACATCAAGGGACCATCTCTGATTGCCCCAGGAGGTGACCTTGCCCTAGCATTGGCTTTGTGAAGTTTTATGTTGTAATTGTCCTTTCCCCTTTTTTCTCAGGCTTCTGGATGACTTCGTGTGTGCTTAAGGGTAAAAGAAGCCACTTACTCTAGTTTTTTATTGGATTTCTTGGGCATTGCTCAATCCAGTAGAAGCTTCAGGATTTTTCTGGAGTAGATATGTAGGAACTGGGCCAGCTTCTTTCCATCCAGACCACCATCTTGGAAGATCTGATACAGATCAGTACATGGAAAAAGTACAAAAATATGTATAATACACATCTGTGTACCTCCCACTTCCACAAAGTAGTTGGGACTGTCTTCTCATGTCATCCTTTTAGAGTTCTGATTGGTCTTCATGATTTTGTAGCTCTCTGTGTTCTAAAGCCCAATCAAAAAGCCACCTCTTCCATGAAGCTTTCCCTGACATCTCCCCAGTCTTCCTCTCCTGAACTCCCCAGATAAGGCTCTTTTTCCTCACACTAAAAGTGATACTTTGTTTTGTATCTCTGTACTTTAATTCTATAATATTGCATATTATAACTATCTGTTTGTTTATCCTTTGATGAGACTTTAACTTCAATGAAGGACATTGTAAACTTTGTGTCACTCCTAGTATTTGGCACAAACCTCTGTATATAGTAGCCCCTTTTGAACTTAATGAAGATTTGATGAATGAATGAATGAATGAATGAATGAATGAATGAATGAATGAATGAATTTCCCAGGGCCAAACCGACTTTTAGGAGATTGGTGGGCAACAGGCTGAATGTAAAAGCCAATACTGACACCTGGCTCAAGTAGGAAGAAAGCCATGAAGTTCTAACTGATCTCATCAAAGATCTTTCATTTTTCACACAGGCTATCCACGGCTCTATCAAAATGGCACTGGATCATAAATATTCTTGAGTCATAGATTTTAAGCTTGAAGGACTCTCAGAGATCGCCTAGTTCAAATATCACAGATGAAGAAACCAGTAAGTGACTTGTCCAAGATCACACAGTCTAGTTTGTCAATGACGGCCTAGGGTCAAGAGTTAGGGTTTGGACCTAAATCTTCTATGATCCTGAATCTCTGAATCTAGCTCCCTGTCCACTATCCTACAAACCTGCCTCTGATCATAAACGAGTATTGCTGACTAGCACATTTCCAAATTGGCCATTATTCCTAGCAACTACTTCCATGCTTAGTCACATGGTGGCTACCATTGGGTTTCTCCAGAGTTCACTGGCTTTCTCAGACTGCAAAGAACTGACAAGTCTTCCCCATAATGCATATATGAAATGATGGGGGTCAGGGAAGGCAAATCAGATCTAATACATAATAACAGGATCCCTTGGGGTGAAAACAGGTAGGAAGCCTATGTGTGGGCACAGAATCTCGGGCAGACACCCCAGCCCCACCCTACCCAGCCCAACCCCCAACTTAGCAGAAAGTTCTATAGAAGGGTCAAAAATCTAATATGGTGTACTATGCAGGGGGAATCTATGTAAAGGTTGTTCTGAAGGCTTTAAACTGAGATGTCTTATTTATTTCCAATGTTGTACTGGAGGCTAGCTTCAGAATATTTGTGATTTAGATTTGCTCTTTGGAGGTGGCTTTGAAATGGGTAGCCATTTTCAGAGGTTAATGCTGAGATGATTTTGAAATGAGCAATGTGGGTGAGTTTTGAAAGACAAAGTGGTCTCTGGGGTGGTTTGTTCCAAGAAAGTCTATGAATGGTATCCCTGATACACACACCCAGAGCCTGCTTTCAGAATGGGTCCAGCTTCCCAACCATTCCAATTATAGGTTTTGAAATGGGCCCGAAGGCAGAATTTAGAAACCTGAAATGAAGGAGGGGAAAGGGAACAATTTTGCAACTGGATTAGTGACAGTCCCCAAAAGGTGCCCCGGGGACTAGAGCTTTGAAAAGCAGTGGTGGACAGTTTCAGAATGCCCTGAGAAGTTTGAGATTGACCTTTCCAGTTATAATTAGGGTTAAGATAATTAGGGGTTTGGATAAGATCAGGATAATAATCGCTGATATTTATATAGTACTTGGAAGGTTGTGAAGCATTTTATGTGCATTAATAATAATAACTCGTATTTATATAGTACCTACTATGTGCCAAACACTATGCTAAGAACTTTATAAATATTATCCCATTTGAGCCTCATAATATCCTTGAAGGTAGATGTTGTTATTATCCCCATCTTTCAAAAGACAAAACCAATGCAAACTGGTTAATCAGCTTGTCCAGGATCAGACAGCTAGTAGTTGTCTGCTGCTGAATTTGAACTCAGGAATTCCTGACTCCAGGTCCTGTGCTCTATGCACTATGACATCACTAAACTTCTTAGCTCTAAGTTTTATATCAACCTTGTGAGATAAGTACACAGGCATCATTGTTCCCATTTTACAGGTGAAGAAACTGAGACTCAGAAAGGCTTAGTGATTTTTCCCTTGATCCCAAAAGTAGTAGGAGTCAGAAATAGTATTTGAACCTAGGATTTGACTTCCAGCCAAGTACTCAATCCGCCATGCTTCCTCACTTTGTCCTGGAGTTTTACTCACTTACAGTATCAGGTGAGCAGTAGCCAAACTAGGATATAACTCATCAGTGGGAGAAAAATATGTTCAAAATGTGGGGAGAAAACTTTGTGGAATAACACTTGGCTCTCAGAGATCATTAGGCCTGATTCTAACAAGATGCTCTCAGGGAAGAAGAAAGAATAAAGAGACAGTAAGAAGCTAGATTAGATGATCTCTGAAATCCCCTTCCAGGTCTGTCTCTGATTCATCTTTGGGTAATGTTCATTTCACTACCTGAGTTCAAATTTCGTCTCTGACCCTACCAGTATGACCTTGGACAACTGACTACCACTTTGGAGTTGTTTTATCATCTGTAAAATGAGGAGGTTCGACTAAAACCCTTTCCAGTTCTTGCATATATTTCATCAGGTACAAAACATACCAGAGCACTTCTCCTGCCTTTTCCTCCTCTCCTCTCCTTTTTTCCCCTTTTTCTTACTCCCTAATGCAATGAATGATCTGCCCTTGGGGCTATGACCCTTGGAGTCCTCAGCCCTTGTAGCTTTGTTCTTTTTCTGGCTCCCACTTCATGGTGAGTCATCAGGAATAACATACTCAGTGGTGTGCTAGTCAATGTTTAACAACCAGCTCTCCAAAAATGCAGGTCACGCAACACACCTTGCAGTTCAATTTGCATTACTAACATTTTATCCATTTCTTTCTTAAAGTCTAGCTAATCAATAAAAACAACAAAGCAAGACCAGATTTGTAACCTTTGCAGATTTCTGAAGGGTCAATGCTCACATTGAAAATTTAACAATCCATTCTCCCAAGGCATTTAGCTAGCTTCAGCACACTCTTCTAGTGTTTTTCACTCCACTAGTTGCTTGGAGGGGCAGCTAGGTGACAAAATGGATACAGCAATGAGCCTGGAGTCAGGAAGACCTGAATTCAAATCTAACTTCAGCTACTTACTAGCTGTGTGACCCTGGGTGAGTCATTTAACCTTGTTTGCCTCAATTTTCTCATCTGTAAAATGAGCTAGAGAAGAGAATGGCAAATCATTCCATTACCATTGCCAACAAAACCCCAACTAGAGTCACAAAGAGTTGAACATGACTAAAAAAACTGAAATGAAAGTTGCTTGGAGAGCAACCAATTATTTCACTGCTGTGTGAAAAGTCTTGGGGATATAAGCTATAAGCAGAAACATCAGTTAGATAGGCATGGCACAGTTACAGAGAATTTCTACGATTTACTTTGGCTTTTCACTAGCCAATACCTGGAGCCTAGCCCTTACCAGCCCAAATCTTTCTCATGCCTCACTCCCAGTGTTGAGAAAAGTCTATACAAATTTGTTTTCTTGTTCTAGTCCCACCTTACTTTTTCCTCCAAATTCAAACCCCAAACCTTCCCTTCTTAGCTCATAGGAACACGGAACAATTGAGGTCCTTTCTCTCTGGGTTCCTTCATGATTTAGTAGAGGTTCAATTGAACTGACACTTCTTGATCTCTTTTCAAGATAATGTTCAGGCCTACTCAAGCCTCTCTACTTCTGGTCTTCTTTACCTTCCAACTTTAATAACACAAACTTCTTCTCTTCTCCTCTCCTCATCTCCCTTTTTTTCCCCTTTATCTTCCTCTTCTCCTTCCCTCCCCTTTCCTCTGTTCTTGTCCTTCCCCCTTCCCTTCTCTTTTATTTCTCATCTTTTCTTTTAAAATAATCAGTTTTAGAACTAAAAGTGTTCCATTAGTCCAACCCCTTTATTTTGCAGACAAGGAAACAGAGACCCAGAGAAATGTCTGTTGATCAACAAACATTTATTAAGCACCTACTATTCTCTCTTAGAATACTTCTGGTAGACTATATACCCTTCAATTAAGATGATTTACAGGCCTATAGATTCAAACCAGGTCCAGGTAGAACCCCCTGATAATTCAGATTCATGAGAGAATAGAGTTCTTGCTACTAATTATTCCAGACCTGGATATTACTCAGACTAAGAAAATTCCTGCTAATTGAATCCTGGTTTCAGTAGCCCTTCCTCACAGGGTTATACCCCGGCTTTCTAGTGAGCCGGGGTGGTGTCTGCTGAAGAACCTATATCTGTTCACAGGTTCCCACCTATTCTCTCCCCCAAGGGACTGGGATGGAGAGAAAATAATGCTAAATCTCCTGTATCATGAAGCCAATCAGCAAATACTTACACAACCTTGCAGGTCCATCATGAAAGAAGAGATTTCCCCCCAAATTTGATATTCCTGACATGAAGAAGAAGAAGAAGAAGAAGAAGAAGAAGAAGAAGAAGAAGAAGAAGAAGAAGAAGAAGAAGAAGAAGAAGAAGAGGAGGAGGAGGAGGAGGAGGAAAGAAGAATTGGTGGTGGTGGTGATGATGATATTTCTGGAGAAAAAGAGATACTTAATAAATGTTTTACTTTAAAATGTAGAATATGAATGAAAAACAGAATTACCCAGCCTCATTCTTCACAGGGAACAAGCCAAAGGATAATTCAGTGAATTATCTTATAGCTCTTCTTTCACTCATTTCACAAATTTATCTCCAATTACCCATGGTCCCAGAGGAGAACCAGACATTTCATTTGTTCATTCATTCATTCATCAAACTTTTATTAAGAACTTGCTTTGTGCAAGGCACTATGCCAGACACTTTAAAGAGATAAAGATGACTAATACATGGTTCCTGACCTGACGGAGATTAACATTGAACATGGAACTGAAATCATGTCTGCAAATAACGAAAGTACAAGACAGAATGCGACTAGAGCTGAAAGGCACTTGAGAGGCTGACATGCATGCAAAAAATTATTGGTATCACCCCCATCCCATCCCCCATAGAAAAAGATTATTTCTAGTTGAGAGGGCGTCTGAGAAAACTTCATGGAAGATGTGATGTTACAACTATGTTTAAAGGATAGGCTAGATTTTGTACAGGAGTGGGGTAGGAGAGCAGGGAATCAATGATTAAGTGCTTATTAGATAATCTGAGTCTAACATGGTGCTCGGTAGGCACTACCACGATGAGACTTAAAGGAGTAAAAAGCACAGTCTCTATACTGAATTGCCAATAATGATTAATGGATGTGTCATCATCCAGAAACATTGCTAGCCACTAATCTTCAAAAGGAAAGATCAGACACTGAACTAGATTCCTACTTTACCTTGTGGTTATGACCTTCTGCTCTACTGTGAAGAAACTAAGCTTTCTTTATGTAACCTGGGGTTCAATCCTATTTGCATAAAACTCTTCTGGAGAATGATTATTCAGTGCTCTGAGCCTGTGTGAGGATAGACTTGGTAACAGGTTGTGGAGAGGAAAGATCCTAGGTTCTTCTGGCTTCTGGAATCAAGAGAAAACATAAGAGAGTATCAGACTCTCTTCAAGAAACAGTCCCTGGAAAGAGAGAGAGAGAGAAAAAACTCTCGGAAGAAGCCAACATGAAGAGGAACCTGTGCCTTGGCCATGCCCTTATACCTGGACTACCATACTTGAGATTTTGGGGGATTTCCTCTTGAGTGAAATCTGGTTCCCCCTCTCTTCCTTATGCTATTCAATTCCTTATGCTATTGACAAACTAATATTTCATTGAGTCCTAGTCATATGACTTTGGCATAATGGTATCGCAAAAAAGAACATGCATAATACAGGGCTCTCTTTGGCAGAGGAAAAATAAAGGTAATACAACATCTACCAAGAGGTTGTATGCTTACAATTTTTCCTGGACCTGGCCTTCTTCAGACATTACATGGGTAGAATCCATAAGTCCTAGGTCAAATATAGTTTACTTTGTTTGGTTCTCCATGTCTATCACACCTGTGCATGGACAAAAGAGTTAGATGCAACATTGGGTAGAGTACCGGACCTTGGATCAGGAAGGGCTAAGGCCAAATCCTGACTCAGACACTTACTGGCTGACTAATTTTGGGCCAGTCCATTAAACCCTCTGAGATTCAATTTCTTCATATAAGAATAAGAATAATACCTACCTCTCAGAGATGTTGTGATGATCAAATGAAATAATAGATATATGTATATATTATATATATATATATATGTATATATATACATATGCATGTTTATAAACCCTAAATGTAGATACTAGCTACTATTATGTTCATTTCATATTTCCACTAAAGCCAGTCTTAGGTGAAGACTTGGGAATTCTAAAACAGCTCCTGACTCCTCCTCAAAGCACAAGTCAGAGATTGACATTTAGGTGGGACCTGAAACTCCTTGACGGACTGTGCTTTTCCATTGCTGCACAGACCTCAGCTAGTTCACCATTTGTGGAACAGAGGAGTAATCAAGAACAGGACAAATGCATAGAGAAACTCTTTGTCCCACTTGCCATCTTGCTCCTCTGCCACCTCCTCTCCCCTGCCTTTGATCATTAAGTTCACATTTTCATTGTTTAGGAGTTACATTACATCCCTTCTGACCTTTCCAAAGTTAAAAGCTCAACTTGGCAACTCCTTCCTTCTTCCCCGACTTCATGGATACAGAGAGAGGGATAGGCATGACAGTAAAACAAGAGAATTACATACAAAAAGAGTTATAAAATTTATTCAGTGAAGGATGAGCAGGGAAACTGACCACTGGACCAAGACCAAGCACAGCTTCTATACTAGTAAATATAAGATCAGAAAAAGAATAGACCCTGTCAGATAATGAAAGAGCAAGCTCCAAACAATAGACGACCTAAGTGATACACTGATACCCATGACTGGGTACACAACACATTGGGTAGATCATCTGTGGAAAACTTATGGAAGGATGCAGACAAGAATTGCACAGGCCGTGAAGGTATGCTTGGGTTGTAATCTGTATCAATGGAGGGAACACCTAGATTGATGAGATCAGGCCCCAGGGGCAACAAGTCAGGTCCCAGTAGAAGTAGAGTGGTCATTGGACAACTAAAATGTCCTATTCTACCCCCTACACCTCTATGGAGCTCTCAGGGAAGGGAAAGTTCTAGTTAATGGGTTGGTGAAAACTGAGTGGGTGGTGGTGCAAGGAAATTCTTGGTATCAACCCTGCATGTAATAGAATAGTAACCATTAAGCTACCTTACTACAGGTGACTCTGATCTAGGATGAGGATCAGTGACTGTGCACTATAGCCATGGTTATGCTTTAAAAAATATTTAATAACCAATTCACTGAGAGAGAAAAAGTATGCACAATACATTTTAAAGTTTAATCTGCTTTATTTACATTTTCTCCATCCCTTTCTTGATTCTAGACAATCAATAAAACAATAAATCAAGCTCCAATTTGTAATATTTGCCAATTTCTACAATGTACATGCCCAAAATAAGAAATTAACAATTGGCTCTTACAAAGCAGTATCAACCGGATCAAGTACACTCCTGACTGTCACCCTGGTTCCTGGTGCTGCCCCTGCTCATCACAAGGCACATTAAATTTAGATACCCATTGTGAACTAAAAGATTTGGCATCACCCATATATGGATCAGATTGTAAGATCTAAAACTCAGTCCTTTCAAAGTAGAGAAATGAAGGCTGGAATTTTCAGTCTCCCTCCTCCTCTATATTTATTCACTCCTTCAGGGGGTCTTTTATTTTTGTTTTATTTGCTATCTTTCTGTTTTAGTTTTTCCTTTTTTTTCTTCCAGTGCTACCCCTACTAGGTTTTTCATATCCCTTGTCAAGCTTTTCCAGTAACAACAAGCCATTGGAATTGTTGAAATTTCTCTAGAAATGTAAAGATCCATATCATAAAGAGTTGAGATATGATAGGAACAATCTAAGTCTCTACTCCCACACAGGTCAGACTAGTTTTTCCTTAAGCAATATTCAAACCATCTTCAGGACTTATTTGGTTTAGGGAAATAAAGGCTTAGACTATTAACACACCTTCCTGATGGCTCAGGTAACAAATAATCAAGGCATAAGAAGTAACCTGTTTCTTTCTTGGGCTTCTGATCAGAGAAACAACATGGGCAACAAATAGGAAAGGAAATGACTGGATCAGTTCTGTATCCTTGCTGAATATCCTTTCTCTGCTCTGAGTATCCTTCGCTTGTAAGTTTAGTAAGCCTCTTTTTGTTAACTTTCAAATACCATGTTGTTGTTGTTTTGTTGTTGAGTCATTTCAGTTGTGTCCACCTCTTTGTGACCCCATTTGGAGTTTTCTTGACAGCGATACTGGAGTGGTTTGCCATTTTCTTCTCCAGTTCATTTGATGGATGAGGAAACGGAGGCAAAAAAGGTTAAGTGATTTGCCCAGAATCATACAGCTAGTAAATGTCTGGGGCTGGATTTTAACTCAGGAAGATAAATATCTTGACTCCAGACCTGACACTCCATCCACTGCACCACCTAGCTGCCCAATTCAAATATTCAATAAGGATGTCATTTTGTTTTAATAAAAAAAAAAATCTAAGTTACCAGACAAAGCTGAGTCAGGTCTTATCTATTAGAGCAAAGTAGAATGTACAGAGGTAGTACCCATGGTGTTGGGGCTGCTAAACCCTTCTCTCCTTTTGTCTTCATTGTGGTAAATGGAGAGTATTCATGGTTTCCACGCTGTATGATCAGGCAATAATAGATTTTGAGCTGCTTAGGATCTTAGAGGTCACATATTCTATCCCTGAATTTTATAGATGAGGGGAATGAGGTCAAGAGAATTTAAATGATTTGCTGGCAGAGTCAGAATCTGAACTCATATTCTCTGACTTAAAATTCAATTCTCTTTCACTTCTGTACTGCATGGTTCCCGAGCCATCATATAACATTCCTGAGAAATGAAATATGATTCCTGATATGTCACATATTATTTTACATTGACCCTCAATTTTAGAGAAGAGGTGCCTGGTTAGTATCAGGTCCCATAGTCTGGCCAATGACTTCCACCAATTGGTCCAAGTCCTACTGGCCATACTTAAGAACATGGCTAATTCTTCTTTCCCATTCGTTGCAGTCTTGACCACCAGCCCATACACATTCTGGTCTTTCTGTCATTTCTCAGAGCAAAACTCCTGCTCTCCCAATGGCACCAGCCAAATGTACCTGTGACACAATCAATCCCTGCGCCCCAGGCCCAACTCTCAAAGGATATGTACAACTTTTGGACACGGTGACATTAGAACTACTGCATGTATTTGGACAAAGGACATTTTCACACGGATTGGTTTCTCTGGAGGCACGGCACAGCTATGAGAACTGCATCGTCCCTTCGTAGTGGGGTGGGGAAGAGAGAGGTCACAGTGAAAGAAATCAGCACTTAGGCTTCAGGCATTACAGAAATCCACAGTCACATCTGGACTATTTAATAACTGATGATTATGAACAAAATCTGGTGATGATTAAACCCAGGGAAGCAAGCTCACGCACACTCTTTAGTATTCAAAAATAATACTAGGAAAATGCCTTAGGCTGAAGTCTTAGGTCCCACCTGAATGAGGAATCTTTATCAATTCCGAAACAAGGTCTGGCATTGAAATCTCTTTATGGCATTCTTATCTAAGGCCTGACTGGCCCAGAAAGGAAGAGGAAAAGTAACACTTGGACTAAGAGAAGAAAGAAGTCTTTGCTCAACTTAATTAAGAGAAGTGTAGAGGTCATTTGTGATCTGGTTGAAAGAAGAATCCTTTAGAAGGAGTGATTAAAGGGGCAGCTAAGTGGCGCAGTGGATAGAGCACCGGCCCTGGAGTCAGGAGGACCTGAGTTCAAATCTGACCTCAGACACTTAACACTTACTAGCTGTGTGACCCTGGGCAAGTCACTTAACCCCCATTGCCTCAGTAAAAAAAACAAAAAAAAAAAGAAGTGATTAAAGATGGATTCAAAGTTTTAGGACAATTATTCTCCTGGGTACACTGACATTTTAAGTGACCATTGTTCTGTTTGGTAAATTAGAAAATTAACTAGACTCTGAGACCTTGTGTTAGTCTTAACTATGGGATTTTGTCTTTGTTTCTGAAAACTGTAAGACGTTGACTGGGCAGTTTCAATGTTTCAATTAGGAAGAATAATTGCTGTTTTAATCTCTCTGCAAGCAATAATATTTATAATTATTAATATATGTTTATATAATTACTAATATATGTTTATATATTAGTAATTATATATTTAAATTATATTGCTATATGTGTATATATATGTATGTGTATATGTGTGTACATGAAATGCCTCACATCAAAATTTAAAATACAGAGCACTAATTTTTTTTTCCTCTGCAACAACATTTTTGTATGATATTAACCTGTTATCTTAGCTTTGCAAGGTTGGATCAGTGGCCTACATTCTTCTTGAGATTAAAAATCTCATAAAGGGAATACTTTAGCTTGACACAACTATCTTGGAGTGTGTCCCTGGGCTTTCTGATAATGTTCAACAGCAGCTTTTGGTTAGAGGACTGAGAAAGTTTAATTCCTAGGAATAGAAGCCTATACTGGTCTGAGAGCCAAAGCAAGTGATTTAAAAAGGAATTAGCTTGTGATTATAGGTATGAGAATTTTTTTTTCCCCATTAGCAGCTCTGTCCCACCAAGAGGCATTATCTTCACATTTCACCTAAAATCTCATCATCCTGCAGATTGACTCAGCTCTTGGTACTTGAAACCCTGTCAGCATCCTTGGGTGCCTCTCCCCACTGAAAAGGAGGACTGGAGCAATGAACTTCTCCCAAAGACTTCTGAGGACTCACAACTTTCCAGGTAAATCATTTCCCAGCAGCTGCTCTGCTTGGTTTCTACTCCACAAACATCACACTCCCACAGGAGATAGCCCCAGTTGAGCCTCCTTTCCCTGAACTTTTCAGCTTTCTTTTGTGTACTGTCTTCCCTGTGAGATTGTAACCTCCTTGAGGGAAGGACTGTCTTTCTTTTTCATATTTATATCCCTAGTGCTTAGCACATAGTAGGTGCTCAATAAATGTTTACTGACTCTGGACTTGTTCATTTCCTAGCATTCCATCCTGTAAAGTATTTCATCAGTGCCTTTGTTGAAGGGGAGTTTTTGTGTTTGAACCTCCTAAGTCATGCAAGTTTCCACCCGACCTTATCTTTCCTATCCAGACGTGACAATTATGTGTTGGGGGAAGGGAGAGTGAGGTAAGTAGAGAACCTGCCCAAGCCAAGCCAATCTCATACAACAAGTCTTTTCAAAGTGGTCAGAGCCTTGGCTTGACATCAGAGAACCTGTGTTCAAATAACGGTTATGCAACTTGCTATTCGAAAGACCTTGGGCAAATCAGTTAACCTCTCTACCTTATTTCCCTCCTCCTTTCTAAAATGAGGGGGTTGGATTTGATGACCCTCTAAAGACCTATCAGCTCAAGATCTATGATTCTTTCATCCAAAAATGCATTTGTTAAGCTTCTGTTATATGCAACACACTTACAAGCTAGTAGAGATACAAAGTAAAAAATAGTCCCTGCCCTCAAGGAGTTTATATTCTAATGAAACCATTCGTAGCCAAGCAGTTTTTAAAGGCTGGGTTTTTTTGACCCTGGTGATCATTTCTGTTCACATATTTATCTCATTTTCACAACAGCTACTTAGAAGCTTCTTCTAAAGGGCTGGTGAGAGAATAGGGGACTACACTCCTGAAAATTACAATTAAGTAAAGCATAACTAATGGACAATTTATTAACAGACATTTGTTATGTTTGAGCTGAATGACTCTGGGAAAGTTATTTAATCCTAGTTTCAGTTTCCTCACATGCAAAAGGGATAATACTATTGATTCCTGTATTGGAAATAGCGGGGTAGACCATTAAATACCTACCTGTACTCCTCCAACATCTGAAGGTTAGGGTTTCCAAAAAGCAAAAGAGTCAAAGGGACAAAAGCAAGATGACATCATTCTCCCCTGCAAACATGTGACACGGATGTGACACAGAAACAGAAAGTGATGTGACAGTCACAAAAAAGAGAGAAATTACAGACTTAAGGTGCGTAAGTCAGAGGAACATCAGGATGGCATGACAGCAGTTGGTTCCTTCCAGGGTCAGCTGCTGAGTCTATTCAACCTGTGCATGATGTGCAAACCATAGAAAGTAGGCAGAGGACATCCACCAGGACATCCAAGGCCAAGAAGGGCACTCTCTAGATGATCTTCTATCTTCTTCTGAGTTTTGGTAAGAGGTGCCAGGTCCAGAGTTCCTTGTCATGTTCAATCCTCTCAGTCATGTCCTACTCTCCATGACCCCATTTGGGGTTTTCTGGGGGTTTTTTGGCAAAGATACTATAGTGGTCTGCCCTTTTCTTCTCCAGTTCATTTTACAGATGACAAAACTGAGGCAAACAGAATGAAGTGACTTGCCCAGGGTCACACAGCTAGTAAGTATTAAGTATCTGAGGCCAGATTTGAACTGAGGTCCTCCTGAATCCAGGGCTGGTGCTTTATCCACTGTACCACCTAGCTGCCCTCTGTCATGTACTCTTTTAGCAGTCTGATGAAGCCTATGGACACCTCAGAACATTGTCTTTAAATGCATAAAACAAAATACATGTGATTACAAAGGAAACCAGTTATACTGAAATAAAGTTATCAAAATATTTTCAAAACAAGTTCACGGGTCTCAGGTTAAGAATCCATGCATTAGAAGCTGGAGTAGAACAAGAAAGAAGGGGCAATTAGGTGGCACAGTGGATAAAGCACTGGCCCTGGGATGCAGGAGGACCTGAGTTCAAATCTGGCTTCAGACACTTGACATTACTAGCTGTGTGACCCTGGGCAAGTCACTTAACTCTCATTGCCCTGAAAAAAAAAGAACAAGAAAGATTCCATGAGCTAAGGTTTGGTGGAAACTGGAGGTGCTAAAAAGCAGAAGTAAGGGAAGGGAGTTGAGGAAGAGCCAAGATGGCAGAGAGAAGCCAGGAAGTTGCCTGAGCTCTTAGAAACAACATTAAATCAAGCCTCTAAAAGGAAGGGGAGTTGATTTTAGGCTGGAAAGGTGGCCAACTATATACACAGGCTTGGAGATAGGAGATGGAATGTAGGTGTGAGGAACAACAAAAAGGCCAGGACCAAAGATGATGTAAAGGGTAGTAATTAGCAATAAGGCTAGAGACAGGTTTTTAGAGAGTTGGATTATCAAGATCTTTAAATAACAAAGGCATTTGATCCTACAGTTAATAGGAAGCTGCTAGAATTTATAAAGTAGGGGAGAGCCCTGAACCAGACCTGTTCTTTAAGAAAACCACTTTGGCATTTATATGGAGGATAAATTAGAGCAGGAGAGACATCAGGCAGGGAGGACAATGATAACACTATTGTGATTGTCCAGATAAGAGGTTATGACTGTATAAATTAAGGGAGTGACTGTGCAAATAGAGAAAAGAGTCATTTCTATTTGTTGCAAAAGTAACATTTATAGGACTTTACAACTGATTGGATATGTTGTTATCCTGGAAGGATAATGGTACCCTTGACAAAAATTGGTTATTGTTGTTCACATATGTCTGAGTCTTCTTGAACCTTTATGCAGTTTTCTTGGCAAAGGTGGTGAAGTGGTTTGTCATTTACTTCTCCAGTGGATTAAGGCAAACAGAAGTTAAATGACTTGCCCAGGGTCACACAGCTAGAGAGTGTCTGAGGCCAGATTTGAACTCAGGGTTTCTTGACTCCAGGCCCAGAGCTCTAGCAACTGAGCCACCAAGTTGCTCCTTTTGACAAAAATAGAGAAGTTTAAAACTAAATTTTTAGAACTCCTGTGTTCTGAGTAGCCTATATACCTTCTGCCACTGAACCATTAACAACTCTTTCTGGTATACAGCCATTAGACCAATTGTAAGTCCATCTGATTGTGCTCTCATCTAAGCCAGAGGTGTGGGACAGAGCCAAGATAGTGGAGGAAAGACATTAAATGCACAGAGCTCCTGACACAATTACCTCACAAGCCCCGGAGCTACAAAATCCACAAAAACATGGGTTGAGATTATTTTCCAGATTAAAGGGGGCAGTACTGGGCTATAAGCAGAGTCCAAACCCACAATCACACCAACACAGACCCCAGACGCTCTGCAAAAGAGGAACTTACCCCCAAGCCTCCAAATCAGCTGCATCACCAGCTTCTTCTAGAACTAAGCTTACACTCAGGTGAGAGAGCTGAACAGCTGATGGGGAGGAGGGGAAGTGCAGGGGTGTCAGTGGGACCTAAGGAGGAATTCAGCTGTCCCACCTCAGCAAGGAATCAGGAAGAAATGTTGAGTGGCTAGAGGCCCAGGGGGGAGAGGGGCACAGGCTCGTTGAAGCTAAGAACCACCACAGCACTCTGCTGGCTGGTTAACTAGCAAGTTGGCTTGAGACCAGAGAACAGGTCAGGCAAGAGAAAAACCTGCCCTCCCTCAAACCAAATCACCTGGAACCCTCTGAAGTTTGGTACAGTATAGATTGGAAGTAGGGCCTCACTGTAAGAGGGAGTTAAAAGTGTGATGTTTAAAATCTATATTGTGGGATCATCTTAAATTAGAAGATTCAGCACCAGTCTTTGGGCATTAAACATTTATTAAAGCATACAGATATTCACAAGAAGTTCAGAAAGTTAAGAAAAAGCCTATCTAATCTAGAGTTCCAGCCTGGTTGGGTTCTTCCTCAAGTCCTCCTCCACAAGCCTGCTTTAATCAGGAACTCTCCAGCAAGCTGATCATGGAAGCTTTTTATAGGTCTGGAATAGAGGTGGTCCTTACACACTGCTTGAAACTGATTGGTTGCTGTCCTCCAAATCCATTGGTTTTGAAGGTGTTCTCAAGTTGAGTTCACAGTCTAGCTTCTGAGAAGAATACCTTCTTAAGGGATAGTCAGGTGTGATTACAATCCAATTAACTTGAAGTAGGCTAATCAGCAGTCAATCACTCTCACTTGATTCAATCAGTCTAGATTAATCTCCAGGTGGGACTTTGAGTATCTGCTAAATCCCATTATTTTATCACAAAAAAAAGTAAAAAATGTCAAGATGAGCAAGCAAAGAAAGTTGAGAACAATAGAAAGTTTCTTTAGTTACAAGGAAGATTGAGGTGCACCCTCAGAAAAGGATAGCAACCTCAGGGCCCCTACATCCAAAGCTTCCAAGAAAAATATGAATTGCTCTCAGGCCATGGAAGTGGTCAAAAAGGACTTTGAAGAGAAAGTAGGAGAAATAGAAGGAAGATTAAGAGAGGTAGAGGAAAGAATGGAAAGATAAATGAGAGCCATGCAGGAGAGTCATGAGAAAAAAAATCAACAGCTTGAAAAGCCAAATGGAAAGGGAGATACAAAAGCTCTCTGAAGAAAATTATTGCCTAAGAAGTAGGATTGGACAAATGGAAGCTAGTGACTTTAGGAGAAACCAAGACACGGTAAAGCAAATCCAAATGAATAAAAAAATAGAGGGCAATATGAAATATCTCCTTGGAAAAACAGTTGACCTGGAAAATAGATCCAGGAGAGATAATTTGAAAATCATTGGACTACCTGAAAACCATGACCAAAATAATAGTTTAGACAGCATCTTCCAAGAGACTGTCAGGGAAAATTGCCCTGATATTCTAGAAGCAGAAGGTAAAATAAAAATTGAAAGAATCCACCAATCACCTCCTGAAAGAGATCCCAAAAAGGAAAACCTTCAGGAATAATATAGCCAAATTCCAGAGCTTCCAGGACAAGGAGAAAATATTGCAAGCATCTAGAAAAAAGGAATTAAAATACTGTGGAGCTACAGTAAGGATAACACAAGATCTAGCAGCATCTACGTTAGAGGGCTGGAGAACATGGAATATGATATTCCAGAGGGCAAAGGAACTGGGACTACAGCCAAGAATCATGTACCCAGAAAAACTGAGTGTAATCTTTCAGAGGAAAAAAAAAATGTGACTTCAATAAAAAGAGGACTTTCAGGCATTTGTGATGAAAAGACCTGAACTGAATAGAAAATTTGACTTTCAAATACAAGACTCTGGAGAAGCACAAAAAGGTAAACAGGAAAAAGAAACCATGAGGGGTATTAAAAGATTAAACTGTTTACATTCCTACATGGGGAGATAATACTTCTAACTCATAAGAACTTTCTCTGTAAGGAATACACAGAAGGCACAGATATGAATTGAATAGGATGGGATAATATCTATAAAGCATTTATTTTTTGTTTTTCCTTGTTCTTTGTGGGGCAAACAGGGTGGGGTGTCTTATGTCTGGGGCCAGATTTGGACTCAGGGCCTCCTGGGTCCAGGGCTGGTGCTTTGTCCACTGTTCCACCTAGCTAACCCATGATGACATCTTTAAAATAGGGTTGAGGGGTAGGAAGAATAGACTGTGGAAGGGGGAAGGGGAGAGGTGGACTGGGGAGAGGTAGTTCACATGAAGGAAACAAGAAAAAAGCTTATGGAGTAGAGGGGAAGATGGGGAAGGAGTGGGGGAGTGAATGAACCTTACTCTCATCAGAATTGGCTCAAAGAGGGAATAACATATATACTCAAGTGGGTATAGTAATATATTTTTTCCCTGAGGGAAAGTGGGAGGGGTGGTGTTGTTATTGTTTTGTAGCTACTGGGACAGCTAGGTGGCACAGTGGATATAGCACTGGCCCTGGAGTCAGGAGGACCTGAGTTCAAATTCAGCCTCAGACACTTAACACTTACTACCTGTGTGACCCTGGGCAAGTCACTTAACTCCAATTGCCTCACCAAAAAGAATTCACCTTTCTGAGAGGTTTCCCCTCTCTCAAGTTGTAGATGGTGGCAATAAGCTGAAAGATAGAAAGAGAGAGAGAGAGAGAGAGAGAGAGAGAGAGAGAGAGAGAGAGAGAGAGAGAGAGAAAGAAAGAAAGAAAGAAAGAAAGAAAGAAAGAAAGAAAGAAAGAAAGAAAGAAAGAGAATTCTGTTTTGTAGCTATTAATCATCCATACCAGAAGAGTTCCCAGAAGAGGGGAAGAGGGGAAGAAGGGAAGGACAGATTGGGGGAGGGAGCAGTAAAAAAAAAAACAACACTTTTGAGGAAGGTGAAGATGTTCTGCATGACTGCACATGTATGACATATTGAATTGCTTGATTTCATAGGGAGGGTTGATGAGGGAGGGAGGAAGAAAAATTTAGAACACAGAATTAGTTCAAAGACCTTTCATCAGAGTAGGATCAAGGAGGGAATAACATTCGCACCCAATTGGGAGGAGTAATCTATTTAACCCTACAGGAAAGTAGGAGGGGAAGAGGATAAGGAGGGAAGGGTAAAAGAAGAGAGGGCAGAGTGGGGAAGGGAGACAGTCAGAAGTAAAACACTTTTGAGGAGGAATAGGATAAAAGAAAATAGAAAATAGTGTAAATATCATGGGAAGGGAATAGAATGGAGGAAATAGTTATGATGATTGACTATAATGGCAAAATGTATGGTACCTACATTGCTGGGCTATTGTGAAGAAAATTCCTTGTCAAGTTTAAGGTACCATATAAAAGTTATGATGAACAGGATGCTATCAGAAAAGCCTGGAAAAGACCTACATGAACTGAAGCAGAGTGAAATGTACTACATAGAAAATAACATCAATAGTGTAAGATGATCTGCTGGGGAGCACGTGGTTATTTTCAGCAAGGCAATGATCCAATATAACTCTGAAGGACTTATGAAAATTGCAATCCATATACAGAGAAAGAACTGATGGCATCTAAAAACAGATTGAAACACATTTTTTTTCTTTGAAAAAAAAAATTTTTAAATAAATAAACCAGAGATGTTAAACACATGACCCAGAACATGCTTGAGTGCAACCCAAACCAGATTAAAATATAATTGGGAATTGAACAAAATAAATAAAAATATAATGAATCAGATTATATTATACTTTAAAAACTAGATCAATATGCCATTCACAGGCATCCTTATGTTCATATTAGACTTCCTAAATCTTCATATAGGACTAGACTTCCTAAGTCTAAATCCACATCTATTTGAGTTTGACACTACTAATTTAAGGCCTACCTCTCTCTTATCTTCACAAGAAAAGTATGAGACACTATAGCCAAAGCTTGGCCAAAATCTTGGTGAATTACATCCACAGAGATCTCCATATCTACTTGTTCACTAATCTTGTCAAAAAAAAAAAAGGAAATGATATTAGTCAAACATGACCAGTTTCTGATGAAGCTGTGCATCTCTCTAGTGACCTATTCTAGAATTTTCCTAGGGATCAGAGTCAAGTTCACAGGGCTATAGTTTGTAGACTCTGTTCTCTACCTTTTGAAAAAATCAGGATATTTACCCTCTTCCAGTCTTGTGATATCTAGCTTATTTTCCTTGATCATTCAAATATCATTGTTGGTGGCTCTGTAATCACAACAGTTCTTTCCAGACCCAAGGATGCTGTTTTTCTGGGATGGGTGACTTTATCCCTTGATCCTCCCAACAATCCTGAGAAACAGATGCACATTGACAATCATCCCCATTTTGCTCATGAAGAAGTCAGCATCTGGGAAGTTAAATGATGTGTCCCAAATCATCAAGCTAATAAGTGACAGCCCCAACTCAAGACTCAAGCTGGAGAACAGGAAGAGTTCAATCTCTTCATTTTATAGGTGAGTAAACTATGGCCCAAAAAGGTGAACTATAGGACCAAGGTCCCATAGTTAAAGTCAGATTAGGATTAGAACCTAGCACTTCTGACTCTAAATTTAAATCTGCCCAATGCTCTATCCATTGCTCCACTTAGTGACCTCTAATACCATTAAGACAACTGTCCAAACTTTTAGGAACATTTAGTCTAAGTGGGGACATAAAGAATGTATATTGGGGCAGCTAGATGGCCCAGTGGATAGAGCACCGGCCCTGGAGTCAGGAGGACCTGAGTTCAAATCCGGCCTCAGACACTTAACACTTACTAGCTGTGTGACCCTGGACAAGTCACTTAACCCCAATTGCCTCACTTAAAATTAAAAAAAAAAAAAGAATATATATTAAGGTTAGGAGTGTAATGGAGCCAGTTCAAACTAGCTTGATTATTAAATTTCTAGTGTGACCATTCATACCTCAGAAATTGTAAATGTAGATTGTCTAAAATTTTTTAAGTGATGGGGAAAATGTCAATAATGAAGATTAAAGGGGGCAGCTAGTTGGCACAGTAGATAAAGATTCTGCCCTGGATTCAGGAGGACCTGAGTTCAAATCTGGCCTCAGACACTTGACACTTACTAGCTGTGTGACTCTGGGCAAGTCACTTAACCCTCATTGCCCTGCAAAGAGAGAGGTGGGGGGTAGGGACCACTACTCTTATTGGGAAGACTCAATACATCAAGCCAGAAGCTGAAAGCAGGAAGAAGCCCCACAACCCTGTGCCCAGGGGATCTATACCCAGCAGTGACCCCAGGGCCACTGGTAGGGAATATACGGCACCCAAGACTAACACGGAGCAAGATGAGAAAGAAGAAATTTGATGGCATTGTCAGAAGTTACCTGTGGTCCCCCGGTTCCAGAGGCCCAAGAGGAGTAGTCTCTCCATATATCCACTCTGAGCATCCATCCTCCCAAGTGTGCCCCTTCTTCTTAGTGAGAGTGGCTATTTTTGTAAGAGAGTGTGCCTCTGAGTGGGAGAAAGATTCTATTACTCCTTTTATTTAACTCTATTTCAACAAATACCTTTGCATTGAACTAATTATGTCCTGCAGCTGAGTATAAAAAGGAAACATTTTATGCGGCTCAAAAGCTATGTTTTTAAGGCAATACAGACCCCTCCCTGCCCCCAGGTACTTTGAAGTACCTTGAACCCTGGAAAGCTTTTCTGGTATATGTTTGAGAGGATACTCCATGTACTACAAAGTGACAGGAAATATTTAATATGTTATAAATGAGTAAATTTCAGCCAATGTTAGGAAGGAAGGCTTTCCCAACAATTAGAACTGGCAAGCAATGGAATCTGAGCAGGTAGGTGGTGCACTCAATGGAGTGCCAGGCCTGGAGTCAGGAAGGCCTGAGTTCAAATCTGGCCTCAGACACTTACTAGCGAGGTGACCCTAGTCAAGTCAACTTAACCCTGTTTCCTTCAGTTTCCTCATTTGTAAAATGAGCTGGAGAAGAAAATGGACCAGTTGCCTCAGAAATGAGTCAGCTCCCCATCACTGGCAGTGTTCAAACAGAAACTGAACAATCTATTGTCAGGGATACTGTCAATAAACAAAGGGATACTGTTGGTGGGTGGCCTTTTGGACCATAGAGTTTGGGTTTGGAAGACTATGGTAAGCAGTGTTTAAAGAGGTGACACCTGATAGATTATAACAACTGTAGTGGTAGGACCTATGACATGCCTATTCCTTTTGAGAAGGAGTTAGAATGGTCTGCAGATTAAACAAAATCTTCAAGCCCAAGTCTGAGGAAACTGGAAACATCTGGGAACTAGAACTAAGACCAAAAAGGAGGGGATCTCTACTGGAAAAAGTGGCAGAAGAGATGAGAGGCTGCTTAGGTTTTAGAATTTACAGTGTGAGTTTTGTCATCTCCATGTAGGATACAAGAAAATTACAGCCCCTCAGACTCATTTGTAAACCGAATTATGCAAAAGCTTTCAAGACCTACCACCCACAGATCTCTGGCACATGGGAGATGTTGAGAAACTTTAATGTGGAAAGACACACTAGCACTAGAAGGAAGTTTTGTATCAATAGGGTGTGATGCAGCTCTGAAAAGAATGTTAGAGCTGGAAGACACATTGAAAAACTTCCGTTCATTGTTCCCATTTTGAAGATGGAGAAACCGAGACCCAAAAAGATGGAAGGCTTGCCCCAGGAACCTGCAGATATCCCTACAAGTGATCCCTATTTTTCCCCCTCTCTGCCAGGGAAACAGCAAGAGGTTGAGAATGGTCAGGACAGGAATTCTACAACCTATTGTGATCCCTGACTAAATTGGGACTCTTTCTTTCTTTTTCTTTTTTTCTTTTCTTTTTTTTTTTAGTGAGACAATTGGGGTTAAGTGACTTGCCCAGGGTCACACAGCTAGTAAGTGTTAAGTGTCTGAGGCCGGATTTGAACTCAGGTCCTCCTGATTCCAGGGCCAGTGCTCCATCCACTGTACCATCTAGCTGCCCGAGGACTCTTTCTTAAAGAGACAAAGCTGTGCTTCCTTTCCTTTGAAGGAGAAGCTATGGAGACACTTAGGCAGTTGAAAAAGATGCTGAGGGGCAGCTAGGTGGTGCAGTGGATAGAGCAGCGGCCCTGGAGTCAGGAGGACCTGAGTTCAAATCCGGCCTCAGACACTTAACACTTACTAGCTGTGTGACCTTGGGCAAGTCACTTAGCCCCAATTGCCTCACTAAAAAGAAAAGAAAAAAAGAAAAAAGAAAAAGATGCTGCGTGGTTGATTTGAGGGAGATGCTGGAAGGAAAAAAATAGAGAAAAGGGGTACAGGAAGCAAGAGGGTGATCTGAGCAGAAACTGAGCTTGGCCACCAATGGGCCCTCGGTCCTTGGTAGCTCTGGGGGAGCTGGTACAAGGTTACAGAAGGATACTGAAGGCCCGTGTTTCCAGGGAGCCTAAAGACAGAGAGAGTGTTACGGGTGGTTGCTGGCATTGCCACTGCTCTAGTCACTGCTGCTGAGAACCAGAGAGGGTGATGGCTCAAGTTTCCCTAAGGATCGTGGTGATGCTTTTTCCCCTTCCCCTACCACACCTCTTGCTTTCTTTCTCTTTTCCCTTCTAGTGAAAGTAATTCCTTGGTCCAAAGCTATATCTATAATTAAAAATATGTTCTTATTTCTTTTTTTTTTTTTGCGGGGCAATGGGGGTTAAGTGACTTGCCCAGGGTCACACAGCCAGTAAGTGTCAAGTGTCTGAGGCTGGATTTGAACTCAGGAACTCCTGAGTCCAGGGCCGGTGCTTTATCCACTTTATCCACTGTGCCACCTAGCCGCCCCCAATATGTTCTTATTTCAATGTTAATTATTTAACAGAATTTAGATAGTCTTTAGATCCATTCTACCTACATATTGTCTTTATTGATTATTTTCTGAATTTTATTAGAAAGGGGACATAGTACTGGACTTTATGCAGATGGAAGGAAAATTTACCAAGATTCAATTGTTGGGGTGGGGAAAAAGAACTCTATGCACCATGCTCCAGACTAGGGTCTGAACTGAATGAAAGAGGTTTGAATTTATGGTTTGAATTTATTCATGAATATTTTAATAAAGTTTCTCAAAAAAAAAAGAATGAAATTGAATCCAGCGTTTGTCTTTGTCCCTGACTAAAAACGAACCAATGCCATTTTGTTATCTAGGACAAGGCTGGGCTGGTGGGTCACATTGCCTCATTTGCTTCTTCACACTAACCACCACCCATGCACAGAAAACTGTGAAGTTGAGGGCAGTGACTAAGGAGTAGGAACTGCTTAGTGAAAGGAGGAAAAGTTATGGCTGGTCTTGACTAGCAATGCCCACATGGCAAAGATTGGGGCCAGAGATGAATGTAGTTTCTGACCTTATACTTGAAACTTATACCCAAACAGGCAAAGAAGGCTACACATGCCTACTGGTCTATAAACTACATGTTGACAAGGAATGTGGCTTATCTAAACTTTGTATTTCCCCCATGCTTAGTCCAGTGGTCCTCTTTGAGAATGAAGAACAACCATCACCAGCCCAATAAAATAATGGTGAAGATGCTAGACTTGGATCTCCCCATTGGTAAAATGAGAATAATCATGTTGTGCCTATATCACAAGGTTGACACTTCAATGACTTAACATAAGTAAATAAAGCTCTTGGCAACCACTAAGATTTCAGGTATTACTATCCTCCCATATTCCAGCTCCCATCATCTTAAGTCTAATTCTACATCAGAAGGCAAACACTTGTCCTCAAAGAATTTTGTAAAACCATGCAAGGCTCCAGTGAGATAGTGTATGAAAAGCACTTTGTAGATGGTTGTTAACAATGACGACGTTTGCTGAACGTTGGATGAATGAACCACAGCCCGTGAGTGGTAGAAACAGGTCTCCTGGTCTCAGTTTAGGACTCTTCCCACCATCTTGTGTTGGAAATGGCAAGAAAGAATGTAACTTACCCTGTTCCTTTACTGCTGTCCTCAGAACACTTGGGGAGAGCACTTAGGGCAGTGGTCCTGATGAATGGCCAAGAGGAAGCCTGCCTTCAGGGTTGCTGGGGCAGCCATTGATCTTGGCACCATTTCTCATTGTGAAGTTCCACTAGGGCCCACACATTCAACTGCCTGCTCTTCCAGGGGTGTATGTTTTATTGCTTTCCAGCATAAGGTCAGGCTTTCACATTTGTGAGCTCTGGCGAAGTCAAGCCTAGCAACAAGAAACACAGTTAACCCAGTTTTGTTGACAGTTGGACTACAGCCAAACCAGGGCATGTTGGCACGTTGCCCCAGTGGCGGGGAAACTTTTTCCCAGGATGAGTTTGCCCATTCTTTCAACAAGTGTGAAGCCTTTTAAGGCGGCTTAGATTTACACCCAAATCTGCTTTCTGAGGTGGATTGCGAGCTAACCTTGGGTGGAACCTTCATTTTTAGGACCTGCCCATGTAAGAGCAGGTTCTCACACGTGACTTTTGGATCTGAGCTGGTGGAAAATAGAGGGTGGGAGGAGGTCAAATATCACAGAGGATTAAAATGGGTGGGAACAGTGTACAGAACTGAGAAAGGGGCCTTTTGGCAGGATGTGACCAGATATAAAAACCACAGGGTCATATTGGGGCACATTTTTGTACATTTATCAAAGCAGAACCATAGATTCAGAGATGCAAGGGACAATAAGAAGTCATATAATCCAATTATCTCACTTTACACATAAGGAAATCAAGGTCCAAAGCAAGCCTTGCTCAATGTCACAAAAGTAATAATGATAGTCATTTGCATTTAAGGTTTGCATATCAAAACTTGCAAGATTCAGCTCAGACTGGGGTTCGAAGCTATTGTTTTAACTTGCAGATAATTCTTTGCCACCTTCTTGAAAAGACAGGCATGCTGCTGCATTTGCTATGGAATAACCCATGTTGTTATACTGCTACCAGATAATTTTTAATTTAGTGCCATTTTTCATAATCTTCCCTACTCAGATGCTGTGATCCAATGGGCCCCCTAGCATAAGAATCACTGTAATGTCCCTGATAGTAGTTGTCCAATTTCTGTTTGAACATAGTGCTTAGCACAATGCCCGGCACATAGTAGGTGCTTAATAAATGTTTCAGGAATAAAGAGCTGACTAATTTCTAAGGTAGCTAGAATGTAGCATCAATTATCACCTCTCTCCAGGTTCTCTTTTCCTGGGCTGGGGCTAGCACAATCACCCCAACCTGCATTCATACTGGCAGGCAGAGGTGGGTCCCCAAAGGGAGCAAACTCATGGCAACAACTCACTCTCCGAATTCAACAAGTGAACCTGATAGGGGAGAACTATAGGTCCTGAGTCCCTGCTGGTATACTTCCTATTTAAAGAATCAGATGATATGACACCACGAACTTTTAAATAGGAAACTAACCGAAAGCAAAGAGATGGTAATTATCACATAATATTACAAGACTCTCATAAATCTAAAGTAGCTCAGTGGCACAGTAGATAGGGTGCCAGGCCTGGGGTCAAGAAGAACTGAGTTCAAATCCAGCTTCAGACTCTGAGTGACTCTGGGCAAGTTTATTAACCCTGTTTGCCTCAGGTTCCTCATCAGTAAAATGAGATGGAAAAGGAAAAGTCAGGCCACTCTAGTGTCTCTGCCAAGAGAACCTAAATAGGGTCAGGAAGAGTCAGAAACTACTGAAAATGAATAAAACAACATAAACCTGGAGAAATTTGGGAGGTTGATGACACATCCAACGAAGCTACATTGTGGGGATGCAAATGATATTTATTGGAGAGTTCTTTCATTGATAGGGACCCACTGGTGCCATTATCCACCTGGGATTTCTTGGCTTCGTTTCATATAAATCCACTACAGAGAAAAATGTTTTAAATATATTTAAACAATCAATTTTCTGATGTGTTTTTCTTTACAAGTCAGACCAGTTTTTGTGATATAATGCTGAAGGTCTAAATATTTAAGTAATAAAATACAGTGGTTTTCTCTGCCACTTCCTAAGTATGGAGGGTATTGTGAATAATAAAGATCTTGTATCCCTATAAATCTGGTGCTTAGAAATGCAGACAGAGTTACAGAGAGGACTCAGTGAAGAGAATGTAATATGACTTAAGAAATAAAGATGTTGGGAACATATTAAAGATGCCACTGGGGGCAGCTAAGTGGAGCACTGGCCTTGAAATTGGGAGGACCTGAGTTCAAATCTCACCTCTGACACTTACTAGCTGTGTGACCCTGAGTCACATTCTCCCACTGATGCATGCAGTGTCTACCTAGGAGAATGGGCAACAACTTACAGAACCCTAGCCAGGAGCCACCTGAGTAGGAAAACCCAAGTGCCTGGGATAGCTCCTAACTCTGGAATTCAGGACTTGCTGTTCTTCTCTAGCACTTGCTTGACAGAGATTTTCTCTAATCAGATCATTTCTCCATGTCAACTATGGGGCCTCTTGTTTCTAGGCCACCAGTGTCAGGTGGGCAATACTTCTGTTGGGTGTTCAGTTCATTCAGTTATATATTCTGATGCCTCTGCTTTTGTAAGCAGCTTCTCTTGTTGACTTCTTTCTACCTTCTCATTTCCCAGTTTCATTGGCAGCCCTTTCTCAAATTAAGCTTTTCTTAAGCACACAGACCCACCTCTTACTTAGGTTGAGAAACTATGACAGAAATGTGGATTCAAAGTTTCTTTGAATTAGGATTTCCCAGATATAAATTACACAGACCTTTTTTTAAAAAAAGAAAAAGTCCTATGCAAATTATCTGCTGGGAAAACATATACTGCAACCATTTTTGCCACGAGTACTTTCGCTTCTGGGAAAGCTGTTTTCACTCAAGTCCTCTTAGTGCTGTCTGAGTGTGTGTCTCTCATCAAGCATTTTTTATCCGAGAACCTAATTTTTTCTCAGGTCTTCTCAGAACTGTCTTTTTCCACAAGCTGCTTTCCTTTGTATGGCTCTCATAAATAGCCCTTTTCTTCCCTTTATGGCTAATAAAATGTCTACACAAAGAAGGGACAATACCTTCATGGTATAAAATACAAACTCCTTAGTCCAAAGCTCTCCAGACAGGGTGGTGTAACCCTCTTGGAGGGAAGGGAGACTTTCAGAGAGGTATGAAGCAGTGGTCAAAATTACTGGATATTTTTAGTACAACTCCAACATCAATAAATTCACTTTTTTTGATGATTTTTTCAGAGAAAATTAACTGTTTTAATCAGCAAAACAAACATTTTCAAAAACTTAGTCTCTGACATCAAAAGAATTACATCATACAAGGACATATAAGAATTGATAAGTGAGGAAAAACTTGCTTTGGCAGGAGAAACATTGATCTTGTCTGCAGCTATTGATATGATCAAAACCATGCTTCACTAAAAAAACAAAACAAAAAAAAAAATTGGGCAGCTAGATGGCGCAGTGGATAGAGCACCGGCCCTGGAGTCAGGAGGACCTGAGTTCAAATCTGGGCTCAGACACTTAACACTTACTAGCTGTTTGACCCTGGGCAAGTCACTTAACCCCAATTGCCCCACTAAAAAACCAAAAAAACCAAACAAACAAACAAACAAAAAACATGCTTTGCTGAACACATAATGCAAGAAATAATACAAAAGAATTGACTGGAACTTCTCAACACAGAAAATGAAATACTGATTGCCTCCTACCCTTGCACAAGGAAAGAGATGAAAATAGCTATGTTTTTTTAAGGATATGGAGAAAGAACCATGTCCATGTTTCAGAATCACAGAATTTGAGAGTTGGAAGGAGTCTCCATGGTCACTACCTCATCCAACTCATACAGCAAAGTAACATACCTGACAAATAATTGTCCAGCCTCTGCCTAAAGACCTGGGGATATAGGAAGCACTGCCTGAATTCCATTTGTAGAAAAAATTAGCTATTTCCCCCCTAAAGGTGAGTCTAAGTTGGGCTATTCGACCCTTTGCTCCAATTTTATACTCTAGGACCAGTCAAAAAATTTCCAATCCCTCCTCCATGTTACAACTGTAATAGGGGGAAATGGGGTATGGCTTGGTTAGGGGTTGGGGTTCTTGGGAATTCCTCTTTAAAGAATTACACCCGGGGTAGCTAGGTGGCACAGTGGATAGAGAACTGGCCCTGGATTCAGGAGGACCTGAGTTCAAATCCAACCTCAGACCCTTGACACTTACTAGCTGTGTGACCCTGTGCAAGTCACTTAACCCCAATTGCCTCACTAAAAAAACAAACAAACAAAAAAAGAATTATACCCTCTTGTACACAAAAGCAGTTAAAATAAGGTGGTAGTTTACTTAGGGGCAAGGGAAAGGAAAGAGTGGGGGAAGGGAATCCATGACAGAAATCCTTAGACTTCTCATGGGGAGATAGGCACAAAGGACATGGCTCAGAGGTACCAATCTCTCTGAGCAGGAGACTGGCAGGTACTTTTATAGAGGACTGATGGGGGTGGACCATCTGCCTGTGGAAAGTTCCTTTAGTGAGGGGGAACCACCCCCCCACTGGCAGTGACTGGAGGAATTGGGTGAGGAGTAGCTATGGATCTCTCTTCAGGACACAAAAGCCACACCCAAATTTATCTCCCCAGGGGTAAGGGAGACCAGAATGAAGGGTGGAGGTCCCAAAGCTAGCTCAGTCCAAACTGGATCTGCTTATCTCTCTAGGGTGTCTGTCCTCTGGTTTAGTTTCTCAAGGAGAAGATTCCTTGATGTGCCCCAGAGAACTTCTGGGGTGCTCTGCACCCCATGACGCAGCCTTTAAAATACTTGAAGCTGGTTGTGTCAGTCCAGAGTCTTCTCTTTTGTAAGCTAAACACACCCAATTCTTTCTGTTGATCCTCATATCCCCCTGACCATTGCACAGTACTGGGAGGCCTGACCTGATCCTGTCCCATGGACAGCTGTACCAGCTGACGGAGAGACCTATAAGCATAAAGCATCAGTCTAGGGAGCCACAAGCCAGGAGCACCCAAATGGCTGAGAGCAGAGCTGGAGAGGAAGCAGTGCCTGAATCCAGTTTGCCTGGGGCTGTCTTTGAGGAAGTGCCTGAAACAGCTCCATCGGTCTGAGCATAAGTTCCCTCATCTCATCTCACATTGATCATAAAGGCCATTAGTGGAATAGCATTGTCATGGTCGGAAAAGGAAAGAGAAACAGTGAGGTGTCTTCTCTAGGCACTCCACCCAATGACCCAGCATCTTAGGAATGTTCTCATCTTCATTTGAAAGGGAGGAGAGTATAGTGGAAAAGAGGGCAGGGGACCCAGACTAAAGGGTAAGGGGATCATAACCCACCTTTATCCCTCAGTGCCTGAGTTACCCTGGGCAAGAACCATTCAGGACCTTGGTCTCCTATCTGTAAAACTGCCTCCAAGGTTGGTCTCCAAGGTCCCTGTCAGCTCTAAATCTATGATCCTCTGGATTTTTGGATGAAAGGCAATATAACATATTGGATTCCAAGGCAGTTCAAGTCTGGGCTCCTTATACTGGCTATATATCCCAGGGGGAAATAACCCTCCCAATGTCCCTAACAGTCCCCTAAGACCGTTCATAACTGTAGCCCATCTGCACTGGTAAAGGGTGTCTCCCTACTAGGTATTTCTCTCTACCCATGAAGTCATGGCTCTATAGTATAATGATAATAATGATCATTATAATGACTATTATAATTATAATAGCTAGCATTTAAGTAACATTTCAAGGCTTATAGAAGTTCTTTTTTTTTTTTTGGGTGAGGCAATTGGGGTTAAGTGACTTGCCCAGGGTCACACAGAACTCAGGTCCTCCTGACTCCAGGGCCGGTGCTCTATCCACTGCACCACCTAACTGCCCCTTATAGAAGTTCTTTACCATTTTTTATCTCATTTCATTCTTACAACAGCCCTGGGAGGTAGGTACTATTATTATCCCCATTCTAAAGATGAGGAAGTTGAGGCTGAGAAAGGTTCAGTGACTTTCCCAGTGTCATACAGCTAGTAACTGTCTGAGGCTGGATTTGAACTCAGGTCTTCCTGACTCCAGGTAAAATAGTAGTAGAAGTAGCAGCAATAGCAGCAGCAGCAGTAGTAATAGTAAATTTATATAGCATTGTAAGGTTTGCAAAAGTACTTTACAAACATTATCTTTCTGTCTACTGTACCACCTAGACCCCCCCCCTTTTTTATATTTACCAAATATCTAGTGTCTTGCTATTCACTTCAGAGATGTACCTCTGAACCCATTTTCCAGGTATTCTAGATAGGATGTCACTGTGGAGACTCTCTGTTACTGAAGAGCACAAGCAGGCTTATGGTTTCAGGTTGTGGTGAATGGACATTGTCCTTTAAGTCCTAAGGATCATGGAGGTTCTGTCACAGAATGAATTGGGGGAGTTTCCAATGAAGGGACCTCATAGGTAATCTAGACCAAACACTTCACCTTACAGATGAGGAAACTGAGACCCAAAGAGTGTGAGATGAGCCCACAAGATGTAAGTGTCAGATACAGGATTGAAGCCCAGACCCTTTGGTTCAGCATTCAACATTCCTTCCATGGTGTCCTCATATGATACATCAACTCATGGAAGATACTAGTATAAGTTTGTGCTGGAAGCTGCCTACAATACATGAATCCTATTGGGAAGGGGGGAGAGGCAGTTTCCTTAGAATGTCTGTGACTTAGGGGAATGGTGGTGGCAGGACTGGTGTTTCCTCTAAGGGCACTGGACCTTTTCCAGTCCTTCCCTATTATAATTCCCCCTTCCCTTTATCCTGGAAGTACCATTTCCCAACCACCTTTCCCTGAGCTCTTGTGTGATCCTACCTCATGGAAGACTTTCTCTACAATCATCTCCTCTTTAGTAGTGATATCCAAGAGTTGCCTGAGTGTCCAGAATCTTTCCTGATCCAGAAGCCTGGACCAAGGAGAGTTTGTGATCAGAATAGCTATGGTTTAAATGTTGGGGAGGGAAGGAAGGAGAAATGGTTGGCTATGTCCTAGGGCTGGGAATTGAGTTTTCAAATGTGCCCAAGGATTAAATCACTCATAAATATCTTCAAGAAGGTGGGGTCTAAAGACAGAAAGACAGATAAAGGGACAAGGAGAGGCAGAAAGACAGACAGAGACAGAGACACAAAGACAGATAAACAAAAGAGATTTTAGGATGATCTCTGTCTCTCCTTAAGTGGGGGTAAGTTAGAGCTGTATGTAGCTGATTCCTTGGACATAGCTTCTGTCTAGAGAAAGAAATTCTCCCAAGTCAATCCTCACAGCCTAAGGAAGGCTGAGTATTCCAGTTATCAGATCTCTTTTAGAAATAGCCTGTTTTAGGGGCAGCTAGGTGGCACAGTGGATAGAGCACCAGCACTGGAGTCAGGAGTACTTGAGTTCAAATCCGGCCTCAGACACTTAACACTTACTAGCTGTGTGACCCTGGGCAAATCACTTAACCCCAATTGCCTCACTTTAAAAAAAAAAAAAAGAAGAAAGAAATAGCCTGTTTGAATGATGAGCAGGAGGAGTTCAGAGAAACCTGGATTTCCATGAACTGATGATGAGTGAGCTGAGCAGAACCAGAAGAACATTGTACACAGTATCATCAACATTATGTATTGATCAACTGTGATAGACTTTATTCTTCTCAGCAATACAATGGTACAAGAAAGTTCCAAAGGACTCATGATAGAAAAGGCTCTCCAAATCCAGAAAAAAAAAAAACTGTGGAATATGGATGCTGATTGAACCATACTATTTCTTTTGGTTTTGGTGTTGTTGTTTTTCTTTTTTGAGGTTTTTCCTTATTGCTCTGATTCTTCTCTTATAACATGACTAATGCAGAAATATGTTTAATGTTATATATATATATATATCAGATTTCCTCCTGTCTAGTGGAGAGGGGGAGGGAGGAGAGGGGGGAGAAAAATTTGAAATTGGAAATCTTATATAAACAAATGTTGAAAACTATCTCTACATGTAACTGAAAAATAATAAAATACTTTTATTTAAAAAAAAAAAGAAGTAGCCTGTTTTTTCTAGGTCCTAGTCTTCTGAAATTTTCCTGTGAACTTTTCAACTAGCATTCCTAAGTCATGATTTCAGCCCCCAGGCAATTCAATCCAATGAGGGGCAGTGTGGAAAGAACACTAAAGGAGGATTCAAATCTAACTCTTCTATTTACTACCCATGTGACCAAAGACAAGTCAGTTCTCTGGACCTCAGTTTCCTCATCTATAAAATGAGAGGGTTGAACCAAATCATATCTCAAGTCCCTTCCAGGTCTAGATTTATGATTCTGTGAACAAGCAACAAAGGTTTATTGAGTACCTACTAAGTGCCAGGCACTACTAAATGCTGGAGATACCACAGTGGTGGATAGAGGGGGGTGTCCCTAAGACACAACAGTCCTTTTCCTCAAGGAGCTATATTCTACTGGAGGGAAAACAACACATACACAGATAAATATATACAGAATAAAGTCAGTATAAGCCACTAAGCAGTCATTAGCAGAGGAAAGGGGAGCAAAAATTAAACAGCTCTATAAAAGCTAACATTTATGTAGACCTTTAAGGCTGACAAAGCTCTTTGCATGTACTATCTCCTTTGATCCTCAAAAGAAATGTTAGGTAGGTGTCATTATTATCCCCTTTTACAAATGGGGAACTGAGGCTGAGAGAGGTAGAGTGACTTGGCCCAAGGTCCTTATGAAAACATTCTATCTACTATGTCATGTAGCTGCCTCAATGACCCACTCAGTGTCTGAACCTCAGCTAAAGAATATGAATTAAGCAAATGCAAAGGTAAGGTGTATTTTGATAAGACTGAATCATGACAAGAAATAGAAAAAGGCAAAAAGGAGTGAGAAACATCAGGGCAGGGGGAATAGGGAAAGAAGGTGAAAGGCATCAGTAAAATAGTCCTAGGTTCTGGGGCTCATGGGATGATATCATCCCTGGGGGACATGACTTAGACAAATTGAGTAGAAGGTGACATTTAAATGACTCCCCTTTGTCACACTATGATCTCAACACTCTTCCCACCTCAAGCATCCTCCTTCCTTAATTAAAACATTCAAATCCCTGGGAATCCAATGGGCC
Source organism: Dromiciops gliroides (assembly GCF_019393635.1). Lineage (NCBI taxonomy): Eukaryota > Metazoa > Chordata > Mammalia > Microbiotheria > Microbiotheriidae > Dromiciops > Dromiciops gliroides. Next base: position 75,242,103 of record NC_057864.1, read on the forward strand.
ACCTAAAGGGTGAAAATTTGCCTGCCTAATCCTGGGCTTCATCTGCTTGAGATTTTCACAGGAAAAAAAAATGGTTTAAGTAATTTATCAGCACAAAAACTAGTTGACCACTAGACTCTGCTAGCTTCCTAATAGTAGCCAAATTCTGTCATGCCAGCAGACTTGGATCAGAGTAATTATCATGGCGGGTGGGGGAAGGATTTCTGATCCCAGGTCCTAGGGCTGCAAATAAGGAAAGCCCATCTTAAAGGCTCTATTCTCTTCTAGAGATCAATTCCATTTTATTTAATAAGCATGTATTAAAGCCTACTTTATGCAATCCCTTGCTGGGAATGTGCTCCTCTAAATGCTCTGGGTTATCTACAGAGCAGGGATCTGCCTTAAATGCACAGTGCTCTAAAGAAGCTGGGGGGACACCTTTAAACATGGGGACAGAGATAAGAATTGAACCCATGACTTCAAGGGTGCAAAGAACAGGATGGGAGTGATAGTTATTTCTAAGTATTTGAAGAATGGAACAGAGGAAGAGAGTTCACAGATCCTATGTATGACCTAAAGGTGGAAAGGAATCTGAGCAGCCACAGTCCCAACCCTCTCATTTTACAGATGAGGCCCAGGGAGGTTAAGCTATTTGCCCAAAGTCAAATCACCAATAAGCATGGAGTGGGAGGGAGGGGGAGAGGGGTTTTGCTGTTGTGTTTTTCAGTTGTGCCTGACTCTTTGTGACCCCATTTGGGATTTTCTTGGTAAAGATCCTGGAATTGTTTGCCATGTCCTTCTCCAGTTCATTTTATAGATGAGAAAACTGAGGTCAAACAGAGTTAAAGTGACTTGCCCAGGATCACACAGCTAGGAAATATCTAAGACCAAATTTGAACTCCAGTCTTTTTGACTCTAGGCTTGGTGTCCCATCCTAAAGCTTCTTAAACTGTGGGTCTCAACACCATATGGGGTCACATAACTGAATGTGAGGTTGGTGAAAATTTTGGCAACAGTAAAAAGTTATGTATACCTATTTTATATACCTATATATCCAGGTTTGCATAAAAATGTGTGGGGTGAAAAGGGGTGGCAAGCAGAAAAGGTTTGAGAAGCCCTGCTCTATCTACTGTACCACCTAAGTGCCCTAAGGGGAGGGACACAAAGGAGACTAGAACCCAGGTCCTCTGATTCCAGGATCAATGCCCTTTCTAGAGGACTAGGCTGTTTTCACCCATTCCATTTCTGCCTGGTTACTCAGAGCAGAGCCAAAAGTAATGGATGAAATTGCAAAGAACATAATGGAGATCTGATGTCAAGAAAAAAAAATGTCCTAATCATTATTGGAAAGGAGGACGAGTATTAACATTTATATCATGCCTACTACATGCCAGACACTCTGCTCAGTTTTTGTTTTGTTTCTTCAAACAAATATCCATCTAATAAGTATGAATCTGAATTTGAATTCAGTTTTTCCTGATTCCACAACAGCTAGATGACCAAGTGGATAGAGTGGTAGGCCTGGAGACAGGAGGAAGACCTGAGTTCAAGTCCTGTCTCAAATACTTTCTAGCTGTGTGACCCCAGACAAATCACTTAACCCTGTTTGCCTCAGTTTCTTCATCTGTGAAATGAGTTAGAGAAGGAAATGGCAAACCACTCCAGTATCTTTACCAAGAAAATCCCAAATGGGGTCGTGAAGAGTTAGACAGAACTGAACAACTTCCTGACTCTAGGTCCAATAGTCTATCCACTCTGCCACCAGCGCCCTCTGCAAATGGGCCATGTCTGGTAGCTGTAGACTCCCCCTATCTTTAAGCAAAGGCCGAATGACTACCTATCATCCTGCCTTGTAGGTGAAGGGATCCTCATTCAGGTATGAATTGACTAGATTGTATTCTCAGTCAGGTATTCTTGTTCAGGTATGAATTGATTAGATTGGCCTCCACAGCTGTGGGATTCTGTGACTCTATCCCATCCCCAGAGGGGGAGGTAGAAATCTGGGAATAGGTAAATTTTTCTCTGTGGAGGTATCTTGAAGTTACAGGGTGTTTTTCTGGTTACAGATTCTGTTAAAAAGAAAAGTGGGGGGCAGCTAGGTGGTGCAGTGGATAGAGCACTGGCCCTGGATTCAGGAGGACCTGAGTTCAAATCTAGCCTCAGACGCTTAACACTTACTAGCTGTGTGACCCTGGGCAAGTCACTTAACCCCAATTGCCTCAGCAAAAAAGTAAAAGAAGAAGAAAGAAAAGTGAAGCCTACAAGGAGGGAGGCACAGATGTCAGGCCCACTTACATCAAGAAGGAAGGAGTGCCTGTTGGTATGGGGCTGAGAGACAGCCCTGGGAGCACACCAGAGAGAGTGGGGCTGCAAAGGAAAGAGCACTGAGCCTCCTCAGAGACTCTGCTTCATTCAGATACTAGGTATTATTTCCTTTTCCTAAAGATGGGGAAGATGACAAGAATGGCCATTAGCTTCCAAAACATTGTTTAATGTGAATAAAAATTGGGTCCTAGAGGGGAGAAGGATAGGAAGGACAACCCCACGGTGAAACCAAGCACTCTGGCACCTGTGATAGTAGCTGCCTCTGAGTTCTGACCCTGCCGATAACCCTCTCCTGGCAGGACTTACTGGCATCATACACCCAGTAACTGTTCAAGCTAGCTCATAAACATTCCTGTCCTCGAAATACTAGATAGAGCCTATGAGAACTGTCTGTTCAGGGAACACAGTGCATATGACTGTTGTTTTCCTGGTAAAGACCCCTACACATGAAACAAGACTCACCAGGATAGACACATGACGACCATCAATCAATGCATTAATCGGCAAGTATATATTAAATACCTACTATGTGCCAGGCACTGTGTTGGGTACTAGGGGTACAAAAGCAAAGAATGTCATAATCCCTTCTCACAAGGAGTTTGCATTCTGTTTGGGGGGGCTTTATTCTGACTTAGGTTAATAGCAACTTTATTTTTGAAAAACAAGATCATATTTATAGAAGCGCTGATTTTACAAAGTATGGGGAAGAAAGGGAAACAAAAATGTGTACAGATGGTTTATACTGCCACACCAAACAAAACCATGATGTTCTATATCCCTTAAATAACTACTTATGATAAACCACTCAGAAAACTCTCAAAACAACCCTACTTTATGCTGAGATACATTGTAGTAGAGAAGGAAAGCACATATCCAAGTGTAGACAGAACAAAAATAAGGAGAATAAATACAAAGTAATTAGATACCAGGCAGTTTAGAAGGGGAAGCACAAGAAGTTGGGAGAAAAGGAGGGGGCATCAGAAAAGACTTCATGTGGAATGGGGTGCATGAACCAGCTGTGTTTTGAAGAAAGGGAGGGACTTTATCCCATACACACATGTGTGAGCACTCTCATAAACAATTGCTTACAGACTTTGTACTGAAGCATACAAACTGTATAGGCTAAATGGATTCATCAGCTGTTCCCACTGCCTAGCAGCTGATAGGCCCCTTCCTCATCACCCCCACCCCCATTCTGAATTTAGCAGTTGTTTCTGACTCACCTGTCTTGTCTCTGTCTACCCTGCCATGCCTATCTACTGATAGAAGCTGCCACCCCCTCCCTTTTGTCAGCAACATACACACTCCATGAGCTCCCTTCCCAGACACCAAATCCTTTTTCTAGGAAGTCCAAGGTCTCTCCACAGTTGTCTTTCCACACACTCTCCATAATCTTGTCAGATATTTCATACCACAAGGCACCATTGGGGACTCTGACCTTGTATATCATTGAAATGGATATTTCAAACAATATGCTTTTGAGTAGCTGTGAGGGAGTACTCGGTCCCTAGAGCTCTTATCTTCAGAGGTTGAGTTTGGTATCAAGGATGGTGTAGGAAGGTTTCCATAAGAGTGAAAATAGAAGAGACTTAAGTGTGACCCAATAGCTATCTTTTTAAAACTATTTCATTGATACACCAGTTTTAATACCACAATTGCTTCCAAATAACTCTACTACTACTACTACTACTACTACTACTACTACTACTACTACTACTACTACTACTACTACTCTCTCTCGCTCTCTCGCTCTCACTCTCGCTCTCACTCACATACACACACACACACACACACACACACACACACTACTCTGCCTTATTTCAAACAAATAAAACCATACACACACAGAGTTAAACAAAACCACCAAAGTGATCTCTGTCAGGTGAACTGATAGAGAACATAACATTCTGTATTATGGTCCACCAGCTTTCTACCAAGAGGAATGAGATATGCCCTGATATAATATCTATCTTTAAATATTTGAAGAATTTCCATGTGGAAGAAAGATGAGATTTATCCCTTCCCTGTTTCACATGACAGAGCTAGGTCCATTGGGTGGAAGTTATGAGAAGATAAATTTCACTTCCTCTTTGGGAAGGACTTTCGATAATCAGAGCTTTCCAAGAATGTGATAGTTTGCTTTCTTGGACAATAAATAGGCTCTCTATCACTGAGGCTCTCCAAGGGGAGATAGATAAATGAGCCAGAATTTCAGTCAGTCAACAAGCACTTATCAAGACCTTATGATGTCCTAGGCACTGTGCTACGCACTGGGAATACAAAGAAAGGCAAAAACAGAGTTCCTGCCCACAAGGAACTCACATTCTAACAAGCAACTGTTGTAGAAAAGAGTTAGAGTTGGGTAGAGGAGGAGCTAAGTGGTCTCTGAGGTCCCTAGTAGCTCTGTAAATCTATGATTGCATTAGTGGGGAACACCTAATAGTTGAAAATAATGGGATTCTGGACCTAAGATGGAAAGGCTCATCGAGGAGTAGGAGTGTGGTTGGATTGGTAAGGAATACATTTAGATAATTGAAGACATCTGGTTACAGGCAGAAATTGGGTGTAGCTTTTGAGCATTCAGATGAACCTCCTAAACCCTCCTTTCTTCCCTATTACTGTAGAGGACAACACCATCTTCCCAGTCCCTCAGCTTCACAACCTAGGAGTCATGACGGATTCCTCTCTTACCTCCATTTCCAAGCCATTACCAATATCTGTTGATGTCACCTCGGCAACATCTCTCAGATATGCCCCCTTCTCTCCTCTGACACTGCCACCACTCTAGTGCAGGTCCTCACCACCTTATTATGGATTATTGGAATAGCATTCTGGTAGGTCCACCTGCCTCAAGTCTCTTCCCACTCCAGTCCATCCCCCATTCAGTCATCAAAGTGATCATATCAGTCCCCACTGACTCAATAAACTCTAGTGGCTCCCTCTCACTTCCAGGATCAAATACAAAACCTTCTGTTTGACATTCAAAACCCTTTATAACCTAGCCCCTCCTGCCTTCCCAGTATTCTTATACCTCACTACCTACTACATACTCTTAGATCCAGTGACACCAGCCTCCTGGCTGTTCCATTAACAAGACATTCCATCTCTCAGCTCCAGGCATTTTCTCTGGATGTCCTCAATATTCAGAATGCTTTCCCTCCTCATATCTACCTTCTACATTTCCTGACTTCCTTTAAGTTCCAACTAAAAACAATCTTTTTTAGGAAGACTTTCCCAAACCCTCTTAATTCTAGTGCCTTCTCATTGTTAATCATTTTTTTGTTTGTTTCTACCATGAGATTGCAAACTCCTTGTGGGCAAGGACTATTTTGGCCTCATCTTGTATCCCTGGTACTTAGGATAAGGCCTGGTACATAGTAGGAATTGAATGAACATTTATTGGTTAATAGGAAAGACCAGACAGCTCTGGCTTTTGACACTCTGGAAAGAAGCTATGAGAAGGATCAGGGACATATGCATCATTCTTTACTATGCTCACTACATGTGTAATGAAAGTTCAGAGCTGATGTACAGGACTTGTAATACAAAAATCCAAGTTTATAAGGTAATTAAGCTTAAAGTTGATCTTTATTACCACAAGTTTCCCTTAGTCCATTCTTTGGAGAGACAACAGTAATTTGGGGATCAGCAAAAATACAGAAGAAAAGTCACTATTTCTGCCCCTCCTCAGTCTTATTAAGTTCCAGAGTAATTTGTGTGGACCTAGTGCTAGAAGCCAGGGGCATGATGGAACTTGAAAGGAATTTTCTAACCCTAATCCAATTAGGCAGGCCTAAAAAAAAAAAATTAGAAATGGAGGGAGAAGCAAAGTAATACAAATTTAAATTTAAAAACAAACAAACAAACCAAAAAAACTAAGGAAAAGACTAGGATTTTCCTGGCTAGCCAGGTGCTGGCAATGGGTATGACTCACAAAAGAACTAAAATAGCCCTGAGGCTATGGGCAATGTTAAAAAAAAAATGTAAAGGCTGTGACTACATAGCAACGGCTATTCAGCCAATAACCAGCAGGTGGCAATAGCAGTTCAACAGTCAGTAAATGGCCCCATGTAGAAAGCAGCCCAGCAGATGACGTCATCAAGCTAGTAAATTACATCAACAGCTCCTTAAAGAAGTTTCCAAGGGAGAAAAGAATTCCAGCTGGGACACAGTCCTGGGAGCAAGAGTTGCCCTGGCTGTGAGTGTTAACACTTTCATGCGTTTTGCCTGATTACACATGTTCCCTCTCTCACCAGCAATGTGGGGAGCTGTGGGAGTGTGTCTAAGTGTTTATGGGAATTTTTCCTCATTTTACCATTCTGTGTTTAATTAAATGTCATTTGCAGTGAATTAACGTGTTCTCTGACTTGGTCTGGTAAAAAGAAAAACATCTGTAAGGGCTCAGGAATAGATACTGATCCAAGTCACAAACCTTGATATGGTTTTCAGGGGTTCATATTTGAAGGGAATATCAAAATACAACTAAAAATGGAAATTCCCAGTGCATATAGAATATTTGATTTAGAAAATATCAGCACAAAACTTTCAAGGGGCATGCTTATTATATAAAAAGTGGACTATTTACCCACTTTAAAGAACAGGAAGACAGAGTCACAGACTGTGAAAACTGGAAAAAGTCTTGGAAATCACCTGTTTCAACTTCCTAATTGTGAAGATCAAGAAATCGAGACTCAGAAAGATTAAGTGACTCTAGAACTTAACTCTCTTCTTTTCCACTTTATGCCTAGGAATATGGTAATTAAGAGAACTCCTAAATTATCCCACAACATCTGTCCTGCTGTCCTTATCATCCTGACAGAATTCTGGGCTGAATAAGCCATCAGTCTGACTTACAGTTACACTATAGGTCATAGCATTTAGAATTGAGAGGGACCACCCTGGTACATGCCCTCCTTATTTCACACCTAGACACTTGCAATATTGGGTGTCCCTCCCTCAAGTCTCTCCCTAGTTCCAGTCGATCCTCCACTTAGCTGTCAAATGGATTTTTCTAATTTTTGAGGTCTGATCATATCACATCATTCCTCTATTCAATAAACTCCCGATTGCCTTCAGTATCAACTACAAAATACTTTGGCTTTTAAAGACCTCCATAACTAGACCCCTTCCTACTTTTCCAGTCTTTTCACACCTGACACTGCTCCACATATTCAATCCAATGGCACTGTGCTCTTTACTCTTCCTAGCACAACACACTATATCCCCTGACTCCAGGTAGGCACTTTCATTGGCTGGCTGTTCCCTATACCTGGCCTGCTTCTCCTTCTCTTCACTATCTCCTTGGCTTCCTTTAAGTCCCATCTAAAATTCTGTCTTCCACAAGACACCTTTCTCAATTTTCCTTAATGTGAGTTCCTTACCACTAAGGTTCATTATCTCCAATACTGGGCCCTGGAACAAAGACACAATTGCCTCACCCTAGTTACAACTCTGCTCCCTCCTATAGCATAAAAGTCCTAGACTAATATATTGCATCTGATTTTGTGGTACTCAGAACAATTTCCAGATATCTCATTTTCCTTAGAACAATTGGGTAAGAAAATTGAGAAACAGAAAAGGATATTGGAGCTAACAACAACAACAACAACTAATATTTTTGTAGTGTTTTTTTTTTGTTGTTGTTGTTTTTTGGTTTTTGGGTTTTTTGGCAGGGCAATTGGGGTTAAGTGACTTGCCCAGGGTCACACAGCTAGTAAGTCTCAAGTGTATGAGGCCAGATTTGAACTCAGGTCTTCCTGAATCCAGGGCTGGTGCTCTATCCACTGCGCCACCCAGCTGCCCCATTTTTGTAGTGTTTTAAGGTTTACAAAATGCTTCACAAATATCTCATTTTTATCCCATCAACAACTCTGGGAGGTAGGTTGTTATTATTATAGTTGAGGAAATTGAAGCAGACAGAGGTTGAGTGACTTCCGCCTAAGAAGCATTGGAAGCTAGAATTGATCTCAGTTCTTCCAGACCCCAGGCCCAACACTCTATCTACTCCTCCATTTAGCCACCTAAGTGACGGATGACTAATGCATCAAATTACTAGATCCAAAAGATAGATAAGAGGAATACACATTAAAAAAAAAAAACTCTTTAAAGTTGCTTTCCTCACAACAACCCTGTGAAGTGAGAAGTATACCCATTATTACCCCCCATCTTACAGGTGAGGAAAATGAAGTTTCCATAGATTAAATGACTTGTTCATGCTCATAAAATCAGTAAAAGTCAGAGCTAAGGCTCAAGACTCTCAGTCTTCAAACTCCCGAGTTTCTCTGCCATATGCCCTATAATGGAAATTTCATTTTAGTTAAAGAAGTTGAATATTTTTCTCCTTCCTTGTCTAGAAAAATTTGGAAGTGATTTTGTGCCTAGAAAGTCAATGGATTCCATCCACATACACTCAAAGGAATTATAAGACTCCAGCTGCTGGGCAGGACATATCTGTTAGCATAGGCCTTGTGTGGGCAGAAGTATTTAAAAGCAGGTGTTTTGGAATAGAACTCTGAACATCAGTTCTGTTTCTGTTATTGCTAGTTCTGCTTTTTTCTTTGAATTTATTTTTATTTTCAGTTCTAAATTCTCTTCTTTCTTCCACCCATTCCCCACCCACTGAGATGGGCAGAAACAAAATACCCATTATACATATACAGTTATGCAAAACACATTTCCACATTAGCCATGTTGGGAGGGGGGAGTAAGAAAAATAAAGAGAAAAAATTATGGTTCAATCTGCACTCAGAGTCCATCAATTCTCTAGCTAGAAGTGGATATCAGTTTTCATCATGAGTCCTTTGGGATTGTCATGAATCATTGCATTGATCAGAGTAGCTAAGTAAGTCTTTTACAGTTGATAATCATTCCAATATTGTTGTTATTGTGTAAAATGTTCTTCTGTTTTCGATTACTTCACTTTGCATCAGTTCATATAAATCTTTCTAGGCTTTTCTTTTTTTTTAAATAAAAGTATTTTATTATTTTCCAGTTACATGTAAGGGTAGTTTTCAACATTTGTTTTCATAGGATTTTTAGTTCCAAATTTTTCTCCCATCCTCCCTTCCCTCCCCGCCCCCCAAGACAGAAAGCAATCTGATATAGGTTACATATGTATAATCACATTAAGCATATTTCTGCATTAGGCATATTGTAAAAGAAGCAGAACACAAGGGGAAAATCTCAAAAAAAGAATGAAAAAAACAAACAGCCCAAAAGCACTAAGTAAAAATAGAAAACAGTAGAAAGTAGAAAGAGTATGGTTCAATCTGCATTCGGAATCCACAGTTCTTTTTTTCTGGATGTGGAGAACATTCTCTTTCATGAGTTCTTTGAAATTGTTTTGGATAATTGCACTGCTGAGAAGAGCCAAGTCTATCAGAGTTGATCATCACACAATGTTGCTGTTACTGTGTACAATGTTCTCTTGGTTCTGCTCCTCTCACTCAGCATCAGTTCATGTAAGTCCTTCCAGGTTTCTCTGAAATCCTCCTGCTCATTGTTTCTTACAGCACAATAGTACCCCATTACATTCATATACCACAATGTATTTGGCCATTCCCCAATTGATGGGCATTCCCTTGATTTCCAATTCTTTACCATCACAAAGAGAGCTGCTATAATATTTTTGTATATGTGCGTCCATTTCCCTCTTCTATGATCTCTTTGGGATGCAGACCTAGTAGTGGTATTACTGGATCAAAGTATATGAACAGTCTCGTAGCCCTTTGGGCATAGTTCCAAATTGCTATCCAGAATGCTTGGATCAATTCACAGCTCCACCAACAATGCATTAGTGTTCCAATTTTTCCATAGCTTCTCCAACATTAATTATTTTCCCTTTTTGTCATATTAGCCAATCTGATAGGTGTGAGGTGGTACCTCAGAGTTGTTTTAATTTACATTTCTCTAATCAATAATGATTTAGAGCATCTTTTTTCATATGGCAATAGATAGCTTTGATTTTTTCATCTGAAAACTTCCTGTTCATATCTTTTGACCATTTCTCAATTGGTATCCAGGTTTTTCTGAAACCATCCCCTTCTTCATTTCTTACAACACAATAGTACTGCTTCATATTCATATGCCATAACTGGTTTAGCCATTTCCTAATTAAGGGAATCCTCTTAGCTTCTAGTTCTTTGCCACTACAAAAAGAGTGGCTGTAAATATTTTTGTACAAATGAGTCATTTTCCTTTTTATTTTTAAAAATATTTTTATTTCATTAAATATTTCCCAATTACATTTTTCAAAATTTTTAATATTTTTTTAATTTTGAGTTATAAAATTCTCTTTTCCCCACCCTCCCCCTGCTCCTTGATAAGGCAAGCAATATGATATGAATTATAAATGTGAAGTCATAAAAAACATTTCCATATTAACCATGTTGCAAAAGAAAACACACAAAAACCACAAGAAAAACAAAGAATGTTTTATATGCTTCAATCTGCACTCAGAGTTCATTAGTTTTCTGTCTGGAGGTGGATAGCATTTTTCATCATTGGTCCTTTGGAATTGTCTTGCATCATTGTCTTGATCAGAGTATAGCTAGCAGTTAATCATTGTACAATATTTCTGTTATTGTGTACAATGTTCTCTTAGTTCTGTCCACCATACTTTGCATCAGTTGATATAAGACTTCACATGTTTTTCTGTATCCATTCTGATCACATCACAATCATACTTCACAACTTGTTTAGCCATTCCCCAGTTAGTGGATATCCCCTATATTTCCCATTTTGAAGCAATTTAATTTTCAACCTACATGCTAATCCTTAAAATGTCTGTAGATAATTTTGTTTTGTTTTAAAAAATAATACTAGGGGCAGCTAGATGGCGCAGTGGTTAAGCACCGGCCCTGGATTCAGGAGTACCTGAGTTCAAATCCGGCCTCAGACACTTGACACTTACTAGCTGTGTGACCGTGGGCAAGTCACTTTACCCCCGTTGCCTGCAAAATAATAATAATAATAATAATAATAATAATAATAATAATAATACTAGCTAACATTTGCATAGCACCTCTCAGCTTCCAATTTTTTGCCACTACAGAAAGAACTGCTATAAGTATTTTGGTACAAATATGCCTTTTTCCCTTTTCTTTTATTTCTATGGGATACAAACTTAGTAATGGTGCTGCTGGGATAAAGGGGATGCTTACTTTTTATAGCCCTTTGGGGATCATTTCAAGTTGTTCTCCTGAATGGTTGGACCAATTCACAGCTCCACCAACAGTGCATTAGTGTCTCTGTTTTCCCACATTCCCTCCAGTATTTGTCATTTTCCTTTCCTGTCTGATAGGTGTGAGGTGATATATAACTGCTTTTTTTCTCCTTCCTTGATGCACTAACTGCCAGCAGCCATTTGTAGCATTTACAGACTTCTGGCTTGTTTGCCAGTCTCTAGATCACTCTACCTACAGCACATTAATGTTATCAGTTCTGATCTGTTCTGTGAGTTCAAGGTCTCCTGGTCCATTGGCATCCTAGGTATGCAATGAATATTTGTTTAAACACTTATTTAAACTATTGTCCTTCTAAGCAAGACTCAAGTAATAAAAGAGATTCAATCAAAATCCTTTTATGTAAGCCAATCTCTCTGGGAAAATAGGAAAAGGTTACCTGCTTTCCTTGACTTGCCTGGATCAAATGACTTCCCTATGACTACTGAGGGTTTTGAATACAGGTCTTAACTGTCAGAAGACTCAAGTCAAGTTCTAACCCTGCCATTTACTATGTAACTTTGGTGTGTCGCTTTATCTCTGTAAGCCTTAGTCTTTTCATCTGAAAAGTGGAGCTATTGATGTTAACATTACCATCCTAACAGGGTTGTAGTGAATTGATCACTTTGGAAACTTTAAAACACTTAGAAATGCAAGTAATTATTGTCACTTTCAGGAGAAAATCTATTTCTTCCACTCAAGAATTGACTGAGGGGCTGGCAGCTCGGTGGCACAGTGGATAAAGCACTGGCCCTGGATTCAGGAGGACCTGAGTTCAAATTCATCCTCCGACACTTGACACTTACTAGCGGTGTGACCCTGGGCAAGTCACTTAACCCCCATTGCCCCCCCCCAAAAAAAAGAATTGACTGAGAGAATCTTGGTGACAAGGACAATAATAGCAATAATTCATATTTACATATTTCAAAGACTTCTTTGTGAGCATCTACATCTTGGATAGCCAAAAACTTTATAAATCAGGGTTTGATTTATTTTCTTGTTGATAATCTAGTCTTAAGAAACTGATGGAGAAATGTTAATAATGCAAATTAAATTTAAAAGGGTGTTTTTTATATATGTAGATAGATAGATAGATAGATATATACATGTATATGTATATATATGTAGATAGATAGATATATACTGCCCTTCCCAGAATGGCCCTATTGTATATATTTTCATCTATAGTCTACAGATGAGAAAAGTGAAAAACTCCAAACATTAAGTCTGTTAGCATCATTAGTTCCTGCTGGAGCTTCTGGGTCCCTCTGGGTCCCATTATATACTATTCTATTAGTTCCCCAAACTATGAAACGGTAAAAGGTTAAGGAAACTTAACTGTAACTTAACTGATTCTTTCCATACATTTTATAATCATCTATACCTTCTCTAGCTCAAATCTTTTAGGCCATGTCAAAAAGAGAAAAAAGTGAGAAGGAAAGAAGAAAAGATAAGTATTTTTCTCTTAGTTGTGTGATAATTTATTAGCTTCAATTTCCTCTCTCTACCCCCAACTAATTCGATTCTATGTATTTATGAAGCATTTACTTTGCACAGTGAGGTAGCCTGACCTAATGGATGGAGTGCCAGATTTGGTGTCAGGAAAATTTATAGTCAAGCTCTTTGATCCTGGGCAAACCATTTAACTACCCTGAACCTGAGTTTCCCTATCTGTAAAATGGAAACAAAATAGAATCTACCTGACAGTTGTGGGAATCAAACACAATAACATCTAAAAAGTGCTTTGTAAATGATGATTATTTGTAAGTTTGAAAACAACTTGTAAAAAGTGCTTTGTAAGCAATTATTGTTATTACTGAGTGTTACGCTAGTTTTTGGGGGAGAAACAAAGTTCAGTAAATACTGATCAATAAATACTTTCACATAGCTCATGGTCAAGTACGGTATGCTCAGAAGTGTGCTAGAGCCAGAGATGTACCTGATTGTGAACCTATTGTTGTCTTCAGTGTGAGCATTCACACCTCAGAAATAGGAAAATTCTATAAATCAGAGCTTGATTTATTATTTTGTTGATTTTCTATAATTAAAAAAGTGATGGGGAAATGTTATTACAGATTGCACCTAAAAGTATATTGAGCGTACGTTTCTTTTCACAGAGTGCCAGTTGTTAAACATTTACCCTGGGACCACTTCTTTGCTATAATTAGCCGGTCAATCCACTGGCCAATACATAGAACAAGTCAAAGAATCACAAGCAAATTTTTAAGGCAAATTTTCAACATTAATTGTTCTTTTTTGCAATTCTCATGAGACAACTGCCTCTTTATATTCTCTTTAGAGAGCTGCTTCTAAAAAAAAGTACTGTTGGGGCAGCTAGGTGGCGCAGTGGATAGAGCACCGGCACTGGATTCAGGAGGACCTGAGTTCAAATCCGACCGCAGACACTTGACACTAGCTGTGTGACCCTGGGCAAGTCACTTAACCACAATTGCCTCACCAAAAAAAAAAAAAAAAAAAAGGTACTGTTTCTGAGAGTCATCCAGGGTCCATGATCCTTTAGGATCTTGATAATCTGGTAGGATTTTAGTTATTGATCTGTGCTTAAATTCACAGGAGAATGCCCCTTACTGAGTCTCCCTAGGGCTAACACATCCTCATCATGGAGACATGTAAATAAAATATAAATACAACATAAATAGCAATTTTATGACTCATTAAAGACCAGGAGAATCAAAATAGGACTCAAAGAAGGTGTTATTAAACTGAGCCTTGAAAGAAGCTAGGGTATCCAAGGGGCACAAGTGAGGAAGGAAGGGACTCTAGGTATAGTGGAGAGGTTGTACAAAGGCAGAAAGACAGGAAATAGAAAGTTGGGTATGGAGAACAGTAAATAGTTCAGTTTATCTGGAATATAGAGTCCATGAGTGGGAGTGATGGAAAGATAGGTCGGGGCTTGATTGTGAAGGGTTTGAAATGCCAGAGAAGTATGTATCATATTCAATAAACTTTTGAATTCCTACTATGTATTAGGTCATGCTAAGAAGACATTCTAGAGGTAATAGAGAGGCACTGAAGCTTGGTGAGCAGGAGAGTAGGATGGTCAAAACTTCTTTAGGAATATCAATTTATCAAATTGTTGGAGGGTGGATTGAAAAAAAGAAAAGTTCGATGTAGGGATTCTAAGTAAGAGGTCATTGCTATGGTCCAAGTGAGAAGAATTCAATAAGGACTGCTAGCTATCCTGCCTGAAGTGATGAGAAGGAAATTACTTCAAGAGATTTTTATAGAATTAGAATCCACAAAACTTGGCAAATGTTTGAACTGTCCGGGGTGCTGACGGGCAGCCTGTGGAGAAGGATATGGTGAGTGACAGTGAAGAGTCAAGGATGACTGACTCCCAGCTTGCAAGACTAGAAGAATGATAAGGAACTTAAGGGAAGGAGTAGGTTGGGGGGGGGGGGGGGAAGAAGCTCAGTTTCAGAAATAGTTTGAATTTGTGATGCCTGTTATACACCCAGGTGGCAATGACCAGCAACTAACAGGAGATGAGGAACTAGAACTCAGGAAAGAGAAGAGAGCAGGGTATTTAGAGGTTTGGGAAACACATGAATAGATATGATATTTGGAACTATGGGAGCTGATAAAATCATTGAGATAATCAGATGCAGGGCAGAGCAATAGGGTACACACACACACACACACACACACACACACACATATTGGGAAGGACATGGGTGATGATCCTGTAAAGGAGACTAAGAAGGATCTATCAAAGAAATAGGAGGAGGAGAGGCATAATGGAGCAGGAGTATGAAAACCCAGGGAAGAAAGAGCAGCTCCTGAAGGAGGAGGTGGTCAGTGGTGTCAGACCCTGCAAAGAGGTTCTAATTTTCCAGGAGTGCTTCACACTGGGATTAAGATAAGGCCACTTAGCAATGACGTAGTAAGTGGCCTTAGAGAGAAGAGTTTCAGGTGAGTGGTGGGGAAAGAAGTCAGATTGAAAGGATTGAGAAGTGATGTGGAAATGAGAAAGCGGGGGCAATTAGAGCAAACAGCTTTTTTCTAGATTTTCTCTTCCTTCTTCCTTCCTTTCTATCCTTTCTCTTCCTTCCTTCCTTCCTTCCTTCCTTCCTTCCTTCCTTCCTTCCTTCCTTCCTTCCTCCTTCCCTTCCTTCCTTTTTCTTTGTCATTGTCTTTTTCTTTCCTTCTTCCTTTTTCTTTCCTTCCTTCCTCCTTTTCTTTCCCTCCTTCCCTCCTTTTTCTCTCCCCCTCCATCCTTCATTTTTTCTTATATTTTTTGTTCTTTCTCTGTCTTCTTTTCATTGAAGCATTTCTTGACTTAGGAGTAAGGAGCCCTGGGTTTGAATTCTAGCACTGCCACCTGTTAGCAATAAAACCTTGGGCAAATCATTTCACCTCTCTGTGTTTCAGATTCCCAGCCTGTAAAGTGAGTTCATTAAATGAGGTCCAGGATAGTTTTAAAGGATTAAATAAAAAACATAATGTGTTAATATCAAAACTTTTGATTTTCTACAAACTACTACCTGCAGGCCAAAACTGATCCTGGCTGTTTTTGTATAGCCTGCAGAGCCAAAAATGGTTTGTACATTTTTAAATAAAGTTTTATTGTATTTTTTTTTTTGCGAGGCAATGGGGGTTAAGTGACTTGCCCAGGGTCACACAGCTAGTGTCAAGTGTCTGAGGTCAGATTTGAACTGAGGTCCTCCTAGCTGCCTCCTATTTTATTATTTTTTAATGTAAAAATTAGGTCAACTTCAGAATCTCATCTAAAGCATATAAAGAGACAGACATGATTGAAAAACAACAATAACAATAACTACAAGATGAGAGTTTGACATCTCTGGTTTAGGTTTTATTATTATGCAGCTGCTGATTAGTATGCTTGATGGGATTTTTATGTTATAACTAACATGTCATCTGGAAGCATCATTGTGTTACCAGGGGGGTGTGTGTGTGTGTGTGTGTGTGTGTGTGTGTGTGTGTGTGTGTGTGTAGAGTTTTGCTTTTTGTCAATAATGACATTCATTCTTTTGGTGACCTCTCAAGGCACAAAACACAAAATTGTTTTTTTTTTAAATAGTCAGGGGCAGCTAGGTGGCGCAGTAGATAGAACACTGGCCCTGGATTCAGGAGGACCTGAGTTCAAATTTGGCCTCAGACACTTGACACTTACTAGCTGTATGACCTTGGGCAAGTCACTTAACCCCAATTGCCTCACCAAAACCAAAACCAAAACAAACAAACAAAAAAAAAAGTCTACCAGAATTACAGTGAATAGCAAACATAAACATAACTGAAATTCCAAATTTCTTTTGCAAAGTAATTTTTTAGTATGCCTCCCCTTCCAGTATTTAAATAGGAAATCAAAAATCACTAGATCTCTGATCTTCATTCTTCACTAAATTCATACCTTTAAAATATAGGTAATTTTCATGGCCCAAGACAAATATTTTCAGGACAGGATCTTGAAAAAAAGGAATGATTTAATAAAATATGACATGTGAATGAACCCTATTAACACTGTAGTGACCATCCAGATAACAATTGTAAACCAGGCTTCCACTTCGTCACCTTGTTCCCTCAGACAAAGATAATTGAATTGTTATCAGTCCATGCCAGCTTCACCTCTGATGAGCAGACAGACTATAACAATAACCCACTTGATCACTCAAGTTATAGTTCCCGTAGATGACCAGTGACAGTTAAAAAGTGAGTCATCCCACTCATCCTTCAGGCTATTCCCAACACTCTCCATCAAATATTCCAGGGAAAGTGATTTACACCAAATGGTTTATCTCAAAATTTTTTTCTGCCTGTGATAAGTAGGATACTCCAGAGGGGGGAGGGGAGAGGGGCTCAGCCTTCTTTACCAGAGTCAGGAATGTAATGCTGACCTCTCAATCTTTCTATCTTACTGCATTGCCCTATCTACACCTGCTAAGTGTTGCAGACAGATAGGTAGATTAAACACTAGCCTGGAGTCCGTAAAACCTGAGTTTAAATCCTATCTCCACTCTGGCTTGCCTTGTGATCCGGGGTAACTCACAAACTCTTCCTGCCTCAGTTTCTTTGTGTGCAAAATAGGGATATTAATAGCACCCACCTCTTGGAGTTGTTGTGAAAATCAAATGAAATAACATACGTAAAGAACTTTGTAAACTTTTAAGTGGTATATAAATTCGAGCTGCTATTATTGTTACTAGTTGGGAGGGTATCAAAGGTGCTTACAATCCATAAGAAGGAAATATTTCTGGAAATAAAGCTAATTATGTTTTAATAGTATGAAAAGTATGATAGTATGCTAGGTGGTTCAGTGGATAGAACACTGGCCTTGGAGTTGGGAAGACCTGAGTTCAAATCCAGCCTCAGATATTTACCAGCTGTGTGACCCTGAATAAGTCATCTAACCTCTGTTTGCCTTAATCCATTGGAGAAGGAAATGGCAAACCAGTGTAGTATCTTTGCCAAAAACAAACAAACAAACAAAAACTCATATGGGGGTCATGAAGAGTCAGTTATGACTGAATGATAAACAACAACAAAAGTATGAAAAGGCAATGTGATGTAGTGGAAAACTAAAATAAAGACCCATAGGTCTCAGGTCAGCCACTTACCAGCTCTATGACTTGGTGTCTTAATTTTTCTGAGCCTGTCTTTTCATCTGAAAAATAAAGTTAACAATATTTACATTTGGTTAGCCACACTACAATGGATTTACTGAGGTAAGAAATTCTGTCCTAGAATTAAGGGAAGAGCTAGCCAGAAGAGAATAGCATCCAGGACACAATTAATGAGAAACCATAATAGCAATCTCCCCCTCCCCCCACCCTCAACATATGCAAATCTCTGCAGAAAACCCTTAAGCTGGGGCAGCTAGATGGCACAGTGGATAGAGCACCAACCGTGGATTCAGGAGGATCTGAGTTCAAATCCAGCCTCAGACACTTAACACTTACTAGCTGTGTGACCCTGGGCAAGTCACTTAACCCTAATTGCCCCACCCAAAAAACAAAAAAGAAAGAAAGAAAACCCTTAAACTGTCTGATGTATTCATGGTTACGACAAATCACTGACAGCTAAACTTCCTCATGTTCTTTTATCACCACCTCCCCTCATCTTTAACTTCCAATTCTCCTCTTTCCCCACTTCCCTTTTCTCCTCTCTTCTCTCCTTAGACCCCACCCAACACATACACTGTCCTGTTGAGAATTTCAATGATATCCATAGACAAATGTTGCCCATCAGTAATATGAAAGTTGCCTTTGGATTGTCTTAGAAGCCTGATTCCTTCACTTTGCCTTCATAAACCCTTGGAATAATGGGGTACGGTCTGCCTTCCTTTTCAGGATAGGAAGACAGATTTGGTCCACTGTGAGAGGCAGCCTTTGTTCTGGTAGGAAATTGGCTCTCTACTCTCCAAAGTCTCTAATTGCTTTTGGTGAAGTCATGGGGTACCCTTGTTCTCTGTAGGGAGTGAGGAATATGAAGCACTCTTACTTCTAAGGTTCCTCTCTCCCTAATGCTAGCTCCACACAGAACTCTATTTATTCTACCCCTCCATCCAGTCTCTTTCATGAAAACAAATTGTCCCCAAGAAGGATGTAGCTATGTCAGGAGGGCCAAGACACTAATCCACACAGGAAGCTCACCCAGGAAGCAAAGAAGTTAGCAGGCTAAAGCACTAAAAAGGAGTTGAGATAAACTCTCAATTTTTCAGTGTGGGAGGATAGAGATCTTATAAAGAAAGTCTAGATGTAAGCATCATGATAGAAGGGGTGTCTGCGTGGAAGATGGAACCCCCAGACATAGTCCTCCCAGCAATCCTTACTTTACACCACCCCTTACTGCTTAGGTGAGGCCCTGTTTTGCCCTGAGGCTGACTGGGTTGGAGTCAGAATTAATCAGCAAAAAGAAAAGATAAAGCTTCCCCCAGAAGAGATCCACAGATTGTGGGAAAGGAATTAGAGGAATGTGAATGATAAGGGGAAAGGGAAGAGACCTGTGCTCAAGACTTGATTATTTCCTTTGGTAAAGTAAAGATCTTTTTCTAATTCCCAGCTGGGAGGGGGAGGGGGGGGCAAGGGAAGGAGACTATTAGAGAAGAAATGAATCATGATACTGGATACAATTCAGATGCCCCAAATAGTTGTTTGCATGTTGAAATTCCAATTCCCTGGTTGAAATGTGAGCTCATTGAAGGTGAGGACATATTACTGTCCTGATTTGCATTCCCAGTGCCTGGCACTGTTTCTGGCACATTAGTAGGTACTCAATAAATGCTTGTTAATGATGTTTATGATTCAGGTGGTGGTACAATCCAGCAAGCATTTATTAAGCTGCTACTGTGTGTAAAACACTCCTATTAGTGCCAGAGACACAAAGGAAAAAGAAAAAAAATATTCTGAGTCCTCAAATTGCTTATATGTCATTGGAATACAAATGAAACTAAACTGAGACAGGCCAGCATGGAAAACAATCTTCTCCTTTGGGTCTGTTCAGGCTGCTGGATCCCCAGATTTCTATCTGAAGTCATCAGACAATGACTGAAGACTCTAGCATGTTCTGAAAGCTCTTAAAATCCATCCCAGGGGCAGCTAGGTGGTGCAGTGGATAGAGCACTGGCCCTGGAGTCAGGAGTACCTGAGTTCAAATCTGGCCTCAGACACTTAACAATTACTAACTGTGTGACCCTAGGCAAGTCACTTAACCCCAATTGCCTCACTAAAAAAAAAAAAAGAAAAGAAAAAAAAATCCATCCCAACTCCTTGAAGTAAATCCATTTTAGGTTTAGGAGAAGATAGGCAGAATGGGAAAAAAAAGTGTCTTTTCCGGAAATTTCCATAAGGCTCATAAGTGCCATTCAATGATCCCCATCTTAGGACATTCATGGAAGGGAAAAAATTAGTCTGCTTTAGGGACTTGCTTCCAACAGCACAGAAAAGCAGGAAATGTCTTTGCTCTCTTCCCAGCTACCCACCCCTACCCCCACTCTAGGAAGCCTAATTGGCTTCTTCTGTAATCCGGTTCACATAAGTTTTAAAAAGAAAATGCTATATTTCCTATGTGATCTGGAGCCTCACCTTACTGGAAATGAGGTTATTTCTGCTTTTTTCTTTTCTTTTTTTCAAGAAAAGGTAGAAGGACAGATCTATAAGTTTAAGTACTTTTTGCAGTTTCTGAGCAATCCCATGATCTCCACTATTACTTCTGAATAACTGTTGCCAAAGAGATAAGAATTAGGTTGGGGAGAGAGAAGAGGCCTGATGCAATTCTTCTTCTAGAAGAGACTCAGGAACCCATTTCTTGAAAGGGATAATGATGTATAACAGAAGCATTCTGTTCCCTGACTTGGAGCATGAGCAAATGGTCCAGATCTGGTCCTGGTCTGCTAACCATAAAATGAAGATACAGACTTTTGGTTGGCTACCTGAGTTCCAAAGGCATTAGTCAGCCAGGACCCAACTGGGTCCTGGACAATCTTTGGCCAATTTTTTTTCCTGCCTGTGTTCTAGTAAGAAAGATACAATGCTGTAAGGGGAGGCCTTGGACCTTCTCCATCTCCACCTGATGCATGGCCCATAAGTATGAGCTTCTGCTCGTTGCTTCTCTGAATTTGTTCTGTCCTGTTTTAACTGAGTGATGTGGGGGATGCCTATAATCATGTGAGTTTAGAAAGGTCAGGTGACTGAACACTCAGATTATGGGATCTGAGATCTGAGCAGGGATTTTTCAGAAGCTAGGCAGTGAGGAGCAAAGTCCAGAGGGACCTGCCCAGCCTAGTCTAGTGTTAATAGAGATGAAGGCTAATGTAACAAATGGCTCTGCCCATTAGCTCACCATCCATTAGAAATGAATGTGGCAAGGAAGAAAGCTGAAGAAACTTCATTAAGTCTGAACCTAGTCTCCCCAGGGACTGAGATGGTATAGGGGAATATGTGCCCCAGTGTTTGGGGGGAAGAACATGTGTTTTTCTGTTGCTGCCTGAGCCAATGTTCTTCTGAACTTTGTACTTAGAAGAGAATGTGTCACAGGAGTTTGGGGTGGGGAGAAGTATGGAGAGCAGAGGGGAGAGTTTTTGTACCAGCTATTCCTCTTATACCACATTAGTAAAAACTAATTAAGTCTGGCTAACTGGGTGGTATACAAAACCATCCCCAACCCCTCGGGGTTACTCCTTGTACCCTCAGAGGTGACATGGGATTTAGTATAAATCAGAAGAAGTTTCTCAGGGGCAGCTGGGTGGCACAGTGGATAGAGCACTGGCCCTGGAGTAAGGAGTACCTGAGTTCAAATCCAACCTCAGACACTTAACACTTACTAGCTGTGTGACCCTTGGCAAGTCACTTAACCCCAATTGCCTCACTAAAAAACAAAAAAAACAAACAAACAAAAAAAAGAAGTTTCTCCTGTGAGCAGTAAAACCAGAGATGACCAGACAACAGGACAGACATATTGAGGAATCAAGGGACTATAAAAGTTTAAATTGACCAACTAGATATCAGGACAGACATAGTGAAGGAATAAGGGGAGATAAAATTCTATAGGAGGAAAGACAGTTAGGCATGGTTACTACCTGACCAGAGCTAGGAGACAGAGATAACCCCAAAGGTCAAGACCATTATTTCAAAAAAATCCCCCTCAACTCTCAGGAATATGACAAGCATCCAAGCTTTCCCCCACCCTACCCCAAAAGGGAACTTTCCATCTTCAGGTGCTCACCCCATCTATCCTCAAAAAAGCTTTTACCTTTCCTCTGTTCTATGAGGAAAATATTTCTAAATCCTCCTCCCCAAGGAGTAGTCTTTGACCTGTCACTTTCCTGGCACCAAATAAAAGACCACTTTAATTCTAATTGGACTGTGCGCAAGAGTATAGTTCTTTTTTTGTTTTGTTTTTTGGTGAGGTAATTGGAGTTAAGTGACTTGCCCAGAGTCACACAGCTAGTAATTGTCAAGTGTTTGAGGTCGGATTTGAACTCAGGCCCTCCTGAATCCAGGGCCTGTGCTCTATCCATTGTGCCACCTAGCTGCCCCTGTATAATTCTTTTTTGAGGAATACCTAAGGACCACCACAAACCCGATCATTCCCCATGACATATTTTGGTTTCCTGACTGGGAAGTGGGAAATTCCTCTTTCCTTTCGACACAAAACCCTGAGGTAAAAACTCCTTTTCATTTATTTTCTCTCTCATGCATGACTCTATCCTTTGCCAATGACCCAGGAGGGAAAGAGGTAGGGTCAGCCTTTCCACAGGAAGGGCAAGGGCATCTCCCTCAAGAAAAGCTCGTCCTAATGTCATATTCAGACCCTTGGATTCAATGTCTCCTTGGATGAAAAGATGTTCTCTGGGTAAAGGTTTAAACAGCCTTACACCCACGGGGCAGAGAGAACATTCACAGGGATTCCCCTTTGCGTATATTCTGAACAATTGGTCTAAAACACTCAAGTAACAACAACACAACAATTGGACTCACCTGCAAGTGCTAGGGAAAGCCCTCACGGTCTTAAGCCAGATCAGCTCCTACCACACCCAGGGGGGCTCTAGTAAAGGTAGAGAGGAAGAAGTAACCTTTCGATATCTCACAGTTAGTTTGTGTATCTTATGTGTGTCTTATGTTCATTTATGTGTCTATCAAATGTTGTACTTGTGTGTCTGGACAGAAAGTTTTTGCATGTAGTTGATAGAGTTAATGGTTTGGGGGGGGGGTTTGGGCAGGGCAATGGGGGTTAAGTGACTTGCCCAGGGTCACACAGCTAGTAAGTGTCAAGTGTCTGAGGCTAGATATGAACTCAGGTACTCCTGAATCCAGGGTCAGTGCTTTATCCACTGCACCATCTAGCTGCCCAGATAGAGTTAATTCTAAGATTTCTCTGCCTTCCCCAGCTTGACCAGGCTGGGAAGATGCATGAAGGGCAGACTCTTGACTGCAGGATGTCTTTACACTGTGAACTACTCAGACTTTGAATTTTGCACTGGAATGTAAATTCTCTGCCAGGAATTCAAAGCTTTAAATGAACTTTGTAGAAGCTGGATTTTTTTTTTGAGTAATTAAAGTTGGTGAAGGCTCTCTTAATCTATAAATTAACCCTTCCAATCCTACAAGGTTAATCCCTGCAAGAGCATGAGAAGGGTGAGTATATGGATTTTTTTTAATTTCCAAAATTGTTACAGCGGGCTAGAATCAAAATGAAAGATGCCATGTGTCCTAAGCCCTCTCTTTCCACATGGTAGTTTTTGCTATAGGGGAGAGGAGCAATCTGATAGTAACTAGTGCCTAAGGATTTAGTATGGTTGAAATCTATTATATACTCTCACTTTTAAAGTCTTTTGTAGTGGAATAGTTTAAAATCAGGAATTATTTGTAATGTGCAAAAGTGCCTAGCATTTGGTTTCTCAGTAAATACAGTGACTGGTTTTAGTTAAGAGTTAGAAATTGCAAAGAAAAAGATTTTTTAAAGTCCCTAACCATTGAACCATATTGTCCAAAGAACAGATCTTAGCTTTGATTTAATTATTTAACTGTGGTAAAAACAGGCCACACCCTTTCAGGGTTAAGACCTGCAGGCCACAAAAACCTTGACCAAAAAAATTTAAATTTAAATTTAAAAAGCCACTGCAACAGAAGAAAAAGAATAAAATGCAGCCACCCCTAACTCTGACTCATTATCTGATAAGTTTCTAAGGTAATGACAGAGATCCTAGCTCCATAGAGAAGAGGAGGGAACAAGGCTAAACATAGCTGGGAAACTGTCACCAGGTTATCAAATGTACTATATGAATTTATATATAATAGTCTTTTTTCTTTTAGAATGCTAAAAGTATTAGGCCTTAGAAATTAAAATGTTCCATTTAATGTATAGCTTATATTGAATTGCTTGGGGTGGGGGGGAAGGGAAGGAGGAAGAGAATTTGGAACACAAATTTCTAAAAAAAAAAATTGATGTCAAAATGTGTATTTACATGTAATTTTGGGAAAAAAATCTAAAGACAAAATAAATAAATAAATAAAATGTTCTATTTAATGGCTGTCTCATAAGGGATAATGATAGAACCTACTTCCCACAGTTTCAGAGACCACATGATTGTAAGGTCCTTGCATAGGGCAAATGTTATAGGAATGATTTTCAGTGTAAAGTATAGAGCAAAAACACATACAACTGGGGGGCAGCTAGGTGGTGCAGTGGATAGAGCACTGGCCCTGGATTCAGGAGGACCTGAGTTCAAATCCGGCCTCAGACACTTAACACTAGCTGTGTGATCCTGGGCAAGTCACTTAACCCCAATTGCCTCACAAAAAAACCCAAAAAAACCACATACAACTGAATTAAGAACACTTGATTGATAATTAATTGGTTTTGTTTCAAGTTTTTTAAAAATTCCTAATATTGTTTCAAGGTATTATATTTCTAAATTTTCTTATAATGTATAAATTGGTGAACAATTGTATCAGTGATGGTAGAAAAGCAATTTCTCTTAATATGGATAAAAAAGGAAATCTGAGTTTACCCTATATTTGTTATTTAATTTGGAATTAGAACATGTGTGTAACTGCATGCAAACTAGTTGAGTCACCTTAAAGATGTTCACTTTGGGGGGCAGCTAGGTGGTGCAGTGGATAAAGCACTAGCCCTGGATTCCTGGATTCAGGAGAACCTTAGTTCAAATCCAGCCTCAGACACTTGACCCTAGCTGTGTGACCCTGGGCAAGTCACTTAACCCTCACTGCCCTGCAAAAAAACAAAAACAAAAACAAAAATAAAAAAAGATGTTCACTTTGTTTAAAGGAATTTTGAGGACAGTATCCTGTTTACGCCCATGTGCCTAACAACTGAACCTGTTTTTTTAATCTGTTCTTGGTATGTAATTTGGGATTATTTACACTTATCCCAACTCTTTTGTTGTTTGTTGTTAGGAATCTTAAAGCAAAATTCCTTTGTGTAATACTAACTTAGGGATGAAAAGCATCTGCTTAACATAAGTACAAGTATAGTTAATGCTTGCTAAGATATGTGATCCTTGAGAAGTTAATTCACTACTGATCATTGGAACTTGCTATTTAAAGACACTATGGGGCTGCTAACTGTTATTATTCTGAGTCTGACTCCAGGTATAATCATAGAGGAATTCTACTGAACCAATGAGCCATGGTACCAGCAACCCTAAGGGGTTCTCAAACATGAATTTCAGGTGATGGAATAGTCATGGGAAAGGCTGGAAGAATGATTTTTGGCAAAAGGCTGAGGTAGGATTCTCCTGACTCAATTTCCCCAAAATGACACATGGTATGAAAACTATCTCACTTGGCTGATTAAAGCCTGATATACTGCAACTGGCTATCTATTCAACTTCTGCCTGAAGTGGACATGAAGTTTAGGGAAGCATTGTTCCCTGAGGGCTTTATTCCTCTTCTTTTAGGACAAATTCCTACTATCATGTCAAGTGATCAGCATGAACACAATATTGGATCTTCATCCCTTAGGTTAGTACTGCAAATGGGTTACTATAGTGAGATGCAGGTAATAAGGTTTAAACTATTTAACCTAGAAAAATTCTAGTCCATTTTATATTCTAAACAACTAAAGTGTATAAGCATCTGGCTATGTCATCTGACTGTTATTAGTAATGCATTTTGAAACAATCAGAAACATCTTAAATCTGCTTTGGAAAAAAAGAATTTTAAGGCAACTAGTTTTCTTAGAGGAGGATAACATATGGAGTGTTTTGTTACACCTATGGAAAGGTCAACTTTATTTAAGTTTATTATGTAATGTGAAAATAACCCTGTCTGTAGAGCATGCCTATACTACAAACAGCGTTTATTATGGACAACTTACTTGACATGCACTCTTTTGAAATTAATTATTTAAGTGTCACCTTAAGTCCTTTACTGCAATTGCAGTTAACTTGGCAACTTTTCTGTAAGTTCATTTCTGGTCCTCTTCTTATAAAAGTATTCTGTAACCTAAGTTTTATGTGAGGATTAGATCTTTATTTTTCTCTGCTCCTCCTGAGGAGGGCATTGATGAATTGAATTGAATTGAATTGCAATTATTTAAAATCAAGGGGTATTTAGATTTGGACTTCCAAAATGAAGTCATCTGAAACCAGGGAAGCAAATCCCCTGCAAACACTATTGACAATGCACAGTGGGATTTTTTTTATGATGCAGGAAATTTGTGAACAGTTCTTCACTCCTAATGTGGGATCCTGGAGTTCCTGGCTTTTCTCTTGGTGGTCCCCCTTTCTCCCTATAATAATATCGATTCTTTTCCTTTTGATTTTTGCCCTTGTCTTTTTAACTTCTTGTTAAAGTTTGTTTTGCCTAGGTTCAAGGCTCACCTATACATCTGCTCACCCTATGGACCAGGCCCCTCCTCCCCCAGTGATTTCTGCAACCCTGTTCAGCTTGAAGCAGTTACAGAAGATGACCTTTGCACCCTTTCCCCTTAAATATAAATAAGGGGAGAGATGACATGGGGTTTATTTCTCCTGTTAGAAGTAAAACCAAAGATCACCAGATAACAGGACAGACATATTGAGGAATCAAGGGACTATTAAAGTAAGGGGAGGGGGCAGCTAGGTGGTGCAGTGGGTAGAGCACCAGTCCTGGATTCAGGAGGACCTGAGTTCAAATCTGGCCTCAGACACTTAACCCTTACTAGCTGTGTGAACCTGGGCAAGTCACTTAACCCCAATTGCCTCACCAAAAGAAAAAAAAGTAAGGGGAGATAAAATTATATAGCAGGAAAGTCAATTAGGCATGGTTACTAGCTGACTAGCGCTAGGAGACAGAGATAACCCCAAAGGTCAAGACCATCATTTCAAAAAAATCCCTTCAAGTCTCAGGAATATGATAAGCATCCAAGCTTCCCCTACCGCAAAAGGGAACTTTCCAGTTTTCAAGTGGACACCACATCTATTCTCCATAAAAGCTTTAGCTTTCCCTCTGTTCAAGGAGGAGAAGAATCTTTCTAAGCCCTCCTCCCCAAGGGGTGAAGTCTTTTAATTCCCACTCAGTCACTTTCCTAGTGCCAAACAAAAGACCACTTTTATTCTAATTAGACTGTGTGCAAGAGTGTAATTCTTTATTGAGGAATACCTTAGGACTACCACAAACCCCACTGTGACAGGGGGTAAGTAGTTATTGCTCCTTGGAGACCCAACCTTTCCATGCCATGGAGGGACTGGTGTTTTCTAATGCTATCCTTGACAAGCTCTCATCTAGTGTGATTCCCCCTAATGTCAAGGGGCACACATGGAGAACCTAGGGAATATGGGCTTAAGCTTACAGTACCATGCTGTTGAAGCACACATGCAGAGAACCTTTGTGATTCCTGTGCTCAACGAATCCTTTTCTCTCTTGAAAGCAAGCAGGGAAGAGAGCAAAAGATTGTCCAACTTATATTTTGCATGTCCTTTTAGTTCTAGCTCTTTAGGCAATTAGAAGACTCTTTATCACTGGAGCACCAGCCCCTTAGTCACTGCTTGACAGAAATAAGCTCATCAAGTTTTTGTTTGTTGGACTGAAGCCAAGCAGAAAATATTGTTTGTGCTCTATATAACCTACCAGGAAGGGCAAATCTAAGGACTGAGCCCTTGTTGGCTAGTCTCAAAAATAAAAAAAAATTCAAAAGGAATAAGAAAGCAAGCTGGATTGTCTTTAGAAAATTGAACTGTATTTTTAATGACCCTAAGCTTCTCCTTGTAATAAAGACCCATCCTCTTTTTTTTTTTTTTTTGTAGGGCAATGAGAGTTAAGTGACTTGCCCAGGGTCACACAGCTAGTTAGTGTCATGGGTCTGAAGCCAGATTGGAACTCAGGTCCTCCGGTTCTTTATCCACTGCGCCACCTAGCTGCCCTTACCCATCTTTTTAACATCAGTCTTTTTCTGTTTTGTTTTGTTTTGGGTTTTTGTTTGTTTGTTTGTTTGGGTTTTTTTGCAGGGCAATGAGGGTTAAGTGACTTGCCCAGGAAGTAGGAGATTGGTGCCAGAGTCTGGCCACTTCGCTTTCCTTAGAAAAAGGGTATTAGGCTAGAACTATATCTGTCTTCCCCCTAAGTATTGTTAGTCAAGAGGAAATTCTTTTGGGATTCAAATTGAGCTTTTGAACACTATTTCTTAAAAAGGAATGAATGCCTCGAGATATATATAGATATAGATATATAAATATATAGATATATAGATGTAGATGCATATGCATATGTATATTGTAGGCATTAAAATTAGCCTCAGGCTCCCTGAGCAGAGCTGCCCCTCCCCCTCCATTTCAGCTGGGGTTGGGGGGCCTCTGAGCCGGGCTAACCTGCATGGATGAAAAACCCCCAGCACAGCAGAGAGGTACACAAAAAACCTCAGGGACGTGGGAGTTTGCTTCGCCCAGACCCCAGCTCCTGGGTGCAGCGCAGGGCTCGGCAGTGGCCCTGGGCGGGGGTAGCCTGAGTTTCACCTGAGAGAGGAGAATAATAAAAAGAGATGCAGGGAGACGTAAAAGGGGGATCGACAAAGTGAAGGAGGGGTCAGCAATATGAAGGGGGCTTTGAGTTAGAAGAAAGGAGCAGTGAAGCACAGGGCTTTTCAGTGAAGGGGACACTAGAAGAAGATCAGTAGGTACAGAGGACGCTAAGGAGACACAGGGACAGATGCTCTGAAAGGAGACAGTTTAAAACAATCAGATGGTATAACTTTGCATTTCTTTACCCTTATCTTTTACATTTATTTTTATAAATAAACCCTGCTTTGATTATTTTAAATAAAAGAGACTGTTTGCTTATCAATTTGGGAGGAGCAGTGTGGGATTTTATAAGCAGCCCTTATTATATTAAAAGCAGTTAGTTAACCAGTCAAATGTCCACAGATTAGGCCCAGTTAAAATATTTTTTACCATATATATATACACACACACACACACACACACACACACACACACACACATGTATATGTATATGTATATGTATATGTATATGTATATGTATATGTATATGTATATGTATATGTGTATGTGTATGTGTATGTGTATGTGTATGTATATGTATGTGTATGTGTATGTGTATATGTATACGTGTATATGTGTGTATATGTGTATGTATAGGTATATAGGCCATATATACCTATATGTGTGTATATATAGCCTATATGTGTGTCTATGTATATGAGTATATTTAGACTATATATGTCTATATGTGTGTATATATGTATACATAGATATATATACACATATATATATGTGCGTACACCCAATATATATATACATATATCTATATGTGTATATAGACTATATATACCTATAAATATGCATGTATACATAATATTTATGTACATGTACATACATATTCATGTGTATATCTATATGTATAAGACTTGCCTGCCTTCCCACTAAATGCCAGTTTCACCAAAAAAAAATTATGAAATTGCAAACAAATATTTTTATACAAGCTGATAGAAAACATAATATACTAGACAATAAACAGAGAGAATGAGATTCTCTATTTGAAGGAAGATATTTCAGCTCAACCAAAAGAGAGGGAGAGAGTCTCATAATGCGCCCAAAAGCAAATACTCCCAGTCTTCAGAGCAGTAAGCTAGGGATAGAGATGGTGATCAAGGTGCTGGCTCCTTCACATATTGACTTTTTCTTAGTCTTTCTCTCCATTCAGAGACCTGAAGAGAATCTGGAACTGCATATCTTCTCCCTCAAAGTAGGAAACAAGAAAACCAAGCTCTCCCTACAAGCTCTTGCCAATTCTGCCCCTCACATAAAATGAAGCATTGAATCACCAGTCTCCACCAAGAAGAGAATCTTATGCAAATGGGCTTTGATCCCTGGGTTATATTTATATATGTATATACTGTTTCCCCTGAAAGTAAGTAAATTCCTTAAGGGTCAGGACTCTTTTATCACTATAATTATATTCCTATTGCTTAGCACAATGATCAGCACAGAGTAGGTGCTTAAGAAATGCTTATGTATTGATCATTTAGAGAGATATAAGCCAAGAAAAGAAGGTGGGCTGGTTATATGGCAAGAATAAGGGATAACCACTGAAAAACCCAGGAACTCCATTGGTATCCAGGTAATGTCAAGAGACCTAGAGAAAATCCCTTTGTACATTGGGTGGACCCTCTGCAAAATTTTATCCTCAAACAGGGACAAGGATTACTCCAGATGAGAGGAGATGAATGGATTTTGATTTGCATTACTGAAGTACCCTTATCAATGTGACTACAAATCATTTCAAATATCTTTAGTGTTATCTTATTTTAATACTGGTAGTTCAGATTAAATTGAAAGTAGAGTGTTAGTTTCTGTAGAACTAGAATGGAAGACATGGGTCAAATGACAATAATTTTGCATTTTACTTACTCCTAAACTATATATATATATATGTATGTATATGTATATATGTATACACATGCATACATGTATATATACATATATATACATATATGGTGTTCTATTGAATTTTGTTACATCATTCTTTTCCTTTGTCATATTAAAAAATAAAGTGGGGGCAGCTAGGTGGCGCAGTGGATAGAGCACCGGCCCTGGATTCAGGAGGACCTGAGTTCAAATCTGACCTCAGACACTTGATACTTACTAGCTGTGTGACCCTGGGCAAGTCACTTAACCCCAATTGCCCCGCAAAAAAAAAAAAAAAGAAAAGAAAAGAAAGAAAAAAGAAAGTGGATTTAAATTAAGTAGTTTGAGGATTTCACAGAATTGCAAAAGGCAATTGGAAGGAAACTGGTCTATCACAAAAATAAGGATGGGGTTCAATTTAGCTATTTTCAACTCATTCTGACAACACAAGCCTATTGTTCAAAAACATTGCAATCAAAGATTATTGGGAGAGAAATCTCCTAGGAATGCATCAGTGATCTTTAAGTGTAAGCTTATTGTTGGTTTTGGTCACATTATCTCCAAGACAAATCTCATAACATATTATACCACCATGGGCCCTGTGGTCCTTTGGTCATGTGCTATTTCTAAAACCTTTGTGATTCTTGAATGATGAGAGTAATGGAAGGAAAAGATCTCAAGGTTTTTCATGGAATGAGAAAATGTCAGAGTTTAGGGAAGCACCTTAGAGATAACCTAGTCCAACCCCAACCAACAGGTAAAGAAACTTAGGTCAGATGAGTAAATTAAGTTGTTCAAGGTCATACAGCTGGTTAGGAACAGGGCCCCAAGAGGAACCCAGGGTTCCCAAATCTTAGAACAGCACTCTTTTTATTACACTGTAACGTTTTTCTTGGCCAATCTTTCTTTCCAACAATAAAGATCCACTTCTTGGAAAAGCTCAGGTTGATTTTTTTTTTCAGTTCTTCCATATTAGACCACAGGCAGAAATTACAGTCAGGGAGATGTAATTTAGCTCACCTTTGATAAATAATCAGGCAGTCACATGAGCTCAGTGAACTTCTCCAAAACTTGGCTGAGCTGATAAAAAGGGGACCCTGAATTTGCTTTCCATATGGTCCTCTGTACATCTGTATTTTTCTTAGCTAATATACCATTATAGAAAGGCATGAAGCCTTATGTCATCATCATTGAGGAAATGCCAACAGGATGGTCTGATTGGAATGTGTTGGGTGAGCTATTTTTGTCCCAATATATATATACTGTATACAGGGAACAAATAATACAATTGCCTGGAATGTAAACTCCTAGAAGGAAGAGAACAGATTGTTTGTATGCTTTATGTGGGACTCTGCACATCATAGTTATTCTATAAAGACAACAGAACAGTTCATGTCCAGTGAGGCTGCTGGGCTGCAACAATAGGATGGAGATAGCATTTTCAAAAGCAAGATTTGTTTTTGCTGTGAGGTTTCTCTGAGACATCAGGAAAGACTGCTCGAGGAAATTATGTGTGAATATAGGGAGTCTAGGGAAGTTGGGAGAATTTTAAAGGCTAACTATGTAAATAAGGAATGACAGATAATGGGTGACTTCTATGAGCCCCTCCAAAAACTCAAATACTCCAAGCCATGTTACTATGAACTACCTGTTTGCCAGTCACATCCCTGTATTTCAAGGAATAGAAACACCGTTACATTTACACTAAGCTAACTACAGGGCTTGTTGATGGCATACAAGACCTCTGTAGAATACTCACTCATTCAATTAGGATGCAAGAAGACATATGCATCTACTTCACCACTACCCTTAGAAGCCAAGTTTTTGGATCTAGGAAATTAAGCCACACATATAACTGTTCCAAGGAAGTCATATCTATATAGACATAAACTAACTCCAAATGGTCCACAGATGTTAGGAGCTATGAGCATTTACGCTAAGAAGAGAGGAAGAGCAATTATGCTCTGTGCAGATGAACTAGTCTAGGTAAGCAGACTCCCAATTACCTGTGAATCCAACATTCATTAGTAGATCAGAGAGGGGTAGTAGAATTCCTTTGGAATGGTGGACTTAGAGGTTCATCAATTGTTCTGCCTGTTTAACAATAATAGAAAGCATTTATATAGCACCTGCTATGTTTCCAGGTACTTTACAAATATTCTCTCATTTGATCTTCACAACAATCCTAGGAGGTAGGTGCCATTGTTACCCCTACTATACAGTTGAGAAAACTGAGGTCAAGTGACTAACCCAGGGCCACACATTTTAGTAAGCATCTGAGGCCATATTTGAACTCAGTTCTTTATGACTCTAGGCCTAGCACACTATCCACTAAGCAGTCGAGCTGCCTCTATGTCTCCCTCACCTTCCTCTTGATAAATAAGACCCGTCTAACCAGCCTGCATCAGTAAAGGCCTGCCAAAATGCATTGTTTCAGCCAGTCACTGAACTTTTCTCTTCCTTATTTCCTTATCTATAAAATAGGCATAATAGTTCTACCAAGGAGCAGCTAGAATGCGCAGTAATCAGAGCACTGGGTCTGGAGTCAGGATGACTTGAGTTCAAATCCAGCCTCAGACACTATCTGTATGGCCTTTTTCTGCCTCAGTTTCTCTATAAAGTAGGGAAATAATAATACCTACCTCCCAAGGTTGTTATGAGGATAAAAATAAGATATTTGTAAAATTCTTTGCAAACCTTAATAGCAGTTTATAAATGCTAATTGTTGATGCTTTCATTATCATCTATGATATGGAGATTTTGTGAGGATCAAATAAGATAATGAATATACAAGTATTTTTTTTTAATTTGTGGCATTATGCAAGCTTGTTTTTCATTGAGACATTTGATATCACTGATTTCAGAAACTCTCTGTGAGGAAACCACCACCCTACCAAACAGATCAACAATTATTCTGCTGCTTACTGTCTTAGAGTAGTGCTTAAGGAAGAAAGAGGTTAGCTGACTTGCCCAGGGTCAGTATGGGTCAAGAGCAGCACTTAAACCAAGATCTCCCCGACTCCAGGACTTGCACTGTATTAATTAACCTCCTCTGCCTGGTACATGTATCATCATTATTGTTAAACTATAGTTATAGGGATTTAAGTTGCCGCTGGGAAACCTATGCTTATATGGTGAACAGCCTTATCCTGGTATTTCTTGTATTCAGCTTCAGCTTGTAAACCAAACAAAAAGAAGCTTTTCCTACTCATCCAAGAAGAATAGTTATGTCCTCTGAGCAGATGGGTGAGAGGCCAAAACAGAGGAGTATTCCTTGGCTAGGGTGGTCCAAGTCGAGTTCGGCATGTGGGCACGACGGGCAGCCTCTGGAATCTCCACCGTCCCTTTCAGGCTCCTGTTTTCTCTAGCAACGACTAGGTCAGTGCCCACCCCAGTTACATTTCAGCAAAAACAACAATAACTTTAAAATAGTTTTCATCTATTATCTGATTGAATTCTTACAGCAGCTCTGTGAGGGAAGTACAACTGGTAATAACAGCTCACTCTTATCTAGCATGTTGAAGGCTGTAAGCTTTTTTTTTTTTCCATCCACCAGCTCCATTATTATTACTAGCCACATTTTACAGATGAGAAAATGAAGGATCAAAGGTTATGACCCATCCATTGGTCATGCAGCTAGTCAGTATCAAAGGTCAGATTTGAAACAAGATTTCCCTCCCTCCACGGGCAGTTTGTCCATCCACTATATTACGCTTCCTCCCCAACAAGAGACAGCAAACATTTCGTATTTGCATGCCCACCACCTCTTCTTGGCTAATTTAAGTGGAAAGCGCTGGTCTTGGATTGGAGAGTTTTCTGTAGAGCTAGAATCTTTTAGACGAGCTTTCTGCTAAAGTAATTCCAGGTATTCATGTTGTAATCCAGATTAAAAAAAAAAAAAGCCCCAATGCAGAAAAGTGCAAAGCAGAAGATCAGTTGAGAAGGGTGGTGGAACATTAAATCAACTGTAATTTTGTTTTCTTTTTTTAAAAAAAAGTCAGACATAATAAATACATTCAAGTTACATATAAAAAATCTAGTCTTAGCTTCAGGATGAACAGGGACTCTAGGTGGGGGGCTGGGGGGAAATGTGAATAGTAGTGTTCCTATTTTGCAGAGAGAGAAACTAAGTCAGATGATAAAGCAGAGACCCACAGAATACTGGGCTTGGAGCCCAGGTCTCCTGACTGTCAGCCCAGTGTTATAACCCTATAATCTACCCTGTGCCTTACAATATGCTACTTTGTTCTTTGTGCTTTGGGGATAGGCAGGATTTGCTCTTAGGGTAAGGAGGCACTCAGTTCTCATCAGGGCAGGGGAAGAAGCTTCTGGGGACATATCACGGTCAGTTTCAGGAGTTAAGTCACATTCTGGCCTTTCCCAGGGACTCCAAAAATTTGTCCCTCTTTCTGGATGCTATTAAGGGGGTGAAGTGATTTTTAGGAACACATTTTGCCTTCCCTAGAAAACAAGTTTTCCAGATTGCATGATTATGGATAAGTCACCTTCCCTTTCTGAGCCACAGTTTTCTTCAGTGTAAAGTGTTTACCCTATTTACCTGCTAGGGCTGTTATGAAGAAAGCATCGTACATGAGTATATATACCTTTCTTTGTACCTGCAGTGCTCAGCGCAGCCCTTAAAAAAAAAAAAAAGTTTGTTGTTTGACTGACTGACTTACGTGTGGACATATATAAAGAAGACTGGCCTTTGATTCAGGGAGACCTGGGTTCAAGTCTTGCCTCTGATACATAGCAGGGGTCTGATCATGGGAAACCACTCACTCATCACATGCTGGAAACTCTTTAAGATTTAAGTTTCAGAAGAGTTGCCCAGCTGTATCAGTGGAAGAAGTTTCCCACACTGGGATATCCTTATTCCAATTGTATAATTTATCAGAAAGGAGGGAGGGAGGGAGGAAGGAATGAAGGAAAGAAGGAGAGAGAGAGAGACAAAGAGAAAGAGAGAGCGAGAGAGAGAGCAAGCACACAAGTTGGTTATTATATGGTTCCATCATTCATGGAACCATTAGCTCAATCTGTGGAAGATATTAAAATCCACAGGATTCATTCTCTGGTCCTGGTGTAATTTGTTCAGTTGCCCTGTCATAAAAAGCCTCCTTTGTCTCACAAAATCATGTCACCTGCCACAAGGCAAACCTGGGGAGAGTGTGGATGATTCGGGTTCAACCATTCCTTCTACTGGGTAAATAACCTCACAGTGGGTCGGCAACAGCAGCATATTCTCCCAACAATTTAGCAGTATGTTACAGGCCTTCTGTGACTTATCACCCTGTTTGGGTCCCAAACACGAGAAGATTACAGTAGTTCCAGGTCTGGGCTGGGGAACTCACAACTGTTAGTTGGCCCTTGCGGTTCTTTTGCCAGTTATGGGTAGACCTCAAACAGTTGAAATTTGGGTCTCTCTTCCCATGAGCTCCACCGTACCTTGAATGCTTTTAACCTCATGAGTCTGCAAAAGTCGATTGGCAAGTGTTCAAGAACAAGCTGTCTCAAGAGATTTCCTGTGCTTCCTGCTGCTGCCAGGCAGACCAGGCATCCCCAGAGAAAAACCTTCTTCATGATAGGTCAGCACTTCTGCTGCCAGTTATGGCCAGAAGCCAGTTGTGCAGAAAGCACCCCAAAAAAAGAAAAAAGAAAAATAATAAACAAGCAAAAAATAAGAAATACATGCCACACTTTTCATTTGTTTTTTTAAACTTGAAAAACCACCCAACTCACTGTGGGTTCACTGATGTCAAAGATGCAGAATGAATTGGGATGTGAGCCCTACTGCTGTGGTTTTAGGGAAAGCTGGCTGACCTCTGGCATGGAGATATTTCATGAAATCATAGATTCTTTGAGTTGGATGGGATGATCCATCTAGGCCAAACCATACCTGAGCATCTGCAGAGGCTTCCTATCACCTGCAGGTTCAAATACAAAATTATCTGGTTGGCATCCAAAGCCTTTCATAAGCTAGCCTCTCCCTACTTTTCCAGTCTTCTTACATTTTATTCTCCACCACCTTCAATTCAGTAACTCTGGCCTCTTGGCTGATTCTCTTTTTTTTCTTTTTCTTTTTCTCTCTCTTTTTTTTTTTTTTTTTTGCAGGGCAATGAAGGTTAAGTGACTTGCACAGGGTCACACAGTCTTGGCTGTTTCTCAAACGAGATCCTCCATCTCCCAACTGTAGGCATTTTCTTGGACTGCGCCCCCCCACCCCCATGCCTGGAACAATCTCCCTCTTTGGGTTGTTTTTTTTTTTTGGTTGGTTGGTTGGTTGTTGTTGTTGTTATTTTCGGGGCAATGAGGGTTAAGTGACTTGCCCAGGGTCACACAGCTAGTAAGTGTCAAGTGTCTGAGGCTGCAGTTGAACTCAGGTCCTCCTGAATCCAGGGCTGGTGCTTTATCCACTGCGCCACCTAGCTGCCCTGATCTCCCTCTTTATCACTACCTCCTGGCTTCCCTGGCTTCTTCCTTTCCAACAATAAAGAAGTGAGACTTCTCTGAGTAAGGACCCACTTCTTGGAAAAGCCTAGCACAGTGCCTTGGACAGACAGAATCAAAGTGTTTTCTTTCTTGTTTTTTCAAAGACCGGGTCTCCCTCCCTGTTTCACCAAGGGTGGAAGTGCAGCAGCCACTCATGGTCCTGATCGCACCCTGATCAACACAGGAGCTAAGCCCTGCTCCATTTCTGACTTGGGACGGTTCACTTCTCCTTAGTCAATCTGGTGCCCCCCATCCCTGCTCCTGAGAGTTCACTGTTCGAGTCCCCAGCTGAGCTCTGACACTGCATTGGCATAGCCCACTGCAGCTCAGAACAACCAAACTCCACAGTCCTGCCAGCCTCAGCCTCTCTGATTGCATGGATTACAAACATGCACCATCACAGCTGGCCACATAGTAAAGGGTTAGTCACTGTTGGTTGGAGGTGAATATTACAGATGGCATTCTTGGCCTTGCTTGGTCAGGATATGATCCTATAACTTCTGAGGCTCCTCCCACTTCTGAGATTCTCTAATTCTAACAGTCTCCTGATTCCAACACAGTGCTGTTCTTTTCTCAGTATTACATCTGCCCAAGGCAACCAGCTGTTTAAATGTGTCTGTTAGATTTACTCTTTTCCTCCTCAGGGAGAGAGTGTTCAGACAGCCTAGAGACACAAAGTCCCTAGGAGGGCCAAGACATCCCCATGGTGCCTCCTTCCACCTCTCCCCATTTTCACAAAGAGAAAATAATAGCTTCTTGTTGTTCAGTTGTTTGAGACTCTTCATGACCCTATTTGCGGTTTTCTCAGCAAAGAGACTGGAGTGGTTGGCCACTTCCTTCTCCAGCTCATTTTACAGATGGTGAAACTGAGGCAAATAGGCTTAAGTGATTTGCCCAAAGTCACACAACTGAGGCCAGATTTGAACTCACAAAGATCAGCCTTCCTGACTCCAGGTCTGGCAACTCTATCTACTGAGACACCCAGCTACTGTAAATAATAGCTAAGGAACACAAGAAGGTAGGGGAGGGGGAGTGGCAGAAAACCATACAGATCATTCAGATTGATGCCCAAGATATATACTTCTTTACTGTACCATTTCTTTGCAGCCAACCCCAGACCAGGCTCATTTAGCCCTCCAAACATACTTCCTCTCCCCACCCAAAGCTTAGATTTGTGGGTTTTCTCCCTGGTCTATGACTACTGCCGGATCTTCTGACCCAGCCAAGACAAATAAATACCTGTTGGCATCTCACATTTTCAAGGCCTATAGGAAAGGAAAATAGAAAACAAAACAAAACAAAACAAACAAAAGCAGAACAAACCCCACCACCACAACAACAACTAAAAAACCATAGTATTTTAATTCATGTGTGGAATAAATGCTCCTAGATCAGCAAACTGATGGCTTTGAACAAGGAAAATAATCTTCACAGAGTAATTGATCAACTTTCTGCCTTATTGAAATTTGCACAATGGCCCATATTCTTTTTTTTTTTTTTTTTGTGAGGCAATTGGGGTTAAGTGACTTGCCCAGGGTCACACAGCTAGTAAGTATTAAGTGTCTGAGGCTGCATTTGAACTCAGGTCCTCCTGAATTCAGGGTGCTCTATCCACTATGCCACCTAGCTGCCCCCACCCATATTCTTTTGATTGCATTCAGAGATTGAAACTAGAAAATTAGTACTGGGTGAATCTAATCCACCCAGAAAACTGAATTCAAGAGCCTGACGCCTCTCCCTGATGCCCACATTCCACTGGTTGCTTCCCAGAGAAAGGATTCCTTTCTTCCTCACCCCTCCTGCAATTGTTAGTATTTTTCCCTCTTAAAATTATCTTGTATGACGTTGTAAAAATGTTGTATTTATTCATGGATGTCCATGTTGTATCACACCAGTAAAATGTAAACTCCCTCAGGGCAGGGATTGTTGTCTTTGTTATCTATCCCCAGACTGAATCGATTTTTGTTCGATTAACAAGTTAATTGATTGATTGATTGATTAAATTAGAATCTATTACTAGGGCCAGAGACTGAACCAAGGAAATAGAGGCAGCTTAATGCCATGGAAAGAAGCACTGAATCTGGAGTCAGCAGACACGTTCAAACTCTGGCTTTGCTCTGTACCAGCTATGTCACCTTAGGTAATTCACTCAACTTCCTTGTGCCTCTGTTTCCTCACATATAAAATGAGGGAGTGGGAGCAGCTAGGTGGCACAGTGGATAAAGCACCAGCCCTGGATTCAGTAGGACCTGAGTTCAAATCCAGCCTCAGACACTTGACACTTACTAGCTGTGTGACCCTGGGCAAGTCACTTAACCCTCATTGCCCTGCAAAACAAAACAAATAAATAAACAAAATAAAATGAGAGTGATGCTAGATGATTTCTAAGGTCCCTTCAGCTCCAAATCATCAAATCCTGACATTTGGAGATCATCCAGACCAGGTTGCTTGGGACAGATGGGAATCTGTCGTCTTTCTTAAAACCTTTCAGAAAAGATGCTACTTCCTCCCTCAAGATCTCCATAGCTAATCACTATCAAGTTCTTCCTTTTCTCTGACTTTTAATTATGGACAAATTCCATTCCCTCTTACCTCAGTATAGGCAAAGAATGCCTAGTTTCTACTGTCTAAATAATAAATTCGTATAATCTATTGGCCCAAATGTAATCAAAAAAATTCTTGTAACCTATTCCAAATATAATCTGACAATTTCTCATAATCTATTGGTCCAACAAGGCAGCTAGGTTAAGCAGTGGATAGAGTGCCAAGCCTGTAATCAGGAAGACTAGTCCTCATGAGTTCAAATCTAGCCTCAGACAATAGCTGTGTGATCCCATTTGCCTCAGTTTCCTCATCTATAAAATGAGCTGGAGAAGGAAATGGTAAATCATTCCAGTATCTTTACCAAGAAAACCCCAAATGGGTTCACAAAGAGTCAGAAACGACTTAAAAAAAAAAAAAAAAAAACCTGGTCCCAACATAGGCTGCACTTTGTTCCCAGATCTGATGTGTAAAAAACCCAAGGACAGTTTGAAATCAGTATCGTCAGTGTATACCTACCTACATGGCTTTTTAAAAGCTCTGATTTTAGGGAGGTGGTCTAAATAAGAAGGAATGGGAGAGGGGAAGCTATATTCAAACTTATAGAGAATATGCTGTAAAACTGTATAGATTTGGAATAACTGAGGAGTGAAGTATAGCCAGTCTGAATTGGTGAAATGCTACAAAGTATTTAGGGGGAAAATAAAATTTTATTCTTGTCAAATATCCAACTTGTGGTTTAGAAAAAAAGTTCTGGGTTTATACAGAATAAATTCAATCTAAAGGACTTCTCAAGCACATGCCTCCACCCAGGGTATTTTCATATATTTCCCTAGGAATACCAGAATTTGGCTTGTATGGAGGTTTCCACAACAAAAGGAAAAGGCCCTTGAGTTTACATACAAACATTTAAGTTAACCAAATTAAATACAGGCCAGACTTTATTTAACAAAACCAAGCAAACAAACAAAAACCCAAGAATTCACACTTGAACCTGTCTGTGGAGCTCCATCTCCCAGGAACATAATACAATAAGCCAGAAGAGGGATTTTCAAACTCATTGGTCTTTAGAAATCATTGAGGATGCATTTTACAATTTAAAAAATTATTAAGAACCTCAAAGATCTTTTTTTACTTATGTGAGTTATGTCCTAGAGTATGTTAGTAAATGTTTTAACATCTGGCTCTCTGGAAAACAAATGGCTCACATTTTAGCTAAATTTGCATCATTAACATTTTCTCCATTATTTTCTTAAGTCAAGATGATCAGCAAAATAATAAATAAAATCCTGATTTATAATGTTTGCTCATTTCTGAGGTAATGCTCCGACTAAAAATTTAACAATTGACTCTCCCATTTTGGAAATTTAAAATGTTTGACTTAAAAAAAACAATAACAATTACTTGTTGACATAAATAACATTTTAGTAAAGGCAATATTTTCCGAAACAAAGACAAATACAGTGAGTGAGAAGAGGACATTGTTTTATATATTTTTTGCAAATCTTAATGTCATAGAATACAGTTGTATTCTCCTATCTGCTTCTGTGTACGATCTGTTGTAATATATTGCTTTGGTTGAAGTATGTGAAGAAAATCCAACCTTACAAAGATATGTAGTTGGAAAAGTGAATTCTTAACAGGAAAATAAAACCTTAACACTGGTACAAAAATAGTTTTGAACCTCAAGAACCCCCATTGCCATGTCT
Source organism: Dromiciops gliroides (assembly GCF_019393635.1). Classification (NCBI taxonomy): domain Eukaryota; kingdom Metazoa; phylum Chordata; class Mammalia; order Microbiotheria; family Microbiotheriidae; genus Dromiciops; species Dromiciops gliroides. The sequence goes on from NC_057864.1 coordinate 75,283,709, forward strand.
CTCAGAGTTCCATGGTTCACATTTTGTGAACCAATACCCTAGAACAGTGGTGTCAAACTCAAGTAGAATTGGGAGCCAATAAATGGTACACAAGGATCCCTTCAGGCTGCATATTGACTTGGAAAACTGCATATTAGCACTATCTATGTTCTATTGTATTTTTATTCATTTTGTTAAACATTTTTAATCTAATCTAAATTTAATCTAATTGGGCACACTCTGAGAGTTGTGGGCCAACAGGGGTCAGTGGACTCGTGTTTGGCACCTCTACTCCTCAGCATGTCCACCTCCATCCCATGTAAAATGAAAGAATTTAACTTGTGGTTGCTAGACAATTAAACAATGTCCACCCCACCCCCCTCAAGTAGGGAGCCCCACTTCCCAGGGATCTATACATATCTTCCACTAAAGGTCAAGGTTTTGACTTGCTTCTCCCCGCAATGGCTTTATTCCTTCTGTTTCTTGGCTCTAGCTCTCTCTTGTCCCAGCTAGTCTTTTGAATGTATAGAAACCTCGATTGAGTTCCTTTGACCCAGGAACTACTTTTCTAGGTTCAGGAGACTTCGTCTAGGAAGTTGCTCTGCTGCTGCCCATTCTACTTCCATCTTTGAGGGCAGGTGGTTTCATGAAGGGACTTACATGAATTTGTCATCTCCCTTCCAAAGAACCCAGTCCAAGCCTCTTTATAGCCCTTTCTTTCTTTGTCCCTTCTTCATTTCCCACCAACTTTCAGTCTTTGGACTTCATGCTACTATACCTACTTCCTCAGCACCACCCTCACCTTCCCGCTGTTCAATTTTCTTTTCTGTGTTGTTTTCCCCTTTTGGAATGTAAGCTCTTTGAGGACAAGAATTGTCTTTCTTTTTTAATATTTGTATCCTCAGCCCTTAACACAGTACTTGGCACATCGTAGGTGCTTAATAAATATTGTATTGATCGACTGACTTCAAATCTCCACTCCTTTTTTTTTTTTTTTTTTTTGCGGGGCAATGGGGGTTACGTGACTTGCCCAGGGTCACACAGCTAGTAACTGTCAAGTGTCTGAGGCCGGATTTGAATTTAGGTACTCCTGAATCCCGGGCCGGTGCTTAATCCACTGCACCACCTAGCTGCCCCCAATCTCCACTCCTTTTAATAACCAAGCCTCATGGGTATAACTCAGTTAAATAAAGTATCTGTGTGGTGTCAAAGAGTCAGCAAGTATCAAGGTAAGCACTTTCACATTTTATCAAAGAATTCATTTTCTCAAGAGACAATAAAAGATCCAAGACAAAAATATCTGAGAACCAACTCAAAAAGAAACAAGAACTGAGCTAAGGGTTAATGTGTATTTGTAAAAAAAGATCCTAGTAGATATGCTCTAATAAATAGATAAGGATCACATGATTAGAGGATCAAAGACCTAGAATTGGAAAGAACCTTGGTATGTCCTCTAGTCCTACCTCCCTACTCTACAAAGGAAGAAACTGAGGCTCAGAGAGATCAAGCAACTTGCCCAAGGTCATATAAGTAGTGAGCAGCCAGCCAAATCCAGAGTCCAAATTCAGGGCTTTTCAAGTTATTTACAATTAACAAGTCGCATGCAAATAAATACTTGAAAAGCCTCTTGTTCTACTAGATGTAATAAATGTCCTCCCTTTGAACTTGTTTATACCATTTGTGCTTTAAGCAAGACATGGGATGGAAAACATTTTATCTCTGTAAGCCCACTGACCCACAGAAAAGTGACCCTGATACAATAGGAACCCACATGCTAGTAAATAAGAGATCAGCTTAGTTGATTTGCTTTTTGAAAAAAATTAAAATTTCCACTGAACCTGTTTTTTTTTTTAATTAAGAACAGAGTGGATAAGATTTTGTTGAGTGTAATAATAGCTTTCCTCCAGAAAGAAAATGAGCAACAAAAGTAAGTAAAACTTTATTACCCTAAGAGTCAGATGAAAGCATGTTATGGGCTAATGGAGTCAACAGGCTAGGGAAGAATTGGTCAATTAATACTATCATTCATTCAGCAAATATTCACTAAGTATGTATTCTGTGAAAAGCATGGTTCTGGACATCATAGGACATACAAAGACAAATAAATTGCAATCCCTCCCCCCAGGGAGACTGCAAAAGCAAGGTTGATAAAATACATGGACAAATAACTGTAAATCAAAGAGGACCCTGATAAATGCATAACAGAAAAAGAAAGTGCTCTCTAACCAAATAAGGGAAGAGCATCATTTTCATTTGGAAAAGGGGCAGGACCAGGAAAAACTGCATAGAGAAGGTGTATTCGTCAAATGTCCTTTTTTTTCATTCAGGATTATACTCAACTTTGCTAGGTAAGTTATCCTTGGTCACAACCCCAGCTCTTTTGCTCTTTGAAATATAATGTTCCAAGATCTGCAGTCTTTTAGTGTAGAAGCTACTAGGTCTTGTGAAATCCTGACTGTATCTCCTCAGCATTTAAATTGCTTTTTTCTCATTGCTTGCAATATTTTCTCCTTAACCTGGGAGTTTAGAAATATGCCTACAACATGCCTATAAGTTTTCCTCCTGGGATCTCTTTCAGGTGGTAAACAGATTTTTTTTCTATTTCTACTTTACTCTCTTGTTCTAGAACTTCAGGGCAATTTTCCACAATAATTTCTTATAATATTAAATACATTCTTTTAAAATCATAACTTTCAGGCAGTCTAACAATTCTTATATTGTCTCTCCCCAATCTGTTCTCTAGAGCAGCTATTTGTAATGAGATGTTTCAGATTCTCTTCTGTTTTATCTAGCTTTATTATTTTTGATGTCTTAAAACATCATTTGATTCCTCTTGCCCATTCATTTCTTAATTTTCTTGAATTGCTTTTAATTTTTTTCTTAATTTCTCCTTGATCTATCTTATTTGATTTTTGAATTCCTTTTTAAGTTCTTCTAAGAACTATTTTTGGACTTGTGACCTTTTGACATTACTCTTTGGGTAGGAGTGGCTTTTTGTACCTCACTGTCTTTCTCTGAATAGGAACCCAAATTTTCTTTTATACCATAGTAGCTATCTATGCTTAGATTCTTTTTCCTTTGCTGGGTGATTTTAATTTTTGTTTTATTTTATTTTTAACAGCTTATTATTATAATAAGGTGGGGGGTTTTGCTGGACAATGAGGATTAAGTGACTTGCTCAGGGTCACACAGCTAGTAAGTGTCAAGTGTCTGAGGTCAAATTTGAACTCAGGTCCTCTTGAATCCAGGGCCAGTGCTTTATCCACTGTGCCACTTAGCTGCCCCCTATAATCAGGTTTTAATACCAGAGTTGTGGGTAATGTTGCCCCAGATCTCAGGTCTGCCTCATTTAAAGCCAATGCACAGGTAGTGAAGACATCAGCTTGTGTTGTCTCTGGTCCTCTATAAAACAAAGTAGGAAAAACAACAAGAGATATTCAGTCCCAAATTAATTAAAGCATTACTAAATCTCAATAGGGGAAATAAGGGAGTGGTCCTAATGAATGAAGTTTTGTTTTGGTTTTGGTTTTTTTGGTGAGGCAATTGGGGTTAAGTGACTTGCCCAGGGTCACACAGCTAGTAAGTGTCTGAGGCTGGATTTGAACTCAGGTACTCCTGAATCCAGGGCCAGTGCTTATCCACTGCGCCATCTAGCTGCCCCATTGAAGTTTTATTATATTTAAGAAAAGGTCAAATCCCAAAGAAGAAAAACAGACCTATTTGTACAAAAATATTTATAGCAGGTCTTTTTATAGTGCCTAAGAATTGGAAATCAAAGGAATGCCCCTCAATTGGGGAATGGTTAACAAGCTGTGGTACATGATTTTAATGGAATATTACTGTGTTATAAGAAATTAAAAGCAGCATGATTTCTGAAGGGCCTGGAAAGACTTATATGAACTGATGTATAGTGAAGTGAACAGAACCAGGAAAACGTCATACACAGTAACAGCAATATTGTTTGATGAAGAACCATAAATGATTTAATTATTCTCAGCAATACAATTGTCTTGGGGGAGAGGTGGTTGTGGTCTTGATATCTATTTGGACAGTCTAAACTTTAATAGCCCCTTGATTCTTTAATGTGTCTGTCCCGTTATCTAGTCAGAGTATGTGGAACTAAATAAAATATAAGAAAACTGGAAAGATAAGAAAAGTCCAGATTGGGAAGGTCTTTGAAGGCTAAACAGAGGATTTTATATTTGATCCTGTAGGTAGTAGGGAGCCACTAGAGTTTATTAAGGGAGGTGGTACAATATGCTCAGATCTGTGCTTTAGGAAGATCACTTTGGAAGCTAGGTAGAGAACGGACCAGAGTGGAGAGAGAATTGAGACCAGGAGATCCACCAGGGAGTTACTGCAGGAGTGCAGGTGTGAGGATGGTGAGGACTTGAACCAGGATGCAGGCAGGGTGAGTGGAAAGAAGGGAACATTATTTGTACATCAACTCCTCTATTTTTTTTTTTTTGTTTAGTGAGGCAATTGGGGTTAAGTGACTTTCCCAGGTTCACACAGCTAGTAAGTGTCAAGTGTCTGAGGCTGGATTTGAACTCAGGTACTCCTGACTCCAGGGCCGGTGCTCTATCCACTGTACCACCTAGCTGCCTCATCAACTCCTCTTTTAAAATGCAAACTTCTCAAGGGCAGTGACTCTTTTGGTCTTTATTTATATCCTTGATACTTATGGAGCCTGGTATATAGTTGGTGCTTAATAAAATGTTTGTTTACTGATTAATGGGTATTAGATAAAAGTTCCATCATTCTTTCCAGCTTCTAGATTCTGTTTCTCAATCCCTCAAAACATAGCAACTGCTTCCCATCACAATATGTTAGAGGACAATTGGTCTATTAATGTCACAATCAATACTAACAGTATAAATAAGAACTTGGACCAAACTGATCTGTAAATGAAAGACACTAAAGCAAACATCCTAAAAGCCAATGTTTGCATGAATTGCTAAAGCATAATTCTTTGCCATTTACTACTAAGGGAATTTGGACAGGTCATCAAGCCTCTCTGAGACTCAGTTTCCTGATCTGTAAAATAAGGGAATTGGACTAGAGGAGGTGCCTTCCACTTCTGAGTCTATTGTCCTAAATCAGAACATGGAGTTTGTAAAGTTTAAATGAATTCATTTAATGAATTGATCCAAGAAGGAATGAAACTATTGAATCATAACAGAACTAGAACATCAAGATGGTCTCCAAAATGCACTAGACCGGGCATTTCTTTTCATTTAAGTTCCTTGTTATAAGGAAGTTCTACTTATGAGACATTTGTCTTAGGAATATTAGGCCTCATTGAGCCCTTAAGCTCGTCTCAATGTGTTGAGATGACCTGGAGACATTTTGGCTGCAGCTAGGAGAAAGCCTTATGGAATATTTGCTCTGATAGATGTTGACATGGTCTTGGAATAAATCAGAAGAAGTTTCTCCTGTGAGAAGCAATACCAAAGATGACCAGATAATAGGACAGACATATTGAGGAATCAAGGGCCTATTAAAGTTTAGACTGACCAAATAGATAGTGGGACAAACATACCTAAAAAGTAAGGGGAGGGAGGGCAGCTAGGTGTTGCAGTGGATAAAGCACCGGCCCTGGATTCAGAAGGACCTGAGTTCAAATCTGACCTCAGACATTTGACACTTACTAGTTGTGTGACCCTGGGCAAGTCACTTAACCCTCATTGTCCTGCAAAAAAAAAAAAAAAGTAAGGGGAGATAAAATTCTATAGCAGGAAAGTCAATTAGGCATGACTACTACCTGACTGAAGCCTAGAGACAGAGATAACCCCAAAAGTGAGGACCATCATTTCAAAAAAATCCCCTTGAGTCTCAGAAATATGACAAGCATCCAAGCTTTCCCTCTCTCCACTCCGAAAAGGAACTTTCCAGTTTTCAAGTGGATGCCCCATCTATCCTTTATAAAAGCTTTTGCCTTTCCCTCTTTTGGAGGAGGAGAATGTTTCCAAGTCCTCTTCCCTGAGGGATGAAGTCTTTGACTTCCTACTCAATCACCAAATAAAAGACTATTTTAATTTAATTGGACTGTGTGTGAGAGAGTGTGTTTCTTTATTGAGGAATATGTAAGAACAACCACAATCACCCCCTGCCCCACATCAGGTGTGAAAGAGCATCATACATTTCCTATTTCCATTCAAGCTATGGATGCAAAGGAAAATTAATTTGATGCTGTCTTAAAAGCATAATGTAAGCATAAGGCATAGGTAACAGAAAATTTATCTGGTTCAAAGGCTGTTATTAAGATTAGGCAAAAAAATCCAAACAATTCTAGAATGCTTTGCCAATAAGAGGCTACAAAAGATTAGCAACAATTGTATAATAACAAACAAAAAAAAATGGACCATACCATAGTTCACTCATTTGTTGATTTAACTTCCTTCCACTCAGATCAAATAAAAATGCTCTCTTTGGGACCTAGCCCTCTCCTACCTTTCCAGTCTTCTTATTAATCCTCAACATGTATTCTTCGATTCAATGCACTGACCTCGTGGCTGTTCCATACAAAAGATTCCATCACTCCTGGTTCCAGGCATTTTCTCTGGTTGTTGCCCGTGTCTGGAATGCCCTGCCTCCTTCAGTCCATCTAGTGACCTCCTTGGCTTCCTTTAAGTCCTCAGTAAAATCCTGTCTTTCGGGGCAGCTAGGTGGCGCAGTGGATAGAGCACCGGCCCTGGAGTCAGGAGTACCTGAGTTCAAATCTGGCCTCAGACACTTAACACTTGCTAGCTGTGTGACCCTGGGCAAGTCACTTAACCCCAATTGCCTCACTAAAAAAAAAAAAAAAAAAAAAAATCCTATCTTTCACTGGAAGCCCTCCCCAACCCCTCTTAAGTCTAGTACTTTCCATCCACTAATTATTTGCTACTTATTCTGTATGGAGCTGGCTTTGTCCTTTTCATTTTCACCCATTAGATTGTAAATTCCTTGAGGACAGAGTTTGTCTTTTGCCTACTTTTGTGTCCCCAGCACTTCGGTGCCTAGTGCTTAGTAGGTGCCTGGTAAGTGCTTAATAAATGTTGATTGATTGATTGATTGATTGATCTCACAACCTCACATCATTGTGGGAAGATGATCATGTACTCTCAAAGGTGATGCCAGTGACTGAAAGCTCTGATAGATCCTACCTACAAAGCGGGGACAGCTGTTTATAAGGGCCAGGTCATGGACTGTACATCTGTCCTCCCAAACCAAACCTATTTAAGTTAGGAGAGGCTCATCAGTAGAAGGGTGATCCCCAGGGTAGGGTAGCAAATGGTTGGAGGGAAGCAGAAGAGCAATAAATGGTTTTGAATATGGCAACTCAGGAGACTATCTATTAACATATAAAGACATTGCAGTCTGTGCCTATAAAGCAAACAAAGCATTTATCAGGTACCTACTGTGTGCCAGGCACCATTCTAGGCTTGGGACATGAAAGATAAAAATGAAGTAGTCCTCAAGGAAACCTCAAGAAGCTGACATACTATTGGAAGGTAGATAACATGAGCATGTATAAACAAAGTAAATACAATGCAATGTGAAGAGGGAGGCACTGGCACTTGGGGGGAAACCAGGGAAAGCTTTAAAAAAAAAATTAAAAGGTCATAATTGAGCTGGGCCTTGAAGGAAACTAGAAATTACATGAGGAGTAGGGGGCAGCTAGGTGGCACAGCGGATAGAGCACCAGCCCTGGAGTCAGGAGGACCTGAGTTCAAATCCAGCCTCAGACACTTGATACTTATCAGCTGTGTGACCCTGGGCAAGTCACTTAACCCTCATTTCCCTGGAAAGAAAGAAAGAAGGAAAGAAAGAAAGAAAGAAAGAAAGAAAGAAAGAAAGAGAGAGAGAGAAAGAAAAAAGAAATTACATGAGGAGGGAGTGCATTCCAGGCATAGAGAACAGCATCTGAAAAGTTAAGCATATAGAAGATGGAGTGTTAGATGGATGGGAAATGCCTTCCATAGTCCAGATGAGAAGTGATTGGGGTCTGAGCCGGGATACCTTCCATTTGAGTAGAGAAAGAAGGAATTGACAACTGAATGAATATGTGGGGTGAAGAAGAGTGAAGACTCCAGGTCAACTCTGAGGTTGTGAACCTGGATGACTGGACAGGACATTGGAAAAATGGCAATGGAGATGAAGTCATTTGAAGTATTGATGGTAAATATTTAAAATTCAGTGCTGGCCACAAGAGTCATGTATGGCCATAGCCAAAATGATCAGCATCATGTTAGACATAATTATGCCACAAACATTGACCCAGCATCTATTATGGTGCAGAATTAGAAGTCTGTCAGAAAACACTCTACAAGTGAAGACACCCACCCTTGGAATACTACATATCCTTCTGATTTCTGTACCTTGAGGAATATTCTACTAAGTAAGCTGTTAGACATTTAAATCCCTTTGTAGTCTGGAGGGCACCCATTTCTCCCAACTGTTTTCCAGTGATTCTCCCTCATACATTCTATGCCACGGCCATGCCTTTCTACAAGTAGTCCCACATTCTTAGAATCCTATTCTTTCTCATCTCTGGCTCTTGGAATCCCTAATTTCCTTCAAGGCCATAGCTTCCTAAATGAGGCTTCTCCTGGATTTCCGACTTTCCCCCTTCCCCCACCACTTGTTGGTTCTCCACCCACTCCCCACTCCCCCCAAATATTTTGTATTTACATATTTGCTTATCTGTGTTGTAATCTGTCTCTTCTTCCCTCTTCATACCCCCTAAACCGTGCCCAACAATGCAAGCTACTTGAGGGCAAGGAAGGTTTCATTTTAGTTATTGTACCCCCAACCTGCCACATTGAATTGTACATTTTGTTGTACTCTCTGTGACCCTATTTGGAGTTTTCATGGCAAAGACACTGGAGTGGTTTACCATTTCCTTCTGCAGCTCATTTTATAAATGAGGAAATGGAAGCAAAACAGGGTGAAGTGACTTGCCCAGGGCCACACAGCTAGTAAGTGTCTGAGACTGGATTTAAATTCAGGTTCTCTGGACCCCAGGCCTGGCACTCTCCTCACTGTACCACCATAAAATACTATAAATACTATTGTTATTGTTGTAGGGCAGTAGACTTAACAAAGTTCATGAGATGAGCCATATTTAGATTTGTCCGCCCTAGCACAAACACCACTAGAACTGCTTTCGTCTCTCCTGAAGTTTCTCTCATTTTCTTCCTTTCTTAACTTCACTTTTGGAGAAATATGAGTTTATATTAAAGGACATAAGAGGTGGTAGAGGTCATATTTATCATATGACCATAGGGGGCAGCTAGGTGGCACAATGGATAAAGGAGACCGGGCTACCTCAGGAGGTAATGGATGACCATTAGTCAGTCAGGTATGCTATAAAGAGTGGAGTATTGGGGACAGCTAGATGGTAGAGTGGATAAAGCACCAGCCCTGGATTCAGGAGGACCTGAGTTCAAATCCGGCCTCAAAACACTTGACACTTACTAGCTGTGTGACCCTGGGCAAGTCACTTAACCCTCATTGCCCTGCAAAAAAAATAAAATAAAAATCATAAGACCATAGATATTTATCTCTTAAATGGATGCTACTCTTCAAAACACACATAGATGACACTTCAGTGCATTAACCACATTGGAACAGCTGTTTACCCAGCTCTGTGGGTTTAACAGACTGTCTGCCAAATGGAGTTAGAGCTATTTGAGCTGTTTTTGTTTTTTTGTTTGTCATCGTTCAGAGAAGTTTCAATCTCCCCCATCCCTTTCCCCTCCCTTCCCTCCTTCTCCCCCTTAGTTCCCCCACCCACAGTCCCAGAGGGCAACGAATGTTCTCATCATTTCACTTTCCTCCAGCTGCCAGGCTAGGGAACAGATGTTTTATTGTTAGCATAAGGGGGAAAACAAACAGCTATGCTCTCCTGTGCTCATCCGTCCTCCCACCCTGTCCTGCCATTCCCCATTCTTTCCTCTTCGCACCCTGGTGCAAGAGGAAACCAGTGTCAAGGGAGAAGATGGTGTCCTGGTGAGTAATCCAAGCACACTCAGCCAAGTCGGAACCACTGATCAGAGACATATGAAGCATTCTTCTAGATGCTATTGACAATGGACACGAGTTCTGTCAGCTGAGTATGGCTCGCTTGTGGGCAATGACGCAGAGATGCCCTCACTGACCCAGTCATTGAGTGAAAACAAACAATGGGCTTCTGCATGCAGAAGGCAATAGATACCTATCTATTGGCTTCCTAGGCAAGGGTTCAAGAACAAATCAATTCAACAACCACTGTGGCCTCCCACTCCCAAACCCAGAACAGCCTCTCACAGAAGGCTCCCCTTATGCCTCCATTTGATTAAGTATCTTTTCACTGATAGTAAACCTTAGGAGATTAGGGGAAAGATATCTCTTCTCTAGAGGATGCCCTTGGGAGTCATTGCCTTTCTCTTTCATTTCTTCAATTCAGTGTACATTTCACTACAGAACATGACAGATGATGAATTTTACCAAGTGCTTTCTGTGCTATCTCTTTAATCAGCTGCTTAAGTATACAAGCTGGAGGCAGCTAGGTGGCACAGTGGATTAAGCACCGACCCTGGATTCAGGAGTACCTGAGTTCAAATCCGGCTTCGGACACTTGACACTTACTAGTTGCGTGACCCTGGGCAAGTCACTTAACTCCCATTGCCCCGCAAAAAAAAAAAAAAGTATATAAGCTATTTTACTACAAGATAAGGTCATAGACTTAGCTCAAGAAGGGCCTTGTGATCAGCAATCCAACCCCTTCATTTTATGGATGAGGAAATTAAGGTCGAGAGGTTAAATGATTTGCCCAAAGTCTCAGTTTACCTCAGAGGATTTCACTTGGCTCCAAAAGATCTCAGTTGGAGTCCCAGAACTACCAATTTTTGGCTGTGTTACCTTGACAGCACCTCTCTTGGCTTCAGTTTCCTTATCTGTGGAATGGAAATAGCAATATTTGCAGTACCTACCAGAGAAAGTCTTTATAATGAACAAATGAGATAATGGATTAAAGTGCTTTATAAACTACATAAAGCATTCCATCAAGGATCACTTAATACAAAGAAACAAAAGGCAGCTAGGTGGCACAGTGGATAAAGCACTGGCCCTGGATTCAGGAGGACCTGAGTTCAAATCCAACTTCAGACACTTGACACTTACTAGCTGTGTGACCCTGGGCAAGTCACTTAACCCTCATTGCCCTGCAAAAAAAAAAAATAACAAAGAAATGAGTGGGGGGAATAGGGGGAGGGGCCCAGACTATTTAAAGAATAGGTTAGCTACAAGGACATAATTTCCCATCACTTGGTTCAATTTTCTTTGGCCTAAAACATTCTTTAGGGATTTTACTGGATCCACCTGCCACCCCAACTTTTCAGTGTTGCTCTCCTTCCTTACCAATTCATTCTTTTGTGGAGCAATGAGGGTTAAATGACTTGCCCAGGGTCATACAGCTAGTAAGTGTCAAGTGTCTGAGGTCGGATTTGAACTCAGGTCTTCTTGAATCCAGGGCTGGTGCTTTATCCACTGCTCCACCTAGCTGCCCCTCCAATTCATTCTTACAACAGTTTCTCCTGCCTCTTTTAGCTCCACTCCTCAAAGTCAAAGCTATTCCTCTCAGCTCCCTTGGTTTCTGAGGAGGTAAAATCTTTTCTCTCTCAGCCCCTGATCCTCCCTCCATTTCTTTCAGGCAATATTTTCCAAATAACTACCCAAACACTGCCTCAGCATCATTGAAGCTTTCCCATGGAATTTCCTGAGAGGTTGTATGCTTTCTAGTCATATCCCATACTCTACTTAGCTTCCCCAAACTGTAAGTCTAATTTTTTTATGCTTCTTCAGGCTTCTTCTCCCCATATTCCTCTTCCCTCCCTACCAAACCTCTGTAATTTCATCTTTTACAAGTAAACTATGTAGTGTTTCCAAATTGCCCTTTTGGGTAAAATACCACTGCCACCTCAGGAATTCACTTATCCCTATATTATTGCCTATTATTTTTGTTCAGCCAACTCTAACACAAAATATTAGCACCTTTACAATTCAATTAAACTTGGTTATTCCAGCCCCAGTCAGTTAAGTTATATATGACTTTAAGAGGTCAGTTAAGTGGTGCAGTGGATAGAGGACCAGGTCTAGAGTCAGGAAGACTCATCTCTGTGAGTTCAAATCCAGCCTCAGACACGTATTAGCTGTGTGACCCAGGGCAAATCACTTAACACTGTTTACCTCAGTTTCCTTATCTGTGAAAGGAGCTGCAGAAAGAAATGGCAAACCACTCCAGTATCTTTGCCAAGAAAATCCCAACTGCAGTCACAAAGAGTAGGACATGACTGAAAAATGACTCAACAACAATGTCCTTATGAAAGGATGTGAGGTTTCTTTGGTGGGGTAGAAAGAGGGGCGTACTGGTATACAAATTAGAGTGAACCTCAGGACAAGGTCTCTGTCTCAGGTGGGATTTCATTCTAGGTGAATGCTAGGGGCTATGAGAGATATAGAAATCATCAGATAAGGTCTCTGCCCTCAAAGAGTCTACAGTCTCAATAGGGAGATGCATAAAACAGATTGACTTGAAACAGTTAGGCAACAATGTTCAGCAGCAAATGATTAATTGAATGGTCAAGCCAGGAAAGACTATAGGATTTCAGAGAAGGAAGAACTCAACCTAGCTTGCGGTGCCTGGCTTTCTAGAGGAATATAATATTTGAACTGAGTTTAGAAGGATAAGCAAAATTTGTATAGACTAAGAGGAGAAAGCCTGGACATGAGAATTTGTGCCACAGTTAGGGAGTGTACACTGGCTGGAGTGAGAGGGATTTAATTAAGTGCCTTCCACTTAAAATCTTCTCTCTTATTTTTTTGCAACAAAAATCTTTATTAGCATTTGGCTCAACTGTTACTGAACCTGGTAATCTCAACTTAATAATCAAGACGTTAAAGAGTTAGTAAGTGCAAAACGATGCTATCACTGTCAATTTATGCTTTCATAATAAAGTCAACAATTAACAGCCACCCCTAAGACGCAGGACCAGGTGAAGGGTAGGTTCTTTCTGGATGTTGTAGTCAGACAGGGTGTGGCCATCTTCCACCTGCTTGCCTGCAAAGATGAGCCTCTGCTGGTCAGGTGGAATGCCCTCCTTGTCCTGGATTTTGGCCTTTACATTCTCAATAGTGTCACTGGGCTCCACTTAATTCTTTTTTTTATGAACAAGGGTATAGAAGTCAAGACATCTTACCTCAACTGGAGGCAGTATCTCTGTGATTGCTCTGTATCAACTTGTACCATTATAAGCATTTCTGGGCAGGCAATAAGTTTTTTTAAGATAATGTGGTAGAAAAGATCCCATGTAAGGGAAAGAAATAGCTAAATGTTTAGAACACTAAGATATTAAGGCTATGTGATTTTAGATTTGTTTGTTTGACATTAACCCAACGGGAAAATTGGAACATCATGGGACCAAATAGTAAATAAAATAGCTCAATGCCCTTCCAATCAGACTATGGATTTAATCTAGTTTCATCCTGCTTTTACCTGTCCCAGTAGAGGGTGCCCTGAGTAAGTGTTACAATCATACTCATGGAGGTATTGGAAATGACCCTAGGGAGGTATACCTTCTTATCTGGTCCCTTTAATGATTTTCAAAGTCCAAAAGAAAAAAAAAATAGTGTTTTTTTTTTTCTTTAAGCAAAGAGGGAAAGGCATTGAACTTTTTGTGACCATAATTCATTGACCCCCATTTCAAGGCTCTGGACCTGGGGGTGAGGCTCAAATATAGTGTTCAACAAAAATAACAAAAATTTAACTGTGAGCCCTGTTGAATAGAAGTCCTCTGCCCGAGAGTACAGACTCGGGTCCATCCTACAGTGAATCCAAAAGATACTTTTCTAATTTCATGGTCATTTTGTTTAACAAGGTCCTCTCCTCAAATCAAGACCAACAATTCTTTCTAACACAGCTTCTCATTCCATTCCCATTTTGCCCATAGTTCTTAAAAAGAATCTTGATGGTTGAGAAGAAGAAGAAGAAGGGGGTTCTGACCATTTATAAATGTGTGGTGAGGGCATTTAAAACATTTTCAGGAAAAAGCTATAAATTAATGAAATTTGCAAAGAAATATTAGCGAAAATGTAGTGGTGGGTGATATCCACAGAAGAGGCTCAGTACAATAAGTGTAAAGCCTAAATAGGATCCTACTCTCAAAAGGACACTAGGACGGACCTTCTATGTGTGTGTATACATACATACACACACATAAATATACATACAAATATATGTATTTACACATATATCTGTGTATATGTGGATGTATATACACACCTATATACCATGATACGTGTAGGGACTGCTTGTTATTGCTAGTCTGTGACAGAATTTGGATTTCCATTGCAGAAAGGAAAAAGAGACAGAAAAAAGAAAACACCTATGAATTAGTAACATACACACATATATACATATGTATATATTAAGAGCAATATATTATGCCTTACATCTAGATTCTGGTTACTGTTAAGATGAACAATTCAAATATTATCTAAAAAGGTCTAGGTGATAATCAACTAAACAAATATGAATCCCTTTTTGCATGCAAGGATAGAGGCAGTTTGGTGTAATGACAAAAGATTTGGCCATACAGTTGAGAAAACTTGGGTTCAAGCCTTGTCTGTGATCCTTATTAGTTACATAGTTCTGGGCAAATAAGTTGCTTAACCTCTAAGTATTCCCAGAAACTCTCTAAGATTATAAATTGAAGAACCTTTGCCTATCTGCCTTGGTAGAAGGACTTCCCTCATTTTTTAGGAGGCCAAATAGATCTGGACCAACAATTGCAAGGCTCATGCTTGGTGCTAGGGATATAAAGATGTGGTGACAGACCATACTCAGAAGGAGATTACCACCTACTGGATAATGCCCTTACTGAAGAACAAGAAGACATTTGCCAAGCTATTTATGAAATGTGTTATATTTCATTTCCTTTGCTCTGATTCATTTCTCAGCAATCTGATATTTTTTACTTCATCACTCACCTAAAACTGTTCTATCCAAAGTTGTCAATGATCTTTTTATTGCATGTGCCTTCTCTCATTCATTGAGCTGGGTTTTTTTTTTTTCCCCTCTCTCTCTATACTATTTGTCACCTTTATCCATTTTCTCCCTCTGGATATTCTCAGCACCCTGGATTTTTGTCTGACCACCCCTTTTCAATCTTATCTGCTAGTATATCACCTATGCCCCACTCCCTAACTCTAGTCATTCCCCAGTGATGTGTCTTGGAAACCCTTCTCCTACTCTATAGTTTCTCACTTGCTTACTCAATCAGTTTCCATAGGCTCATTTATCATCTTTGTATAGATGATCCCCAAATCTCTATCCCAAAACTTAGTTTGTCTCCTGAACTCATCACCCATCTACAACTGCCTATAAGATATTTCCATTTGGAGGCCCAATAAGCATCTCAATAACAACATGTCCAAAATTAAATTAATTTTCTTTCCCCTCAAACAGTTCTCTTCCTAATATCTCTCAAGGGCACTACCATCTTTCAAGTCACCCAGGTTCTTACCTTGACATTATCCTGTACTCCTCAAATTCCCTTCTCCCATATATCCAATTGGTTACCAAATTTTGTCATTTTTTTCTTTTACAATATCTCTTACAACATAATTATCACACATCTACCACCCTAGCTTAGGCCCTTATTAGTTCTTGCCTGGATTATTAAAATAGTTTCCTAAGTATTCACCTGCTTGGTGTCCCCATTGTCTATTCCCTCCTCTATACAGTTACCAAAGTGATCATTCTAAAGTGCTTATCTGATCATATCACTCCCTTACTCAATATAGTAGATTCCAGTAGATCCCTTTTGCCCCTAGTATGAAATTTAGGTACCTCTGTTTATCTTTTTTTTAACATTTTTTTGAAAGCCTATTTATTTTAATTTGGGTGGGGCAGGGCAATGAGGGTTAAGTGACTTGCCCAGGGTCACACAGCTAATAAGTGTCAAGTGTCTGGGGCCGGATTTGAACTCAGGTCCTCCTGAATCCAGGGCCAGTGCTCTATCCACTGCGCCACCTAGCTGCCCCCTCTGTTTATCTTTTAAAGCCCTTTACAACTAGGCCCCAACCTACCTTTCCATCCTTATTATCCATTTATTCCTTTTCTATCCTCTAAGGTCCAGTTAAATGGGCTTTCTTGTTGTTCTTCAGGCATGACTCTGCATCTCCTACCTGCATCTTTTTGGACTATTTTTCCTCCAAATGTGGAATGTACTCCCTCCTTACCTCTACCTCTTATATTGTTTCCTTCAAAACTCTGCTCAAGGGCCATCTTCTACATAAAACATTCCTATTCCCCACTCCCACGCCTCCAAAATAAATTACCTTGCACTTAAATTGTACATACTTTGTTTAGATAAATGTTCTATCCCCAAATAAACAGCAAGTTCTTTGAGGGCAGATAATATTTTATTTTAATTGTGTATCCTTAGGGTCCAATAAAGTATTTGGCATTTAGTTGGCACTTAATACATGTTTGTTGGTTTGTTGATTTCTTTAACTAGTGTTCTAGCCAGTTGGGATAGAAAGATTAGTACCAGAATTCTTGACTCAAATCAATCTATTAGGGGCAGCTAAGTGGTGCAGTGGATAAAGCACTGGCCCTGGATTCAGGAGGACCTGAGTTCAAAATCTGGACTCAGACACTTGACACTAGCTGTGTAACCCTGGGCAAGTCACTTAACTCTCATTGCCCCGCAAAAAAAAAAAATAAAATCAATCTATTATTTCATTGATGTGTATCTATGTTCCTTTAGTAATGAAGATTGCAACCACTTCATACCTACAGGCCATCCAATGTTTTTCCCTTGCTCTTGTCACATGACTTGCCATTAAAAAAACTTTTTTTGGGGGGGGGGTGAGGCAATTGGGGTTAAGTGACTTGCCCAGGGTCACACAGCTAGTGTCAAGTGTCTGAGACCAGATTTGAACTCAGGTCCTCCTGACTCCAGGACTGGTGCTCTATCCACTGCACCATCTGGCTGCCCCCTGCCATTTTCTCTTACTAGTCTACATTTCTTTGATACATCCTCTTTACATTGCAGCAAAAGTATAGATTTTCTTTTAGAGCAAGAAGGTACTTTAGAGCTCATCTAATTCAAATCCATCTCTTTACTTTCTTCAAGGCCATACACTTAGGTAATGGTAGAATCAGAATTCAAACCAAGGAGTTTCAACTCCTGTCATAATTCTATTTCCCTTATTCTGTATGACTTCCCTCTGAGTCTGTCTGTGCCAGATTACTATATAGATGTATACATCATCATTCTAAAATGCATCATTTGGCCCCCATATTTCCAAGACAAGTTAAATAAACACATGCCCAATGCTCTGGGTTTTTTGAATGTTAAGCTAGACAAGCTTAAAGAGAGATAAAGATCATAAGCCATACTAAGCCAAACATAACACTGAATATACATCTATTAAACTGAACTGGATATTTTTAGTAAAATGTTTTCTTGGTACTCATGCAAAAAAAAACTTTTAATAATATTTAATTTTCAAATATTAAGAGCTGAGGAAGATAAGGAGGGAAAATAAATTGTTTTATGGTTTTAGTGGCCAAATCTTCAATATTCCATAAAATATAAAACCGAAATGTAATTGAATTGACCAATGGTTTGGGTCTGTTCATTGCTGAAAGGAATTGATAGCAAAAAAGGGTAAGAAGGAAACTGCATAAATGATTTCTTGAAGATATTAGTCCCTCCTTAGTTTATGCTGGATTTTGGCTCAAGGCAATAGCATACAATGTACTTTCTATAAAGGACAAGCTCAGAATCAAGATCTAAAAGATATCCTAACAAGTTGGAACTTTCCATGGAGTCTAATAAGATGAAATATAATAGGGTTAATGGTGTAATGGATAGAGCATGGGGCTTGGAATCAGGAAATTCAAATCCAGCTTCAAACACTTACTAGCTATGTGACATCTGACAAATCATTTATCCTCTGTTTGCCTCAGTTTCTTCACTTGTAAAATGGGAATAGCAACAGTACCTACTTTTCAAGGTTTTGTGAGAATCAAATAAAATATTCACAAAGTACTTAGGACAAAGTGCCTGACACAAGTACTTTATAAATATCAGTTATTATTATTGGTAAAGTACTTAGCACAGTACCTGCCACATAGTAAGCTCTATAATAAATGTTAGCTATTATAATTATTAAAGTGTTATATTTGGGTTAAAAAATAAATGTCACAAGTACAAAGTGGGAAAATAATGGTTAGATAATAGTTTATTTTAAAATTATGGGGCATTTTAATGACTTAAAACTCAAGATAAGTTAACTGTTTGATATATTAACCAAGAAAGCTAATGAAACCTTGGGCTCTGTAAAGATAAGGACCATTTCCCCCAAGAATGGGGTGATAGTCAAACTACTGCTCTGGTCAGATTACATCTGATGTATTATTATGCTCACTTCTGGGCACTACAGTTTAGAAAGGACACTGATAAGCTGAAGTGTATCCAAAGGAAAGTAGTCAGAAAGGTGAAAGGCTCTGAGACCATGTCTTTGAAGATTTGTTGAGGGAACTGGGGATTTTTGGCATGGAGAGGAAACAACTCAAGGGGAACATGATGTCTTCAAGAATTTGAAGAGGTAGCGAATGGCAGAGGAAGTAAGCTTGTTCACCTTGGTCCTGGAGGGCAGAATTAAGAGTGAGGGGTATCTACAAAGAGGCCCATTGGAATAAACCTCAAGAAAGACTTGAGTTTAATTAGGACTATCCCAAGTAGCCTGGGTCCTTCTCTGCCTACCCTCCTTCCCCTTGAGGTCTTTAAGCAGGAGGTCCATCAAAGTTGTTGATAACAACTTGTCAGGTTCTTTGTTGTGAGGCTTCTTCCTTAGTTCAGATGTGGACAATCTGACCACCATGAACCCTTCTCACTATGAAGTCCTGTGGTTCTGTGGAACTTCTGACATGTTTGCTCATGTAGTGGTCTGTTGTGAGCAGAGCTTCAATATGTCCACTACAGTATGATTCAAGCAAAAGCAGGGTCTTCTAAGGAGCTGCGTCCATTCTGACTCAGGTCAGACATAAGGAGGAGTGAGTGCCGGGGTGAAATAGGAAAGGAGAATCCAAAGAGGATAGCATCAAAAACAAGTGCCCCCCACCCCCTAGGAAGCTGACCACAGGAGGCATCCAGGAGAGAGTTCCAGGGGTCTGTCTAATCAAGAAGAGTAGAAAAGGGGGCGGCTAGGTGGCGCAGTGGATAAAGCACCGGCCCTGGATTCAGGAGTACCTGAGTTTAAATCCAGCCTCAGACACTTGACACTTACTAGCTGTGTGACCCTGGGCAAGTCACTTAACCCCCATTGTCCCACCCCCCCCCAAAAAAAAGAAGACTAGAAAAGCAGGAGCCAGGTCGTAACAGTAAACACTTATGTTATAATGCAATCCTTGGCACTGTCAGTGATGATAATTGGTGTACCTTCTCACAGCCTGTATTTATGCACAAGCACTGTCCCCATCCACCTGCCCACACCTGTCAGGAGTAAGGCTGGGACAATCTGTAAGCAGCAACTGTTTGTTGTTATGCAGAGTTAGTTGTGTGCCAGATTTTTTTTGGGGGGGGGGGGGGAGGAAACCTTGTTAGAAATATGTGTCTGTACTCTACATATTATGAGTATAAAAAATAGTACATGTGTACATTACGTAGTGGGAATGAAAAAAATGAGCCCTAGAATGTTCATGTTCAGATTATGAGATCAGAAGAATGACTTGCAGAGGAGATGGGCTTTCAGGAACTGGGTGAGGCCCAGAAAGAAGGATCCTGAGTGAGCTGGAAAGAGGGGGGGTGGCAAGAGGAAGGACATTTCATGCTCAGGGTGGATCTTGAGAAGTGATTCAGAGGTAGGTGTGGAATGATTAATGATAGGGACAGTGACTAAGTTTGTCTGAAAGTAAGAGGAAGTCAGGGAGGAAAGAGAGTCTAGCCCTGAGGGAGGGCCTTCAAACTTGAGGCAACTTATAGGATGCATGTTAGGTCAACACGGAACAGACAGCTTGACAACAGTGTTTGTTGATTCATTTAGGATCATTTTTATGCACACAGCTATTTCTTAAGCACCTCCTTTGGACAAGGGAAAGGTTAAATGTTGGGGAAGAAGCAAAGATAACTAGGACATGGTTCCCGCCCATAAATAGCTTGCAGATTTCAGAATCTGACTATTAGAAGAGCTATCTAGTCCCACCTCTGCCTGTAAAAAAATGCCCTCTAACAAGTTCCCTGAAGCCCTCCAGTGCTGGACAGTTCACCAGTTCTCAAGGCTGCCCTTTCACTTTTGCTTAGCTCTAATTATTAGGAGAAGCCTAAATTTGTCTCTGCAAATTATACCCATAGCTCCTAACTCTGCCCTTGGGGGTCAAACAGGATAGATATTATCCTTCATCTGTATGATAAACCTTCAGATATTTAAAAATAGCTATCTTGTGTCTTCCTACCCCACTCCCCAGTCACCTCTTCTCCAATTCCTTCAATCAGTCTTCATATGGCACAAACTTGAAGACCTGCATCATCCAGCTCGCCTTCCTCCAGACACTCTCTGATTTATCAATATCCTTCCCAAACACTGATGCCTGGAACTGAACACAATAATACTCCAGATTCGGACTGGCCAGGACAAGGGGAATATCACCTCCTTGTTCCTAAAAGTTATCCTTCTCTCTCTGCAGCCCAAGATCATATTAATTTTCTTGGTTGCTATAACATGCTTAAATCATATGGAGCTCACAAACCACTAAAACACACAGATCATTTTTTTTAGATAAATTGCTGTCTAACAATACTTGTCCCCATTTTGCTCTTGTGAAGCTTGACATCATGAACCCAAGTGTAGGATTTTACATCCATCCCTATTACATGTAATCTTATTTGATTCAGCCCCATGTTTAGCCCATCAGGATATTTTTAACCCCCTCAGTCATCCTATGTATTAGCTCTCCCAACTTTGTATCACCTGTAATTTCATAAATATGCTATGCCCTTATCCAGGCCATTGATAAAAATGTTGAGCAGTATTGGGCCAATCACAGATCCTTGGGACACTTCACTGGAGCCCTCCCTCCCAGTTGTCATTGACTCACCAACAACTACTCACCAACAACTACACCTTTCAAACAGTTTCAAATCCACTTAATTGTGCTATTGTGTAGTCATCTTTTTCACAAGTAGAATATGAGATTTAATTGAAAAGTACCATGGTGTGGTACTGTAATGTTAGCTGCTAGATTGCTATAGGAAATTAATGGAATTCCATGGAGCTTGCTTCAGTCCATGTTTTGTCTTGGAAATGGACTAATGTTGTGAAAGCTGGAAAGGAAATAAAGCCTATTTGACCAATGTCATATAGTAAGAAAGGGCAGCTAGGTAGTGCAGTGGACAAAGCGTCAGACCTAGTGTCAGAAAGACCTGAGTTCAAATCCAACTTCAGACACTACCTGTGTGAGCCTGAGCAAGTCACTTAACCCTGTTTGCCTCAGTTTCCTCATCTATAAAATGACCCGGAGAAGCAAATGGCAAACCACTCCAGTATCTTTGTCAAGAAAACCCCAAATTGGGTTACAAAGAGTCAGACATGACTGAAACAGCTCAACAACAACATATAATAAGAAAACATTGGTGCTTAATGTTGGGTTGATGGACAAGGAGGGTGTCTAAGATAACTGTGGGGTCTTACTTAAGAACTGGGAGCCATAATCTGCCACATGACCAGGCAGTAGAATCCTATCACAACTTCTTAACTGTCTTTGTGACTCTGGGCAAGTCATGGATTCCTCTGGGTCTTTATTTCCTTATTTATAAAATGTGGAGGTTGGACTAAATGTTCTCTAAGGTCCTTTCCAGGTCTAAATCCATGGTCCTATGAAATCTAGGCAGTTATTTGTGTAACTTAGACAAGAAGACCTCTAAGGTTCCTTCCAGTTCTGAATCTATGGTCCTATTATTCTATGATCTCATACTTCAAAGATTCCTGATTTTTATCTACATAGTTATTCCCTCCCCCACTATAGATCCCTGGCCCACTGCCCTTTAGTAGGTGACATTCTTGAGTTGCTAGAGCTAAACATTTTCATCACCTGACAGACAACCCTGGAGCAGATGGTGAGTCTTGCTAAACTTAATATGTATCTTGGACAGAAGACATAGGGTTGTTGTTGGAACTATATTTCAGAACTGCTAGACTTTGGGTTTCAAATGATGACTGAACCTGGAATGAATGCTTCATCTATTTGAAATAGTAAGATAAGGGCAGCTAGGTGGCACAGTGTATAGAGCACTGGCCCTGGAGTCAGGAGTAGCTGAGTTCAAATCCAGCCTCAGACACTTGACACTTACTAGCTGTGTGACCCTGGGCAAGTCACTTAACCCCAACTGCCTTACAAAAAGGAAGAAAGAAAGAAAGAAAGAAAGAAAGAAAGAAAGAAAGAAAGAAAGAAAGGAAGGAAGGAAGGAAGGAAGGAAGGAAGGAAGGAAGGAAGGAAGGAAGGAAGGAAGGAAGGAAGGAAGGAAGGAAGGAAGGAAGGAAGGAAGGAAGGAAGGAAGGAAGGAAGGAAGGAAGGAAGGAAGGAAGAAAGAAAGAAAGAAAGAAATAGTAAGATAATCCAGAAAAACATAATGGGATGGTTTACAGCACTCTGGAAAAGAAGGGAAAAATCATCTTTTTGTAGACACACCTCAATTCTGGTGTTGTCTATCACCCAGCATGGAAAACATAGAACAAATCAATCTTTTCCTTATGGGGTCAGTGATCAGTCACCTGGTCTTATGTAAGTGAACTTAGCCCAAAATATAGCACATACCCCATGCTATGTGGTTTAAAGGTTGAGCAAATATGCACTTTCTAAAAGTTAAGGGTAAAGCTTGAGCAAAGGGGGACATGTACCACATACGTTGTCATGCAAAAAAGTGAATCAGTATTATGCACACCTTCCCCCTGTCCTGATCATTAGCTCCTGGGAGCTATTGCTAAATGAGAAGCAAATTGCTCAGAGAAATGTTCTTTGGGGAAGATCTGGAATTCTGAGAGAGATGGATAAGTTGACCAGGTAATGTATAACCTTGTGTCCCAGGTCCAGAAGGTATCTGAATCTAATTCATGTTTGTTTCCCCCAAATAGAGCTGAAACTGAGATGTATTCAATAACTAGCCATCATACTGAAGGGAATCACTGTTCAGGGATGATGGCAGGTCCCACTAGAGTCATCCAAATATAGAAAACATGGAATGCAGTAGATGCTGAGTGAATCCCCTTGCTGATATTTGAGCAAATTGGAAGGTGTATTCATCTAGTCCTTAGCAAGCTTTGCTAAATGGCACTCTCAATGATAGTTGTCCATGGTTGGCCTAACTTGTACAAAAATGTGAAAGAACAGAAAGTGTGGTGGGTTTGACAAGGACTCTTGCTGAAGACCCACATTAGCATACTATATGACCTATGGCAAGTCATTTAACCTCTACTGGCCTCAGTTTCCTTGTCTATAAAATTAGGGTGTGGGATTAGATATCCTCTAAAGTTCTAGGTTATAATTTATGATCCTATGAAATCTAATCTAAGCAGTTATCTGCACGTCATGTCTCACTTCTAGACATTATGCTCCATGACAGCAAGGTGTTTTTTGTGTGTGTTTTTTAAAGTCAGTGACTAAGCGCCTAGCCCAGTACTCTCTTTACCTATTCAATAGTATTCGATCAATTTGACCAAAGGGCAAGTTGTCAAGTCTTCACTTCAGTTCAATCACCATTTGTTAAGCTTCACAGTATACGCTGTACTTACCATTGGGGAATTCAAAGGCAAAACAGAAACAGTCTCTGCTCTCAGGAAACTTACATCCTACAGGGAGAATAGAAGAACATGCAACTAAAGTACCAAGTAATACCAATACCAATACTAACTAATGGGGCAGGGGAAGAAGGGAGCACTAGCAACTGGGGAAGATCAGGAAAAGCCTCAGATAGGTGGTGCTTAAGTTGAGCCTTGAAAGGAGCTAGGGTTTCCCAGATGCATAGAAAAGGAGAGCAACAACCACGGGAGACAGTCTGTGAAAAGGGTTCAGATGCAAGAAATGGAAGGAAGCTCCTAAATTGGGCAAGATTCTTTGAATGGGAATAATGTGAAATAGGTATGAAAAATTAAGCTGGAGTCAGGCCACAAAGGGCTTTGAGTTTTGTTTTCCTTTGTCTTCATGTCTGCTGGCCATTGACATCTAGGTGAAGCAAGCAAGCAAGCAAGCAAGCAAGCAAGCAAGAAAGAAAGAAAGAAAGAAAGAAAGAAAGAAAGAAAGAAAGAAAGAAAGAAAGAAAGAAAGGAAGGAAGGAAGGAAAAGGAAGGAAGGAAGGAAGGAAGGAAGGAAGGAAGGAAGGAAGGAAGGAAGGAAGGAAGGAAGGAAGGAAGGAAGGAAGGAAGGAAGGAAGGAAGGAAGGAAGGAAGAAAGAAAGAGAGAGAGAGAGAGAGAGAAAGGAGGGAGGGAGGGAGGAAGGAAAGAATATAAAAGAAAGAGGAGGGAGGAAGGAAGGAAGGAAGGAAGGAAGGAAGGAAGGAAGGAAGGAAGGAAGGAAGGAAGGAAGGAAGGAAGGAAGGAAGGAAGGAAGGGAGGGAGGGAGGGAGGGAGGGAAGGAATCTAAGTGTTGTCTTCAGGTCGCAGTTTCTGGCCCCTATTTTCTGCCCTTCTATTTTTCAAAAATTGAGTAGGCTGGGGGCAGCTGGGTGGCGCATTGGATAAAGCACCGGCCCTGGATTCAGGAGGACCTGAGTTCAAATCCAGCCTCAGACACTTGACACTTACTGGCTGTGTGACCCTGGGCAAGTCACTTAACCCCCATTGCCCCGCCAAATAAAAAAAAAAAAAGTTGAGTAGGCTGGTGGATTTGTGAAATGATCCAACTATTCTGGAGAACAATTTGAAATTATGCCCAAAGGACTATAAATCTGTTTGTACCCTTTGACCCAGCAATATCACTACTAGTTCTGTAACCCAAAAAGATTTTTTTAAGAGGAAAAGGACATATTTGTACAAAAATATTTATAGCTGCTCTTTTTGTGGTGACAAAAAAATTGGAAATTAAGGGGATGCTCATCAATCAGGGAATGGCTGAACAGGTTGTGGTATATGAATGTAATGGAATACTATTGTGCTATAAGAAACGACAAGCAGGCAGATTTCAGAAAAACCCGGACTTACATGAAATGATACAGACTGAAGTGAGCAGAGCCAGGAGAACATTGCAATAACAGCAATATTATCTGATGATCAACTGTGAATGACTTAGCTATTCTCAGCAGTACAATGATACCAGACAATTCCAAAGGACTCATGATTTTTAAAAAATCTTATCTACCTCCAGAGAAAGAATTGATGAAGTCTGAATGCAAGTTGAAGCAATACCATTTTTCACTTTATTTTTCCATGGTTGTTTTTTTTTGATCCATACATAACCAATATGGAAATATGTTTTGTATGATTGCACATGATCTATATCAAATTGCTTGCCATCTCAGGGAAAGGGAAGGGAAAGGAGGAAAGAAGAGAATTTGAAACTTAAAATTTTTAAAAGAATGTTAAAATACAAAAGAATGTTAAAATTGTTTTTTAAAATCTAAGTGGGGAGAAAATAATTTTTACATAACCTTAAAAAAAAAGTTGAGTCGGCTACTACTCTATACTTTCTCCAACCCACTGGGGTACCTCTTGCATTTCTGGTTAGAGACCTCCAAAAGTGACATGTCTTAGTCTCTACCTCAATGTCAGACTAAGTTGGAGTTAGTAACTCCTTACTGTCTTGGGCATGGACTTTACACACTGCCCAGTTCTTTGATAAGTGAGCTGTGCCCAGTTGGTTTCCCATCTGTACATTTCTCTGCAAGTTCATGCCCTTCAGCATCACAAACATCCAGATAAATTTAGCTTCTTTTCAGGGACTTTCTCTGACTTTGCCCCATGACCGCTTAAGGTTTGGCTGCTCCCCAGGAAGAGCTGGGGGTTGGCTCCTCTTCTTTGGAGGTCTCATTTGGCCTGTCTGATGGTTGTTCTGTACTTCCCACTGCTTGCATAATTGGCAACTCAGGGTCAAGTCAGGTCATGGACTCTATTTTGAGATTCATTCAACACTTGGGCCAACTTCTCAGTGTTTTTGCATATAGAAAGCTATCACTTCAGGGTCTCCTGGGTAAGCAGGTCCCCCCCTGCCTGTCTCCCCCCTCCCAACACATGATACTCTGTGGTTACTGCTTTCTTGTACCTTCTCTACATTTACCCCAAATTAGGACTGAGGTGATACTTCCTGTCAAGCCTTTGCTGATCAGCCTGGTTGTTAGTGCTTTCACTCCTCAAATTACCTCATATTTGCTTATCTGGGAACATGATGTATCTTTCAGTAGCATATAAACATGGGGTATGCTGGGGCCAGCTCTAACCAGGTCTCCAGAGCCAGTTGTTAAATTTTCTGTGTATATATTTTCAGAAATTGGCAAATGCAACAAATCAGGGCTTGATTTAATATTTTACTAATTGTCCATACTCAGGAACATGATGGGGAAAATGTTAATAATACAGAATAAACTTTAAGAAGGTGTCATGCTAATATGTTTAATGTTATTATGTGTGTGTGTGTATATATATATATATATATATATATATATATATATATATATATATATATAACCTATATCAGATTACCTGCTGTCTAGGGGAGGGGGGAGGGAGGGGAGGGAGAAAAATATGAAATTGGAAAGCTTGTATAAACAAAAGTTGTAATGGGAAAAAATAAAATACTTTATTAATTTTAAAAAAAGAAGGTATCATGCTTTTGGGGGCATACATTATTAGACTTTTACCAGCATACCACTGAATTGAAACTTCTCGAGGGCAGGGATTATCTTTCATTTTTATCTTGGTATGTCCAGCAATTGGCACAGTGTCTTGATTGGAATAAGCCACTAATAAACATATGCTAACTGCAATGGAGCTGCCTGACTTGCTATGTGGAGGTTATACAGTCTAAAGTAAGATGTAGCAGCTTTCTTTGCCTAGGAGGGGTTCTGGGAAATCATTAAGGCATCAGCTCTAGGTGACATCTTTTGCACATGCTATCTTTTTATTTTATTATATTATGCTATGTTATGTTATATATTTATATTATTATATTACATGCTCATAACAGACCCAAATCAGGACTCAGCCCATGTAGACACTTAGTATTTTTAAGTAATTTTCTCCCTTTTCTAAACAAAGGCTAAAGTTCAATTATTCAACAAAGATTTGAGTATTTACTATATACCCCACTACTGCATTTGGAGATACAAAAGATAGATAAATAACATTTATAAATAGAGTGTGTGATGACAGAGAGGCAGATGAGAGAGAGATAAATTGACTATGAGCTTCTGGGGAAGAGAGGAAGGAAAAAAGGAAGGGAGGGAGGGAGCAAGGGAGGAAGGAAGGAAGGAGGAAAGGAAAGGAAAGGAAAGGAAAGGAAAGGAAAGGAAAGGAAAGGAAAGGAAGGAAGGGACAGGAGTAATAAAGGGAAAGAGGGAAGATTAGTTTGGCAGGAGCCTATAGGGTTGATTGGAGTGGGGTAGAAATGCATCTAGTTAAGTGTGATCCTTCAGACATGAAGAGATATGGGTCTGGACTAGGGCAGTAGTCCTGAGGAATGAAGACAAAGGGGGAAATCTAGGAAACATTTTAAAAGAAAAAATGACATATTTGTAGGTGAAAGTGATAGGCACTTTCATGAGAAAAGGAGGCTTCTGAGTTTAGTTTTGCTGGGGCAAGCTGGCTGGTTGCATGGATCAGAGCGCCATGCTCATAGGGTCATGGTCATGTATTTGATTCTGTCTCCCCCTCCTCCTCCATAAGTTTTGTTTCCTTCCTTGGCCACAGACTAAACTACTAACCCCAGCCAGCTGCCCTGGGTTATAGTGGGACACTGGGCAAGGGAGTGCTGATGGGTCAGCACAAATCTGTTGCAGCTGCAAAATAGCTCACATGCATGCCACATTGACTGTGGGTCAAAAGAGGTGGCATGGGATAATGCAAAGTCCACTGGACAAGGAAGCAAACACTTAGATTTGAGTGCTTGCTTGACTATTTTCTAGCTGTGTGACATAGAAAAAAACACTTAACTTCTCTAAGTCTATTTCTTGGTCTGTAAAATGGGGGTAATTGCCCCAACTCCCTCATAGGCTTATTATGGAGTCAAAAGAGACAGTGTCTGTAAAAATGCTTTTGTAAGCCATAAAGCACTATGCAACCTTAAACTGTTATTATAGATTAGGAAGGTTTAGCTAAGGAACTTAAGGTTTAGAATGACAAGTGGATGTGGGGAGGGCTCCACTAGTATAGCTTTCTGATGTCAGAAGAAAGCAGGAAGATTTCCAGGATTCTGGATAGACACTCTTTTGCAGACTTATGGGAAGATATGAACAAGAGTCGCATAGGTTAGGTTGTAGATTGGGACATTAGAAGGAAAATCCAAATTGGTAAACTCATGGATCTGTGGGGTTATTTTTAATTAAATTGTTATTGCTATACATATCAGCTTTACACAGATCCATATGAGTATGTAGACAGGGTAAGCTACAGAGTTGAGCAATATAGGAACATAACAAAAGAAGGCATTTGGGGGTCTTCTATACCCCCCAAAATATTCTACTCTTTGTTTTCTTTTTTTTTTTTTTTTTGCAGGGCAATGAGGGTTAAGTGACTTGCCCAGGGTCACACAGCTAGTAAGTGTCAAGTGTTTGAGGTCGGATTTGAACTCAGGTCCTCCTGAATCCAGGGCTGATGCTTTATCCACTATACCACCTAGCTGTCCCCAATACTCTACTCTTTATAGCATACCTGACTAATGGTCATCCATTACCTCCTGAGGTAGCCCAGTCTCCTTTTTTTATTTTTATTTTTGTGGGGCAATGGGGGTTAAGTGACTTGCCTAGGTTCACACAGGTAGTAAGTGTCAAGTGTCTGATGCCGGATTTGAACT
Organism: Dromiciops gliroides; assembly: GCF_019393635.1. Taxonomy (NCBI): domain Eukaryota; kingdom Metazoa; phylum Chordata; class Mammalia; order Microbiotheria; family Microbiotheriidae; genus Dromiciops; species Dromiciops gliroides. Next base: position 75,312,718 of record NC_057864.1, read on the forward strand.
CAGGTCCTCCTGAATCCAGGGCCAGTGCTTTATCCACTGCACCACCTAGTTGCCCCTGCCCAGTCTACTTTTGAACAGCTTTTTTGTTTACACATTTTTCACATATAAGTAGCCTAACCAACCTCTCTTTAATTTCCATTGTTCCTAATTCTTCCTTTTGGGGCTCTTATCTATAATATCCTTTTTCTTAATCCCTCTTTCCTATAATATCCCTTCAAATGCTTTAAGAACCAATTATGGTGTCCTCTCCCCCAGAGTTTTTGCTTGTCCTGGCTAACCAATGTTCAGCTGAATCTTGTATAGTATGTTCTTCAGCCCTCACACCATCCTTTTCATACATCTTTGGTCATGCTGCTGCAGCTTGTTCATTCCTTTTTTAAAATGTACAATCCAGAACCACACACATTTTCAGAGGCTGTCTGATCAGGACAGAGTATGGTTGGATTGTCACCTCCTGCATTCCAGGCACTATGCCTTTCAATGCATCCCAAGAGTCCATTAACTTTTTTGGCTTCCATGTTATATCGTGGGCTCATATAAAGCTTATATTGGGAGGCAGAAGTAGGACAGAGGGCTTAGTGTCATTGAAGGGCCAACAGTAGAAGAAGCGACTCCGGGAACCACTGGGATGAAAGACCTGGACAGAGGACAGTTAAGCAATCTGAACACTATCGCATGGTTGTTTTCCTAGTATGGCATTTGAGCCTATGACACTTATGCCTTTACTGCTATTACAACTGATCCAAAAATTTGGGAGCCAATTCTATTTTAAGCTTCTGCTGGACCTGTCGCATGGTGCAATATCTGGTTAAAAACAGCTTTACCTGGAAAGAAAAGTGCAGCAAAACAAAAGGTTATTATATCATCCCAGTAACTCTTTAAACTAAAGCAAACAGCAGGACCAACAATGTTGATTTTGTGATGTTCTTGTTTTGGGTCACCTACCTTCCAAAGTTCCTGGTCAATTTCTTACTAGGGAGTAGGGTAGGAATTCCAATAAGCGAGGTAAGCCAGGGGATCCTAAATATGCTGGAAAGCAGATTTCCCATTAAATGCTGAGAACTTGATATGGTTTGCAGACAAACTCTCTCAGGAAAGCCAGAGAGGCTAGTTTTACTTGAAATTCATAAAAATCTGGATTTTTTTTTTTTTTTTGGTGAGGCAATTGGGGTTAAGTGACTTGCCCAGGGTTGCACAGCTAGTAAGTGTTAAGTGTCTGAGGCCAGATTCGAACTCAGGTACTCCTGAATCCAGGGCTGGTGCTCTATCCACTGCGCCATCTAGCTGCCTCTAAAATCTGGATATTCTTTGAGAATCATCAGTAGAAAACAATCCATTTCTTCAAGGGATCCAGTATTAAGTGGAAGAAAGATGTAGCATATGTAACATGACTAATAACAATGATCCTCAAAACAAGACTCCTAGGGGTAGTTGTAAGGGAGTTATGGTGAATAAAGTTTGTAAAGTTCCAGATAGTTTGGTGGGATGATGATCATCACTAAGCATTAGTAATATGGACAGGATGAAGCTAGTTTCACCATTTCTTGGCCTTTCTTCGTAAATCCCTTCCTCTTCAGCTTCCAAGATATAACACTATACAAGAAAAGGGGTAGTGAAGAGCAAAATGGGCAGAACCAAGACAATGCTGTAAAAAGTAATAGCAACATTGTTTTAAGGATGACTTTGAGTGACTATCATTTTGACTATTATGAATACACAAATTAAAAATAAAGGACATATGAAAAAAGATGCTATCTGCATCCAGAGAGAAAACTGATAAATAGAAGTATATGTATAGAATAACTTACACACATGCATGTATGTATGTGTATATATGTGTGTGTATACACACACACTTATTTGTGTCTAATGATTGGGGGGGAAGGGGAAAAAAGAAATTTACATGATAATTATATATTTAAAAGGAATAGCAAGTTGTACATAATAGATGTGCAGTTTCATGTGCAATCATCTTCTATATTATACCATGTTATGAATATGCTGGTTTTATTCCAAAAATTAAAATTTAAATAAATTTAAAAAGGAAAAAAAGAAAAGGTCTAGGTACAGGGCCTATTATCCCATTGGTATAAGGAAATGACTAGGTGTGGAAACTCCCTCGAGCTTCACCAGGTCCGCACCTTCTCTACAACTTATCATTTTAGAGAATTGCCTAGGATACTCAGAGGTTATGATTTGCCTGAAGTCCCAAAGTCTCAGAGATGAAACCTGAACCCAGGTCTTCTTGGATTCAAGGCTGGCTTTCTATCTGTCATATCATGGCACCTAACTCTACTAAGTTATATCAAACCTTGTAAAATCAACAAGTCCTTTTTGACTACTTACAATGTGCCTAGCACTGTGGTAAGAGGCATGTGGGGGAATAGGAAGAAATATGAGAGTCACCATCCTCAAGGAGCTTTTAACTTATTCTGTATCATTAAAGGCATATACAAATCATCCAGAAAAAAAATACAAGGCAATATAAAATCAAATCCTAAATTATATGGCAAAAATAGTCATCAAGAATTGAGAGATCAGGGCAGCTAGGTGGTGCAGTGGATAGAGCACTGGTCTTGGATTCAGGAGGACCTGATTTCAAATTCGGCCTCAGACACTTGACACTTACTAGCTGTGTGACCCTGGGCAAGTCACTTAAGCCCAATTGCCTCACAAAAAAGAATTGAGAGATCACTGTGGCTTGGGATAGCCAATGAAGGTCTCATAGTTTATAGAACCCACTGTGGGCTTCAATAAAGGTCTATCTTCTGTCACTTCCTCATAGGAACTCATCATTCCAACCAGGTCACTCTACTCACAGCCCCCTAAACATGCCATACATGTTTGTAGAAGTCTTTATTCCCACCATTTCCTCCACCTTGAGTTACCTTCATAAATCTATCAATATCCTTCAAGACCCAGGTCAAGTGTTTCCTCCCCTATAAAGCCTTCCCAGATAGGTTCCAAACCACAGTCATCATGCCCCGTCTGGGCTCATAGAACATTGTTTATACGACTCATCTGGCAATTAATCATGTTCTGTCTTCTGATAGCTCTTGTATTGTTTTTAATGTTTCACTTGTTTATATCTTATCTTCCCAATTAGATCAAAAGCTCTTTTCTAAGAACCTTGTCATACACTCCATTGAACAACTCACCAAGCAGAACGCTTTGCATGTGGCAAACCCTCAAATATTAGTTGAATGAATGAGCCCCTTTTGCCTTCTTTGGAAGCTCCTTTGATGCACAGCTGAACACATCCCATTCTTTTAAGATTCTTGGACTATTTTCTCCATGTTGTGTAGTATTTATTCAATGTTTTCCTGTCTAGACATTGCCATTTCTTCACTCTGAAAAGACTGCCCAAGGTGGCACAGTGGATAAAGCACTGGCCCTGAATTCAGGAGTACCTGAGTTCAAATCTGGCCTCAGACACTTGACACTTACTAGCTGTGTGACCCTGGGCAAGTCACTTAACCCCCATTGCCCTGCAAGCAAAAAAAAAAAAAAAAGACTGCCCAAAAGCACTCCATTCAGAATAAAACTTCTACCACAGCTCTGGGCTGCCAATAGCAATAATTGTAGGGAGACTTCCATGAGAAAGAGAAACCTCCAAGCTATACATACCAAGTGACCCAGGGTTACTCCCTTGTCAACATGCTTGATGTCACCTCATTTGAAATGGCTTGGGTAGCTACAGAAAGCACTTCCTCTTTCCTTCTAAACCTACTACAGTGACTAATAGAGCTCAGTGCCAGGTTTTATCCTAATCACCTGAGACAGGCTGTTGCCTCACAGCTGTATTTGATTATCACAGGGCTAGATATGTGGGATGGACCTGTGATTTCACTAATATAGGGAATTCCCAGATAAGGAAACTCCCTCTATCAGTGCAGATCACCACTGCCCCTATATATACCCTTAAGAAAATTGTCAAGGGGGCAGCTAGGTACTGGCCCTAGATTCAGGAGGACCTGAGTTCAAATTCAGCCTCAGACACTTGACACTTACTAGCTGTGTGACCCTGGGCAAGTCACTTAACCCCAATTGCCTCACCAAAAAAAACAAAGAAAAGAAAAAAACAATCATGCCATGGCTTGTTTAGCCATTACCCAGTCAATGGGAAACCCTTGATTTCCAATTCTTAGCCACCACAAAAATAGCTGCTATAAATATTTTTGTACAAATAGGTCCTTCCTCCCTTCCTTTTTTTGAATATCATTCTTTTTAATGTTTCTAACATAATGAAGTACAAACTCCAACTTCGAAATTTCAAAGTGGTGACAATTTGGCTGCTTCTATTTAATATTTAGAATGTTCCCTTAATTTGGTTTGCAAAATGATGGCATCTCATCAAGGTCCTAGGCATTTAAATTCAAAGATGGAGAACCAGAAATCTCAAAAGGGACAGTCAAAAGGTCTGTGTTAGTTTGGTAACCCAATAAAGTAAATGTTGAGTATTTAGCCTTGGTCTAAAAATGGGTGTTATATAAAAATAAGCATTATTTTATTATTATATAAAAATAAGATTAGAGAGGCAACATGGCATAAGTTGAAAAAGTGCTGACCTCAGAGCTAGGAAGACCTAAGTTCAAGTTTCATCTCTGACAGGTATGGATTGTATGACCATGGACAAGTCATTTAACTTCTCATTGCTTTTGGCAACTCTCTAAGACTTTAAGTTGAATAGAAAGTGCTGATGTGCATAGATAAAGAGAGCCCCTCTACCTGTGAGTTCCCTATACCTATAAGATAACAGGACAAATACCTATCCCCAATCCCTAATTATTATAACACAACATATTTCTATTATGCATGACTGTTCACTATATTTTCATATGCTATTTCTCATTAGATATTCGTAACAACAATATTTGGTAGATAGGGCAGGTTTTATTATCGTTATTTCCATTTTACCATAAGGAAACCGGCTCAGAGGCCAAGGTAACATAGGTCATCAGTGAGAGAGTCTATCATGTCAGTCCAATGGTTTACTTTACCTCTTGATTGCCCTTAGCCTCTGACTGTGCGCTCCTCCAACTCAAGATCTGAAGGATGGATCTGAAATTTGAGGACATTTGGGAGAAATCACCCCACACCCAACCTGATGGTTCATGTACAAGATATAGTACAAAGAGCACCCCTAAAGAAAAGTGTACTGGGTGTGGAGCCAGCGGTCCTGCGTTCACATCTAATCTCTATTGGTAACTACCTGTGTGACCTCAGGACACGTCATTTCATCTCTCTTTTCATTTTCTCCCTTTCCTCTCACTGTCATCCTCTTCTTGGCCATGCTCCACAGTGGCTGCACCTTGGGGCTAATAAAATTGTTACTTGGGGAGCACTGGGGTAGATCAGAGTTCAGCAAACTCCTGCCCCAGGATAAAATCTGGGGCTGCCTGTTTTTTGAACTGTCCTTAGCCTAAGAATCTCAGTCAGTTTTGCTAATTGGCAAGCAGTTTGCTAATCCTGGGGCTATATCACAGAATCATAGAAAGCGAGAAGTGGAAGGAACCTTCCAGATCATTGGACAGATGAGCACAAAGAGGTTGGCATTGCTCAAGGGCACACAGGGAGTGAGCAGCTGACCTTAGATGTGAAGGCATTGCCTAGTGTGGAATCCAGAGCATGAGCCAATGGGTCAGGTATCACAAAATCAGAGTCACAGAATCTTCTAGCCTGGAAAAAATGTCAGCTGTCAACTAGTCCAACACCCCTCAACTGTATTCTTGGCAACTGGTCATTCATTCAGCCTTCACTTAAAGAGCTCTAGGGATAGGGACAACAGGTAGATTAGAAAGCTCTAACTGAAGTTTTCCTTTCACAGCCAGTTAGGGTAGTAAACAGAGCACTTGGCCTGGGATGAGGAAGCCCTAACCCAGACTCAAATACTTACTAGCTGTGTTACTCTGAGCAAGTCATTTAACCACTGTATGTCTCAGTTTCCACAACTGTAAAATGGGCATAATAACAGAACCTACCTATCTCCCAGAGTTGTTGTGAGGATCAAATGAGGTAATACTTCTAAAGTGCTGTGGTAAAAAGTTTTAACAGTCGGTTAGATAATGGAGAGATGCCAGTTTGGGGGGTTTTTTAGGACCACCCTTTTGGGGAGGAGACCAACAGCATTGCCTGCTGAGCACTTGACTTCTGACTTCCGGGGTGCGAGCTTAAAAGGCAAGGAGAGAACGGAAGTGGGAGCTTTTTCCTGCTCCGCTGGTCTCCTGGCTGTGCTGCACAGACAGACACGGACTGGAGTTTGACTCGGCCTGGCTCTTGGTTAACAGCACGCACTTGACTCGGTCTCTCTCCCCAAAAGTGGCCTTGGGTTTTGGTGAGTTTTATACAGAATATAGACTAAGCCTAGACTTAAGACGATTTGTATTGTATTTCTACTTTCCTATCATTCTAATCAACATCACCTTGTGACTACCATACAATAAAGGCTCTATCTAGAAAACCAGAAGCTTCTTCCATTTACTAGTCTGGGAGATAAATTAAGGGAAAGGTTAAGTAGGGGAGATTTATGATCTAATATCCAATTTTAATCTCACAGTTCTTAGCACAGTGCCTGGCACATAGTAGGTGCTGTATAAATGCATATTCTCTTCTTCCTTCTCTTCCCCCCTTATATCAAACCTAAATTTCCCCCCTGAAACTACACAGAATCTCTCTTTTCCTCAAGCAGTTTGAGCACACCATCTATTACACTGTGGAACCTCATGTGGTTGCTGAATTGAATAATTAATAGTAATTTGTTGTACCTGGTAAAGATGCTTATAACCACTGATGAGTTGGTAAATGTTTAACAACTGGCCTCTCCAAATAAGTAAACAAGCAAATAGACAAATAAATGAATGAATGAATAAGTGTTTGTGTGTGTGTATGTATATATATATATATATGTGTGTGTATATATATATATATAAAAAATGATTTTTTTTTGCAGGGCAATGAGGGTTAAGTGACTTGCCCAGGGTCACACAGCTAAGTGTCAAGGGTCTGAGGCCAAATTTGAACTCAGGTCCTCCTGAATCCACGGCGGGTGCTTTATCCACTGTGTCACCTAGCTGCCCCTACACATAATGCATTTTAAGTTGAATATGCATTGTTAAAATTTTCTTCACTTTCTTAAGTCTAGATAATCAACAAATAACAAATCAAGCCCTGATTGGCAACATAAGCTCATACTAAAAAATTTAACAAGCAGCCCTTGAATTGGATCAGATGACTCCAAGAGACCATGATTATAATTCTCATCATTCATATATAGGATCTCAAACATCACAGTGATCTTTGAGAAGTAAAAAGTAAGGGAAGGTAACCTCATGGACCAATAACTATACCTAGGCTGTTGCTGACTCCTGTTTCCATGATAAAAGGTTCTACTCTTTCCTAGAGTTACCCTCCAATTGAAATCAGGGAAGTGAGCTGATGTTGGAGGCAGGGTGGGGGTGGGGTTGGTTAAAAATGCAACTGGGAGGAGGGATTGGAGGTGGGAAGTGGTGAAAGGGGAAAAGGGAAAATAAATAGCTGGGATAACACTCCCAAGAAAAGAGGAAACCCCCCTCCCCAGTCCAACATCCACTTTCTTTTGTGGAATCTTTTGGTTAAGAAGCCTGTATTTCACTTTGCCTTTTTAAAACTTTAAATACCTATGTATTCAACTAGCGATCCTGGCCCTGAGTGTCAGCTTAAGCTAATGTTGTTGAAGGTAGGACTTCTATCTCTATGGAACAGAGGTACCAGAAGAGGTAACCCCGACTGTAAAACAAAGAAATAAACAAACAAAAACCTATCATTTGACTCCAAATTCTCCAGTCCTTTCTCTTGCCAACCCTTTTCAACTATGGAGTAGCATGGTCAGTTTTTCAGAGAAAGAGGCTGATTTATTCACTTGATCCCTACACTCAATGTTGAAGCTGTTAAAACATGGTAGAGGGGTGCAGCTAGGTGGCGCAGTGGATAGAGCACCGGCCCTGGATTCAGGAGGACCTGAGTTCAAATTTGGCCTCAGACACTTAACAATTACTAGCTGTGTGACCCTGGGCAAGTCACTTAACCCCAACTGCCTGACCAACAAACAAACAAACAAACAAACAAAAACATGGTAGGGAGTCTCCAAATCTAAAGGGTGTTCAAAATGTGTGCCACTAGTGGTCTGAGACTCAATGATGTTGCCTGGTTTCCTGCCTGACAGATCCATACCATCTGCAACATTGCCACCATGGTGAATCTAGAGAAAGCTTCTAAAAATCAAGATAAGCCCGCTGTATACTAAAATAAGGTCAAAATGGGTACATGATTTACACATAAAAGGTGATACCATAAGCAAATTAAGAGAGCAGGTAATAATTTATCTGTCTGATTTATGGACAGGGGAAGAATTTAGGACCAAAGAATATATAGAGGGGGCGGAGCCAAGATGGCGGAGAGGAAGCAGCAAGCTGCCTGAGCTCTCCTTCTGTTCCCTCAAAACGAACATTAAATCAAGCCTCTGGACGGATTCTGAAACTACAGAACCTGCAAAGAGACAGAGAGACACAGTCCTTCAACCAGAGATAATTTAGAAGACTTCAGGAAAAGGTCGGTCTGACTCGAGCAAAAGGGAGGCCCAGCGCAGGGCAGCAACCCAGCGCCGAGGGGGTTGGGGCAAGTCAGCAGGAGCTGCGGGCCACAGCCGGACAACTGAGGCTCCCGGAACCTGGTTCAAAAATCTGGTGGCCAAGAAGGACAGTGGAAAAACCTACCTGCACTGGCCCGGAGGGAGACGAACGGGTCAGGCGGCATCAGACGCCGGGGTCTGGCGCCTGGCTGGCTGAGCGCAATCAGACAGGAAGTGCAGGGCGGGGGATCTCCACACACCATAAAGGCCTCAGAGTAAAAGCCCAGTCACACCGCACCTATATCCCTGCACAAGAAGCCCAAAATAGGGACCCTGGTGCCCCCAGAGCAGACCTCAACTTAAAGAATAAATAAATAAGCTGCAATAATGAGTAAGAAGCAAAAAAGAGCCCTCTCCATTGAGAGCTTCTGTATCAATAGGGAAGAAGCCAACACAAACTCAGATGAGGACAATAGCCTCAAATTGTCTACATCTGAAGCCTCACAAGGGAAGGTGAATTGGTCTCAAGAACAAAAAGCCTTCCTGGAAGAGCTCAAAAAGAATTTTAAAAATCAATTGCAAGAGGTAGAAGAAAAAATGGGGAGAGAAATGAAAGCAAAACAAGAAAACTATGAAAAAAGAATCAGCAGCTTGGAAAAGGAAGCTAAAGAAAACAAAGCCTTAAAAAATTCATTTGGCCAAATGGAAAAAAACCTGCATAATCTCACTAAAGAAAACAATACCTTAAAAAATTCACTTAGCCAAATGGAAAAAAAGGTGCATAATCTCATTGAAGAAAACAATGCCTTAAAAATTAAAGTGGGATAGTTGGAAGATAAGGAATCCATGAGACACCAGGAATCAGTCAAGCAGAATTTTAAAAAAATGAAAAAATAGAAGAAAATGTGAAATACCTCATCGGAAAGACAACTGATCTGGAAAACAGATCGAGGAGAGACAATTTGAGAATCATTGGACTGCCTGAAAGCCATGACCAGAAAAAGAATCTAGACACCATATTCCAGGAAATTATTAAGGAGAACTGCCCTGATATCATAGAATCAGAGGATAAAATCATCATTGAAAGAATCCACCGATCACCTCCTGAAAGAAACCCCAAAAGGAAAACTCCAAGGAATATTGTAGCCAAATTCCAGAATTATCAGGTGAAGGAGAAAATACTCCAAGCAGCCAGAAAGAAGCAATTTAAATATCATGGAGTCACAGTCAGGATTGCTCAGGACCTGGCAGCTTCAACATTAAAGGACCGCAAGGCTTAGAATATGATATTCTGGAAGGCAAAGGAGCTTGGATTGCAGCCAAGAATCTATTACCCAGAAAAAATGTGGATTCCCTTTCAGGGGAAAAGATGGACATTCAATGACATTGGGGACTTTCAATCTTTCCTGGTGAAAAGACCAGAACTGAATAGAAAATTTGATCTCAACATACAAGACTCAAGAGAAGTTTAAAAAGGTAAACAGAGGGGAAAAAAAAAAGTTACCCTATTAGGTTAAACTGTTTATATCCCTACACAGGAAGATAATACTCACAACTCTTAAGAACTGTAAATGTATTTGGGCAGAGAGAAGGACTTTATATAGAGGGTATAAATATAAATTGTCTTTAATGTGATGATACAAAAGAATTAAGGGGTTAAAAAGGGAGTCTATGGGGAGGAGAGGAAAGGGGAGGTGGAATGGGATGAATTATATCATATGAAGAGGTGGAAAAAACCTATTACAATAGAGGGAAAGAAAGGAGGGGGGGAACATTGTTTCAACCCTATTCTCATTAGATTTGACTCAAAGAGGGAATAACATATACGTTCATTTGGATAAAGAAACTTAACTCATTCTTTAGGGAAACAAAAGGGGAAGGGAAAGGGGGGGACTGATAGAAGGGAGGACAAAAGCAAGGGAGAAAAGGGTAAAGAAAAGAGAGGGGGGTGATAAAAAGGGAGGGCAGATCGGGGGAGGCAGGGGTAAGAAGTAAAACGTTGGTGAGGAGGAATAGGGTGAAAGAAGGGGGGAAAAGTACAAAGGGGGTAAATAGAATGGAGGGGAATAGACAGTCAGTAATAATAACTGTGAATGTGAATGGGATGAACTCTGCTATAAAACGGAAGCGAATTGCAGAGTGGATTAAAAAACAGAACCCTACAATATGCTGTTTACAAGAAACACATTTGAAGCAGAGAGATACACACAGAGTAAAGGTAAAAGGCTCGAGCAGAATATATTATGCCTCAGCTAAAGTAAAAAAGGCAGGGGTAGCAATCCTTATCTCAGACAAAGTGCAGGCAAAAATAGATCTCATTAAAAGAGATAAGGAAGGAAATTACATCTTACTTAAAGGTACTATAGATAATGAAGTAATATCAATATTAAATATGTATGCGCCAAGTGGTATAGCATCCAAGTTCTTAGAGGAGAAGTTAAATGAGTTACAAGAGGAATTAGACAGTAATACTGTACTAGTGGGGGATCTGAATCTCCCCCTCTCAGAATTAGATAAATCTAGCCAAAAAATAAGTAAGAAAGAAGTGAAAGAGGTGAATAGATTACTAGAAAAGTTAGACATGATAGATGTCTGGAGAAAATTGAATGGGGATAGAAAGGAATATACCTTTTTCTCAGCAGTACATGGCACATTTTCAAAAATTGACCATGTATTAGGGCACAAAAACATCATAGTCAAATGTAGAAAGGCAGAAATAGTAAATGCATCCTTCTCAGATCATGATGCAATAAAAATTACATGTAAGAAAGAGCCAGGGAAAAGTAGAATGAAAATCAATTGGAAACTAAATAATTTCATTCTAAAGAATGAATGGGCCAAACAAGAAATCATAGAAACAATCAATAACTTTATCCAAGAGAATGACAATAATGAGACAACATACCAAAATCTATGGGATGCAGCCAAAGCAGTGCTTAGGGGAAAATTTATAGCTCATTTAGAGCTTACATGAATAAGAAAGAGAAAGAGGAGATTAATGAATTGGTCATGCAACTTAAAAAGCTAGAAAAAGAACAAATTAGAAATCCCCAATTAGACACTAAATTAGAGATCCTGGAAATTAAAGGAGAAATTAATAAGATTGAAAGCAAAAAAACTATAGAATTAATCAATAAAACTAAGAGTTGGTTTTATGAAAAAACCAATAAAATAGATAAAATATTGGTTAATTTGATTAAAAAAAAGAAAGAAGAAAACCAAATTACCAGTATCAAAAATGAAAAGGGTGATGTTACCACCAATGAAGTGGAAATTAAAGCAATAATTAGGAAATATTTTGCCCAACTGTATGCCAATAAATTTGACAATATAAATGAAATGGATGAATATTTACAAAAATACAAACTGCCCAGGTTAACTGAAGAGGAAATAAAATCCTTAAATAAACCCATATTAGAAAAAGAAATTGAACAAGCTATTAATGAACTCCCTAAGAAAAAATCCCCAGGGCCAGATGGGTTTACGGGTGAATTTTACCAAACATTTAAAGAACAATTAATTCCAATATTATACAAATTATTTGGAAAAATAGGTGAAGAAGGAGTTCTACCAAATTCGTTTTATGACACAAATATGGTGGTGATACCAAAACCAGGTAAAGCAAAAACAGAGAAAGAAAATTATAGACCAATTTCCCTAATGAATATTGATGCTAAAATCTTAAATAAGATATTAGCAAGGAGATTACAGCAAGTGATCACCAGGATAATACACTATGACCAGGTAGGATTTATACCAGGAATGCAGGGCTGGTTCAACATTAGGAAAACTATTAACATAATCAACCACATCAATAAGAAAACCAACCAAAATCATATGATTATCTCAATAGATGCAGAGAAAGCTTTTGACAAAGTACAGTACCCATTCCTAATAAAAACACTAGAGAGTTTAGGAATAGGGGGAGCTTTCCTTAGAATAATAAACAGTATCTACCTAAAGCCATCGGCAAGTATTATATGCAATGGAGATAAATTAGAGGCCTTCCCAATAAGATCAGGGGTGAAACAGGGATGTCCATTATCACCCCTATTATGTAATATTGTCCTAGAAAATGTTAGCTTTAGCAATCAGAGAAGAGAAAGGAATTAAAGGAATTAGAATAGGCAAGGAGGAAACAAAACTATCACTCTTTGCAGATGATATGATGGTATACTTAAGGAATCCTCGAGAATCAAGTCAAAAATTACTTGAAACAATTAACAACTTTAGCAAAGTAGTAGGATATAAAATAAATCCACATAAATCATCAGCATTTCTATACATGACCAACAAAGTCCAGCAGCAAGAGATAGAAAGAGAAATTCCATTTAAAGTAACGGTAGATAATATAAAATACTTGGGAGTCTACTTGCCAAGACAAACCCAGGAACTCTATGAACGCAACTACCAAACACTCTTCACACAAATCAAATCAGATCTAAATAATTGGAAAGATATCAATTGCTCATGGATAGGCAGAGCTAATATAGTAAAAATGACAATACTGCCTAAATTAATTTACTTATTCAATGCCATACCAATCAGACTACCTAAAAATTATTTTATACAGCTAGAAAAAAAAATAACAAAATTCATCTGGAAAAACAAAAAATCAAGAATATCCAGGAAAATAATGAAAAAAAATTCACAGGAAGGTGGGTTAGCGGTACCAAACCTGGAGCTTTACTATAAAGCGGCAGTCATCAAAACTATCTGGTACTGGCTAAAAAATAGAGTGGTAGATCAATGGAATAGGCTAGGCTCAGGAAATGCAGTAGTAAATGACACTAGTAATGTAGTGTTTGATAAACCCAAAGACTCCAGCTTCTGGGATAGGAACTCAGTATTTGACAAAAACTGCTGGGAAAACTGGAAGATAGTATGGCAGAAATTAGGCATAGACCAACATCTTACACCTTATACTAAAATAAGGTCAAAATGGATACATGATTTAGACATAAGAGGTGATACCATAGGTAAATTAGGAGAGAGAAAGGAATAGTGTACCTATCAGATCTTTGGAAAGGAGAACAGTTTTTGACCAAACAAGAGATAGAGTATATTATAAAATGCAAAATGGATGATTTTGATTATATTAAATTAAAAATTTTTTGTACAAACAGAAGCAATGCATCCAAAATTGGAAGGGAGGCAGAAAGCTGGGAAACAATTTTTGAGGCCAGTGCTTCTGATAAAGGCCTCATCTCTAAAATATATAGGGAATTAAATCAAATTTATAAGAATCCAAGTCATTCCCCAATTGAGAAATGGTCAAAGGATATGAACAGGCAGTTTTCTGATGAAGAAACCAAAGCTATCTATTCCCATATGAAAAAATGCTCTAAATCTCTAATGATTAGAGAGATGCAAATTAAAACAACTCTGAGGTACCACCTGACACCTATCAGATTGGCTAAAATGACAAAAAAGGAAGATAATAAATGTTGGAGAGGCTGTGGGAAAATTGGAACACTAATGCATTGTTGGTGGAGCTGTGAGCTGATCCAACCATTCTGGAGAGCAATTTGGAATTATGCCCAAAGGGCGATAAAGCTGTGCATACCCTTTGACCCAGCAATCCCACTTTTAGGTCTTTTGCCCAAAGAAATCATGGAAGGGGGAAAGGGACCCACATGTACAAAAATATTTATAGCTGCTCTTTACGTGGTAGCAAGGAATTGGAAGTTGAGGGGGTGCCCATCAATTGGGGAATGGCTGGACAAGTTGTGGTATATGAATACAATGGAATACTATTGTGCTGTAAGAAATGATGAGCAGGAAGAGTTCAGAGAAACCTGGAGGGTCTTACGTGAGCTGATGATGAGTGAGATGAGCAGAACCAGAAGAACATTGTACACAGTACCATCAACATTGAGTGTTGACCTACTGTGATGGACTATATTCTTCTCACCAATGCAATGGTACAGAAGAGTTCCAGGGAAGTCATGATAGAAGAGGATCTCCAAATCCAAGAAAAAAAAAAAAGAAAGAAAGAACTGTGGAGTATAGATGCTGATTGAACCATATTATTTCTTTTGTTTTGGGTGCTGTTGTTATTTTTTTCTATTTTGAGGTTTTGCATCACTGCTCTGATTTTTTCTCTTGTAACAGGATTAATGCAGAAATAGGATTAATGTTATTATGTGTATATATATGTGTGTGTGTATATCTATATCTATATGTATAGAGATATATAGATATAACCTATATCAGATTACCTGCTGTCTAGGGGAGGGGGGAGGGAGGGGAGGGAGGGAGAAAAATCTGAAATTGTAAAGCTTGTATAAACAAAAGTTGAGAACTATCTTTACATGTAACGGAAAAAATAAAATACCTTATACATTAAAAAAAAGAATATATAGAGAGTATTATAAAATATAAAATAGGTCATTTTGATGATATGCAAAATTTTAAAGCTTTTTCACAAACAAAACCAATACAACCAAAATTATTAGGAAAGCAGAAAATTGGGAAGTAATTTTTGCAACAAGTATCTCTAATAAAGACTTCATTTCTTAAATATATTGAAAACTGAGTCAAATAAACACAAGTAATTCCACAAATGATAAATAGTCAAAGGATATGAACAGGCAGTTTTCAGACAAAAAATATCAAAGTTATCCATTGTCATATTAAAAAATGCTCTAAATTACTATTGATGAGAGAAGTGCAAATTTTAAAAATGCTGAGGTTTAAAAACCCTCACATCTGTCAGTGGCAAATATAGCAAAAAAGGAAAATGTTGGATATTGTAAGGGATGTAGGAAAACCAGGATGCTAAGCCACTATTGGTGGAGTTGTGAATAGATCCAACCATTCTGGAGAGCAACTTGAAACTATGCCCAAAGGGCTATAAAACTGTGATTACCCTTTGATCCAACAATACCACTGATAGGTTTATATCCCAAAGACATCCCCAAAAAGAGAAAAAGACCTATTGGTATAAAAATATTTAGGGGGCAGCTAGATGGCGCAGTGGTAAAGCACCGACCCTGGATTCAGGAGTACCTGAGTTCAAATCTGGCCTCAGATACTTGACACTAGCTGTGTGACCCTGGGCAAGTCACTTAACCCTCATTGCCCTGAAAAAACAAAACAAAACAAAACAAAACAAAAATATTTATAGCAGCTCTTTTTTGTGGTGACTAAGAACTGGAAATCAAAGGAATGCCCATCAACGGAGGAATGGCTAAACAAGCTGTGATATATGGTTATAATGGAATATTATTGTGCTAGAAGAAATACCAAGCAGGATGATTTCAGAAAGGCCTGGAAAGACTTACATGAAGTGATGTATAGTGAAGGGAGCAGGACCAGGAGAACATTGTGTACAGTGACAACAATATTGTTCAATGAAGAACTGTGAATGACTCAACTCTTCTCAGCAATACAATGATCCAAGACAATCCCAAAGGACTAATGATGAAGCATATGATTCCCCTCCAAAGAAAGAACTGATATTGATTGAACAGAGACTGAAGCATGCTATTTTTTACTTTCTTTCATTTTTTTCTTTTGAGTATTCTTGTACAAAATGACTAATGTGGAAATGTTTTACATAATTGAACGTGTATAACATATATCATTGCTTACCACCTGGAGGTGGGGGGGGCGGGGAAGAAGAGAAGGAGGGATAGAATTTAGAACTTAAAGTATTTTTTTTAAATCAAGGTCAGGCAAAGAAAATGGCTCTTCTCCTAAGAGAGATAGAAGACAGTGAGGATGAGGAGATGTCAAAAAATGAAGAGGACAGTAATGGAGAAGAGGTTGTAGTACTTCTAAAGAAAGACAAGAAGGCTGCAGCAACTCAAGGAAAGTACAAGGCTGGTTTTTTTGCCACATCCACTGTAAGAACAGTGTTCTAACACTTCTCCCCATTCCAGTTACGTTAGCTTTTCCTCAAAAGGTATTGATATTGGGCAGCTAGGTGGTGCAGTGGATAAAGCACTGGCCCTGGATTCAGGAAAACCTGAGTTCAAATCCAGCCTCAAACACTTGACACTAGCTGTGTGACCCTGGGCAAGTCACTTAACCCCCATTGCCCCGCCAAAAAAAAAAAAAAAGGTATTGATATTCTTTAAGGTATGGCCAGTTCAGGGGATGACAGATGTCACTTCTTTCTCAACTGAGTACAAAGCAGCCATAAGGAGCTTGGAGAGGCACTCCCAAGATAGATTGGTGAGTCATGGTGGGTAATTTAGGCAAGGGAGATTTGCTCAGCTGAATCATCTTGAAGTATCCTCAATGGCTTGCTAAATAGCTATTCTTGCTACTATGGCTTTTGTTAACTAGTGAATGACTACTGTAGGACTGAACTGACTTAGGCAAGACTCAGAATACCTGCTTAGGAAGAAGTCATGACCCCTAGCAAGAACACCAAAGTTTCCTCTGCCAAGAGAGTGGCTAGAACAGTCATCACACCAGGGAAGAAGGGAGCCATCTTAGCTAAAGCAGTTATCTCCCCAGACAGAGGGGGAAGGAAGGAAGGAAAGAAAGAAAGAAAGAAAGAAAGAAAGAAAGAAAGAAAGAAAGAAAGAAAGAAAGAAAGAAAGAAAGAAAGAAAGAAAGAAAGAAAGAAAGAAAGAAAGAAAGAAAGAAAGAAAGAAAGAAAGAAAGAAAGAAAGAAAGAAAGAAAGAAAGAAAGAAAGAGAGAAAGAGAGAAAGAGAGAAAGAGAGAGAGAAAGAGAGAAAGAGAGAAAGAGAGAGAGAGAGAGAAAGAGAGAAAGAGAGAAAGGAAGAGAGAGAAAGAGATAAAGGAAAGGAGAGAAAGAATGAAAGAGGGACAGAGACAGAGACAGAGAAAGAAATACCAAGAAAGAGGTCAGTAAATCTGAACAGGAGGATGATAGAGAAGAAGAGGAGTAGGATGAAGACTGGGACCTTCCGAAGTGATAAAATGGGATCCAAACTCTGAGGATGAGGAAGAGGAGAATGAGGAGGAAGGAGATAGTGAAAATGTTAAAGAAAAAGCCATGGAGACCACAACAGCTATGTTCCTATGAAAGCTAAAGAATTAGAAAATAAAGAATATATGGAGCTAGAAGAAATCTTTATGTGTGTGTTTTTTAAGAACTTTGAAAGAGAGAGATTAAAAAATGGTCCAATAGTTCTTAAATCCAAGAAACAGAAATTGAAAGTTGAAACATCTATGGTTTTAAATCTCTTTACTGAAAACCTGAACTACAATGTTGTTGTTGCTGTTGTTTGTCCTTTGTTCTCAAAGAAGACCATGACATCAGTGTGGTGTCATGACTTTCACTGAATTGGATTTAAGTGAGGGAGGGCTGTGCAAGGTCACCAACTGAAGTCTTTGGGGGGGGGGGCAATGAGAGTTAAATGACTTGCCCAGGGTCACACAGCCAGTAAGTGCCAAGTATCTGAGGCCAGATTTGAACTCAGGTTCTCCTGAATCCAGGACCAGTTGTTTTATCCACTGTGCCATCTAGCTGCCCCACCAACTGCACTCTCTCCTCCAGAACCATCTGGCAAGATATACATCAGGATGACTATAGATGGCCCTGGATGTTTTTAAGGCAGTTGGGGTTAAGTGACTTGCCCAGGGTCTCACAGCTTAGTAAGTGTCTGAGGTGAAATTAGGACTCAGGTCTTCTTGACTCCAGGGCCAGTGTTCTATCTGCTGCACCACCTAGCTATACCTGAACTTCAATAAAAGCACTTCTGAATTTAAAAACTGGTATCACTGACTTTTTTGGTGGGGGGGAGGGGGGATCTTGTTGTCTGGATGTTCACACTGGAGTTACTAGGAAGTTATGCTATGTGGGATTTGAATCATCTGAAAATTCATAAAAATCTCTGGGACACAGCTTCTCAACAGTTCTTGACTCTGAAATTAAACTAGAAAAAGGCAAATGAACAAAAATAAGGTGTGAAAAATTGAGGTGTAAGCAGGTTCTTCCTCTAAGAACCTGCCTTATAGAATTACTCAAAAGGAACTAAAGGAAATGTCTAAAAATGCCATTAAAGTTAGATTAGTTAAATGAAGTATGAGATACCCAAAGGAAATGCCTACAATGAATTTAAGAGAGAAGCGGGAGTGAGCAAGATCTTAGAAAAGAAACAAGTAATAGCATGTGATGGCTGGGCAGTATTCTGGACTACAAGAGAAAAAAGTCAAACTCAAGAAAAATTCAAGAGATTCAGTGACATTCATGTTGAATGACCTCACCTACAGTGTTACTGAAGTCTACAGAAAGTGTCTGAGAAGGGTACATCTATCAGCATCTTCCAAAACAATAATTGCAGACCCCAAAGGTTATGCATTCACTAAATTTTCCTAAAGATGCAAAAGAAGCTTTGAGGGGGCAGCTAGGTGGCACAGTAGATAAAGCACCAGTCCTGGATTCAGGAGGACCTGAGTTCAAATCCGGTCTCAGACACTTGACACTTACTCCCTGTGTGACCCTGGGCAAGTCACTTAACCCTCATTGCCCCACAAAAACAACAACAAAAAGAAGAAGAAGAAGAAGATGATGATGATGAAGATTTGAATTCTTTTAACAAAATGGAAATTGGATAGAACAATTAATTTGGAGACTAAAGGATGCAATAAAAAAAATAATACATGGAGCCAGTCATACACAGCTTTGTTTGTCAAAAGTCTGACTGAAAACACCACAGAAGAAATATTGAAAATTTTGTTTTATGGTTCTGTTGGCAGAAGAATAGTCACAGACAGGAAAATAGTGTCTTCTTAAGGCTTTGATTTTGTGGACATCAGCACAGAATAAGATGCAAAAGCCAAGGAAGTTGTGGAAGATGGAAACAAAGTCACTCTGGACTGGGCAAAACCTAAATTGGAAGGAGATGTTGGAGGATGTGTTGGGGATGAAGAAGGAGTTAGTAGCAGGGGAGACTGTGGGATCATGGGGACTGGAAGCAGGGGCCAAGGAATCTTGGTGGTTTCCTAGGAGGCAAAGGAGAAGACCCCAAGCCACAGGGAAAGAAAACATAAGTTTGAATGACTTCCCCGCCCTATTCTCTTTTCCCTTGCTATTTGAAAGGACTCGGAAGTTTTATCCTGCCATCTAATCATTGACAGAGCTTTCTGAGGGCATTCCAAGACAACATGCAGTCCAGACGTCTTCTTGGAAAAACCTAGATAACATTTCAAGGGAGAGAACATGTTGGTTTTGATTGAATGAGTGTTCCATATAAACTTTTTTAAGAGATGGATGCTAGATTGGTGAATTTAAACTGTTTTGTCTAAGAACTATCTTGAGTTTATAATGTTATATGTACCCCCATGGCGGGGGGGGGGGGCTCGGGGGGAGGTGTGGTGTGGAGAAGCATTTTTTCTTACCAAAAAAAAAACTAAACTCAAAACAAGGTGGGATAGGGAGGATATGAAAACAGTGGGTGAGTGAGTGACAAATTGACTTTTTACCTTAAGGATATGTTTTCAAACCCACTGCATGTAGGAGTGCCCTACTAATGGTTAGGAAACCCAGATTAGAGGCAAAGGGCTTCAAATCCTAAACCAGAGTTTAGTTATTCATTTCATGCCATCCTCATTCCTTTTGTCCTCGTACATTGGGCTGCTTATATCAGTGTGCAAAAAGGATCTGAAGACTACAACCATTAGAATCATCTTAAGTACTTCTGTTGGACTCAGACTCAGAGAGCAGGGTTAGACAAAGAAGCCCAGATTCACTTCCCCTCTCTCCCCACCACTTTCTTTGCAAAGTTAAATTTAAGGAGGATGGGGGGAACACAGTGTCTGGAGTAGAAGGGAAACTAGGCAAAAGAGCCAAGAAGGGGATTTCTAATAAGAATTGAAACTTCATTGGGAACTGGAAGGTTTCCAAGGAACTTCAGAGAGTCGAGAGAGAACAACTGTAAAACACATACACACACACACACACACACACACACACACACACAGAGGCAGAGGAATAGGGGAGGAGGAGAACCAGTCAGTCCTGGGAGCTGCACAGTTTCCCTGTTCAGTCCAACATACACTAATTCCATTTATTAGCCAATATGGTCATATTTTTGTCTTTTTCTTCCTTTCCTCCCTCCCTCCCACTGCCTGTGTTGTTCCCCTTCTACACCCCCACCCCACCAGCTTAATTCCATCACCATGAACAAACTGACTTGTTTCTCACAGAGGCTTGCAGCTGCTGTTGCCGGGGAGATGTTCCCTCCTCTGTTCTTGGACATGGTGGTTCATCTGTGAGGTCATGGAAGAGGTTGGAGAGGGTGGAGCAGGGCAGAACAGGCAGACTGCAGCCCCAGACTGGAAGAGTGCCCCCCTCCCTTGTGACATCATCAGGGCTGCTAGGACACTTGAGCTATCTTCAGCCATTGACTTCAGGCCTGGACAGCGCTACTATAGAAGGGACTCACAGGTGGGGGCAGGTGCAAGGACCAAAAGGAATTGGGACATATTTGGTTGTTTTGTTTTTTTTTTTTTCATTCCAATTCCCTGGCAGAATTCTCTACATTATGAGATAGGATATTATCTTCCTATTTTCCCTTTCCCCTCTGGTGCTCCCCCTCATTCTTTCTTTATAAATAAAATGTACTTTTGTTTTTTTTTTATCCTTCACCCTCTGTATCCTGTTTTATGGACGAGATATTACATTAAGAAATTGATGTCAGATAAAAAGAAAAAGAAAGAAAACAATTTTTTTCACAGGAGAGATGTTGATATAGACCAAGTCTCAACCTGTACCGGAGAATTCATAAAGTATGTGATGGATGTTTGTGTGTTTCTTTCTGTCTACGGGAAGTATCTAAGTTCCTAGAAAGGTACAGGGTAACCAGACACCTGGGAAAATGAAAAGTCACAGGTTAAAAAATGTTTCCTTAGTCCTTGGGGAAACTTAGAGCCAAGTCTTGGCCTGGTTTAGCTTGGTAACCAGCCTAATGTCCAGTGTTCTGCCGAAGACTAGTCTCATTCTTGGGTCTTCCTATTCACTGAAGCCCTTTTAAGTAAGGGACTAAATCCTGTTCTTTAGTTCTTTAAACCTGTACAGCAACATTAACATTAATTAATACATTTAATTAATTTAAGTAAAATTAACATTAGCAGCAACATTGTGCCATGATTAACTGTGATAAACTTAGCACTTCTCAGCAATACAATGATCCAAGACAATTCCAAAGGACTCACAATGGAAAATGCTCTCCACCTCCAGAGAAAGAACTGATGGACTTTGAATGTAGATCAAAGCATATTCTTTTGTCTTTATTTTCTTCATGGATTTCTTTTTCTTTTGATCTGTTTCTTCTTTCACAATATGACTACTATGGAAATATGTTTTACATGATTTGCAAGCATATAACCTATTTCAAATTGCTTACTGTCTTAGGAAAAGAAGAGGAGATGAAGAGAGGGAGAAAATTTGGAACTCAGTTGTTTTTTTTTAATGAACATTAAAAATTGTCTTTACATGTAATTGGAAAGAGTTTTTAAACTATTTAAAAAACTGTTCCTGAGGAGCAGCTAGGTGGCGCAATGGATTGAGCACGGGCCCTGGAGTCAGGAGGACCTGAGTTCAAATTCGACCTCAGACGCTTGACAACTTACTAGCTGTGTGACCCTGGGCAAGTCACTTAACCCCAATTGCCTCACCAACAAACAAACAAACAAACAAAAAACTGTGCTTGAGCTCTTTACTCCAAAAGCAAAAGTGTCAATTGATACAATATATTCTTTTTGCATAACATCTAATGTTAAAATGTCCTCACCCAATGTTTCCCCTCCGAATTCATATAATATTGATGATGATGATGATGATATTCTGTATGTATATAGTGCTTTAAGGTTTGCAAAGCACTTTACATAGGTTATCTCATTTTATCCTCACAAGTAGGTGCTATTATTTTCCTCCACAAAATGAGAATTGTATTCCTTCTTGTCAATACCTGGGTTGCCTCAGATTGATTCATCCTGGAAAAAGTATTAGTTGGCCTCTGTCTAAAAGTGACCACTCATGATTGGAAGGATTATCATGGGGAAGAGAGATTAGGTTAATTCTATTTGCATATATGTGTGTATATGAATATATGTGTGTATATATATGTACATGTATATATGTGTATATGTATGTGTGTATATGTATGTGTATATGTATATGCAATGTATACATATAGTTTGTTAGCTAGTTACCCTTTGTGTGTGCTTTAGGGCTTTGTAGACACTTTATACTTTTCTATAGAAGCCTAGACATTAGTTAATTTCCAGGATTCCCAAGGAAATTCTTGGTGAGGGCATGATACAAAGAAAAATTATAAGACACTTCCTAGGGTTTAATAAGTTCTCTATAAAATCCAGACCTAGAAGTCTGGGTTGGTTCTGGAGAGGTTATAATACCTTACAAAATTGATGTAGGCTTAAGATACCTAGAAAACACATAGAAAAGTGTTTGGAAAAGCAGGAAACCATCTAAAGAGAAGATATTTTTATTATTTTTTGAGAAAGAAAATGAAAATAAATAATAATCAGCATTTATATATTACCCACTGTGTGCCAGGCGCTGTGCTAAGCACTTCACAATTATTTCATTTGATCTTCACGATAACCCTGGGAGCTAGGTATTTTTTTTATTTCTTTTTTTTTTTTTTTGCAGGGCAATGAGGGTTAAGTGACTTGCCCAGGGTCACACAGCTAGTAAGTGTCAAGTATCTAAGGCCAGATTTGAACTCAGGTCCTCCTGAATCCAGGGCTAGTGCTTTAACCACTGTGCCACCTAGCTGCTCCTGGTAGGTATTATTTTATCCCCATTTTATAGAAAACTAAGGCAGACAAAAATAAGCTGACTTGTCCAAGGTCACATAGCTAGCAAGTATCTGTGGCTGGATTGGAACTCCAGTCTTCATGATTCTGGGTTCAGTATTCTATTCACTCTACTCTACTATTAGATAACCTCAAATTACATTCCCTATGAAGTATTATTTTTATATCCAAAGGAGGGTTGCTTTATGTTTGGACTTTGTTTGGACTTGTTTGAACTTTGAGTCTGTCAACTGAGTCACCTAAAGTGGATCAACTAGTGTGATGAAATAATGGGATTTAGCAGATACTCAAGGACCTACCTGGAGATTAATCTAGACTGATTGAATCAAGTGAGAGTGATTGACAGCTGATTAGCCTACTTCAAGTTAACTGTATTATAATTACACCTGGCTAGCCCTTAAGAAGGTATTGTTCTCAGAAGCTAGACTGTGAACTCAACTTGAGAACACCTTCAAAACTAATGGATTTGGATGATGCCAACCAATCAGTTTGAGGCAGTGTATAAGGACCGCCTCTGTTCCAGACCTATAAAAAGCTTCCACAATCAGCTTGCTGGAGAGTTCCTGATTAAAACAGACTTGTGGAGGAGGACTTGAGGAAGAACCCAACCAGGCTGGAACTCTAGACTAGATAGGCCTTTTCTTAACTTTCTGAACTCCATGTTAATACTTGTATGCTTTAATAAATGTTTAATGCCCAAAGACTGGTGCTGAAGCTTATAATTTAATGTGACCACAACATAGATGTTAAACATCACACTAGCGATGGTCTTGCAATGAGGGAGACCCTAGTTCAATTTTTACCTCAGACACTTAGTAGCTACGTGATCCTAGGCGAATCATTTTTAACTTCTCTGTGCCTCAGTTTCCTCATCTGTAAAATGAAGGGGTCAGCCTCTAAGATCCCTTTCAGCTCTAAATCTATGGTGCTATAATCTAATGAACTGTATATCAGGGATCATGATTCCTGTCCTCTGCTTACAAGCCCATAGTGAAGCCTAGCGGGAAAATCCTGTGCAGGTAAAGTACTCAAATGTAATTGTACATAACTGTACAGTACTCCAATTTATCATCATGCCCCATCTATTTCTCTGGGCCTTTGTCAGGAGTGGCTTTCCCCAAGCTACAGAGCCCAGTATTCTGTGTTTGCTTCAGTCTGCAAACAACTTCAGGAGGAAATACAAGCAGGATGGGATCTCTGCGGGGGATGAGGGAGGCAGCTCAGCCCCAAGAGAACAGGGCAAGGGTCAAAACTTTCCTAGCTACAGAACTGACAACACCCATCTTCCTCCAGAGGCTGACAGGCAAGGTTAGAGCTGAGCCCTGGAAAAGAGAGCTTGCTGAGAGGACCATTTGGCCTTTGGAACAAATATAAAGAGATTCACCCAAGAGAATTTCTCTTCCTTATCTACCCACTATCTCAATTTCAATAATAAATAGGAAGATCAGGGGCAGCTAGGTGGTGCAGTGGATAGAGCACTGGCCCTGGATTCAGGAGGACCTGAGTTCAAATCTGGCCTCAGACACTTAACACTTACTAGCTGTGTGACCTTGGGCAAGTCACTTAACCCCAATTGCCTCACTAAAAAACAAACAAACAAAAAAAAATAAATAGGAAGATCATAGGAAGAAAGAAAGGGTAAGTTAGAGAATGTTTCTCATCTAAACCTATATTCTTCCTGTCATTATGCCTGCCTGTATCATTTTTAAAGGGCCTCAGGTGTCTCCTTTCTCCAATCCACCCACCACCCAGCTGCCAAAATGATATTCCAAAATCATAGGTTTTGACCATATCGATCACTTGCTCAGAAAGCTCCGCTGGCTCCCTAATACCTTGGGAATCAAATATAAAATCCTCTGTTTGGAATTTAAAGTCCTTCAAACCTGGCTCCAACCTACCTTTCCAGGGTGATTAGGCAGTGCCTACTTTGCCCACTCCCCCATTCTAGTTAAAGTGGTTGTCTTGTTGTTCCTCACACATGACATTTCCTGCCTCTGCTTTTGAATAGACTTTTTTTTTTTTTTGGTGAGGCAATTGGGGTTAAGTGACTTGCCCAGAGTCACACAGCTAGTAAATGTTAAGTGTCTGAGGCCGGATTTGAACTCAGGTCCTCCTGAATCCAGGGCCAGTGCTCTATCCACTGTACCACCTAGATGCCCCTTGAATAGACTTTTACTCATGCCTAGAATATGGTCCCTCCTTACCAATGCCTTTTAAAATCCATAACATCCCTCACAATCCCTTAGGTTCCTTCAGAATCCTGAATCTTCAAAGCTTAATTCATATGCCACCTCCCTATACCCCTAGCTGCCCCTGCCTCCTTTGGAAATTACCTTGCTTCTTTTGTATATATTTGTAGCACCTCTCCTCAGTGGTATGCATCCTAGGCAGTTCCCTGAAGCATAGAATAGCCTATGTTGCTTATTCAGAAGAAGATATAACCCCTGATTGGCATGTATGCATGTATGTATATATATATATATATATATATATATATATACACACACACATACATACATATATACATATATACACACACATCCCCTTATAGGATATATATAAGTCTTTGCATTCCTAGTGCCTGGCATAGTATTTGGCCTGTAGGAAGCTTTTAATAAGTACTTGATTAATAAGTACTAGATGAACAGTCTTCTCACTCATTTCCTGCCTCTGTCATTTGTATCCTCCAATTCTTCTTTCTTATGTATGAGTGATAATAATCACAATGATAATAGTTATAATTTATTTAGCACTTACAAAGTGCCTGCCATGTGCTAAGTGCTTTATAGATATGATCTCATTTGATCCTCACAACAACCCTAGGAGGCAAGGTGCTGTAATTATTCCCATTTTGTAGATGAAGAAACAGAGGCAAATAGCTATGAAGTGATTTGTCCAGAGTCACACAGCTAGGAAGTGTCTGATAATAGATCTGACCTTAGGTTTTCCTGACTCCAGGTCCAGTGTTCTATTCACTCCAGCATTGTTTGCTCATGCCAGTCTTTTGACCAAAAACCTTGAGTGATTTCCTAGTCTCCACAACCCAACATCAGCCTACCTTTCAAACTTTCTTTTTTATTACCCACCTCTGTGTACTCTTTGCTCCATCCAAATTGCACTATTGTCTCTACCCAAACATCCCCTGTGTTTCTAAACTGTGTGACTTTACCCACATTTGGTCTTATGTCTAAAATGCCATCCCTTCTCTTCATCTATTGAACCACTTTTATGAATTCCTACTCATCTCCAAAAGTCCAACTCAAATGGTACCTCCTTTAGGGAGCCTTCCCAGATTCCCATCTTCCTCTTCCAATCATTAATGAAGACAATATAGTGCAACAGAAAGGTACTGAGACTCAAGTCAGACAAGCCAAGGTGCAATCCCAGCTTTGTGGCTAACTACCGGTAGGCAAGTCATTTCACTTCTGAGTTGTATTTTCCCCCTATGTAAAAATGAGGAAGATTGGACAAAATGGTCCTTAAAATTCCTTCTGGCTCTAAATCTCTAATCTTTATGAATTCTCGCCATGCCTCCCCTCCCCCATATCCAACGTCACATAGCACTTTGTTTTGTAACCCCTATCATACGATATTATATATTAAAGCTATGTTGATGTCAATATCCTACAAGACTATAAGTTCCATGAGAGCAGGGAAATGACTTTATTTAAATTTATTCAAATCTTTCTAAGTACCTAGCATAAGGTTCCCCATGAAGTGTACTCTTACTAAGTGTTTCTTAAATGATTGTTGAAATGATTCATATTGGCTTTCCCGGCCCAGACCTCTTGGTGCCCATGATAAAGAAGAGCAGTGTGAGTAGCTAGGATGGGGGGTGGGGGGAAGTGTGAATGTATTTGTGGAGGATGTCCGCCTTGCTTAATGGATTTATTGGTTGTGTAAAGATGGTTCTGGGAAGCATAGCTTATATCACCTTCCCAGCCTAGGGAAAGATCTATAGTATGTGACCTGTTGCTGAAATCGTTCACCCATCTAGAGACAACCTCCTCCCTGCTCCAAGCTCCCAGGGTCCCGTCTTTGGCTTTACTATAAGGGCCTGAGTAGCTTTGGGGATTTATTTTGTTGTTATTGTTGGTACTAGATTTTGCTTTGTCTTTCTCTTAATTCAAAACAGGTGGCCTGAGGAATGAAGACCAGTTGATGGTTCTCAAAGCCACTAATCTTTGGGTGTCTCTCGAAAGGGAACAGGAAGCCAAAAAACTGCCATGGCTGATTCCTTCTCAACTTCAATAACACCCCCACCCACCCATCACCAGGTCCCAGTTTCTTTAGGACTTCAGCTGGAAGGAAAGCCCAAGACAGAAATTTACCATTAGCATTTACAGACCCAAAGATGCTTTCTATCTATCTGCCTATCAGTCTCCCAGTGGATTTTTAGCATATTAATCATTGATACTTGTATGTCTTTCCTGCAAAGACTTAGGATTTTATAAGCCTATTTCCATGACCATCAGATCTGTAAACCAAAGGAGAAACTATAGCAGATCATCTTTCCAGCCCAGGATCACAAATTTGACCTACAATCAAGTGACTAGAGGAGGAACTATGGATCAAGGATGGGCAAGGATCATAGATTCAGTGCCCAGAGTTAGGCCAGAAACATGAAGAAATCCAAAGCTGAACTTGCACTCAGCCCCCAACCCAGGCCGGCACTAGAAGGTCTCCCAAAGAGGATAAGAACACAAAATCAGAGCTTGAGAGAAGACACTAGTGCAGGGACACTTGGAGATGATCTTGGACCGAATACTGTTCTCAAGGTCACAAGTATATGGTCTCTTAGAGGGTCCAGGAATCAACACCCAGAACCCGGAGCACGAGGTTGCATAGAGAAGTTTCCGTCCCCTTCTCTAGACCCAGGACAGCAGCTTGAAGATCTCTCAGTAAGGCCAGGATAACAGATTCAGCCCTTAGATTTCCAAGATAAGTTAGCAATGTGGAGTTGCCCAGCATAGATTGGTGAAAGAATAAGTAAGCAAACAGCAAAAAAAGATAAGTTATTATGATGCTAGGGATGTCCAAGGCAGAAATCCAGAAGAGGGGAATAACTCCAAAATTCCTACAAGCAAAGCCCCAAAGAAAACTTAAGAATTCTGATTAATGCAATGATCAACCATAACTCCAAAGGACTAATAATTTGGAAAGCTCCCCATCTCCTAATAGGGATTGGTCATATAGCAAGATTGAGGGATGCACTGAAATGGAAAAAAAATTAAAATTTAAAGAGCCAGAGTAAACCCTGGGATATTGTGTATGTTATCTAGAAGAATAGGATTTGTGGATAAACTTATACATAAATTACACAAGATAAAAAGGTGCCATATGTACCAATGGAGGAAATACTCATATCTATGAAGTCATCAAGTCATTAAAATCTGATCAACTCTTCACTGACAGAAACTATTTTTAAAGTGTCATTTACACATTTCTCTGTATTTTGCAGCATGCAAAATGAATTATTCAGACCTATGCCTGCATCTACCAATGCTTAGATACAGCTGTTTTCCTTGACTGGAGCTTCCAACAGTGGCAAGGAGCTAGAGCTCATTTGGAAAAAGCTTAAAGGTAGGACCAGCCTCACCTGCCCAAGCATCACAATGAACTCACACCCATGAGAGAGTGAGTGCTGCAAATGCTGTCCAATCAGAGTTCAAACCCTTCCGCCTGGACCTCCAGACAACATCTATTTGCTTTGTCCTTGAACTTCATGGATCTCAGTACTGACATAGTGCTTCTGGTCTGACTTCTGCCTCCTCTCTCTGGATCCTTGACTCCTTCATGCTCTAGAAACTTCTGACTATTTCTTGTTCCTTTTATCAAGAAGTCTCAGCATGAATCATGGGAAACCTCCAGCCTTAGTCCTTGTCTCCCACCCTGCCCACATTTAGGGTCTGCTTTGTGAGAGTTTGTTTTTTTTGTTTTTGTTTTTTTTAGTGAGGCAATTGAGGTTAAGTGACTTGCCCAGGGTCACACACCTAGTAAGTGTTAAGTGTCTGAGGCCGGATCTGAACTCCAGGGCTGGTGCTCTATCCACTGTGCCACCTAGCTGCCCCTCATGAGAGTTTGTAAGCTGAGACTACAAGTTCACAGAATGATGAAGGAAGGGGCTTAAGTGTTGAAACAGTAGTTAACACTTACAAACTGTGTGGCCCTGGGCAAATCACTTAACCCTCATTGCCCTGCAAAAAAAAATAGTTAAGCAAAACTTTACTAGGCAGTAAAATATTGCCATCATAGTCACAAAACATGCTTGGAGGATGAAAGCAGAATAAATGTAGCTTTGGAGCTAGTAGATAGACAGACAGACAGGTGTGAGAAATGAGATAGATCAAACATGCATTTACTAAGCACTGAGGATTTAAATACAAGCAAGCAAATGTAATAGGAGTTTGGTTCATACCTAGACCAACTAGAATGATGTCACCTACTTGGAAGATGTTGAAGGACCTGCTTCCAGGATACAGTAGTATTGGCCCATTCTGGGACATTCTGCATTGACCTACCATGTGGTTGGAAGTAGCCTTTTTCCATTGGCTGCAAAGCCAGAACTATCTGCATCTTTAAGATTACCTGATGACTGAACACAGTCTGACCTTTTTTTTCCCAGGTGGACTCCACTCACAGCTGATAATACCATATAGTAAGAGGATTTCCCTTCTGCAGTCCTTGGGCCACATGGTGAGGGTTGGGCTTGGAGCTTTGGCCTTTTCATTTTTGCTTTTCCATTATTGGTGTAGGGAGTGAAACAACCAAAAAGTGAAATACAGGAATCCAAAATGGATATTGCAAGCAGCTCAGCAACTCTAAGGAGTAAGGGCCAAGCACACTACCAGCCCAAGGGGACTTTGGACTTTAACTTGGTGGGATTAATACTATGCAGAAACTGTGCTAAATTGTGATCTTAATCACCCTCCCCATGGTATAAGGGGATTATGCCCACAAAGTGCTGGAAAACATGTTTTATGTTTGTTTTTGCTACATCTTCCAAGTCAGTAATCCCTTCTAAAAAGCAAATCCAATGCTAAGTAATTAAATGGAACTGGTGTGCTAGTCATAACACACATTAATAAATATAAGCAAGCAAATGTAATGGGAGTTTAGTTCATGCCTAGACCAATAAAAATGATGTCACCCATTTGGAAGATGGTGAGCAAACCTGATTCCAAGATACAGTACTACTGGCCCATTCTTGGACATCCTGCATGGGCATTGGTATTGGGTCTGAGCCACTGGCAGTGAAGAGAGATCTCCGTGGTCCTCTCATGGTATAGAAGATGGAAGTGGAAGGGGGCAGTTGGAAGGGAAAGATGTTTGGGAGATGGAGCAAAATGTAACAGATTTGGGCCTCAGGCAGTGGAGCAAAGTCAAAATCCATGTTACTCAAGATAGTTCCTTCCTTTAATGGTCCTATATTCTATAGGGGAAAACACATAGAGGGAAGTTGGAAAGAGGATGTAGATGAAAGGGTAGAGAATGAGGCGTGTTGAAACAATCACAGGAAGTGATGTGAAATTCTGGTTTGCTGAAAGATAAGACAAAAAGTTCAGCTTCCAGAACTGGGGGATATCATGAGATGGTCAGAGAATAGGGACAAGAAGACTTCAGGAAAGTGAAAATAAATTTGTAATTAGAGAAGAAAATTGGGTTAAGGAACTATAGAAGTTCTAAGTCCAATTTTCATATTAAATTAAATGTGTATATGGGGGACAGGGGGCAATGTTCCAAATTAGTAATAGCAAGAAAAATGAAAATCAAAAAATCCCTGAGGTTTTACCACACACTGTGCAAATCAACAAAAAGATGACCAGAAAAATGACAACAGTTAATGTTGGGAGGGATTGTGACTAGATAGGCATACTAATACATTATTGGTGGAGCTGTTAAATGATACAACCATTTTTTAAAAATAATCTGGACTTGTACAAATGAAATGAAAATACATCCATGCCCTTTGAACCAACGACTTTATTACTAGGCTTATACCATAAGGAAGTCATCAATAAGAAAAAGTTCTCATATACTCCAAAATATTTATAGCATTACTTTTTGTGTCAGCTAGGAATTGGAAACAAAGCAGATATTTATCAATTGGGAAATGGCTAAACCAATTCTGGCACATGAATGTAATGGCATATTATGGTGCTATAAGAAGTGATGTGTATGATGAATACAGGAAAGCAGAGCCAAGAAAACAATATACACAGTAACTACAACTATGTAAATGGAAAAAACAACACACCAAAAATCAAAAGTAAATTAACAAAATTATAAAAGTGAAGTGGGACTCAAATGAAGAGATATGAGAAGACATCCCTAACCTATCCCTTTATGGAGGTAGGAAGTCCACAGGTATTGCACATTGCACATGTTTTTTAGACTTGTTCAATGTATTAATTGGCTTTGCTGACTTTTTTTCTTCTCCACGTACACTGTCATAATGGGATGGCTCTCTGGGATGGGGAGCAGAAGAGGAAACATGGGGTATTATTGTGATATAAGAAACAGAAAATATCAATAAAAACTTTTTAAAAATTAAATGGGGGTAGGATAATTCCTTTTTTAATCAAGTTTTTAAAAATTAAATAATTATTTTCCGGTCTACTGGTACTCACCCCACTGAGAAAAAGAAAAATAAAATTCTTGCAACAAATATGCATAGTCAGGGCACCTAGGTGGCACAGTGGATAAAGCACCAGCCCTGGATTCAGGAGGACCTGAGTTCAAATCCGACCTCAGACACTTGACACTTACTAGCTGTGGTCACAAGTCATTTAACCCTCATTGCCCCACCAAATACATATATATATATATATATATATACATACATATATATATATATATACACACACACACACACACATACATATATACATATACATACATATATATGCATAGTCAAGCAAAAGAAATTTTCACATTGGGCATGTCCAAAAGTGTTTGTCTCATTGTACATACCCTTCTGTTAAGCAGTAAGTGGTATTCTTCATTATTGGAAATCATGGATGGTCATTGCATTGATTAGAGTTCTTAGGGCCTTCAAGTTGTTCCCCTGTTTCTGATCACTTCACTCTATGTTAATCTATATAAATCTTCCCTTTCATCATTTCTTAAAGAAAAATGATATGCTGTTGTATTAATATGCCATGTTTGGTTGTTTTTGTTTGGAAGTGATTTAAATATTGAGAGAGTGGAGACTTGGCAAATAGATCCAAAAGGGTATTCCAAGTAATACTGTCCCCCTTCCTGTCTCCTGCAGTTTGGACAATGACTTGGGGATCCTATCTTTGGTCAATGAAGACTCAACTCAGATCTTCAAATAGATTTGTGATCTCATGGAATTGAATGTCCCCTCCAATAATGCAGATTGCAACCCTTCCATGCCTGCCCTTTCTTTGTGACTCTTGTATATAGTCTCCCATAAATTTGCCCTAAAAAGTCCACCCAATATGCTGGAGGTCTTCCTCAATTTCTTTATGAGGATATCAGTGGAACCCTCCAGCTAGCCACCTGTTATCCCCCTGCCCTCGACCAGATGACCAGCCCTTCTTTTCTAATGCATCCTGCTAACAAGCCAAGTTATAAGGTTAATCCTGAGGAAATGAGTATCAAGGCCACAGGGCTATACCAAAGGAGCCAAGATGGCTGTCTGGATAGGTAGGTTAATAAATAAATAGATATGGAAATCAAATAAATTCCATTTACTGCCACAAGCATTTATTAAATGCTCTCTGTGATTAAGGAAAGCATTGTGCTAGGTGCCTGAGATACAAAAACAAAAATCAAATAACCCTTGCCCTCAGAAAGCTTACATTCTACTGAATAGAAACATGTAAATGCAAAGTAAATACAACATCAGTACAGAATTAGCACATAGTAATTTCAGGGGCCCAGAGGAAGTAGTAAAAGAGGAGGAGCACACCAATGACTGGAAAAAGGAGGAAAATCCTCTTGTAGAGAGTAACATCTGAACAGAGGCTTGATAGCAGGACAGAGACCAAAAAGTAGAACATTATGTACAGGGAACAGCAAGGAAGTTGGTTTGTCTGGAATGAAGACAGTGCATTTGATTGAGGTAGAAGTAATGTGAAATCAATTTGGAAAGGTAACTTGGATCTATGCTGTGAAGGACTCTAAATGCCAAATAGAAGAGTTTGTGTTCTATCCCAGAGGCAATAAAGAGTGATGTGGTCAGACCTGTATCTAATAATAAGAACCATTGCTGGGCCCAAGGGGCTGAGATATTGTGCCACTCCTTCTCTCAACTCTAGATTCATGAATGTGACCTGACTGGGTTTGGTCCTGGGGGAACTTGGTCTCTGATGAAAGGGATTAATTACATTCCCTTTATTTTTTTTTCAGATTTTAATTTTTTCAAATTCTTTGACTGGTCATGTCTCCCATCTTGGCAACCCAGCAAAATCATTGCTCAAGGCTTAGGTGTTGGTTCACATTCAGAGTCTCCCCCAGGAAAAAAAAAAGAGTTAGAAAGGAACTTAGTAAAGAGTGTCAATCAGGTGTGAGATTGATATTTATTTTCTGCACACAATTGAACCCTAAAACACAAAACTTCATAATAAAATATTCAATTGAAAGAAACAAACTTTAAACATGATTCAATAACATAACTCGACTTATACTTTCGAAGGAGGTTGATACTTAAACCTTATCAGAACACATAGCAGTTTTCAACATGACTGAATAGGAGCTATTACATTTCACCTCAGTTCTGCATAACCCAAATAGTTCCCAATCTATGAATTCTGGGGGGGGGGGGGAAATGTGTCAGACTGGAGCCCATCCTTGATGGTAGTCTTTTCTAAGAATGACTAAAGTAGTTGCCAGAGACTTCTCCCCTAGCTTCCAGTCAGCTCCCATCAAAAATTTCCAGGACCACTGCAAGCTAGGTGGTGCAATGAATAGAGCACCGGCCCTGGATGCAGGAGTACCTGAGTTCAAAACCGGTCTCAGAAACTTAACACTTACTCGCTGTGTGACCCTGGGCAAGTCACTTAACCCCAGTTGCCTCACCCCCCCCCCCAAAAAAAAAGAAGACATAAAAGAGAAATTAAGAATGGGGCAGCTAGGTGATGCAGTGGATAGAGCACCAGCCCTGGAGTTAGGAGGACCTGAGTTCAAATCCAGCCTCAGACAATTGACACTAGCTGTGTGACTCTGGGCAAGTCACTTAACCCCAATTGTGTGTGTGTGTGTGTGTGTGTGTGTGTCTCTCTCTCTCTCTCTCTCTCTCTCTCTTTCTCACACACACACACACACACACACACACACACACACACACACACACACATCTTCCTAGGTAAGTCTGCCCTCCTCAGATAGAATGTAAGCTCTTTGGGTCAGGAAATGTTTAATTTTTGTGTATCCTCAGGACTTTTTCTAGTCTAGTGCATGGCACATAGTAGATACTTTATATATGCTTGCTTCTTTCCTTGATTAACACTTGTCTGATGTATTCTCTCAGTCAAAGCTCCACATCCCAAGTCCAAGTAGGGTTTCGAGTTTATAACTGGCAGATTAAGAGCTAAGGAGGAGAATTGTTTCCCTCCCACTCTGTAAATTGGGAGAATGGATTGTAGATAATCAGTTTGCTAGAGTCTCAAGTCTAAGGATAGCTATGTATGAAAAGGTTAGTGGTCTCCACGTTGTCTGTTCTGAGTGAGAACACAAGGTGCAGTGCTGGGCTTGGAAGTCATTTCCTGGGTCCTGTACATAAGGGAAAGCTCACAGTGATGTATGAAATGCTGTTTAATAGTGTTTAATTATGTTCTCCATTTGCAGAGGACCTCCCTGCTTCACCCATGAAATAGGATTCCTTTAGAAATGCCATTTGCTCTGCTATTCTTGCTGCATCGCCCTTAGACATTGAATCACTGTGGCTTACTGTGAGTACTGGGTAGTCTCTGAAATCCAGACTAAAACATCTGGATGCCATCCTTCCTGTACTTCTGAGATAAGGGATTGTCTGCCTACTTTGAATTGGGTCAACTCTTCCAATAAAGTCCACTGAAAGGGAAAAAAAGCAAAGGAAAAAATTATTGTTCATCCTTTTTTGAAGAGGACCAGCTATATCATGGGATGATGCCTTAACTTGTACATGAATTAGATTTAAGTGAGGCAGAGTGACTAGGATAGGAGATTTGCCACAAATTAGCCATGTGATCTTGGACAAGGAACCTCTCTTGACTGGGTCTCGGTGAGGGGAGAGGGCTGGGCTGTGCAATTAAAGGTCCTTTATATGAGTGGTAACAAACTCAAATAGAAGTGGAGGCTGCTAAGTCACTCATTAGGATCCCTGGAAGCCACGTATTGACTTAGAAAACCACATATTAGTATTATTTATGGTTTGGGTATTTTTATTTATTTTGTTAAATATTTCCCAATTACATTTTAATCTGGTTGGGTATCACTTGGGAGTGTTGTGGGCCACAATGTAGCCCGTGGGTTTGGTGTTTCACATCTCTGCTTTATATCACTAACCATGATATAATGTTTTTTTTCTTTTCTTTTCTTTTTTTTTTTTTCAGTGAGGCAATTGGGGTTAAGTGACTTGCCCAGGGTCACACAGCTAGTAAGTGTGTGTTAAGTGTCTGAGGCCGGATTTGAACTCAAGTACTCCTGACTCCAGGGCCGGTGCTCTATCCACTGCGCCATCTAGCTGCCCCGATATAATGTTAACATACCTAACATTGTAACATGCTATCCTACAATAAGGGCAGCCAGATGCACAGTGGATAGAGCACAAGGCTTGGAATCAGGAAGAGATCTTCATGAGTTCAAATGTGGCCTCAGACACATAGTAGCTGTGTGATCCCGGTTAAGTCACTACACCCTGTTTGCATCAGTTTTCTCATCTGTCAAATGAGCTGGAGAAGGAAATTGCAAACCACTCCAGTATCTTTGACAAGAAAACCCCAAACAGGGTCACAAAGTCAGATATGACTGGAACGACTCCACAACAACAAGAACAACAAAGCGTGCAATGAGGTTAAAGGAGTGAGAGATTAGAGGAATGTTAGGTTGTTAAAATAGGAATTCAGACACCATACAGATATTAGTGGAATGCTTCCTATTATTACCAAGGAGGTCAAGAGAATGGGTTTGCACTTCAGGGCATATGTTAGGTTAGCCTTTAGGCAAAAAATAATAAGAAGAAGAATTCTTAGCTATATAAGGATTTTGAAACAATTTAATATTTAAAGCAAGGTTACAAGATCACTTCTGCTCAGAAATTTTCAGTGGCTCCCTGTTATTTAGCCAAATAAAACCCCAATTCCTTACCCTGGCATTCAAAACCTTCTACATTTTGGTTACTTTTCCTATCCTACTTCATCCCATTCCTTTACATATTCCACACTCCAACTAAATTGAACTACTTATTAATTTTTTTTTTTTTTTTTGGTAAGGCAATTGGGGTTAAGTGACTTGCCCAGGGTCAAACAGCTAGTAAGTGTCAGGTGTCTGAGGTAGGATTTGAACTCAGGTCCTCCTGAATCCAGGGCCAGTGCTTTAAACTACTTATTATTTTCAAAGAACACTGCCTCCTTTCCCATCGCCTTTCCTTTGCATATGTCATTCCCTATTACCAAAATACTCATTTCCACTCTTTTATCTCTACTAATATCCTCTAAGACTCATGTCAACTCTGAGTTATCACTGTTATTATTTATTGTTACTATTGTCTATTAGAAGAACCAAGGTGGTTCAGTGGATAGAGCACAGAGCCTAGACTCAGGAAGACCTGAGTTCAAATCCAGTCTCACACACTAGCTGAATGACCCTGGCCGAGTCTCTTAATCTCTGTTTACCTCAGTTTCCTTATCTGTAAAATTGAAATAATAATAGCAATTTTATTATTAATGATCAAGTAATAAAATAATAATAATAATAATAATGTCTACTTTAGAAGATTGTTATGAGGATTAAATGAGATAATGTTTGTAAAATGCTTAGCACAACACCTGTCACACGGTAGGAATTGATAAATGCTTGTTCCCTTTTTTTTTCGCAGATGCAACTTAACATATTATCTCTCCTTCCTCTCAATTTCAACAAGAAGAACAATAGCAACAGCTAGGAACTATATAGGGCTTTAGAGGGAATAGGCATTTCTATGGTGTCTATTATGTACCAGTCACTTTATATACATTATTTTATTTGATACTCACAACAGCCCTAGGAGGCAGGTGCTAATATTATCTCCATTTTACAGATGAGGAAACTGAAGTAGATAATGTTGAGTGACTTGCCTAGGGTCATACAGCTAGTAAGGATCTGAAGCCAAATTTGAACTCAGATTTTCCTGCCTCTAGATCCTGCACTATCTCCACCATGCCACCTAGATTCCAGGAGTTTATATCTCTTTTTATCTACTTACTTGTCTCTTTCGTCTTTGTTAGTGGTGTTATTCAGTCATTTCAGTCATATCCGACTCTTTGTGACCCCATTTTGGCTTTTTCTTGGCAAAGATACTGGGATGGTATAATTTCCTTCTCCAGCTCATTTGACAGATGAGGAAACTGAGGCACACAGGCATAAGTGACTTGTCCATGGTCACACAGCTAGTGTCTGAGGCTAGATTTGAACTCAAGTGCCACCTAGTTGCTGTAGTATCCTTACTTGTCTATATGGGTCTTGTCCCCAACCACACTGTAAACTGCCTAAAGATGTTTCTTATTCATCTCTGTTTTTCCCAGGGCACGGGACAGTGCCATGCATGCAGTAAGTGATTGATTGCCTGGGGGCAGGGGAATGAATCAGGTTTCTTCCTAAGTCAAGTCCAGCCCCCAGGACTGATTCTATAGAAACCTCCAGATCATGTCTGCCACTGAAAATAATGAAAGCCATTGTACAAAAGG
This sequence comes from Dromiciops gliroides, assembly GCF_019393635.1. Taxonomy (NCBI): domain Eukaryota; kingdom Metazoa; phylum Chordata; class Mammalia; order Microbiotheria; family Microbiotheriidae; genus Dromiciops; species Dromiciops gliroides. Next base: position 75,350,978 of record NC_057864.1, read on the forward strand.
GTTAGTTTTTGAACTAGCCTCCTCCCAGAGGGACTTTCAAGTGCAATTAATGTCTCTAAATTATGGCTTTGAAACAAAATGTCAGCTTTCTGTTAGTTTTTTGGGAGCAACCTTTCACTTTGACTATGTGTCCTGGGTGCCACACACTGATGCATCAATCTAGCACATAATAGGGTCTCCAAACCTCAGGTTGACATGTGCATAGAGGATTGTTTACTTGTGAGACTGCCTCTATGCTTGTATATCCTATGGCTACTATCTCTTCCATTCAGTAAACATACATTAAGCTTCTACCGGGTTCTAAGTGACATCTCCTTTCCCTTAGGAATAAGGATTCAGCCTGGATCTGTTTTTACCTTGGTATATGAAATTCCCAGAAGAGGAATTTCCTCCTATCAATGCAGGTTGGCAACCTCTCTGGAACTTTTAAATTTTAGTTGACTAGAGCATCGAGAGGTTAAACAATAACAATGAGAACAATGATGATGATAGCTAGCATTTACATAGCACCTACTATGTGTCAGGAACTACAATTATCTCACTTTATCTTTACAACAACCCTGGGAGGCTGCTGCTATTATTATGCCCATTTCACAGTTAAGGAACCTGAGGTAGACAGCAGTCAAGTGATTTGCTAAAGGTCAGAAAGTTAGTAAATGTCTGATCTGAATTCAGATCTTCCTGACTCTGGACCCCAAACTGCCTCAAGGTTAAATGATTTGCTGGGGTCAGAGAGAGAGTATATAGTATATGTCAGAGGCAGGACCTAAACCAAGGCCTTTCTTGATTTGAGGTTGGCTCTCTCTCCACTACATCACACTACCTTCTCCTTGGGAATAAATATCTTCAGTTCTTAAAATGAATATCCAGCTGTAGAGTAGAGAACCAAGTACACAGAACCAAAATGAAAAGTCCTTCCATGGAGATAGCTTATAGAAACAGGGCAATAATTGAGTCCTTAGCATGTCCCACTTATAAAGAAAGAGCTACCTCTAGGAACTGAGGAGACATTATCACTCAACTCAACTCAGAAAGCCTTCTTTGAGTACCTACTATCCACAAAAGACCATATTACCAGTTGTACGAGTATTCAGAGATGAGTAAGATAGGTTCTCTGCTCTTAAGCAATATATGGTTTAGTAGGGGAATGACGATGATAACGTTGCCATTTAATATTTATAAAGCACTTTACATACATTCTCTTATTTGGTGACAACTATGCAAAGGCAACTGGGACATATAAACTGTTTGGGGAGGATTGGCACCTCTGGGATGAGGGCCTGCCTAGCCCTTTTCAGGGCTGCTCATCCACCTCTAGTGTCCACCTACCACCCAATTCTCACCTATGGCTCCAAGAAGCTATAGCGTGTGAGTCAGCCACACTCCAGTAAAATTGTCTCAGGACACTGGCTAAACAAGGTCGAGGATAAATTAGAGGAATATCTATCCCAAACAGATAAAGACTTCCCCCAGTCAAATACGTGCATGAGAACAATTTGTTCCAATGGCCATGAAGGTAGTTGAAGGAGGCCCTGTGGAGCACTTAGAGCTTAGTCAGATATCAGGAAGATGGCAAGGCCATTCAATGCATCTTGGGCCATTGTCAGCCATCTTAACTTTTCTCTTGCCACTGGACTTTGATGACTCTGGAAGAGAGTGAAACGGATGACTGTACAACTCTGCCTCACTTAAATGCAATTCAGATACCAGTCAAGATATCACCTAGTGATGCCATAGGTCCTCTTTGAAAACAAAAGACCAACAACAACATAGTTAACTAGATCAAAAAGCACAATGTGTTAAGTGACATGTAAGTGATATGGGAGTTCTGAGGAGGAAGCAATCACTTTCACGGAGAGGAGATGAAGAAAGTCTTTATGGAGGAGGTTGTATTTAAAATGGGTCCTGAAGTAGAATGTTGGCTCCTTAAAAGGACTCTTTCAGGGAAGCTAGGTGGTGCAGTGGATAGAGCACCAGCCCTGGATTCAGGAGGACCTAAGTTCAAATCTGGCCTCAGACACTTACTAGCTGTGTGACCCTGGGCAAGTCACTTAACCCCAATTGCCCTGTGGAGGGAAAAAAAAGACTCTTTTGGGGCAGCTAGGTGGCACAGTGGATAAAGCACTGACCTTGGATTTGGGAAGACCTGAGTTCAAATTCAGCCTCATACACTTGACACTTACTAGCTGTGTGACCCTGGGCAAGTCACTTAACCCTCATTGCCCTGCCAAAAAAAAAGGGACTCTTTTGTTTTGGTCTTGATATTCCCATCACCCAACACAAACTCCTCAGCTAGGCAGCTAGGTGTTGAGGTGGAGAGAGCACAGGACTTAGAGTCAGAAAGATTTGAGTTCAAATCTGACCTGAGACATCTAATAGATAGTAAATCATTTAACTTCTCTTGGCCTTAGTTTACTCATCTGAAAAATGAGGATTAAAAATAGCACTTACCTCACAAAAAGTTCTACAAAAAATATTTCTATGTAGAGGGGTCTTTTTCCTCTTTATTTTCTGTCTTTGGAGTATAGACCTAATAATGGTATCACTGAGTAGAAAAAGTATGGATAGTTTAGTAACATTAGAGGCCTAGTTCCAAATTACCTTGTAGAATGGTTGGGCCAAGTCACAGCTCTACCAATTATGTATTAATGTGCCTATTTTCTCACAAATCTTCCAACATTTATTATTTTCCTTTTTTTCCAATTTAGTTAATCTGAAAGGTGTGAGGCAGAATAATTTGCACGTCTCTAATTATTAATAACTTTTTTCATTTTTTCATATAACTACATAGCTTGAATTTTTTTTTCCTTTGAAAACTGCCTGTTCTTATCCCTTAACTATTTATTAATTGGAGAGTGGTTCTTATTCTTATAAATTTGAATCAATTCCATATACATATATATGTGTTTGTGTGTATGTATGTGTATGTATATGGGAAATGAAACCCCTATCAGAGAAACTTGGAACAAAGATTTTTTTTCCCATTACCTGTTTCTTTTCTAATTTTAGCTGCATTGGTTTTGTTTGTACAAAAAAAAACTTTTATATTTTGTGTAATCAAAGTTATACAGTTTGTCTTATGAGTCTCTCTATCCACTGGTTGGATATGAACTCTTCCCCTATCCATAGATCTGAAAGGTAAGTTTTCCCTTGCTCCTCAATTTTTTTATAATAGCATACTTTATGTCTAAGTCATTGAAAATTGGAGATGAGATATTAGTTTATATCTGGTTTCCGCCTGACTGCTTTTCAGTTTTCCTTGTATTTTTGTTTAATTATGAATTCTTACTTCCATAGCTGAAGTCTTTGCAAAGTGACTTTCCCCTTTCCATTTGACAAATGAGGAAACTGAGTCCCACTACCATGGAATGTGACCTTTGCCCAAGGTGACATAAGTAGCCAAGTGAGGCTCTTTTGCACTGTATGTGTTCCCTCTTATGTTACAATGAGGTTTGGCTGCCTATTCACTGGGGATCTAATGAGAATGTTAAAAGGCTCTGTTGGGGGCAACTAGGTGGCACAGTGGATAAAGCACTGGCTCTGGATTCAGGAGTACCTGAGTTCAAATCTGGCTTCAGACACTTGGTGCTTACTAGCTGTGTGACCCTGGGCAAGTCACTTAACCCTCATTGTCCCACCAAAAAAAAAAAAAAAAAAAGGCTCTATTAAAGCTTCCCGGTAGATAGCATTGCTAACTAGAATTGGTGGCTCAGAGAAGTCATGGAATTTCTGTTCCCCTGGGTTTCTCATAAGAAGGCTGAGTGCCTTTCCTACCTCTATTATTAATGTTAGTCCTTCAAAGGCAGGAATTAACCCCAGGCTCAGCTGCCTTCAGGCTACATTCCCTATCTGGCATATATGAGTGGCAAAGTCTCTCCTGATGCTGTAGTTGTAACAGTTTTTTACTTCCCTTTTAGTAATATTTAAGTCTCGATGATAGATGCAGAATTCCGGGCACAGAGGTTTCATACAGGCCTCTCTCTGTGGCCTATAAAACTCAGGAAAACAGTTAAGTTTCAGCCTTGTCAGGGTGAGGGGCAATCATTTGGGATTCACTTGGAGGCTGTAAGCACACATACACAGACCACACACTCCTTCCTTCCTCAGAGATGTGGGGTTTTAAAAGGGGTTTAACATTTGATTCAATAGCATATTATGAAAAGATCTTTGTTACAATGTTCACTTATTCAGAACCATTTTTTTTCTTTTAATGGCTACCAGAAAAAATCCCGGATGTAATGACGGCGTATTTAAAATTCTGCCAGAGCCCAGGTTTCAGCTTAAGTTTGCTCCACTATAGCAACCTAGATTTCTGGGAACTGATCTGACCTTTCTTTAAATTTCTGCTTCCATCCAATCCCTGGTTAATCTTTTTCTCTTATCTGCTGCTTTCCCTACCTGCCCTATCTTCCCCTTCCTCTCTATGCCTACTCCTGTACTCTATAATAAAAAACATTCTTGTACGAACAGGCACAGATCCAATTAAAAGCCAGCTCCTGTCAACACATATTATCTTTAAGAATGTGGTTAACATTTAGCCAACCACTTAATAACATATTGCCAGTCAGAGAAAATTTTCCATAACAGTAGAAAGTCTCTAGTTTGGGTGATAAAGTTATATTCACCAGGGTCCTCCATCCAAATCTTTAGCCAGTGGCCTCAAAAGCATGGAGGTTGGGGCAGCTAGTGGATAAAGCACTGGCCCTGGATTCAGGAGGACCTGAGTTCAAATCCATCCTCAGACACTTGACATTTACTAGCTAAGTGACCCTGGACAAGTCACTTAACTCTCATTGCCCTGCAAAAAAAACCCCAAACAAACAAAAGCATTGAGTTTTCTGAAACCAGTAACTCTTGGATCTTCCTCACGTGTATATATATATAATGAAAGAAGGTTGCTGCATATCGACCTAGCCATGTCCCTAAGCTGCCACTACAATACCTGTAAGATAGTCAGGGAAGGTATACAGGTTTTCGTAGAGACCCAGAATTGGAACATAGACCACAGGTCTTTCAAAGGGGATATTTACTTTCTTGCTAGAAAGTAAGAATGATTGAGAGAGAATTACTTGTCCTGGGACTTGGGGAAAATTCTGTTATTTGCCCCAAGGCTACACAGTTAGTAAGTATCAAAGGACACATTTGAAGTCAGGTCTTCCAGGCTCCAGACCCAGCATTTTATTCATAATACTACCAGCTTCCTCGGTGTTTCAAGCAATTCTTTAAGGCTAAGTTACAAGTGGCAGCTAGGTGGCACAGTGGATAAAGCACCAGCCCTGGATTCAAATGCGACCTTGAACACTGGATGCTTACTAGCTGTGTGACCCTGGGCAAGTCACTTAACCTTCATTGCCCTACAAAAAAAAACACCCCCCCCCAAAAAAGACTAAATTACAGGGTGTGGGGGGGAGAGAAATGTGGCTGTGCATCCGTGGAAGGAGGAAAGAATTCCCTACATGGATGAAATCACAAATCTAGACCAAAAAATTCAAAAGAGAAATACAATTCTCATCTCTCATGTGCAGTATGACAGTGGGATTCTATCCTCACTCCTCTAATCTTTTGAAATGTTTTCTGTTGAGAGGCCATCTTTACCTCTTCCTTCAGAAAGGAAAACTATAACCCATTCCAAATTTGAGGCCCCAGAAATTAAAAAAAAAAGACCTGAGAAAAGGCCCCCAGTATTCTTCATGACCTTTAAAATAAACAAAAATGCTAGACCACCTTTCTTCACCTCTCCTACAGCACAATCCATGATTGGGTGGAATTTCTACCTCACTCCAACTCTTAAGCTTTATCATCCATTTTTTTTGGTGAGGCAATTGGGGTTAAGTGACTTGCCCAAGGTCACACAGCTAGTAACTGTCAAGTGTCTGAGGCCAGATTTGAACTCAGGTCCTCCTGACTCCAGGGCCGGTGCTCTATCCTCTTCACCACCTAGCTGCCCCTATCATCCATTTTTAAAGCCCAATTTACAATGTTGGAGTTGGACAGGACCCTTGAGATCATTGTGTTCAATCCTTTCATTCCACACTTGGAGGCAATAGATTAGAAACCAAGTCTCCAAAATCCTAGCTCAGTTCTCTTGGTGACCACAATTTTGCTCTTTCCTCCAAAGTGAGAAACAGGACCCCATATCCTATCCCCATACCTAGAATGATTTTCTTCCCCTTCATGGCTTAGAATCCCAGGTTTTCTTGAAGACTCAGTTCAAACTTCTATATGAGACCTCTCCCTGGTCCCCCAGCTAGCACCCCACCTTTCCTGCCAATGGCTTCCTTTCTGGTACTACTTTATATGTATTTCATACAAATGCTGTACACTGAGAGCAGCTTGGTTCAAGTGGTAGTTAAAAAGGATTAGGCTTCGTCCTTGTTCCTCTCTCTAGAAGCTGGGACAAACTGTCACCAAACGTATTGGAAACCTTGGAGTTAATTATTACAGGAAAGGAAGCCCAATAACTCACCAGGAGGGGCTGAAGGGAGGATCTGGACATCCTGCAGTGAAAGGTTCAAATCCATCTCAGTTCAAAAAGATCTCCAGAGGAAAATTCCATTCAGCATGTTCCACAGATGGCCTCTTTCCTGGCTGCCTATCGCTTGTCCCCAGAGCTTCCTCCATCCCTCCTTCCCTCCCTTCCCAACTCTTCAACTGTCTTGTTCAAGGGCTGACCAGGTTCCCTGCCCAACCAGCAGCTGCTCCCAGGCCTCGGGGCAGCTCCACATCTGGGAGGGAAGGGACAAATTGTAAAACAACCAAACTGGTTGCTTCCCCTCCTGCCCATCTGGGGATTAAGGTTTTCATTGCTGGAAGACTCATGTGTGTGTGTGTGTGTGTGTGTGTGTGAGTGCGTGCGCACTTGGGCGCCTGCATGTCTGTCACTTCAGGCCTACAGATCTGTACACAAATGCTAATTTCCACCTTCAGTCCAAGGGAAAGCTGCAGGTGGCTTCATTTCCTAATGGGGGGTAGGGGGGCGGTAGAAGGAAAGAGCAGGAATTCTCTTTTTCTTCATTTTCATCCTTTGGTACACGAATCCAGGGAGGGCTGGCTATCTCCTTTTCAGAAGAAAATTAAGATAGCCTGTGATCAGCTCACACATCACTGGAGTTACCATACCATACCATACTGGATAAATCTCTTCATGAATGGGCTTGAAGTTGGGGGGAAATGGGAAGGGAAGAGATTCCTTGGTTGTTAGTGCCACTTGGAGGGGCACTAGGTTATTGAAAAGCTGGCATACCCGAGAGAAGAAAAGAGTGTTGCCCAGTTATTAGTGTTTCTCATTGGTGGGAAAATCCTTTCTCAAGGCCCATAGATCTCCCAGTCTTCCACATGCCAAAAACTTCTCTCACCTGACCTTTGGTGAATTACAGGAAATCATCTTCAGGAGTACTTTGGGGCTTCCTCTTTGTATTTCCAAAGCTAAATGTTGTGTCATGTCATGTGTATTTTGGTTTGTTTGTTTGTTTTGCAGGGCAAAGAGGGTTAAGTGACTTGCCCAGGGTCACACAGCTAATAAGTTTCAAGTGTTGGAGGCCGGATTTGAACTCAGGTCCTCCTGAATTCAAGGTCAGTGCTTTATCCACTGTGCCACCTAGCTGCCCCTGGTATATATATTTTGGACTATAATGTATGTATCCATCACATCTTCTACTGGAATGTCAACTCCTTGAGGCCAGGGACTCTTCACTTTTTCTCAGTGTCCCTGAGGCTTTGCATAGTGCCAGGCATATAATAAGTGTTCAATAAAGCTTCATTATCACAACAGAAGTCTTGTAATAATTAATCTCCCCTGTAGGAAATCATTTAACACCTGTCCAGTTTTCGGTTATTTGCATTTGTATTATTCACAAAACAAGCAAACGCCCACACAAATTTCATTCAAGGCTAACTTTCCCTCTGCCACCCAACACGCCTCCTTTCTCTCCCTTCACCTTGTTTATTGACAAGTGCTTAAGAAAGGGAGTCATTTTAATATAATTCTACCACTCTGATGCCTCCTCGTGAATTCACAGGAGACCCTGGGTTCTTCAAGGTTATGGCTAGAGGAGTACTAGGCTTTGGCAGGTCAGAAGGAGGAGGAAAGGATTCAAGCGTAGGCTTTGTGTTTCTTATTTTAAAAACCAGCCCAATTAATGCAGAGAGTGGCTCATCACCAGAATTTGGGCCACCATTTTTCCAGCTATAGAAACTTGAGAAAATGATCTGCTAAAGGGTAGGAAGTGAAAGAAGGATCTACACTAATGAAGTCAGTCTCTGGCTGCTGTTTTCTGTAGCACTGATGTCATTGTTAGCCTGAGAAAATTACGTGGACCATTAATACGTATAGCCCGTTTAGGAGAATAGAATATATGTAGAAAATAGTGAGAAAAACAACTAAATTGAAATGGAGAGTAGCAGAGAGGGTAGAGACCTACAGGGATGGCTAGGTGGCACAGTGCATAGCATGCCACCCCTGGCTGAAAGACAGGTCAGAAAGTCAGGTCTTTCTGGAAAATCAGAAAGACTTGAGTTCAAATCTAGCCTCAGACTATTAGCTGTGTGACTTTGGGCAAGTCACATAACCCTGCTTCCCTCAGTTTCCTCATCTGTAAAATGGAAATGCCAAACTACTCTGGTATCTTTGCCAAGAAAATTCCAGATGGGGTCATAAGAAATCAAATATGACTGAAACAACTGAACAACAACCAAAGGGGTCATATAACAATAGCTGACATTTATGGTGTACCAAAGCTTGCAAAGTGCTTTGACTATTATTGTCCTTTGATCTTCACAATACCTCTGAGAGCCAGGTTATCTCCATGGCTAAGAAGCTAAGAGGTGAAATGATTTGCCCCAAATCATTCAACTGATAACAGTCTGAATAGACATTGAAACCCAGGTCTTCCCAACTCAACGTCCAGCATCCTAGCGACTGTGCTGTACTGCCTCTCTTGTTACCAGATGCCAGATAAAGTAGCTTAGATTTTATATTGTCATAATTAGTAGGTATTTTGTTAATGATGATACCAGTGGTTTAGGAAGATTAATCTGCTAGCAATGTGCAGGGCAGATGGAGTCGGGGGAGCCTGGAAGGAGGGAGGTCACAGAGCCCTGTACCAGGTGTTGTGCAGAGGCTGCTGCTGAAACAATATAGGTTGATATAGGAATAAGATGATGAAGACAAAAGTTCATTTAACCAATAGCCAGGGCAACCAGAACTTTGGATCAGGCGGGGAGCCAGAGTGGATTGTCTTTCCCTCCTTCTTTTCATCCTCTTCTCTCTTACTTCTTCTTTTTCCTTCTTTCCGTCTTTTCTCCCTCCCTCCCTTCCCTCCTTCTTTCCATTCCTCTTCCTCTCCTTCCTTCCTTTTCTCTCTCCCTCTCCTCCTTTCTTCCTTTTCTTTCTTCTTTCCTTCCTTCCTTTGCTCCCTCCCCCTTCCTTTCTTCTTTCTTTCCTTCCTTCTTTCCTGTGAATATTATCTGCCAGACACTGTGGTTACCCCTAGAGATTCTGTCTAATGGCCTGGAATTAAAGGAAAGCTGGCCCATGTTCATGCTACCCTGCACCAAATGGGAGCTTCCTCTCTCATCTGTGCCTCTTGACTCATGAACCAAGAACCTAAAACCATTCTGGAAACAATCACCACGTGAGAAGGAGGCACGATGATATCTGGTAGTCATGGCGTGAATGAAGGCTTACCCACTGCTTTACATGCTTTATTTCATTTGATCATCACTACAACCTTGTGAGGTAGGAGTACAAAGTTCATGGTCTCCAATTTTCTGATGACTAAACTGAATTTCATGGATTTTCAATGTATGCCATTGTCACACAGCTAGTAAGTATTAGAAACAGGGTTCAGATCCAGATGTTTCCAAGTCCAAGGCTCTTACCAGTACACCATACTGCCTATTTTCATCCAGAGGCAGATTTTTCTGGAAGCCAAAAGTAGAAAATACAGGAAGGTGGAGATGGCCCCTGAGCAGCTCAGAAATTCAGGTTGGATTGCTCCTGACCAGAACAGGCTCTCAGCTATACCTTTGAATCCATGTCTTCCAAATACCAATGTCCAGTAAAGAGTGCTGAGGTGTAAGCTCCTACTCTCCCCCAGCTTTTGCAACTTTGTCATCCTTCTCGATTACTAAGGTGAGGGGGCAGGCAGTCTAGTAGTGTCTTACGGATGTGTTTCTGAGTTCATTAAGAGATGGAAGAGGAAACATGAGTTTCTTCTTTGCCTTTGTGCTACTTAGACTTGGGAGACCTTCTTATTCTAAGACTAAGTGAATTGATTCCAGGGAGCCAATGATGAGCCATGTTACCCACCTCTCGACAGAGAAGTGATGGACTCAGGATGTTGAACATACCAACATAGATGTGGTTGACTTGGCAGTGTGGGAATTTGTTATGCTTAACTATGCATAATTCTTCAAAAGAATTTTTTAATTTCATTTTGTTCAAAAAGAGTGAAGAGGGGCAGCTAGATGGCTCAGTGGTAAAGCACCGGCCCTGGATTCAGGAGTACCTGAGTTCAAATCTGGCCTCAGACACTTGACACTTACTAGCTGTGTGACCCTGGGCAAGTCACTTAACCCTCATTGCCCTGAAAAAAACAAAAAAACAAAAAACAAAAAGAGTGAAGAAAGAAAGGGAAAATAGAATGTTATTACTTGAAAAAAAAACTGAATTCAATTTTCAAAATAAAACAAGGGGGAATCTCACTCACTCCCATCCCTAATGTCCAAGCAGTGTTCCACCAGCATAACCTTTAAGAAAACAGGGTGGTAGGGGCAGCTAGGTGGTGCAGTGGATAGAGCACCTGCCCTGGATTCAGGAGGACCCGAGTTCAAATCCAGCCTCAGACCCTTGATACATACTAGCTGTGTGACCCTGGGCAAGTCACTTAACCCCAATTGCTTCACAAAAAAAAAAGAAGAAGAAGAAGACAGGGTGGACTTCATGCCACTGTGAGGCATCAGAGTAAAATGTGAATGTCAGCTAATGGTTGTTGCCTAAATGTAGTGCTTGATACTTAATAGAGGAAATTGGGCAGGAGAGTGGCACAGTGCATAAAGTGCCAGACCTGGTGTCAGGAAGACTCAAATTCCTGAGTTCAAATCTAGTTTCAGACATGGTAGTTCTGTGATCCTGGAAAGTTACTTAACTTCAATCTACCTCAGTTTCCCCCACAGTAAAATTTAATAACAGCATCTATCCCTCAGGGTTATTGTGAGGACTGAATGACATTTTAAAAAAGCATTTTACAAACCAAAATGCTACATATAAATGTTAGCTATTATTATTATTATTATTTGTGGATGAAAGAAAACCTATCACCTTTCCACAAATCCCTGTGCCACACTGCAGCAACTTCAGAGTACATGATTTCATCTCATTAAGTCTATTTATGTCAAACCAAATGACTGATTCAGTGGAATTTGTTGTGTAGACAAAAAGCTCAAGCTAGAACTGTCTGCTTTCTAGTGCCAGGATTAGGGTTGCCTTTAGCATCTTGACCTCTCTTATAACTTGAACCATAGGGGGGGCGCTTTAATTGGCCACTCACAAGTTGCTTTGCAAGTAGTGTAACCCTAATCTCAGAACCATATTTCATTGAGAATATAGCCATTAATCTGAGAAAAACCAATAAAATTCCCTTGTTCAGGATACTGAAAGTCACAAAAGTATAGTGTTGGTAAAAGTCTTGTTCCTTTCCTGAGAACCAAAAAGAGAAGGGAGGTAGCTTCTATTAGTGGAAAAATTTGGAGTCAAAAGGCTTGAGTTTGAATCCTGACTCTGGGGTCTACCATTTACTATCAGTGTGACCTTGGGCAAGTCTTTTAACTTTCTTGGGACTCAGTTTCCTTCTCTGTAAAGTGAAAGGTTTGGTCTTGATGATCTCTTAGGTCTCCACTCCAAGTCCCAGGGCCATTGTATTTAGAGCTACAGAATCTTGTTTTTTCTTTTTTTTGAGGGGCAATGAGGGTGAAGTGACTTGCCCACGGTCACACAGCTAGTAAGTGTCAAGTGTTTGAGTCCAGATTTGAACTCAGGTACTCCTGAATCCAGGGCTGGTGCTTTATCCACTGCACCACCTAGCTGCCCCAAGAGCTGCAGATTCTTAACCCTCTCTTTGCTATTTTATAGCACAATATTTTCACATATAAACTACTTAATGTCAAGAATCCACTTAGGGAAGTGGGGGAGTGAGTGAACCTTACTATCAGAATTGGCTCAAAGAGGAAATAACATACATATTCAAGTGGGTATAGTAATATGTTTTGCCCTGAGGAAAAGTGGGATGGGAAGGAGATTGGGGTGGGGGAGGGGAAGGAAGGGCAGATTGGGGGAGGGAGCAGTAAAAAGCAAAACACTTTCGAGGAAGGTGAAGGTGTTCTGCTTAACTGCACATGTATGACATATTGAATTGCTTGATTTCATAGGGAAGGTTGAGGAGGGAGGGAAGAAGAAAAATTTAGAACACAGAATTAGCTCAAAGACCTTAATCTCATCAGAGTGGGCTCTAGGAGGGAATAACATACACACCTAATTGGGAGGAGTAATCTATTTAACCCTACAGGAAAGCAGGAGGGAAAGAAGATAAGGAGGGAAGGGGGAAAGAAGGGAGTACAGAGCGGAGGAGGGGACAGTCAGAAGCAAAACACTTTTGAGGAGGAATAGGGTAAAAGAAGATAGAAAATAGAGTAAATATCATGGGAAGGGAATAGGATGGAGGGAAATAGTTATGATGATTGACTATAATGGCAAAACATATGGTACCTACTTCACTGGGCTATTGTGAAGAAAATTATTTGTCAAGTTTAAGGTATTATATAAAAGTTCCGATGAACAGGATGCTATCAGAAAAACCTGGAAAGACCTACATGAACTGAAGCAGAGTGAAATGTACTAAACTGTAGGGACCAAATTTATTATGGGAAGAGTTAATTGGGTGGCTTGCTGTACTATTGGGGTTCAGAAAATAATGAGAGACCTCTAGGTCCAAGGTTTCCTCCCTTCCAAACTGCCTTTTTTAGTTATTTCTCCCAGGCTAATAAGGAGATTAACAGACTCTTTTCCACAAACAAACCAGGTTTTATTAATGGGAATAAAATTTACAACAAAGGTGAAGTTAATAAAGCCAGGGAAAAGGGAATAGGGGAAGAGAAAAACAGATAGTCTTTGTTAGAGCCGGGGAGCTTAACTCAAACCCCAAACTTGCTTCCAGTTCAGCTAACTCAAAGAGCCGGCCTCAACTTCCACAAACTCACCACCTGGGGTCCATAGTTTTTTCAATGAGAGTCAGCTGTGCAGCCCCTCTCTGGTACTCTCCAAAGCTCAACCGAAAGGAAAGAGAGCTTCCAAGAGTGAGCATTCCCCTTCTTACTTTCTCTCTCCCTTCCCCAAAGGGAAGCTGATTGGCTGAGAGTGGTCCTCCTGCTGACGTCAGTAGTACACCACCAACACATCACTGAGGACTGGCCAGGTGTGGCTACAATCTAATCATGCCCAAGTAGGAACTTAGTCAATTTCTCATTCTCACCCGATTCAAACAATACTAAATCAATCAGGTGGGGCCCCTGGGTGTGTGCCAAATTGCATTATTTTATCACAGTATACAAAATAACAGCAATAGTGTAAGATGATCTGTTGTTATTTTCAGCAATGAAGGGATCCAATATAGCTCTGAAGGACTTATGAAGATTGCAATCTATCTACAGAGAAAGAACTGATGGTGTCTGAAAACAGATTGAAGCATTTTTTTTGACAGTTCCTTAATCTGAAGTTTTGTTTTTGTCTGTTTTCTCTCACAACCTAGCTAATGTGGAGATGTTTTCTATGATTGCTCATATATAGCTTGTATTGAATTGTTTGAGTTCTTCGCGGTGGGGGGGTGGGAATGGAGGGAGGAGGAGAAGTTGGAACACAAAGTTTTTAAAAATTGATGTCAAAATTTGTTTTTACATGTAATTTGGAAAAGAAAATTCTAAACAGAAAAAAAAAAAAGAAAAAAAGAAACCAGTTAGGGCCAGATATTCTGGGAAGCTGTATTGTGTGTGTGTGTTTGTTTTGTTTGACTTATAGGAAGGGTTGTATGTACCCTTTTAATGCTCATTCAGCTTCAATACCAGACCCTCTCCACCCCATCTCTAGGGACTTGATGGATCCTTAGAAATTCTACTGGGGGCAGCTAGGTGGCACAGTGTATAAAGCACTGGCCTTGGATTCAGGAGGACCCGAGTTCAAGTACAGCCTCAGACACTTGACACTTACTAGCTGTGTGACCCTGGGCAAGTCACTTAATCCTCATTGCCCAGCAAAAAGAAAGAAAGAAAGAAAGAAAGAAAGAAAGAAAGAAAGAAAGAAAGAAAGAAAGAAAGAAAGAAAGAAAGAAAGAAAGAAAGAAAGAAAGAAAGAAAGAAAGAAAGAAAGAAAGAAAGAAAGAAAGAAAGAAAGAAAGAAAGAAAGAAAAATTCTATTCCAAGAAATAAGTAACCATCCACCCCCGAAATCTACCTGATGGCCTGGTATCCCTGTCATTTGCCTGACCCTTCTGACAAAGTTTGTCTAATCTTGCTTTCAAGTCCACTGAAGGGTTTTTATCCTAGTGAGGCAGGAATTTGCTAAGTAGTTTGGTGTCCAAGAGTCCATAAAACTTCCTACAGTGATAAAAGGATCCTAAGGGAATGTGTCCAGAGAGTATGTATCCCCATCCTCAATCCCTACTACACAATCAGAGTCCAAAGGTTGTTTATTCAGTGAACTATTGCTGTTGTGAATAGCTAGGGGGGAATGCCCTGCGTGACCACTCCGCAAACCACCCAAAAGACAGAATATGTACACTTAAAATTTTCCAGTCCCATAGTGGGACTAGTCCCCATAGCCTTGGGTCTGGCTCTATGCCACATATGGCTTCAATTTGCAAATACAATGTACTTGGCTTCCTGCTTAGCCTCCAATCTGATTTAGCCTGAGAGCAAAACAACAAATGAAATATGCTAAAGCCAACTATTGACCAGAACTGTGGGCTGGGGGAACTGGTCAGATGGAGTACAAAAGTTTTTTTTCCTTACTTCCTGGTCTGGGAAGATCATAGAGGAGTAGTACATTCTGTCCACTGCCAACCCTGAGGAGCACTTGAGGATATAAGACAGATGAGTGTAGAAGGGTCCTCAGTGGAATTTGGGGTATCACTTGCAAAGGAGATGCAGGTCATCTTTCCAGAAATGAGAAATCAAGGAAAGGTAAACCACTTGGGGACATTTTAGGAGGCAAGGAAGACCTTTGTTGCTCTGGCCTAGTAAGGCCTAGTAAGGGCATGTCAGAAGTCTTCTGTTCAGTTCTAGGTGCCACATTCTAGGAAGGACAAAGGAAGGATGGTGAATGCCCTCAAAATCATACACAGTCAAGCAGAACTAACTTTGGCATTGACCATGTTCAAAAAATACATGTTTCATTCTGCACCCTGAATCTATCTCCTCTCTGTCAGGAGTGAGCAGTCTATTTCATCTGGAGTGCTCATGGTTGGTGTCTTTACAAGTCATTTTTTCAATGTTGTTATTGTATAAATTATTGTTCCAGTTCTGCTGACTTCATTCTGCATCAGTTCATACATGTCTTCTAAGAGCTCAGTACTTTGCTACCTCAAAATGATCTGTCCCTGGTCTGATAGGATGACAACATTCTGGAGATAGCTCCTAGGCATGTGAGGGAAGCTGAGTGAGTCATTAACCCTCTATTTATCAGAAAAAGTTGGGTCACAGAGATAAGAATTAGTCCAGGTTTGAACCCTCTGTGTTCTCCCAGCCCTTATATCCAGTGTCCCCTCAACTGATTTTCCCCACCTTGGGTGATTTTGCTGACTCCAACCTGGCACTTGGGAACATAGGGACTTTTGTTCAATGCCATGGTGACCTTGCTACCATGAAACCTGAGCATGTGCCATTTCACAAAAAAACCATCCTTCCTCAGTACACATTCCAGGGGCCAGAGTTGGGCCATGAGGACTCTTGTTTTTCAGGACAATACGGGTGGAGGTCCCAAGTCGAAGACAGGAGTGAATATGAATTTTCTGTCAGGGTGAAGTCAAAGCTCTAACAAGACGTAGAATGAAGGAGAGAATTCCACTGGTCAGTTCAGAATAGCCATCTGACAGTTCCTGTGTGGAGAGCCATAATGCCTAGTGGTTGGGCACTGAAATGAATATTCTTCAGCTGGACCTAATTAGTAGCCTTTGTTTTATCATCCCAATTTGCCGCTCTTCTCCCCACTGAGTCTGACCTGGTGTTAGAGTTGTTTATGACTGGGAAAGTAGAGTGTGCCAAGGTTCTGAGTCACCCTTCCAAGGTTACAGTGCAGCTTACATAACCTGATGAATCCCATGTGCTTACTCGACTTGGGAGCCAATTCAAGGAAGCTGGGGGAGAGAAAGGGAGGGCGGTTGGGGAGAAGCCTTAAGACAACAGTCATTACAGATCACTAGCCACTGCTCTGCCTGTGGTGTATCTTACTCATTTTTGTATCAACCCTCATCTTATGCCCAGGAAAGTGTCTTTCACACAGTAGTAAGGAAGACCTGAGTTGGAATTCTGACCCAGACACTAGCTGCATGATCCTGGGCAAGTCACTTGACCTCTGTCTGCCTCAGTTTCCCCATCTGTATAATAGAGATAATAAGAGCACCTACTTCTAAGGGTTGTTTTGAGTACTAAATGGTAATAACATAGGTGAAGCACTATGTAAACCTTAAATTGTTATCTAAATGTTAGCTATTTATTATCATTCATTCTTATTATTATTAGATAGTAAGCTCTCTATAAATATGTATTGAGTTGAATTTAAACCAAAGGAGGTTGTAGGGTAGCACAGGGTAGGATAAAGTTGGACCCCTCTGGACTACACTATAAACATTCCAAGAGAAATTATAACTTGGATTTCAACCAAGCATGAGTAATTAACATGGCGCCCACCCATCTAACACCTGGTAAAAATTAGGCCATACATAAAAGAATTCAGGTAATGGTTGAATAAGATTAGTAACAAACATACAATACTGCCCAGTATAATTACTGATACTCCTTGTCACAATCCATGGCCATTAATTACCCTTCACCCCAATAAATCCATTGTTGAAAATATAACCTAAAAATGTTATAAAAAAACAAACCATTAAAAATAGCCATCTGTTCAAAGATTTTTTCAGAGGAGCATTATGGGGGCTGGAAAAGATCTGCAAGGTCATCTAGTTCCAATTCTTTATTTTTACAGATGAAAAAAACTGAGCCCTAGAACAGGGCTTCTTAAACTTTTTCCACTCATGACCACTTTTTGCCCAAGAAATTATTATATGACTTGGGTATATAGGTATATAAAATGGGTATGCATAACCTTTTACTGTTGCCAAATTTTTTGCAACCCCCACAATCACTTACATGACTGCATATGGGGTATCAACATGCAGTTTAAGAAACTTTGCCCTAGAGAAGTAACATGACTTGCTCAAGGTCACATAGTGAGTGGCAGAGTTAGGATTGAAATCCATAACTTCTGGAGCCAAAATCAATGCTTCTTCCGCACCATGTTGTTGGGGTCCATTTAAATTTCCAACAACAGGGGGCAGCTAGGTGGTGAAGTGGATAAAGCACTGGCCCTGGATTCAGGAGGACCTGAGTTCAAATCTAGCCTCAGACACTTGACACTTACTAGCTGTGTGACCCTGGGCAAGTCACTTAACCCTCATTGCCCCACCAAAAAGAAAAAAAGAAAAGAAAAGAATAAAGAAAGAATTTCCAACATCAAAAGGATGGTTAAATAAGTGGTGGTATGTTAATTGAAGAGAACAGTACATTAAAATAAGACTGACAAATATGAGAAATATTTTAAAAATCTGGAATGACCTTTATATGATAATGTAAAAAAAGCAGAAGCAGATTAACATTATACGCATCAACTGCATCCACATGAGAGGAAAAGCAAATGGGAATAAATAAACAAGGAATACTAATGGAATTTTAGGAATTTAGGGAGTACTAAAATATTGCAACATTTTGTGCTTTGAAATTCATTTATTTAAATGTGAATACTTGCAATACAAGTTATCATTAAACTGATGTGTAGTACTGAGTTTAAATAACTTGGATCAAATAAAAAAAAAACCATCTACATGTTGATAAAGGTGCAGGTGAAAAGATAATTGGGTCCTTCCCGCAAGACTTCTCCTTACACATGATTTCTTGTCATAGAAATACCAGCTAAAGGAGAGGAAAATGTCTTTGGGGTAGATTTCAAGCTCAGAATAAGTCAAGAGTATAACTTAACAGTCAGAAAAAAGGGGGGTTATGGTTTACTTGGGTTATATTAGCAGGAGTTTAGGTCCAGAAGGATGGAGGTGATATAGTCCTCCTTATTTCTCCCTTAGTCAGACATCTGGAGTATTATATCCAGTTTAGGGTACCATGTTTGAGAAAGAATATGGACAAGTTGGAACAAATCCAGAGGCAAATGGGGTGATTTACCTTTCCTTTTGAGCATTAACTAAAGGGATTCATGGTGATTAACCTAGGGAAAAGAGATTTTGAACAGAGATATGATTCCTCCTAATATTACCCCTATGGATACTATATCTGAATATTTGAAAGACTACAGGGTTTGGGCCGCCTGTTTTGGTACAAACCCACAAAGTAAGAATGGTTTTTACATTAGTTAATAAAATATTATTGTGTTTTACAATATAAAAACCATTCTTAGCCCAGACTGTACAACAACAGGCAGCTGCTGGATTTGGACCCCAAGCTATAAGTTTGCTGAGCCTTGAAAAGAAGGATTATACTCTGGGAAAATAACTAGGACCCATGGGTAGATTGCCACAAAGAGGAAGATGTCAGAACAGCATAGGAAAAAACAAGTTAGAACTCTCTAAAGTAGAATGGGTCTCCTTTCCACCACTGGCATGGTAGAGGGACAAGATAGGAGGAGATGGTCAAAGTGTAAAAGGAAGTTTGTCTGAGAAAGAGGAAATTATTCCTTTTCCTGTAAAAACCTGAGAAGGGGTCTCCCTTTTTCAATTCAGCACAATTTAACTGACATGCGTTATGAATGAACTTCATGGATTTGCTTGTGGAATTGGTTTTATTTGGAAGTTGTTTGGTTGCTTATTTTAGAGGCTACTCAAAAAAATAAACAGTACTTTCATCATAAAAAAAAAAAAACAACCTATGGGGGCAGCTAGGTGGCGCAGTGAATAGAACACTGGCCCTGGATTCAGGAGGACCTGAGTTCAAATCTGACCTCAGACTCTTGACACTTACTAGCTGTGTGACCCTGGGCAAGTCACTTAATCCCAATTGCCTCACAAAAAGAAAAAAGGAAAAAAAAAAGAAAGAGATCAATTAAAAAAAAAAACTATGCGCTAAGCTGCTATTATTAGCTTTGTAAACTTGGGGAGTCATTTAAGCCATTTGTGCCTCAGTCTATTGATCTGTAAAATTAGAGCATTGGACTAGATGTTCTTGAAGGTCCTTTCCAACTCTAGGACTATGATCCAATGATCCCTACCATATACTAGGTATTATACTAGACCATGGGGATACAGATCCTACTTACCTCTTGGAGGGGGACAAAAGATATCTACAAATAACTATGACACAAGGGAGAGTTTAATATCATAAAGAAGAGATATGGACAATGAGTTATAAGAAATTGAAGGAGAGAAAAAAGATCAGTTGTATCAAGGGGTAAAGAAGGGTTTCATGGAGATATCTGGTTAGAAAATGAGAAGAAAGGGAGGGAATGTGTAGACAAGAGGTATCAAACATGGAGCCAGTCATCCTTATGCTGCCAGTAACCCTCTTGAGTGCCACCTGAACCCAACTAAAATGTGATTGGGAAATTTTTAATAAAATAAATGAAAATATAATAGATAGATAGATAGATAGATAGATAGATAGATAGATAGATAGATAGATAGATAGATAGATATAGATAGATCTAGATAGCATTACATTTTAAAACTAAGTCATTGTGCCTCTGCAAGGATCCTAATTGTATGGATTCATGTCCCCATTTTTTTTCTTTTTTTTTTTTTAACATTTTTATTTAAAGTTTTGAGTTCCTGATCCAACCATTCTGGAGAGCAATTTGGAACTATGCCCAAATCTCAATAAAACTGTGCATACCCTTTGACCCAGAAATACCACTATTAGGTCTATATACCAAAGAGTTCATAAAAAAGGGAAAAGGACCCACATGTACAAAAACATTTATAGCTCCTCTTTTTGTGATGACAAAGAATTGGAAATTGAGGGGAAATTGTACTGTAAGAAATGATGAACAGATTTCAGAAAAACCTAGAAAGACTTGCATGAACTGATACTGAGTGAAATGAGCAAAACCAAAAGAACATTGTACACAATAACAGCAACATTGTGTGATGAGCAACTGTGATAGACTTAGCTTTTCTCAGCAATACAATGATCAAAGACAGTTCCAAAAGATTCATAATGGAAAACACTCTCCACATCCAGAAAAAGAACTATGGAGTCTGAATGTAAATTGAAATATACTATTTTCACTTTTCTTGTTGCTTTTTGTTTGCTTGCTTCTTTTTTCTGGTGGTTTTTCCCTTTTGTTCAGTCTTCTCTCACAACACAAGTAATGTGGAAATATGTTTAAAGTGATTATAATGTATTAACCTATATCAAGTTGTTTGCTGGCTTTGGGAGGGGGAAGGGAAGGAGGGAGAAAATTTTGGAACTCAAAATCTTACCAAAATGAATGTTGAAATCTATCTTTACATGTTATTGGGGGAAAAAAAAACTATTAAAAAGAAAAAAAGGAAAAAGGTTTCAAGTTCCTAATTCTATCCCTTCCTCTTTTCCTTCTCCTCCCCCAGGCAGTAAATAATCAGATATAGGTTATACAAGTGCAATGATTTAAAACATTTCCATATTAGTAATTTTGTATAAGAACACTTGAATAGCCCTTTCCGTTTGGCTGTCATGCCTGTGAGGAGGGCTCTAAGCAGCCATGGCACCCAGCTGAAATGGCATGATTCTGAAGCCCCATTTCCACAAAGACTGGCAAAGACAAATTGCCACATGGTTTAACCAGCCAGACAGGAAGATCAGGAGACAAAAGGCCTGTCAAGCAAAAGCCCGTCGAATTGTTCCTTGCCCTGCCTCTGTTCCTATCCGGCCCATTGTGAGGTGCCCTACGATCCGATACCACACCAAAGTACTTGCTGGTAGAGGATTCAGCTTGGAAGAGCTTCGGGTGGCTGGAATCCATAAAAAAGTGGCACGGACCATTGGTATCTCTGTGGACCCTCATCGCTGAAATAAGTCTACAGAGTCTCTCCAGGCAAATGTATAGTGGCTGAAAGAATATAGGTCCAAACTGATCCTCTTCCCAAGGAAACCATCTGCACTGAAGAAGGGAGATAGCTCTGCTGAAGAGCTCAAATTGGCAACTCAGCTTACAGGACCAGTTATGCCAATCAGAAATGTCTTCAAGAAAGAGAAAGCTCATGTCATTACTGAAGATGAAAAGAATTTCAAGGCCTTTGCTAGTCTTTGAATGGCCCGGGCCAATGCCCATCTCTTTGACATCCAGGAAAAACCAGCCAAAGAGGCTGCAGAGCAGGATGTGGAGAAGAAGTAAACAGCCTCTGAGAACTTTCAATAAAATAATACAAAAAAAATTTTAAAGACTTGAATAAAAGAAAAAGAATGAAAGAAAGTGAAAAATAGAATGCTTCAGTCTGTATTCAATCAATATTAATTATTTTTTCTGGAGGCAGATATTATGCTTTATCGTTAGTCCTTTAGGATTGTCTTGGAATTGCTGAGAATAGCTAAGTCATTTACAATTCTTCATCAAACAATATTTCTGTTACTGTGTACAATGTTCTCCTGGTTCTGTTCACTTCACTATATATCAGTTCATGTAAGTCTTTCCAGGTTTTTCTGAAATCATCTTGCTTGTCATTTCTTTTTTTTTTTTTAGTTAGGCAATTAGGGTTAAGTGACTTGCCCAAGGTCACACAGCTAGCAAGTGTTAAGTGCCTGAGGCCAGATTTGAACTCAGGTACTCCTGACTCCAGGGCCGGTGCTCTATCCACTGCGCCACCTAGCTGCCTTCTTTTTTTTTTTTTGGCGGGGCAATGGGGTTTAAGTGACTTGCCCGGGGTCACCGAGCTAGTAAGTATCAAGTGTCTGAGTCAGGATTTGAACTCAGGTCCTCCTGAATCTAGGGCCTGTGCTTTATCCACTGCGCCACCTAGCTGCCCCCGCTTGTCATTTCTTATAGCATAATAGTATTCTATTATAATCATATACCACAGTGTGTTTAGGCATTCACCATATGATAGGCATCCCTTTGGTTTCCAATTCTTAGCCACCATAAAAAGGGCTGCTATATATGTTCTTATACAAATAGGTCATGGTACCATTTCTATTGAAGTTTGACACCCAGAATCACAGACTCTAGGAGTTGGTAGGGACCTCAGCAGTCATTTAGTCCAACCATCACCAAAATCCTTTCTATAACATTCCCACCAAGTAACCATCCTGCCTCTACTTGAACACCTTGAAAGACAATAAGGCATTGTGGGGAAAGTAATGGATTTGAAGCCAGAGGGCCTGTGTTCAAATCCTGACTCTGCAATTCACCACCTGTGTGACCTTGGGGAAGTCACCATGAATGGACTTCATTTTCTTTATGTAGCCCCTTTTTGGGAAGCTCAGATTCCCAGAATTCACAGAAACAGGTGTTGGGGAGAAAAATGCCAGAGGTTCTGCATGTGTGCAAGTAACTGCGATCGGTTCACAGAACATACTAGGAAGGAAAAGGTAGAAGATGAAGGAGTCTTGGTTTTAAATGAATAGATGGATTTGCTTCCTAAGACATATGGATTGCTTCAAAACCTCCTTGCCATGTGTGGGTCCCCAATATCCATGTCCAAAGGGACTTGTAAGAACCAATGACTATAGTTATTCTTTTTAAATATATATTATCATGTAAAAATAAAATAAAATAAAAAAGAACCAATGACTATAGAGAATCTATCAGCAGCATGGATGTAATATTGAAAACAATAATTATCTGATTACAAATTTCAAGCAAACCCTGGCTAATTTGTGGCTGTGTTAATGCAGAAATGCGAACCATATTAAGTGGAGTGAGACAAACCCTTGCAGACTGATCCCTTTTGCCTCTCCCCTGCTCTAGCTGGTGCAGCAAGGGGAAGGTTCCCATGAACTGCCCCTTCTTTGTATCTAGGCAAAAGGCCCTTCTTGTTCCCAATAGTCAGAAGAACCTTGGGCAACTGTACTTTAACAGATGATCAGCCCCTCTCCCTATCCCTATTCTCTGTTATTCATCCTTCCTATCTGAAGAGGACCAATGACAGCACAGTGTTGGGGTCAAGGTACAGTGTGTCCAACTGTGGCTGATGAGTCCAATACGAGCTCACAACACTCTACCACAGGTCAGGCACAAATAGTCTGAATGTTTGGGATGGAGATAACTCTAAATTTGCACATCTTGTGTTTCTCTTGTGCTGCTGCAATTCTGCTTTGCTCATAGAGCTCATTGCCTTCTTTGCCTTGGGCAGGCCATGCTGGATGGTCATGTCAGCATCTCCCATGCATCACAGTCAGATGATAAAGTTCTTCAGAGAAACCTTGAAAGTGTCTTTGTATTGCTTCTTCTGACTTCCATGTGAGCACATTCATTGTCCCATTCAATCACCCTTTTTATGTTCTAATTTATTCACCTTGCTGCATAAAAAAATATTTTAGTATACAAGTATAATTATTGGGATAGCATCAGAATTAGGGGAAGGAAGAGTTAGTCTGGAATAAATGCAATGGACTTACTCAGTGCCTGGTTGGGGTGACAGCCCCTGGATCTAAAGTGACCAGGAAAGCAATGCAGTTCCCCACAATGTGTAAGGACCCACTGTGTTTTAAGCAATCACAGGGTAATAAATAAGAGGGCTAGATAAAGAACAGAGAGAATTATTATAAGTTAAACTGAACTCACACCTAAGCAGAGTAAGAGCCAAATATTCTAAGTATAGCAGCCTGAGAGGGGTGGGGTTGGAGGCGAATTGCACTGTGTGGGCTCCCCTTAGGTTCCTCCATCCCTATCCTATTTGCTACAAGTGACCCTCTGCATCCTCATTGTGCTTGTCTGTAAAATAAAGTGCTGAACTAGATCACTTCCAATGATGGGGAATTCACCACCTTATGAGGCAGAACCTACCAATCTTAGACAGCTCAGATTATTAGGAAGGACTTCCTTATATCTAACCTAAATCTGCCTCTGATCTTCCCATTCACTGCTCCTCAATATTTCATCTATTCCTCTGCTATGGGCCCTTGTTCCATATGACAACTACTGAAAATAGGTATCGTGTATATCTTTATTCTTCTCTTTTCTGGGAAAAACATTCCCAATTCCTTCTCATACAGCAGGTTCTGCAGACCTCTCACCATTCTGCTTCCTCTGTCCGGAAATGGTCTCATTTGTCTATGTTTCCTAAAAGGTGGCTTCCAGAACTGAATACCATCCTCTAGGTGATGCCTGACCCAGGCAGAGGATGTGTCTGTCTATCCAGGTAACCATTCACAAATAGACACTGAGGAAGTTTGAGGACTGAGGGATAGAGCATAGGTATTGAAAAATAGAGAACAAGATGAAAACAGGGGACGGAGGGTAACATTGTTTAACTAGAATGCAGAATATATGCAGAAAATTAGCATGAACTAAAGCTAGAAAGGGATGTTAGAGGCAGATTGTATGGGGCATTGAATGATAGGATCAGGATTTTATATTTTCTTTGATAGGTTTTTGAGTGAAAGAATGAGATTTGCAAAGCAGTGCAAGCATTGAAATGAAGGATGGATTGGAAAGGGGATAGGCTGGAGGCAAGAAGGCCAGTTAGCAGGCTGTCACAATAATATAGATGAAAAGAGATGAAGGCCTGAACTAGTATGCTTTCAGTGGGTATGGAAAAGAGGGGAACAATGAGGGAGAGACAATCACTATGACAAGGCAAGTGATTGGATGTGGCAGTGAAGAATGGGAAAGGATAACTAAGATATGAACCTTTGTAAATGAAAGGATGTTGTTACTGGTAACAGTAACAACAAAAGAAGAGAGGAGTAATTTGGAGGAAAAATTCAGTTATGGTCATGATGAGTATAACATCCATTTGAAGCTATCCAGGAGGCAGTTGGAAAGATAGGACTGGAGCTTTGAGAAGAGGTTAGAAGTGGAGGTATGAATTTTACAATCATTTGTATAGAGGTAACTAATGAAGCTATGGCAATGTATTAAATGATCAAGGAAGAAAGGAGGGCCAATCACAAAACTTTTAGGGGTAACCCACATTTACTAGGCCATATCAAAAAAGTTTTTCTTTCTTCCTTTCTTCTTTTCTTCTTTCTTTCCTTCCTTCATGTCTTCTTTCTTTCCTCTTTCTGTCTCTTTCTTTCTTTCCCTCCCTCCCTCCCTTCCTTCCTTCCTTCTTTCTTTCTTTCCTTCCTTCCTTCAAAGTTCCAAGAAGTTTGGGGGGATTACAAATTGTCCCCACTGTGTAAGAGTTGAAACAGGAATAGGAAGTACCCAACCCTCAGCTCTGGGATTTGTCTGTGCAAGTCTAGGCTATGTGCCTTTTGCAAGTTCATTGACTAGAGGGTCTGCCAAAGTGTGTTGGAGCTAAGAACTTTGTGTAATGTTATCCTGGAGACTCAGGGAAGAATGCCAAGGCGAGAGACCATACCTCTTGACCTTGGCACCCTTGAGTTTCCTCAGTCACACAATTCACCCATCCCTGAATCCCCATATTTTACCTCTTTCCTTCTATTCCTTTATCCCATCTTAGAAATGCAAACTACATGGGGGCAGCTAGGTGGTGCGGTGGATAGAGCACTGGCCCTGGATTCAGGAGGACCTGAGTTCAAATCCGACCTCAGACACTTAACACTTACCAGCTGTGTGACCCTGAGCAAGTCATTTAACCCTCATTGCCCTGCAAAAAAAAGAAAAGAAAAAGGAAGTGCAGACTACAACCAGATTTTTCTAGTGTCCCTCATCTCAACCCTATGCTATAACTCTTCTTCCTTTTCAAGCCTGCCCTTGTTCCTTGTATAATTCTCAAATCATCAACAGCAGTTATTTTGCAAAAACACAGAATTTCATAGCTGTAAGAGACCCTGGAAGTCATCTAGTCCAACCTGTTCCTTAACATAATTCACTTCTACATCATCACTAATAATGAAGGGACTCAATCAGCTTCTGCTTTAAGACCTCTGGTGATGGGAAATTTGCCACCTTCCCAAAGGAGCATATTCCACACAGTGACTAATTATTAGAAAGCTTTTTCCATGGAGACTAGATTTGTCTTTGCAGGTTCTTCCATCACTCCCAATCCTTCCCTAATACAATAGCTAACCTTTATATAGCACCTTAAGGTTTGCAAAGTGCTTTTCAAATGTTATCTCACTTTATCCTCTCAACAACTACTGGAAGGTAGGTACTATTATTACCCCATTTTACTGTGGAGGAAATAGTGGCAGACACAGGATAAGTAATTTCCCCGAGGGTCAGACAATTGGTGTTTTGAAGTCAGATTTAAACTCAGGTCTTCTTGATTCCAAGTCCAGTATTCAATCTGCTGCCCCACCTCACTATCTCTTGTGCTCCTTCTTGAGCCTAGTAGAGTAAGTCTAACCTCTCCATGTGACAATACTTCAAATATCTGAAAACATGTGAGAAGGATATTATGTGTTCTTTCCTTCACATTGAATATTCCCATTTCCTTCAAGAGTTTGGCCTCTAAAATACTTTTTAAAAATTTAATTTAATTCTATTTTATTACATTAATACATATTTATGCATGTCCATAAGATGGTACAATAAAAAATGACTATACATGAAACTACAAAACTACTAAGCACAATTTGTTATACCTTTCATATATACAACAAAATTGTCATGCAAATTTCCTTTTTACCCTCCTTTTTTATACCCTCCTCCCTCCCTGCCCTAGAGATGGCTACCATTAGAACCAAACATATATGTTACATATATGTGTGTATGTATGTGTGTGTATATGTACATTATGATATGCATACACGTATACATATATTTATATACATATATAAAATCACTCTCTATATACTTCTATTTATTAGTTCTTTCCCTGGATGCAGATAGTGTCTTCCTTCATATGTCCTTTGTAGTTAATTTGAGTATTTATAATAGTCAAAATTACTTATTCAATCAGTCATTCTTAAAACAATATTGCTGTTATTGTATATACTGTCTTTGGTTCTGCTTATTTCATTCTTCATTATTTCATGCAAGTCTTTCCATGTTTTTTCTAAAATTATTGAGCTCATCATTTCTTATGGCACGATTATAGTTTATCACAACTATATACCACAACTTGTCCAGCCATTTCCCATTTGATGGGCATCCCTTTAATTTCCGGTTCTTTGCCACCATAAAGAAAGCTGCTATGAACATTTTAAAAGATATAAGTTCTTTTCCTATTCCCCTAATCATCTTTGGAAATAAATCAAGTAGAGGTAATGCTGGGTCAAAGGGTAGAGGCAGTTTAATAATGCTTTGGGCATTATTCTAGATTGCTCTCCAAAATGGTTGAATCAGTTTGCAATTCTACCAACAATGAATTAGTGTCCCAATTTTTCCACATCCCCTCCAACATTTGTCACTTTCCCCTTCAATTGTTTTAGCTAATCTGATAGATGTAAAATGATATCTCAAGGTTGTTTTAATTTACATTTCTCTAATCAGTAATGACAGGGCATTTTTTCATGACTAATATATACTTTTTAGACCATTTATAATTATTAACAGCTATTGGTACTCTAAAAGTGAGATGTTTGTTCAGGTCATCCACTAGTTTGTTTGCTCTTTGGTCACTGGAGATAGGAAGTCAAAAATGAAGCAGTCTCTGGCCTCAGGGAGCTTATATTCTACTGGTATTATAATACATATAAACTGAAAAACAAATACAAAGAAAATCCAAAGCAATTTCAGCAGAACACTTCTGAGGGGAGAAGATGAGGAATGGCCTTGTGTAGGTGAAACTTGAGCTGAGCCTTGAGGAGAGGTAAGGATCGCAAGAGTGGAAGGTGGAGAAAGAGCACCCCAGACAAAGAATTTCTACAAAGGCACAGTACCAGGAGATGAAATGCATCTATGAGGAGCAACAAGCAGGCTGTCTGGCTGCACTGGAAAAGGTATGAGAGGGAGTGATGTGAAATAAGCCTGGAAAAGTAAAATGGAACCAGACTGTGAAGGGCTTTCAAAGCCAAACAGGAGAGATTGCATTTCTGCCAGAGGCAAGAGGAAGACCCTAAAATTTAAGAATCAGGGAAGGATTATGCTCAGTCCTGTGTCCATGAGTCAATAAGTATCTATTAAGCAGGCAGCTAGGTGGTACAGTGGATAAAGCACTGGCCCTGGATTCAGGAGGACCTGAGTTCAAATCCAACCTCAGACACTTGACACTTACTAGCTGTGTGATCCTGAGCAAGTCACTTAACCCTCATTGCCCTGCAAAAACAACAACAACAACAACAACAAAAAACCTCAAGTATTTACTAAGCACTTCCTCTGTGCCTGGGACTGGAGATACAAAGAAAAGCAAAACCAAAACAAACAACAACAACAACAAAACACAAGTCCATGCTCTCAATAAGCTCATACTCTAATGAAGTATTAATTTAGTAGCTTTGTATTATTGAAATAGTCCTGGCAAAAAGGTGAGGAATGCTTCAACTAGGAGAGTGTCCATGCTGATGGAGAGAAGGGAGAGAATGATTGAGGTGTCAGGTCGTAGAATGGAGAGGGGACCACTTTTTAGGATCATAGACCTAGAGCTGGCAGGGAGATCAGAGGCCATTGAGTCCAAACACCGCATTTTACAGATTAATAAACTGAGGCCTGAGGAAGTAAGTAACTTGACTAAGGTCACACAGACAGTGTCAGAAGCAGGATGTAAAAGCCGGTTTCTCTGTACCCTTTCCAGTGGGCACCACAGTGGAATTTCATATACTGTTGTTCATGAAAAGAACACTATGAGTGGATAAAGCACTAGCCCTGGATTCAGGAGGAACTGAGTTCAAATCCAACCTCAGACACTTGACACTTACTAGCTATGTAACCCTGGGCAAATCATTTAACCCTCATTGCCCCACAAAAAAGAGAAGGAAGGAAGGAAGGAAGGAAGGAAGGAAGGAAGGAAGGAAGGAAGGAAGGAAGGAAGGAAGGAAGGAAGGAAGGAAGGAAGGAAGGAAGGAAGGAAGGAAGGAAGGAAGGGAAAAAGAAGAAAAAGAAAAGAACACCATGAAATAATTTACCCTTAAGAACCACCATCAGTTGTAGAGTATGAAGGGGCAGAAAAACTCAACAAAAACCTAGGTAGGTCTTTGCAAATTAAATCAATGTCTATTTTCATACTCAGTGACTTCATGTTTGTCAGTCAACAAGCATTTATTAAGTTCCTGCTAGATACCAAGCACTGTGCTAAGCTCTGGAGACACAATAAAAGGCAAAAAATAAAAAACAAAACTAGAGTCTCTCTTCTCAAGAAACTTCCGGTCTAATGGGGGAGACAACATACAAATGAATTATATCTACAGATATGTGCACAAATATATACGTAAATATGTGTATTATAGATATGTACATATACATGCATATATCTATTGTATACAATACATATATGTATTGTATATATACATACATGTCTCTATGCATGCACATATATGCCAACATATGTGCATCTGCACATACATGTGTGTCACATGCATTTATTGTTTATGAAATATGCATGTGTGTAGAATATACAAACCCTGGGAGATTTGAGGAGGGAATAAAAAAGGTTGGAAAAGCTGCTATAGTGAGATAGTGGATATCTCATGGAGATATAAAAGGATTGTCTTGTCACAATAAAGGCCCAGTTGAGATTGTGTAACATAAATTTGTAGTGAACCAATTGTCACAGTTTGTTGGTTTTCTCCAACTACATTCTGCAGCACATGAGTTAGAGCAAAATCAGCCAATGGTAGGAATAATCCAAGGCTAAGATTTGGAGGGGCAGGATTGGCGATTGGACAAGGGTGCTGGGGATTCTAGAGAAGAGAAGAGAACAGTTCAGAGTTAACCTGATTTAACAAGGGGTCAAGATGGAGAAAGAAAAGGAGTATAGCCACAAAGGGGTGATGGCCTAGGAAAGAACTGGAGTAATGGAGGGACTGGTGATCTCAAGGAGGAAAGAAAATAATGTTGTGGGCTCTAAGGCAGAGGGAAGACTGAAATGACAATAGATTGTGACAGGATGAGGCTATTTCAGGGTTCAGTTTTATTGGTTTTATGGACTTTAAAATATCTTTTGTTTTTATTTCATCTAGGTTTTTCTCTGCCAGTTCCCCCTTTCTTGTAGAAGAGAAGAATGAGGAGGAGGAGGAGGAGGAGGAGGACAAGGAGAAGAAGAAGGGGAAGGGAAAGGAAAAGGAAAAGGAGGATGAAGAAAAGAAGAATCAGCAAAACCAATCAATAAAAACAAACCAAAGAACCCCCACTAATACTACATGCACTACTCCACACAATGCTCTGGGGAACTTCCCACCTCTGCAAAGAAGTGGAGGAAGGAATCTTCTCATCTATCTTCTTTGGGGCCAAGCTTGTTGTTTAAAATTTCACAACATTTTTCATTGTTTTGTGGTTGAAACCATGCATACTGTCTTTGTGGCTCTGGTTACTTCACTTTGCATCAGCTCGCCTAAGTCCATGTTTCACTATATTCATCATGTCTGTCATCTCTTACAGCATGATAATATTCCATTGAGGCAGCTAGATAGTGCAGTCAATAGAGCACTGGCCCTGGAGTCAAGAGGACCTGAGTTCAAATCTCACCTCAGACATTTACTAGATTGTGTGACCCTGGGTAAGTCACAACCCTAATTGCCTTAAACATCCAGGGCTATCTCCAGTCATCCTGATATATATCTTGCCACTGAACCCAGATGGTTCTGGAGGAAGGAGTGAGGTTGGTGACCTTGCACAGCCTTCCTTCACTTAAATCCAATTCACTGCAAGTCATGACATCACCCCAATGTCATGGTCCTCTTCCAGATTGAAGAACAAAACAAAACAACAACAATATTTCATTACAATCATGTACCACAATATATTTAGCCTACTTTGTTTCCAGTTAGGTTGGGGGAGGGAGGGCCAGGGTTTGGCCACCTCACCAAAAATATGCTGTTATAAATATTTCGGTAATAGTGACTTTAATACAAAGTCTCAGTCGCTATAGAACAAAAAAGGCAAAACAGACAGGGAAAATGCTGAAAAATATGATTTGAGACTAAGAAATAAGAGAGATCAACAGTTCATAGACTACATAGAAGCCCCACATGAATATTTCATGAATAATCTCTTGGAGGAAAGAATTAGACAATGCTCAGCTCAAAAATCAACAGATATCAACCAAAAAATTTAATTATATTTCAGTCAGTTTGGATCCTATATTATTTACTCCTTTCAAGGGTTCAGTGTTATCTGAGAAGGGGGAAAAAAGAAATGAAATAAGGCAATACCTTATCAGCTATTAAGGTTTTAGCTGGAATGTATTTATCAAATTAACTTCGAGAGAGCAGTATCTGAGAAAATTAGACCCAGGGAAGTCCTTTTGAGATCAAGTTGTTGTTTATCCTTCATTCTTCAAGAGGACCATGACATCAGGAGATGAGGTCATGACTTGCAGTGAATTGGATTTAAGTGACAGAGGGCTCTGCAAGGTCACCAACCTCATTCTCTCCTCCAAAGCCATCTGGGTCCAGTGGCAAGATATACATCAGGATGACTGGAGAAGACCCCAGATA
Source organism: Dromiciops gliroides (assembly GCF_019393635.1). NCBI lineage: Eukaryota > Metazoa > Chordata > Mammalia > Microbiotheria > Microbiotheriidae > Dromiciops > Dromiciops gliroides. The sequence goes on from NC_057864.1 coordinate 75,382,886, forward strand.
TTTAAGGCAATTGGAGTCACACAGCTAGTAAGTGTCTGAGGTGAGATATGAATTCAGGTCTTCTTGACTCCAAGGACAGTGCTCTATCCACTGTACCATCTAGCTGCCCTTTGAGATCAAGTAGAAGGGAGGGAAAGGTCCAAAGTAAAGAGTTCCTTATTGGGGACCCTCTGGAGTTGAAGAAAGTGACAAAAGGGCCCTGGGTGAATGAGGAAGTCACCAAATGAAAGGTGTTATTTATAAAAAGGGGAGAAGGGAGAGACAGGAGAAAAGATTTCACTTATTATAGAATACTGCTAAGGGCCAGCCTTGGCAGGACCCGGATTGGTAGGAAGATTAGATTATTTATCCATTCTTCCAGTATTCATCTCCACAGTTGACCTAGTCCCAAGAAAACCCTGAATGAGGTCACCTGTGGGGATTTCCATTCTTATAGAAATCATAGGATTGACAGCTAGAAAGGACCTAAGAGATCATTTAATCTAACTCCCTCATTTACAAACGAGACAGCTGAGGCACAATCAGGAAAGTGACTTGCTTAAGGTCCCAGGGATAGCTTAAAATTCAGATCTTCTGACTCCAGATCCCAAATCCTAGGAGTGGGGAAGGAGTTAGAAGGGAATCCTTTTGGATGACAAGTTCTGCATCCCTGGTTAGCTGATCTAGCCAGAAGCCCTGCTGCCTCTCCTCAATCTTTACATCAGTAGGTTTGCCCCCCAGAGCTACAAAAAGGAAGCAACAGCACAGGTTACCCATCTTTTTTTTTTAAAAAGATTTTTATTTTTTTAGGGGCAATGAGGGTTAAGTGACTTGCCCAGGGTCACACAGCTAGTACGTGCCAAGTGTCTGAAGCCACATTTGAACTCAGGTCATCCTGAATCCAGGGCTGGTGCTTTATCCACTTCGCCATCTAGCTGCCCCAGGTTGCCCTCCTTAAACCGCTCACTGCTCTGTACATTGCCATGGGTATAACTAGTCAAGAGGGAGCAAGAACAGGGTTCCTAATGTAGCATTTTAATCTGCCCTGGTGTTCCTCTTGTATCCTATAAAGCCTATACCCCATCTCTTCTTGGTGCCCTTGCCCAGAAGGGGAAGTACTAAAAAGTGAGCTTGTCAAAGTCTAAGTTATCTTGGTCATCAGCTCACGTTTGCTGAGGTGCTTTGCAGAGATCCAACAGGACTAGAAATATTCACAGGGTCATAGCACATAACTGGAAGGGCTTTTAGGCACCATCCAGTCCAAACTCCTCATTTGACAAATGAGGAAGCTGAGGCACAGAGCCACAGAAGGACCTGATCGTATACACAGAAACATTAGGATTCAAATTCATTTTTATCATTTTTTGAATTTTGTTTAATTTTTAGTTCCAAATCCTCCTTCCCACCCCTCTTCCACCCAGGGAGAAGGCAAGCAATATCAAATTCATTTCTTTTGACTCCAGATCTGGTATCACTTATCCCACATATCCATTTGTTGTTCAGCCATTTCGGCCATATCCAACTTGTCCATTTGGGACTTTCTTGGCCAGGATACCGCAGTGATTTGCCATTTCCTTCTCTGGCTCATTTTATAGATGAGGAAACTGAGGCAAACAGGGTGAAATGCCTTCTCCAGGGCCATGCAGCTAGTAAGTGTCTGAAGCTGGATTTGAACTCAGGAAGATCAGTCTTCATCCACTGTGCCACCTATGATTTGTGTTCTCTGTAAAATTCATAAGCCTGGATCTCCTAGCCATGGGGAAATGATTTGAAATTCGTTGGTCCCTTCCACTTCAACATCCTTTTGGTGATAGTCATCTCCTCCAAGTAATTGTTGCAGAAATCACCACCTGCTAAGCAATTAGCACCCAACTCAAGAAACATCTGACTCCTTCAACTTACAACGTAGCTACAAAGGCTGGAAAAGTCCATCTCTCAAGATGTATGTTCAGTCATCTGTTTGGTTAGTAGCAATATCCAAGCCCATCCACCCTGTGCAAGTTAAGCTAGTGTTTCCTTTAAAGTATTGAGACCTTCCCTGAGATTTGATTGTGTCAGAGGACTAAAGGCTGAGACTATTAATGTCACACCTCATTGCCTGAAGAACTCCAGATGCACTCTGATGTTTGGCTGGAACATCATTATGGGTGACGTAGTCAGGGAAGCTTCCTTCAGTTGAATAAACTCAAGGTTTCCTCCATGCCTATCCTTGTTGAAAACCCTTCTGCTGCTATAGCTAAGTAAATCACTCTTTATCAACTGTTAAATGACCTACAAGTGTCTCACTTTCTTCTTCTTTTCTTTCTTTTTTTGTTTTTGGTGAGGCAATTGGGGTTAAGTGATTTGCCCAAGGTCACACAGCTAGTAAGTGTCAAGTGTCAGGCCAGACTTCAACTCAGGTCCTCCTGAATCGAGGGCCAGTGCTCTATCCATTGTGCCACCTAGCTGCCCCTCTCACTTTCTTCTAATACTGAACCTAAACTTCCAGGTGACTGACCCAAGTCAGCCCCAACCCAGAACATTTTTGTTAAGAGGAAAAAAACCCAAAGCAGAAAAGGCAACCAGATACTTAAATCTAGTCTCAGACTCACTGAGGTAAGTGTATGTCTGCCATGTGTTTGGAGCTGCTGGGAGGGCACATAGAGAAAACCCTACCCCCTCCTCTTGTTGAAGATCCAAGGGAATGGTGGCCTGAATCCCAAGTGCTGTGCATCAAAGAGAGGAAAAGAAAACACTGGTCCTCCTCAGTTTCATAGCTTGCTAAGTGGGATATAAGCACATCTTCTGTAGGCTTCTTGAAAACAAATCTAAGGGGCAGCTAGGTGGTGCAGTGGATAGAGCACCAGCCCTGGAGTCAGGAGTACCTGAGTTCAAATATGGCCTCAGACACTTGACACTAGCTGTGTGACCCTGGGCAAGTCATTTAACCCCAATTGCCTCACTAAAAAAAAAAAAAATCTAATAGTAGATATAATTATGGGGGGCAGTACATATTTTATCTTGTTCTCACATACATTTGATTCCTTCTACCAGTGTTCTATATTATGAAAACTTTTCATCATCAGTTATCATTATTCATCCCATTCTCATCCTTTTGAAGAAGCTCAGAGAGAAACAGACTGAGAATGTCACTATCCTGCCAATATCCTTTTGTATTTAATGTTCTGAAAACTGTTAAATAGGTGAGTCAAAAAGCTGCCTTTTGAAATTAAAATATTGTTAAGTAAGCTCATCTTTAGCCCCTAGGGCAGTCAGGTGACTTGTTGAATAGAGCACTGGACCTAGAGTAAAGATTCATCTTCCTGAGTTCAAATCCAACCTCAGACGCTTACTAGCTGTGTGACCCTGGGCAAGTCACTTAACTCTGTTTGCCTCAGTTTCCTCATCTATAAAATGAGCTGGAGAAGGAAATGGCAAACCACTCCTGTATCTTTGCCAAGAAAACCCCAAGTAAGGTCACGAAGAATCGGATACAAGTGAAAATGACCAAACAATAGCCACCTCCTTTTCTATAGATTCACTAAAAGTATGTCTGGGACTTCGTTGGGCATGATATGTACCTCTTCCTGTTCTCACTTTGCTCTCTCTTTTATTTATTCTGCTAGGTCTCCATGTTTTGAAAGCTTTTCATTCCACATAGCTTGGAGACTATGAGTATCTGGTATGATGAATTCTATTAAAACTTCATTCTTAAATGTTTATATTCAATATTATGTGCAGGAAATTGTAGGTAATGGTTTTGTCTATGATTATGGTCTTTTTCTATGACAGTTTAATAGTGGGATTCTCAGTGTTATTTTGAGGTCTGTATTTGTAGTGTGGGGTTGTTGTTTATTAGTTACAAAAAAAGATGGAGAACTTTTGATTTTAAGCCTGTCTTCATGACAGTTTTCTGTAAAACCAGCCTGTATCTCTGCACCCTCCCATCTATTTCCATGCTTCTTAAGAGCAGTTGTATCACCTCAACTGGGGTACTAATGTAATCAGTGGATTGTCCAAAGCCCACATTTTGCTTAACTGTACTTATTTATTAAAAGAGAGGACTTTTATGGGTCTTGGGATAAGAGGCTGGTAACTAGTCATGGTGACACAAAAGAAAGAAAAGAATAAATAACAATGACATGTTAAAAATACACAGGAGAAAAGAAGGAAGTTCAGAAGAGAACACGGTGAAGTGAGCAGAGTCAAGAAAACAATATATACAATCACTACAACAATGTAAACAGAAGGAATAATCATCACAAAAGTGACAAAAGTAAATGTTGCAAAATTACAAAGAACCAACCTGGCCCCAAAGAAAATAATAAGCATGTCATGTGTACACACACACACACACACACACACACACACCCCTTATAGAGATGGAAGGATCCTCAGGTATGGAACACTGCACATATATTTAGACTTTCTCAATATATTGACAGTTTTTGCTAATTGTTCCACTCTTTTCCTCTTCTTTAAAAATAGTCTTTATAAAAAGAAAGAAAGAAGGAAAGAAAGAAAAAGAAAGGGGCAGCTGCATGGCGCAGTGGATAAAGCACTGGCCCTGGATTCAGGAGGACCTGAGTTCAAATCTGGCTTTAGAAACTTGACACTTACTAGCTGTGTGACCCTGGGCAAGTCATTTAACCCTCATTGTCCTGAAAAAAAAAAGAAAGAAAGAAAGAAAGAAAGAGAAAATAGTCTTTATTATCTAAAATGGCTCTCTGGGAAAGGGGTAGTTAGGTGACACAGTGGATAGAGCCTAGGGCCTGGAGTTAGGAAGACTCATCTTCCTGAGTTCAAATCTGGCTTCAGATACTTACTAACTGTATGATCCTGGGCAAGTCACTCAGTTTTCTCGTCTGTAAAATGAGCTGGAGAAGGGAATGACAAACCACTGTAGTATCTCTGCCAAGAAAATCCCAAATGGGGTCATGAAGAGTAGTAACAAAAGTAATGCCCAACTAAGGGCATAGTGCTACCCTTAGACAAGGGGGTCTTCTGGAAAGTGGGATGCCCAAACACAGAATGTTAGGCCTGCATAACAACAAAAGAAATTCAAATTTGGATAGCTAAAGTTTACAAAAGACTCATCTATGAGCACTGGATGCATAGTCATTTAATACCTTTCTTTATCACACCTTTGTGAGGTAGGTAATGGAAGTATTCCCATAGGCTTTAGAATAGAAGGGACTTTAAAGAACATGAGTCTATGATTATGTGATCTGATCTAATTCCCTGATTTTCAGATCAGGAAATTGAGGCTCTTTGAGAGCTCAGGTTACTTGCCTTCACTAACACAGCCAAGATGAGACAGACCTGAGATTCGAACCAAGGTTTAGCTACTTGAAGTCCAGTACTCCCAGAATGACTAGATATAGAGCCACAAGGGCTCTATATCATTCAATCTGCCCCTATTTTGCAGGAGAAGAAAAGGAGCCACAGAGCAACAGAGTGATTTGCATCATATACTGAGTAACTACCAGAGCTGTATTCAAACCCAAGTCCCCAGACTCCAAATCCATTGTTCTTTCCATAATGCCGCAATGTCTTCTGAATTACTAAGAAAAAGTTGACTAAAACAGATAGGCAATGTTCATTCCAAGTGAGAAATGTTCTGCTCATTTGGAACTATGCCCAAAGGGTTATAGAAGTGTGCATACCCTTTGATCTAGCAATGCCACTGCTCGGTTTATATCCCAAAGACATCCCCCAAAAGAGAAAAAGACCTATTTGTACAAAAACATTTAAAGCAGTTCTTTTTGTGGTGACTAAGAACTGGAAATCAAAGGAATGCCTATCCTTTGGGGAATGACTAAACAAGCTGTGGTATGTTGTGGTGATGGAATATTATTGTGCTATAAGAAATGACAAGTGAGGTGATTTTAGAAAGGTCTGGAAAGACTTGTGTGAACTGATATATGGTGAAGTGGGCAGAACCAAGAGAACACTGTGCACAGAGACAGCAATATTGTTTGATGAAGAACTGTGAAAGACTTAACTATTCTCAACAATAAAATGATCCAAGACAATCCCAAAGAACTAGCAATGAAACATACAATCCACCTCCAAAGAAAGTACTGATATTGACGGAACACAGACTGAAGCATGTTATTTTTCACTTTCTTTCATTTTTTCTTTTATTCAAGTGTTCTTATACAAAATGACTAATATGGTAATGTTTTACATAATTGTATATGTATAACCTATATCTGATTGCTTACTACCTCAGGGAATGGGCAGGGGAGTTAGGGAAGGAGGGATAAAAATTGGAACCCAAAACTGTAAATAAAAATGATTATTATTTTTTTAATGTTTTAAAAAAAGAAATGTTCTGCTCCATTCTTTCCTGGAGGCAACCTCTAAACAAGAAATGGTGGGGGAAAGAGGGAGGCTCTTCTAGTTTCCAATATTTTCACCAAAGGCCAATACTGCTACCTCTGTTACTTCTCAACACTGAAGGACAGATCCTGGATATAGATTAAGGAAGAAAAAATGGGCACTAAAAATACCTGTCCTAATCTTATGGAGGTTAGGGATACCTTAATGAGGCCACCCATGGAGAATAAGCTATTGAATAACAAAATAGACATATGTGCAATATAATGATGTTGCTGAAGACAGGTAGGTCAACAACTCAATCGGTTAATCAATAGCATTTAATAACCACTTTGTATCATATTGCTTTAAGTGCTGGGATACAAAGAGCAAAAATAGTCCCTGGCCTCAAAAAGCTGATACTCTAAAAGGAGAGGTCACATATACCTAAAGGCCCAGTGGGTAAAGTGCCAGATATACAGTCAGGAAGACTCATCTTCCTGAGTTCAAATATGGCCTCAGACACTTACTTAGCTGTGTGTGACCAGGAGAAAGTGACTTAACCTGTTTGCCTCAGTTTCCTCATCTCTCAAATGATCTGGGAAAGGAAATGGCAAACCACTCCAGTATTTTTGCCAAGAAAACCCCAAATGGGGTCACAAAGAGTCTTATATGACTTAACAACACTATATAGATATAGATATAAATACCATATATATGTGTATATATATATATAACTTTTATGCAGTCAGTTGTTTATTTATTGTTTCTCCCATTAGAATGTGACTTTCTTGAAAGCAGAAACTGCTTTTGCCTTCTTTGCATCCCCAATGCTTAGCACAGTTCCTGTCATAGAGTTGGCACTAGTAAATAATTTTTGAATGATTGATGAGATAACTCTTCTCATATCTTCTCCCCTGACCCAGCCCAATAAGTTTGGAAGGTACATGGGGTAAGAAGGAATTTACAAAGAAAAGAAAGAAAGGAGGGTTTAAATGGTTGGATGAAAGTGCTGAGAAATGAAAGGAAATTATATCTGAATAAGGAGGAAATTATTAAAGGGTCTTGCATTGTTCTTTTGGATGGACAATTGCCTCTGACTCTGAGGATTTGGTTGTTCTCTGGACCCAAACTCTGACTTGACCTTAAGGATATGTAGTCCAACCCACAAAAAGAGTCCAAACTGATCACTAATGATCTATTTTTTTCTTACAACAGCACTGCAAATTAGGAAAGAGTAGGTATAATCAGCCTTATTCAAGGATAGAGAAAATGGACTCAGGACAAAAAGAGAAGAGATCCATCATCTTCCCTTTATATTCTGGGTTGTTCAGACCCTTAGTGTATTCTGACCAGATTGGGTCATCATATTTCCAAAAGGACTGTGGAGAAACTTGAAAGGGTTTGAGTGGGGTGACAGATGTGATTAACTAACTTACTTTGATGGCTCCATTTTCATATCATCAGTGTAAACATTCCCTCTCTGTGATTCTTATTCATCTCTTGTAAAAACTCCATTAAGAATCTCTCTGATGCTGAAGGTCTTACTTTAAGATTCCTTTTAAAATTTTGTTGTCAATCATAAACATTTACTAAGCACCTATTTTGTCAGGTACTGTGCTAAGAGCTGGAGATACAAATAATAATAACTTTTTAAAAGCCTCTGCCTTCAAGAAGCTTACAATATAACAAGGGAAGACAACACACAAGAGGAAGCTAAAAGCCATAAGGGGAAGTACTTAGAGCAGGAGCATGATGGAGGAGTCCAAAGTCATGCAGCTGTGTGAAAACTGAAGAGACAGCTGGCCTGGACACCCTTCTTAAATACAAGGCCTTTGTTTTATATTTTAGGACTACTGGTTTAACACTACCCTGGCTTTGTCCATTTGTTATCCCTCCCCCTTGTTACACACCTGCTTTTCTGGTCATAGGGGTCCTTATTAATGCCTTCTGTACCACTTTTCAGTGTAAAGATAGAGAAAATAAATCCTTTGCAATAAGATTAAAGAAAAGGTCATTAAGCATAGAAAAGAGGACTGCAGCATTATTATAAACTTTAAGGATTATGAAGTATTTCTGAGAGGATTGCTAATGAGTATTTATTAAGTACCTACTATGTGCTAGGTAATTATCCACTGTCTTCCATGTCTACAAAGACTGAACAAGAGGAAAGAGGTTGAAAGTGAAGTTTCATTTGAATTCATGTTAGAAGTTAATCAAACACTGGAATATTCTGTAGAGTGAAACTACTGAGTGCCTGTCTCTGGAGGTATTTATGAGTAGAGGTAGCTCTCTGTCCTAATTAGATGATTTAGACATTAACATGCCTAATGGCTGAGATACTGGGACAGGGTGATATTTCAAAGTCCTCTCCATCATTGTGCACACTAATAGCAATGCTGTCTACTTTTATCGATACAATTATCCAAGCCAGTTCCAAAGGACTCATGATGAAAAAATGCTATCCACTTCCAGAGAAAACTGATGAACTCTGGGTACAAGCATAATCTTCTCACTTTATTTTTCTTGCTTTAAAAAAAAAATGGCTAAAATGAAAATGTTTTGCATGGCTTCACATGTATGATTTATATCATATTGCTTGCCTTCTCAGTGGGTGAGTGAGGGGAAGAGAAGGAAGGGGAGAATTTGGAACACAAAATTTAAAAAGAAAAGAATGTTTAAAATAAACAATAAATTTTAAGAAATAATAATAATAGGGGCAGCTAGGTGGCGCAGTGGATAAAGGACCTGCCCTGGAATCAGGAGTACCTGAGTTCAAATCCGCCCTCAGACACTTAACACTTACTAGCTGTGTGACCCTGGGCAAGTCACTTAACCCCAATTGTCTCACTAAAAACAAAACAAAACAAAAAAGAAATAATAATAATAATAATAAACAAAGCCCTCTCCAGTTCAATGATTCTGTGATTTAGATGTCTAATTGTCAAATGAAGAAATAAGATGTAGAAATGTTATGAGACTTAAGGAAACCTGTAAGGATGAAAAGCATTTTATAAAATGAACATTTCTCTCCAACATGCATTTATGAGACATTTGGGGGTATAATCATTTCTTTAACTACCAGGAGGAGAGAGCATGTTATCACTTGCCACTTTTGGTGTGTAGGAGTAGGAAAGGGGTATGGATAGAGGAGGAAATTGGTCTTTTTGCCTCCAGTTCAGTTGATGAAATTAGAAGATGGAGATGGAAGCAAGGGGAAAGAGGTACCAAGGGATTAACTCCAACCTACTGTATTAGCATATCATCTTTTTTAAACTTCTGGCAAACAAATTATTCTGGCAATCACTCCAAGGTACTGTAATTTATTGTTAAGAAAGGTCACTGTAGTTCTCACCATTCATATTATTGACAGAGATGGATCGGTTGTATAATGCACCTAAAATACGTTATCTCCTAAAATCTCTCTAGTGGTTCTGATACAATTCAATTCAAGGAATCTTTATCAATTGCTTACTATAGAAAAGACATTGTGTTAGGACTTTGGCATAAAAGGACAAAAATAAAACAGTTTTTGCTTTTCGGTGGGGCGGGAGGGGGAGCATCATATTCAGCTTCAAACTACTTGAACCCTTATATGGTTATTGCAGTATCAAGAGTACTGGCCTTAGATGGCGGAGGTAAGGCAGTGAGCTCCCGAACTCATGACACGATCCTTCCAAAAAACATCCAAATAAGGTCATAGGAAAATGCCTGGAGCAGCAAAACTCACAGAAGAATGTGCTGAAATCATGTTCTAACCAAGAACATCTTGGAAGGTCAGAAGGAGGGAGCTGCTGTGCTGATACAGGAGTTGGGCCCTACCCCACAGTCACCCTGACACAGATCCAGTCTCAGGAAGTCCTCACCAGAGAAGGAGACCCCCAGAGCCTCTGAATCAGCTGAAGCACCAGTGTCATCTGGAACTAAGTTCACAGTCTGGTGAGAGGGCTGAGCCCTGGGCAGGGGAGAGACTACAAGGGTCTATGCTGGTGCTAAGGCAGAACTTGGATTTTACACCCCTACTGAGAACCAGGTGGTAGGCCCAAGTAGAAGTGGCACAGGTGGGGGAGAGACATAGGCTCCTTGGAGCTAACAACCACAACACACAAAGCTGGTTGATTGGCAAGCTGGTCTGGGGTCATCTAGGACCAGGAAACAGGCCAGGCAAGGGAAGAACCTGATCCTCCTTAAATCATACCACTGGGACTTCTTAAGCATGGGATACTGCAGCCTGGAAACAGTGCCCCACTTTAAGGAGCTAAAATTCTAGTAAAAGAAAGGCAAGAAGGGGGCAGCTAGGTGGTGCAGTGGATAAAGCACCAGCCCTGGATTCAGGAGTACCTGAGTTCAAATCCAGCCTCAGACACTTGATACTTACTGGCTGTGTGACCCCAGGTGAGTCACTTAACCCCCATTGCCCAGCAAAAAAAAAAAAAAAAGAAAGGCAAGATGAGCCGACAGAGAAAGGTGAGGACCATAGAAAGTTTCTTCAGTAACAAGGAAGACCAAGGGGCACCCTCAGAGGAAGATGTCAACATCGGGGCCCCTATATCTATAGCTTCCAAGAAAAATACAAATTGGTCTCAGGCCATAGAGGTGCTCAAAAAGGACTTTGAAGATAAAATTAGAGAGGTAGAGGAAAAAATGGAAAGAGAAATGAGGGTGATGCAGGAAAGACATGAGAAAAAGTCAACAGCTTGAAAAGTCAAATGGAAAAGGAGGTACAAAAGCTCTCTGATGAAAATAATTGCCTAAGAATAAGGATTGAACAAATGGAAGCCAGTGACTTTATGAGAAACCAAGACACAATAAAGCAAATCCAAATGAATAAAAAAATAGAGGGCAATGTGAAATATCTTCTGGGAAAAACTGCTGACCTGGAAAATAGGTCCAGGAGAGATAATTTGAAAATTATTGGTCTACCTGAAAACCATGATCAAGGAAAGAACTTAGACACCATCTTCCAAGATATTCTCAGGATTTCCCTGAAATTCTAGAAGAAGAAGCTAAAATAGAAATTGAAAGAATCCACCGATCACCTCCAGAAAGAGATCCCAAAAAGAAAACTCCTAGGAATATTATAGCCAAATTCCAGAGCTCTCAGGTCAAGGAGAAAAACTGCCAAAAAGAAAGAATTCAAGTACTGTGGAGCCCCAGTCAGGATAGCACAAGGTCTAGCAGCTTCTACAGTAAAGGACTGAAGGGCATGGAATATTATATTCCAAAGGGCAAAGGAAATGGGATTACAACCAAGAATCACCTACCCAGCAAAACTCATCATTATCTTTCAGAAGAAAAAATGGGACTTTAATGAAAAAGAAGACTTTCAGGTATTTGTGATGAAAAGACTTGAACTGAATGGCAAATTTGACTTTCAAATACAAGACCCTAGAGAACCATAAAAAAAAAAATTGGAGCTGGGGGACATACCTGGGGTCATACAGTGGGCGACTGTCTTGTGTCTGAGGCCAGGTTTTGGGTGGGATCCCCCTGGGGCCAGGGGTGATGATTTGTCCACTGTGTCACTTAGCTATATGATAACATCTTTAGGGTTAAATTGAGGGGTGAAGGGAATTCATTGGGGGAGGGGGAAGGGCAGAAGCAAAATCCTACATGAAAGTAACAGGAAAAGGCTTATGGAGTGGGGGAAGAGATGGGAGAGGAGCAGGGCAGTAAATGAATTTTACACTCATCAGAAAAGGCTCAAAGATCTTAAACTCATCAGAGCTGCCTCAAGGAGGGACTAATAGACACACCCAACTGGGTGGAGTAATCTATTTAATCTAGGCAATAAATGAGCCTAACACTCATCAAAATTGGCTCAAAGACCTCAATCTCATTAGAATTGGCTCAAGGAGGGAATAATGAACACAGTCAATTGGGTGGAGTAATCTCTATAACCCTGCAGGAAAATAGGAGGGGAAAGGGATAAAGAGAGAGGGGCAAAAGAAGGAAGGGCAGAGTGGGGGAGGGGACAGACAGAAGCAAATCCCTTTTGAAGAGTGATAGGATGAAAGAAGATGGATAATAGAATAAATATCATCGTAAGGGAATAGGATGGAAGGGAAACAGTTAACATTAGTAATCATGAAAAAGAGAAAAGGGGGAAAAATTATACAAAAAATATTTATAGCAACTCTTGGTGGAGGCTAAGAATTGAGAATCAAGGGAATGTCCATCAATTGAGGAATGATGGAAAAAGCTGTGTTATATGATTGTAGTGGAATGGACTTGTGCTATAGGAAATGACAAACAGGATGATCCCCGAAAAACATTGAAAGACTAATGAACAGGCAGCTAGGTGGCACAGTGGATAGAGCACTGGCCTTGGATTCAGGAGGACCTGAGTTCAAATCCATCCTCAGACACATAACACTTACTAGCTGTGTGACCCTGGGCAAGTCACTTAACCCCAACTGCCTCACCAAAAAAAAAAAAAAAAAAAGAAAGAAAGAAAGAAAAAGAAAAAGAAAGACTAATGAACATCGATGTATAGTGAAGTGAGCAGAGCTGAAAGGACATTGTGTGTAGTGACAGCAGTATTGTTCAGTGAGTAATTGTGAATGACTTAACTACTCTCAGCAGTGCAATGTTCCAAGACAATCCCAAGGAACTAATGAGGAAGCTTACCATGCACCACTATAGAAAGAACTGATAAAAAGAACACTTGTGGATTGTACATATATAACCTGATTGCAATCATGTGGAGGGGGGAGGAAAGAGAGAGAGGGAGAAAAATTTGGAATTCTAAATCTTATGAAAATGAATGTTGAAAACTACCCTTACATGTAAATGGAAAATAAAATAAATGTTTGATGAAAGGAAGAAAAAAAAAAAAGAGAGAACCTTTTACCCCTAGGAACACTGACTTGAATCCATGCCCAATTGAGGATAATTGAAAAAGGTTACCACCTGTACCTGTAAAGGTGCATACATCTTTTATGTTCTCCACTAAGTTTTGGGGGCACCTTGATGGCAGTTTGTCTCATTTCTTTTGTACCTGGCGTGGGGCATTGCTCAAAGAATATAATAAATGTTGTTGACTTACTATGTGTTTTGTGAAATTAAGCATTTTAATTTTCCTTCCAGCTGGTATTTTGGTAATTATTTGTAGATTTATTTGGTCTGAACCTGTGGTTCAGAGAATTCCTGGGGATGAAACTCCCTCTAGCAATGCAGATCAACAACTGTCCTGAAACTTAGTATTTGATAAATTGCCTAGGGTACTGCAAGGCTAAAAGACTAGGCCAGGGTCAGATCAGCATGTCTGAATTGAGACTTGAAAGGGTTTCAGAGTGGATAGAGAGCAGTCTTAGTGTCAGGAAGACCTAGGTCTTTGTATGTAGTGATTAAAAAAGCACAGATGGGCAGCTAGGTGACGCAGTGGATAGAGCACTGGCCCTGGATTCAGGAGTACCTGAGTTCAAATGTGGCCTCAGACACTTTACACACTTACTATCTGTGTGACCCTGGGCAAGTCACTTAACCCCAATTGCCTCACAAAAAAAAAAAAAAGCACAGAGACTGATTTTGTTGATCCTTCTAAACAATTAAACCAGTGCTGAGAATCTTCAACCCTCCCCTTGCCCTACCCACTAGGAGTAATTATGCTAGAAGCCCTCATGACTATATCTGCTTTATGGCTAAAATAAAACTGTATTTTCCAACTAAAAAAAAAAAAGAGTACTGGCCTTAAAGTCAGAGATCTGGATTTGAATTCCATCTCTGCATCTCACTCACCATGTGACACCAAATAACTCTAAGTTATTTCATATCTTTGGGTCTCAGTTTCTTTATCTGTAAAATAGAGCTGATATTTGCATTATTGTGGGATCAGTCCAGAGTTAGTGTTGGGGTCCAACATGTAAAAGGACTGTGTGACTCTAATGTGTCATTAAAGTGGTTATTTTGCCAATGAATTGATCAATAAGTGTTTATTATGCTCTTATTATGTGCTAGACATTGTACTGAGTCCTAGGTATCTTGACAAAGACAAAAGTAAAGCAGTCCCTGTTCTAAGGTCTACTTGAAAATAAATGAGTATATATGGAACTAATAATAACAAGACCAGTTTTCCCGTGTGCCTTATGAAAAACAATCATTTTGACTGTCACTGGAGAAGGAGAAGGAGTTGCTGTGGGTGTTCAAGTAAGAGAGGGGACCCAGGCCCTCTCTCATTCAGAGCCTTCCTGAAGCCAAAGGTCTCTACTATATCCATTCTCTCTAACTTTTACCAAGAGAAGCTTGGAGATGGCTGTGACCCTGTGAGCTTTAAAAGTTTAGAAGAACAAGCTTCCAGAAGGTTTGGGAGCATAATCCATGCTACATTTTGCATACAGCCATTCCAGCATCTAGGCTTTGCAGAATGACCTCAATTCTCCATCAGCATTCTGAATTGGGAAGTGAACCTCATAAGGTGAATTCCAGATAAAAATTGCACCACTTGATCCCATTCTTCCCAGAGACCACAATGATAATAGAGGAAAATATTGAGGAAGATATTGTATTCTTGCTATAACTTTTTCTTAAATAAATATTTTTATTTAAAGTTTTGAGTTCCAAATTCTATCCCTCCCTTCTCTCCCCCCTTGCTGAGGTGGTAAGCAATCAGATATTTACTATAGCTTTAAAGCAAATATCCCTTGATTAAAAAGAAAACAATCATTATTTTGTAATCATGATCTCTATAGGCACACAATTGAAATCAATATATGCATGTGTATTCTAAAATGGTTGTATAAGTACCCAGGGAGTGTGTTGAAATGGAATAATCACTGGATTGGAAAAAGACCTGAGACTGAGTCCTAATTCTTCCACGAACTTGCTACGTCATTTTGAGAGTCACCATACCCATCTCTGGGCACCATTTTCCTTATCTTTAAAGTGTTGGTGTTGGACTATACAATGTTTAAGATATGTTCTAGACCTTCAATTTGTACAACTATCCCAGGGAGGCCGGCAGCTACTTACTAAGTGAAGACAGCATGATAGAGTAGGAAAGTGACCATGTAGAATCAGAGAATCCCTGTTCTTACACTTATGACATAAGTGACCTTGCACAAGTCACTTAACTTCTTTGGCTTTTATTATCACAAGTAATCATTATTATCAAGTGGCATGGCTGGAAATCATGAATAACCATAGATGGTGAGTAACTGGCAAGCTGGTAGAAGATTCTTCCCAGTCAGAAAAAGGGAAACCAAAATTATTAGTCTAAAAGATATATAAGAATGTCAAATGGTCCCAGAATTTGACATAAAAGGACTTTCATTTCTACACACTGAGTTTTTTAAAGGTACCTTGTGCGATGTTTAAAATCTAAATGTATAGTTGTCTTAAATTAGAAGCTTTAGCACCAGTCTTTGGGCATTAACATTCATTAAAGCATACTAGGTAGGTATTAGTAAAAAAAGAGAACATATGCAGTTCAGAAAGTTAAGAAAAGGCCTATCTAGCCTAGAGTTCCAGCCTGGTCTGGTTCTTCCTCAAGTCCTCCACCAAGAGCCTGCTTCAACCACTAACTGCTTCAGCAAACTGAGTATGGAAGCTTTTTATAGGTTTGGAGCAGAGGCAGTCCTTACACACTGCTTCAAGCTGATTGGTTAGCATCATCCAAATCCATTGGTTCACTGGACTTGAAGGTGGTCTCCTGTTGAGTTCAAAGTCCTTAGCTTCTGAGAACAATACCTTCTTAAGGGCTGTCCCTGTGTGGTTATAATCTAATTAACTTTAAGTAGGCTAATCAGCAAAGTCAATCACTCTCACTTAATTCAATCAATTTAGATTAATCTCTAGGTAGGGCCTTTGAGTATCTGCCAAATCCCATTATTTTCTCACACTTGTTAGCAAGTATATTTGGGTCTGTCTAGTATTATCTATATCTGAAAGTCAAACTAGCTTTTTCTGGGGCCATATCAGCCCAAGGAGGAGTAAAAACTCTTTTTTTCTGGAGGATCTCTCTCTCTCTCTCTCTCTCTCTCTCTCTCTCTCTCTCTCTCTCTCTCTCTCTCTCTCTCCCCCCCCCCCTCCCCCTACTCTGACCAAGTCAGGAAGGCAGACAAGAGAAACAGATGAGAGGCATGGGTATCTTTCCCCCAAGCTACAGAAATTTATGGCATGATAAACCAATCAGAGACTAAAATATAAGTTATCTACTGTGAATTTCCAAATCATAGCTTGAATGTTTTCTTAAATAAATACTGAAATGTTTTGTTGAGTTTTAATTCCCCATAGAATTTGTTTTAAAGAAAAATGAAACTAGCTTTGAAAGTTACAGGGAAACAACACTTAAATCTTGTATCATTCTTTGCCTGGAAAGTGACAGATTTAATGTTTTACTAGAGAGGTGTAACAGGGTTTTGGTGGTGGTCCTTAGGTATTCCTCAATAAAGAAGTACATTCTTGCATACAGTCCAATTAGAATTAAAGTAGTTTTTTATTTGGCACTAGAGAAAGTAACCAAGTGGTGCTGGCTTTGGCAGCACATGTACTAAAATTGGAATAATACAGAGAAGATTAGCATGGCCCCTGTGCAAGGATGACATGCAAATTCACCACTTGAGGAGGAAGGCTTAGAAACATTCTCCCCCCAGAACAGAGGGAAGGCAAAAGCTTTTATGGAGGATAGATGGGGTGTCCACTTGAAAACTGGAAAGTTCCCTTTTGGGTTGGGTTGGGAAAAGCTTGGATGCTTGTCATATTCCTGAGAGTTGAGGGGGATATTTTTTTTAAATGATGGTCCTGAACTTTGGTGTTATCTCTGTTTCCTAGCTCCAGTCAGGTAGTAGTCATCCCTAATTGACTTTCCTACTATAGAATTTTGTCTCCCCTTACTTTTTAGGTATGTCTGTCCTGATATGTTGTTGATCAATCTAAACTTTAATAGTCCATTGATTCCTTGATTATGTCTGTCCTCTTATCTGGTCATCTTTGGCTTTGTTTCTCACAGGAGAAACTTCATAGGATTTATCCTAAGCCTCAGGTGAGGGAGAGAAATGATTATATTAATTAGGAAAAAGAGAACTGAAGCTAGTTTAAAAGTAGTATCAATGAAATTCCAAAGTGAAAGGGGTTGCAGCATATATTTTGAATAGCTGTGGAATTTAGGAACTATCTATTATTAACTCTTTCCTGGTTCACAAAAAAGAAAAGTTTATGTAAAACAGTAAACAATTAAAAGTAAATAAGTTTGATTAAAATGTCTAATTAGATACTTGGGAGTTTTACAAATTAAAGTTATGAACAAATCAAATTAGAATGAAATTTTTTTATTGTTATGTGTTTTTAAATTAGAAATGTTGCTATAAATTATATTAGACCCCCACCCCAATTTGGGTATGGATATTAATTGGAGTAGATTTTCAACAACTTGTCAAGAAGAAAATGAGATTCCTACCCATTTTTATAATAGCCTATGTAGAAATTCTAGGTGGGATTTGGGGCTAGATTTACTCAAACCATGTGATTCAAAATTTATTAACTCTGCTTTTGTAATCAACATCTGCCAAGATTTAAGTGATATATCTATGCTTTCTGCCCTAAGTGGCATGAGAATGATATAAATTAACTTAGGAGCATCTCCTTAGATGTATATGAAAGAAAGAACAAAGGAAGAGAAAAATCTCCACCCCACTCCATGGAATGGGGCATTAATACCCCTAAGAGGTCTTCTTTCCCTACTCTACAACACAAAACTGCAGGTTAAGCTAAATTTGTGCTAAATTTCATAGCAAGTTTGCTATTAGAATTTTTAGAACTGTGTTGCTTCCTGCCAATGGAAAGAGAAGCTTATTTGAAGGAGCAATTTGAATGTGGGTAAAATTTAATTTATTGCAATACTCAAGCACCTCTGCACTGCTATAATAGGATGCAAGATCTTATTGTTTGCAATCTGAATTTGTAGGAAACTAAGTATATTCATTCTTGTTATCATTCCCTTGCAAAAGTTATATATTCATATATAAATTCCTTGAAATATCTCAGGATGATATGGGAATATGGGAAAGATGAAAAAGTTTATGGGACAATATAAATCTATGAATTCGTAAGGTTAAAATCAGGAATATCTTGTTTGTTTACAAGGAAAAGAATTCATATAATCAATTAGCTTAGAGGAGAGTAATATGTAAACTATCTTGTGTTATCTCAAAGGGAAATCCAATTTTACTTAGGTTTATTATTTAATTTGTAATTAACACCTATGTGTACAGCATATCTTGGAGTTCAGGCAATTGTAAATAGCTACCTGAGATATACCCTGCTCTCTATATAATCTCAATCTGAGATTATGTACTTATCGTATTTACATATCCCATCCCAAATCTTTTATTGTTGTTTGCAATTGAAGTCAAATAAACATCTTTTGCAAGTCCATTTGTGTAACCAATGTAGGAATAAAAGTCATCTGCTTACAAAGAATGATGCTTATGTGCTTATGTTTAGGATTACATCCCTAAAGTATCTCTTCCTCCTAAAGGAGTAATAAACCAGAGTGGAATTGAAAAAGCAGTAAGATCAGATGATTATATATGTCAAAAGAGTGGAATTTTGTGAAAGCAATAAGATCAGACAATTATGCATAACAAATGTAAATTATTCTAATGTATATACAGGCCTTGAGCACATTCTAATAATAAATTTTAAAAATTGGATTCAGGGCTTTATATATTAAATTATATTGTTTGCCCTCTGCACAAGCTGGTTCTCTGCAATGCTTACTTTTTGATTGATTATTTGAATTTCTTAAATATCTCAGCACAACAATTTGCTAACTTATGTCACAGGGCAGTTATAAGTAGTAAAACTGAAGTTTTTTGCTTAATGAGGCTTATATCTAAAATAAAAAATGAAATACATGAACATCAATCTTAAAAAAATTAAATGATAATAGAGTCAATAACAATTTAGAAAAGCACTCAATCATAACTGTTGTATGTCTACTTTGGTAAATATTAAATCTAACCAGAAGGGCTCATTTTACAAGTCAGATCCTCATAGATTCTTTTTAAAATTCTTCCTTCTCACTGCTGTTGGCAGTGTCTTTATCAGGTACACAGTTTAGATAAAGTTAAAAAACATCAAGGGGCATGTAAAAATTTAAATTCTCTGAAGTTTCAAGTGAACTATGGGTTCCTAATTTGATGTTTTTCTAGCTCTATTGTTAGTGTGATTAGAACCATAAAGCTTAAGTTGGTTTTTGCCACATGAACTAGTCGTTGGAAAAGCAAAATTTAAGAGTTTGTACTAAATTGTTTTGAGTCCTGTTACTGGCAGATTTTAGCATAATTATCTAGGAATCTCTGAAAGTGACTTGGAACCAGAGAAGTAAATCTCCTGAAGAGGAGCTCCCTTCAGAGATGCCCTGAGAATAAGGTCTATTCCAGAATGTTCAAGAGAAAATGTTTCCAGAGACCAGATGACTGACTACATGGAACATCTGGGATCCAAGATGAAGTGGGCTGATTAAATGAACATCGGGAGTTGGTTACCAGACTACATCCTGTTCTTAAGTTGCACCAGAAAAACCGATGTCAGTATGTACTGTTAAAAGTTAATATGGAAAAAAAAAGTTACTATGTTTAAAAGTCTTAGTGAATTAGCCTATAGATAAGTATAGATGTATAGATCAAGGCAGCGTGTGTGTGTATGTGGGGGAATCAAAATAATTCTTTAATTGATCCCATTTACAATTAATTGAATTTGTCCTGTAACTGCCTAAGTCATGAGTCATTGTCTCTGAACTTAGTTCAGAAATTCAGCTGAATTGAGTTAAGAAATCCAGTTCTCCTGTTAATCACTCTTATATTCTTGTGTCAAGGAAATCTGTTACCCTTGAAGGATGCAGGTGTAGACACCAGAGAGTATGATCTATTATCTTTACACCACCAAGATATCCTTCATGGATGTCTGGTTTATCATCCAAAAATGTCTGTTTTATTATCTCTGTCTTTGTAGATGCAGTTGGACTCAAAAATGAACATTTCTTGGTTCAGGGAGGGAGGGGGTTGTTGTCAGGGAGGGAGGGGGTTGTTGCTAGCTCTCTTTCCCAGTTTCCATCTAATCATATTTTTTCTATCCATGATGTTATCCTTTCTAGTTTCTGTACTCCCCAAAACTATAAAAAGTATTGTTAACCTCATAACTGGGTCTTAGCTTTGCTGGGGAAGCTGAGCTCCTATTTATTGGTAAATTCATGCTTTACTAATAAATTGTTCTTTCTCAGAACTCTGTACCTCAGTCTACTTCAATTTTTTTTGACAGTTATACTATGTAATAAACCTATCTTCTAATATTGGCTCTGTGACTAAGAGACCCAAGAGCCACTTCTTGTCTCTGGTCCTGGTTGCCTCAATTAAATCAGGACTTTGGATTAGGCAATCTCTAAAATCCCTTGATTCCCTAAACTCTATGAGTATGTACAGGGGTATGCTGGAGCCATATCCTATAGGCTGATAAGAGTCATCTGTTACATTTATGAGGTGGAAATCAGCAAACATTACAAATCAGCACTTGCTATGTTATTTTGTTAATTGACTAGATTTAAGGAAGTGATAGGTAAAATGTTAATAATGCATATTAAACTTAAGAGTGTGTCTTGGCACAACCCTGCCCCCCAAGAGAGCTGGTTGTTAAACATTTGCCAGCACAAAGCTGACACTATAGAAATTAAAAGAATGGCAGCATTGAAAGAAACTTAAGGGGAAAATAAATAGTCTTTGGAAATAGAAGAGGCCTTAGAAAGGAATTATCCCCATTTTTGTAGATGAGGGAATGAGGCCCAGAGAAGTTAGGTGACTTGACCATCTTCACACAGGTTCAAAGGTAGGTCCTTCAGCTCTAGTCAACAGTCCTCCCTAACAAGAGATCCTCCATCAGTTTTCATGAAAAAAGAAGAATATGCGTGGGGGGGAGGGGAGGGGCGGGGAATGGAATATGATTCCACAGCATGACACAGCAGCAAACAAAATAAAACAACAAAAAAACAATAACTCAATCTAAGGCTGTTTTGTTAACATAAACACAGTGTCCAGAAGGAGGAAAATGATAGCCCCGCTGGACTCTACCCTGGTCAGACCACTTCTGGAATACTGGATTCAGTTCTGGGCCTGGCATTTTGGGAAGGACTTTTATAAGCAACAGAGCATCCAGGGGATGGTGGACAGAATGGTGGAAAACTAGAAACCATGGAAGAAGCCACTGAAGGAATTGGGAATGACGACTTTGAAGAAGAGAAGACTTAGGAAAAGGAATGAATAATCTCTGTCTTCAAACATTTCAAATGTTATCATGTAGGATCCAATTGGACTCAGGGTATAGAAAACAATGGAGGAGGGGGGAATTTCAGAGACAGATTTAGACTTCATATAAAGAAAAATTTTCTGACCACTAGCACTTTCCAAAATGGAAGGATAGCTTTAGAAGGCAGTGGGTTCCGCCCCCTCACTTGGAAGTACTTAAACAGAAGCTAGATTATCTCTTAGCAGTGATGGAGAGAAAATGCCTATCTCAGGTTATGCTCGATGATCTCCAAAATATCTGTGAACTCTGATGATTTATGTGGATTTTACTTTATACCCTGCTACTTTGCTAAAATTATTAATTATTTCAACTAAATTTTTAATTGAGTCTGGAATTTTCCAAGTATATTTTATGATCCTATGCATTCACTTGAAGATCCCCATTGACAGGGAATTTATTACCAGTCACTCCAGTTCTCCCTCCATTCAACTAAGTGACCTTCTTAAGGCTCAGGTCTGACCATGTCACCCCCTTACTCAATGCCTCTGTTTGGCATTCAAAGGCCTTCATAACCTGGCCCCCTCCTACCTTTCCAGTCTTTTTACACCTTGAGTGCCTCTATATACCCTGTGATCCAGTGACACTGGCTTGCCTGTCTGTTGCTTGCACAAGATGCTACATCTCTGGACTTCAGACATTTTTACTGCCTGTCCCCCACACCTGGAATGTAATTCCCTCCTAATCTCCATCTTCTGGCCTCCCTAGCTCCTTTTACGTTCTACAAGAAGCCTTTTGTTATTCTCTTCAATGTTAATGCCCTCCCTCTTTTGATTAACTCCAGCTTTCCTTGTATATATCTTGTTTGTACATAGGTATTTATATATTGTTTCCCCTCATTAGACTGGGAGCTCCTTGGGAGCGGGAATTATTTTTAGCCTCTCCTTGTATCCTCAGAGCTTAGTATGTATTTAATAAATAATTGTTAAATAGACTTACATTTTTTATCTTTTTAATTCATAAAAGTATTTTATTTTGAACCATACTATTTCTTTAGTTTTTGGTGCTGTTGTTTTTCTTTTTTGAGGGTTTTCCTTTTTGCTCTGATTCTTTTCTTATAACATGGCTAATGCAGAAATATGTTTAATGTTATTGTACATATATAACCAATATCAGATTACTTCCTGTCTTGGTGAGGAGGGAGGGAGAAAAATTTGAAACTAGAAATCTTATAAAAACAAATGTTGAAAACTATCTCTACATGTAGGTGGAGAATAATAAAGTATTTTTATAATTTTTTAAAAAGTATTTTATTATTTTCCAGGTACATGTAGAGATAGTTTTCAACATTTTGTTGCTGTTGTTTTTAAGCAGGGCAATGGGGATTAAGTGACTTGCCCAGGCTCACACAGCTAGTAAGTGTCAAGTGTCTGAGGGCAGATTTGAACTCAGGTACTCCTGATTCCAAGGCCTGTGCTTTATCCACTGCGCCACCTAGCTGCCCCCCTCAACATTTGTTTTTATAAAATTTTGAGTTCCAAATTTCTCTCCCTCCCTTCCCTACCCCCTCCCCAAGCAATCTGATATAGGTTATACATGTACAATCACATTAAACATATTTCTGCATTAGTTATGTTGTGAAAGAAGAATCAAAACAAAAGGGGAAAATCTCAGAAAAACAAAAAAACAAAAACAAAGTAGAAACAGTATGGTTCAATCTATATCCAGATTCCACAGTTCCTTTTTTCTGGATGTGAAGAGCATTTTCCATTATGAATTCCCTGGAACCATCCTGGATCAGTACATTGCTGAGAAGAGCCAAATCTATCACAGTTGATCATCATACAATGTTGTTGATACTGTGTACAATGTTCTCCTGGTTCTGCTCACTTCACTCAGCATCAGTTCATGTAAGTCTTTCCAAGTTTTTCTGAAATCCACCTGCTTAATAGACTTAGATTCTTATACATACATAGGGAAGTAGAGAATAACACTAATAATTGTATCATCATCATAATAATAACAATGATAACAATTATCAGTACTTTGCAAACCCTAAAGCTATACAAAATCTAGCTATTATTATCATCATCATTATTATAACTAACATTTACATAGCACTTTAAAGTTTGCAAAATGCTTTACAAATATTACTTCACTTTATCCTCACAGAAACCCTGGGAGATGGGTGTTATTATCCTCATTTTACAGTTGAGGAAAAGGAGGGAAAGAGAGGTTACGTGACTTACCCAGGGTCATACAGCTAGTAAGTATATGAGGCTGGATTTAAACTTAGGTCCTCCTGACTCCAGGTCCTGTGCTCTATCTACTATCTTAGAGTTTATGTGGAAGGCACTTAATAAATGCTTGTGTACTATCTGATTGAAAGATGCAGGGGCAGTTAGGTGGTGCAATGGATAGAGCACCGGCCCTGGAGTCAGGAGTACCTGAGTTCAAATCCATCCTCAGACACTTAACACTTACTAGCTGTGTGACCCTGGGCAAGTCACTTAACCCCAACTGCCTCACTAAAAAAAATTTTTTTAAAGATGACCAGCTACCAGTTCTTATCCCTTTCTCATACTCCTAAACCTTGGCACCTTCTCCAATTTGGGGCAATTCTAAAGGTCAGGTAATTTTTACTTATTTACTTTTTACTCAGCCTGTCCTCCTGTCTCTACCTTTGATGTTGGTTTTGCCTTCCATAATCAAACAAAACAAATCGAATTTGGAGGGAGATATCTACCATGTCTCCCTCCTCTTCTCCATTACAAAACATTTCTTTCAATCAACTGTTCCTTGTGTGGCAAGATTCTGAGTCCTCCTTCCCAATCCAAATGTACTTCATTTTGACAATGTTGCTCCTAAAATGTGGCACCCAATGCTGAAAATAATGCTCCAAAAGTTGTCTGACCCGGGCAACGTGCCAGGGGACTACTCAGCTCCCTACTTCTGGACACTACACTTCTATTAAGACAACCTAGGTTTTAATCACTTTTTGGCTACCATATCCATCACACTGCCAACTCATGCTGAGCTCAAATGCCACCAGAATGATCCCTAAGTCTCTTTCATCAAAATAATTCAATTTCACAGCAGGCATGTAAGTCACTGTACCTGGTGCCATTTTAAGTAATATAATAGATCACAGAGCAAACAGAACCAGACTTGGGTAAAATTATATATTAGAAAAATTCCTTTATGGTACCAGTCTATAATCTTCTTTAACTACCATTTACCACTCTTCTATCCCTTTTTCTGTCATTTGGTTGATACATATTGGGAGTATACTCTGGGGCAGCTTGGTGGCGCAGTGGATAGAGCACCGGCCCTGGATTCAGGAGGACCTGAGTTTAAATCTCACCTCAGACACTTGATACTTATTAGCTGTGTGACCCTGGGCAAGTCACTTAACCCTCATTGTCCCAAAAGAAAAAAAAAAGGTTTAAAACAAACAAAAAGAAAGGCCAAAGACAGTCCCTACCCTCACAAAAGTCACAATCTAATGGAAAAAGACAACAGATGAAGTTGAAAAGAGGTATCAAGAGAGGGGAAGGGGGGAGGGCAGGAGGAGAGGGGACAGGACAGGTAACCAGATGGAGCCAGATGGGAAGTAAAGAGAAGCCTGCCCTGGACAACCTTTATTAAATAGAGGATCTGGGAGGAGGTCTCCACTGTCCATTCTCCAACCTCTCCAATAAGAAAGAAGAAGGGAGTTCAAGGGAAGGGGGTTAAGATGAGGTATGGGTTTCTGAGTTGATGTAATCTTTTTTTTTTTTTTTTGCGGGGCAATGGGGGTTAAGTGACTTGCCCAGGGTCACATAGCTAGTAAGTGTCAAGTGTCTGAGGCCAGATTTGAACTCAGGTACTCCTGAATCCAGGGCCTGTGCTTTATCCACTGCACCACCTAGCCGCCCCCCTGAGTTGATGCAATCTTATAGGATGATGAGGTCCTGAGAGCATGATGATATTTAAAGGAATTAAGTCAGGTGGGAGGTTTGGGAATTTTTTTTCTTCTCATCTGACCCTCAAGCAATCCTTGCAAAATCTCTTCATCAGTCTGATTGAGATTTCCTGAAAGTAGGCCAAGATCTCCCTGATAATTAAGGTATTAGCAGATTATACCTTTAGGTTTAACTTCTCCCATGGCGTATTTGCTCTCAAACAAGGAAAGAAACCTAAGGGAATAAAGTGCTAATAGGAGTATGATAAGCAGTGAGATAGCTATTTTAGAGGAAGCCCACACCTTTTTTTTTTTTTAATTGTGGGCCAGATACTAGACTAATTTTTTTGGGGGGGGGGGGCAATGAGGGTTAAGTGACTTTCCCAGGGTCACACAGCTAGTAAGTGTCAAGTGTCCAAAGCTGGAATTGAACTCAGGTCCCCCTGAATTTGGGGCCAGTGCTCTATCCACTGTGCCACCTAGCTGCCCCCCAAGCCCACTCCATTTTTCAAACTACTGGTAGCAGTTGACCATTAAGGACCCTAAACATAAATCTGCTAAATGTAATTTACAGGAAGTTAAGAATATCTAACACTTGAAAGAAGACCCTGTGTCTTCCTGCCGCCACCACCATCTGGTGTCAATAGGAACACTGCCATGGTAAGTATCATAGTGTAGTTTGGCAGATAGGTTGTACAATAGAGTTAGAGAAAGATTTGAATTCAAACCCTGTCTCAGACACTAGGTGGATGATTCACTTAACTTTTCCGTCCTTGAGATTCCTCATGGGAATGATCCTCCTGTAAAAGGGGATGATAATATCACGTACCTCCCAGGGTTGCTGTGAGAATGAAATGAGATGATATTCATAAAGCACTTTACACTTAAATAATTATAAAAATGTCTTTGTTGTTCAGTCATGTCCAATTCTTTGCAACCCCATTTGGGGTTTTCTCGGCAAAGATACTGGAGTGGTTTGCCATTTCCTTCTGTAGCTCATTTGACAGATGAGGAAACTGAGGCGAACAAGAATAAGTGACTTGCCCATCTGGTGTCTGAATCCAAATTTGAATTCAGGAAGATGAGTCTTCCTGGTTCTAAGGCCAGTGCTCTATCCACTTCAACACCTGGCTGCCCCCATAAAAATGCTAGTTACTATTAGTAGTAGTAGTGGGATCCTTGGATTTAGAGTCAAAAGACCTGGATTCCCAATTGCTTCTCTGCTGTTTGCAAACCACGTAACTTAGCCTTCTTTGATACCATTACTTTTTTTTTCCTTCTAAAATGAAAATAACTTTGTGTTCCAAATTCTCTTCCTTCCTCCCTATCCCTCTCTTAAGAACTCAAGCAATTCAATATAAGTTATACATGTGCAGTCATGCAAAACAGAGAAGACCAAAGAAAAAAACTTTGGAAAAAGGAACTAACAACAACAAAATAGACTTCTTCTTCTCCTCCTCCTCCTCCTCCTCCTCCTCCTCCTCCTCCTCCTCCTCTTCCTCTTCTTCTTCTTCTTCTTCTTCTTCTTCTTCTTCTTCTTCTTCTTCTTCTTCTTCTTCTTCTTCGTGAGGCAATTGGGATTAAGTGACTTGCCCAGGGTCACACAGCTAGTAAGTGTCAAATGTCTGAGGCCGGATTTGAACTCAGGTCCTCCTGACTCCAGGGCCGGTACTCTATCCACTTCGTCACCTAGCTGTCCCAACAAAATATACTTCTGATGTGGCCTTTTCTGCACATGTCTCTTTCTGATTCCCATGGCTAGTTTCAAAACATAATGATTTTTCTTTTATTTCTGGTCCGAATTTCTATAGGCTGTCAATTCCTTTATTGTTGTAGTCTTCAGGTCTCCTTGGCCTAGGTCCCTCTGTTCCCGTTATAGGTACTGATATAGGTACCCAGCATCCTGACTTATAAGTTATCCATTAACTGGGGTCTGACTCCCTTTTTGAGCTAATATCTGAGTTAAAGCTTGGGTCTTAGGTTTTTCTGTTAACCCTTTTTTTACCTCCTACATCACTTCCATCTGTATTCAGATACCATCAGTTCTTTCTCTGTAGATGGACTGCATTTTCCATAAGTCCTTCAGAGTTGTCTTGGATCACTGCGTTGCTGAAAATAACTAAGTCATTTGCATCAGATCATATTACAATATTGCTGTTATTTTGTATATAGTACATTTCACTTTGCATCAGCTCATGTAAGTCTTTCCAGGTTTTTCTGATAGCATCCTGCTCATCTTTTTCTTTTTAATAGCAAACTACAATTATATAGTACTTTAAAGGGAGATTTCCTTGCAAAGCACCCATGAGGTTGATTATTACAACAATAATAGCTTACATTTATGTAGTACCTTATACGTGACAAAGAATATTCTTCACAATAGCCCAACAAAGTACCACAATCATCATCCTCATTTTATATTGCTCTTCCCTTTGCCTCAAATTTTTTTCCCAGTTACTATTGCTAACTGTTTCCCTCCATCTTACTCCCTCCTCGTTATATTTACTCTATTTTCTACCTTCTTTTACCCTTTCCCTCCTCAAAAATGTTTTGCTTCTACTTGCCCCTCCCCCAATCTGCCCTCCCTTCCTTCACCCCTCCCCCCATATCCCCTTCCCCTCCCACTTTCCCACAGAGCAAAACATATTACTATACCCACTTGAGTGTATATGTTATTCCCTCTTTGAACCAATCCTGATGAGAGTAAAGCTCATTCTGAGCTCCCCCTCCCCATACTTGAGCTGTGGTCACTGAAGCAGCAAGAGTTTCCAGAGACAATGCTTGGCCAGTCTCCCAGGGTCCGAGGACTCAGCTGTACTAACCTTCCTCTGTTAAGGCCTAGAACAAGTTCTGACATGTCAAGGCTGAAAGGTTGAAAAATTACTCTTATTCTCTTAGAATTATTCTTGCAGAGACTTTATTTGATTTCTTTGTGTGTGTGTGGTTTTTTTTTTTCTGCTTTAAATACTGAGCTATCCTGAATAATAAATTGCACACAGTTATTCACTCAAGGTGGTGCTGATGTGTCAATTATTAATCGTCCCCCATCCTCAACCCCGTGGGCTTGAACCCTCGACCCCGACACGATTCTCTCACGCCTTAACTTGATTTTAAAGATGTCATCATGGGGCAGCTAGGTGACACAGTGGACAAAGCACCCACCCTGGACCCAGGAGGATTTTTTTTTTTTTAGTCTTGCTAAGTGATTTGACTATTAAGCTATAAACTTGTTGAGGGCCAGGACTATGTTTATTGATTAATTGATATGATGCTACTTTCTCTTCATGGTGTGTAATGTCATTGAACTTTAGAGCTAGAAAGAACATTAGAAATCATCGAGGCCAATTCCTTTATTTTGCATCTGAGAATTGTAATTCCCCCTCTCTCAGTGTGAAAAAGGTATTTTTAAATTATCCAATAAAAGTAATTCACATTAAAGTATACATGGCTAATAGGTTTAACTTCTTGTTGACTGGAATGCCATTATAATTAATAAAATCTATAGGGAAATGCAAACAAATAAAATAAAATGGAAATAACACTTGTAACTATCTCCCTTATAGAGTTTTTATGAAGTTCAAAGGAAATGGTGAAGCATCAGAAAATCCATAAACCATAAAGGGCTCAATACATTTCAGCTGTGGAGGCAGTAATGATATTGTCATCCTGGGAAGAAAGGGGAACTAAGCAAAGTCCTTGGGCATTCAGAGAACCAGAAGGGGACAAAGGTTAGGTAAAAATGGGAGTCACTACAAAATAGGGATGAGGCAGATTGCAAAGAAACTATTTCTGTAGCCTTTGTAATATAGATAACTAGGCATAGGATTCTTCCCATTTGTCTCTGGATTTGGTATGAAAATGAAACAGCCTCAATTTTAATAACCCTGTTAGTTTAAGGTCCTTGTTGGGAAAAAAAGAGGCACTGGAAAGTTAGCCAAAGGAGGTTTACTTTGCTCTAATATAGCAAGGATATTTGACAAGAAGTTGGGGAAATTTAATTTCTTTGTATGTATCCCTATTTCCATATGAAAATGCATCTGTTCAGCAGGGCAAGGTAAGGTGATTCTGAAAACTACCATATTGGAAGAGCCTTGTATATGGATGGTATTTTTTATGCCCTTGTATGAGCAAGAAACTACATCAAAGAAAGCAGGATTCAATCAAATCCAAAGGACAGCTTTGTTCCCTTTTAGGGAAAAGTAATCCCTATTCCGTAGGGTAATAGGAACCCTGGTCTTATTACACTTAGGATGCTTCTTGAGTGAAAAATGTTGGCCCTTCAGAATCTCTAGACCCAGAGGAGTCCTCGTGTATCCAGCATTCCTGGAATCCCTGGCGCATAGTATGAACTGAATAAGCACATGCTGTTTGATTGATTAGTGTCTTCTGACACTCATCTAACACCTGTTCAGGGGATGCAAAGAATATTAGGGAAGGGACATAACAAGAGACCAAGAGATGAAAATGTGGCGTTAGTCCTATAAGAGAATGAGAAGTTGTTAAAGAAAACTGGCTCTAGTAAGTTGTTTTTCAAGGAAAGTTCAGAGTTTCTGGGTTGGGGTCTAAGGGAATTCTTCCTTTGGAAGGGATAGTCCCTTGCTGCTACCTCGCTTCCCCTCCCTTTCCTTCCCTTCCCATCCCCACCCCTCCAAAGCTTGGTCACATGTTATGCCACCTGGAAGTCATGGGTGGCAGCCAGCACAGGGCAACAGAAGAAACTGGAGCTGTCTGAGAGCAATGCCAGGCACGGTGGAGGACAAGAAGGAAAGCCAAAGGCTTCTGGCTATTTCTATCCCTTCATACATTCCAGGTCTGCCTGGCAAGGTTCCCTAATGCCAAATTTGAAATCTGCAGAGCTCATTCACAAGAGCAAGGAGGTCAGAAAGGACATTGCCTACCCTTCCTCCACCCCACCCCCTGCCCCACCTCCTGACACACCCCCAGGATCGCCATCACCACCCTAAGATAGCAGGGGCCCAGGACTGGAGAGAGAAAGGTCAGTCTACTTAAATAGCTTCTGGATCTATGGAACGAACACTTTCATGGCTTCCCAGAGCAGATTTGGATCAAGGGGGAGTGTGGTAATTCCGTGATTCCATCTAAATATGTAAGCCTGGATTTAGGCCTCCTGGAGTCTAGTTAAAGGGGCCAGCATCTGGAGGGCTCATGAATCATTCCCTTGCGTAAGAGGACAAGAGATCTTTACTCAGTAGGGAGAGCCACTGACCCTTCCCACAGACTCTGGGCCACAAGTCATAGAGGAATGCCAAACTTTGAACTATGGAGAAATTCAAAAGTAAGATTTGGTCCGTCTCCTCAAGGTGCATCTTTTTTTTTTTTTAATTTAATTTTTTGCAGGGCAATGAGGGTTAAGTGACTTGCTCAGGGTCACACAGCTAGTGTCAAGTGTCTGAGGCTGGATTTGAACTCAGGTCCTCCTGAATCCAGGGCTGGTGCTTTATCCACTGTGCCACCTAGCTGCCCCCAAGGTGCATCTTTAAAAGGATGACCACATAACTTGATTCCCAGGGGTGGGCTTTATTTTCCTCCACCAACTGTGTGATCTCTTTACCCCCTCCTAGTCATTCTTCACACAGTCGCCAAAATAATCTTCCTAATGCATGTTTAGCCACGCTGTTCCCTTGCTCAAAAACCATGAGGGGCTCCCTATTATTTATAGGACCAAACGGAAACTCCTTATCCAGTGATTTAAAACTCTTCACAATCTGGCTCCAAGCACTTTCCAGTTTTTTTTTTTTCATACTCTGCCAACATTTTCAAACAGAGAAGAGTATGGATTATGAGATGGAAAATTGGTGAGCAGAACAGTGCACCCTTGAGGGAGCACTACTCTCTGCTTCCCAGCTCCCCTTTTCAGCTTGACATAGAAAAAGCCCTTCAGGGAGATGGGTTTCTTTCCTTTTTTTTTTTTTTTGAGGCAATTGGTTAAGTGACTTGCCTAGGGTCACATAGCTAGTAAGTGTCTGAGGATGGATTTGAACTGAGGTTCTCCCTGCTCCAGGGCTGGTGCTCTATCAGCTGCCAGCTAGCTGCCGGCTTCTTTCAAACTTAATGGAGGAAGAACAAAACAATAACAACAGGAAAAACAAAGGAATAATAATAATAATAATAACGTGAAGCAGATGGCCCCAGAAGAACTTAATCAGCTTTCCTCCTTTTCTCCACCAAAACAACCTAAGTTTTAATTGTGCCTAGGTTTGGATCTGGATTCTTTTGGTCTCCCTCTTTCTGGGAAGCTAAAAGATAGGAACCAGTAGTAACTCTCTTGTTGCTCTGAACTCCCAAATTTACTAGCACACCAACTCCTTTCATAAACATAATTTAATAAAATAATAATTAATGCCTTTAATGAAGCCTACCAATCTCTCTCCCTGGGTACCGTTGCCATCCATTTGTCCGCCTCTATGGGCAACATTTCCCCAAGGAAAAACATAAACCAGTAATTTATTAAACAATTACTCTGGGGCAGCTAGGTGGCACAGTGGATAGAGCACTGGGCCTGAATTCAGAAGAAACTGAGTTCAAATTCGGCCTCAGATACTTAACACTTACTAGCTGTGTGACTCTGGGCAAGTCACTTAACCCCAATTGCCTCACCAAAAAAAAAAAAAAAAACCCCAACAACCCGATTACTCTGTCTTAGAGAAATTCATTTCTTTTGAAACAAATGGCAAACCAGAAAGCAAACACTCTTTACAAGCATTGGCAAAGAGGACATTGCTCCCTAGAGCAGGGATCCTTAATCTAGAGTCTATGAATTTATGTTTAATTTTTTTTTGATAACTGTATTTAAATATAATAGATTTCTTTTTCAGGCCTGTGTATTTTGTTTTATGCATATAAAAATATTATTCTGAGAAGGGGTCTGTAAGCTTTACAATATTGCCAAAGGGGTCCATGTCACCAAAAATATTAAGAACCCCTGACCTTGAGAGAATGAGTGCATGGGAAAAGGCAAAAGATGAAGAATGAAATTCACCAAATCTTATCTCCACAGCTCTATGGGTACAGTATTCTGCATAAGCTGCTTGGGCATAAGAGGTTTTGGCAGGAACAGCAATAGTCCCTTGCAACCTCACACAGTCTCCCCTGCTTGGCTCTCAAGTGAGGTCACTCCCTTTGGTTCCCTGAAGCAGAGGCATGGCTAGAAAGTAATATGATGGGCCTGGGTCCAGGCTAGATATGGTGAATGCTCCTCACCAATCAGAAGGCCAGATCCTAGGGTAGAAGCTTGGAGCACCATGTCATGGGTAGAGGCTGAAGCACAAGGAGCTTGGATTCAGGTTTGAATCTCCCATCTGCCACTTAATATTTTTTTGGACCTTGTATAAATCTCTAGGCCTTGGTTTTTT
This sequence comes from Dromiciops gliroides, assembly GCF_019393635.1. Lineage (NCBI taxonomy): Eukaryota > Metazoa > Chordata > Mammalia > Microbiotheria > Microbiotheriidae > Dromiciops > Dromiciops gliroides. The sequence continues at coordinate 75,415,715 of NC_057864.1, forward strand.
CATCCATAAAATGAAAGGTTTCAGCTCCAAATCTGTGGTTCTATTTCCCCAACTCTCTCACTTGAAAATGCTCTCTCGGGGGCGGCTAGGTGGCGCAGTGGTTAAAGCACCGGCCCTGGAGTCAGGAGTACCTGAGTTCAAATCCGGCCTCAGACACTTGACACTTACTAGCTGTGTGACCCTGGGCAAGTCACTTAACCCCCATTGCCCCGCCAAAAAAACAACAAAACAAAAAACAAAAAAACAAACAAAAAAAGAAAATGCTCTCTCTCTCTTCAAATATGCTTAGGACACTTGGCCTCTGTGAACTTGTCACATTCTGTCCTGTAGCATGCTGACTTGTACATGTATCACACCTCCCCTTTGATTGTAAGCTCCTTGAGATGAGACTCTACTTTTTTTTTTTTATCCTCTGGGCCTTTTACATATTGTTGAACTGAATTTAAAATTCATTGAATGACACCTTCTCTGCAAGTTGTAACATGAGGATGTTTGTGGATTCATAGAATTTTAGAACTGAGAGTCGTATTGAAGGCAATGTGGTATGGTGGAAAGGGTCCTCGCCCTACAATCAGAGAAAATCCTATCTCAGACACTGTGTAGTAGCCTCACTGACCTCAGTTTCCTCATAAGTAAAATGAAGAGGCTAGACTAGAACACGTTTAATGACCCTTCCAGCTCTCAATGTGTGATCTGTGCTATCCTATAGTGTGGATTCTTTTTCAGGTATGAATTGGACTATATATCCACTGAGGTCCTTTCCAACTCTGGGATTCTGCGAATTAGCAAATGGAAAAAACCCAGTACTCTGAATCCAGGGAGTCACTCCATATACAACCCTTATGTTCCTTTGAGTTTCTGCATCTTCTGGGAGGATGTTATTTTGTTTTCATGTGTGGTTTGGAACTTGAAGTGGATTTGGTTAAGGTGGTTGGGATGTTTGTGGAAGGGAAGGGCCAAAGGACTTAAAAGGTAATTGCTACTTGGCTCCCAAAGGAAAGAAATGTTGACAGTTCTGTTCCAGCCCCACTCTGCTCAACTCAACTCATCTCTGCTTTCAGGAAACATTGTTCAAAAAGCCCTGCAACAAGTACTTTCCCATAATGACCAAAGGCTAAGAATTAAAGAAAAGATGTGTGGCATATTTGCCCTTAACTGCCTGGCTCAAGCCTTAGTTTTTCACCTCTGTACAACATCCCTTTATGTAATAATATTCATTGCCTTGACATTCCAGCTGCCTGCCTTGCAAGAACAAGATTCTGACTAATAAGGAGCTCTTTAGTGAACTGTATGAGCTTTAGTATTTATTTGTGATGGTCCATTGAATTGGACCTAAGCCCCTAAGACATTTATAATTTTTAATCTGTGAAGAACAACAACAGTAGTGTCAAACTCAAATAGAAATAGGGACCACCAAACATCCATAAAGATCCCTGCTGATGTATTTTGACTTAGAAAATCACATATTAACATCATCAATGTTCTATTGTATTTTTATTTATTTTGTTATATATTTTCCAAATACATTTTTTTTTGTGGGGCAATGAGGGTTAAGTGACTTGCCCAGGGTTGCACAGCTAGTTAAGTGTCAAGTGTCTGAGGCTGAACCTGAACTCAGGTCCTCCTGAATCTAGGGCAGGTGCTTTATCCACTGCGCCACCTAGCTGCCCCTCCAATTACATTTTAATCTGAGTATCACTGTACTTCCAAGCATTTGATCCCATGTTTGAAACCTTTGGTGTTCAGCCATTTCAACATCTTAAAACATTAAGCATTTCCTTCACTCAAACAGAAAATGCTTAAGTTTTCTGCTAGCAGCATAAATTGTTAAAAAAAAAAATATGTAGTCTGTCAATATGAAAAAAAATTATATAGAAGAGGCTATTATGATCACTTAGGAAAGGGAACACACATTTAAGTACCTACTATTTGTCAAGTACTGTGTGAAGAGCTTTACAAATATTATGTCATTTGATAAATGGGACAAAAGAAATAAATGAGTCAGCTTTGTTTAAAAAAGAAAGAAAAGAGGAAGAAAGGATGGAAGGAAGGAAAGAAGGAGGGAAGGAAGAAGGGAAGGAGGGAAGGAAGAAGGGAAGGACGGAAGAAAGAAAGAAAGAAAGAAAGAAAGAAAGAAAGAAAGAAAGAAAGAAAGAAAGAAAGAAAGAAAGAAAGAAAGAAAGAAAGAAAGAAAGAAAGAAAGAAAGAAAGAAAGAAAGAAAGAAAGAAAGAAAGAAGGAAAGAAGGAAGGAAGAAAGAGAAAAGAAAAATCTAAAAAAGGTTAATCACAGAGCAGCTAGGTGGCACAGTGGATAAAGCACAGGCCCTGGATTCAGGAGGACCCGAGTTCAGCCCCAGACACTTGACACTTACTAGCTGTGTGACCCTGGGCAAGTCACTTAACCCTCATTGCCCCTCCCCACACACAATCTCTATGTGTTAACTTGGAGAGCCGGCAGCTAACAGAGCTATTTCCATTCTAACTGGAAATAATCTCTGTTTCTAAATGAGACAAAGGTATTGTTGGAATAGTGAAGTTTAGACTTACTCTCTCAACCCACACATACACCAGGTGGTCAGGTTTCCAGAGCAAGATCGATTATTCTTCCCCTTCAGTGTTGTAGGGGTACCCCCAAGGGCATGCCTCTTCTCTATTGCCATTGACTCAAAGCCTCATTCTAGTATATTCTTCTCATTGTTAATAGCCAGTGATTAGTACCCAACTATGATTTAACCTATGATCACCAATTAGCTTTTAGAAAGGAATACTTACTGAGAAAATATATTTATGCTTCCAGGCTGCACTATCCCAAGCTTCAGAAGTCCCAGGTGGTATGATTTAAGGAGGATCAGGTTCTTCACTAGTCTGGTCTGTTCCCTGGTCTGTAGATGACCCCAGACCAACTTGTTAATCAACCAGCTTGTGTGTTGTGGTTGTCATCTCGGAGGAGCCTGTGCCCCTCCCCCACTCAGGCCACTGCTACTCAAGCCTACCTCCAGGTTCCCAGCAGGGGTGAAAAACCCAAGTTCTGCCTCAGCACCAGCATATACCCCTGTAGTCTCTCCCCTGCCCAGGGCTCAGCCCTCTCACCAGACTGTGAGCTTAGTTCCAGATGACACTGGCGCTTCAGCTGATTCAGAAGCTCTGGGGGTCTCCTTCTTTGGTGAGGCCTTCCTGGGACTGGATCTGTGTCAGGGTGACTGTGGGGTTGGGCTCCACTACTGTCTCAGCACAGCAGCTCCCTCCTCCCAAGCTTCCAAGCCGTTCTTGGTTAGAAGATGATTTCAGCACATTCTTCTGTGGGTTTTGCTGCTCCAGGCATTGTCCTATGGCATTATTTTGATGGTTTTTGGAGCGTGTCGTGAGTTCCAGAGCTCGAGAAAATATATTTATGACAGAAGTACAAATTATTCCTCTCTCCCCCCTGCCAACAGCTGGGGATACATCCTCCCTATGCTATCTCCTTGGTTGCTGGGGAGAGCAGATTCAGCTTTAAAGCTGATCCTATGAAGGATTTTCTCTGCCAAGTTCATTTCCAAAATGTGGCATAACCAATGATGAATTGCTGTTGCTGCCTTCTGGCTGCTTTCAATCCACTGTTACCCTGAGTGAACTAGGTCACTCGGGACTTGGATCCTCATTGGGCTTAGCTGGTCAGAAAATCAGACCTTTGGGGTCTTGCTCTCTTGACCTTTAGAAGCTAACAGAGTCACAGCTAAATCCAATATAATTTCACCTCAGAGCAGAAAAGAAGAAACACAAAAAGGTAACAAAAACAAACAGGAGCCAGTATTCATGGGAATGGAGGTAATAAGCATTTATACAGTGCCTACGAAGTACCAGGCATTGGGTTAAGCACTTTTTATAAATGTTATCTCATTTGGTCCTCACAACAACCCTACCAGGTAAGTGCTGTTATCATCTTCATTTTACAGTTGAAGAAACAGAGGCAAACAGAGGTGAAGTGGCTTGCCCTGGGTAATGCAGCTAGTAAAGTGTCTAAGGCTAAATTTGAACTCAGATCTTCCCAATTCTAGGCAATTAGCCACCCACCTGCCTCTAATTGATCCACAGGTCCCAATTGTCAAGTCAGGTTGATAGTGCCAGAGGCTGTCAACAATATCTTTCTCCCTGGAATTAGCCAAGCTTCAGTAATATCTACCTGTGATTGTCCTACTCAAGGCGATGGAGAGGGAGGGAGGTCCTGACTCTCCTAACATTCATCATGGAAGTTTCTCTTCTGGAAGATTCTAGCAAAGAGAAGGGTATGAGAAGAGGTATGTCTAAAGTACACAGAATCCACTGCAAGAAAATCCCTCCCAAACCTGTGCTTGATCTTATTTAAGACTATGAAAAGGTCCTTGGAGAAGAATTCAGGGTCTGGGTTATTGTTCCCTATCATTTTGCTTCAGTCTCAGTCACGCAACAGTACAATACAGATCATTGGTTCTGAAGTCAAATCCTAGCTTTGACGCTTACTGTGTGGCCTTGGCCAAAAAGTCAGTAAATCTATCTGCACCTCAGTTTCCTCATCTGGAAAATGGAAAGGTTGGACTAGATGGCTGTCAAAGTCCCTTCCAGGTCTGAATCTGTAGTCCTATGTCCTCTGACAAGTTTAGCATCACCATCCAAGGTTAGAAATAGAAGGGGACTGGGGGCAGCTAGGTGGCGTAGTAGATAGAGCACCAGCCCTGGATTCAGGAAGACCTGAGTTCAAAATCCAGCCTCAGACACTTGACACTTACTGGCTGTGTGACCCTGAGCAAGTCACTTAACCCTCATTGCCCCGCAAAAAAAAAAAAAAAAAGAAATAGAAGGAGACTAAGAGATCGTTTAGAAAAGGGATTTGTCCCAAATCACAAAGTAAATTAATTCACAGAAGAACTAGGCCTAGAAACTTAATTGTCCTGTCACTCCTCCAATCTAATCCTCTTTCTAATACATAAACTGTCTTCTATGCACAAAGTCAGCATTATCAAAGGACAAATTAGTCCTATTTATTCCTTATAAAGGTCCTTTACATGTTTGATAGGCTATCAGTGGAGACCGAGAATATTACCTCTTGGTGCTATGGTCTCCTTGGTCCAGTTGCACAACTCTCTCCATGTTATGTATTCTGGAAGGGCTAAAATCACAGTTACTGAAGACCCAGAAAAGAAAGTTCTTGCCACCAACATCCTTGGCACTACCAAATTAGCACAAACCATGGTACCTTTCCATCTGACTTGTACCTGAAATCTTCTAGGTTTATGAGCTCCTTTAAAAAGGATTATCTTGGGCAGCTAGGTGGCGCAGTGGATAAAGCACTGGCCTTGGATTCAGGAGGACCTGAGTTCAAATCTGACCTCAGACACTTGACACTTACTAGCTGTGTGACCCTGGGCAAGTCACTTAACCCTCATTGCCCCACAAAAAAAAAAAAAAGATTATCTTTTTTGTTTGTATCTCCAGAACTATAATAGCACAGTACCTTGTATACACTAAATACTTAATAAATACATTTTTCATTCATTCATCCATCATTCTATCCATCCATTCATTGACCCACACACTGTGTATTTGTGTGTGTGTGTGTGTGTGTGTGTGTGTGTGGTCCAGTCCTGTAATCTCTGTTGTCAAAAACTTCCAATATGGAACTTCTTCCCAACACCAAAGATCAGCAACTCACCTGAATCTTAGGGTCTTAGAAAGTTGCCCAAGTCACTGAGAGGTCAAGGATATGGTCAATTGTCCATGATCACGGGACTAGCATGCAAGTCACAGGTTGAACCTGAACCTAAAATTTCTTGAATACAAGTCCGACTTTCACTACCTATATGCAAGCTCTCGTCACCATAATACTAGTGAAAAAAACTGAGATTTACCAAGTTTTCCAAGCCATAGACATGCCCAGGGACAGATAGAGAAGCAGCAAGTCTTGCCTCAAGAGGGACAGTATGAACTAGGGGAAGGGGACTTGGGATCTGAGCCCTGGCTCTGCCTCTTACCAGATAGTGACCTACCTTATCCAACTAATTTAAGCTCTCTGAGACTCAATTTCTTCATTAGTAAAGTTGGATTAATATTTTCAGTGACTACCCACCTCACTCATGGTCCAGGAAACAGGAATTCATTTCAAGCGGTTAGGTGCTTGCTTACAATTGCTTAACCTGGGCTCTAATTACATCTTAATCACGTTAGTTCCACATTTTCCAGCATGGAGACAATGCTTCCTACATTATTACGGCAAGAACTTGTAACTTAAGGTCAAATGGACAATGTGGTGAGTACTGAATGGAAAATGTATGGGAGAGTGCTTTGTAACAATAGAACAAGACATGGAATGGGCAATTCTTATAATGATTTAATTCAGTGACCTGTAGCTGCCTTTCCCTGTTTGGGACAACCAAATCAGATATAAACAGGTAGCTTTTCATACACCCTTGGGACTCTAAGTCCTATGAACTTCTGAGATCAACCTGGGAACCTGGAAAAGCTATTGAGAATGTAAGAATGAACAGAGGGGGGCAGCTAGGAGGCTCAGTGGATAAAGCACCAGCCCTGGATTCAGGAAGACCTGAGTTCAAATACAGCCTCAGACACTTGATACTTACTAGCTGTGTGACCCTGGGCAAGTCACTTAATCCCTGTTGCCCTTCAAAAAAAAAAAAATGAACAGAGGCAGAGATGGCTTGGTCCAATCAGCATTCACACAAACCACAGCTCCCTGGGTAGGAAGCTATGGTCACAGTGGGCAGAAGGTTGAAGTAACCAAGGCAACAGCTACTCTAGACCAATTTGGTAACATGGAACTGAAAGGAAACTTGAGATCCAGTATCTAGAATTGTATGGGATCTCAGAGGCCATCTAATAAAAACCCATCACTTTACAGATGAGGAAACTGAGGAACAGCTGAGCTAAGGGGACTTGTTTAAAATCACAGGTAATATCAGAGGTGGGATTTGAATACAGATCCTCTGACTCCACAACAAAATCTCTAACCACTTGTGCCACACTGCCTCCCAGTGACTATGTTATTATAGTTTATAAGTAGTCTCGGGCAGAGGTGTCAAATATGCCACACCTGGCAATACTTCCAAGTACTTCCCAAACTAGATTAAAACGTACTTGGGAAATATTTAACAAAATAAACAAAATCCTAATGGAACATACATAGTTAATCTGTGGTTTTCTAAGTCCATGCACAATGCACTCCCTGGATTTTTCACTGTGCCTATGCCCTGATTTGTTTGTTCCTCCTAGAACCTCCATTTTAAAGAGGATTCCCAGGCCAGTTGTGTTTTCTTTGTTCCTTTCTGGGATTTCTTCCTGATCGTCCAAATTTCACCCACCATGCCCCTGTCCTATACCTTTTCACCTCCTACGTAACCTTTCAGACTCCCCATTAGAATGAAAGCTCCTTGAGAGCAGGGACTATCTGTTTTACTTTCTTTCTCCTTGTATCTATACAGTGCCTGGCCCAAGCAAACACATAATAAATGGATGTTGACTTGTTGACTTAGATGTCTCATAGCTCTGCCTCTGCCTTTCTTTTGTTCTTCTTTTTTTTTTTTTTAGTGAGGCAATTGAGGTTAAGTGACTTGCCCAGGGTCACACAGCTAGTAAGTGTTAAGTGTCTGAGGCTGGATTTGAACTCAGGTACTCAAGACTCCAGGGCCGGTGCTTTATCCACTGCGCCACCTAGCCGCCCCCTTTCTTTTGTTCTTAACATAACCTACTTCATATCATACTCGTTTATCTACTTATTGTAACTCCCTTATTAGATTTCAAACTTCTGAAGGGCAGGAAATATATCATTAAAAAAAGAAATCGAAGGGGGCGGCTAGGTGGCGCAGTGGATAAAGCACTGGCCCTGGATTCAGGAGGGCCTGAGTTCAAATCTGGCCTCAGATACTTGACACATTACTAGCTGTGTGACCCCGGGCAAGTCACTTCACCCTCATGGCCCGCCCGCCCCCCCCCCCAAACAAACAAACAAACAAACCAACAAACCTAACTCCTTTAGGGGCAGCTAGGTGGCGCAGTGGATAGAGCACCAGCCCTGGAGTCAGGAGTACCTGAGTTCAAATTTGACCTCAGACACTTAACATTTACTAGCTGTGTGACCCTGGGCAAGTCACTTAACCCCAATTGCCTCACTAAAAAAAAAAAAGAAAAAAGAAATCGTTAACCAGAACCTAGGACAAAGTTTTCCATCTAATGAGTACTTTAAAAATACTTGTTGAATTATTTTTAATTAAATTCTCTATAAGGGTGGGGGTTGAGGCATATAAAAGTATGGACAAGGATGCTGGAGAAGGGGGCTCTCTCAAGAGGTCAGATTTTAAAAGGACATTTATAAAAGAATGGAAAGATAATCAATAAAAAATGGAGGACGGAAGGAAAGAAGGAAGGAGGAATGGAAGGAAGGAAGGAAGGAAGGAAGGAAGGAAGGAAGGAAGGAAGGAAGGAAGGAAGGAAGGAAGGAAGGAAGGAAGGAAGGAAGGAAGGAAGGAAGGAAGGAAGGAAGGAAGGAAGGAAGGAAGGAAGGAAGGAAGGAAGGAAGGAAGGAATGGAGGGAGAGAGGGAGGGAGAAAGGGAGGGAAAGGCTCCCCAAACAGTGAGACTAGTAACAGAATAGCTAAAAATTCATTATGAAGTAAAGCCTGTAGAAATTGTTAAGAACAACAACAAGAAATAAGGCTTTTTGGCTGAGTCCATAACAGGAAGAACAACCGTGAAAAGTACAGCCTGTAGTTTACAGTACATGTTAACTAATGATTGAGGAAGTCAAACTGCTGAGCTCCTGTCTTCATTTCTTCTTCTTGAAGAATCTCTCTGAATCACATTTCACAGTTGGAAAGAAGCTTAGAAGCCAGCTTGTCCAACCTGTACCTGAAAAAAATATCCTCTTAACAATATATTTGACAAATGTTTGAAGACTTCAAAAAAGGGGGAAATGCACTACCTCTCAGGGATCCCTTTTGGATATCTCTTATCATTAGGAGACTTCTTATATCAAGCCTTAAATCTGCCTCAGCAGCTCCCACCTAGTTTTTCCTTCTTATGCTAAAAACAAGTCAGCCATCTAATGTAGTGACTTTGGGTTTTGGGCAAATCACTTAGCCTCTCTCGTCTCTGTTTCCTCATAAGTAAAATGGGGGTGACAATAGCACTCTTCGCACTAGGTTGTTTGTGGGAGGATCAAATGAATTAGCATAAAGTACTTTGCAAACTCTAAAATGCTATTTCAATACTAGTTAGTATCATTCTATGTGATGGACCTTCAAATACTTAAAGGCCAGCTAGGTGGCACAGTGGATAGAGCACTGGCCCTGGAGTCAGGAGGACCTGAGTTCAAATCCAGCCTCAGACACTTGACACTTACTAGCTGTGTGACCTTGGGCAAGTCACTTAACCCCAATTGCCTCACCAAAAAACAAAAACAACAACAAAAACCAAATGCTTAAAGGCAGCTGTTTCCCTGCACTCACTGATTCTTCTCTTTTCCAGAATAAATATTCCCAGCTCCTCTTCATTTGGTAGGCACTTGAGGTCCTTCCCCCTTCTAGTCACCCTTCTCTGGGCTCTATTTTTGCCAGAAATAGCATGATAGACAAAGTCAGAAGGCCCTAGATTCAAATTCCACCTCTGAGACTTACTAAGTGGATGGACATAGGTGAGTAACAACCTCTCTACACTTCGGGCAATGCTCTCCAGACTTATATAGAGTCATATAGATGGGCTTCATCAGTGGGGGAAATTCCCACATTTAGAATACAGGATTGTCTGCAATACTGGGAAATGTAGACAAACGGGGTAAGGGGTAAGACCCAAGATGGGTGAGGCTATTGTAAGTAAGCACCTAACTGTTTGAAAAGAGTTCATGTTACCAGGCTTACACCCTTGGCAAGTGAAACAACTCACCTAAGGATTGAAGAACCACATTCAGTAAACTTGGAGAAATGAAGGAAAATTAGAGATTCCAGGAACCTGTTAATAGTCTATTGCTTCTCTGATATTCAAAAAGGTGTATTATGAGTTTGTCACTCAGTACATTTCCCAAATGGATCATTAAATACAATCTGAGTACTTAGACAATAAGGGGGGATTCATTCACTGATTGCTTCATTCTTTGCTTCACCAACCATTTATTTGTTGAGACTCTCATGTGAAGAGCACTGTGTTACACTCTAGGGAAGATCCCAAGTTTCATAAAATGGGATACCTACCCACAAGATATGCAATTTAGGATTGGTAATAATACACACAAGGACAATTATCTATAATACTAAGCACATTAGTCTCTTTTTCTAGTTTGTCATCCCTCTCTGCTACCCTAAATGTGGCTCTGCTCTGGCCCCCCTTGCTCCATACTGTCTTCTTTATCCTGTCGCCATCTTCTATGGCTTCAATCATCTTCTCTATCAAAGTGGAGCCTTAATCTCTCTCTTGAAGTCTAGTTCCATACATCTCCAAGTGCCTGTTGGATATTTCTACCTGGATGTCCTGTCAGCTTCTCAAACTCAACATGTCTACAGTGAAATTTATCATCTTTGACTCTTCAAGCCTTACAGTCACTTCAGGCACTTTCTGCCTTATAGCTTCCAAAAATAATATTGACAATTCAGCAGCCACTTCAGGCTGCTAAAAGGAGAATACGATTATGGGAAGAACTGGGAGACTCCATTATACCCCCATCCCCAATTGGCTACCCTAGAGACTTCAGGAAATTTCCCTTTGGGTGAGATCTAAGATGCTCATTTTTTTTTTTTTTTGTAAGGCAATTGGGGTTAAGTGACTTGCCCAGGGTCACACAGCTAGTGTCAAGTGTTTGAGGCCGGATTTGAACTCAGGTATTCCTGAATCCAGGGCCGGTGCTTTATCCACTGCGCCACCTAGCTGCCCCTAGGATGCTCACTTTTGATAGAACTGAGTTAATTTGAGCCCAATGGAAGGCTCTTTCACTCTGTATTATCTGGTATATATTCTCTTATGTATATTTTCTGAGATTTCTATTTTGCTATCCACTTGGATAAATGGGTTTCTTAGCTACTTGCTGTGTGTATTCATTGTAAAACTGGTATTTGGTGGGAAGGTAGTCAAGTCTTGGATATAAGGCTAGGGATCCTTCTTTCCCCAATAATGAATGGCAATCAGAAATTTAGCTTGAAACTGAACCCCACCCCCACCCCCGATTAACAATATTTAAGGGAACAGACAGATACAATTCTAGCCTGATAGAATTTCTCTCTCTGAGGAAAGCAGAGAGAGATACCTACTTTACAGGGTTGTTGTGAGAACTGAATGAGATAACTTATGTAAATTCCTTTGCAAATCTAAAAGTGGTATGTAAATGCTAACTAGCATTATTCTTGCAAACAAATTATCTACAGATATTTTAAAGATTATCATGTGGATTAAGAATTAAATTTATTAAGAATTAGACATTGAGGGGATCCCCATCAATTGGGGGAATGGCTGAACAAGTTGTAGTATATGATTATAGTGGTATACTAGTGTGCCATTAGAAATGATGAGGGGAGGGGCAGCTAGGTGGTGCAGTAGATGAAGCACTGGCCCTGGAGTCAGGAGTACCTGAGTTCAAATCCAGCCTTAGACACTTAACACTTACTAGCTGTGTGACCCTGGGCAAGTCACTTAACCCCAATTGCCTCACTAAAAACAAACAAAAAAAAGAAAGAAAGAAATGATGAGGGGGATGGTTTCAGAAAAACCTGGGAAGACATAAACTGATGCAAAATGAAGTAAGGAGAACCAGGAAAACATTGTCCATAATAATAGCAATATTGTAATGATCAACTATGAAAGACCTAGTTACCCTGATCAAGACAACGATGCAAGACAATTCCAAAGGATCCATGATGAAAAATGCTATCCACCTCCAGAGAGAGAACTGATAAACTCCGAGTGAAGACTGAAACAAAATTTTTTCTGTTTTTTATTTTTCTTGGTTTTTTGGCTTTGTTTTGTAACATGGCTAATATGCATGATTTCGCATATATAATTGATATCATTGCTTGCCCTTTCAGTGGGTGGGAGAGGGTAGAGGGAGGGAGAGAATTTGGAATTTTACAAAATTTTACAAAATGAGTGTTAAAAATAATAAAAAATAAACTGGGGGGGGGCAGCTAGATGGCACAGTGGATGAAGCACCGGCCCTGGATTCAGGAGGACCTGAGTTCAAATCCAACCTCAGACACTTGACACTTACTAGCTGTGTGACCCTGGGCAAGTCACTTAACCCTCACTGCCCTGCAAAAAGAAAGAAAGAAAGAAAGAAAGAAAGAAAGAAAGAAAGAAAGAAAGAAAGAAAGAAAGAAAGAAAGAAAGAAAGAAAGAAAGAAAGAAAGAAAGAAAGAAAGAAAGAAAGAAAGGAAGAAAGAAAGAAAGATAAATTGGGAGTGAAAGGAATTAAGTTGCTTCAGAGTGTTGAATGGGTGAAAATTACAGTGAGGTTGATTTTGATTCGATATGCCAGATTTAAAGCTGGAAAGAACTTTAGAAATCATCTAGTACTATCACATTTTACAGATGATAAAACTGAGGCCTAGAAGGGTTAAGTTACTTGTCTAAGGTCACATGGTGAGTGGCAGAGCCAGGATGTGAACCCAAGCACACTGACCCCAAGCCCAACCTTTTTTTGTTGTTTTTTTTTTTGCTATATCACGGAAGAATTTTCTTCTGTTCTTTATAAAGTAGTGACTCCCCACCTTTCTCTCCCTGCAAGCCCCATTTGAAATGTTTGAGGAAAGACTAGATGACTAATAAGAGGAATACTCTGAGGGGAGGGGAGAAATTCCTGCACTGGAGATCAGCTTCAATGGCCTCTTCAAATGGGAAAGAAAGAAAGAAAGAAAGAAAGAAAGAAAGAAAGAAAGAAAGAAAGAAAGAAAGAAAGAAAGAAAGAAAGAAAGAAAGAAAGAAAGAAAGAAAGAAAGAAAGAAAGAAAGAAAGAAAGAAAGAAAGAAAGAGAGAGAGAGAAAGAAAGAGAGAAAGAAAGAAAGAGAGAAAGAGAGAAAGAGAGAAAGAGAGAGAGAGAGAAAGAGAGAGAGAGAGAAAGAGAGAGAGAGAGAAAGAGAGAAAGAGAGAGAGAAAGAGAGAGAGAAAGAGAGAGAGAAAGAGAGAGAGAAAGAGAGAGAAAGAGAGAAAGAAAGAAAGAAAGGAAGGAAGGAAGGAAGGAAGGAAGGAAGGAAGGAAGGAAGGAAGGAAGGAAGGAAGGAAGGAAGGAAGGAAGGAAGGAAGGAAGGAAGGAAGAAGAAAGGGAGGGAGGGGGAAGGAAGGAAGGAAAGGAAGGAAGGAAGAAAGAAAGAAAGCTCTTTTAAAGACAAAGGCCAGGGTGGTGGAAAAGGGGAAAAAATAGATTTTTGTTAATTGAGAAAACAATAATTTTTTAAAATCCCGAGGGCTAGCAGGAACCTCACTGCACTGGGACTAGAGAGAGGTAAGGATCATCGTGGTGCACGTGCTGGAGAGGGACATGCCACACACAGGTTCCTAGAAAACAGGAAGAAAAAGAAGGCTTCTCCATTGTCCAGGCCCCTTTCTCTTCACTTCCTTTCCTCCCCCCCCCCCCATCAATCTGGGCTGTGAAGTCAGTTTGCAGGTGTGAAGGCCAACAGGCACCAAGAAACAAAGTCAAGAGTGTTTGTTTTCCCCAGAGAACACTGTGTGCCACGCTGGCTGCTGTCTCTTCTCCTCCTATTGAGCTGCTGCTGCCTCCTAGGACTGGGGAAACAGGAGCCTAGCCCCTGGGCTGCTGGCTTCTGGCTCCTGCCTCCTAGGGCCCCACAGAGCCTGCCCCTCCTTCCCCTGGGTGGAGGAGACAGGAGGAGGGAGGAGGGGGGAAGGGGGAGTAGGAGCGGGGAGAGGGGGAGGAAAAGGAGGGGGAGGAGGAGGCCTGGGAGAGGGAGGGGGAGAAGGGGGAGAAAAAAGAGGAGGAGGAGGGGGAGGAAAGCAACATATGAAGAGGCATTGTACCATTCTCCTCCAAACAAGGCTGCTGCTGGGGCTAGGGTAAGATCCAGAGCCTGGCATATACTGCCTTAGACAGGGAGGCATGAGGAGAACGTGAGCAGGGACCCTTCAGTTCACTAACTTGGTCATTTAAATCCTGGGGTAGAAACAAGCAGCAAGGAAAAAAGAAAGAAAGAAAGATTTCCCCATTCCCCTTTTTCTCTTGACTTTCTCTGTTCCTCGTCTCTTGCTTTTCCCTCTCTCCCTCTCCATGTTTCTCTCCTTTTCTCTCGTCTTCTTTCTCTTCTCCTCTCCTTCCCTCCCATAGTGACCTCCCAATTGGCACACTGTCATTCTTCAAGATGCAAGTTACATAATGTGGTTTATGAAAACAAAATTACCCCAAGCTTGCCAGCCTGGCTAAAGCGCAGAGCGAAAAGAACAACACCCACTCGGCGAAAGGCCGCTGCAGGAAAGGGTGCCCTGATTCTGACATGTCTGAGGGGTCCAAACTTCTCCACAGACTAACCCCACCATTGGGGTTGGAGTTCTCAGACAGGTCTGAAGCAACAGAGACTGAGGGAGAGAGTGGGGCAAGGGGAAGGAAGGGAAGGAAAGAGAGACAGATAAAACAGAAGAAATAGACAGACAGAGAGGAAGAGTGAGTGACAGAAAAAGAGAAAGACACAAACAGTAAAAGAAATGGAGAGAGAGAGGCTCAGAGAATCAAAGACAGGGAGAGAGGGAGAGAAATAGAGAAAGACAAAGAGACAAGAGAGAACAAGAAGGGAAGAAAGACAGGAGAGAGAAAGGAAGAGAGAGACCAAAACGGGGGGGGGGGGGGGGGGGGGGGGGAGCAAAACTGAAGCAGAATGAACAAGTAAGGAGACGTGGGAATAGGGTAAGAATTAATCCAGAATGTCTCTATTCTTCCCATGTTTTCATTGGGCCTTGGCCTCTCAGACAGCAGCTCCTTTAACAAGTTTCTACAATTCAATTTAGTGATATTTCCTGAGGGTTTTGAGGCTGTGTGGAAAACAGAGTTGAACAAATGCCTTCAGGACCCGAAAGTAATTGTTCTAGGTTAACATTGGCTATTGGGAGACTACAGAGGTTCCTGCCATGGTTTGTCCCCCCTTCTGGGAGTCAATAGGGATGAAGAGGAAGGATTTTTAGGACTTTGGGTGATTGTTGTCTCCTTCCCATAGCAGTCATTTGGCATGAGGAAAAGGACTCAATGAGAATTAAGTCATCAATCAGAGAATGCTAGAGCTCAAAGGAACCTCAGAGATTATATAGTCCAATTTTCTTATTTGACATATTTAGAAATATAGACATGAACTGACTAGACCAAGGTCACCCAGATGGTAAGTGTTAGAATTTGGTCTTAAAAAGACTTGAGTTGAAGTTCCCTTTTCTTTCCACTGGGACAGTGTCAGATACAAGGAGGACATAAATGGGGTGAGTTAGGGAAGGTGATGCTGATAGCAAATAATGGAAGGACTGAAAGGGACCTTAAAGATAAATTAATCTGATCCCCTCACATAGTAGTTACTTAATAAATGTTTGTTAATTGATTAATTGATTGAATTGTAATCAAATCAATACTGCCACAGGCTACTAGAAAGAAAAATGATAATCAATCAGTTCTCTTAAGGCTCTATCCTTCATCTTATTTGATTTCCCAAACCAAAACACACCCCAAGTGGCTGACACCACCCTTTTTGTTTAGTCTCCTTCTTCTCCCATAAGACTATAAACTCTTTGAGGTCAGAGATTCTTTCTTTTGTCTTTGTCCTCTGACAAATAATGTGTGCTAGAGATCTTTTCACTTTGCATTAGTACTGATGAAGTACACAGACTCATTCTCACTACTAACTTTTGTTTTGGTTATACTTTTCTTTTTCTTTTTTTTTAATTTTTTTTTTTTTGCAGGGCAATGGGGGTTAAGTGACTTGCCCAGGGTCACACAGCTAGTAAGTGTCAAGTGTCTGAGGCCAGATATGAACTCAGGTACTCCTGAATCCAGGGCCGGTGCTTTATCCACTACGCCACCTAGCTGCCCCTATACTTTTCTTTAAGAGTTCTTTTGCCACTATTTCTACTCAGTTTTTCCTTGGTAATATAGTGTAACCTAGAACACTGCCTTCTGGGTGCTATAGTCTTCCATGCTTTATAGTCATGGAGCCTCACTGGAAGATTTTTGGGGTTAGAAATACAGGCCTCGTTTCTCAAATATTGAGAGAACTGAGTAACATTTATAAGAATACAAGTCATTCCCCAATTGTAATGGTCAAAGGATATGAACAGGCAATCTTCAAATAAAGAAATAATAAAGCTATCTATACTCATATGAAAAAAATGCTCTAAATCATTACTGATTACAGAAATGCAAATTAAAATTACTCTGAGGTACCTTCTCACACATCAGATTGGCTAATATGACAAAGGAAAAATGGTAAATGTTGAAGAATATATGGGAAAATTGGGACATTAATGCTTTTTTGGTGGAGTTGTGAACTGATCCAACCATTCTGGAGAGCAATTTAGAACTGTCAAAGGGCTATACCCTTTGATCCAGCAATACCACTACAAAGTCTGTATCCCAAAGAGATCATAAAAAAGGGAAAAGGACCCACATGTACAAAAATATTTATAGCAGCTCTTCATCTATTTTCCTCTTCCAACAGAGGTGGCTCTTACACACCTATCAAAGCTAATTGGCTAGCATCATTCAATTCCATTGGTTGACATGACCTGAGGGCGGTTCATATTAAAATGAATTGTACCATGCTGAGGTCAGGACAAACCCTCTTAGGGAAAAGGTGCCCTCAAAAAGGTATGGTTTTAATCTCTTCTGAGTTAGTCTGGTCTCTATTGTCTCTGGGCTGGCTTTGAAAGAGATCAGCTAAAAAAAAAAAAAGAGAGAGATCAGTTAAGGTTCCTGAGCTAAGCCCTCAAGTTGGGGGGGAGGTGTCCCCCTAAGACCCATTATTAATTATTTTCTCACACCATACAATCACATATCAGAAAAAAGTCAGTAGGCTTGACTCCTCTATTGGATTTGTGTTAAACTTGTGCTAAACTCATTTGCTTGATCATGGATTTCTATCTAGGAGGCTCTGAGAACCTCACTATCAGCAGAATATAAACTTAATGGCAGGGATGATTTCATTCTTATCTTTTTGCATCAGTATGTGGTAACATCATAGGGACTTACTAAGTTATTATTGATTAACTGAATTACAGGAAATCTCTTCCATTTGGGATCTATGCTGAACATCCTCAAAGACAGTGGCAAATACCATTGTCAGTCATACATACCCCAATTTTGTGCCTTACTTGATATTTATAATTGAGTGATACGAAGCAAAGTTCTTTGTTGTTGCATCTTTTTCAAGGAATTTTGTGTGATTTTAACATCTGCATGGGATGGTTCCTGGATCACTGTCTTTAAGGTGTTTTTTTGTTTGTTTTGCTCTATTGAGTCCATATTTTTTAAAAATCAACAAATGAGCAAATTGGGATCTTTTCATCTTCTATTCAATCATACAGTTGATGTAGGAGGTGAAAAAAGGGTTAACAGAAAAACTTAAGACCCAAGCTTTAATTCAGATATTAGCTCTAAAAGGAATTCAGATCCCAGTTAATGGATAATTTATAAGTCAAAATGCTAGGTTCTCTTACCCACCAAAATCAGTACCCATAACGGGAACAGAGGGACCTAGGCCATGGAGACCTGAAGACAATAAAGGAATTCACAGCACATAGAAATTCATACTAGAAATAAAAGAAAAATGAAGATGTTTTGAAATTAGCCATGGGAACCAGAAAGAGACATGTGCATAAAAGGCCAAATTTGTCCCCAGATTCACCTTATGATGTGTAAACCCCCAAAACACACCTCCACAGAAAAAGGTACCTACCTCGAGGGTTGGTTTAGGACCCCAGGAAATCCAAATTAGGATAAGCCCTCCTTTGTACCTCCCCAAGGTGGAAATTATTATGAGACTGATAAATCAATTTATCTATACTATAAACATAACTGTCTTTTCTTTCACTATTCGAGAGTTACCTTTCCACTATTCTGGTTCTCTCCCTGTGGTCTAAGTGACCACAGTATTGCAATAAAACTTGGGAAACTGAGTCACTGAGTCTTGTAATTCTTTTGGGACGACTCATGATCAATTTCACCCCAAATTCCACCCACATCACAGTCATGACTGTAAAAGTGTGTTCTTCTATTGAACAGAAGCCAGTTTCCTTATCCTACTTTCATCGAGAATGGCTTCCCTCTCTATAAGTTTAGATTATTGTGAAGGAAACTCAATCCTCTTCTCAATAATTCTCAGGAACTCAGCTGTGATGTAACAAAGGCTCTCTATTTCCTTCTCATGAGAAGGAGGCACCCTAGTGTGCAGCTAGTGGGTGCAAAGAAAGGGGACTCGAAGACCCTGTCGATAACTCAAATGGACCCTCCCCTTTTTCATCATTGGTCCGATTACTCAAGGGTTACAATCTACATGCAAAAACTAGCTAATCAGAACGCAATATTCCCACCCCTCTTCCTTGTATGGGCATAACTCAGGAGTGGACCTTACACTTCCTTATATGGACACAACTCTGGAGCAGACCTTAGTGAGACCAAGGCTCCAGGTTAGCCAGAGGGGGAGGAGGGGATCTGAGACCTTTGTCCTACAAACAGGTCAGGAGGAGTATGATTGACTGTTATATCCACATTAAGAGGAGACAACTACCCATTTTCTCACAATTATTCTCATGAAGATTTAGTAGAAGCGGGCATATAGGTCAGAAGGGATTCTGAAGAAGTTTTCTAGATCCTCTTTTTTTGGTAGTAACAAAATTAGATTTCATCTGTATCAAAAAGTTCAGGTTTGTGAGGGGTGGGACCCTCAACCTCTCAGACTTGAAGCAAACGGATGGTCTAGCCCAGTTCATCATTTCAAGAAAATAAAAATACTCCTTTTTCTCCACAATATCCTGGCCTTTTCTCCCCCAACCTCCCTCACCGTTTTTATTTTTGACTTTGACTTCTCTTCCATGTCCCCAACAAACTCATCTTTGAGCAATATCTCCTAAGGTCCAATCAACCTTAATAGCTCCATCAGTACCCTCAGCCCCTCTGATTGGAGGGTGGAACTGATATGGGGAGAAAGCATGTGGGTCCTTAGGATTCCTCTGTAAGTCCTATTTAGGAATAAAAGAACAGGTTTATTGGGATGCAAGAGAAACTGGCCCAGAGGAAGGTTTTAGAGAAACAAAATGCTTTCCTCCCTGACTAGCTTGGGGAGCACCCTTTTACAGGGCTAAGATGGTGTGGGTAAGAATGTCCCTTATTGGGTGATGGGTTGGGGGTCGTCTTGTGGTCCGCTGGGGTAGGTGATGATCAGTCTTGAGCAATCTGGTGATGGGCGTTAACTCCATCCTGGTGGGTGTTTCCTGGGTCTTCTCCTGAGGTAGACATGCCCAACAGGATTGCCTCATCCAGGTGGGCTAAGAGGGCTGGCATGCAGGGTGGTGGTCCTGGAGCACGCTCAGTTAGATTTAGTGCTGCTTATCTCTTTTGGATGTGTCTGTCCTTGGTTGAACTCAAGGTGAGGCCTACTAGATTTCAAAGGAAAACTCTTGTAGTTTCAAGGAAAAATTTCCTTGACCTCCCCCGACAACTTCTAGGGTAACCAGGGCCCATAATCCTCCCATAACAGAACCATGAATTCCTTAACCTCCACTAAGGTGAGACTGCAGAGACATCTCATTTCCCAGGGCAGCACCCATTTTTGGATTCTTCTTCCACCTGACCTTCCACCATCCCCTCCCTGCTCCCCTCCTCCCCCCAGCTCCCTAGTCTTCAGTTTTCTTCTATCTTTCCTCATTGAATTGCTTCAGGACAGCAGGGATTTTATTCTATTTTTTTGTATTTATATCTCCAGCACTTAGCTCTGTACCTAGCACATAGTAGGCACTTAAATGTTTATTGACTATTGTTACCCCTTCTATAAACCAAAATGATAGACTTCCCTTTTAAAGAGTCCAGCTCAGAAGGGACTCTTTAATATTCCAGTTGCCCTGAGGGTAAGGGTTTTGCTTGCTTGTTTTGTTACTAAACATCAAGCTAGGAACAAACTGGTTTGAAAAAACCTGACTGGAGAGTTGTAGTCTTGGGATACAACTTCAAATAGTTGAGTTTAATGGCAGCAAACCAAATCAATAAAAGTCTTGTTGAACATAAGATAGTGGTATGGGCTGTCTGGGTTCCTGAGTTGACTTAGACTTTGGACTTCACTGTTCCAGGTGTCTAGTGACAAAAGGGGAAGGATTCATCCAAAATCTGGCTCAGGTCACCAAGGGAATTACCACCAAGGGTCACCATTACCCTTAGAACCTACTGTTCTACCAGACCAGTTTCATCTTCTGGGCTTATCTTTTATCCAGACAGAACTCAAGGGAATGTGTTATTGATATCCGGAGTGGGTTGATTTCCATAAGCTACTATAGTGACTGAAGATCCAATCAATCTCCAAGACAGAAGGCGTGGCTGCCTATTTGTGAGCCACGAGCCACAAAACACACCTTAGAAATACAAAGAAATTGCTTGGTGATCTGTGGCTCACAGCAAATGACAGGTAAGGGTGGAGATGGGAATATAGTAAACCTTCCTACTTTCACTCTGATAGCATTAGTATCCCTATCCCAAGTAGGCAAATTAGAACTAGTGAAATGAAATAATCTCAAGGTCCACTTAATCAACTAAATTTAATTAAATTTGAATTTACATTAATCAAAATTAACTTAATTAAAAATCAATTAGCAGTATAGGAAGAGATGAAATGGCTAGGTCCTCACTCATAAATACGAATTTACTGAGAACTGCCTGATTCCCCACCCAGTCTCCCTACCCAGGCAGGTGAATTGCCTGGGGCTGATGGTCTTTGTTAATTCCTGACTTTTTTTTTTGTTTGTTTGTTTTTTGGTGAGGCAATTGGGGTTAAGTGACTTGCCCAGGGTCACACAGCTAGTAAGTGAATTCCAGACTCTAGATGGATTTATGGACCTTTCCGCAAGCAAAATGATCCCAGCCTTATTCCTGGGACTTTGTTGTGTAAAAAGGGTCCACCTGCACTAAGTAGTTTCTATTTAGAGTTAAGTAGCATCTATACTTAGGAGTTTTTATAGTTTTTTTTTCGTAAAAGGTTCATTTACATTAAGTAGTTAGTAGTTTCTATGACCCTTCCCTCACCCTGCCCCCTCCCAAGCAATCTTTTGGTTCCCTTTTGTTCGGTTACCCCATAAAAACCCTGTCCTCAGTTCCACATCTTGGGTATTCCTAGCTTCTGGCTTTGTGATATCACAAGTGATAGTTCCTCTGCCCCCTATTAACCTTATTTCTCCTATTATTATTTCCTTAATTTACAGGTTGACATCACTAAAGGTTTTGGGGTTGTTTTTGAAGATATCTTGTAATGAAATAAAATAAATTAGCCAGGTTCTCAACCATCTCTTTAGTAAAAGATGAAGACAGAAGGGTATGCCTAGGTGGGCAATCCTGGACTTCTAAAGGACCCAGAACCCATACCTTCTGGAAGTGACACGGGACACAGCTTGGGATGTGGATGTAACCACATCCTGTGAGATTTCAGTACTGCCTAAGCTAATCTCTATTTTCTGTTGCATTTTCAACTCCTGGGCAAAATGTAACTGGTAACTTTTCAAGCACTATGCCACAGGGGAAAATATTGGGATTGGGAGACAGAATGGGTTCACATTATTTAGGATTCCAGAAGGATCAGATTGAAGGAATCTAATTCAATCCCTCACAGTGCTAACTGCCTTCTAAAGAACTGAAGGTCAGGCAGATATATTCAATCATTGGAAACCAGGTCCTGACTCCAAATTCTGCCCCCCTCCCCCACACACACTTGGGTACAGTACTCGTTTCATGCCAGGTAAATCCAAATTGAATTCGACTATGAATTCCAGCGAGTTTGTTGAGAGCTACAAATTTACTGAGGACTGATCCCTACCCTTCCCTTTCCCAGACAAATGAATTGCTTGAGGCTAACCAATCTTTGTCCATTCCATACTCTGGATGGACTTAAGAACCTCCCCCACCTTCCCCCAAGCAACTTATCCCCTCCCTAAGTTTCCCCACCTTACTCCACGGACTTTGATTATCATTTGAGAGTTCATCTACACTAAGTAGTTTCTATTTAGAGTTAGCATCTAAAGTCAAGTGCAGTTCCATTGTTTCTTTTGTTAAAGGTTCTTTATATCAATAGTCATGACTCAAGCAATCTGGTGGTTCCCTTTTTGTTTGGTTACCCCATAAAAACTGTCCTCCCTCTCCTATCTTTGGGTATTCCTAACTTCAGAGCTTTGTGATACTACGAGCTATAGCTTCTCTGCCCCAATTAAAGACCTAATTTCTCCTATATTGTTTTCCTAATTTTCAGTTTAACAGTTTCAAAGAGTAGCGGAAACAGGGGCAGCTAGGTGGCACAGTAGATAGAGCATGGGCCCTGGATTCAGGAGGACCCGAGTTCAAATGTGACCTTAGACATTTGACACTTGCTAGCTGTGTGACCCTGGGCAACTCACTTTAACCCTTACTGTCCCGCAAAAACAAAACAGAAAAAAAAAAAAAAAGAGGAAGTTACACCACCAAAGGTCAGGATACCCAGACAAGGCCTGGAGGCTTTTTAAAGACAAAGTCTCTACAGACACAAAATTCTCAGGCTATTAGGGTACTTTCTGAAGAAATGGGCCTGGGTACACATCTGTCACAGAGGCAAGAACATTTCAAGTAATTTAGACTTCTCATAAAACATAGCTAAGAAAACCTTTCTCTGAAAATGGTTATAGCATCCCTGAGCTGTTATGTTGAGATGGTTTTTCTCAAAAACCATCAGCTCCCCAGCAGAAGTACCTGAAATTTGTCATTTGAAGACCTGGAGAGGGATGGGGGCCTCTTTTTGCAAAGGGCAAAAGATTAGAAGCATAATAGGATATGCAAAACTTGGCAAGAATGTGAATGGAAAGGAACCTATAAACTCTTGAGTTGATTTATAGGGGCTGTCCTAGCAATTAAGGAGTTTGTTTAAAATACAATATTAAATTCTGAACATGCTGTATATGGCCAAGAGAAATCTTCACAGCTTGGGGGGGGGGAGGAGAGAAGAGAACCAGCTAGAAGTCAAAACTGGGAAATCCACACATTATCCAATGGAATCCAACTGACAGAGCTAGTAATGGCATAATAAACCAGAGAGACCAGTAAGGGGGAGAGCTAGGGATTAAGGATATTTTTGTTCTGTTTTGTTTTTATTATAAAAGGGAAAAAAAAACTATTCAGAAATCTTTGACAAAAAGGCAAAGGAAGATCTGGCACTTCGAAGATACCAGGGTACAAAATCACAAATGTCTGAACCCAGCACCGTCAACCCCAACCTCATCACTAAGACAGTTAGGCAAGGGGACAGTTTGAGCACACTAGGTCATACATGCATGCAACTCTGAAAAACTGTACAACTTAGAAACCCTAGAAACATTAGAATCTAAAACTGTTTTGCCTTTATAAAGGTTTGTTTTTTTTTTTAATATTATCAAAAGGCCTGCTTTAGTGACATGCTAGTCCCACCAGAAAATAAACACCCACAACCCCTCCCCTGCCTTGTCAGTTGACCAGCCAACTCATACCCCCCCCCCTCCCCAGTATGTGCGCTCTATTCAATGTGTGCTTGTTAAAAATCACAGCTACCAGGTGGTTCCTGGCAGCCTTCAGCTGTGACTCCACCTCTATATGGACAGGTAAGAAAGAAGGTGAGCTGATAAGATGGCCAGCCACCAAAGCGGGGGGGTTTTGTCCCAATTCCCTTCTAGCAGAGTCCCTTTTCCTCAGCAAGGAGTTCCCTGCTTCTGACCATACCAGCCCCCCA
The DNA here is from genome assembly GCF_019393635.1 of Dromiciops gliroides. Taxonomy (NCBI): domain Eukaryota; kingdom Metazoa; phylum Chordata; class Mammalia; order Microbiotheria; family Microbiotheriidae; genus Dromiciops; species Dromiciops gliroides. Next base: position 75,439,625 of record NC_057864.1, read on the forward strand.
CCTGCTCTGCCTCTCCACCCCCGCCCCCCAAAACACATACACCCCATGTAGGTTCTTTTTTTTGTTTTTCAATTTAAATATAAAAATACTGTTCTGTTTTGGATGAAGGGAAGATGAGTGGTCAAGGTTCCAGCAGTCCCCAATGATTCACACAGCCTATCTTCTGGCCAAGGGTTTCCCCTCCAGGCCAGGGAAAATATAAAGAGGCCCAAACAGATAGCGGAGGAAGGGTTTTGTTTTCCTGTAAAATGAGACCACACCCCTTACTAATTCTTAAGTTTTAAGAAAAGTAGATTACAGTCTCATATGAATTTAATACTCTTGTCCCTCCCTTTCCAAAGAACCCAATCAAATTCCTCCTCCTACCCCACCTTCAGCTCTTCCCCAACCCGCCCATATCAAATATTTTTCCTGGAAGTCACAAGTCTCTGTTGATGTACAAACTTGATTAGGTGGAAGCAGTGGTTATGTTCTCCAAGCCCTTTTCCCCACTAACATACTATTTTCTCAGTCTTCAAAAAGTCATCAATGATGGGAAAAAAGATTAAAAACATCCCCCCAACCCTACTCCCCTTCCCCCACAAAAAAAAAAAAAAAGCAAGGAGTTATCTGTGGGCACAAAAAAACATGGTATTTTGTGCCCTGAGTTACATCTAGTAGGGAAATGTGGAAGAGGGGAGAGGTGAGGTGGAAGAGGGCATGAGAAAAGGGTTATGGGATGGGGGAATACAGAAGGTATCTGTAGGTCTAGTCCACTTAGTTTTTATACTGAAAGGGTTCTTCTCCTGTCTCATTGAGGAGACAGGTACGGATAAGCGCCTCTGTCACTGCGTAAGGGTCACAGTTGGCAGAGGGGCGGCGATCTTCAAAGTAGCCCTTCTTGTCCTGCCCAACCATCCTGGGAATTCGGATGCTGGCGCCGCGGTTGGCTACACCAGCGGAGAACTCATTGATGTTGGATGTCTCATGGAAACCTGTCAGGCGACGGGCATTGTCCAGACCCCCTTTGGGGTCATAGGCTCGGATGTGATACTTGTGTCGCTTACTTAGTCTCTCGATGGCTTCTTCAATAAACCTGAAGAAAAAGCAGGTGCAATGGTTAGATCAGAGAAACAGCCTGATAAAAGGAATATTTCTCAAATGTGCCCCCCTCCCCCACGCTTTGAGGACCCTAGGCACAAACTGAGCATCATCCCAAACATACATAAGGTGTTCTTTCCAGCCAGAAGGCTCAAGATGAGCAGGATCCCTCCATTCATTTCTCCCACACCTCCACATGCCCCTTCCTCTGCCTCCAAGGTAAAAGGACTAATCATTAAGCAAAGCTACCATCAGAACCAATGTCCTTACTTTAGACCATTCTCTTCTCTCATGGCCTTGGTGCTGAAGTTCGTATGGCAGCCAGCTCCATTCCAGTTTCCAGGGATTGGCTTGGGATCAAATGTCACAATCATTCCAAAATCTTCACACACTCGATGGAGGATGAAGCGGGCAATCCAGAGGTGATCCCCCATTTCGATCCCTTCACACGGTCCTATCTGGAACTCCCACTGAAAAAGAATGCCAACAGCATGTGGTTTTAAAATTAAGCTGCCACCCCATCCTGCTTCCAACTCAAGAGATCCTTACAAGTGTGGCTCTCCCACTTCCACCTCCAAATCGCACTGGGTGTATTTTTCATCTTGCCTGTCACGGCAGGTGTTTAATAAATTGCGTTGACTTGTTGATTTTTATGTGTCCCATGTTAATACCCAGTAGAAAGTAAGCTCTTTGAGGGCAGAGTTTGTTTTTCGAAGTCCAGGCAAAGTAGGTATCAATGCCTGAAGTGAACTCTCCCCTCAAATCACTTCTATTCCCCAATTTCCACCCCACAAAAATCAAGAACACCCTGTGTAGAATCTTTAATTTCCACCACCTGTCCTGAACTGGCCTGGTGATTCAGAAGCAAATTCTCCAACCCAATTTTCATCGGGCCAGTCTGAACCCCGGTAATGAAAGCCCAAAGGGGAAGTCTTTACCTGAGCGGGCATTACTTCAGCATTTGTCCCCCCAATTCTGACTCCAGCATATAGGCAAGCACGGTAATGAGCTTCTGCTATATCTCTTCCATAGGCTTTATCAGCTCCCACGCCACAGTAATAGGGACCTATGTGGAATCAAGAGGCAAACATAAATAAAGCAGAAGTCCCAGAGGAAATTCAAACCCCTTTCTGAGTCAATTCCCTTTAAAGAGGGAAAGAGTGTCGGATCTTAAGGTCCGTGAAGCTATCCCTTCTCTCTGCCCCCCTCCCCCCATCTTTGGCTAGGTCTGCAGGTCCCATCAATCCTTTCCCAATTTAATGTAGTGTCTTTGCTAACAAGGATCTGACCACATCTGGACAAAGCAGAATGGACCCTAGGGAAAATGCCATGGCTTTTTGATGGTGATTTCTGATAGCATTTAGTTCTAGTCATTCAGGAAACTAGCTGGGTGGGGGCAGTTGAAGCTTACCCTGGGGCCCAGGGAACCCATTGGAAGGCCAACCAAAAGGGTGTCCATCTGTTCCCATGAGAGTATACTCTTGCTCCATACCAAACCAGGGTTTCTGGTTTGTCACCATATCCATTATCCTTTTACAGGTATGCCTCAAATTGGTCTCTGGAATAGAAGAGAAAAATAAAAGAAACTTAGGAACATACCTTACCATCCATCCTGGTTCTGAGCAGCCACCCCAAAAGGGCACTGCTGAGACTTGATAGAATAAAAGGTGGTTCCAGTCCATCACTTTTGGGGCTCCAAATCTGTTCTATACATATTTTAAAGAGCCAAAGACAAGTTTATTCTAATTACAGAAGAAAACTGTCCTTGGATTTGTCTCATTAAATCTGATTCTTTCCCAGAGGAAGTGTGGCTAGAAAACTGAATATGGAGCCTGAAGGACTTGGTATTTGGTGCCCTGAGGCATCTAAGGGACTCCAAGAAAACTTATTTCCAGTTAAGTTGATGGTTAATTGAAGTCAATGTAGTAGTTAGATCCACTGGGGACTGGCAGGGTTTTTTATTTTGTTTGTTTTTGTTTTTGTTTTTAGTGAGGCAATTGGGGTTAAGTGACTTGCCCAGGGTCACACAGCTAGTGAGTGTTAAGTGTCTGAGGTCGGATTTGAACTCAGGTACTCCTGACTCCAGGGCCAGTGCTCTATCCAGTGCTCTATCCACTGCACCACCTAGCCACCCCTGGGCAAGGTTTTTATAACCAGACTGGAAAAGACAGCAGAAGTCTCTTACAGTTACCCACAGTCTCCCCTCAAAAGGCCACACTAAACTAAATTTTAACTTGTTAAGGAATAGACAATTCAAGTTAAAGGTTAAGCACTTAGAAGAAAGCAATTAACACCTTTTTATCTCTATACTGGGCTGCCTCCCAAATGCCTAAGACCTGCTGCCACTGGGTGAGAACACCATTACCTTTCATTCCCCTGACATTCTCCCTAAATGGATCTTTAAACGTCTCATGCACTGATTGGGTCAACACTGACCAGGGTGTGGGATAGAACAGAGAAAATTTTGAAGACATGATCCCTGTCCCTTTTTTTTAATTTACTTTTTTTGTGGGGCAATGAGGGTTAAGTGACTTGCCCAGGGTCACAGCTAGTGTCAAGTGTCTGAGGCTGGATTTGAACTCAGGTCCTCCTGAATTTAGGGCCAGTGCTTTATCCACCGCGCCACCTAGCTGCCCCCCAATCCCTGTCCTTTTAATAATATTTGTAAAAAGCCTTTCAGCATAGCATCTGGCAGATATTTGTTGTTGCTGGTTGTTCCAGTGTTTAAGTCATATCCAACTGAAAACCTCACATGGTGTTTTCTAGTCAAAGATACTGGAGTAGTTTTGCCATTATTTTCTTCTCCACCTCATTTTACAGATGAGAAAATTGAGGAAAACAGGGTTAAGTGACTTGCCTACTGTCACAGTGTCTGAGGCCAGATTTGAACTCTTCCTAGTCTGGCACATAGCAAGCACTATATAAATGCTTACTCTCTTCCACCATGATAGTGACTAAAAAAAAAAAATGGAGGCTCTAGAAAAAGGTATAACTGGTATAGGCTAATCTGGCCCAAACTCCTCTCATTGTCTAAGTGAGGGAGGTACGGAGCCCTACAGTCAAGGTAAGGAAGGTACTTGGACTAGGCTGGAGGAGATGGGAGAGCAGGGAAAATTTACAATGAGTATATAGACTCAAATTATTCCATCCCCAACTCTTATCATGAATCCTGTGTCTACACATTAAACAAGTATGAATCATACGGCTAGCCTCTTCTAAAGATCAAGAGGCTGCCTTTAAGGATTTCACATTCTAATGAGAGAAACCACAGAACACACAAATTAATCAGTTCATACAAAATAAAAAGAATATCATAAGTGGAAAAGCACTAAAGACCTTCTAGAGAGGTCATACCTGAAATGAGTCTTTAAAAGAAAGGAAGTCACAGATTCTAAGAGATGGATATTAATTAGAAGGCAGCACATTCCAGAGAATGTGAGAGCCAGTACAAAAAAGGAAATGGAGTCTCAATTACTATCAAACCAGCCCCGATTTCAGGGTTTTTTTTTTCCTTTATCTTCCTCCCCATCACTTTTAGCCATTGGTCCCAAGTAGAATCCTTCTTACATAAAGAACTTTTTCAAATATTTGCAGACTGCCATTCTTCCTTCTTAAAGTCTTCTCTTTTCCATAGTCAGAACATCTCTAGTTTCTTCCACTGATCTTCACGACAAAGTTCTGAGTTCCCTTAATATCCTCTCTACCAGGGGCATTCCAATTTGTCAAGTTCATGCTATAAAATATGGCTCTCAGAACTGAACGCCAATCCTTGCCTTTCCTACCTTTACAATCTCATTTTAGCCCCTTTTTATTTACACGGTGGCCCTTCATTCAGGATCTCATGACCCCTTTCTTGGGCTACTGCAATAGCCTCCTAATTAATTAGTTCTCCCCTCTCTCCAAAGCCAAAGTTCTTATTTCTAAACCATAATCGCCATACCTTGCTCTAATTCACATCATTTTGAAAGATGGGGGGGAGGGGCGGGGCGAGAGAAAGGGATTCCCCTCACTCCTTGCTTGAGAGGAGATAACTATATCCTTACCTGCAGGCTTGCGGTTATACTTGAAAACTTCACAGAGAACCAGTTTGTTGGGGTCCTTTCTGAAGGGGTCTCGGAACAAAGCAGCAGGAATTAGGTACATATCACTGTTAGAGCCTTCGGACTGAAAAGTGCTGGAGCCATCAAAATTCCATTCAGGTAGCTCTAGGATGGGTGGGAAGAGAAATTGAGGTGTTTTCCAGTCTAGATTATCATCCCCCACCTTCACACTAATCGTTCCTTTCCTCCATAAAGAGAAAATGGAGGATTCTTGTGGAGAAAGAGAGAGATCAACCCAGTCCCTTACTAGACTCAAGATTGAGAGTTGGAAGGGACAGTTCAATCTAATCCAACCTCCTCATGTTACAGATGAGGAAACTGACGCCCATGAAGTCCAATGCCCACACAAGCCCCCTATGATTCCAAACCCAGAGCCTTCAGTAAAAAAGGCCTTGCGATTCTTCATCCCCTCCCACCTGAAGATTTTCCTTGCAAAAATACTTGCCATCTCCTTCTCCAGCTCATTTTACAGATGAAGAAATAGAGGCCAATAGAGTTAAGTGTCGTATTTGCCCAGGGTCAAACAACTGCTAAGTTGTCCCAAATCTTCATGGTTTCCCTTCCCTTGCCCCTAAATAAACTACCATCTTATTCTAACTGCTGGTGTGCAAAAGGGTGTAATTCTTTAAAGAACTCAGGTACTCCTGACTCCAGGGCCGGTACTCTATCCACCGCGCCAACTAGCTGCCCCTTACTGTTGTTTTATATACATATGAAGTGACTTTGCCCAAATGTCCTTCCTCAATACCCCAATCTTCCTCAGTCAGATTAAAAAATTATATTCTAAGGTAGTTGGAGTCACTATTGCATGCCCATTCTGTGTGATCCTGTATAAGTCACAACATCTGAGACAGTTTCCTCATTTGTAAAACAAGGTTCATAACTATACCTGCTTCACAAGCTAAAATGAGATAATAAATATCAAGCACTCTAAAGCACAGTTAGATGCCCAACTATTATTACTGCTGCCCTTGGGTCTGGCCAGGAAGCAAAATTGGTCAGACCAATTCACCAGGTTCAGAGATTTTTAATTCTGATATACTACTAGGAGCAACTCCTCTCCTACTTAAATAAAAGTGGCCTCCATTCTTTTTCTCCAATTGGAATTCAATGAAAGTTAATCTGGTAGGAATTAGGCTAAGGGTTGCACAGGCCCTGCTCTCAAGAGCTCAGAGGAGAAACCTTGGCCAAAACTAAAATGGAAAGGGGAACGGAGCTTTAGGGATGAACCACCCCCTCCTCTTACCATCGATGCTCTTCGGTTCACTGTCTAGGGTCCGAGTCTTACAGCGCAGTCCCTCACCAGTACCATCGATCCAAATGTACATGGCCAGGACTTTGTTCCCCTGAGGCAGGTTCAGGTACATCTGCTTGATATTTTTGTTCAAGTGAGAACTGGCTGAGGTGGCCATGTTGGAAGCTGTCCTGGTGAGTTATAAAGCAAGAAAGGGAGGGGGGGAAAAAAAGAAAGAAAACAACAACATGAGAACACTGACCAAGCTGGACTGTTGCTAGGATCCCTCAGAAAAGAAGATTTATCCAGACAGGTAGAAGCATACCCAAAGCACTAACTCCTGAGCTTTCAGTCAATTAACGTTTTACTCATTTAACAAATATCTGAGAGATTAACATAAAACAGAGTACTAAGGTAGGTCCTGGGGACACAGACAAAAACCAAAGAAAGCAGCCCCTACTTAAGCTTTTTTTTTTTTAAATTGGATTACAACATGTACACATAATAGAACATAGAGCTAGAATCAAAAGAACATACTAGCAACAGGGTGGATAGAAATCAAAGGAAGGCTTCAGAGATGGTACCTTTCTGCAGAGAGCTACAGATGGTTAAATGATGGGCCTCTTCTCTCAGGGAATAACAAGGCCACATATTCTATGAATGTGTAAAAACAGACAAGGGAGAAGTGACTAGATAACTAAAAACTGGAAGGCCAGAAGGCTTCCAAGGAAAAGCATCGCTAGATGGAAAGAAGGCACTATAAACCCAACAATACAGGTAGTTTATTGATCCCATTACAGCGCTCTTTAAAGCCAGATGGCATTTTTCTTCATTCCCCTGAAGTGTCAAAGGAGCAAGGATGAGATTGAAAAGTTGGGATCAAATCTAAATCTAGGAACACCCTGCCCCATTAGGGCAGGAAAACTCCCATGTTCAGAAAATGGTTCAAGGATTACTCTAATTCAGGAGTAGTCCTGAAAAAAACCACAGGACACGCAAACGTTACAAGTCAAGCTTCCTTTAAAGAAGCAAATATACTGGACAAATCAAGAGAGGAAAGGTCCTCTCTCCCATTTGGAGGACTTTGAACAGAGAGGCAACTGTTTCCATGGGTAACCACAACCCAGTTCCCACTTACCAAAACAGGTACTCTTGCCTTTGGGGGGGAATTCACCTTGTCGGTCAAGTAATATCTGAAAAGTCAAACCTTCAGGCCTCATCCTTCAGGGCACCATTGGCCAAATGGGCCTTAAGTTAAAGCCACACCTCAACCTCTTCCCCAATACCAGAGAAATCCACTTCTCGGCCTTTTCCCAGGAGACCTCTCCACTATCTAACTCATCAAGGCTAGTCAATTCACCCCGGGGCACTTTTTAAAGAGAAAGTACTTCCTCTATCGGCCAAGGAGTTTTTCCTTCTGCGTCCCTAACCTCAGGCTAAAACTACATTAGCCAGGAACACCTGTGGGGACTTAAAAGTGGTCTGGGGTGGAAAGCCGCTGCTCCACCGCATCTTTCTTCTTTTTTCTTCTTCTTTCCTCTTCTTTCTTCAAGATTCCCCCCTCCCCCGTCTCCTCTTCTCCACTCACCCCGGCCACTGTGGGATAAGGAAATCGATCTGATTAGGCCTACGCTTCAACCGTCTCTTTTTCAGCTTCTGTCCATGCCTTTCCTCATAGTCACTGGTCTCATACTGATCGCTGTGGTTCCGCTTTTCCCCCTTTCCCCTCCGGGCCCGAGGAGAAGAGGATCGAGAAACGAGGTGCGGAGATATCGACCGAGGAGAGACAGTCTGGGAGGAAACTGCCTTCATCATCACTACAGGGGTCCCCCCTGACTTCAACGTCCGAGGAATAGAGGAGCTGTACGAGGAGGCGGATGACCCCGAGTCTTCTGGGCTTTCCACCCTTTTCTCCCTCCCCTTCCCCCTCTCTTCTTCCCCTTCCAGTGGTTGGCAAGGAGATGGACCCCCTGCCCCCCTCCCCCCACCCCTCCCCTCCAGCTCCTGATTTACGATCTTACAGAGAACTGTAAGAAGGAGCATGCCCCTCCTTAGAGAAGAGGGTGCCGGGGGGAGGGTGAGGCAGCCAGGCAGAATGTAAAAGAGGCCAGGCCGGCTGCCTTCTGTCTCTGGCCTCTTCCAGTCTCCGCCGGCTCTCAAGGCAACGCAGCAGCTCAGGAGGTCCCATTGTTTGGTCACAAATGGAAGCCTCGAATTGCCCCTGAATTTCCCCGGGACCTAGCGAGCGAGCGGTTGCAAGCAGCAGAGGAGATGGTGCACAAGTAACAGTGAACTGTGACCAGGCCGGCCGCTGTCTTTTAATAAATTTTAAAACCAAATCCCAAAAGCTTTCTCCTTCCTCTTCCTCGAGGAACGCGAAACCTAATACACACTCCCACAAAGAAAAGCAAAACAGAAGCGCCGCAACCACAATCCAGATCTTAAAACATCGGGCCCCAATGCCCTTGGCACTATGAGCTTAGAGGCAACCATAGAAAAGGTCCTTAGGGGGAGGTGCTCCAACGCAGAAAACATACACACCAAAACACACCCTCTTCCTCCTCCCCCCAAGTCTTTAAGGCGCCCGCCCTTAAGAGCGCCCAGGATCAGCACAATCCTTGGGAACAAGATAAGAAAGAGCAGTCTTGGATGCTTCGGTACGGCTTTGCACCGAGGGGAAGGGGGGAGGCACAAGGGGGATAAGACAGACAGACCTTGGGGCCTGGGGCCGGGACGCGGGGGTGGGGAAGGGAAGAAACAAGTTTTGCAAAACACGCTTCGAAGGGTCTCTTCCCCGCCCCTCCGCGGAGGGCTCTGGGTAGACTGGATGATTACCTGGGCCTTGAAGGGTGCGGAAACAAACTGTCAAAGTCGACGGTGCAGGAAGATCGTTCCGCAGGCAGGTTGGCAGCTCTAGCTGGTGGCGGAGGAGGTGGAGGTGGAGGTGGCTGTAGCCGAGACAGCGACTTCCATTCTCAGCTCTACCTCGTTCGCCAGCCTGCTTAGCTCCATTTATTCCCTGTGCAGGGCCGGCCCCTGCGAGTTCTGATTGGCTTCCAGCAGCCGAGCGCCCGACCTGCTCAGCTGATGCAGGGCGCAACAGTCCAGGCCATTGGGCAGGGGGTGGTGCCTGCCAAGGGGGTGGAGGGCTGGTGCCGGAGGCTGAAAGAAAGGGAAGTGGGGGATGGGGCGGACCGGGTGGGAGAAGAGGAGAGAGAAAGCAGGGCTGGGGGTGGGGAGGGTCATCCGAGCCAGTGCGCGCCTGGACCGCCCGGAGAGGACCCCGCCTACTGCAGCTGAGATGGAGAAAAACAACCTCGGCTGCACAGGGACAGGGACTTCCCTCCAGCTGCTGCAGCGGCCCGACCCTTGCCATGCGATCAGCAAATTGTGTTCTTCCCCCCATCTCGCCCCCGCCGTCTTTCCCTGGCCTGCAAAGCTCAAGATCCCCGCGCATCTCGGGGAGCTGCATTGTACCCTCCTTCCTTCCCCGTTCACTTTCTCCCTGCCTCTGCCAGATCTCCCACTGCCTTCTGCAACCCGGAGGGTCTGTGCAACTTCTTTAGAACCTTCGATCACGCCTCCGTCTCTGGGGCCCCCGGGAGCAGAGCCCCGGGGCTCCCCCCCCCAACCAGCCGAAAGTTCCCCACCCTTCCAGCCCCCACGAGAAGGGAGGCTTTTGCTTTACGCTCTTTCTTACTGTTCCAACTCTTCCCCTTTAAATTAAGAAACAGACCCAGGAACGAGATAGGGTACAAGTGTGAGACTTGGCTGGCTTGCAGCCCGAACGGAGAGCAGAGCTGGGGGAGGGGAAATGGGGACAAAAATAAGTAGGCAGGGATTCCTAAGACCTAGAGAGGGTGTGTGTGTGTGTGTGTGTGTGTGTGTGTGTGTGTGTGTGTGTGTGTGTGTGTGTGTGTGTGTGTGTGTGTGTGTGTGTTTCTTTTCTCCTCCCAAAGGTTCTTGGAAAGTGAACTGAGCCCAGCCCTTTCAAACTGTGTATGCATTTATCTTCCGTGTTTTCATAAAAATAAGGAGCCAACACTCCAGGGGATGGATGGAGGGGGTGGGGTGTATTTCCCCTTTCCCCATTCCCACTCTTAGCCTCAATTGATTCTCAGCACCTAAAATTCTCTCTTTAAAATGGGCATAATAATAACCTCTCCTACCTACCTACCTCGCTAGCATGTGAAAGCCTTTTGAAAAGTAGCAAACCTATAAAAATGCAAGAAATGCACTTGTGGTCACTAGAAAACTAATTGATGATTTAATAGCACTTCATCTTTAGGAAGGTTTAAGGCTTTGCAAAACCCTTGCCCAGGGAGCTTGAAAAAAGTAGAATTCTTCTGCCGTGGCTTCTTAATTTGGAAGAAAAAAAATGGAGAAATACTGTTCTGCTTAATTTCCAGGCCATGGAAGGGAAATTTGGATTATGAGACCACAAGCCCCCATACTTGACCTCTCTGCATCCTCAGAATCCCCATTCCCTAAAATATGGATAACAATATTTAGAAGGTGCTTAAGTACCAGGCCTTGTGTGCATTTAGATAGATTGCTGAATATGGAATATTGCATAAATCCTCACGTGTGTAATCGATGATATTGTTTTTTGTTGTTTTTTTTCGGGGCAATGAGGGTTAAGTGACTTGCCCAGGGTCACACAGCTGGTAAATGTCAAGTGTCTGAGGTCGGATTTGAACACAGGTTCTCCTGAATCCAGGGCCAGTGCTTTATCCACTGCCGTCTAGCTGCCCTATCTCTCTCTGTCTCTGTCTCTAGTTCTATATCTCTATCTCTCTCTATCTCTACCTCCCTATCTCATCCATCCATCCATCTATCCATCTCTCTCTCTCTCTCTCAAGATAAATTGGGGATGATCAGGAGAAAGCCCGAAGATTAAAGAGAACAGGAAAATCTTTCTTAAAGGAAAATGCTACAGAGGATAACTATTAATATTTCCCACTCTTAGCACATTTTTTTGTCCTCTATCTTCGGTTGTAGTCTCCTGAAAGTGAATGTATACTTACACTAATCCACAGTTGATTCATGGTGTAGGGTCCCAGGTTTGCGGGGCTGGATTGTGTGACCATAGAGTGAATGCCAATAAAGCAAACCTTTAGGACTGAACTTGTCATCTTTACCTAAGTAACACCATTTTCTAACCATAAGAGCTAACCAGCCTGTACATGAGGGTACCCCCAAACCCTAGAGAGAGCCAATCCTAGGAAGTTTATTCATGTATTGAGAAGGAAAGTTTGACTATTTGTCCTTCAGAACCCCAATGCAATTAGAGAAGATCAAAGTTGTGCAGCAATTTTTCCCAATTCTCCTCTGACCAATAGCAGTCCCAATGCCCATTGATCAATCTCTCTCTCCTGAGAAAAGGGTTGTAGGTATTTGAACCCTTGAATTCTTCTCAGCATCTCACAGTGGGATAACTTAAAGCTTTGAAACCATCTTGTTTTTTCTTTAGAGCAGAATGAGGAGTCAAATCAGGTTCAAATTTCTATTTCGCTACTAGCCTATCTTGTATCCTCTGGGTCCATTTCTTCTGTAAGATGAGAGTTTTGAACTAAATGAAGGGAAGTGGAGGTGGAATGGGGAACTGAACTAGGAATTTACATAGCACTTACCAAGCACCAGCTGCTCGCTGGCTCTTTCTTTCTTTCTTGTCTTTCCTTTCTTTCTTTTTGAGGCAATTGGGGTTAAAGTGACTTTCCCAGGGTCACACAGCTAGTAAGCGTTAAGTGTCTGAGGTCAGATTTGAACTCATGTCCTCCTGAATCCAGGGCCAGTGCTCTATCCACTGCACCACCTAGCTGCCCCGTTTGTTTGTTTCTTTTTTAACAAATATTACAGACCTGTTAGTAGGTGCTATTATTATTCCCATTTTATAGTTGAGGAAACTGAGGAAAACAGAAGTTAAATGTCCTGCCCAGGGTTGTGCAGTTAGTAAGTATCTTATTTTAAGAAGTCAGATATGAAATCAGGTCTTCCTTATTCCTGGGACAGTGCTCTCTAACCATTGTACCACCAGCTCCAAATGCTAATTTACTTTTTTGTGTGTGAGGCAATTGGGGTTAAGTGACTTGCCCAGGGTCACACAGCTAGTCAGTGTCAAGTGTCTGCAGTCGGATTTGAACTCAGGTTCTCCTGAATCCAGGTCTGGTGCTTTATCCACTGCACCACCTAGCTGCCCTTCTCATTTACTTTTATGCCTCTATTGGTTCTAAGATTCTATAATATGGGAGGGAGAAGGTGAGAAGGGTGTGGATAAGGTTATGGACCCATTTATACTCTAGCAAGGACATAAGATGTAAGAATATAAATTTGAATTGGGAGGAGAGGTAGAGTGAGTCTTCTATTTGGGGATGGATGCCTCAGTTACAGGTCAAGACTGAATGTCAAGATAATAGATTTAATGAAGGAATAGAAGAGCTTGTGAAATGGTGATCTCTTGCCCATGTATACCAGTTAAAAGTACCAGAGTTTAAAATACAGCCTGTTACTGCTTCTTACTTGCTGTGGCCTTGGGCAAGTCAAACTTTCTGGGTGTCAGCTTTCTCATTTATAAAAAGAAGGGGCTGGAGAACCTAATTTTTAGGGTCCCTTCCGGCTCTAATAGTCTCCCTGAGGAAGGAAGGAAGGAAAGAAGGAAAGAAGGGAGAAGGAGGAGGGAGGTCCATGAATTTGTTTTTAGAAATATTTTGATAACTATATTTCTTTCCTAGCTTTTTCTTATTTTTGCTTTTCTATTTCCTTCCTTCCTTCCTTCCTTCCTTCCTTCCTTCCTTCCTTCCTTCCTTCCTTCCTTCCTTCCTTCCTTCCTTCCTCCTCCCTCCCTCCCTCCCTCCCTCCCTCCCTCCCTCCCTCCCTCCCTTCCTTCCTTCCTTCCTTCCTTCCTTCCTTCCTTCCTTCCTTCCTTCCTTCCTTCCTTCCTTCCTTCCTTCCTTCCTTCCTTCTCTATTCTCTTCCTCCTACTTTTCTGTCTCTGTCTCTATCTCTGTCTGTCTGATTTGTCTCTCACTGTTTCTCTCCCTACCTGTGATTTCATCCTTGTAGAAAGTTCTTGTTGAGAAAACTCCTTCACCTTTGTAATTATCTGTAGTATTGAGTGGTTAAATAACTTTACAATCCTGGAAACTGAGGTTGAGACTTAACATAGGGTTATAATCAGTATGTGCCAGAGCTGGGACATGAACCCCTCTCCTGAATCCAGACCAGCTGTCCATCCACTTCAAACATTGGCCCATCTTTATCTGAGACCTTGTTAATTTCAGGCAATATTTAGTGACTTGTTCTTTGTGCTTTGTGAGAGATCCAGGAATTTGGAGCTGGAGATTTTTTAAAGACACAGAGTTTTCAGTTATAACAAACAAGCTGCTACATTGGTCCCTGCAGTTTCGGCCTACATTAGGAAGAGCATTTTTCTATATTCAAATGATTTTTATGAGTCTACAGTGAAACCCATTTAAGCCCATTTAAACACACAGCTTTAACTCCCAGGGGAAAAAAAAACCATACCAAATCCAAGGCTGAGGAACATGAAAGAGAATCAATGTCAAGAATATAAATGTAAACTTGTTCAGTAGTGTATGACTCTGTGATCCCATTTGGAGTTTTCTTGGCAAAAATACTAGAATGGCTTTGTTTTCTTCTCCAGCTCATTCTATAGATGAGGAAACTGAGACAAACAGGGTCAAGTGACTTGCCCAGGGTCACCTAGTTGGTAAGTGTCCGAGGCAGTATTTGAATTTACAAAGATGAGTCTTCAAGCCCTGAACTCTAACCACTTCACCCCCCCCACCTTGCTTCCCTCAAATGTAAACTGGTCTTTTCCTTTTTAGAAGTCAACCCTACTTCTTTCCCCCCAAGTATTGACACCTGGAGCCCAACATTCTACCTTCAACAATGACTTAACACGTTTACCCATTATGCCTCAGTTTCCTCATCAATAAAATGAGGAGGTTGAACTACATAACATCTAAGATTCCTTTCAGCTCTAAGTTATCTTGGTGTTTAGAGACTTTACTTCTCTTTGTCTCAGTTTCCTCAGCTGTAAATTGGGCATTATAATAATATCACCTACTTCTCACATTTATTATGAGGATCAAATGAGTTCTGTTAACCTGGAAATTAAGGAAACAATCAATATAGGAGAAAATAAGGTCTTTAATCGGGGCAGAGGAACTATACCGAGGACAGAGTTTTTATTGTAAAACTCTAATCTAATAAACTAATTTGATCAAAGGTATTTATTAAGCTCTAACTTAATGAAGTCCTAAGTACTGTGTTGATTGCTAGACAAAAGCTAAAACAAACCTTACCCTACGGGATCTTACATTCTTTTTTTTTTTTTTTTTTTTGGTGAGGCAATTGGGGTTAAGTGACTTGCTCAGGGTCACACAGCTAGTGTCAAGTATTTGCAGTCGGATTTGAACTCAGGTCTTCTTGAATCCATGGCCAGCGCTCTATCCACTGCACAACCTGGCTGCCCCAGGGATCTTATATTCTAATGAAGGCACCAACATGTAAATTTTATATGTACATTATGGAAGGGAGGAAAAGGAATAAGCATTTCTATAACATCAGAAACTGTGCTAAGTGTTACAGATATTATCTCATTTGATCCTCACACCCCTAGTAGGTAAGGCCCTTACTGTCCCCATTTTATGGATGAGGAAACTGAGGCAAATCAAGTTTTGGGTTTTTAAAAAAGTGATTTTCCCCAGGAAGTCTGTGTGTGTGTGGTCATTATTCCCATTTTACAAATGAGGAAACTGAGATAAATGGGGGGGGGGTGTTGTTGTTTTTTAAATTATTTTCCCAGGTTTTCATGACTATTGATTGTCTCAAGGCAAATTTGAACTCAGGTCTTTATGACGCAAGCCCAGCTCTCTCTATTCACTGTGCTAACCAGCTGCCTATATGGGAAACTGGAGGCCTATGAAGATAAACTTTGAAGCAAGATGTAAACGTGATATTCTTTTCCCCAAGATCCCACAACAATTTGCTGTTATGTTCAATGTTTTTTTTCCCAGTTAAGAAAACTTGAGGTCCAGAGAAACTGTCCAACGTTACACAATGAATTCATGGAGGACCTGAGGCGAGAGCCCCTGTATTTTTCCAATTCTAGAGGTCCCTTTAACCTTTGTCGGAGGGATTCCTTGACCAGAACATCTAAGAGAATTCGAACACAATTCACCATCCAATTTCAGAAGTGTCATTCTGGTTCCTTCTTCACTGTGATGAATACTCCTTGAGTACAGAGGCTGAGTCTTTTAAATATTCTATGAATAGACAGTGCTAGACTTGGTGTCAAGAAGACTCTGGATTTAGAAATCCTGCCTCAGATACTTCCTAGCTCCTGTGACCCTGGTCCAGTCATTTAACCCCTGCTGCCTCAGTTTCCTCATCCCTAAAACAGATAAATTTCCAGTGCTTAGCATACTGTCTAGCAAATAGTAGGCACTTAATAAATGCTTACCATTTAATTATTCACAAGGTTGTTGGAAAGATAAAATGAGGATAATCAGTCCACTAGTATTTGGTGAGGCCATATTTGCTGCAAGGTCCTGTATTCCTTAGGAATAAATCTAAAATGCTTTGTAAACACAGATTCAAAGCCTTGTATAAATGTCAAATATTAGTATTATTCATCATTGCCTCACTGGCTTTTCACATGCAGGGTTTTTGTAAAGTTGAGCACCAGTGCTCCTCCACAAGAATTGTACTGAGATTAAGAAAAAGCATTTTTCCTTAGCTTTTACGGGCACTTAATGAGATCTCTTTTTTTCTTTCATCTACGTGACTATATAAAGCTCTTTTGATTATCCCGGCTTGGCCCGAACATTATTAGACCCCATTAGAAAAACCAGAAATCTGGGGATATTGAAAAACAAGGCTGGGTTTCAATTTATGTCTTTGCTTTTCCTTTTTTTTCCCCAAGGAAATTCCAAACGGGTTTTTCCCCCTCCCTGTTTCTAAGAATTCCACTATTTTGAATCTCTGTTAATTCTGTATGAGCAGCCCAAGGTTTAATGGGAAACAGCCCCATCGCATGCTTTCTGGATGTTCCCGCAATCCGGTCCAGGGCTTTCTGTATTTTCCCCCCAGCTCGCCTCCCTCTTCTCCTCCCCCACTTCTCCGGGCTGGTCACCACTTGTTTATGAAGATTGTAAAGGCTGATCTGGCTAGTGTGAAGATACCACCCCCTGGCGGAATTGGAGAGAAAACGCACGTCTTTTGCAGAGCTCCAATTCAATTGAACAAATTCAACTATAGAGCAAAGGCGACAGAAATGCTGGGGTGTAGTGAATAAGACCGGATTTGGAGTTAGGAAGATCTGCATGCAAATATCGACTTTGAGGAGAGAGAGAACAAAGACACTGTTTGCAAGGGCCTAGCATAATTTTATTGTGCTATAGATTTGTCTCGAGTCTCTCCCATCCCATTTCCTCTTCATTCAACACCTTCCCTCACCAAGAGGGTTCAGTGATGGTATAGACACAGTTGGGTCAGAGGATTTTATGACACTCCAAAAGCAAAGGCTGACAAAGATCACTCAGATAAACTTTGCCTCTTCTTTGGGAATTGATTCAGACTTTGGGGTTTTGACAGCACTGGGGAGAATGAGGGTATGGGACAGTGCACTGAGCATCAGGGAATAAAAATGGACAAGTTTAGGGAAGCCCATTGTGTAGGAACATAAATTTCAGTCTAAAATAAACCTTTTTCTTTACCTCCCCTTATCCTGCTTCCCTTCTTCCTTACTCTTACCTGCACTACCCCTACGGAGGTCTTCAATAGATAGGAAGGGTTGCTGCCTTCACTTGGGAATCAGGAGGAGAAAGAGACACACAGAGTGGGGAGAAGCCGGGAAATCAGGGAAGCATGAGGTAATCCAAGTTTACGATTTGACCTTGAAGTTTCTAGGTCTTATGGTGGGCTCTGCAAAAAGAGGGGGCTTTGGACGTGACCCCCCACCTCTGCCTCTTGTAGCTCCTCATCTGGAGATTCGGCCAGGCACTGGTGATATTTAACATCGTCTCCACCTAAGCCTGGGGCCAGGACACAGTGCTGGTGCCAGAGGGCGGAGGAGGTATAGATGACCCCCAGAATCAAGGCGTCTGCCACTAGGTGCCAGCAGAAGAAGGTGGTGAGGAACATGGCATTTTCTTTGGTGTAGTGCTTCCATGCCTGAGCAGTGGGTGGGTAGAAGAGCAGGAAGCCCATATGCATCAACCACGTACCAGTCACCAGGAAGAGCCAGGTTTTGATAAGCCAAATCTGGGGTTGGTTGGGAACCCAGAGCTCCGTGGTCATCGCCAAGGCGAGCAGGGAGATAGAAAACAGGAGGAGGACGTGACTTTGCTTCTCCATCCCTTCCATATGCCAGAGGTGGCAGGACATCAGTGGGACCAACACGAGTATTGCCAAGACCTGGGCCCCCACCTCCATGCCCAGGCGTCTCTTGGGTAGGCAGGCCTGGCTCACGAGATCCACCAGTCCACTCAGGATGAAGACAGTGAACATGGTGAAATGCTGCCACATGGTGGGGAATATGATGCTGAATTCTGGGTCGTTGTCGTTGATCAGAGCCATGGTGGCATGAAAACTGGAGATCTCATGCAGGAACGAGACTATGCCAAACAGCACCTTCAGCAGCCCACCAAGGGGCAGCCTTTGCAGCCAGCCCCATCGATTCTGGCTCCGGGGAAGGTCTGGGGGAAACTGATCCCGGAGCAGCGCCAGCGACGTCAGCACTCCTTGGTAGATCCCAAAGATGAAGATGGCGAGGCCAGGGATCATATGACCACCAAAGTCACCCATGCTCAGGGAGGCTGCTAAGACTGAAGAGCCAGGCTTAAGTGAGTCCACTCACTCAGAGGAATCAGAGGATCTGAGTCCATGAAGAATAGCTGACTGGTTTTCCAGGTCACCCCAGCTTTACCCCCTACTGCTGGCAGATAAATCCTTGGGGGTTTAGCCTCAGGGCTCTGCTAGGTCTTTCTGTCTCTGTGTTCTAGAACACCGAGCTCCACTGAAAAAAATGCCTCTCTGACCCTTGTACCCCATCCTGTGGACTCCCTTCAGTCCCTTTTCTCAGGAGACCCACACTGACACTTCATTCTTCTTCCACCTTGGATTTTCCTTCACAATTCTCTGTTCCCCCAACCCACAGAACAGAGGAGAGGTGAATGAAATACTTAGGGAAGGTGGGGAAGGAGCACCCACACTCTCTGTAGCACAGGCACGCTTTAACTTGAACAAATGCCAGCCACAGAGCCATAGAATCTCACCTGTGAGAAAATAATTATTAATAATGACTTTCAGAGGGCAGCTAGATGGCGCAGTGGATAAAGCACCGGCCCTAGATTCAGGAGGACCTGAGTTCAAATCCAGCCTCAGACACTTGACACTTACTAGCTGTGTGACCCTGGGCAAGTCACTCAACCCTCATTGCCCCACCCCAAAACAAAACAAAAAAACAATAATGGCTTTCATTTTCTCAGTCCTTCCCCCCCCCCCCCTGCAAAGTCCGATTCTCCTTGATCTTATTTGGGCAAATCCAAGAAAACAAAAGAAATGGAGATAGACTCCTTTGTCTAGCTCAGTGAAGGATCAAATCATACCCAGATAATGGACTTTGCCTTAAAGCAACTTGGGTGAGGGTCTTCTCCCTGATATCATGTGTAGAGTTCATCTTAATTTAGACCACCCTCCAGTCATGTCAGTCAATGTATAATGACTCCCCTCAACCAAAAGAGGATAAAACTCTTGGCCCGCCATGAGCTTTCTCTTAGCTGGCCCTTGGCTCTCCCTCTTAGCTTTCCCTCTTGGCTTTCCCCTCCCTCTTAGGACAGTAGGTTTTCTAGGTCTTCTGAACTCTCCTTGAGACCACATGTTGTCTCTCTGGGAGACAGCATGCATGGGTTTTTGTTTTTTGGGGTTTTTTTTCCAGTTTTTATTTAGTGAGGAAATTGGGGTTAAGTGACTGACTTGCCCAGGGTCACACAGCTAGTAAGTGTTAAGTGTCTGAGGCCGGATTTGAACTCAGGTACTCCTGAATCCAGGGCAGGTGCTCCATCCACTGCGCCACCTAGCTGCCCCCAACAGCATGGGTTTTTGTGGCTTTTCTCTTTCTCAGGATAACAGCCATGTTGAAGTTCTCTTCCTGCTTTCTCTACCACACAGTCAATCCTTTATTGGTATATAATATTAATAAATAATAATATGCTCACCACCAAAACTGATCTCTATAGTCATAGCAATTAATTTTTTTTTAAGTTTTAGCACTTTTTCAAAAAACACATACCCCACCTATATATTTAACTGTGTTTAATAAATAGCTATTAAAAAAATAGCTATTGATTTATTAATTGGTCAAGTATTCCTTCCATAACATACTGGATGAGCGATCATCCAGCTTCTGCCTGAGAGCTTCATGGATGGGGAATACCCTCCATTCTGAAGTGCCCCATTCTACTTTTGGATAGCTCAAATTGTTAGGATGTCTGTCTTTATAACCCACTTAATCTGCCTTTTAGCAATTTCCACTGTCTCAGTCGTTATCCCTGGGGCTCAGCAGGGAAAGAAAAATTCCTCTTCCACTCACCAGCCCTTCAAAGTGAGTGGTCATAAGATGTGGCCAGACAAATGCTGCCTGGACACATCACTGACACACTTGTGTATTAAGAGTCAGCTTTACCTATTGTTACCTGTGTGACATTATTTGATGAACACCAAGAAAAATGAGCACTGCATTTGGATTTAGAGGACCTTCATTCAAATCCTGGACGAGTCACCTCCCATCTCTTAGCCTCAGTTTTCTTATTTATAAAATGAAGCGGTTGGACAAATTGGCTTCAAAGGTGGATTCCATGCTCTCCATCTATGATCCTATGTCCCACCCCACCCCCAAGAAGAAGAAGAAGAAGAAGAAGAAACAAGGGTAGATGGGTAGAAAGACTTCATAACCTGGAAAAACTGGTTAGCTTTGGACGTTGTCACCCTCTTCACCTAAAGGAGAAAGTCGTGGTTCTAGAAAGAATCTCATAGATAATAGAGTTGTAAGGGACCTTAGAGGCTAGTTATTTGTAGCAGGCAGCTAAGTGGAATAGTAGAGAGAGTGCTAATCCTTCAGTCAGGAAGAGCTAAGTTTAAATCTGAAGTCAGACATTTATATGACATGGTATGAACCTGGGCAAATCACTTATCCTCCCTCTGCTTCAGTTTCCTCAACTATAAAATGGTGATAATAATAGCACCTATCTCCTAGGGTTGTTGTGAGGATCAAGTGAGATAATCCTTGTAAAGCATTTAGCAGGCTTCATAGTAGGCACTTAATAAATGCTCATTTCCTTCCAAAGATGGAAGGAGCCTTGAAGCCCATTAAGTTCAACTGTGCCAGGCTCACAGTAGGCATTTAATAAATGCTTATTTCCACCCAAAGAATCATTAGCTCAGGATGGAACACAGTGATGCCAACTCCACACAGGCACTGAATCTTTGACCTTAGTTTCATCTTGAGCTAACACCCTGTCCCACAGTTATCTGTCCTTCATATACATGTGTCCAAGAGGCCCAGAAAAGATGTGGATGGATCCAGCCAAGTCTAAGGCTGTGATTAAGGGTGTTTGAATAAGGGCTCTGGACTTGGAATTAGGAAGACCTGGGTTCTGATCTCCTATCCATCAGGTACTGGCTGTGTGACCCCAGGCAAGTCATGGAAGAGACTTCAGAATTCCTCCAGGACAATCCTCTTAAATATGGTATAATTGAGGCACAGAGAATTACTTGTCCAAAGTCACCAATATAGTTCTTCTGACTCCAAATCCATCTTTCTTTTCAAAATATCCTAAGATAATCAACCAATCAATAAGCATTTATTCACTGCCTAACAGGTTCCTGCTACTGTGCTAGGCTCTGGGGAGTACAAAGACAAAAATGGCACCTTCAAGATGTTTACATTCTTGAGAGATATATCATAAGGGGCAGCTAGGTGGCGCAGTGGATAAAGCACTGGCCTTGGATTCAGGAGGACCTGAGTTCAAATCCAACCTCAGACACTTAACACTTACTAACTGTGTGACCCTGGGCAAGTCACTTAACCCCAATTGCCTCACTAAAAAAAAAAAAAAAAAAGAGTTTGAGTAGTCAAGCACTTGAAATAGGCAAGATATTGACTGAGAAAGGGATATGTTTTAGTCACTCTGAATGTTGCTTCTGACACCTTGGGAAGACTAAGGAGACATTAGCTGGAAGGAATGGGTACATATATTTACTTTTTTAATTAATTGAATTTTTTTTCAATTCACAAGCATTGTTTCTTTCTCTCTCTCTCTCCCACCCACTCCTATTGAGCAATAAATAAATAAAGGAGAGAAAAAGAAAATCCTTACAGCAAATATACATAGCTAGGCAAATTCCTGTATTGTTCATATGCAAAAATGTCTGACTCATTGTGTATCTTGAGTCCATCGCTTCTCTGTCAGGAGATGGACAGCATGCTTCATCTTTGGTGTTCTGGAATTATTGTTGATCAAACTACTCAAGTTGGTTTTCTTTATAATGTTATTGTATACATTCTGTTGTTACAGTATATGTGTTCTTTGGGTTCTGCTCACTTCGCTCTACATCAGTTTATAGAGGTCTTTTTAGTTTTTTTCTGGGTACACACATTTCTCCTAGAGCCAGCACACATCTCTGCTAGCTTATTTGCTTGTGGTTCATGTGACTAGGATGCAAACAGTGGGTGAAGGAAAGGGCCAGACATGGTGGTAGACATCTTCACTGGGGCTGGAGAGGCATCAGAGGCAGAATGAAATTCAAACTAGCCCTCTGAAGCTATTTGTGTCTTCCTCCCCTGACAAAGGTCAGGGGTGCGTGCTGTTCCCGTATGGCATGCTTATTCTGACCCTGTGGCTTTGAAGATAGAGATCACTCATCTCAAACCATCAACTCCCCAGCAGGTAGCAGAGAAAGAAAGCCAAAAGAGGGTGAATGATTACCGACACAGGCAGCTTCAAAGCCGCGAAGTATAGCAGAACTGGGGGGCTGCTCCACCTGAAATCAACCTCCCCTTTACCCTCCAAGAGTCATTTGGTGTGAATTCCCAGTTCATTCTCAAGGGGTCTCCTAGCGGATGCCACACTTACCAAAATGAAATGCTATCCTGAACCACTTTCAGGAAAGGACGGTCTGATCTGAAAGGGAGGAAAAAGACGCCCTGCAAGTTGAATTCAACAAATCGTTATCAGGCCCCTACTATATTCTAAGCCCTATTGTAGATGCAGTGGAGGGTGTAAACGATGAAGATGGCACGGTCCCTGTTCTTGAGAAGTGTATGGTTTAGTTGACTGGATAAAAATTCACAAATTAAAAAAAAAAAGAATATCACAAGATGTCGCGTAATTGCCTCTCCCACCTCCGAACCTTGGCACAAGAGGTCCCCTATTCCTAAAATGCATTTCCTCTTCACCTGTCTTTCCTTTAGAATCCCTAGCTTCCTCCTCAGCATAGCTCAGGTGTTCCCTCCTCTTGGATCAAGAGCTCATTCCTAATGTCTCTGTTTGTTAGTCTCTCTCCGTCTCGAAATTTCTTTCTTTCTTTCTTTCTTTCTTTCTTTCTTTCTTTCTTTCTTTCTTTCTTTCTTTCTTTCTTTCTTTCTTTCTTTCTTTCTTTCTTTCTTTCTTTCTTTCTTTCTTTCTTCCTTCCTTCCTTCCTTCCTTCCTTCCTTCCTTCCTTCCTTCCTTCCTTCCTTCCTTCCTTCCTTCCTTCCTTCCTTCCTTCCTTCCTTCCTTCCTTCCTTCCTTCCTTCCTTCCTTCCTTCCTTCCTTCCTTCCTTCCTTTCTTTCTTTCTTTCTTTCTTTCTTTCTTTCTTTCTTTCTTTCTTTCTTGGTGAGGCAGTTAGGGTTAAGTGACTTGCCCATGGTCACACAGCTAGTAAGTGTAACGATTGGAATGACGGCACCTGCTGGATACTTACTGTAGAAGAGTTCTGCCCATGAAGCGAAGGTCTTTGAGGGCAAGACCAGGAGTCTTTTCTTTGGGAGGAAGTGACGCGGACTAGTGGGAGGAGGAAGGAAGAGACTGGCGCTGACTCTGGGGCTTTTTCCTGAGGACTCTGGCGGAGAAGGGAGCGAGAAATGTGCTCTCCCTTTAATAGATAGAAATCTAGGCCTTTTTCTCTCTCTTTACCAAATTCTTATTCTCCTTAATAAATGCTTAAAAGTCTAACTCTTGCTAAAGTTTATAATTTATTGGCGACCACTCATTAGATATTTTAGACAGTTTAGCTAGAATTTTAACCCTTAACAGATGGCTGACCACGAAGAGGAAAGCTAAACTTCAGTCTTCTGATCTTCTGGTTGGGTAAGAAATTTCCCCTCCCTCTCCCTTTAACTGCTAAGTACTGGTGTACTGGCTGTGTTTTCCTTTAAATTTTTTCAAATGGACCTTTTAAACTCCCTAATTACCCTATTTTTGATTTTAGTCTGTTTAACCAGACAAATGGGAGATAAGATCATGTTAATGCTTTGTTTTTGTGGATTTTCTATTTTTCTTTTTCTTTTTGTTAAAAGAGCCAGCAACTTACTCACACAAGGAAATATCACTCCCTCTCCCAACCATGCTTTTTCAGAGAAACCTGAAGAGATTCCTGCAGCTTTTCCCAGTTCTAACACTAATTGTTGCTCTAATTTTGCATGCCTGGAGGCAATGACCCACCCTCTAGAAGTTTTTAATCCCCTAGCACCTGGAGGCAAAGTGGGGGAAGAGGAATCCAGGCCTGAGTTCAAAATCAAGTCTGATTCAAATTGTGCTGGTCCCTCCCCTCCTCTCCAGACCCCACCCTCTACTCCTCCCATGGCCAAGCCCATTGCTTCCCCGGCCTGGGAAGTCCAGAGAACTGATGCGCATGCTCAACTTTCTCTAACTACATTTGCAGCTTCAGGCTCAGCCCTTTCCCAGCCTGGCTGTGCTTCTGAGACAACCTTAGAAAGCCCTTTAAATTCCAGATATGCTTGTTTTGTTCATAATTTTGCTAACCTGCTTTTGTCTTTAATTAGTAATCTTATAAAGCATTTGTATGGTGAAAAGACTGACAGACAATATAGAGGGGTTAAAGAAGAAAAACTTAAGCTGAATAAGAATGACAATCATCACCATAGTTCAAGACTCTGCTTCTTTTGCCATGGAAGGGTACATATTTTACAGAAATGTAGAAGTAAGCAGCAAGGTATTGATATGAGTATTGGGGATTTTAGATATCGGAATCAAAAGTGTTCTGAATTCACTCAGAGTAATAATGTCAGTTCAGAGGTTACATAGGATTTCTATGCTATTATATATACATTTTGAAATTAATGGTATGGGTTTATTTTCATAGAGATTTTCATGCTTTTGAGATTGTGTCTTATACTTAGTTTTTAAAACAAGGAGAATATTTGTAAAAGCTTTTTAGTCATGTGATCAAGTTTATATTTTATAATACTCTTTAAGTTCAAGTTCATTTAGATTTCCTTAGTTTGAATTTCACTGTCTTTTATTGTTCCATGTGTATTTTCTTCTATTCATTTATCTAATTTTGAAAAAATTGCAAGATGGTTTTGATTTCATAATACAGTGTTAATTCTAGGAGTATTGTGCTCCCATATTCTGAGTTGTTTGTTTTTGTTATTTTTTCTCAACTGATTATTTGATCAAACTCTTTAAAGCATTTCCCTGGCAAATTGTTTGCCATGGCAAGTGTAAATTGATTCTAGAAGTATTATTTTTGATAAGCATATTCCAAAAAAAAAAAAAAGAGGGGAACATTTGTAAAAGTTTTCTTTTTTCAAAAAAAAAGTTCTTTGAGATTCTGTTGTGCTTTAACTTGTATTTAAGTATGTTCTGATTTTTCACAAAAGTAATTGTATACTAAGTAAAAAAAAGATTATTTGAAATTGTTGCATAACTATATATTGTGTTCTGAGTCAAGATGTATTCACATTTTTTGCAATCATTTATTATCCTCAATTTTTAAATCCATATGAGACTTGGATTATGGGAACTTATCATTTAAGACATTAATTGCCTTTATTCTGAGTTATCAGATGCCAGTCCAATCACAAGAGGAATACGTGCAAGAGCAGACACTGAACTGTCACATGAGGGGAGACATGCATGAAGTCAAGGTATGGCCGAGGGAACGGCTTTTGACAAATGTTGAGGTTGGATTCTCTTGGTTTAATATTTTATTTTATTTTTCCCCACAATATTGTACAGATGGCTGGAAGTATTGATCCCACCCATCTCACTTCTACACCTGGCTTCTATGCTCCCTCCTATATGCCTGATGCCATGGACATCTCAATCCCATGCATCTGATTAAGTCTGACTCAGTTTCTTCCAATATGTTCGGTGGCTTGGACATATATTCCATCCACCTATTTTAAGCCTGGCATACTGTATGAGCAGTACATATTGCTCAAGTGTGGGAATGCTCATATCCCATCATTTCTCTGTTCTTTTATGGTAACCCCCATAATTATCTCAGGTGTCATGATAAATACAGTGTTGAATTTGGCCTTGACACCTGTTACCAATTATATTAGATTTTTTTAATTTCTCATAATGGCATGAGGATAATTAGGCAGATGATGCAAAAAGTGATGAAACAAAGATAAAAAAATTATTTTTAATAATTAATATCGCAGCAATTGTCTTCTCAATTACCCTCCATAAGGGGGGGACTATAGTAATATTATAATTTTAAAGAATGGTTCAATTTTTGTTTTATTATATGTTTCATGTGTAACAACTAAGATTCTGAATTCCCTTAGACATGTTTTTGAAAACTTTCATTGTTTGATTTGATTATTGACAAAGCTATTTTAAAGTTGTGTTAAGCTCAATTTTGTAGGAAATTTCCTGGCTAATTACCAGCATCCACACATCAACCCCTGAAAAGACTTCCATTCCACGACTACACCTAGAGGACATCTGAGAAAAGACTTTCAGAGACTTTAAATGAACAGTTTTGATTTGTTGTTTTTGTTGTTTTTTTTCTCTTTCTGTTATAATATACACCATCTGTAACATGTATTCTCTGCAGAGGCCCTCCCTTTGCAAGACTAATGTCAAAGCGTCGGTTCATGAGGACAAAAAAAAAAATCGCCCCTCTGGACAAAACTTTCCTCTCTTCCTTTTCTATATTGTTGTTCACATATTATTAGTTAGCAATAGTTATTATATTGTTTTTACTGTTCCATCAAGGAAACATTTTGTTTCTTGAGGAACAACAGGGGGGACTGTAACGATTGGAATGACGGCACCTGCTGGATACTTACTGTAGAAGAGTTCTGCCCATGAAGCGAAGGTCTTTGAGGGCAAGACCAGGAGTCTTTTCTTTGGGAGGAAGTGACGCGGACTAGTGGGAGGAGGAAGGAAGAGACTGGCGCTGACTCTGGGGCTTTTTCCTGAGGACTCTGGCGGAGAAGGGAGCGAGAAATGTGCTCTCCCTTTAATAGATAGAAATCTAGGCCTTTTTCTCTCTCTTTACCAAATTCTTATTCTCCTTAATAAATGCTTAAAAGTCTAACTCTTGCTAAAGTTTATAATTTATTGGCGACCACTCATTAGATATTTTAGACAGTTTAGCTAGAATTTTAACCCTTAACATAAGTGTTAAGTGTCTGAGGTCAAATTTGAACTCAGGTCCTTCCAACTCCAAGGCTGGTGCTCTATCCACTGCACCACCTAGCTGCCCCAAACCCATCCATTATTGACAAGAATGACAGAAGTTAAAAACCGCTTTGTTAATAATAATTGTAACCCAAGAAATGGGGGAAAATACCTGTAACCAGTTCTTAGCAATCTTGTTTTACTTATCTTTTATTTTAAAAAGTTATTTTTTATTCTGAACTTAAATATGAAAGAAAGAACACTTCCATACGCATGGTAAAATACAGAATAAGGGATCATATGTGAAACTGTAAATTTCCATTTCATATAATTCACTTAAAAAAAGTAATAAATTCCACATTACTTTCAAAACTGTCCTGTTTACCTATGCTTCCTTCCGAAAATCCTTCTGTTTTCTTTTATGCGTTTTGCAATACATTTTTTACATCGTGCTTTTGTTCATTGTGATTTAAAAAAAATAATCTCTTTTGTCATTTCTTACAGTGCAATAATATTAAATTAAATCCATATACCACAATTTGTTCTCTTTTGTGAATTTTTTTAATGTTCCATTGGGTCTTTTTTTTTTTTGCATTCCTCTTATTAATTCCCCCTCCTTTTCCTACCTCTCATTAAAAAAAAATAGAAAAAAAAGTCTATTATAACAATCAGGCATAGTTAAGCCTTTTGGTCATGCCAAAAAAAGTATGTCTTTCTGCACCTTGAGTCCTTAATCATAGGTCCTCTGGAAACATGATTCATTGTTGCATTGGTCAGAATTCTCACATGCTTCAGTTATGAGAAATAGCACATCTTATCCCCTTCTTCCTTTCTATACTAGCTTATTCATTTTAGCTTCCATTCTCTTTCCCCTTCTAAAACCCTCAGAACCAAACCAGTTCACCCCCACATCCTGTTTTGTTTTGTTTTTATATTTTAACTCCCTCAATGTTCTTTAAAGACATTGAGGTTCTGAAAAGACCCTTAGTCTTTCTCCCTCATTAGAATGATAGCATTGCATTACCATATCATCCCTCCCAACTGCTCAAATAAATTTTCTTTCTGGGTTTCTCTTGACTCTTGTATTTGCATTTCAAAGTTTCTACTCAGTTCTGGTCTTTTCATCAGAATCCTTAAGTCTTTCAAAGACATTTCTTTTTATGTTCTTGTTGCCCTAGTGTAAATTGTTCTCAGTTTTTTCACTTTAATCTCCATTGGTTCACACTACCCAGGACTTTCTGAAATAATCTCTTTTGCCATTTCTTAGACACACACAGAGAGAGAGAGAGAGAGAGAGAGAGAGAGAGAGAGAGAGAGAGAGAGAGAGAGAGAGAGAGAGAGAGAGAGATTAGGGGAGTTGTCTTTGCTTTACTCATCTCTCTCTGGTCTTAGTTCATGAATTGGAGCTTTGTCCAAGGACTAAGCTTTCCCTCCTGGTATGGTTCTAGTGGAATTGGATGGAAAGAGAGTGTTTGGTCCTGATTGGGCCAGTCTCGTGTTTTTGCACTGATCTTTGAAGTTCAGAGTATTGGATCTTGGAATGGAAAGCCAGGGACTTGGAGACTGAGGGCATCTTAGTCTGAACACAAATATTCCATTTGCCCAGGGCTCTAAGGACCCTACCCTGAGATGTTCTGAGCTCTTTCTGGGACTTTCTGACTTCCTTTGGGTTTTGGGGTGAGGTTCCTCTATTATTGCTACTAATGGACACAAAGCCCTGCAGGCTACACATATCTCTGGCTCGTTGCTGTTCACTAGCTTTTCTGGTTTTCTGTGCTTAGCACAGTGCCTGATACATAGTAGACAATGAATAAATGCTTATTCGTTTCCCTTACTAAAGACAGGAGCTATCATACACCTTTATGTCCCATAGTGCCTAGCTGGCTGGTATAAAGTAGGCCATCAATGAATAGTTGTTGAATTGAATTTTAAAAGGATAGGGCTACATTTTTTTAGGTTTTCAGATCTCATATAAGACAATGGTAGCAGGATTCTTTCTGAAAAAAATGAAATACGCTTTTTTTTTTTTTAACATTTCCTCAGATGGGCCAGTTTCAAGAACATCACTTGAGTCGTAGAATACTACTAGTTCCTAAAATTTACAAAATATTAGACTTCAGACCACTTTATTAAACCTCTCACAAAATCTTAGGGACCTTGTGATAGAACACATTCCAGTGGACTCAAAAATGTGGTCCTCAGATGAAAATATGCCTCCTCAGTTACTGCTGGTCTTGTCACTTGTCTGTTCAAAAATTTTTTGGTGACTCTCGTACTTTTTGAATAAAGATCGTACATCTTCATTTGGCTACCAAGGACCTTCACAATCTGGCGCCTACCTTATCTCATGTTATTTTTCTCTAGGCACTTTACGTGGCAGCCAAACTCGACTATCCTTTATCTACCAAACCTAGCCTGTGTGTTCCCAACTTGGCGCCCTGACTTTTATTATTTCTTATGTCTGGGACATCCTCTGTCACCATTTTCACCCACTGAATTCCTACTCATACTTTAAAATCCAACTCAAATATTACCTCTTTCTATGAAGTCATAGGCTCACAAGTTACATGATCATTCATACAGAGATAAGAGGGAAGGCCATCTACTCCAACCCATCTATTTTTCAAATGAGGAAACTGAGACCTGAGCAAGTTAAGTGACTTGCCCAAGGTCACAAAGATAGTGTCAGAAATAGAAGTTGAACCCAGGCCCTTTGCCTCTAGAATTAGGTCTCTTTCCACTAGGCCAGGCTGCCTCTTTGGGGCAGTTAGGTGCCACAATGTATTAAACACCAGGCCTGGATCTAGGAAGACCAGAGTTCAAATGGGACCCCAGATACTTATACCAGCTGTATGAGCTCAAATCAATCACTTAACTGGGTTTTTTTGCCTCAGTTTCCTCATCTGAAAATAAGGATTTATAATAGCACTTACCTCTCAGGGTTCTTGTAAGAATAAAATTAAACAATAATTATAAAGCGCTAAACAGAGTGTCCAGGACATAGTAAGCACTATATAAATTTTAACTATTATTATTACTGCTGCCTTGTTAATGACATTTTTCATGGAGAACCTTATTTAATATTTTGTTTTACATTGAATATATTTATCAAATGCTGTTGTGTCTCTTTTGTCTTTTCACAAGGACTTGTTTTAAAATTTTGGATTAATATCCATCTGTAATATTGGTCTGTAGTTCTCTTTCTAGGTTTTATCCTTTCTTGGTTTAAGTATTAGGATCATGTCTGACTCATAAAAGGGGTTGGATAGAGTGCTTTATTTCTCAATTATTAAGAATTGTTTGTGTTGAAATTATTAATTGGTCTTTAAAGATTCAATGGAATTCTCCAGATGAACTTCATTCTCTGGAACTGGGTTCCAACTATCCACTCCACTTCTTACCCCTTTCACCTGCTTCCCCCCCTCAATTTGGTAATTCCTTTATAGATTATTTAATTATGTTATGTGAGACTGGGTTGCTTAAAATATCCAGCACAGTGGGGAAAAAAATCACTGTTTTTGAAGCACGGAGACCTGTGTTCAAATCCTGCCTCTGATCCTTAGTACCTATGGGACCTTAGGCAAGTCACTTAACTTCCATGATTCTCAGTTTCTTCAACCTAATAAAATGGAGCATTGAAATACAGACCTTTAAGGATCATTCCATCTCTACATCTATGTTACACTATCAATCTGGGTATTTTATATTTTTGTAGGTAATCATTCACTGCCTTTAAACCATTGGTTTTCCTTGCTTTTAATTATGCATCATAGGTTCTTTTCATCCATAATTTTTTTGTGATCAACCTATTATGCATTATAGTTACCTATCTGTGTACAGGGAGAGGAGAAGTGTGATGGAAGGAGATGCAGGCTTAGAGTCAGGCAGACCTGAACTCTGACATAGAACAATGTATGTTGTTAGGCAAATTCCTTAGCTGCTGCTTCTTTTTTTTTTTCAAATTAAATGATTTTTATTACAATTAGTTACCACTACCATTTCCTTTTATTTTCTTTTTAATTTTTATTTTCAGTTCCAAATTTCCAAATATGATACACATTATACATATGAAGTCATGCAAAACATATTTCCACAGTCCCTTAGTCTCTTAGTGTTCCCAGGTAACTGTTTAGACTATAAATTACAAAAAAAAATCACTGATCTGCATTGATGGAGGAAATTTTCATATCAGAATCATAGATTTTGAGGGGGAAAGAGTTCCCAACATGGATGAAATTAGAGGTACAGGAATAATTAAAAAATACAAAAGAAAATAAAAAAGAGATCATATGCTCCTACTGGTATGTAAGTTTCATGTGGTAGTTACTATCTATTCTCTAAAGCACCTAATATGGCTCTCTGCACATAGTGAGGACTTGCTGAATGTTTGTTGTTGATGGGAGAAAGAGACGCAGGAAGGAGCATAGAACTGCAGCCAAAAGAGGCAGAGACAGTGAGATAAGACCCAGGGAGGCACACTGACCTTGACAGAAACAGAGGGAGGCAGACACCAAAGAGAGGTAGATGAAAGGAAGGCAGAGATAGAGGGGACCTGGAGCCAGATGAAATGTGCCTCTCTTCAGGTACCACTGGTCCCAATCTTTTCTTGTTTGCGGTCGGGATAAATGAAATCGGAGGGTCAGCTCTATCACTAAAAGCAAACTCTGGCCCCTTTCCAGACCCTGGCCCCCTTCCAGAGGGCATCTACCCCATCCTGGCTACTGCTTCAAAGGTACCCCGGATCCTTCGGCAGCCCTCTTGATCTTTCTATGTTTGCTCATTAAAGTTAATTTGGGACATGAAAAGGACCAGAACTAATGATTTCATTAAGTCAGGGCTTTCTGGATGCAGCAACTTTGGTGGGGAGGAGAAAGAGAAAGAGAAAAAAAGCAGGATAAAAACAGGACAAAGGATTCTGTTCAAATCCTTGAACTAACGCTGAGTTTCTGTTCCCCTTGTGTTCCATAGCAAAGCACAAAGCCCTGCCCTCTCTGTCTGTCTGAGGTCAGTAAGTGGTTCCTTTCCCACTTCCATACATTCAGGGAACATACTTTTGCTTCTTTCCCTAGGTATACGAGTAGGGATTTTCATCTGTTGTATTTGATTTCTTAGGCCTAACACTGTTCCTGGAACTTGGTAGGCCCTTGATATATACTTATTAATTGATGATTGATTGATTGATTGATTGATGAGTCTTCTTTACTAGAAAGCAGGCTCATTGAATTAGATTTTTCCCAGAGACTAAGGACAAGAGAGATAGCCATTTGTGGGAAGTGGATCTTGCCTAGAGAACTAGGTTCAGGAATTTTCTGACATTTTTCAGGTGGTAAATGACTTCTGTGTGGGCAGAGAAGAAAAAAACTTGACTTGCTACCCACTGTGCAATGCTTTTTGTGACATCAGTGAATAAACTTTGGGGAGCAGTGTGGTACAGTGGAAAGATCTCTAGAGTCTGAGACTGGGGTTCAAATCCTGCCTCTGAAGCTTACTATCTGTGTGACCTTCCTTGGCAAGTCATTTAACCCACAAGAAATTCTTCTTTCTTCCTCAATGAGCTCTGTGCCTACCTTCTGACCTTTTACTAGAGGATTTCAGCATATGTGCTGATGCTCTCTCAAGCACCCTAAGTGGTCCACCCCCACAGACTCCTCAGGATTAGAGTTGCAGGCACCGCTATGCTCTGTATTTTAACCCCCTTTAGTGTATGTACTCTGGACAGCTAGGTGGCACAGTGGATAGAGTTCTGGGCTTGGAATCAGGAAGACCTGAGTTCAAATTTGGTCTCAGACACTTACTGGCTATGTGACCCTGGGCGAGTCACTTCACCCTGCTTGCCTCAGTTTCCTTGTCTGTGAAATGAGCTGAATGAGATAAGGAAATGTCAAACCATTCCAGTGTCATTGCCAAGAAAAGCCTAAATGGGGTTACAAAGAGTTGGACACAAATGAAATGACTAAACAATTATCTTTCTTTATCTATAAAAACCTTTTTTTATGAATGATTGAATGATCCTAAGCATGGTATGCATATTAATTCCTATGAGAAGTAAAAGTATGAATGATGTCATAATTGAAATACTAATGCTGTAAGACAATTTTTAAGGACCCTGATATATTCCTCTCACCCACTATGATTTTTTTTCCAACCATACTGTCATGCAACATCTTACTAGCTGTGTGGCCCTTGGCAAGTAGCTCAACCCCAGTTGCCTCAAACATCTAGGGCCATCTCCAGTCATCCTGATATATATCTTGCCACTAGACCCGGATGGCTCTGGAGGAGAGACTGAGGTTGGTGATCTTGCACAGTCCTCCCTCACTTCAATCCAGTTTAATACAAGTCATGGCATCACTTCAATATCACAGTCCTCTTTGAGAATGAAAGACAAACAACAACAACAACATGCAACACAGCATAGGCAAAGTGCTTGTCAAAACTTAAAGGGTTACATAAATGCTAGTTATTATTTCCCCTCCGCAAAAGGAGACCTTATGAAATGTCTGGTTGAAATAATGATATATTACAACCATGTCAAGAGATGGTAGGGTATAGCAGATAAAGGGACAGCCTTGGAATGAGAAAGATCTGGGTTCAAATCCTGCGTTTGACCATGGACAAATCCTTTTAAGTTTTTAAGGTTGCCCCAGGCAACCTTATAGGACAGTAAGGTATAGGTGAGTTGTCCACTCGTATCAGTGGAAGGAGTTTACACACCAAGATTATCCTGTCCTGGTGAAATCAGAGGTTTGGAGAAAAAAAAAATGTCTATGGTATCCTTCTCATCATAATTTTGGAATCTTGTCAAAGAAAGGAAATGTTAGGGGCAACTAGATGGCACAGTGGATGGAGCGCCAGCCCTGGATTCAGGAGTACCTGAGTTCAGGTCTGGCCTTGGACACTTGGCGCTTGCTAGCTGTGTGGCCCTGGGCAAGTCACTTAACCCCAATTGCCTCACCAAAAAAAAAAAGAAAGGAAATGTTAGTTTGACAAAATCTGTCACTAATAAGACCGTGCTGACCTCCTGATCCTCTCATTCATTCAGCATTCATTTGTCAATGTCTAGTATGTGCAGTACAGTATGCTTTGCTGTGGGGATAAATACAAGCATATACAAGAATAAATATGACAGAATCGCTGCCCTCAAAAAATTTGCAATAACTCATTTAATCATCCATTCTGGAATTTTTCCTGGAATTGATGCAGGGTACTCTCTGGCCTATAGCTTTTAGAATTTATTTTTTTCCTCTTGCAAAAATGGAAATGGTGTGGCCCAGCTCCTTTCTTTTGGCGTTTTTCCCATTCTCCACGACTTCTCAGAGATTGCAACCATATCTTTAAGCACTTTCAGGTTCCTGGTACGTAGAGAAGTAAACTTATTTAAAGAGACCAGGTACTTTCTTTCTCCCTTTCTTTCTAACTAGGATTATTTGTGATTAAAACATTAGGACTGGGGCAGCTAGGTGGCACAGTGGATAAAGCACCGGCCCTGGATTTAGGAGGACCTGAGTTCAAAGCCAGCTTCAGACACTTGACACTTACTAGCTGTGTGACCCTGGGGAAGTCACTTAACCCTCATTGCCCTGCAAAAAAAATCCCCAAAAAAACAAAAACAAAAAACCGTTAGGACTTAGAGCTGTCCATTGCCTTTGGGGTCTTGGTCTGTGGGATCATGCCTCTTTTTGCACTCTGATTTTTTTTTTTTTTGCATAAGTCTAGTGTAAATTCTTTTTTGAGGGGGGCAGGGCAATGGGGGTTAAGTGACTTGCCTAGGGCCACACAGCTAGTAAGTGTCAAGTGTCTGAAGCAGGATTTGAACTCAGGTCCTCTGGAATCCAGGGCCGGTGCTTTATCTACTGCACCACCTAGCCACCCCCTAGTGTAAATTCTAGTTCACACATCTGACCGCGGCCAGCTTTCCCTTCTTTTACTCTGTGGATTTCCAAGGTGATGTGAGCTCTTTCTCCTAAGGTTTTCATCGCTCATCTCCAAATCACCAACCAAATATTCATTGGTGGTTATAAGTCCAGAGCATCAGTTTCTATTCTTTGCTTCCTCTCTCTTCTGAGATCTGACATTTATAGTGGGACTGGGCAAGAATTTGGCTAACTAAATAGCTGACATTCCCCCCTTGTAGAATGGAAAGAAAACTCAGCTTGGAGATCAGACAAAATAGAATTTGATTTCTGCCTCTAACACTCAATGTGTGACCAATCATCTAATAATCTCTTTGAACCTCTGTTTCCTCTGGATAATAATAGGTGCATTACTTGCTTTACAGGATTATTGTTGAGAAAGCAATTTAAACCTTCTATCTTGTAAACTTGTCAACTACTACTATGTCACCTCTGTAATTTGGTCAAGGTGATATCCATGCATGATAGGTTTAGATTTAGAAAGAACCTCAAGACATAGCTAACATAGCCCCCTCATTTTACAGGTAAGGAAACTGAGGCATAGGACAGCTAAATTAATTGCTCAAGATTACCTGTCAGAGAGGGGATTTGAACCCAGGTCCTATGACTTCAGAGCAAGTTTCTTTTCCATTATACCAAAATGTGACAGCTGTGAGACATGTTTTAAAGGCAGAAATATAAAACCTTACATTTGTGTGCCTTTTATAATTTATAAAATACCCCCACACTTCCTCTTCACAGGGACTAAATCCTCAGTCTCTCACACCCTGAGGAGGACATACAGGGTGAGAGTTTATTTATCCTAATTTTAAAAATAAAGAAACTCAGGCTTAGAGACATAAAGTCACCCAGTGGCAGATGCAGGTCTGCACACTAGCATACCTGTTGTGTTCTTTCTACTATTTGTTTTGTGCAAAAAGAAGTCTCTGACATCATGGAAGTATTCAGTCCTGGCTCTCTTTATGTCCTGAATCAACCTAAATTCTCAAACATTCAAAGATCAGGATGTCTGCTAAGAGGGGCTCAGGGCTTTGAAGCATTAGCCAAGGCGAGGCAGATGCCCCCTGGAAAGAGGCCAGAGTCCTCTTTTCCCTGCACCTCAAAGCCTGTACATAAGACTTGCTCAACCACTTGGGTGTGAGGGAAAAGATTCTGGAAAAGCTGGCTATTAGAAATCCAACTTGAGGTCACAAACAACTTACCAAACAGATTTTTACCCTTCCTCCTCTTATCGGCTTAAGACTCCCTGGAATTCCATGCCCTTTGGCCACTCAGTGCTCATATTACTGGTGATTATCAAAGCATGAAGATAGAGGCTGGGCTTGGGAGTGGGAGCTATAGACAAATAAAGAAGAAGACTGAAGGCCTTTCCATATTCCTTTCTCCAAACGTCCTCTGTCAAGTGGGGGGAATGATAGTTGGATGGAATCATAGAGTTGGAGTGGAAAGGGAGATCGAAGGCCATCAAATCCAACTCCCCTTTAGAAATGAATCAACTGAGTCACTGTATATATCTTGAATGTAGAATTTTCCACATTTTATTTCCACCATTGAGGGCAGGGACTGGTTTTCTCTCTACTTGTATTTGTATTCCTAGCACTTAGCAATGTACCCAGATTGTAGTAAATGCTTAATGAATTTTTCCTGACTTGATTTGGCCTGAAAATTAATTTAATATTTAATATTATTTAATTTAATATTACAGATATATTTAATATATTACAATATTGTTTCTCACAAACAATATTTAATGTTACAGATATCCTAAATATGATAGAGAAGGACAATGGTATTTTTTCTCATACATTAATATTTGTTCATTTGATATACTTTTCATATTCATTTGATAGATTGTTAGGTGACACAGTGAATAGAATATAGGAGAGAGTCATGAGTCCTTGCAATCAAATTCTGTCTCAAGCCACTTACTCACCCATGGCAAAATACTTAAGCTCTCTCAGTCTTAATTCCCTCAATTGTAAAATGGGCATGATGATAATAGTATGTACATGAAAGTGCTACAGAAATGCTAGCTAGCTATTAGGCATTCACTGTGTGCTTCATACCCTGTGCTTAGATCACAAGGGGTCATGTTGACTTAACTGCCCCTGGCATATAGTAGGTTCTTAGTAAATGCTTGATGATTTGACTTGACTTCAATGACTTCAAGAACAGGTCACTCTACATGAGCCTCATGTCCCTTTTTGAGTGGGTTACTATTTCAGGGAAGTACTTAGGTTTATCTGAATTTTAGAAAGCCATTTGATAAATCTTCTCAATATAATTTTGCGGAAAAGATGGGGAGAGGTAGGACAACTAGGTAAGCTAGCTTTGGAAAGTGGTGAACTAAATTTGGAAATAGTTGAGTGGCTGGCCCCAGAGAAAATTTATCTATGGTTTCATGTCAATTTGGAAGCAGGTCTGAAAAAGAGGGCTTCAGGGGTGTGTGCCTGGGCCCAATGCTGTGGGACTTTTTGTTTTTTGGGTTTTTTTTAATCGATGACTCACAACTAGTTAGTGTCAGAACCAGGATTTTAATTTTTTTTTTTTAGTGAAAGCTATATTTTGATTCAAAAAGAATTATTTTAAGTAGCTCAATGTGTGAAAGTGTGCTATGAAAATATATCCTAAAAACAGAATCTTAAGCTAGGGCTCATGAACTTGATTTGTTGTTGTTTTAAAATATTTGGATAACTGTATTTCAAGATAATTGGTTTCCTTTTTAAATACTGCTGGAGGGGGCAGCTAGGTGGTGCAGTAGATAAACCACTGGCCTTGGATTCAGGAGGAGCTGAGTTCAAATCCAGCCTCAGACACTTGCTACTTACTAGCTGTGTGACCCTGGGCAAGTCACTTAACCCTCACTGCCCTGAAAAACAAACAAACAAACAAACAAACAAATAAATACTGCTGGAGTGTTTTTATCAGAGAACTTTCCTATGGACTCTTCGTTGGTGGTCCCAATTTCCTCACTGCAAAATGAGGAAATTTGAGTAATCACGAGTTCATATATTGAGGTATATAAACTTAAAAAAATTTGATAACTTTATCTCAATATAATTGGTCCCAGCCCATATCAGATTGTTTGCTCTCTTGGGGAGGGGGTAGGAAAAGGAGGGAGGGAGAAAAATTTGGAGCTGAAAATCCTGTGAAAATGAATGTTGAAAACTATCTTTACATGGAATTGGAAAAGAAAGATAAAATACTATTAAGTAATATAACTGGCCCCTTTATAATGCCATGTACTTTATTTTATGCATTAAAAACATTCTGAGAAGGGGTCAATGTTGTTATTCATCCTTCATTTTCAAAGAGAACCAGTGACATCATGGGGTAAAGCCTTGACTTATGTGTGAGTTGGATTTAAGTGAAACAGAGTTACAAAAGTCACCAATCTTACTCTCTTTTCCAGAGTCATTGAAATCCAGTGGCGAGATAAAAGTCAGGGCGATTGGCAATGATCCAGGATACAGTAAATGACCTTGGTATCTTTGATGCCCGACCAAGCTCTAGGTGTTCTGCAACATCTGTTTTAGCCACCTTCACAGACACTGGAACAAATTATTCTCATCCGTCCATTCTGCTGGGAGAAATCTTCACATAGTCGGGTAGACATCACCCTAACTCACCAGTGGGTCTGAGGCCTATCGGTTACCCTCAACCTGGTTTATAGGTTTCACTAGACTGCCAAAGGTGTCCACACACACACACACACATGATTAAAAACCCTTAACCCCAAAAATGGGGACAGCTAGGTGGATAGAATTGTGGATAGAATACTGGGCCTGGCGTCAGGAAGAATCATCTCCCTGAGTTCAACTCTGGCCTCTAACACTTACTAGCTGTGTGACCCTGGGCAAGTCACTTAACCCTGTTTGCCTCAGTTTTTTCATCTTTAAAATGAGCTGGAGAAGGAAATGACAAACCACTCTAGTATCTCTGCCAAGAAAATCTCAAATGGGGTCATGAGGAGTTAGACACAACTGAAATGACTGAACAACAACAACCTAAAAGATAATCTGAATGATAACAAATTTATTTAATTTTAAAAATTATCATTTATAAATAAAATTATTTTTGGTTAAAATAATATTTCAAATGACTTTATAACTGCATCTGATTCCTGTGCTTTTATGTAGTTTGTCTTTAATTCCTGGTCTTCATTTAGCTGGCTTTATTTTATTTATTTTTTTCATTCTTATACAACTTTCCAGGGTCTTACCCTTCCCTAAATTTGTTTTTTATTGTTGTTGTCTTACGGTAATTTCCCCTTAAGCTATCGCCCCATACTTGTCGAACCCTTTTTTATAACAATGAAAAACAGTTAGGCAAAATCAGCTGACTGGCAACCATATCTGATAGCACATACCACATCTCTTATCTGTGGTCCCCACTTTTTTTTCTTTGGAGAAAAGGAAAATATTTCTGCACTGGTCCTCTGAGACTGAGATGAATCATTCCAACTCATCAGAATTAAGTGGCCTTTTCCTGTTGTTCTGTAGTATCTGTGAATATTCTTTTCCTGATTCTGCTTCCTCCACTTTGTATCAGCTCAGGTAGATCTTCCTATGTTTCTCTCACTTCCTCATAGTCGTTATTTCTTATGATGCAATAATATTCCATGTCATTCAAGCATAGTTCAGAGGCAACTAGGACAATAAGTTACAGAATATGGGGTGGCTTGTTGGTAAAGGAAGTTTCTGCCCTGGGATTTTCCCTACACCAAGAAAGCCACTCTTGTCTCTCTACTTGTCATTCACCTCCCACACAGCCTGCTCAGAGAAGCTTCTTTTGATGGGCCTCTACTTGTTCCCAGATATTTGCTACCACTAAGAGATCTTTTAGGAATATTTTAGCATTTGTGGTGACTGTTGTTCTGTTTTTAATCTATTTGAAAGTAAATGTTGAAAACTATCTCTACATGTAACTAGAAAATAATAAAATACTTTTATAAAAAATAATA
Source organism: Dromiciops gliroides (assembly GCF_019393635.1). Lineage (NCBI taxonomy): Eukaryota > Metazoa > Chordata > Mammalia > Microbiotheria > Microbiotheriidae > Dromiciops > Dromiciops gliroides. The sequence goes on from NC_057864.1 coordinate 75,479,582, forward strand.
AATTTTTAAAAAAGAAAATATTTGTCCAATAGTAGGATTGATGGATCAAAGGATATAATGAATAGCTTAGTAACTTTCCTGACATAATTCCAAATTATTTTCCAAACTGTCTGGGACCATTCGCAGCTCTGTTGTTGTTCAGTCATTTCAGTTGTGTTTGACTCTTCATGACTCCATTTGGAGTTTTCTTGGCAAAGATACTAAAATGGTTTGCCATTTTCTTCTTCAGCTCTGAGGAAACTGAGGCAAACAGGATGAAGTGACTTGCCCAGGGTCACACAGCTAGTAAGAATCTGAGACCAGATCTGAATTCAGGTCTTCCTGATTTGAGGCACAGCGCTCTATCCACTGTTCCAACTAGTTGCCCCATTCATAGCTCTACCAATAGTTTATTAGTATGTCTATCTTCTCACAGCTCTTCAAGCACTGATTATTTCCATCTCTCTCCAAGGCCCTATTCTCTCTTCTCTGTACACTCTCATTTGATGCCTTCGTTAGCAGCCCTGGGTTCAATTTATATATATATATATATATATATATATATATATACACACACACACACACACACACACACACACACACACATATACATATATACACTCATATATGCATGTATATATATATCCAGCCCCAATATCTCTCTTTGGTTCTAGTACTATACCACCAACTGTTTGTGGGACATTTGAACTGATTGTCCCATGGGAAGCCCAAACTCAGTAAGTCTAAAACAGAACTCACTATCTTTCCCCTCAAACCAATCCCTCTTCTGAACTTCCCTTTTTCTCTACAAGGTACCACCATCCTTCCAACCACTCAGGTTAATAACCTGGGCATCCTCCTTGACTCCTCACTCTCTCATGGCACATACCCAAGCAATGACCAAATCTTCTCATTTTTTTATCTCCCAACATCTTTTGCATGGAAGGGAATCGGCAACCACCTCTACATACTCGTCCAGCCACAATCCTAATTCAAGCCCTCATCACATCTCACCTAGAGTGTGGCAATTGCTTCCTAATTAGTATCCTTGCCTCAGGTCTCTTCCTACTCCAATCTATCCTCCACTCAGCTGCACAAGTGATTTTCCTAGAATGTAGGTCTGAACATGTCACTCCTCTACTCAGTAATGCAGAGCCTAGGGGATCCCTTTTACTGGTCAGATCAAATATAAATCCTGGGGCAGCTAGGTGGCACAGTGGATAAAGCACCGGCCCTGGATTCAGGAGGACCTGAATTCAAATCCTGCCTCAGACACTTGACACTTACTAGCTGTGTGACCCTGGGCAAGTCACTTAACCCCCATTGCCCCACCAAATATAAATCCTTCTGTTTTGCATTAGCCTGGCCTCATCCTCCCTCCTCAGCTTCCTTTAATATTACTTCCCTCCATGCACTTTACAACCCTGTAATACTGGATTCCTCACACAAAAAGACTCCCTTTCCCATCTCTGTGTGATTGCCCTGGCTGTCCTGCATGCCTGAAATGCTGTTCCTCCTCACTGTACTTCTCAGAATACCAGGTTTCTTTCAAGATTCAGTTCAATTACCCCCTTCTATATGATCCCTTTCCAGTTCTCTGCAGAAACTAATGCCTTCCCCTCCAAGGTCATTATTTGCATCATATGTCTCGTAAATACCTGATTATATGTGTTTATATCTATGCATATCATCCTACCCAGTAGAATGTCAGTTTCTTAGGGACAGGAACTGGTTTGTTTCTGTCTTTGTATCCCTAACACCCTGTATCAAGCTGAAATCTAGCCCTGGGATGTCTAGCCATGGTTAGTACTAGGGCCAAAGCAGAATAAGTTTAATCCATCTTTGGTGTGACTGCCCATAAAAGGGAAGGCAGGGGAAGAGGAAAGGAGGGGAATTAGAAGTTTTATATAGTATCTACTATGTGCCAGGCAGTGTGCTAAGCACTTTATAAATATTATCTCTGTTTGATCCTCTAAACAACCCCAAGAAGTAGGTAGTAGCATCTTCATTCTACAGTTTAACAAATCGAGGTAGCTTGGGGTTAAATGACTTGCTTGGGATCACACAATGAGTAAATGTCTGAAGTCAGATTTGAACTCAGATCTTCCTAACTCCCAGGCCCAATGAACCATCTAGCTGCCTTGTCCTCCTACAGTTTACCTGTCCATTGGGTTCCTCTTCCAAGCATGGAATCTCTGTTGGACAGGTGGACCAGCTGGTCCCCCAAGCTGGCTCTTTTATGGGCAGCTACAGTCATTTTTCTACCTTCAAGCCACTGATAGGAGCAAGGGTGGCAATGAGATATTGGCTTTCTTCAACTAGGGTATTTTTTTGTGACATAGGACAATAACTAGCAGAAGCTTCTTCTCTGTGACTCATCTCTGAAGTTGTCACCCCTAGGCAGAAGATGAGAAAAGGCTTGTTGTTGTTTAGTCACGTCTGACTCTTCATGACCCTATTTGGGGTTTTCTTGGCAAAGACACCAGAGTGGTTTACCATTTCCTTCTCCAGCTCATTTTACATATGAAGAAACTGAAGCAAGCAGGGTTAAATGACTTACCCAGGGTAATAGCTAGGAAGTGTCGGAGGCCAGAGTTGAACTCAGGGAGATGAGAGTTTCTAACTCCAGGCCTGACACTCTATTATTGTGCCATCTAGCTGTTCTATTACATAAATACAATGTGTCCCCCCAAAAAAGAATTCCTGGAAGAGTTCAAAAAGGATTTTAAAAATCAAACAAGAGAGATAGAAAAAATTGGAAAAGAAATAAGAGTGATGCAAGAGAATCATGAAAAAATAATCAATAGCTTTTTTTTGGTCAATAGCTTTTTGTAAAGGAAACACAAAAATGGAAAAATATGTACAAAAATTCACTGAAGAAAACAACTCCTTAAAAAGTAGAATTGGACAAATGGAAACGGAGGTACAAAAGCTCACTGAAGAAATTGATTCCTTAAAAATTAGAATGAGGCAAGTGGAAGCTAATGACATCAATAAACAATAAAACAAAACCATAAGAATGAAAAAATAGAAGAAAATGTGAAATATTTCCTTGGAAAAACAACTGACCTGGAAAATAGATCCAGGAGAGATAATTTTAAAATTATTATACTACCTGAAAGCTAGGATTTTTAAAAAAGAGCCTGGACATCATATTTCAAGAAATGATCAAGGAAAACTGCCCTGTAACCAAAGAATAAAATAAAACCAAAAAATAAAATAAAACCAAAGAATAAAATAGAAATTGAAAGAATTTCCCAATCACCTCCTGAAAGAGATCCCAAAATGAAAACCCTCATGAATATTATAGACAAATTCCAGACCTCTCAGGTCAAAGAGAAAATACTGCAAGCAGCAAGAAAGAAACAATTAAAATATCATGGAGCCACAATCAGGATTACATAGGATTTAGCAGCTTCTACATTATAGGATTAGAGGGCTTGAAATATGATATTCTGGAAGGCAAAGGAGTTAAGATTACAATAAAGAATCACCTACCCAGGGGAACTGAGTATAATCCTTCAGGGAGGGAAATGGTTATTCAATGAAATAGAGTACTTTCTGGCATTCCTGATGAAAAGACAAGCTGAATAGAAATTTTTGTTTTCAAATATAAAATTCAAGAGAGGCATAAAAAAGTAAACAGGAAAGAGAAAAAATAAGAGATTCCCTACATGGGAAGATGATACTTGTAACTCTTAATGACTTTATCACTATTACAGCAGTTAAAAGGGATATACATAGACAGAGGGAGTGGGTATAAACTGACTTTGAGGAAATGATTTTAAAAAGTTAAGGAGTGAAAAAGAAGATTGCACTAGTAGAAAAGGGAATGGAAAGGCAGAATGAAGTAAATTATCTCACATGAAGAGGCATAAAAGATTTATTATAGTGGAGGGGAAGATGAGGAGGTGGACATCACTTGAACCTTTCATAGGAATTGGCTCAAAGAGGAAATAACATACACTCAGTTGGGTATAGAAATCTATCTTACCCTATGGGGAAGTAGGAGGGGAGGGACAGAAAAGGTGAAGGACTGATAAAAGGGAGAGCAGATTGGGGGAGGTAGTGGTAAGAAGCAAAACACTTGTGAGGAGGGACAGGATAAAAAGAGAGAGAGAAGGATAAACAGGGGGAAATGAGATGGAGGTAAATGCATAGTTAGTCAAGAATATCAAAGGAATTAATGGGGGGAAAAGTGAAGGAAAGGGGCCTAGCCTTACCAGATCTTAAACTGTATTACAAAGTAGTAATTATCAAAAATAATGTGGTACTAACGAAGAAATAGAATAGTGGATTAATGGAAGTACAAAAGACCCAAGGGTAGATGACCATAGTAATTCAGTGTTTGATAAATCCAAGCTTTTGGGACAAGAACACAAGTACTCACTATTTTACAAAAACTGCTGTGAAAAGTAGAAAACAGAAGGACAGAAACTAGGTCTAGAAAAACATCTTACACCATATACCAAGACAAGGTCAAAATGGGTGTATGATTTAGACATAAAGGATGATACTATAAACAAATTAGGAGAGAAGGGAATAGTTTACCTGTCAGATCTATGGAGAAGGAAAGAATTTATGACCAAACAAGAGATAGATAGCATTATGAGATGTAAAATGGATAATTTTGATTATATTAAAGTAATATAGTTTTGCACAAACAAAATCAATGCAACTAAAATTAGAAGAAAAGCAGAAGGCTGGAGGGAAATTTTTTTACAGAAAGTTTCTCTCATAAAAGACCTCATTTCTCAAATATATAGAGGACTGAGTTAAATTTATAGGAAAACAAGTCATTCCCCAATTGTTAAATGGTCAAAGGATATGAACAGACAATTTTCAGAAGAAAAAAATTAATGCTATCTATAGTAATGAAAAATGCACTAAAATCACTATTGATTAGAACAATACAAATTAAAACAATTAACAGGTAACACCCTACTTTTATCAAATTGACTAACATGACAGAAAAGGAAAATGACAAATGTTAGAGGTGTTGTGAGAAAATTGTGACACTAATGCACTATTGGTGGAGTTGTGACCTGATCCAACCATTCTGGATAGCAATTTGGAACTATGCCCAAAGGGCTATAAAACTGCATACTCTTTGATCCAGTAATATAACTATTAGGTCTGTCTCCCAAAGAGATTTTTTTTTAAAGGAAAAGCACCTGCTTGTACAAAAATATTTATAGCAGCTCTTTTTATGGTGGCAAAGAATTGAAAATTGAGGGGATGCCCATCAATTGAGGAATGGCTGAACAAGTTGGTATATGATTGTAATGGAACACTGTTGTGCTGTAAGAAATGATAAGCAAGATGCTTTCAGAAAAACCTGGAAAGACTTACATGAACTGACGCAGAGTAAAATGAGAAGAACCAGGAGAACATTGTGCACAGTAATCACAACACAGTAGGATGATCAACTGTGAATGATTCAGCTCTTCTCAGCAATAAAAAGATATAAGATAATTCCAAAGGATTGATTCATCATGAAAAATACTATCCATCTCTACAGAAAAAAATTGATGGAGTCTGAATGCATATCAAAGCATACTATTTCTCACTTTAGTTTTTGCATGTTTTTTTGGTCTCTGTTTTCTTTCACAACATGACTAATAAGGAAATAGGTTTTGCATGATTGTACATGTATAACCTATATCAGATTGCTTACTGTCTCAGGGAGTGGAAGGGAGGGAGGGAAGGAGAGAATCTGGAATTCAAAACACTAAAAAGTAGGTTTAAAAAATTTGTATGTCATTAGGAAAAATAAAATATTATTCAAAAACATGTTGTTTAATTCTTCCTAGATCAAAAAGTTCCTTTCCTCCTTAAGCCTTAGGGTGATTGTTTCAGTTCAGTCATTTTTCCCTTGATACTCCTTTGCAAATCTTGGTAGACTAGAGGCTAGGGTCAGAAGTGTGAATGAAGTTTATGCCCTAGGGGTACATTCCTGGTTTTATAAGCCTCTCCATATGCATTAAGGTATCTACAACTCTTGCCTTTTCTAGGGTTAGGGAAAAGTCTCTGTTGTATCTGAAGGCTTTCCCCTTTACCTTTCAATGCCTCTCTGTCTTTTAATCTCAGTAGATTCCCTCCAGCTCTAGGGGACGTTTTAGTGGAATACTCACCCCACCACATACCTATTTTCATATGGTTTCAAGCCTTTCCTGAATCTGAGAAATCCTGGGAATAAGGATTAAAGTGATGTAGAAGCCCACTTCAGGGAAGGAAGGAAGGTGGGAAAGGTTAGGGGTGAAAGGCTTGGCTGTTGATGCTCAAATGCCAACTATTTCTGCTGAAAGTGGCAGCATTTTCTTGTTTGGTATTCACTGGATGTTTGGGTCTTAAAAATTATATATCTATATATCTATATCTATATCTATATCTATATCTATATCTATATCTATATCTATATCTATATCTATATCTATATCTATATCTACATCTACATCTATATCTATATCTATACCTTAATGATTCTTCACTACAGGTCTGCCTGGTTGTCTGGGTCAGACTTTTTGGTTCCTGGTGATTGAAATGCATAACATTGTAAATGTAATGACAATTGTTCGCATTCATGTAAGAAAGAATTCAGTTTAGATACATGCTTTTCTCAAATAGCTTTGAGAAGTATGACCATTGTTACAGTTTTAGAGATGAGGAAATATAAGTCCCAAGAGTAGGAACTGTTTCCTTATTTGCACTTGTTTTCCTTATATTTGCGAAGTACTTAATGAATATGTGTTGATTGATTGACTGGTGCCACATCCACAAGACTGAGTAGATGCCAGCAGTTTCTCTGGCTGTTCATCCACTCTGTCAATCAGTGAGTCACCAAAGGTACCAGCTAATAGCTCGTTCATTTATATGACACTTAAAGGTTTGTAAAGTGCGTTACAAATACTATCTCATTTGATTCTCACAACAACCCTGTGAAGGCAGTGCTATCACTAACCCCGTTTTAGGGATGAGGAAAGTGAGGCGAACAAAGGTTAAGTGACTTGCCCAGGATCACACAGCTAGCAAGCGTCTGAATAAGTGCCTACTATGGTGCAAGACCTTTCATTGGAAGATAACTTGGAGGTATTTTTAAGACTGTTAGAAGATGACTTTCAAAGCTACATCTTACTCTATTTAATTAAATTATTTTTCATACCTAACTGTGTGTTCAAACTTTCGTTATCTATTTTAGATAAGACTAAAGTTTATCTAATACAGCCTCCCTTTATCCCTTCTACCAAAATCATATCCTTTTCTCACATACTCCAATTATGAGAAATAGTAAGCTCTACCCCTTATTCCTCCTTTCTACACCAATATATTCCTTTTACCCTCCCTATTCTTTCCCCTCTTGAAACCCTAAGGACTGAACAGATCTACCACCAGGTGTTCTGTTTTTCTTGCTTAATTGCTACAATATCCTTTGAAAATATATCTGTAGGGACACTAGTTTCTTTTCACCCTATTACAATGTTAATTTAGGAGGGACATGGTGGCACATACCCATTACCCTTGTGACTAGAGAGGTAGAGGCTAGTGGATCATCTGAGCTGGGGAGTTCTGAGCTTCCATTATTAAGACAATAAGATGTCTGAACTAAGTCTGCAATGATATGTTAAGTTCTAGAGAACAGAGGGACAACCGACTGCCTAAGGAGAGATGAATCAGCCCAGTTCCTTGAAATTTTTCAAAGATATTCTGGACTCTTGTGTTTGTATTTTAATGATCCTATTTAGCTCTGGTCTTTTCATCAGGAATAGAAATCCACTATTCCATTAAAGATCCATTTTGCCCTAGAGGATGATATTCAACTTTGCAGAGTAAGTTATTCTTTTGTTTAAATACATTTAGCTGCTCAGGTTTCTCTGGACTCTTGTGTTTGTAACACTACATAGCATTATAACACAACAGGTTCATTGGTTTCCTAGCTGGTGGCAAAAACAGAAAGCAGAGGAGGCTACTAAAAAGAGGTAACATTAAGATCATGTAGAAATTAAGGCTAATGGTCTGACAGCATGGGAAGATACAGAAGAACCATGATTAACAATCATAAGAACTCAGAAAGTATAGCTATCTGATCCCATTTAGTATAAGGACAGAAACTTTCATAGGTCCTGGGGGTCTCACTGTATTTCAACATAGAACAATCAGAAATATACATAATAATGACCCTGAGCCACCTAGAAAGGGTTAAATGTATTCATTTTATTTTATTTAATAATTCAGGAAAATACACAATTATCTACATATCTAGATACACATATACATACATATATATCTGTATATATATGTGTGTGTGTATGTGTGTATATAGATATATTTTTTTCCATCATGATTAAAATCTAAAAGGAATTTTGTTACTAATTAGAGTGAGCTTCAGATACTTGGAAAACTCACTTACGGAGAATACTTCATTCCCAGCTGCTACTGCTGTATAAATGAGGTATGAGTTGCTCTATAAGTAACACCTGTCAGTAGGAGCCATTGCCAGGAAACCAGTAGAAAAATTCACAGCAAAATCCCTTAGCCCAAATGATTTCCTTCTCTGTGAAGAAGATAGGAAACCAGTCTCTTTAACAGTACCCTCTCCTACATTGGACTCACATTGCTATATCACATGCTTTAAAAAGTTTTTTTTTAATAGATGACATAATTAAACAAAGATAAAAAGCAGTATCAAATTAAAAGAACCAAAATAGGAATTGGTAGGCATTTGAAACAATTCCAGCCTCAATTGTTTAAATGAATTGTTGATGCCCAAATGTGGGAAATGGATAAAAGAATAGAGACTGACACAAATTATATTCATTTCTCAAGTAAGTTTAAACAGCATAAATTATTCACCATAGTGAGGAAAGAAAAAAAAAAGAAGCCTTAATATACTTTTTTTTTTATTTAATTTTTTCTTTTTTGGTGAGGCAATTGGGGTTAAGTGACTTGCCCAGGGTCACACAGCTAGTAAGTGTTAAGTGTCTGAGGTCGGATTTAAACTCAGGTCCTCCTGAATCCAGGGCCGGTGCTCTATCCACTGCGCCACCTAGCTGCCCCCTTAATATACTTTAGCCAGGAAACTCTTGCCAAAGAGATATGGCAGTTAAAGGTAACACTGATATAACACATAAGTACTAGGCTCACTCTCCCAACTCCCACTCTCACTGGAAGGTGAGGTGCCCACAGCTCATCAAGCTATATCTCTTTGTAGAATTCTAGGATAGCCCTGAAGATGGGGTTTTTCTACTACTATTGGTCAAGAGCCTCCATCCAGTATGTCCCCCCTTCCAGCATCAATAGACTCATTACTGTCTCCCCAATATCAGTTTGATTAGTTGAGCTCTATTCAATATCAACTAACTAATTAGTATCAATTGGGTTTCAGTTAGGTGGTACTGTGGTTACAGTGCCAGGCCTGAAGTCAGGGAGATTCATCTTCTTCTGGAGTTCAAATCTGTCCTCAGACACTTAATAGCTGTGTGAACCTGGGCAAATCATTTCACTGCTTGCCTCAGTTTCCTCATCTATAAAATGAGCTGGAGAAGGAAATGGCAAACCATTCTAGTATCTCTGCCAAGAAAACCCCAAATGAGGTCACAAAGAATGGGACATGACTAAAACAAGTGAACAACAACAAAGGGTTTAGAGGAATTTTTACTGAGAAAGTATCACAAGGACATAATACAAACACCTTCCCCCAAACTGGGACACATTCTCTCCTCTATAAACACCCACTTAGTCCTTGAGAGAGAGTAACCTCAAACTTAAAGTGATAGCTACAAAGCCTTCTCCCCACCACCTTCCCTCCTGGGGTGTGGCATAGCTGGAGGATGACTGAAGCTCTTGTTTGCAGGATACAGTGTCTTGGTTGTTAAGTAACTCCACTGGTAGGTGGGGTCAAGCAGGTCACCTTTCAGGGCTGGTTCCTCACTGGTCTCAGCTGCTGCAGCTACAGGCAGACTCCACGATGAACTTCAGTTTACTGGACCTTCGTCCCACTGAAACTCTTAAGATAGTAACTTGGTCCATTCCATCTCTAATGTTCATTGACCTCAGATCAGGTAAGCATAAACACAATAGAAACAGAAGAACATTAGTGCCATGTATTCATGCACTGGTGGGTGGATGAGAGAGGGCGGCTGAGACCTCTCCAACATTGTGAAACCAGCAGCATCTCTAGCATCCCAACAGAATCTAATAGAAGGGAGAGAGAGGTTTCTTCTGAGCAAGGCTTTTATATGCACCAGCCAATTAATTCCTTTTTTGGTCATCAGGAAGGAAAGAGTTAAGAGGGTACCTGAATTGAAGATAAAGACCCTTCCATAACACATAATCAGAAATAAGCTCATCAAGTCTTCCTGTGAGTTGATACCAGAAAGAGTAGTTCATGCTCTGGTCCAGAGGCATCAAACATGCAGCCCAGAGGCAGTGAGTGGGGCCCAAACTAAATTAAAATGTAATTGGGAAATATTTAACAAAACAAATAAAAATACAATAAAACATAGATAATATTACATTTAAAACTAAGTCAGCATGAGGCCTGGAGGGAGCTTTATGTACAGCTTAGTGGCCCTGTTTCTACTTGAATTTGACACCACTGTGTCTAGGCATCCAGTGGCCAATCTTTCCACTACAGTGGTTTGAAATCTTTCCACTACAGAGGGGAAGAGACCAATGGCTTGGGAGAACAAAATTTTAATAGGCTCTTTTTGATTTTTTTTTTTTTTTGCGGGGCAATGGGGGTTAAGTGACTTGCCCAGGGTCACACAGCTAGTAAGTGTCAAGTGTCTGAGGCCAGGTTTGAATTCAGGTACTCCTGAATTCAGGATCTGTGCTTTATCCACTGTGCCAACTAGCTGCCTGAGAACAAAATTTTATTACCAAAAAGGTGATCAAGAAAATATCAGTAACAGTCAATCTGTGTAGTTACTTACCTATCTCCACAAAATTTTCATGAGAATAATCCCCATACACATTAAGTACATCCTTGATGAAAAGGTGAGGAAGTTGACTGAAAGGTATAGAGTTCAAGATCCTACTGCGTTCACTTTTTTGTTGACTATTTTTAAAAATCTGGTTTGGTAGAACAAAATAAAACCTTAAAGGCTGTTCTCCCAAAAGTTGTCTCTGTTGAATACATTAATATCTTATAAGAATCCTTGACAAATGTAACACCAGAGATAACTTCTTCAATAGTTTTCTAGTAATTAATATCAAGTGAGGCCTAAAACAAGGACAGGCATGGTTAGCCAAGACCTTTGCCATCACTGTGGATGTTATCTCACAGAGAATAAAAATGGCAGCAGGTATCTTTACAGCTGGCCAAGTCCTCCAGATGCTGCTGTGTGTGGAGGACTTTATGCTATTTATGCCAAGCCCTAGAACAGTGCAGAATGCCCTAGATGAGACCTGAAGTCACTCCAAAGAGTTTAGTATATAACTGTCCACACAAGGGAAAAACCATAGAGGATAAAGAATACCTATTGTCCGGACTATGAACAACCAAATAGCACTGGTCTTTATATCCCCAGGGCTTAGCACAGTACCAGGCTCATGATAATAGATGCTTAACAGATTCTTATTGAATAACTTACTGGCCCATTAACATATATACAATATGTTAATAACATATAACAATATCTTGAACAGATATTGTGGATGACCTAAGAGTGGGCCCAGAACTGAAAAAAGGAAGTGGACTAGACTTCCTAGATCTATAAAATGATTTGTTGATAGTTTGATTGGTATGGCACTAAGATCAATTTAGGTAGGATTGTCATTTTTATTAAATTGGCTCAGCCTACCCATGAGCAATTAATATTTTTCCAATTGTTTAGATCTGACTTTATTTGTGTGAGAAGTGTTTTATAGTTGTGTTCATATAGTTCCTAGGTTTGTCTTGGCAGGTAGACTCCCAAGTATTTTATATGTCTACAGTTCTTTTAAATGGAATTTCTCTTCCTATCTGTCGCTGCTGGACTTTATTGGCAATATATAGAAATGCTGCTGATTTGTATGGGTTTATTTTGTATCCTGCATCTTTGCTAAAGTTGTTAATAATTTCACGTAGTTTTTTAGTTGATTCTCTAGGATTTTCTAAGTATAACATCATCTGTAGAGAGTGGTCTTTTTATTTCCTCACTGCCTATTCTAATTCCTTTAATTTCTTTTTCTTCTTTTATTGCTATAGCTAACATTTCTATTACAGTATTAAATAGTAGAGGTGATAATGGGCACCCTTGCTTCATTCCTGATTGATTGTATTGGGAAGGGACTAGATTTCTTTTGCAAAATGGCAGAGTTCTTTTTTTTGTTTGTTTGTTTTTTTGGGTTTTTTTTTTTACAAGGCAATTGGGGTTAAGTGACTTGCCCAGGGTCACACAGCTAGTAAGTGTTAAGTGTTTGAGGCCGGATTTGAACTCAGGTCCTCCTGAATCCAGGGCCGGTGCTCTATCCAGTGCGCCACCTAGCTGCCCCTGAGTTCTTTTAACCAACTCAGATTTCTTTCTCAAGTAGAGGCTCATCTGTTTCCAACTCAGCTCTTCCGATGACGGCTATGAGTCACGGGACGCCGCAGTCTCCAAGCTGCAGCTCCCCAAGAAGACATGAAGAAGCACAGAGTGGGCATGAGTAGGTTGCAATTATCAGAGGAAAAACTTGCCCAGGAAAAGTAGTATAAAGGACCTCATCAGAGAGGCATACGATTGGGAATCGTGCTGGGCTAGTCAAGCAGCGGGGACAAAGCATAATTAATGGACAAGTTATGTGGTCCATTGGCATCCAGCAATGTCGAGGACTAAAGGGGGAGACCCCTGGCATATTGGGCAGCTTCTCAGTTCAGATTTTTAGAATGACACAGACAAAAATCACAGAAGATGAATGGTATGGATAGGTTTCTATCTGAATTGGAGGAAGTATCCATATAGCAGAACATGGAGATACACGGGTTTCCTGGGAAGGTGACTTAAGAATTACAAAAGCTGGGCCAGCTAGGTGGCGCAGTGGATGGAGCATCAGCCCTGGATTCAGGAGGACCTAAGTTCAAATCTGGCCTCAGACACTTGACACTTACTGGCTGTGTGACCCTGGGCAAGTCACTTAACCCTCATTGCCACACACACACATACACACACACAAAAAGAATGACAAAAGCCATACTGGAACAACACCCAACCAGACACATTCTCTTTGTTTCCTCTGACACAAAAATTGAGCAAGTTTCCCTTTGGTAAGAACATGAGTCTGAATCTCTGCCTGGGGCCCCAGGCCTGATTACATTGTGACGCCAGCAGGGGCTATTCTGACGTCCCTTAACTGTTTTGGTTAGCTGGATCCGGGCCCTGAGCGTCACTGCTTCAGTTTAGATGGGATGGATCCTGAGGTCACTAAGCTCATTGGCACAGAGATGACCTGAGAGAAATGCTCCCTCCCTTCCAGGAAACAGGCTGCCTCCTCTGTGCACAGAGTCCAGTGAGTGAAGAACTCATCAAGGAGATGATGATAACGAGAGTGGGCAGGTCCCTTCAATAACAGGATTGTGAGCATTAATGCTAATTAAGGAGTTGAGTGGGGTATTTCAGGGTTTGCTTAGTTGCTAGCCACAAAGGGAATTGATCTCCTAATTGCATAGGCTCTGAGTTCATTGCCAATCCCTCTAAGCTCTTTTGGCTTTTCTTAGATTGCTTCTTCCTTCTATGTTTGTCTTTTTCTCCCTAGAAGAGGAGAAATCAAAATCTCCTTCAGCTGGCGGGACTTAGTGCCAGGCTAAACTTTCCCTGTGACTGGTCATGAGTAGGGAAGGGGCAGGAACATTCAAAGGATTCTTGTGTGGGATGGGAGTGGAAAGCCTGTTCAAGCCAGGGGCTTCCCCTCCCATAAAGTGGAAACATAGACACCCCTTTCCCCCACTTATTCCACCAAACAAGGTCTCCTGGATTGTAAAATACTCTCTTCCCACCTATATATATATATATATATATATATATATATATATATATATGGCTCAAATACACCTTTATCATTATATTCTTATTCTTATTAGCTTGGATTGCAAAGTACTTGATGTACTTGATCTCATTTTTTATTCACAAAAACACTGCAAAGAAGGTGTTCTTATTATCCCCGTTTCACAGATGAGGTAATTCAGCTTGACAATTTCAGGGGGCATGGGTGGGGCCGCAGCTGGAGCTACTGAACACCCAAAAGAGATTCCTTTGGGCTGGTTCAATATCAGAAAATGATTTGAATTTATGACTGGAGGTGATACAGAATGTACGTTCTCATCAACTTTGCTACTGCACCCTAAGGAACATGAGACCTTTTGATCTGACTTAAAATCTGATTTTTGATCTGAGCTGCAGACGTGTCCTGTGTGGCTTAATTTCCCCTCTTAGAACATGAACTTCTTGAGAGCAGGGATTGTCTTCCTTATCTCTTTGTATTTCCAGGGTTTACATAGTTACCTTATTCACAGGTAGCAGTGTTCATCCAGTTTGCCTTTTGCAGCTTCCCCACTTCCTGTGGGGTGAAAGCCCTAAAAAGATGGGAATTTTTGGTCAGTTAATGTTGTTTTATTTGTTAGAGTCAGTGTGCGTAATGTCGAACTGACCCAGGAGTGAGGAGAGTCTGGTCCAGGTCCATCTCTGACATATATGTGTCAGTATGTACGGGCTAAATGACTCTAGGAAAGTTATCACTTCTCTGTGCCCCTAATACAACACTCTGAGTCCATTGGCTGCAGAACAATCATTGATCTGCATTGGTGGAAGGAGGGGATTTCCTCACTGGGGGTTCACTATAACGAAAAAAAAAATCACAGACAGAAGCATATATAAGGCACTTACTGTATGTCAAACACTGTGTTAAGTGCTGGGAGCATAGATAGACGTGAGGCAATTCCCCTTTCCAGAGAGTACCCCTTCTAAGTGAGGATGAGACGGATACAAGGGAGTTCAGCTGTAAGGTAGGTGGGTACAGAAGCAAGGCTCAGGATTCCCTAGGGTATCACAGATGCTCACATGGCCATACTTGAGAGGGGATTGTGCTGGTTTCCTGGACATAGTGGTAGGGCTGATGTTGAGACCCAAAGATTAGGGGCTGGTGGCAAAGTAGAACATAAGGCTTGGTCAGGGTCTTCGTTGTAATAAAAATCTTGTGGCTGATGTCTCCTTGCTCATTAAAGGGGTATGAGAAACTATGTCTATCCTATATCAATGGGCCTGGAGGGTGCTGAGCCCATGACAATTGGGAGGACTCTGTGTCTTATCTCCCTAACTATAGCTCAGCTCCTGGAATAGCGATAGAAACAGAAGGCGCTCAATTAATGCTTGTCGGTTGTTCCTCATGCACAGACCTGGTGGTTTCATTCCTTTGTTCAGAAATTATCATTCATCTCCCTACTGATGACCTAGTCAAGCTCAGATTTGTGCAGTCTGTCACTAAGAGTCCTCCACAATCTGGTGCCCCTCTCTCTCCCCTGCAGCCTTGTCTCATTCTCCTTCCTTCCATCAACACCTATTCTCCTCCCACCTCTCTGGAGAAGCATTGGGTACAGCAGCAATAAACATTAGCCCTGAAGTCATCCAGCCTGGGTTTAAATCGCACCCCACACCATCCTTCTTTCTCTTCCTACCCCTGTGAACTTGAAGCCAGTGATTCGACCTCTCTGGGCCTTAGTTTCTCTCCTCTAAAACGAGGGGATTGTTCTAAATGGTCTTTGAGACTCCTTCCAGCTTTCTATCTATGATTCTATCATTTCACTCTTTTTTTTTTTTTTTAGTGAGGCAATTGGGGTTAAGTGACTTGCCCAGAGTCACACAGCTAGTAAGTGTTAAGTGTCTGAGGCCGGATTTGAGCTCAGGTCCTCCTAACTCCAGGGTTGGTGCTCTATCCACTGTGCCACCTAGCTGCCCCTATCATTTCACTTTTGATCATGATATTTGTTGAATGAATGACCTTCCTCAAGTCTCTGATGTCCCTCCTCTTCTTTGCAGTGAGTTCTACATCATCCTTTAAAGCCTACTTCTGATGTCCCCTCCCGATAAAGCCTTTCAGCCTCCCCTATCAGTAATGACTTAGCCCTCCCACCCTCATGTCACACTTTGTCATTAAATGCTTCAGTGGGAATCATGTATTATTGTCTAGTTGTACATGTGGTGTATCTTCCTCCCAGACCGACCCTCCAGGACAGTGACTAATTTGTGACCAGTTCAACTCTGTGAGGGCAGGCACAGAGTCATAACTACACATGTTATTTCTCCCAGCACTTGACACAATATTCTTCACGTATAGAATTTTTAATAAATACATGATGAAGGAATGAATGTTTAATATAAACACGGCTCTAATATAGGCACAATGGAGACACGGGGTCTCAGTCTCCCTAGCTTCCCCTTCTATTCCAAGTCTTTCCTGATTTCTCAGGTTGCTAGTTCTCCCCCACCCCCTTCCCCCAAACTCCTTAATTTGTTTGCACTTTGTATTTATGTGTTTGTGCTCATCTGTTGATTCCCCGATGGAGTTCAAGTTTATTGGAGACAAGCATGATGTCATTTTTGTCTTTGTGCCTGTGGCAACTGACACACAGTAGGTACTTAAATGAGTACTTCCTGAATGAGTAAAAGGTGTGTTCTTTCCTTTGGGTCCCTGGAAAGTATGTTTTGAATGATCTCAGGGAAGAGGATAAAGGCTGTGCTAACTCTTGAGATGTGGGAGGAAGGGAAGGGTGGCCAGAACTCTCAGAATTTGGCCAGAGAAATCTGTCTCCAATCAGAGGAGGCCAGCAAAGGCTCCAGTGTCCTCTTCTGTGCTTGACTGAACTGGGGAAAAGGGAACCATTTCCCAGAAAGCCCTCCAGGGAGGGACTAGTGGGAATCTCAGTGACTCCATGTCCACCTCCTACCAAGGTCTCCCTATTGATAAGCCGCCAGGAATGCAGGTGGCCTGGCAGGAGATCTGAGACTCTGTATTCTTTACAGCCTGCAAAGTATCAGGCATCCATCCCTCTGGGGCATGGAGAGCAAGGGCCAGGAGGAGAGTGACCATCCTCAGATCCCCAGCCAGTGTACACTCTGTGACCCACACCTGGGGTTTGCTCAGCTGACTCTGCGTCTGCTCTGCCTGCCCTTCCCCCGTGATGGGGGAGTCGGAGCCACCAGCCCCTGGGAAGGTGGGGGAGTGAAACCCAGGAATAAGCACTGTCGTGATCGATCTCGGGAGGAAAGCCACACCGCTTTACCTAAATGCAGTTGGATAAGAGCTGCAAGCAAAACAGTAGGATTCTCCAAGAGAGCAATCAGGCCTAGATCTTGGGTTCCTGGACCCCTCAAGGGGTTGAAGACAGATTTCAATGGGTCTATGAACTTTCATGGAGAAAAAAATACAGAACATCTTTATTTTGAAATAATTGGTTTCCTTTCTAATCCCATGTATTTTTTTTAAATGAAGTTAAAGACATTATTCTGAGAAGCCCACAAGTTTCACCAGAATTTCAAAGGGGTTCAAGACACACACAAAAAGGTTAAAACCCCTTGGTTTAAGTTGAAGAATATAGCTATTAATGAATGAATGGGTGAGTGAATGAATGAATATTTAT
The DNA here is from genome assembly GCF_019393635.1 of Dromiciops gliroides. Classification (NCBI taxonomy): domain Eukaryota; kingdom Metazoa; phylum Chordata; class Mammalia; order Microbiotheria; family Microbiotheriidae; genus Dromiciops; species Dromiciops gliroides. The sequence goes on from NC_057864.1 coordinate 75,497,151, forward strand.
TATTTCTTAGCACTTATTTATTGAGTGCTTACTATGCTCAAAGCATAGCACTAAGCAGAGGGGATACAAATGTAAAAGTGAGAAATCCTTACCTTCCAGGAACTTACATTCTAGTAGAAGGAGCCAATGGGGGGAGGGGAGCAGCTAGGTGATGCAGTGGATAAAGCACCGGCCCTGGATTCAGGAGGACCTGAGTTCAAATGTGACCTCAGACACTTGACACTTACTAGCTATGCAAATCACTTAATCCTCATTGCCCCACAAAAAATAACACACACACACACACACAAAGAAGGAGCCTATGCTAACAAGCTCCATAGCTGCAGAGGTCACAGAAGCCAAGTGGACACCCAGACCCAGAAGTCCAGAGGTGACCATCATGAACTGTGTCCTTTTTCTGCTGCAGAATTTGCAGATGGATGTCCTCCTGTCATTTAAGCTGAATCTGCAGTCTTTGTGCAAAATAATAATAATGGCTAGAACTATGGAGTCTGAATGCAGATGGAAGCATACTATTTTCACTTTTTGTTTGGTTTGGGTTTTTTTTTTTTTTGTCTCTTCTTTCTTGTGGTTTTCCCTTGTTCTGATTCTTCTTCCACAACATGACTAAAGTGGAAATAAGGGCAGCTAGGTGGGGCAGTGGATAGAGCACTGGCCTGAAGCTGGGAGGACCTGAGTTCAAATCTCACTTCAGACACTTACAAGCTGTGTGACCCTGGGCAAGTCACAGCTCCAATTGCCTTAAACATCCAGGGCCATCTCCAGTCTTCCTGATGTATATCTTGCCACTGGACCCAGATGACTCTGGAGGAGAGAGTGAGGTTGTTGACTTTTCACAGCCCTCCCTCACTTAAATTCAATTCAGTGCAAGTCATGACATCACCCCTATGTCATGGTCCTCTTCGAGAATGAGGGACAAACAACAAGAACAACAACAACGTGGAAATGTTTAACATGATTGTACCTTAAAAAAAAGAACAGTTTTTGGGAGAGAATGGAGGCAAGGAAAATCTCCCCCATATTAGGGGGCTATTGCTGTAGTCCAGATGCCAGTGGGGGGTGGCCATGTGCCAGATGTGAGAAGCATTACAAAGCTATGAACTTAGGGATCAGAGAGGCCTGCATTCTGACTCCTGCTTCAGACACTTGACTAGATGCCCCATGACTAACATCTCTTAGCCTCGGTTTCTTCATCTTTAAGATGGAAATAGGAATAATAAAGGCCCAATAATAATATAATAGCAGAGCTTTGCTGTGAGGATCGAGACAAGAACATGTATGTAAGACAATTGGAAAACTGTAAAACGTCACATAAAATATTAGCTATTTAGTCAAGTTTGGATGGGCAGGGTTTGGGAACTGTTTGGATATGAAAGAAAAGAGTCAGAGATAAACCCAGCCAAGGTTACAAACACAAGGGACAAGGTGAAGGGAAATGCCACAGAGAGCAGGCGGGAAGTCCTTGCTCACAGAGCTGAAAGGGAGAGCAGAGATTTTCTGGTTTATCCCCCTCGTTTTCCAGGTGAGAAAGCTGAGGCCCCTCCCTTGGGCTTTAATACTCTCTGCACTGAAGCTGCTGCTCTGGGGCCCCACTGTCCAGATGGTGAAGGAGACACACGGCTTGCCACAGCCATCTGTCCCCAGCCACACTTCATCCCGAGCATTTGTCCTCATCTGCCCTGGCTGACGCTGCACCCTCTAGCTGTCAGCCTCCTCACCCACTAGCTCTCTAGCTGGAGCCGTGATCAATCTTGCCATTGCTCCTGGAGAGGTCCTGCCAATCTACTCCCCCAGGGTTCCGCCTCCTGGCTTCCCAGACCAAACACCCCTCCCTTGTCACCCCTCTCTAATATATGTTTTCTCTTCATATTAAAACCTAAATTCCTTGAAGGCAGGGACTTTATTGATTTTGGATTTGTCTCCTCAGGGGTTAGCACAGTGCTCAACACATAATATTCATTCATTCATTCATTCATTCATTCATTCATTCATTCATTCATTCATTCATTCATTCATATGAAATTATTTGTCCAGGGTCACATAAGAGGTAAGTCGCAAAGCCAGGCTTCAGTTCTAGGCTCCTGCCTCCATATTTAGTGTTCTTCTCATACTATTCAGCCTCAAAAGTCAGAAGGAAGGCCAAGATCAAGGGGATGGAGAACAAAGTCAATTTGGGGGTTCTTGAAGTTTGAGGTGCTACTGAAACTCCCGGGTCCTTTTCACATTGTCTAGCACCACCTCATCCATCCTGGCCTTGTCTACTGTGTTCTGTGTTTCTGTGGGTTTTCTGATAGTTTCTCCAAGAAAATCCTCACCTTAAATTAGCCTAATAGGCAGAAGTGCATGATCCCAGGAGAGATGCCAGCAGGAGCTATCTCAAGTCCAGGGACAAAGCAGGTGGAATTTAAAGTGCCAGAGAGTTTGTCCCTTTTCACATGGAGCTTTTAAAGCATCCTACAATTTTAGAGTTGGAAGGGAACTTTGAGATCTTGTTCTATCCCCTGATTTAACGCGTGAGGAAACCGAGGCCCAGGCAAGGTCACACAGGCAAGGTGGCAGAGGCAGATCTCCACCCTGGGTCCTCTACCTCCAGCTACAAATTCACCAGACTTTCTTCTCCCACCCTGCTCTCCCTCACAACTACCCATTTGCCATTTAGAGTTGGCTTGGTGTGGGAGAAAGTATGTATGGAGTGTGGAGAAGAAGGCTAGGCTAGGCTTAGAGTTGAAAGAGACCTGCATTCAAATCCTTCCTTTGTCACTTACTGGGTCACCATGTAGGACTCAATCCTATAACCTCTTCTGAGCCTCAGTCTCCTTATCTTTATTTTCATTCATTCATTCATCTATCTATTTATTTATTTATTCATTTATTTGTGTTTGTTTATCTATCCATCCATCCATCCATCCATCCATCCATTCATTCATTTGTTTATTTATTCACATTCATTCATTTGCTTATTTATTTATTTGTTTATTTATTTGCGGAGCAATGAAGGTTAAGTGACTTGCCCAGGGTCACACAGCTAGTGTCAAGTGTCTGAGGCCAGATTTGAACTCAGGTCCTCCTGAATCCACTGCACCACCTAGCTGCCCCACCTCTGTGTGTTCTTAGTGCCACTTGCCCAAGGCAGAGCCCAGAGCAACAAAGAGTTCAGCAAATCCTATCTGTGACAATAAGCACTTGGAGTCTGTGGCACATAATCTGGAACTTAATTATCCACAGGTGCATTTTCTTAATTTTTTTTCCTGTGTGCACTCTTATCTCCCCTGGCAAAATTATAGGTTTTATGATGTCCCAGGGATCATGTCTTATACTTTAGTGTATCTGTCATGGCCTAAAGTACTTTCTGGGTGATCAGGCTATTTAATTAGTACAGGCTGAGCAGATAGAGAGCTTTCAGTAAGGTGGACCATCTGGTGAATGGGCTGATTTCACTAGGAACAAATGGACAGGTGTGAAATTGCTTAATCAAAACAATAAGTATTGGGGGGCGGCTAGGTGGCGCAGTAGATAAAGCACCGACCCTGGATTCAGGAGTACCTGAGTTCAAATCCGGCCTCAGACACTTGACACTTACTAGCTGTGTGACCCTGGGCAAGTCACTTACCCCCATTGCCCCGCAGAAAAAACAAAAACAAAAAACAAAACAATAAGTATTATTATTATTATTACTATTATTATTATTATTATTATTATTATTATTATTGACTTGTTAACAAGATACTTTAACCTACCAAGTTAGGAGTCAAGCCAGGGCTTTCTGTGGTCCATTTCATTCTGAAAAACTACCCAAGCTGTTTGTATGTACAGGGAGCTGGAGGGTAGGAGACATTTAGCAGTCATACACTGAGCCTATCCATTCAAATCAAAACCAATAGAGACTGAACTTTAGAGGTAAGAAAGAATTATTTGTTAATTCCTTCTGGTTCTCTGAATGTGATTTCAATCCTTTTACCAGAATCTTGTAGTACAAAACCATTCAGAATCACTTGTTTGGTTGACATGTACCACATAGCCCAGGGAAAAACATAAGTGGGTACAATAATGGCACAATTTTGCTACCAATGACCTTAGTTCCTTCTTTGCAAAATGAGAGGGTTGGGCTAAATGATTCCTAAAGCCCATTACAAGTTTTTTTTTGTTTGTTTGTTTTTTTTTGGTGGGGCAATGAGGGTTAAGTGACTTGCCCAGGGTCAAGTGTCTGAGGCTGGATTTGAACTTAGGTCCTCCTGAATTCAAGGCCAGTGCTTTATACATTGTGCCACTTACCTGCCCCCCATTAATACTTTAAAGACCATATTCATGTGAACTTTTATCATAACTACCATGAGGAGTAGTGTATAATAAATTTCATTTCAAAGAAGAGGACATATTAAACAATTTGCCCAAGGCTACCGAGCTTGCAAACGGTAGTAAACTGTGCTTCCCATGGCAGATAAATCCACCTGCAAATGATGTTGCCTCCCCTACAGCCATCATCCGCATCTCACCTAGAACCTTGGATTCTGCCCTTGAGGCACTGAACTGTGATAGGTGGCTCAGGGGATAGAGTGCTAGGCTTGGAATCAGGAAGATTCATCTTACTGAGTTCAAATCTGGCCTCAGACACTAGCTGGGCAAGTGACCCTGGGTAAATCACTTAATCCTATTTGCCCCAGTTTTCTCATCTATAAAACAAGCTCATGACCAGAACCTGTAGTCCTCCCACAGGCACATTGGTGAACTGCTGAAATTCCTCCAACTATTTAAAGCCAAAGAGAGAGGTGTAGTTAGCTTGTTTAGCCTTCACCTTGTTCCTTCTTGATCCAATCAAAGAAGTTCATACCTCCTAAAGAGATAGCAGAACAAAAAGGAATCTTGTTTACACAGTAAAATTCCATCATATGTAATCACACCCTGTGATTATGTCGGCTATGTCTGGGAAAATTGAAAACCAGTATATACACACTTATACATACATATATGCACACACATACATAACACATGTGTATACATATGTATGTACATATGTCAAAATTTGAGAACTTGTTATTAGAATCTACTCAAGGGCTATATATTCTATTAGAAAGGTTGGAAATCAATTGTGTATATATGTACACATATGTGTGTATATGTACATATATACATATACCCGGGTGTATGTATATACATATATATCCTCTTTCTGTTTATATGAAAAATAAAAAAGAATTTAAATTTAGGGTAAAAAAAGATAAATCATATTTAAAATAAAAAACAAAAGAATCCATTCTTGCCTTTAGCCTATGATGCTGTTGCACTCATAAGATTTCCAAAAAGGAAATCCTTCTGAACACTAGCTAGCACTCGGCTTATATTATTGGCCCTATCTCTTGCCAAGCCTGTCTGCAGAAATAATTATTGCTATGGCCCCAAGTTTTGTGTTAAAATATTTTGTTCTATTATTCTCATAAACCATGAAATTGTCAATAAAATTCCAATGTTTCAGTGGGGAAAAAAAGACTGGTATATCAAATATAAAGAAATAATTAACATTAGTGACTTCATTTTACTTTTATCCGCCATTTTGTGAAACTAAGTTTCAGCAGCTTGTAAGTGGCTTGATTTTGGATAAGTTCTAAGATTACTCCCTCACCCAAAGGTCATCTGACTTAAGGAATCTCACAAGACTACCCCTTTCCCTCTCACCTCAGTGTCTCCCGATCCCCTCTACCAAAAAGAAACCAAGTGTCTCAATCCCTATAATGTTTTTTCTTGCTCCAAAATAGTATATTGACTATGTAGAAACCAAGCTTCTGGATCCTTGGCTACTGAGAGCCTTAGCCCCTATTTTTTTCTGCAACCACATGCATTGCTAAATAAATTGTTTGGATAGGGAAAAAAAATCACTTCAGCCCTCCCCCTTCCACCAGCCAAACTGAATTGCTCTCTGTGCTCTGTTCTAATGCTGCCATCTCCCACTTGTATGCCTTTGCTCATTCTATCCCTCATGCCTATTGAGTGCTTCTCCCCATATTTCCCCTTTCTGTCTGTTAAAGTGTTTCTCTTTATACAAGTACATTCAGGTTCCCTCTTCTCCACGAAGCCTTCCCTGTTATTCCTCTGCCTCCACCTTTCCCATGGGAATATTACTTTTGCCCCTTCATCTCTCTCATGGTACTTTGCCTGGACCTCTCCTTCATACTTACTTTACTCTCCTGTGTTTAGTGTTATTCTTTCATTCTTCTCTGGACTCTCCTCCTTTCCCTTCAGTCTTCTTTCTCCACCATTTCCCAGAACCCTTTTCAGTGTTAAAGATGCTTTCAACACTATGTCCCAGCAGCCTTGTCACCCCAGAAGATCACTTTACCCATATGTTATTTTCCTCCGAATACACAGTTCCTCCTAGAAAAGCCATTTTAAGGAAGAATCCAGGTCAGCCATATGGATGATCCTAGACAAGTCACTTAACCCTGTTTGTCTCTTTTTCATTCTTTTCTTTTAAAAAAAATTTTTAATGAATATTGTAAAAATTCTAATAAATTTCAAAGAGCAAGCTATTCTTCAGTATATTTATAAAAGAACATTTGGTCCTTTTACAAAACAAAAAAGCTCTCCCTTAATTGAAACTAATTTCTCATTTACATAGATTAAATGTATCATTTATAGTTGCAAATTATATTGCACATTACAGATTGAGAAGCACAATAGATCTGTATATTACAAGTTGCCCCAGCCATTTCAATTCTCAGTTTTGCAAAAGCAGATTTGCTTTTCTAGTGCATAATAAATAAAAATGTACCCTATGTTTTGCTATTTAGCAAAACAAACAAAAATAAATCTTTCAAAATTCTTCCTCCCCACCTCCCTCACCTTTAAGAATCAAGAGGTGAGGAATGGGGCTGAATTAGAAAGTGTCATGGCTACCTGACATTTGACCAAATTGACATTCACTTCAAGTGTGGTCAAGCCTGCTCCATGGCCCTACTGGTGACAGTGTATACCCACTTTGATCCTATCTCTGTTGACTTGCTTAGGCTGATTGAGATTTTTTCTTCTTTGTAGGAGGGCCCCTCAATTGCAAAGCAGAAGCACAATGTTGGGAGTCAGAGGACTTGGTGGGGAGGGAAAGGGGCAGAGGAGAGATGATTATTGCCACCATGACAGGAGAGGTTCTTGAACCTAGCAGCAGACTTTCAAACTTTCAAAAAATTTTTTCTTAAAGTACACCCTGGAATGCTTAAGTAGAATATGGAATACATCAGGGTATGTGCACTCACAGCACAACATGAAGAACACTTTACAATTAACCAGTAACTGGAGTTGGGATGATAGACAAGGTTACCCTATATCCCTCCCATGCCCAACTCTGATGGAGAAAAAAAATCACTTATCAATAGTGTTAAGCTATTTGTATTAAAGAATAAAACTTTCCTTTATATGGAACTGCATATATTTTTCTTTAATCATTAATTGTTTTGTGTATGTGTGTTTTTTAGAGAAATGAGCTCATGGTCTCAAAATACCTATATCTTAATACATCATCAAAAGTAACAGAGGCCACTATTTTAAGCAGTCTGGAGGCACATGACAGCAGGAGGCCCCTGGGCAGTATCTGATGTTAGGAAAGACCGATAGCACTGAGGGAGAGTCTGAAAGTACAGTAGGCCTTAACTTAAGGTCAGTGCATCTGCCAAGCTGGAAGACGCCTTTAAAAAACAAAACTAAAAAATAATCTTCATCCAAAATTTGGAGGCCTGACTTTGGTCATGTTTTTGATGTACATGAACTGTCCACTAAAATGCTTTGGGACTTTGGGCAGAGACATTTACAAAATACTTACAGTGACCAAGGAAGAAAACACAATGCCAGTGTGGAGACCGAGACTGGGTCATGTGTTAGTCATCAGCCGTCCATGGTTAGTGATTGTCCCCTGCTCTGGAAGTGACCAGAAACATTGTGCATCATCAGCATACAATGATATCAGTCTTCTCTAAGACCAAATCAGCAAGAAAATGTCCTCTCTATGTATGGCAGTCTCCTTTCTTCTGTCTTCTGAGAACTAACTACCTTCCACTGAAAACACAGTGAAGTAACCAGGTTAGTGACCGTCACAAAGTTGGGGGCGCCATCATTTCTACCGGCACTGACCAAAGTTGAAATTGAAAGCAAGTTTATTGTTTGTGTGTTTGTTTTATTTATTTTTTTATTTTTTTGAAAGCAAGTTTATTGTTAATTCATAAGAACTTTCTCATTATTAGGGCAGCTGGATGGAGTATATTTAGACAGAGGGTACAGATGTGTGTTGAATATGAAGGAATGATGTCTTTTTAAAAAAATTAATTGGGGCAGCTAGATGGCGCAGTGGATAGAGCACTGGCCCTGGAGTCAGGAGTCCCTGAGTTCAAATCCGGCCTCATACACTTAACACTAGCTGTGTGACCCTGAGCAAGTCACTTAACCCCAATTGCCTCACTAAAAAAAATAAATAAATAAATTAAGGGGTGAGAGGAATGCACTGGGAGAAAGGAAAAGGGAGAAGAGGAATGGGGTAAAGTATCTCACATAAAAGAAACAAGAAAAAGCTTATGGAGTGGAGGGGAAGATGGGGGGGGTGGCGGCGGGGGAGTGAGTGAGCCTTACTCTTATCAGAATTGGCTCAAAGAGGGAATAACATACACATTCAAGTGGGTAGAGTAATCTATCTAACCCTGCAGAAAAATAAGAGGGGAAGGGGATAAGGGGGGAGGGGTGAAAGAAGCATGGGCAGATTGGGGGAAAGGGTAGTCAGAAGCAAAACACTTTTGAGGAGTGATAGGGTGAAAGAAAATAGAAAATAGAGTAAATATTATGGGGAGCAAATAGGATGGAGGGAAGCACAGTTAACATATCTGTGTTCATTCATGATAACAAGGAAACCATGACATCTGGACTCTAGAAGCTCATTAACTGATGTGAGAAAAAGCTAAAGGCTTTAAGAAAGGAGAACAGCTGGACCTGACCAAAGGTATATGGAAGAAATCCATGCTGAGGGTATTAAAATTTTAAAGGAACTTCAAGACTGAATTTCAAGCTATCTCAAAGAGATAAAGACCACCATGGTGTAGCCCCTACCTTCCCAGCCACCTCCTCACCTCCCAGTGGAAAGGATCACAAACAACAACAACATAAAAAGCAATTGATAAGCCCAGCATATACCAAACCATATGTCTGCATTCACATGTCTTCAGAACTGTTATGCAAGTGGTCTATGTGAACCTAGGATCCCTTTGATGGAAATACAAGAAAGAAACAGGTAGGTTTTTTGTGGATAGTTTTTTTCTTAAACCAGAGTACATCTTTATAATCATACAACAGACTGAGAAGTGTAGAGAACATCTAGTCCTGCTCTTTCTATTGTTTATTGATTTTTTTCAATTATTTGCCTCAAATGTTTAGCTCTCAATTAGAATATCACATTCTCCAAAGACTTAAAGTTACTGGTGACCCATATGTCAATGGAGAGATACACATTTGCAGGTGAACTGGATGCAGCATATTTCCAATGAGGATCTAGGCCCAGGAAGTATGAATAGGGGTATTGAGAAGAAATGAATGACCAAGAAGGGAGATGGGAAGGAAGACAGATAAGCAACCTGAGCCCTGCACTGAGACATGCAAAATGTTAACAGGCCTAAAGTGGGAGGGAAGGGGTCCTGTCAATAACCAGATTTTAAACTATTCTACAAACCAGTAATCATCAAAACTATTTGGTACTGGTTAAAAATAGAAAAGTTGATCAATGAAAGAGATTAAAGGCTCAAGATCAAGAAGTGTTCAACAGAGTAGCATGATGTTCATTAAAGCCGAAGTCACAAACTACTTGCATAAGGACTCAACATTCAACAAAAGCTACTGGGAAAATTGGAAAGCACCCTGGAAGAACTTAGGCATAGTGGATTCTTGACCTAGGTGGAAAGGTCAGCTCATAAGTGAGTTAGAAAGAATGGAAGGAGATATCTTTCACAACTTTTTTTTTTTTGAATCAACCAAAATCTACCTTTTTGCCTTCCTACCATCCTCTTTGCTCTACTTGAAAACTAAAGAAAAGCAAACCCTGTTATAAACATATATAGTAAATTTTTTTTTAGTGAGGCAATTGGGGTTAAGTGACTTGCCCAGGGTCACACAGCTAGTGAGTGTTAAGTGTCTGAGGCCAGATTTGAACTCAGGTACTCCTGATTCCAGGGCCAGTGCTCTATCCACTGCACCACCTAGCTGCCCCTATATAGTCAATTTTTAAAAATTTCCACATCGGTCATGTCCAAAAAGAATTTTTGCCTCATTCTACATTGAGTCCTTCACCTCTCTACAGGATGTAGTGGGCATTTCATCATTAGTCCTCCAGAATCATGGCTGGTCATTATGTTGATAAATTCCTAATTCTTTCAAAACCATTTGCTTTTACTTTGTCGTTATCATTGTAAACATTGTTCTCCTGGCTCCATTCATTTCACTTGGTGTCAGTTTATAGAAGTCTTCCCGAGTTTCTCTGAAATCATCCCCTTCATTATTTCTTACAACACAATGGTATTCTATCACATTTCTATATGATAACTTGTCTTCCATTCTCCAATTTATAGGCATCTCCTCAGGTTCCCATTCTTTGCTACCTACCTCAAAAGAAGTATAAATATTTTCGCATGTGCTTAGAATTTGTCTTGCTTAAGACTAATCCCTCCCTTGATCTACCCTTTTAATTCCTCCTTCTTTCTTCCTTTTCTCTCCTATTTCCCTATTGAAGTATATTTCTGAACCCAACTGTGTGTGTATGTTCTTCCTTATTTTAACTAGTTCATATGAGAGTGAGGTTGAAGCGTGTGCTGTTCCCCGCATTCCCTCCTGCTTGTTTGTATAGATGTCTACTGGTGTGCCCAAATTATGTGAAATAATTTCCCCAATTTTTCCTCTCCCTCCCCTGGCCCCCCTCCCCTACAATGTATCTTCTTTTCTTCCCTTTCTATTCCTTTTCTAAGATTACCAGAACAGAACTTTTTCCAAGCCTTGTCTAATTAGACTCCATCTATTACCCCTGATGATGATAGAGCTCAGAGGAAACACAAGTAGCATCTCCCTATATTAGAATATAGGCAATTTATCCTTGTTTAGTCAATTATCATTATTGCTCATTCATGTTTAATGCTTTATGTTTTTTTAAAATCCTGTGTTTGAACTTTTAAGTTTCTATGCAGCTCTAGTCTTTTCATCGCCAATGCTTGAAAGGCCTGTTTCATTAAAATCTGATTTTTTTTTCCTTCTGTAATATTACACTCAGTTTTGTTGGGTAAGGATATGTCAGCCCATATCCTTTTCCTTCTCTAATATGGTATTTTAAGTTTCCAATGTTTTTGTTGTGGCTGTTAAATCATGTGTGATTCTGATCATGGCTCCTTGGTACTTGAATTCTTTCTGACTACTTGCAGTATCTTTTTTTTCCTCTGACCTGGAAGTTCTTCATTATGGCTGTGATGTTTCTGGGAGTGCTCATTTTGGTGTTTCTGTCAGGAGGTAACCAGTGGATTCAATTTCCCCTTTGCCCTCTGGTATAAGAGATCTGGTCAGTTTTCTCTTAAGATTATCTCAAAATGTGATGTATAAGCTCTTTTTTTGTCCATATGTTCAGATAGTCCAATGATTCTTAAATTGTATGTCCTTGATGTATTTTCCAGGTCAGTTGTTTTTGCTATGAAATACCTTACTTCCCACCCACTCCTGATTTTTTTCAGTCATTTGACTTTGTTTTTAATATTTCTTGTTATCTCATATAGTCATTGGCTTCTATTTGGTTCACTCTAATTTTCAGGGAGTGTGTTGCTTGGGCAAAGTTTTATACCTCTTATGCAAAACTTTTAATTCCCTTTCCAATTATTTTTTTCTATAGCACTCATTTCTTTTCCAGTTTTTTCTCAAACCCTCTCATTTTGTTAAAAAAAAAAACATTTTTAACAATTGTCTCATTTCCTCCATGAATTCTAGCTGTTTATGCCCAATCTGTATTTTTCTCAGAGGTTTTGCTTATAGATGTTTTAGGGTCATTCTTTTCTTTGGTATTTATATCTTGAACATCCCTGACACTGTCACAGCTCATTACAGTGAAATTCTTTTTTGTTAACTCATTCCTCTAGTCTCCTTCCTGATTTTGGATTGATACCAGGGCTGGGCTCTATGGCACTTCTGGAGGGGAGGTTAATGATGGTCCTGTTGCTGCTTTCTTGCGGTATTGAGTGTTGTATTATTCCAGCATTTCGGGGAGAGGCTATGCACCTTCAAGTTTCAGTGCTCCCACAAAAGTCTGATCCAGGGCAAAATCTGATGATCACCATCAATAGCAGCACCACTGCTACCCTGACCCTTGACTCCCCATCCCTGGTCTGAGCCTCCTGCCTTGGTCATTCCTCTCCAGGCTGAGCCAGATGCTGAAATGAAGATGACATTCTGCTCTTGGGATCTGAGCCAAATTGTTGCCTTTTCTCACTTAGTCCATAGCCCAGGACCTCCCTGCTTGGGAACACCATGCCCTTATGCAGGTCCCCTTCTCAATCCACCATGGATCTGTGACCCAGAAGTGGGTAGTGGGCAACAAAGATGCCAATATACACCTGGGCCACCGCAGTGACCCAATATGGGTCTGGGTATGCCCAAGTATAGATCTGGGACCTTCTTTTACACTGGTGCTCAGCTTCTTCAAGAGTTGTCACACATCCCACAAAGCATACCTTCATTAGTATTCAGGAAAATAGCTGCCCTCTTCCTTATCCATGGATCAGTGGCCCTGCCTTTCTAATTGTGGTAACATGTAGGCTTTTGAATTGAAAGGGATCATAGAAATCTACTACAGGAGCTTCCTATCCAATGCAGGAATCATCCCACAGCATCTCCAATGTTTGATCTTCCAGTTCCTGTTTGAATACTCCCAGTGACTCATCCTAGCTTTGGGACACCCCCTATGTGATGGAAAGTTCTTCGGTATATTGAGCCCAATATCAACCCTTTCTGTAACTTTTGTAATATTTATTAATTTAATTCCCCTCAAGCATCATGCTCATGGACAGCAACTGGTTAGGAGATCATCTTAAGGTGGGCGTTTTCATTTTCTAAGAGGCCTGTTTTGCACGGCCAGTTGACAACATTCACTTAACATCAACTGTGGAAAAAGCATTGTGTTAGGCACCAAGGGGAAGAAGCCAGATAAAGATAGGACATAGAGGGGCAGCTACGTGGTACAATGGATAGAGCACCAGCTCTGGATTCAGGAGGACCTGAGTTCAAATCCAGTCTCAGACACTTGACACTTACTAGCTGTGTGACCCTGGGCAAGTCACTTAACCTGAATTGCCTCACACACACACACACACACACACACAAAAGATAGGACATAGGACTCCATTTATAACCTAGCTTGTAAACTGCAAACCCAAAGTCTAAATACAGAGGATTCCTGCAAAAGAGTGACATTAACATGCAGTAAAGCTAAGAATGGTCTGAGGCTGGTGATGAATGCAGAAAACAAAGAAGGACTATTTTCATCCCCTAGCTACCCTCAGTCATTTCAAATCAACAGACCCAGAGGAGTTTCATCCCAGGGTATGAAAATAATGGGTGGATATGGTTACTGAGCCACACAATGATCATTGAAATGTCACAGAGAACAGGAAAGGTTCAGTAGGACAGGGAATGGGCAAATGTCTCAAATGTTTTAAAGAATGGAAAAGGGTGGAGTCTTTAAACAATCGCCAATTCCTGGCAGAATTCTCAAATGTATTATTAAAGAGATGGTTTGTGAATGTTGAGGGAAATAGAGATCACTAAGAGCCAGCGTGTTTTCTTTTAAAAACAGGTCATGCCAGACCAACCCCATTTCCTCCTTTGACAGTGTTACTAGACTGGTATTCCAGGGTGATACTGTAAACAGCTTATGCTTGGATTTCTGCAAAGCCTTCAGCAAAGCTTCCATTGTTGTCCTTGTGAACAAGGTGGAGAGGTACAGGCTAGATTGGGTGAATTCAGAATTGCTTAAATGCCTTGACCCAAAGTACAACCATTAATGGGCCAATGTCAACCTAGAGGAAAGTCTCCATTGAAATGCCTCAAGGACCAGTTTAATGTTTTATAAGCAGTTTGCATGAAGACGTGAATAGCAATCCTGTCAGAGCCAGGAGGGAGGTCAGATAACAGCCAAGGTCCAAACAAATGTCTAGAAGCTGGAATGCTGAACCAAGACTAATAAGATGAACTTTAATGATTTTTTTTTTTTTTTGCGGGGCATTGAGAGTTAAGTGACTTGCCCAGGGTCACACAGCTAGTGTCGAGTGTCTGAGACCGGATTTGAACTCAGGTCCTCCTGAATCCAGGGTCGGTATTTATCCACTGCGCCACCTAGCTGCTCCCAAGATGAACTTTAATAAGCAAAAATGCAAGGGCACACCCATGGATCCAAAGAATCAAAGGACAGGAAGAGGGAGATGTAACAAGATAGCATTTTATGTGAACAGTCTTTGGGGGTTTCAGTTGACCAATCAAAAAGTGTTTATCGAGCACCTGCTCATTGCCAAGCCGTGCACTAGGTGTTTAGAGATACAAATACAATGAGTTAATGGTAGGATGTGGCAGTCAAAAAATGAAGGTGAATTTAGTGTACACTGAGAGGCCTTGTGCCTTGAAGAAAAGAGACATGAGGTGTGCTCAGCTCTGCCCTGCTCAGAATCCTGTATGTAGCATATCTCTTGTGTCGACAGTATCTAGAATGTTCCCTTTAGTCCTGGGCACAACAATTTTAGGAAGACAATGACATGGGAGTATTCAGAGAGGTGACAAGAATGAGGAGGGGACTACAGAATGTGCTGAAGGAAGAAGGAGCAATTATCCTTGAGAAGAGAAGATGTACTAGGGAGATGATAGTGGTCTTCAAAAAATCTTGGTCACAAAACAAGAAAAATGTGCAGAAATTTGACATCAATTTCAACTAAATATAAGGGGGGAAATTTCTAGTGATTAGAGCCATCCAAAAGTAGAATGTGCTACCCCAGCAGACCTGAGAGCTAGAAAAGATCTGAGAGATCATCTGGGCTAATACCCTTGTAGCTGGAGGCCCAGGGAGGTCTAGAGACATCAGTGGGCACTGGGCATTTTAGACAGCAGAGGTGGCATTATAAGTGCATGAAAAGGGCCAGTTGGGCACCAGAAGGAGCCTAGCTCACAGCCAGTTCCATGAACAATTGCTGGTTACTAGGCTATGACAGAATTTTTCCTATAGGTATATTTTTCCCCCATGGGGAAAAAAAAAAACAGATAAAAAGTAACCATTAGGGGAAAAGGAACCCTGACAACAAAGGGGAGCCTGAACTGTTCCCCAGGTTGTAGAGAACCTTGTGAGAAGGCAGAGACCTCAAGGCCTGGCCAACTTTGTACATAGGATGGAGTAAGGAAGGACTGGAGAGACTTAAGTGACATTATGGCTCAAAGTAGCCCAGGTTGCCTGTCAGGATCGTCCTGAAATCTAGGGAACAGAAAGTGTTTAACGACTTGTTCTCAGGGTTACTATATTAATCTCAATGTCTGCAAGGCCTTGCAGCTTAATACTGAAAGTGGGAAAGTGGGAGGCATTGCCTCCCAATAAGAAGGTGGTGAAATGTCCATTCTCAAAGGCAGTTACCTGGGTACCTGAAAGGCCACTGCCCCCCTCAGTGTCCAACAGTCAAGTATGGCTTGATTAATATGAAGCTGCCTAATGCTAGTCAATAATGAATCAATAATCAATAAGCATTAAGTGCTTACTATGCACCAGGCACTGTGCTAAGCACTGAGGATACCGATACAAAAGAAAAATAAAAAGACAGACAGTCCCTGCCCACAAGGAGCTTACAATCTAATAAAAAGTGAAGTGTTGGTGGAGAAGGGCCAGGGAAGGTATCTGGTGTGAGGGCATAGATGAGAAGCCAGAGAGGACCCCAAATGGTGCAGCCAGATGACAAATGAAATGTCTGAGCCAAGCTCTCTCCTTGCATGGGGCTTGGGAGCTTGTGGCTCCATCCTCCAATTGGAAGCTGAGGGTAGTGATGAGCTGCAGTCCCAAGACTGACGAGAGCTACAGAAGGTGGGGGGACATCTTGTGGTTCTCCAGATTCTTCCCTAGCTCTGACTTTCATCCCTGACACTCAATGCTCCACTTGTCTTGTATCTCAGCTTCCTTGTCCTCCAGAGCTCACATCACCTGGCCAGCACTACAGAAAATGCAGGAAGGCGTCATTGATGCTTCCCTTCTAACAGGGTTTACAGATGTAAAGGTAGAAGGGCTAGGGCAGGTTGTTTAGTCCAGTGGTTCCCACCTAGTGGTTCATGAGCCTCTTGGGGATTTGAAACAATGGTCCACGGTGTTCAGTTGAAATTCTTTAATGGTTCCTTAAAGAGTAAAGAATTGTAAAGAATATTACGAGCAGCATATTAAATTACCCCAGAGATGCACAACACTTTTTTTTTTTTCTGAAAGGGATCAATGTGCTACCCCCAAAACAGGTCAAAACAGGTCAAAAGGTATTGGGAACCACTTATTTAGTTCAACTTCCTCATTTCATAGATGGGGAAACTGAGGCCTACTTTCACTTGGGACAGATGGGCCAAGAGAGAGAAAGTGACTTGTTCAAAATTATATCAACAGGGGTAACAAGGCAAAGGCATTTCTACCCTCTATTACATGAGTAATTTCATTTGCGTCTCACAACCCTCCCATGAAGTCCAGTGTATAGGATCTGAGGGTCAGTATGGTACAGCAGAAAAGGCAGTGGACAGTGGAATCAGGAAAACCAAGACTCAGAACCTCCCTCTGACACTTACTAGCTATGTAACCAGGAACAAGTCCCTACATCTTTCGGAACCTGTTTGATTATCCAAAAATAGGGGATAATGCCCATAACATTTGCCTCTGTGGTAGCATGATGATCAGATACTTTGCAAACTTTGTCCTGGTACATCCCCATTTTATAGATAAGTTAACTGAGGCCTAGACAGGTTAAATGTAAGGTCCCACAGCTATTGTGTCAAAGCTAGATCTTGACTCTATAGCTTCTTACTCCAAATCCATTGTACTTTTTGCTTTACCACAGCTGACATACTTATTTCTTTTTTTTTCCAATAATATGATTTATTGGAAGAGGAAAAAAACCCTTACATCATTCAGGAAAAGATGGCAGCATTCACAAATAAGGGAAATCACCACCCTAGACCATTTTTTATTGTCTACTTATTAGACCAGTCATGTATCAATATGAGTAGATGAGGTAGTCTCAGGGTCTTTTATTCTGAGGTGGGCCTTGATTAAGGAGAGCCCTTTTCCTGTTGCCTTGAGAACTCTTCCATCTCCTCTCCCTACTCCCCTTCTACAAAGGGCATCTCTCTGCCCTTGGAGGCCCAGTCCTACAAAAAAGATATTCTGTGGATGAGCTTTCTTTTTTTTCCTTTTTCTTTTTAAAAATATCTTCTGTCAAGCATTTTATTTATTTATTTATTTTGGTGAGGCAATTGGGGTTAAGTGACTTGCCCAGGGTCACACAGCTAGTAAGTGTCAAGTGTCTGAGGCCAGATTTGAACTCAGGTTCTCCTGACTCCAGGGCCGGTGCTCTATCTACTGTGCCTCCTAGCTGCCCTGATGATCTTTCTAACAAGCATGGTGAGGATTTTGTTGGCCTCAGGGAACATATCCCTTACCTTTCTATTCATCTTCCCCTTTATAATAAAGCTGTCCAAGTCTTCTAGTCACCCATCTTCACCTCTTTAAAGGGGCTACTACATGTTCCCTCATTGACTGAGGTGAACCAAGCAAGAGCTGCCACTCACTGCTATTGATGGTGGAAAAGATCGTACACCTCTGGGCATCACTTCCATGGATGGGACTTGCAGGAGCATGACATCAAATAGACACATTCAAGCAGTTCAGATTGATGGCACCTGGCCACCAAGGCTCCCTGTTCCCATGGGCTATATGGTCAGCCTTGCGGTAAGCATGGAGCACATGAAGGTAGACGTGGCCGAGCTCTTCAATTGGCCCTTTTTCCTGCAGGTGGCACTGGGCACACTCAGCAATGGCACAAACACGGGCCTCATCCTTGAGATGCTCCCCATATTCTTGGTTATGAGCTTCTGGGTTCCCCATGACCTTGATAAGCTCTTCATCCCTTCTTTCTGCCAGAGTTAGGATGCAACCTCAGACATGGAGCGATGGCTAGATGTTAGATGTGGTCTCACTCTCTTGCAGGATATGGTCCCCAACAAAGACTTTGGGATTTGCAAATAAGATGTCCATTGATTCACTGATATAGTGTAAGCCTTTCTGCCACATCTCTAACTTAATGTATGTGGCCAGTTTGGGATTATAGTTACAAAGGGAAGCAGTGATGTTGAATCTGATCTTAAAAATCACTCCGTTCCCTAGATAATCTTCTGCTTCAATCCCAACCAGAAGCTGCAGCCTTTCAATTTGGGCTGCATGATCACTTCCTTTCTTGCCATGAGCTTGCAGGATCGCATTTAGCTTCTTGACTACAATTCCATAGGCAATCTCTGTTCCCTTGGCAAACATTTTAGGATCTACAAGTGGTGTCCATCCTTGAACCCTTTTCCACTCCCATCTTCATTATCCTCCTTTTCTCTTCCTCCTCCTCCTCCTTCAGGTGCTTGGATTGTCAGTCATGCTTTTTCTTGATTCTGTCCTCTCTCTTCTTCTCTGAAGCCTTTTTTGTCTGTGAGGCTTTCTTTTTCATGGAATTTGGAAGCCAACAAGTCTGAGGAAGTGGAACCTGAACCCCAGTCTTTATCATCTGAATCCTCGGGCCTCATCTTTGGCATTCATCTTTTTGAGGAACTTACAACTTCCCCCAAAATGATGCCTCAGACTTATTCAGAAAATTTGTGGCACTGACAACATCCTCATCTTCATCTGAAGAACCTTCTGGGTCCTCCTTGTTTTTCTCAGCACCCTCATCTACAAACTGCTCAGGTGATCTGGGGTTCTTAATCCCAAGTATATTTATGGATCTTCTGACACACAGTTCTCAGAACCTTTGCATTGTTCTTGTTTGTCTTCTTTCCCTCTTTGCCCTCCTATAGCTCATTGAGATGGTCCTCCAGATTAGCCAGGATGCTAATGAAGAATCAGGGGACAACTTTTTTGTCCACAGTGCTCTTGGGATTTCCAAATACTTTTCCCAGGAGCTGAAATGCCTCAAGCATTTAGTGATATCCCAAATTTTAATGGCATTTTAGATAAGATTGATCAGCCCCTCAAACCTTTTGTCCTTGGCACCTCAAATAACCCCAGTTAGTGTCTTCCTCACCTTCATTAAGCAGCAATGGCTGTTTGCCGTAGTTGCCCTCTATGACCTTGGGAACCAGCTTGTCTCTGGACACAAAGGGCTGACCCATTGTCCAGGCTGGTGGTGAAACACAGCGACATGTTCAGTAGGTGCTCAGGAGGTGACAGGCCAGGCAAGACATGGAAGTGGGCTGCATTGGGCACCATGGAGGAAGATTGTGCCAGGGGTACACTGTTGAAAGGTGTGCTCTGGGGGCAGCTAGGTGGCGCAGTGGATAGAGCACCGGCCCTGGATTCAGGAGGACCTGAGTTCAAATCCAACCTCAGACACTTAACACTTACTAGCTGTGTGACCCTGGGCAAGTCACTTAACCCCAACTGCCTCACTAAAAAAAAAAAAAAAAAAAAGGTGTGCTCTGAAATGACTGCAATGGCTCATTTGCTGAACTACAGATCTCCTTCAGCTACAGCTTTCCAGCACAGAGATCCAATGTTGTAGTGGACTGCTGCCTTCAGGAATTAAAGCTGATCCTCCCTCCTGCTCCGCCTGCTCTTCTTCCTCTTCTTCCTCTTCCTAGTCTTCCTCATCCTTTGATCCATCATGGCCTCCTTTATTTTTTCCAAGCCCTCGGTATAAAGTCAATATTTATTTTAATGGATGCTCAGGAAAATTAGAGCCTATTTCATGGTCATATACATACTGGCATTTGGGAGTACCGTGCCATATTTGTATGCTTAGATTTCAGTTGAAATTCCTCTCTTCCCTTCCAGTTATACCTTTATGCATCCCACAACTACTTATGACCCCAGGACTTAGATCTGAAAAGGACCTCGCCAATCATCTGCTTCAGCCCTCTCATTATGCATATGGGTAAACTGAGGCAAAGAAAGATGAATCAATTTGCCCAAGGTCATTCACAAAGAAGTGGCAGGGCTAAGAGTGGAAGAGACCAGCTCTTCTGACTCCAAATTCAGCTCCCAACAATGTCTCTCATATTCTAGTATCCCATTTATACCTAGCCCTGGGCCACCTTCTGACAACAGGCTATCTCCCAACAAGGCAGATATCCCCAGGGAATGAAAGATCATACCAGAAAAATGGCAACGTATGTTGGAATCTGGATGTACTGAGTCACAGAGAAGAAGGTGCCCATCATTTCTCACGCAACAGTGCCTTTTATATCCCATAAGCTCCTAGCTCACACTGGTCAGCCACACATTTCCATGCCCAACTTCTTTCCAATCTTAGCAACTCATCCCTTTCTCTCCTTGTTTAATGCAAAGGTAGCAGTCCAATGGAGAAAATAACTATAAGATACCATGTTAAAGTGGCAAAAGCACTGGATTTGGGGTCCGGGACCTGGATTAAAATCCCACTTCTGACACTCATTCTATGTGTGACCTTAAATTAACCTTCATGGGCCTCAGTTTTCTTACCTATCAAATGAGGAGATTGGACTACATAAATTTTGAGGTTCCTTCTAGCTCTGTATATTATCATACCACAATTTATAACACCATAATCCTATATCCCAGACCAATTACAACACTAATCTTTGCTTTGCATACAACTGAAAAAGGAATGTCGGACCTCTATTCATTTTGTCCTCAGTCCACAAGGTATTCCCACAAGTGGCAGAGGTGACTGACAGAGCAGTGGAAAGGCAGAGGGTATAACATCACCGCAGTGCTAATTCATGAGCTAATTGAAACCAAGGTCTTATTAACTCAGTCATACAAACAAAATGGAATGAGGTAGTTCTTGCCTGGGAGGAGGAAATCCCTTGGAAAGGAAGCTTTGGCGTAAGCCGCTGTTCAAGTCAAGAGAGGTGCAATCGACTCCTAATTGGCTAAATGATGCCTTTCTGGTACCTTTAGCTGAGGGTGATTTGGAATTGCCACTTAACCTGGTATTTATGACGTTACTAGCTGGATTCTGTCAATGAGGAAGTGACACCCAGAGATTGGGGATTCACGGAGGGACAGTCCCTCTATTATGTCACCTTGCTGCAATCACTCATGATAAAATAGGCTGGAAAGCTGGAGGAAGGAGACAATTGTGTACAAATGTTTTCTTTGAGTTGTTCCTGGTATTTGTCATAGACGGGGCGTCGATAGAAGGTAACACTGAAGATGTCTTATTTACTCATGTTTTATATTTTCCAGCCACTTTTTACAGTCACAGAACCTCAGACTTGAGAGACCAAGTCATACCTCAACAAGAATCCTTTCAAGAGTATACCAGCAGCATGCACTTACATATGTTGTCTCATTTGATCTTCAGAGATACATGGTAAGAAAGGGACTATTAGCCCCACTTCACAAAGAAAGCCCCTGAAACTAAGAGAGATCAAGTGATTTGTCCAGGTCATATAGTAACTGAAGGAGGATTTGAACTCAAGTCATCCTGACTCCAGGAACAACATTCTATCCATTGTGCTACTTAGATAACTCACTGATTCTGGAGAAAAAAAAGCATACATTCTGGAGTCAGAGGGTCAGAGTTCAAATCCTGACTGATATTTAATGCCTGTGTGACTTGGAGCAAGTCATGAAGGAGCTCCCTTTCATCTTTGGGTCCATGACCTTATTTTAAAAGGTCCCTTTTAGCTCTAAATCCATGGTTCTGTGAATCTTGTCCATTACACAGTTTTTTTAAAAGAATGTTTTTAATTTTTTTCTCAGTTACATGCAAAAACAATTTTTGAAATTCATTTGTAAAAAAATTTTGAGTTCCAAATCCCCTTCCCTCCCCTCCTCTCCTCAATAAAGCACTTTGATATAACTTAGACATGTACAGTCATGCAAAACATTTTCCATATTAGCCATGTTTCAAAAGAGTACACAGAACAAAAAAAAAAAAGGAAAGAAAAAGTTAGAAAAGTATGCTTTGATTTGCATTCAGACTCTAATTCTTTCTCTGGAGGTGGATAGCATTTTTTATCCTAAGTCCTTCAGAATTGTGTCTAAATAGCTTTTCTGAGAGAATGTTTTTATTAAGTTTTTAAAAATTAAATTTTATTTAAAAATTTTTCCCTCTCATTGGCTCTTCTCACTGGACAAAAGGACAATAATGTCCTTGTAATAGATAAGTATAGTCAAGGAAAACAAACCCCAATGTTGGCCATGCTCAACAACATGTGTTTCATTGCACATCTTGAGGCCATCTTCTCTCTGTGGGAAGGTAGACAGTATTCTCTTCCTCATCAGTCCTTTGGGATTATGGTTGAACATTGTATTGATGAGAGTTCTTAAGTCTTTCAAAATTATTCATTTTAACAAGGTTGATGTTAAAGTATTGATTGTTCTCTTGATTCTGTTCACTCTGCCTCGGCATACATCTTCCCAGGTTTTTCTGAAATTGGCTTGTATTTTCATTTCCTACTTTGGCTGGGTTTGCCTATTTAGGTAGGAGAGCTATAGCTAATTCCATCAAATCTCTCCAATCATCTCCTGGGCTAGGAAAGGAGTCAAACGCCATTAGATCCTATTTGCTTCAGAGGTAACCTGCCTGAGGGGCCCAATAGCCTGGGAGAACTCTACCCTGAGTCTGAAACCATGGGAAAATTGATAAACCATCCCAACCTATTCCTTGATGATAAATAAGCTCCCTTCTCCTCATGCCCTTCCCTGTCTCAATGACTGACTCTCTGACTGTTGTTATTCAAACATTCTCAGTCCTCAACTGCCCACTCCCTTATTCCCATTCCCCTCAATCTACTTCCCCCCAAATCACCCTCTAAAGCTACCCAGTCCTTCATTATTCTCTCTATAATGCCCACTCCATAAGTAATACATTTGCTTTCATCTTAAACCATTTGCATTTTTACTTCATCCATCTTCTGTCTTTCACTGAGACCTGGCTCCATCCTGATGACACAGTGTTCCTGGCCACATTCTCCTGAACTGGCTGCACTCTCACTAATCACTTCCCACCTCATTTTTCCCCAGCCCAACTTGCAGAGGAAAGGGAACTGGAATACTCTTTACTTCCCCCATTGCCATTTCCAAGTTCTCCATCCTCTTCATCCCACATCCCACATCCCCCAGATGCTCGCTCTCTCTCTCTCTCATATATATATATATATATATATATATATATATATATGTGTGTGTGTGTATATATATATATTTGTATATGTATATATGTATGTATACAAGTATGTGTGGTGTGTGTGTGTGTGTGTGTGTGTGTGTGTGTTGTAACGATTGGAATGACGCCACCTGCTGGAGACTTACTGTAGAAGAGTTCCACCCATGAAGCGAAGGTCTTTGAGGGCAAGACCAGGAGTCTTTTCTTTGGCGTCAGGAAGTGACACAGGCTAGTGGGAGGAGGAAGGAAGAGACTGGCGCTCAGTCTCAGGCTCTTTCCTTTGGACTCTGGTGGAGAGCAGAGCTAGAAATGCGCTCTCCCTTTAATAGATAGGAATCTAGGCCTTCCTTCTCTTTATCAAATTCTTATTCTCCTTAATAAATGCCTAAAAGTCTAACTCTTGCTAAAGCTTATAATTTATTGGCAACCACTCATTAGATATTTTAGACAGTTTAGCTAGAATTTTAGCCCTTAACAGAGTGTATAAAACACTCTTTTACTCCTGTCTCACATGAAGAGATGATGCTGCTCCTGGAAAAGCCCTCTACATGCACAACTGATCCAATTCCATTCCATCTTCCCCCTCTACCACTCCTGCTCTCTCATCTTTAATCTCTGCCCACTGGCCAGTTTCCTCCCTACAAATATGCACATTCTCCCCATCCTCAAAAAAAAACACCTGCTCACTTGATCCATTCATCCTGCTAGGCATCATCCCATTGTAGCTAAACAACTTTAAAAGGCCATCCACAGTTGTTGCCTCCACTTCCTTTCCTCTCATTCTTTTTGAAACCTTCTATAATCTGGCTTCCAGCTGTAATTCCTCTCTCCAAAATTACTAATAATCTCTTAATTGCCAAATCCAATAGTCTTTTCCAAAGAGTCAGATGTGACTGAAATGAACAACAGCCTTGGTTCAATTGTCATCCTTCTTGACTTATCTGCAACTTTTGATGCTGTTAATCATTCCCTTCTCCTTTTTTTCTTTTTTCTTTTTTTTTTTTGCAGAGCAATGAGGGTTAAGTGACTTGCTCAGGGTCACACAGCTAGTGTTAAGTGTCTGAGGTCGGATTTGAACTCAGGTCCTCCTGAATCCAGGGCCGGTGCTTTATCCACTGCGCCACCTAGCTGCCCCCATCCCCTTCTCCTTGATACCATCTTCTTTGTAGGTTTCAATGGTACTACTCTATCCTGGTTCCTCTATCTCTCTGGTCATTACTTCTTCATCCAGGTCTTGTCCACTAATGGTGTCTTTACTCCATGGCTCTGTTCTGGGCCTTTTCTCCTCTCCCTCTATACCATTTTTCCTGGGGATTTTCAATTGCTCTCATGGATCCTTTTACCATCTCTATGTTGATGATTCACAGATCCACTCCTCCAGCTCTAACCTCTCTCCTAAATTCCAAACTCAAATCTCTAACTGCCCATTAGACACCTTGAATTTTATGTCCTATAGACATTTTAAACTCAACATGTCTAAAACTAAACTCAATTATCTTACCTACCTAAAAGAGTTCTTTTAAAGATCAAATGAAATATTTGTAAAAAGTGCTTAGCCCATGGGCAGCTAAGTGGCACAGTGGATAGAGCACCGGCCCTGGATTCAGGAGTACCTGAGTTCAAATCCACCCTCAGACACTTAACACTTACTAGCTGTGTGACCCTGGGCAAGTCACTTAACCCCAATTGCCTCACTAAAAAAAAAAAAGTGCTTAGCCCAGAGCCTGGTGCAAAATAAGTATTATTTAAACATTTATTCCTTTCCATGTCTTCCATCTTCCCTTTTCTCCCCTCTTTCTTCTCTTCCCTTCCCTCCCTTCCCTTCCCTCTTCCCCTTTCTGCCCAAGCTTTTCCTTTTCCATATCTTTCTTATTACCGTGGAGGGAACCACATTCCTCTCAGTCACTCAGTCTTGCAACTCAAGTTGTTATCCTGGACTTTTCAGTCTCTTATCATATCCAATTTGTTGCCATGTCTTGTCAATATTTTTATCTTTTTCATTAGTTTTTTTTTTTAGGTTAAACATTTTTATTTATATTTTTCTGTTCCAATCTTTATCTCCCCATCCTCCCTCCCCTCTCCCCTTCCTGAGGCAGCAAACAATGCGATATGGGTTATACATATATGATCATGAAAAAATCATATTTGTCATTTAATGAAAGAATGTGAAAAATAGCATGCTTCAGTCTGTTCCGCCAATATCCGTTCTTTTTTTCTTTTGGAGGCGGATGGTATGTTTCATCAGTATTCTTTTGGGATTGTCTTGGATCGCTGCATTGTTGAAAATAGTCAAGTCATTCACAGTTTTTCATCGAACAATATTGCAGTCTCTATGTACAGTGTTCTCTTGGCTCTGATCACTTCCCAATACATAACTTCATAAATGGTTTTTTCCAAACTTTTTTGAAGACATCCTGTTTGTCATTTCTAACTGCACAGTAATATTCCATTACCATCATATACCACATTTTTTTTAGCCATTCCCCAATTGATGTGCATACCTTTGATTTCCAATTTTTAGCCACCACAAAAAGAGCTGCTATAAATATTTTTGTACAAATATATATATATATTTTCTCTTTTTGGGGATGTCTTTGGCACATAAACCAAGTAGTGGTATTGCTGGATCAAAGGGTATATACACAATTCTATAGCTGTTTGGGCATAGTTCCAAATTGCTCTTCAGAATGGTTGAATCTTTTCACAACTCCACCAACAGTGGATTAGCATTCCAGTTTTCCCACGATTCCTCCAACAGACAATATTTCCCTTTCTTGTTATATCTGCTATTCTAATAGGTGTAAGGTGATAGCTCAGAGTTGTTTTAATTTGCATTTCTCTGTTCAATAATGATCTAGAACATTTTTTCATACGATTATTGATAATTTTGATTTCTTTGTCTGAAAACTGCCTGCTCAAATCCTTTGATCATTTATCAATTGGGGAATGACTTGTGTTTTTAAAAAATTGATGCAGTTCTTTATATATTTGAGAAACTAGGCCTTTATCAGAGATTATTTATTTCAAAAATTATTTCCCAGTTTTCTACTTGCCTTGCAATCTTGGTTACATTAGTTTTGTTTTTGCAAAAGCTTTTTAATTTTGTATAATCAAAATCATCTATTTTACATTTAATTTTATTATGTCTTCTTTGGTCCTACATTCTTCCCCTGTCTATAAATCTGACAGACAATTCCATACTCCTTTAATTTTCTTATGGTATCATCCTTTATTTGTAAATGATGTATCCATTTCGACCTTATTTTAGTATACAATGTGAAATTTTGGTCTATAGCTAATTTCTGCTGTACTGTTTTCCAGTTTTCCCAGCAGTTTTTATTAAATAATGAGTTTTTGTTCCAAAAGCTTGGATCTTTGGGTTTATCATATGCTAGATTACTATAGCCATTTACTATAGTGTTTTTTCTATCTATTCTTTTCCACTGATCTACCTCTCTTATTTCTTAGCCAGTACTAGATTGTTTTGATAATTACTGCTTTATAGTACAGTTTGAGATCTGGTTCTGCTAGACCACTTTCTTTAGTATTTTTTCATTGATTCCCATGATATCCTTGAGCTTTTGTTTTTTTCCAGATGAATTTTGTTATTTTTTCTAGCTCTATAAATTTTTTAATACCTTGATTGGTATAGTACTAAATAAATTAACTTAGGTAGGATTGTCATTTTTATTATATTGACTGATTTTATTTTTTGTGAAAAGTGTTTTGTAGTTCTGGTCATATAGTTGCTGTGTTTGTCTTGGGAGGTAGACTCCCAAGTATTTTATATTGGCCATAATTATTTTAAATGGAATTTCTCTTTCTATCTGTTGTTGCTGGACTTTATCAGTAATTCATAGAAATTCTGGTTATTTATGTGGATTTATTTTGTATCCTGCAAATCTGCTAAAGTTAATATTTTTTTTTTTTTAGTGAGGCAATTGGGGTTAAGTGACTTGCCCAGGGTCACACAGCTAATAAGTGTTAAGTGTCTGAGGCCGGATTTGAACCCAGGTACTCCTGACTCCAGGGCCGGTGCTCTATCTACTGCGCCACCTAGCTGCCCCGGTTGTTAATAATTTTAATTAGCTTTTTAGTTGATTCTCTAGGATTTTCTAAGTATAACATGTAAGGAATTGGTTGTGATTTGGGGTTTCTGTGACCCCATGTTTGGCTGGAATTGGAGGCCCCAGTGTGCCTATGTGTGCTGGCTTATGCCGGACAACTGTGTGCCTGCATGGGCCTGGCCAAATTATAACGATGGGAAGCTCGGTGAGGGCAGTCAGGTGATCTTCAGTGTCCAGAAGCTTGGGGGCTGGCATTTGTAGAGCCGCTTGTTATTTCTGTCAATCAGGGCTGCCAGCCAATTAGCTTGGGGCTGTGTGTGTGGTTGGCCCTTTTTCCTGTGAGAGAGGGGGCTTCTGGGAGAGAGAAGGGAGGAGAGAGCTCTCTGGTGTGAGCGGTAGAGGGAGCAAGATGCTGGAACGATAAGCAGCTGATCCTCTTTGGAATGGCTGATTTCCACGTGGTGGTGAATTGCAGACTGTATATTTTTCCTTCCCCTATTCCCTTTTTCTTTGTCCCTAGTTCTAATAACCTTGTGTTTTAAAATTTGTTCCCATTAATAAACCCTGTTTTGTTTTTTAAAGAGGCTGTTAATCTCCTTTCTTACCCCAATATTATGGTGAGCCGCCTAATTAACACTCCCCATATTAAAATTGGCCCTTACAAACATCATATCATCTACAAAGAGTGATGGTTTTGTTTCCTGATTACCTATTCTAATTTTTAAAAATTCTTTTTCTTCTCTTATTGCTATAGGTAACATTTCTAATACAATGTTAAATAATAGAGGTGATGATGGGCATCCTTGCTTCACCCCTGATTGTATTAGAAAGGCTTTTAGGTCATCCCCATTACAGAGAATGCTTGTAGATGGTCTTAGATAAATAGTACTTATCATTTTAAGGTAAGCTCCTTTTATTCCTATGTTCTCTAGTGTTTTTAATAGGAATGGATCCTGTATTTTGTCAAATGCCTTTATGCATCTATTGAGATAATCATATGATTTCTGTTGCTTTTGTTATTGATATGCTCTATTAATAGTTTTCCTAATATTGAACCAGCCCTGCCTTCCTGGTATAAATCCCACCTGGTTATGATGCATGTTCTTTGTGACATATTTCTGTAATCTATTTGTTAGTATTTTCTTTAAAACTTTTGCATCAAAATTCATTAGTGAAATTGGTCTATAATTTTCTTTCTGTGTTTTGTTTTTTCCTGGTTTGGATATCAGCACCATATGTGTCTCATAAAGAGTTTGGTAGGACTCCACTTATTTTTTCTAATAATTTATATAGTATTGGGATTAATTGTTCTTTAAATGTTTGGTAGAATTCATTTGTGAATACATCTGGTCCTGGAGATTTTTTCTTAGGAAGTGCATTGATGACTTGATCAATTTCTTTTTCTAAAATTGGGTTATTTAAATATTTTATTTCTTCTTCTGCTAGTCTGGGTAATTTATATTGTTGTAGATATTCATCCATTTCATTTAGATTGTCAAATTCATTGGCATATAATTGGGCATAATTATTCCTAATAATTGTCTTAATTTCCTCTTCATGAGTGGTGATTTCACCCCTTTCATTTTTGATACTTGTAATTTGGTTTTCTACTTTTCTTTTTTTTTTATCAAATTAATCAATGATTTATTTTATTTTTTTCTTCATAAAATCAGTTTCTAGTTTTATCTCTTAATTCAATGGTTTTCTTACTTTCAATTTTATTAATCTCTCCTTTGATTTTCAGGATTTCTGATTGGGGATTTAGTTGGGGATTTTTATTTTGTTCATTTTCTAGTTTTTTTAGTTATATGCCTAAATCATTGATCTGCTTTTTCTCTCTATTTTATTGATGTAAGTGAGTAGGGATATAAATTTTCCCCTAATAACTGCTTTTGCTGCATCCCATAAATTTTGATATGTTATCTGATTGTCATTTTCTTTAATGAAATCATCAATTGTTTCTATGATTTGTTCTTTGACCCACTTATTTATTTTTGGTGAGGCAATTGGGGTTAAGTGACTTGCCCAAGGTCACACAGCTAGTAAGTGTTAAGTGTCTGAGGCTGGATTTGAACTCAGGTCCTCCTAAATCCAGGGCCAATGCTCTATCCACTGTGCCACCTAGCTGCCCCCTGACCCATTTATTTTTTAGAATTAGATTATTTAATTTTCAATTGGTTTTTAATCTCCTTTTCAATTGTGCATTATTGAATGTAATTTTTATTGTATTATTATATGAAAAGGATATGTTTATTATTTCTGCTTTTTTGCATCTGGTTGTTAGATTTTTATGCCCTAAGACATGATCAATTTTTGTGTAAGTCCCATGTACTACTGAGAAGAAGATATATTCCTTTCTATTCCCATTCAATTTTCTCCAGAAATCTATTGATTCCAAGCCAAGATGGCCAAGTGAGGAAGCAACCCACTGCAGTTGTCCTAGATTTCCCTTTTAAACCAACATAAAACTGCCTCTGGACTCTCAAAGGAGTAGGGAAGTAATCTGCCAGCATTGGCAGGAAAGGTCTGTCTTACCTGGGTGGGAGGGAGGAGAGGTCCAGGAGTAGCAGCAACAGCAACAGCTTCTGGTCTCACAACAGGGGCCTACAGCAGACCTCTGAGCCTGCTGAACAGTAGTGAAGCCCTGCCTAAGTAGGGCAACAACAGATTCCCACCCCTGTGACCTCCCAGCAGAGAGACTATTTCCAGAGCAAACCAGCCCCAGAGATTCAGCAGATTGCAACTAAATTGAACTTCCAGGGCCTGCTACCAGAGTGACTGTTTGCAATAACAACTCAGTAGCAGGTTACCACCACTGGGCCTAATGATCAAAGAGATCATTTCTCCAGGGCCAACTGTCAACTTTAGCAACTCAGTAAGCAGCTGACACAAAATGAGTAAAGAAACAATGAAAAAAGCTTGAATATTGACAGCTACTTCAAAAATAGGAAATATCAAGACACAAACAGAGGAGGACAGTAACAAATTGACTATAGGTGAACCTTCAAAGAGAAGTACAAATTGGTCTCAGGCCCAAAATAAATTCCTGGAAGAGCCTAAAAATGACTTTGAAAATCAAATTAGAGAGGTTGAGAAAAGATTGGAAAACCATGAAAAAGAAATACAAAATAATAATAATAATCAAAATTACAGAGGAAAATAACTCCCTAAAAAACTGATTTAGCCAAATAGAAAAAGAATTATAAAAAGTCAATGAAGAAAATAATTCTTTAAAAATGAAAATTGATCAAATGGAAACTAGCAACTGTATAAGACACCAAGATGCAGTAAAACAAAACAAGTAAAAAAAAATGGAGGAAAATATAAAATTTCTCATTGAAAAAACAACTGACCTAGAGAATAGATCCAGGAGAGATAATATAAGAATTATTGGACTTCCTGAAAGCTATGACCAAAAAAGAAAAGCCTGGATATTATTTTTCAAGAAATTATCAAGGAAAATTGTTCTGAAATATTAAAATCAGAGGGCAAAATAGATGTTGAAAGAATACACCAATCACCACCTGAAATAGATCCCAAAATGAAAACTCCCCAGAACATTGTAACCAAATTTCAAACTTCACAGATCAAAGAAGAGGTATTGCAAGCAACCAACAAGAAACAATTCATATACTGTGGAGCTACAGTCAGAATTACATAGGATTTGACGACTTCCACATTAAAGAATCACAGGGATTGGAATATCATATACTGGAAGGCAAAGGAGTTAGGTTTACAACCAATAATTATATACCCAGCAAAATTGAATATAATCTTTCAGAGGAAAAAATGAATATTTAACGAAATAGAGGAATTTCAAGCATTTTTTATTAAAGACCAGAGTTGAATGGGAAATTTGACTTCCAAATACAAGATTCAAGTGAAACATAAAACATAAAAAGGTAAAAAAGAAATAAGAAAGGAAAACTATAAGAAATTTAGTAATTTAATAAGGTTACACTATTTCTAGTTCTGTATATGATGATATTTGTAATTATCAATAACTTTATTGCAAAAGTAATTATTAGTGCAATTAGGAGTATATGTAAAGAGCTTGTGGTAATAAGGTAATATTTAAGGAATGATAATATCTGTAAGTTTATTTCTATTTAAAAGTCTAAAAAATATAATATAAGAATGATTAGAAAGAGTATATGTAGACAAAGGGTGTGATCATAAGGTGACATTGATGACACAACACCATAGAAAACAAAATAAGGGGCTTAAAAGAAATGGCATGGAAGAAGTAGGGGGTGAAACTGATTAGGGTGAACACACACATAAATAAAGAGGCATAAAAAAACCATTATAATAGGGCGGCTAGGTGGCGCAGTGGATAAAGCACCGGCCCTGGATTCAGGAGTTCCTGAGTTCAAATCCGGCCTCAGACACTTGACACTTACTAGCTATGTGACCTTGGGCAAGTCACTTAATCCCCATTGCCCTGCAAAAAAAATAATAATAAAAATAAAAATAAAAAAAACTATTATAATAGAGTTTTATTGATGTCTTTTTTTTACATCAAAAATCTTCCTCATCTTTCCTAGTATCTCTCCCCCTTACTCTCTCTAAGAGTCATTCTATGTAACAAATAATATTTTTATAAATGGGGGGATTAGTGTTGTTGAGTTGTGTCTGACTCTTCATGACCCTATTTGAGTTTTTTGGCAAAGATGCTGAAGGGGTTTGCCATTTCCTTCTCCAGCTCATTTTACAGATGAGAAAACTGCTGCAAACAGGGTGAAGGGATTTACTCAGGATCACACATCTAGTTCAGTGTCTTGGGCCAGATTTCAATTCAGGAAGGTGAGTCTTGATGACTTCAGGCCAGTATTCTATCCACAACACCACCTGACTTAAAATTTTTTAAAAGTCAGTACAACCAATCAATACATTGAAAAAGTCTAAAAAACATACCTAATATGCTATACATGTAGACTTTCTATCTCCATGAAAGGGTGAGCTGGGAGTATCCTTTTATATCTCTTTTCAGTCATGCTTGGTCTTTATCATTTTGCTACATTCACTTTTTTATTATTATTATTATTATTATTATTATTATTAGTGAGGCAATTGGGGTTAAGTGACTTGCCCAGGGTCACACAGCCAGTAAGTGTTAAGTGTCTGAGGTCAGATTTGAACTCAGGTACTCCTGACTCCAGGGTCGGTGCTCTATCCACTGCACCACCCAGCTGCCCCGCTACATTCACTTTTGATGTTTTTGTGTGCATGTGGCTATTCTTCCCATTTACATTGATGAAAACACTGGACATATTTGGGGGAGGGGGAGCTCTGCTGACCGCATTCTGCATCAGTTCATATAAATCTTTCCATGCTTCTCTGTATTAATCACATTCATCATTCTTATTGTGCAGTGATAATAGTCCATTACATTCGTGTACCAAAATTTGTTTAGCCATCTCCCAATTGATGGGGATCTACTTCTTAACTAATTCCTTGCTATCACAAAAGGTGCTGGTATAATGTTTTTGGCAAATATGTGAATGCTTTTCTTATCAATGCTTCCTTGGGCTCTAAGTTACATAAATATGAATACCCTTGGACCCAAAATCTCTGGGATCAAATCAATGGGAATTAAAATCTTTAGTCACTTTATTTGCATAATTCCAAATTGCTCCCCTAACAGTTATACCAATTAACAGTTCCATCAACAATGTATCAGTGTGCATATCATCCCACAATCCCTCCAACATTATTGCCATTTTTTGTCATCTATTCAAATTTGCAGGGTGTGAGGTAAAACTTCAACATTACTTTGATTTGCATGTCTCTTGTTATTATAAATCTTTTGTTTTTCCAAATAAATTTTGTTATAAATTTGCCAAGTTCTACAAGTATCCCTTTGATAATTGGATTGGTATAGCATTAAAAGTCTAAGTTAGGGGGCAGCTAGGTGGCACAGTGGATAAAGCACCTGCCCTGGATTCAAGAGTACCTGAGTTCAAATCCAGCTTCAGACACTTGACACTTACTAGCTGTGTGACTCGGGGCAAGTCACTTCACCCTCATTGCCCCATAAAAATAAAAAAAATTAAAATTTTTTTAAAAGTCTAAGTTAACTTTGGTATGTTGTCATTTTTATTATATTGGCATGGCCCTGCTATCAGCACTATCATCCCAGATTTAAGTCTTTTTTTAAGGAGCACTTTGTAATTGAATCTATATGTGTTTTGTGTGTGTTGGTAGCTCAATCCACAGATATTTTATGCATTTTCTAGTTATATGTAATAGGATTTCCTTTTCTAGCATTGCCTCTTGGATTTTGTTATTATTGTAGAGGAAAACAGTTGATTTTCAAGGGTTAATTTTGTAACCTGGAACTTTGCTGAACCCATTTAGTGTCTTAATTAGCAATTTTGCTAATTCCCTAAGATTTTCCAAGTGTACCACCATATCATCAGTAAATAGGAATGGTTTTAATTTTTCTTTATTTTTATGGCTTTAAGTTCTTTCTCTTTTTGCTATTGCTAGCATTTCCAGAACTATATAAAATAATAGTGAGGAGACAGGGCATCTTTACTCTAAAAGGTTCTAGTGTATTCCCATTGCATGTTTTGGTTTTAGATGTTTTTTGTGACATTAAAAAAGTTCCCACTATGTCTATACTTTGGAGGGGTTTTATTGCCTTCCCCAGGGTCACACAGATAGTAAGTGTCAAGTGTCTGAGGCCAGATTTGAACTCAGGTCCTCCTGAATCCAGGGCCAGTGCTTTATCCACTGTGACACCTAGCTGTCCCGCTTTATCTTTTTAAAGGTGGCTCCATTCCCATTGGCTTTCTTCCTTTCTTTCCTGATTTCCCCACTCCTATCTGTTACTCCATTACATTTGGAGTGTTGTTTATTAGTTCACTTTTTTTCCCTGTTTTTAATCTGGTGATTTAATGTTTTGCCTCTTTTTTTTTTTAACCTCTCAGTCAAGTAGAAATCTTCCTTCCTCTCTTCCCCTTCAACTAGCACTGTTGATTAGTTTTTAAAATTTCATTTCTGTGCCCTTTGCAAAAATAATTTCTCTCCTTTACTCTCTTCACTTCTGTCTACTCCAGACCCTCATTCTTTGCTTCATAGCCCCTATGCTTATGTAGTCTCTCTCTATCCTCGGCATTCCTCATGGAGCTAAAATTTTCAAGATACCCATTCTGGGTATCTAATAAGTAGTCTCTTCCCTTTACTTTTTAGATCTTCTCTCCATCCTGCCTTTTCCCTTGTGACTCACTCCCAGAAAGATGATAGAGAAGCCACTTGGCCATGGCAGGATATCCCTCCCCCACCCTATATCCCTGATTGTGCAGCCCACCACTGACGTATGTCCTCTCCCTGGTTTCCTCCTTTTCCCACCTGCATTAAAAGTCCTCCCTCTGCCCCCTCCTGAGTCCATGTTTTCCCACTCTTCCAAATGCCAGTTGACCCCAGGAGTTTCAATTTCCTCTCTCCCAAGGCAGGACAAATGGTATCCTTGTAGACAGCTCCCAGCACAGTGTCTCCATCTCCCTTCACACAACCTCTCTTTTGACTCACCACCTCCTTCTTCTCTCCCTTTTTAATCACTTTTCCTGCCTCTATGCCCCTATTGGTCAATTCCTGATCCCCGCCCCTCCTCTTTTAGGCTTGATGGAGTACCACAGGGGCCTACACACCCGGCGTCCTGTTCTGCTCCCCCATTCCTCTAACCACTGCCACGCCGCTGCTACCCTAGCCTGGATCAATTTCTGCCATTTGGAGTTTGGCTATTCCTGGTTCTGGGAAGAGCCCAAACGTGTATCCTGCCCCATGGTCTCTGTCCCTCTACTCTCCTGCAGAGTTCTATTGCAGCCCAGAATGCCAGAAGGGGTGGCGGTGGGGGGAGGGTTAGGGTAGGCAGCTGCATTCTCTTGCAAGCCTTTGGGTTGGATCAGATAGTACAGACTGGCTTCGAGGAGTGCAGTGGGGGACGGGGGAGGGCTGCTGAGTGAACATGAGTTACACATACATTACTTCATGGAGTTTTTACTTCCAGACCATGAAGACAGCTGTGCTTTGTGGCTGGCTCATACTTTCTGTTTGGGGGAGGTTTGAGAGGTTGTAGGCATTAGAGAAAACGCCCTCCACCTTGTCCTCATGACCCAGAAGTCCAATTATATCTCTATAACCTCTCATATATACCACCCCTCCTCTCTGATCCTGCCACTACTGGGGACAGGCCCTCATCACTTCACCCCTGCACTGTCATGATGCTTTGTTGGCTGCCCTACCTGTTCCAAGCCTCTTCCCACTCCAATCCATCCTCCACTCAGCCGTCAAATTGATCTTCCTAAAGCACCGGTCTGACCACGTCATCCCTCTGCTTAGTGCATTCCTGCTGATCTTGATCACTTTTCAGGACCATATACAAAATCCTCTGTCTGGCATTCAAAGACCTTCATAACCTGGCCCCTCCTCCTTTTCCAGTCTCCTTAGACCAGGAGCTCCCCCACACCCCCGTGCTCTGGGATGCAATGATTCCGGCCTCCTGACTGTTCCTTTCCTTACTTTCTTTAACCAACTCTACTTCCCATCTCTTAGTATTTTCACTCGATGTCTGCATTTCCATTCTCTCTCTGGCTCTCTCTTCTTGGCTCTGCATCCTGACTTCTGTGGCTTCCTTCAAATCCCAGCTAAAACCCCACTTTCCATAAGAAGGAGATTCCCCCCCTCTATTTCCCCTGAGGGTTGATGTCTTTCCTTTGCTGATTTTCTCCAGTTTATCCTGAATATATCTTGTTTATACATAGTTGTTTTCATGTTTTCCCCCCATTAAATTGTGAAGTTCATCGAAAATAGGGACCTGCTTTTTCCTTTTTTATGTGTGTATGTAATCCCAGAGATTCCCACAATACCTGACACATAAAAGATGCTTAATAAATGTTTGTTTGGTGGTGCGGTGGATAGAGCACGGGCCCTGGAGTCAGGAGGACCTGAGTTCAAATCCAGCCTCAGACACTTAACACTTACAAGCTGTTTGACCCTGGGCAAGTCACTTAACCCCAATTGCCTAAAAAGAAGAGTTTGTTTTCCTGACTGACAGTACAATAGTATTCTATTACATTCAAATACTGTCACTTATTTAGCCTTTCCCCAATTAATTGGACATGTCCTTAGTCTCCAGTTTTTGACACCACAAAGAGAGCTGCTATAAATACTATTTTGTACATATAAAAACTTTCATTCTCTTTTTGAGATCTTTGGGTAAATAGGCCTAGTAGTGGTATTGCTCGGCCCAAGGTTATGCACAATTTAGTGACTTTTCGAGCACAGTTCCAAACTGTTTTCCAGAATGGTGAGACCAATTCACAGCTCTACCAAGCTCTGTATCAATGGGCTGATCTTCCCGTAGCACCTGCCACATTGAAATATGATATCCAAGGCTTTTTTTTTTTGGTAATGACTTTTTGGGTAGTACGGTGATTTGTAAATGATCTCTCCCCGATCTGTTTTCCAAATCAGTTGTTTTTTGATGATACCTTAAATTTTCTTCTATTTCCTGATCTCTTGACTTTGTTTTTAAACATTTCTTGTTGTCTTATGGCGTCATTAACTTCTGATTCATTCTGATTTTTAAGATAACTCTTACTTGGATAAAGTTTGGTTATCTCTTGTGCTAAGCTGTTTCTTTTCCCAAATCTCTTCTCTATAGCTTTCGTTTATTTTCCAATTCTTTCTTCTATTATTGTCAGTTCATTTATAAAATTTTTTAACTCTTAAAAAAAATTTCCTCTGGGAATTCTAATTGGTCTTGTGGGAAATCTTTACTTTTCTTTGAGGCTTTGCTTATAGGTATTTCAGAGTTATTCTCCTCTTATGGGTTTGTGTCTTGAGCATTCCTGCAATCATAATACCCCTTTATCTTTTTTTGTTTGCTCATTTTTCCAGTCATCTGCTCTGGGAAGCTCAGAGTTGCTGGTATAGCCATGGGCACAGAATCCATGATTAGTACCATGCTACTAATATGCTACTCATATAGCTCAGAGTCCTGGGCCTTGTAAATCCATGTTCTAAATCCCCTGTGGAAGTATAACCTCCACTCCACATCCTGGTCAAGTACCGAGTTCACCCGCTACTCTGGACATTCCCACACTTTGGCTCTAGGCACTGAGTCTGTGTTTCTGGAGCTAAGTCTGACATCAGGTTCAGGCCTAGTTCAGGGGTCTGGGCACTAAGCCCACCCATGTTGCACAGTTTATACCCTGATCATTTGCCTGTAGTCCAAATTTGTGATCTTGGACTGGCAAGATGACCCACTGTCATTCTCCTTCAATTTCCCAATCACTCTCAGGTCAGGTTTTTGTTGGAGTAGTTAGGGGAGCTGGGCTGCACTGCTTCTTCCTATTCCATCATCTCAGTTCAGTCTTGGGACTCTCTCTTCAAAGGCAAAGTTGTTTTAAAGGCCCACCCTGATTACTCATTAGAATCAACTAGAAGTTATCTTGTTGCTGTTCTTATTCAGGCTTGTGATTTTATCTATATGGGGAACTCCCAGTGCAGAAAATCCTTTCCATTTATACAGTGACACATTTGTAATTTATATTCTTCCAGAGTTGCTTGAGAACATTGCATGGAAAAGTCATATTCCCAGAGTCACACAGCTTGTACCTACCAGAGGCAGGACTTGAGCTAGCATCCTCTTGATTTCAAGGCCATCCAGGACACCATGATGTCTGTACTATTTATGTTAATTCGCAATTCAGGGATAAAGGAGTTGGTGAACTTTATATCATCAAAGTAATTGGATTGATTTTGGAGCCTCTACCAAGCTGCTTGGGGTATTGAAAAGAACTTTGTGGGGGTTCTATCTAGCAGAGCCAAACTAAAGACTCTGTTCATGCCCTTTAGGAATGGAATAAATAGTACTTTGGGAAATGTTTTCCCAGTTGTCTCTCCAGCTTTTCAGCCTTTGCTCTTAGGCATCTTCCGAGACCAAGCCCAAATGTCATCTTCATGAAGCCAACTCTAGCTAAAAGTACCCCCTTCACCTCATAGCTCTTTATAGTCCTTTGATGTATTTGATATGCGTAATGTCTCCATAAACTCAGACTACCTCACCTCCCTCCTTAGTGGATAGTCTTCATAAATTTCCTTAGACCAAAAAGTTCACCACTGTGGTGGTCAGCCTTTTTATGATGAGCCTCTTGAAACTTATGTGGGAGGGTACTTAGACAACAGATACACCATCTGTCACTGGAACAATACACAAAGCCTTTCTAGCTTGCTACAACCCACCAACACTTTTGCCCTATTAATATAGTTTAGAGGAGCAAAGGCCTCCTACACTTCATGATTGAGCATGGGAGAAGGATTTTAATGGTGCGTTATGTTCTGACCATAGTCTACTTTGGGCTCAAGCTAGCTTGAGATGAAGTTTAAATAATGTGAAATTCAATTTAGTATAAATTATGAAAAGATGTCATGTCACATTTAATGCAAGCCAAAATTCAATTAATGTGACTTGTTATGAGTTTGTTGGGTGTTTTAACATACCCCTGCATCCTCAGTCTGCATTTGCCTATCATTGCGTGTGCATGTGATGTACTGTAGCTGTGTACCATATCACCAACAGCTGTGTTAATTTTTTTTAAAGGAGCCTTTAACAAAATGGACAAAAGGAAGACTACTTCAGATGGGAACACTGCCAGCACAAAAAAGGGGAAGATGCTTATTACTACATTAGAACAAAACTTTTATGTAATTGTGTGACATGAACATAAAACATAGTCACTCCAAGATAGGATAAGGTGTCAGAATGCCTGAATCTATTGTGGAATATTATATAAGATGAAGGCAAAATAAAAGAAAAAATGCAAAGTTTCTTGAGGTTTTTTTTTTTCCTGTGTGTGTGTGGTTTGCAAACAACTATGAGGAAGAGAAGTGTTACAATGAGAGAAAGGGAGCGTCTTTTAGCCACATGGATTAAATCAAAAACAGTTCCTGTTAGCAGAGTAACCATTCAGACAAAAGCTTCAGGTTTATGTAAGGCAGTGAAAGAAAACTTTTACTGCCAATTTTGGTTGGCCTCAATATTTTTAAAATGCAAGTTCAATTGCATAATGTTAAAATTATCAAGGAGGTGGCCAGTGCAGATGGAGATGCAGCCAGTGCAGATGAGGATGTGGCAACTAAATGTCCTGATGTTTTGAAGAAAGTAATCAATGAAGGTAGATACATTGATCAATAAATTTTTAATGTGGATGAACTGGCTTATTCTGTGTGTGGGGGTCGGGTTGGGGGGGAATGCTTTACAGAACTTGCATTTTTCTAAGAAAGAAAAAAAAAAACGCAACCTGGATTTAAAGTGTCTAGAGATTGCCTAATACTTTTATTGGAAATAATGTAAAAAGGTCAAACCAATGCTCCCCTATCGGTCTCGAAATCCTCATACTCTGGGAGGCTACAACCACTCATCATTTCAATTCTTTGATGATCACATAAGAACGCACAGATGATTAAAGCTATTTTTGAAGAATGGTTTCAAAGGTACTTTAGCTCAGCTATTGAAAAATATGGCAAGGATAACAGTAGTGCTGTTTTTGGAGCATGCACCAGGTCATCCTACTCCACTTGGTTCATTGCATAGAATGGGAGATTTGGCAAGATGTGGATAAAGCTCTCTGAACCTGCCAGGCAGGTATGATAATTTAAAGAAAGGCAAGGCATTTTTGTTGTGTGCTGCTAAAATACCTTAAATGGTGATAACATTTTTGTGAAGTCTGTTTAGGCTTATCTTTAGATATAATATGCAGTCGTTTTAAAATTTTTAACTTTTAAAATTGTGCTTTCTATAACTTCTCTATTACTCTGCAATAAATTTGAATCAGAAATAAATTTTTCTTATTCTTTTCTTGAATCATATAAAGAGAAAACCTGATTTAAAAAAAATCTCATTGCATATTTTCATTGGAGTAGAACAAATTGCTATATTTATCATATAACTTTGAATAATGCAAATTCAAAGAATGTGACCATTTCACAGGACTCATTATTTGCTCTAATTGGGACCTAATTTGTTGGATATGTGTCATCTTCCCTTCCTGGAATGTTAGTCCTTAAAGTGGTGTACCCTATCTTCTTTATTTTTGTATCCCCAGAGCCTAATAGATTTCATTGTACATAATGAGTTCTTAATGTTTGATGGCTGAATGAAAGTGTGTATATCTCAATAAATGAGCAGCTTCACCAAAAGCATCAGATATATTTTAATTGGGGGCTAGGGAATATAGTATGAAATAGATATGTCAAGAGGCAGGTGGGATTGTGACCTTTTAGGTGCTTTTCACTTAGAGACAGAGAAAGGTCATAGTGACTAAAGAGTGTATATTGACAATTGCCACTATGAGACCCAGGGACCTGGGGTGCAGTAACCTCTCCCTCTCCACTAAAGACCCAAACATGCATATAGTCTAGGTTCAAAACTTGAGCCTGGCCTCCAAATCAAGGAATAGGGGTCTTCTTTCTCATTGTCTTTTTTGCTCTTTACAACTTAATCCTGAAACCCCAATGGAAATTACTTGAAGTTAGGGTTTAGCTGATGTTTAAGAGCTCCTCAAATGGGAGGAATAGAAACCTACTTAATGTTTAATGTAAATCAGGTATAGGACAGCTGTCTATTCCCTCTCCCCAAAAGAAATACTTAACAAACCCCAAACCCACAAGCATACACTGACAGAAAACTTCACAAGCAAAAATAATGGCATACTCTCCTGGGAGCTGGTTACTTCAAATATCAGCGCATGGTACAGTTTGCAGGACTGTTGAATAGGCATTTTACATTTCACCTTGGCCCTGCACTGTCCCAACAATGCCCTCCATGGCTGTGTCTTCTGGCAGAGAGCTTGGATCATCCTTTTTCTTGGTGATCATCTCCTCCTCCAAAAAGCACTGTGGTAGTCTTAGAAAGGGCACCCCACCTGTACCTACTGAGGACCCAGATTCTCTGGACAGCTAGAACTCATGATATGGCAGATGAAGCTTGAAATTTTCACTTAGGGGTTACTATTTTGTCACCCCCAACTAAGCAAAGAAACGCCAAGCAAAAAGGTGGCTATTGCTCTGAAACACAGTCTCAGGCTCACCCAGGCAGGATGTGTGCTTCAATCGCCAAAAGCTCCCAGTTGCCCAAGAGCTGAAGAGACAGGAAGGGGGACTGTATAGGAGTCACTTGCCATGCAGAAGAGTGGAAAGAAGAGAAACAGAGAGCTGCCGCTCCATTTCAAAGATCCACTGAGTGAACAACTCTTTCTTACTCTTCAGATGCAGGTTACTGGGATGAGGGACCAACGAGCCACCTGGGGTTGGCTGTGTCATCCCAAAGAGGCAAGTCTTTCAGAGTTGAGCACACGCTTCCCCTAAAATGACTGGGTTACCTCCAGCTATCGCTTTTAGGTAAAGCCCCTATAGACTCAGCCCTTCAAGTGTTCCATGGAGTGCGATTGACCTTCTGTTTCACTAAACGTCATTTGAGTATAAAATTAATCCAGCAAAAGTGTTTTAAGAGAACAAGGTTCTGGCAGGACCTCCTCTAAAGAGAAAACCGTGTATGACTTTGGGGGAGGAAAGGGAGAAATAGCTATACAATCTCTCGAAAAGCATTTTCAAAAATTTTATAGGCAGGAAATATCTGGGCCCGTTTCAAAGACATAAAATGAACAACAAAGTGGAAATGATCACACCTGGTCAGATAAATTCAGAGAAGTTACCTGCATCTGTAGAAAGAGGGAACAGTGAGAAATTATATTGATAGCATCATAGGGGAAATAGGATGGAGTTCAGATTGTGATTTGAGAAGAAAAAAAAAGGGCGGGGAGGTGCAATGAGAACAAAAGCCAACGCAGGCAGATGAATGAAGGGAGAAGAGAGTTTGGGATGGACAGGGTAGAGCTTGAGCACCCAACTTTTGAAGAACCAGCCTGCCAAGAACAATCTAGTGAGCAGAGTGGGCAGAAGGATGTGGCATCTTTCATGCCTTTCACCACATAAGAAGGATTGGCAGTGATGGGAGCAGAGAGACTTGAACTATGTCTGTCTAATAAAAAGGTAGAAGTATGGAAGGAAACAAAAATGAAACCTCTTCTAAATGGGACTGCTTGAATACAAGATCAAATGATGCCTGTTGAGGTGGCCATGGTCCCAGATTGAAACAAACTTATAAAAAGAGGAAGCAAGTCACTAGAAGTGTTGGGATTTATCGGTAAGAAAGAATAGAGACTGGGAAATGTGAAGAGAAACAACCTTCCTTTTCTGATCATGACTTGACAATAGAGGAAAGCAGTTTTCCAAAGTTGAGAATGCTAAGAGCAGAATAAGGAAAATGAGCAAATTCCTGTTAGAACAGGAAGAGATTCAAAAATGAACATTCAGGAATGATCAAAAGGAGAGAAGTCCCGTGACCCCTTTCAAGATACCAGAGAATGATAAAACATTTGAAGGAGGGGGGGGTCAAGCCAAAGGCTTTCAAAGAGCAGTGTAGAGATTCATAGCTGTCAAGGCATTTAACCCAGAGTAGCCTTTTGTATGAGGAAATCCAAACAGAAATAATGCAAATCAAGGAATAAGTTAATGAACCAGTATAAGATAATGGATGTAAAAAAAAGTAAGATCCATCAAGCACTATCAATTATCAAAGGTAATTCAACAACCTTTCATTATAACTACTATGTGCAAAACACAAAAAATAAGCAAAGTACTCATACATTTTAAAGTGTAAAAGAGGAAGATGAGAAGATAAAGGAGGGCTTAAGAGAGAGGAATGGACTAACAAAGTTTGAAATGAAAGACTGTGAATAATGCAAGTGTTCACTGTGGAACCCTTTCCAGAACCCATCAAGGTAGAGAGAAGACACAGGGCCATAGGCTGGTGCTATGGTCCTATTCAAGGAAGTGGCTAATGATTTAATGGTGAGCACCAGAATTCAAGAAGCAAGTGGTACAATCTGGTTGCTTAAGACAGAGCTCTTTGGTTCTAATGATTTCCCAGCAGAGCTCATCAAACTTTTTCAAAACAAATGTTTATTAATGTTTTTTGGCTTGATATCATCTGCTTTTCTCAATATATTCCATACTCCCCCTCCCAATCCCATTCAAAGAATCATCATTTATGATAAAAAAATAAGAAAGGAGGGAGGACAGCTCAGCAATCCAACATATAGAAAATGTCTGACATTATATGTAGTGTTCTCCCACCTCTGCAAAGAAGTGGGGTGACATGCTTTTTCATATCTCTTTCTTCAAGGCCAAGCTCTGTTATTTTAATTTTGCTACATTCTGTTTTCATCATTTTGTGATTTTCTTTCCATTCACATTATAGTCATTGCATATATTGTTTTCTTGGTCTTATTTACTCATCGAGGCTTTAGAACGATACCCCAAACAGGCTTCCTTTTCTGTTTTTCATGCTAGTCATATGGATCCACTCGAGAACTAGCACTAGGAAATAAAGAACAATGGGAAAATACTGGTTAACTGGCCAGAATTATCACTCAACAGTGATTAAATCTGTTTTCATGGACCTTCTAGCAAAGGCTGCTAAGATTAGCAGAAGATATCTATGATCATCCCAAAGTGTAGCAGCAAGCTACATAAAGGATTGGGAAAGAGCTGGCTGGTGAACTGAGACAAGTCACCAGATCTGCCAAGCAAAGGAGGGGGGTGGGAAGATATTTATGATGTCTAGATGAATAAAGAGCTATCAAGCAGACAGACAAGGATTTTCATTTTAAGACAACAAAGTGAAGATAAGTGGAAAGGCAAGACAGTGTGGTGAATAGAGCGCTGGAATTGGAATCTGTAAGACCCAAACTTAAATCCCATCTCTGACACTTATTAGCTGTGTGACCATGAACAAGGCACCTCACCTCTCTGTGCTTCAGGCAACTATAAGACCTTTTGACTAAGTTGTACCAGGCTCGATAGAGGAAGCCCCCACACCCATGAAATCATAGCTCCTTGATATACTGACTGCCGATTTTTTATTTGCAAGGTGTGTGTGTAAGGGGTTGGGGTATCCTTTCAGACATGGTTGATTTCTGGTTTTGTGGAACTGCCCTTTTTTTCTTTTACATTGATCTTTACAAATGATCATTCACTGGGTCAGGGAGGGGGAAATGACATATTTGGATAAGGCAATGCAAAAAGAAACTATGCCAATACAAAAAAAAAAACAACCTGTGTGTTAGAAGCTGTTGAAATAGATGGGCTTTTGAAATGCTACCAGCTCCCTGTGAAACTTTGTGACTGCAAATCATGAACTATCTCCATCTCAAAAGAATCAGAATCGTAAGTGATCCAAAGGGCAGCTGAGAGTTGTCCCTTTGGTTATAAGCAGATTCTATAGCATGTCACCAGTGATGAGTTGGATACAAGAAGTGATATAAAAATGTCCTCGAGGTTGTGGAGACTGTAAAGAGAGTTCGGTTGAT
This sequence comes from Dromiciops gliroides, assembly GCF_019393635.1. Taxonomy (NCBI): domain Eukaryota; kingdom Metazoa; phylum Chordata; class Mammalia; order Microbiotheria; family Microbiotheriidae; genus Dromiciops; species Dromiciops gliroides. The sequence goes on from NC_057864.1 coordinate 75,542,055, forward strand.
CGTGAAGCAAGAGAAAATAACAGATAAACACACCACGTGTTGTGCTGGGATCCATGAATCCAATTTAATCCAACAAGCATTTATTAAGATTCTACTATGTACAAAGCACTAGAAATATTAAAAGGACCATAGGAAGGCCTCTAGCATGAGGGATAGGCCCTCTATGGTACATACATGGAAGGGCATGGACAAGGATGCACGGGATGACACGGTATGGCTGGTTTTCTCATCTTACCATGGAAGGAGGACCCACAGTGATAAATCATCGATGCATTTCAGTATCTCTTCCATGGTTTAATGAGGGAAGAAGTAAAAATAAGAAGGGAAGAATTCCAAGCCTGCTCATGTAGCCTCCTTGTCATGGCTATGGTCTTTAGACTCATAAGAAGACATGACAAAATATGAGAGAATTAGACAGTAACGATGACAAAAAAATATTGCTGTTTATATTGTGCCTTAAGGCTGGCAAAGTAATTTGCATATTTAGTAGGTGGCCAACCCCATTCCTCTCTTCCTCTCCCTCTCTATTCCCCTGCCCCCCCTTCTTCTTCCCCCTCTCGTGCCCCAAAGTGGAAGGTGAGGCTCCCCAGGGGGGACAGATTCTACAACTACTCTGAGTTCTAGGGGTGACCTTGATGGGTGGGCCACTCTCCTAGCACTGTAGTTCCTGAACCTCTACCAGTGTGCTTTCCATTAACAAGTCAGCCAGCTGACTCAATTAACTCTTAACAAAAAGCATTTACTAAAAGAAGAGCAAGAATACTTATACAACACACTGTCCGTAAATCTAGGGACCACTCTCCGGGCAATGCACACAGTGCCTGTGAGAGTAGACCGAGAGTACCAGAGTAATGAGGCACACATACATGAAGGGAATGCATGTGGCCAGAGTAACTCACAATCCTGGGACTGTGGGCCTCAGTTTCCTCTGTCTGTCCTAAGGACTGTCCTTACAAAGCTCACTGGTGCTGTCTGGGTTGGACTTGTGCTTCTGTCAAGCTGCTTTGCTGTTGCTCCATCACTGGACCAGCCCAAACTGCTCTTTTGTGAGCCCAATCTGCTCCTCTTCTCTGTAGGGGCACAAAGGACAGAGATCCTTCCTCATCCTGGGATTTGCAGAAGCTTCTCCAGTTCTACTCCCTCACCTGGGGTCTAAGGAGTTTGTTTCCCAAAAAAGGAGTTGACAGGGCAGAGAAGAATTGCCTCTCTTTTGCCAACCAACTCTTCCATGTAGCAGGTATATAGAAAGACAATTGCCACTCTTCCACAGAGCTATGAAGCCTCTTCTTAGACCATTCCTTCCTGATACATGGATAGGTCCTCTCAGTGAGAAACCTCACTCTAGTTTATGGTGATTAACCAGTACATTACCAAAATTTTATCTCTGTCAGCTAAGCCATAACTAGGCAATGTACGTTTGGTCAATAATCACAAAACAGTTCTGGGTTCAGGGTTTCCCAGTTATTAAATACAATATTTTCTTGTTGGTCATATGCAAGTGAGCAGCTGGGAAACAAGACACCAAGACTAAGGTTGACTTTCCCCTGAGTCAATGCATTGCCTCTGGGCCACTTTCTTAATGTTTTTCATATATCTCTTTGTCTTCGTTTCTTCTCCCCATTGAAACCTGAAAGAGGCACACCCTTGCATGTTTATTATCTCCTCCCAAAAAACCCATGAGGTAAGTAGGACCGACAAGCACTATACACTCATTACAGATAAGGAAATGGGAGTGTCAGAGAGGTTAAATGAATTGCCCAAAGTCACACAGTTAGTAAGTGGCAGAGCTAGAACCAAATCATGGGTATTGCAGGTACCAAGTCAATTGCTTTTCCCACTTATACCTCAGGTTACATACAGGCCGAGCCTCTGCTTTGCCACCTGAGCTAGGCTGACAAGAAACAGAAAAAGAGATACAAGTATTTCATTTGTCGATAGACATCTGAGCACAGCCTGGTTAAGTGCGGTGCTAACATCGGTCACCTCTTTTCCTGCAGAATGAAGATTTTTGGATTTGGCTGTTATGGCAACCCTTGAAGACCACAGTGGTGGAAAGGGTGGTGAGAAAATTATTACCAGGGGCCCCTGCTGAAAGAGCCTGGCTGAAGGTCAACCCCAGAGGATCGGAACTCTGACCTCAGCATGTTCTATTCTTGGACCACCTTCAAGTCATGTCAATTGATGGACTCGAATGCTACCAGCCAATTGGCTTGAAGTAGTGTGTAAGGACCACCTCTTCCACCCGCTCCCTCTCTCTTTGGTGCGGGAACCAGCTGTTGGTGGCAGAAGAAGGAGGCCAGACTGGACTCTTGATCTCTCCTCCAGGGTAGATGTGTTTCCCATCTTTCTGAACAACACATGTTCTCTCCTTGCTAACCTCTAAAATACTTTAGTAAATGCTTAACGCCTAAAGTTGCTGAAGCTTCTCTAGCTTTCCCCACACTGGCAACAGAAAAAAAGGGGACCACACATTAGATTTTAAACATCACAGTGTGGTGTTGGAGTCATCTGACTTGGGCTCAGATCCCACCTCTTATGTTCACTGCTCATCTGACCTGGGGGAGTTACTACTCTGCCCCAGGACTCAGTTTCCTCTTCTGTAAAATGAGGAGCTGAACCTAAGAGCCTCTAAAGCCCCTGCCCCTTCCTAACTCCACATCTATGATTCTAAAGAAGGGGCTCATCAGAAATGGTTAAACAGGAGACCCCACCACCCACCCCCAAGGGCCACGCAGACACAAAGTGAGGCAAAAGCAAACTGGAAACCTTGCAGAAGTAAAACACAAGGCTGGTTAACACCGATATAAACATTAGGTTAAAACATTAGGCCAATAAGAATTCTTATAGGCTTCGAAGAGGGAGGAGGCACAAAAACAAAGTAAAAATTATAAAAAAGGGAGGGAAAAAGAACATGAACATAGAAGAAATTTAAAAAGTATCATTAAAAAGTGGACTGAGATTGAGTTGCAGCCTGGTATCCTAGAGAGTCCATTGGATTTAAGAAAACAGGTTCAAATCCTAGCTTTTTGCTTTGTAACCTTGGGTAAATTACTTCCACTTTCTGGTCTTCAGTTTCTCCATCTATAATTGTGGGTGGATGTGGGGGTAGGGAGGAAGAGTGGGAATATATTAAATGACCTCTTAGGGAAACCTGGAAGGACTTGCATGAACTGATGATGAGTGAGATGAGCAGAACCAGAAGAACATTGTCCACAGTATCAAAATATTATGTGTTGATCAACTGTGATAGACTTGTTTCTTCTCAGCAATACAATGATACAATACAGTTCCAAAGGACTCATCATGGAAAATGCTCTCCAAATCCAGAAAAAAAAAAAAAGAACTGTGGAATATGGATGCAGATTGAACCCTACTATTTCTTTTGGTTTTGGTGCTGTTGTTTTTCTTTTTTTGAGGTTTTTCCTTTTTTGCTCTGATTCTTCTTTCACAGCAGGACTAATGCAGAAATATGTTTGGTGTGATTGTACATGTATAACCTATATCAGATTGCTTGCTGTCTTGGGGATAGGGGAGGGAAGAGAGGGAGAGAGAAAAATTTGAAACTAGAAATCTTATAAAAACAAATGTTGAAAACTATCTTGACATGTAACTGGAAATAAAATACTTTTATAATTATAAATGAATGAATGACTGAATGAATGACCTCTTAGGTTTCCTTGCAGTCCTAAAATACCATGTTCTGATAACCAAGCAGTTTCTGCTATCAATATGCTTTTTTGGACATCCCCCAACAGGAAATGGAGTCCTACTTGGGTAGGCAGCTTTAGCATCTTCTACTGGATGGAGAAGTAAGTCAAATTAATGTGAAATCATGTTATAGTTTTGAGGTGGTTGTTTTTTTCTTTCTCACCTTGAAGAAGGTAAGTGAGACAACAACACCTGGTGGGGTGGGGTGAGAGGTAAGCTTTGAATTCTGCTCATGATCAAAGATTGATGGGAGGGGGAGTTGCTCTGATGGAGAAAATGTCAGAGTAGAGGATCAAGGCAAGGAGGCAGGAGAGAACAGAAAAGCATTCTAATATATATATATATATATATATATATATCAAAGGGCTCTGTACTTTACAAGGTACAGAGACTGATTCCATCCAAATGCAAAGAAAAACTTCCTAACAATGAGAACTGTCTAAAAGGGGAATGGTGGGCCTTAAGAGAGTAATTCTTCCTCAACAGAAGTCAACAGGCCAAGGTGAGACAACCACTTTTGGGGGGATACTGAATAAGAGATTCCTGTTCAGGTACCAGTTGGACTAAGCGGTTTCAGGGCACTTTCCTACTCTGTTTCATTTAAGAATGAAGGTTTTTTAAAATAATCTTTCTGAGCAAGGCTTCTTAATTTAAAAAATCTACAAACTCATTTTATTAAATAGGTCAACAACTGGTTTCCTCTGTAATCCCATTTTTTTTTATCTAATGCATTTAAAAGTGTTATTCTGAGAAGGGGTCCATAGGTTTGACCAGACCATCAAAGGGGCCCATAATACAAGAAAATAAAAGCAGAACCCCTGGTTCAGAGGTTATAAAAAATACAAAAAACAGGGCAAAGTATAGGTGCTGCAAGAGACGTCTTCTATAATCAACAACATTTCGGAGCAAGAGAAACAATACTGTCCAGGAGAAGGGTTTTGGGTAGGAGACAATACCACACTCAGTCTGTACCATAATGTACCCTAACAGAGCACTTTTAGAGACAGTTGGCCGGGATGGCCTCCTTCCTTCAAGGATCTGCCATTTGGTAATAATGCAAACACTTTGCACCAACACGGATCCCGACCCCTTTATGTCTCTGTCAGTGGTCTTTACGAGCAGTTGTGGCCAAAGAAACTTGTCACCTGGTGACAGAATATCTGGTTATGAGCATCTTGAACCCAGCTAGGTTGGTCTTTAAGTGACAGGCACATCGTCTCACACAGTCCAATTTCAAAGCCTTTCTGGATTGGTGGAATGACTAGACAGAGTCTGCAAGCCTCTGGCTTGACCCTCAAAGATCCAGGATCCCCTCCACACCATGAGGAGGCATCAGCAGAGGGAGAACTAACAAAACGACCACCTGTCACAAGGTAGAAAGGGGGGTTTAGAGTAGCAGCTTTCACAGATTTATTATCTTGATAATATCCAGAGGGGAGCTCGCTCCACAGAGGAGGTTTGATGTGGCCTTGAGCTGCTCTGACCCTTCAAAGCTTTTGCTTTCCAGTTGCCAAGATGCCTGTTGATGGTCCCGCACTGTGCCACTTTGTAGTAGGCCTGGATGATCAGCTTCCTGTTGAGCGTGTTAAGGCCTGGGGGAGGCCCTAAGTGACCCGGCAGTCTCTCAACCCCTGTGAGCTTGGCCCACACAGCTGGAAGAGCCCGGCCTAGGGCACTCAGAAGATGCAGAAGGTGAGTCCCATGACCTAAGACTGAGGCTTCCCACTTCTTCGTCCTCTCTCTCATGATCAGGATACCATGTTCCCAGACTCAGCCCTTCTGTCCTGTCCTTGCCCAGAAAAAGCTTGTTGCTTCCAAGGGTGAAACTGGGCACGGGAAGAAGGGTTATAATGGATGATGCTGGGGGTGCAGGTGCCCATGGGGAAGGAATCATGACCTTCCTTCTACATCATAGCTGGGCAAGTGAATAAAAACACCAATGGATGAGGCCCTGGAGAGGTTTCAGGAGGAACAATTGGGGAGAGTGGGTGGTATAGACATAGTTTGGCCTGGGCCTGAATCAGGCCATTACCCTGATAACTTATGTTTGTTAATGGAATAAAACTAGACTCATAGATCATTCAACAATTTATAAAAATAGGATTTATTTATTTATAGCAGAAGAAAGATATTCAACAAAGATATACACTGAGGACACTCTGAATTAATGCAGCTAAGGTGTCCTGCCTCTGAGTTGCCGCTGGTGGTCCACAGGTCAATCAATAAACAATTATTAAACACCTACTATGTGTCAGACACTTTGCTACGTGATAGAAATACAGCTATGAAAAAGAAAATCCTTCCCTCAAGGAGTTTATAATCTGATGAGGGACCTGCTCGCAAGAGCTGATTGTTAAATTTTTAGTAGAAATTGGCCAATGCTACAAATCCAGGCTTGATTTAATTTTTTGTCATTGTTGCTCTATTTGTTTATTTTTGTTGATTGTCTAGACTTAAGTTATGGAGAAAATGTTAATAATGCAGACTGAATTTAAAAGTTTGCTGTAGGGGCAGCTAGGTGGCGCAGTGGATAAAGCACTGGCCTTGGATTCAGGAGGACCTGAGTTCAAATCTGACCTCTGACACTTGACACTTACTAGCTGTGTGACCCTGGACAAGTCACTTAACCCCAATTGCCCCGCAAAAAAAAACAAAAAAAGTTTGCTGTACATATACTTCCCTGCCCCTCCCCCAGAACCAATTTTAAATGTTAAATGTTAATTTAACAAATCATGGGTCAAAGAAGGTGGGCCCGATTCAAAGATTTAAACTCAGTAAGAGTCAGCTCACTTCTCCAGTTCTGTCATTAAGGAATATAATATGTTTTCCCATTTCTTAGGCTTCCCCCTTTTAAGCATTCCCATCTATGCCTCTTCTGACATGAAGTGAACATCATTTTGGAGCAAGGTCATTTGTGCTAGAGTTTTTAATAAATCAGACCAACATGACCGAAAAAATAAAGCATACAAAAATTTCATTCACAGACGGGCTAAATCAGTCCCGTGAACACTCGAGAAACTCGAGTACCATCAAAAAGCAAGTTGATTTTTTGAGATAAAGGAATAGTGGAACTTAGAAGAACCACTGGGAGCAATGAATCACAGTTAAGGATCACTTGCACTTTTCAAAGTGCACACAGTACCTTTTTGCAAATTAGAGTTCAACTCTAATTTGCGTTTTCAGAGTGATTTTGCTCCATCTTTTTGTTCAGTGTTTTCTGTGGTCCTCTTTGATGCCTCAGTATATGTCAGAGTTGACCCTGAGTTCTCAAAGGCTAGGCCAGTAGAACCTCAATACTGTCAGGTTCTATTAAAAATAATAATTCCATTATTTGAGAGACCTCCATGACATGGTAAATAGGGCACTCCTATATGGATCCAAATACAAACATTATTTTTTATACATCCAGACAATATTATGACCAAATTCATATGGTTGGACAAAAAATGAAGAATGCCAAAAGAAATCATAATAAACAAATTAAGACAAGGAATTTGAATTTCTATATCTCAGATTACACTATAAAGAAACAATTTTCAAATCTATTTGGTACCAAATAGAAAATAGAAAAATTGTTTGGTGGAATGGGTTAGAAAATGAGCTGCAAACTGATGCATACATTACTTAATAAAGCTAGCATTCTTAGAAGCTAGAAAATATATGCATTTTTCAACAAAACTGGTTAAGAAACCTGGATTTCAATTTGGCAAAAAAAAAAAAAAATGAAGAGACTAACATTTTCTATCATACACCACAGTAAGTCTCAAGTGGATCTGCCATTTAAATATTTTGTGTTTATTTTTAAAGCAGAAGTCAAAGGATTGTTCCAGCTTTCAAAGTCCCATACAGTGAGCACTTATTAAGTTCCTCCCGCAACTGCAATGAAATGGGGGTTAGGTGCTAAGAATCAGGGACAAAATACAAAACAGTCCCTGATCTCGAGGGAGAGGGGTTATTCTATTAAGAGAATATACTTTCTAATCTGTGAGTTAGAGGAAATTATGAACCAAAATAGATGGATTTCATATATTAAATGCTTTTGCACAACAAGAAGTAATGCAACCAAAAAAGAAAAAGAACCTGACAAGTGTCTAAAATCTCCATAAGTCATGGAAATGCAAATTAAAAGAATTCAGATTCTATCTAAAGCCCATCAAATTATCAAAGATAATAAAAGACAAAAATTCAATACAGACTGGATTATACTACAGTAGGCACACTATTCCACTGCTGGCAAAGTTATTCATTGGGCCCACCTTTTTGGAAAGTAGAATGGAATTATACAATAACAGTCATAACAGGTGCTTACCCTTTGACCCAGTGGTCTTATTATTCAGACTACACTGGCTCCAAGGAAGTTATTTACATGAAAAGGTCTGCACAAAAAATTTCTAGCAACACTTTTTGGTTTAGCAAGAAAGTAGAAGAGAACTAGATACTCCTCATTTGGATAACAGGTAGACAAACTGTGGTCTACACACATGCACATACACACACGATGGACTATTGCTGTATCATAAGAAACAATGAGTATGAAGAAGTTAAAATTATATAGACAGGGTGCAGAGTGAAGCAAGCAGAACCAAGGGAAGAGTATACTCATGGGCTAAGACATTGTTCAAGATAGCAACACCAGCATTTAATCCTGGCTTTTTACACAGAGAAGGTTAAAAGAGGTCACAAAAACAAAGACAGCATGGCTACTTCTCCATTAAAGTCGATCTACACGGGTTCTTTGGGATGGAGTTAACGACAATAAAAAGGAGACTTTTTCAGGGGACAAATAGCGAATAATAATGCTGGCCTTGGCATAGCTTTTTACAGTTTGCATTGCAAGTTCCATTGCATTATCTGGTTAGATTCTCATGATAACCCTACAAGAGAGGTTATAATAATATTCTATACCATATGCTATATGGTATATGCACTATACAATAAAATGCACAAATACAATATCCTACTATAGACCATAATAGTCATATAATAGGTCTGATCGCTCTCTCCTAACTTCTAGGTCAACCCCTTTGCCATTCATTTCCTATATACAGAGTTATCTCAAAAGTCTTACTGTAGTTTTTAACAATCAAAAATTAAAACTGCACTAAGGTTTTTGGGAACATCCTGTGTTCCGTATATACTTGCATGGGTATTCATTGTCTACCCTACTTGAATATAAACTTCTTGAGGGGAGGGACTGTTTCACTTTTCTCTTCATATCCCCCATACTTTGTATAGTGCCTAGTACTAGTAAGTGCTTCATAAATGCTAGTTGATTGATCTCCATTTTATATATGAGGAAACTGGCTCAGAGAGGTTAAGTAACTTTCCCAGAGTCACACAGCCTACAGTAGGGAGAAATTGCAGCTCAGCCCCTTATTCTCTGCCATCTATAATTATCACACGTGTCATTTCTTGGCCTCTTTGCTTCATTGTTCATCATTTTTCTTCTTTTCTCTTGGGCAGTTATTTACATATTTGAATTCCAATATTTAAAACTTGTATTTTTTAAATGTCATTCAAGATAAGTGTCCTGAACGAAGCAATTGTCTGATTGTGCTAATTCTCATTTTGATAAATTATTTGTATTTTGGTCTCAGAGCTAAATTTTCTCTGATACAAGAAATGTCTACTTTAATCCTGTACAATTTTTTTTTAAATTATGCTTTTTCAAAAGAAAAAAAAGATTAGGGAAATGCATGCCCAGTCATGGTATTTGCCATGTAACAGAGGGTGCCCTGCCCAGTCCGAGTCCAAATGGTCAAGAGACTCTTTATCAACAGTGAGAGCCTCCAGATACTCCAGTTTGCAGCTGACATTATGATTATTGTCCCAAAGCCACAAATACCACAGGGTTTCCTCCATTAATTCCATAGTTCTTGGAAAGAGATCAACCCAATAATCCACAAAGATAAATAATAGATTATAGCTTGCAATTATAGAGCACACTAAGGCTCGCAAAGAGCTTTCATATAGATTATGTCATTTGATTCTCACAACAATCCTGTGAGGCCGGTGCTATTACTGTCCTCATTTTGCCTATGAGGAAACTGAGGCAGAGATAAGTTAAGCAGCTTGCTCAGGGTCACACAGCTAGGAAATGTCAAAGGCAGGAATTGAACTCAGGTATCCCTTGCACCTCCCAGTCTGTCCTTCTATCCGCAGCACATTCTATCCAAATGTAAGAACAATGACTAAGCTGACATACAAGTAGACAGATATCTGTACCTATGTCTTAAGCCCTGCAACTGAATGATGATCTAGGGCACAGAAAAGGACAAAAAGGACCATCTATACTGCATTGGGAAAGTAGCATAGGGCCCTATCAACACTCTTTCACAAAAAGCCATTGTCCTAACACCCGCTTCCCTTCACTGATACAAGAGGACCACAACGTTACCATCTTTAGAAGAATCTAAATTTCAAAGAGACCCAAAGTCAATGGAGAGATTCATACATGGGCCATGGCATATTACCAAGAGTGGCTTTCATTTAAGAAGTAGCAAACATTCTGACAAGGAGACAGACACCAATGAGAGGAGGTGTTGGGGCAGGGGGGTGCCCTTCCACACTCTTCCCCACCCCAACCCTACTCTGAGATTCTTAAAAGCTCCCACGGTTGCTGAAAACTCTGCAATCTCTCCTGATCTTTTGTTGGCTTCCTTTCTTTCCAAGACAGGAAGAAATCCAACACTCAGTTTTTAGACAGCAGGTTCAAACCTAGCCGGCAGAATCACACTAGTCCTGTGAGCTTTGCAAAAAGACCAAGCAAACTCTCCTCCCCACCCAGTGAAGTTAGGCTGGTAACAGCTACTAGAACCTGGACGAAGCGATACCTTTGAATTGCATGAGTCTCAAAGGAGGGGAGGCTGTTGAGTGACGGAAGGAAAGGCAGAGTCTGGGGGTGACAATAAGGAGCAGGGAGTATTCTGACTCTCCCAGGGTAACCAATGACTGAGAATCTAGGAGTGAAAAGTGCAACCAGTAAGTATCAAAAGGGATGCAGTGCCACGCTGAGGGAAGCAGGCCTCAGAGATTGCCAGAGGGAAGGAGGAAAAAAAGGAAGTATGATTTGTTAATGATGGAGCAGGAGTTTCAGAAGGCACCGTGGGAGCAGTGGGAAGATTTGGAAGGTTACATTACAAGGGTAGGGTTGAAGTGAAAGAGAACAGGGAATTGGACAGCTAGAGTGAGGGAGAGAGAATATTATTCTGTGAAAAGTCAGGGGATTTATGATCTCTGGGTGGGGGAAAGGAGGTGGGAATGGGAGGTCAGCCTCTGGGGAATGAAACTAGGCAGTCTCATCAGTCAGGTACAGGGCTGAAGCCAGATGATTAGGCGGTTCAAGGTCAACCCTCTAGGTTTTTACACAGCTCTCAACTGATCGGACTTGCTATCTTGCCCTGACCTAGCAGATGTCTAGACACGACTCCTTGTGGGCATAAGCAGGAGGTGGTGTGTTTCGAGCCAGACGTCTGTTGTTTCCTACCTAGGCTGTTTAAGGGCAAGCCTGATAATGTTGTGGCTAGAGGAGGCAAGAAGTGGTGTGAAGGAATCTTAGAATGTATCTTCTTCAATCCCCTCATTTTTACAAGGGAGGAAACTGTCACAGAGGTCAAGTGACATGTCACAGTCACAGTCACATTGGTGCTCAGTGGCCTATCTGAAAACAGGAAAACCAAGTCTCTTGATTTTCAGGGTGGTACCTGAAATTTTTCCCTTTACTTTGTTACTGTCTTTAATTCCACCAATTACAGATTTATATCAGGATCATAAATTGCAGGATCCCAACATCGAAGTAGATTACATTAGATTTATATCCAATCCCCTATATTTAAGCAAGAATCTGTGATGACAAGTGGTTATCCATTCCTTTGCTTGAAGATACCCAATGATGAGAAGCTAACAGCCTCACAAGGCATCCCATTCCACTTGAAATCTATTTAATTGTAGGAATGCGTTCTTGCACAGTATGTCCTGCGCCACTCTCCCCTCTTTGCAGAAGTTTTACCTGCACCCAGTTCAGACCAGCCTCCTGAACGCTATCCAGCATTTTTGGAGATATTCTCTGTAACAACAAAGTAATTGGGGGGAATCTTGCCCAGCTGCTGCAGGGGGGTGGGGGGGCGGGGCAGGCAGGGAACAAGGGAGAACTCGAAAGAGGACAGCAAGGCTCTGTTCCCTTGAATCCGGCCCCTGGCAGCGGATGTGGGTTTTCGTTCGGGCAGGCAGGTGCACCGTTTTGGGGGAAGGGGCAAGGAGATAACCAAGACTGACCCAGGTTGGGGTCAGAGATTTGTCTGAGACGGGAGAGTGGTTCTCACGGCCCCATTCTATCGACCGCCACCCTCCATAACCGTGCACAAGAGAAGCCTTAAGATTAACAGAAACATATAGTTAGGCTTAAAAAAATCCCAACAGATTGGCCCAATCAGATCTGTAAGAGTATAACAGAAAGAGCACTGGCTCTGGAGTTGGAGGGCCTGGGTTCAACCCCAACTGTATGACCTTGGACAAGTCGCTGGACTTCCCTGGCCTCAGTTTCCTCATCTGTAAAATGAGGACATTGGATTAGATGATAATCAGTCGCTACGGCTAGAAGCTCATCCTTGAATGAGTGAGCCGGTCACCCAAGAAAGGGAATGAGTGCCATCTACTGGAGGAAAGCTGAACTGCAGAGTGAAGGGAAGAAAAAGCCGACGGAGTGGGCGGGTGCATTCCCCAACATTAGCCTGTGAATGCCCAAATCATTCAGGTCAAACCCCCTATTCATCTGTCTCTAGCTTCCTCGCGGTTGTTGCAGCCAGAGGTGCCTGGAGTCATCTCGGCCCAGACGGGTCCCTTCTCATAGGGCTCCAGCTTTCTTTGCCTTCTCGAGTATAAAGCAGAGCTAGGGCCCCCGTTCAGTTCCACTTAATCGGTCAAACCCTGGTCCTGGCGGAACTGACAACTCGGTTGTCTAGGACTGCTATATGTGTGTCGTCCGCTGCCCCCTGTGTTATTTCTCAACATGAATAATTCGTGTCTAGCTAAGTTCCGGTCGAACATGAGCCCCCCTCAGACCCAAATGGACTTGGTACAACAGGGCAAGAAGGGGGGTGGGGTCTAGCAGCCTAAGGAAAGAGAGAAAAGGCCCACTGCTGCAGATGAGAAGGTGGAGGGGGTGTTGAGAGGGAGTATCGACCAGTGTCTTCTGGGTGTGGAGAAGAGCTGCAGAGGAAAAGCAACATAGTCCAGACGGTGGAACCACGGACAACCCAGCCCTGCGTCATACATTGGAAGCCTACCAGGGCAGTACTGTAAGTCACAGAGACTGTACAGGTATTTGAGTGAAGCTTTTGTGTCTCCTCCACCCCGCTCTCTTGATTTGCCATTTTCCTTCTTAAAATGAGGTTTTCGGAACTGAACACAATACCCCAGATGTGTTCTGAAAGAGTGTAGAGGTACCATTTTAATCTAAAGTATTTCATCATTTTACTTCAGAGTACTCTAAAGTATCTATCATTTTTGTCTTCGCTACTTGGCTTCTTTTTACAGGCTTTTATTAGAGAATCGGTAATTCGTCAAAAGAGAGAACCTAGAATTGATCAAGTCCACCCTGCTCATATTATAGATGAGGAACTGAAGCACCCAGAAACTACTAGTGAATATCAGCATCTCTTCCCCTCTTCTACATTCTTATAAACCACCCTTTAATAAGTCATTATGCTGCTTTCCAAGGTTTGCCTGTGTAGGTCAATAAACACCCTCCCGTAAAGATATAGTGCTGGGGTTTGTGGGGGCGGTCTTTTAGTCACATCTTCATAGGAAGCAGCCCAAGCACACTGATTTCCTAACTATCTGAGATCAGCCTATTTAGGGAAACAGGAGTTTTGACTGAAAAGAGCACAGGTGAGTAAAATTGGGATTATTTAGAGCAGGAAAAGTTTGGGTGGAATGATTTAATTAAGAATTATCGCGGCAGCTAGATGGCCGCAGTGGATAGAGCACCGGCCCTGGAGTCAGGAGTACCTGAGTTCAAATCCGACCTCAGACATTTAACACTTACTAGCTGTGTGACCCTGGGCAAGTCACTTAACCCCAATTGCCTCACTAAAAAACAAAACAAAGAATTATCACACAGCTGTGGACTATTGTAACAATTACAATTTATCGTGGTGGTGGTGGGAACTGGCAATATTAATGCTAAAAGCACAGATCAAAGGACCCTGAGGAAAGTGAGGTGCTCAGGACAATGCTATGTCTTGTGGTTTTCACCTGCAAATTCTTAGATTAAGCTCTTCTCGGGCCAGTGCTCATGATTCAGCCTGCTCTAGTCTAGATGTTTCACTCTGGCAGTATCCTCAGCACCCGCTGTGGACCCCCCAGTCACCTGCCTCAGTTCATCTGGCCCCGACAGCCTCCCCCCCATTCCCATATCCTGATGATGACAAATAAGGACATCTGATTCCTTATTTGTCAGGCCCCAAGCCTGCAAGTTGACAAGTGGGGCTTTGGGGTGGACAGGGTTTAAGAAAGTGGAGCGCCTTGAGTAACTGAGAAGATTGGTAGTAGGAGGTGGGACAGGGTTTAAGAAAGTGGAGCGCCTTGAGTAACTGAGAAGATTGGTAGTAGGAGGTGGGAGAGGAATGAGGTGAAAAGGGGGGCAAGAAGGTGACAGTTTCAAAATCACCAGTTTCAAAAAGTATCCTTGAGGCAGTCCGGGACCTAAGAACTGGGAAGATAACTAACCTTCTACCCCCCTTCCTCCTTCCCATCTCTTCTTTTTCCTTTCTCCCCTCTTCCCACTCCCCTCCTCCCCCCTCCTTCTTCCTACCTCCCCTCACCTTACTAACATAACATCAAGACCACACAGCCTTCTGTTCCCCAGGATCCAGAGCTAAGGGTCAGCTAAATCATGGATCAAATCATCTTTTAAAGATTTTCTTATTTCTGTCTTTTGTTTTTTTCTACCACAGTCATTTCCCAGTATATCTCCCTCTCCCCAAAGCCTCCCTTCTAACAAAGAAGGCAGTTAAGAAGGACCAACTGACAGCCTGCATGCAAACATTCCATACCCATAGCCCCCCCTATATCTTGACCTTAAATTAGACTGTTTGTCTAGTTTGAATTAACTATGATCTAGAAAATAATTTTCTTAGAGGAGAAATGTGTTCCTAGTTCTAAACAACCAAGTCACAAAATTACTCTTGGAATGAGACTATTTTATGTGTTGTGGTTCACCTATATATTTCGTGAGGTGTTGACTATAAACTTTTGAGGATTGTTGTCATTTTAAATAAATAACATATATGCCCCCAAAGTGTCTTCAAAAATATTGTGTGAGTTACATAAGAGAATGCATCTTGTACCCTTGTAATCTCATTTCATTTTGATCCCATATTACCCTGCCCACCCTTGAGCCTCCCCTTCAATTGGATTTGGATCCAAATAACTTATGTCCAGAAATCAAATCTCTCCTGAGAATGAAGCTTTTCCCCCAGAGAGAGGATATGGAGAGCTTCAGGGCCTGAAGCTCCAAAGGACATTCCAAGCCTCATGATCTATGGGCTGGTGGGGATTCAGAGGACCAGGTCACATCAAATGTTCCCATGGCAAGCTGAGGAACAGGAAGCATTTATTTCTCTTTACAATCCCTGTGATCTAAGAATAGAGTCACCAGTAACTGTTCCAACTTTTTTCGTGCTTGAAGAAATGAGAGAAAATGAAAGCCAAAGAGCTGCTTTTTCAGATATAAGGACAGAAGATGATAGAACATAGGATCCCCAAAGAAGTTAGAGAATTTGGATATTCAATCCAGTCCTCACATACATATGAAGCACCTACTATGTGCAAAGCATTGTGTAAGGAGCTGGGTATACAAAAAAAAAAAACCTGCCCCTGCTCTCAAGGAGCTACATTTTAGGAGATATAAACACATAAATATCAAATGAGTACCCAAATAAAACCTTCTAACCCTTTAAAAAAAACCTTAGCTATAAATAGGAATAATACATGGTAAATAAAAGATGAAAAGAGTACCAATAATAGTGCATCAGGGAAGGCCTTCTGAAAGAAAGTGCTACCTGAGCTAAACCTTATAGAAGCAGGGGAGATTCTGAGAGGTGTAGATAAGGCAGAGCATTCTGGGATTGGGGTGGGGGTGGGGCGGTGCTATACAAATGTGTGGAGGTAAGAGACAGAATGTCGAGTTCAGGGAAGAGAGCCACTTTTGGGTGCACTACGAGCTCACGAAGGGAAGTAACATGAAATAATTATGGAAAGGTAGGGTGGAAACAGATTGTTCAGTGATTTAAATACCAGACTGAGAAGCCTTGGGTGTTTTGTGGTTGTTTTTTTTTTAATCTTAGAGGTATAAGAGAGAAACTGAGGTTAACATGGTCAGACGTGTTCTATGTGTTAAGGAATACATATAATTTCTGAGGTGCCACTATAAAATGTTGAGAATCACTGTATCTTAAAATAGACAAGACACACATGCTCCAAAATGCCTTCAGAAATTTTATCAGCAAAATCTCTGGAGGAGGATTAGAGAAAGGATTAGAAGCAAGAGAACTATTAAGTAGTCAAGGTGAATGATGATGACGATCCTGGACTTTGGGTAGTGATCGTGAGAATAGGGAAAAGGAGACAAAATGTAAGAGATAGAGCAAGATGAAACAATACTTTAGCAACTAATTGGTGGTGAGAGAGAAGTCAAATTAAGTATGGTTCCAAGGTAATGAACTGGGTAACTAAGAGGATGGTGATGACCTCAACAGAATTAGGGAAGTTTGAAGGAGAGGGCAGGTTTAACGAGAAAGGTTTGTTCCATTTTGACCATGTTGGATTTCAGATACCAACAGGATAAGGAGAGGACATGTCCAACAGACAACTGATGATGTGTGACTGAAATTCAGGAGAGAGATGGACCAGATTTAGGTATCTGAGAAATTATCCCGATAGACACAAAAATTGAACTCATGAGAAACAGATGAAATCACCAAGAGAAGTAAGGAACAGACTCAGAAGAGAGCAATGGGTGGGGGGTGGGTAGCTTTTCAGGGTAAGATTATAAATGTTAATCCAGCAAAGAAAACGAGAAGTAAGAGAGGAAGAGAACCAAGAGAGCTGGATGAAATCTCAAGACACTTAACTTCTTATTCCCCCCAAGCAACTCTCCAAGATTTTAAATTGGAGAGAGAAGGCAATCAATTTCCATTGATAAAGTTTCTCACAGTTCCCAATACTTATGAATTCACAAGTCCCTTTAAAAAAAACAAACACAAAACTACGACTACATGAAACTATGTTATTTCTTCCATGGCGCCTCAGAACCTGCAGTAACCCCGACAGAAAGAACATCCTATAATCAATCAATGGACAAAGCGTTTATTAAGGAAATGTGTCAAACACCAAGATTGTAAAGAAAAGCAAAAACCATGGTGCTTGCCCTCAAGGACCTAAATTCTAATGATGGCAAACATGAAAATATCACTGTACATATAAGATAGAGGGCAGTGTGGCATGTGGAAGATGAAATGACTAAGGAAACACAGGTTGAATTTCTGAGCATATTGATTTATTAAGCCCTGCAAGCCAATTGCCCCAACAAACCAGGATCAGACCTCCTCAGCTTAGGCTTGGACTCTAATGCAGGGGGAGATAGATTAAAAGCCAATTAAAAGCAATCAACTAAGGCCAATTAATTAAAAGGAAATAATAGAGCATTAGGCAATCTGATTCCTAATTGGATAAAAGTTTAAAGACTTTCAAAGCCTGGAGGGGGAGAGCAATTCCACTGAAATCAGAAAAGGAGGTCTGTTAGAATATTGATTAATCAGTGTGGAGTCAGTTTTCAGATAAGATATGTGAGTTGCTTGAGATATACAAGTATGAGAAAACTCCTTACATCAATCTTTCCGTCTGACTGCGATTTCTAGTCAGATAATCCTTAGTTTAGGGTCTCTAAATAGAAGGTAGAGGTGGCTTTTCTCCGATTCTTACAATTTTAACGAAGGTGGAGTCAATGTGGTTCACTCAATACCACATAACTAACCATTTGCTTCCTAATCCTTTCAATTTCCTCAGTTCTCCTTTTGATTGTGGGGAATGGGCAGCCCATGGATCACTTAATCTATAATGTCAAATCTATCAGGTTTTTTCATATATTCATAATCAGACTTACATAAGTCAGGTTACAAATCAAACTTTTTTTGGGGGGGGGGGGGCTGGGTAATGAGAGTTAAGTGACTAGCCCAGGGTCACACAGCTAGTAAGTGTCAAATGTCTGAGGCCAGATTTGAACTCAGGTCCTCCTGAATCCAGGGCCAGTGCTTTATCCACTGCACCACCTAGCTGTCCCCCAATAAAGCTATTAGAGGGCTTACAATGATAATTTGAAAAAGGGAGATTTACCACGTCACCAAGGTAACCAAGAAAAATAGAAACACCATGAAACACAAAGCTAAAGCAATACAATAATCATCATTATCTATAACCCACTCCAATGATCTTTTTAATCAGCCACATTTTGAACCCCCAAATGTCTCATGTAGTCTCCAGGATAGTTTCTCTTGTTATTCTGGAATAGGCTTCATTCTCTCTGAGGGGGGGGTCTGCTTCTTTGGTTCCAAATCAATTGTAGAGGTTCTTAGGTAATTCTGCTAGTAACAAGAATAATACAATTTAGTATAATCTCTTAAATTTTGTTCTCCAAACCAAGAGATTTTCAGTTTTTTATATAGTACTTGCTGTTTTTATTTTGACCTAAACTCTGTACCTGATATAACAATCTATTAAAAAATTCATGAGGGTGTAACTTGTAAAATGAATTCTTCTGTCTTTTAAAAATTATCAGATACTTTAAAAATTGGAAAAAGTTCCTTTCTTTACAATTATCAGCACAGTTTTATATGTAAAATCCTTACTCCAGTTTTGAGAATTTGTTATTGAAACATACTCAAAGCCCTGAATTTCCATACTAGATATATTTGGAAGCCAGTCATATACATATGTATGTAATTCTTAGAGAAAACAATGTAATTCTGTTGCTTTTTCAAATTTTAATATTCTACTTAATTAGAAAACTTTTACATTACAATTTCATTTTATTATTTTGTCTAATTCCCCCTTTAGAAACCAACATCCCTATATTATAATTTGGCTACAAATACAGATTAAAATTGTAATATTTTCCATACTTGCATTCTGTTATAGTAACTCTGAGATGTTCGGTGTCAATTAATTAATTAATATATCTAGTATTGTACTTACGTAATTTTTACTACTCATCTACCCTAATTATAGAAATTTTCTGTAAAAGGAAAAAGAAAGATAGAGTTATAACAATATCAAGACTTGTCCCCTGAAAGGCACAACCTGACCTGACATATACTGTAAGGGGGGAAAAAAAATCCCTTAGCTCTGCTCTGTGATTCCAGGCATGTATCATATCTGACAGCCGATCATGTAGTCACAGGGTATCAAAAGCAAGGTTCAGGATTAAGCAGGTGGGGAAAGGAAATAACACAATGAGAAAACTGAGTCAAGAGGATCCTACTTTAGGCCATGCCAAGGTCATTCCCAAAACTTTGCCAGAGACATTCACCTGTCACAATTTTCATACTGCAGCACATGCCATTTTCTACTATTGACTTCATGACAATTCAGTCAACCATCTCTGTAATCAAAACCCAAAACAATAGTAAACCATAGTTCCAAGAATTTTTACCTCAAATGGCAAAATTTCACTAACCATAACTTGGGGCTTAAATACTATTAATTTTCTCATATTTCCCTAACAGTTACATTTTATTTATCCTTTACTTATAAATTAAAACTAACCACATTCTGGTGTTTAAAATATATAGCAAATTCCTGCTAACTCAAATTACTATATTGAAGTTATACCTTTAAAGCACCTTATACATTTTTGGGGTGTGGGGGAGGCAATTGGGGTTAAGTGACTTGCCCAGGGTCACACAGTAGGTGTCTGAGGCCTGGATTTGACTCAGGGCTGGTGCCTCTATCCATTGTGCCATGTAGCTGCCCCCACTCTATACATTTTCAGAATTTTTATAAGTGATAGCTAAAAGTTTTCAAATGAAAACTCACTTTATTATAGTAAACTCATTATTACCTGTTTTAAAATAAAATATACCCCATTACATATTTAAATTTTCCAATCTATTTTTATCAAATTCTTTTAAAAACTCTATTCATAATCTTGAACAGTATCCAGATTTTTTTAAGTTATTTGTCTAACATCATTTCTGATACAATGGTCTTTCAAAATTCACATTATAATATAATTTAGAAGTATAATAATAACATACACAATATGCATTTGAAACATAAAACAAATGTATGTATGTATGTATGCATGCATTCATGCATCTTTTTAATCTGGGATTACTTTCACTTCTTTTTTTTTGTTTGTTTTTTCTTTCTTTTTTGACAGGCAATGGGGGTTAAGTAACTTGCCCAGGGTCACACAGCTAGTAAGTGTCTGAGGCCGGATTTGAACTCAGGTACTCCTGAATCCAAGGCCGGTGCTTTATCCACTTCGCCACCTAGCCGCTCCCCCCCACTTCTTTTTTTTTAATTTAATTTTTTAATTTTTATTTTTGGGCGGGCAATAGGGGTTAAGTGACTTGACCAGGGTCACACAGCTAGTAAGTGTCAAGTGTGAGAGGCCAGATTTGAACTCAGGTACTCCTGAATCTGGGGCCAGTGCTTTATCCACTGCGCCACCTAGCTGCCCCTTGGGATTACTTTCAAAACAGGACCCTTCCTTCTACACCAAAACAATAAGACTATTAATATTCAAGGGAAAATAATCTAAATGCTATTTACTCTTAAAAGTTTAATAGAATTTAATTCTTATTTTTCCTTAAAAACAAATGCTACTGGGTGGTACACTAAAACTCACTATGATATTTCAACCATTATCTTGCTAAGTGCAAGATGATTAATCTCCCAAACTCCTTAAATGATTAATCTCCAATTTTCTGTAGTCCTCCAAACTCTAAAATCTACTAAGATGTTTTAACAGTTTTAAAAACCAGGAAAGTTTTCCTTTCTGTGATTATTTCACTTTATTTCTGTAATTCCAATGTGACCAAGATTGAAATGATGGGAGTGGGGAGGGAGGGGGGAATAGTATCTTGCAGGCATTTTTTTTTTTTCTCTTTTCTTTATAACCTCTTCTCTCATTGAAAGCCTAAAGTGGGGGCAGCTAGATGGCGCAGTGGATAGAGCACCAGCTATGAAGTCAGGAGTACCTGAGTTCAAATCTGGCCTCAGACACTTAACACTTACTAGCTGTGTGTGACCCTGGGCAAGTCACTTACCCCAGTTGCCTACTAAAAAAAAAAAAAAAAAAAAAAAAAAGAAAGCCTAAAGTGGGAATTAATCCTGCTTACTGGACAACTGCTTAAAATATGAAACTTTATTAATTTTCCCCAGCATTCTAACTCTTTGGCTGCAATCCTTTTAGCAGTTTTTCTGACTGGCTACATTTTCCCTTTAGAAATCTGTCAAAGACTATGACCAAATTAATTTGTATATACCCTTTGACCCACCAATACCACTGCTAGGTTTATATTGAGAGGGTGGGGATTGGGGGTGGGGGGTGGGAAGAGTGAGGAATATATTTATAGCAGCTCATTTTGTGTTGGCTAGGAATTGGAAATTGAAGGGATGCCCATCAATTGGGGAATGGCTGAACAATTTGTGGTATACGATTGTGATGGAATATTGTGTTATAAGAAATGATGAGCAGGATGTTTTCAGAAAAATCTGGAAAGACTTACATGAACATAGATTCAAAGTGAAGTGAGCAGAACCAGGAGAACATTGTACACAATAACAACAATATTGTATGATGATCAACTGTGAATGATTTAGCTATTCTCAGCAATACAATGATCCAAAACAATCCCAAAAGATCAGTGATGAAGCATGCTATCCACCTTCAGAGAAAAAACTGAGATTGTCTGAATCCAGACCGAAGCATGCTATTTTTCACTTTCTTTCATTCTTTTTTTTTTAATTTGAGTCTTCTTGTAAAAAATAATTAATATTGAATGTTTTACATGAACTGCACAGGTATAATCTGTATCAGATTATTTATTGTCTCGGAGAGGGGAGGGGAAGGAAGGGAGGAAGTGATCGAGGTTGAAATTTTTAAAAATGGTAAAATTATCTTAACATATAATTGGGGAAAAATAAATAAAATAATCTTCACAATCTGGTTCAGAGAGAGAGAGAGGGAGGGAGGGAGGAAGAAAGGAAGTGATGTAGGAGGCAAAAAGGGGTTAATAGAAAAACCTAAGACCCAAGCTCTAATTCGGATATGAGCTTTAAGAGGGATTCAGACCCCAGTTAATGGATAACTTACAAGTCAGGATGCTAAGTTCTCTTACCCACATTAATCAGTACCCATAACAGGAACAGAGCAAGCTAGGCCATGAAGGCCTAAGACTATAACAATGATACATTGACAGGCTATAGACATTTAGACTAGAAATACATGATAAATGAAGATGTTTTGAAACTAAGCATGGGAATCACAAAGAGACATGCACAGAAAAGGTCAAATTTGTCCTCAGATTCACCTTATGACCCCCAAAACACACCTCCACAGAAAAAAGTTACCTGCCTCGGGGGTTGGCTTACGACCCCAGGAACTCCAAATTAGGATAGGTCCTCCCCTGTACCTCTCTAAGGTGGAGATTATTATAATGAGACTGCTACAATTTAATTATCCATACTATAAATATAACTGTCTTTTCTTTCACTATTCGAGAGATAACCTTTCCACTTTTCTGGTTCTCTCCCTGTGAGTCAACTCACAGTATTGTAATAAAACTTGAGAAAATTGAGTCAAGAGTCTTGTAATTCTTTTGGGATGACTCACGATCAATTTGACCCTAATTCCATCCCACATCAGAAGGAAGGAAGGAAGATCTTTCAAGGTAACAGAAACTACAAACAACGCTAAACAAGACACAAGACAAATATTTTCCTACATTTTACAAAGACACTAATACACAGACAAAACAAGATACAAAAAGTGCACACAATTTTCCAAAATTTAGGAGTAATTGAAAGTCCCTTCTTCAGGTCAATTTTTGGGTCCCTTTTGGATTTTTACATATTTTAGCATAATTTGAGAGCTCTGTCTTTCAGTTACTCACTCTATTCCTGTATGGGGAATCTACATCTGTTTCTAGGACTCCACCCCTAAGGGGAAATCTAATCCTTAAACTAAACTTAATCCTAAACTTCCCCCCCCCCTCCTGGGGCCAAACTTTCCCCATATCCTTAGGCCAAATTTAAACCTCCTAAGAAAATTTAATGCAAATTTGAACTTGCAGAATCTTTGGGGTGGGAGTAAATTTAATCTAAATTTCTGCAATCCCTGGGGCAAACTGCTAAACCTCAAAACCTAAAAAAAAAAAAGAAAAGAAAAGAAAACTATGCCCTAAACCTTGCCGGTTCAGAAGAAAAATGGATCAAGGGCAGGAGTCCTATCTCTGAAGGCGTCTTCCCAAAGAAGTCCCGTAGGGAAAGATTAACCAGATTAGGTTTTTTTGTGTTTTGGGTTTTTTGGAAAGCTGTCAGCCCAGGGTTCAGAGTTCTGGCTTTACTCAGCTGGCTTCACCAAAAACTGTGGTGTGAAAAAGATTAAATGATTGAAGAAACAAAGGTTCGGTCTTCTAAGCATATCAGTTTATTAAGCATCACAAGCCAATTGTCCACAAATCAGGATCAGACTCCCTCAGCTTAGGCCTGGACCCCCAGTACAGGGGGAGACAGACTTTTATACAGTAAAAACAATCAGATAAAGCCAATTAGTTAAGAGGAAATAATACAGCATTAGGTAATCTGATTTTGTGTGTGTGTGAGGCAATTGGGGTTAAGTGACCTTCGCCCATGGGTCACACAGCTAGTAGGTGTTAAGTGTCTGAGGCCAGATTTGAACTCAGGTACTCCTGAATCCAGGGCCGGTGCTTTATCCACTGCACCATCTAGCTGCCCCAGGTAATCTGATTTTTAATTGGACAAAAGATGAAGGACTTTCAAAGCTGGCAGGGGGAGAGCAAATAGATGCAATTCCCTCAAATCAGAAAAAGAAGCGTTCACTCCCCAAGTATCTGTAAACAGTCAAAGGTACACGGAAACAATAACTTATTGATCTGTATGGAACCATTTTTCAGATAAAATATATGACTTGCTTGAGATGTACCATTATGAGAAAACTTCTTGCATCAGTCTTTGGGTTCGACTGGATTTTTGGTCAGGTAACCCAAGTTCTTATTTGTTATTGTTCCCTTGTTTCAGTTGTGTCCAACTCTTCATGACCTCATTTGAGGTTTTCTTAGCAAAGATACTGGAGTGGTTTGCCATTTCCTTCTCCAGCTTATTTTACAGATGAGAAAACTAAGGCAAACAGGGTTAAATGACTTATCCAGGGTCACACAGCTAGTAAATGTCTAAGGCTAAATTTGAACTCAGGAAGATGAATCTTCCTGATTCTAAGCCCAGTGCTCTACTCACTGCACCACCTAGCTGCCCTAGGTCCTGGTTCTCCAAACAGCAGGTAGAGGCGATCTAGATTCCTAGCTCTGCAGAACTAGGGTCAAGCAATGCAATAAATATAACAAAGTGTTCTCACAATACAGAAATTGGACTAGACCCATAATTGAATAGAAAGGGAACTGAGATAGCTCTAGAATTGAGTCACTAGACGGAGTCAGTGTGATTCACTCAGTTCCCCCAATTAGCCACTTGCTGTCCTAATCCCCTCAATTTCCTCAGGAAATGAATAGTCAACTCAGAGGGATGGCCCTGGCAGGTGGGAAGAAGGGACAAGAAATCCACAAATATTTGTCAATGAAATGTGATGAAACTACACAACAGGATATCACAGAGAAGCCCAGTCAGAGTATAACATCCCTGGGGTTTTGATGCCTTTAATCCTCAAGAGAATGGAAATTATAACTATAGTCTCCCCAGTGTGATATTGCAAAACCAACAATGAAATTTTATTCGGATCTGGCTTTGAATCTTGGTTCCATAACTTGCTAAATATATGACCTTGACAAGTCATTTTAGCATTCTGGGCTAAGGAGGTTGGATTAGATGATCTCGAAGCTCAAAAGAATTGGCCCTTGTGACTAAAATTACTGTTGTTTTTGTTTGGTTTCTTGTTGCTGATTTATAACTAGATTTAAAATATTTCCTGTTCTCTCTTCCAGATCTCCCTAGTCTCAGGTCTCACCTAATTCTAAGTCCAGCACTCTATCCACTGTGCCACCTAAGCAAGTTATCAGCTCCTATTACCTTTATGGAGTACTGCAGAAGAGGCATTATGTTTGATTTATGAGTACTTCCAATCCAACCCTTTCTTTCAACTTTTCCATAGAAGGGAGGTCTTTCCAGTCTCTTTATGCATCCTTATGCCTTTCCTTGGACATCTTTTCTGAAATGTGGTGTCCTTAACTGAACATAATAGTCTAGAGTTCCAAATCAGAATATAGAAGAATTCTCATCTCACTTATTTTGAACACCCCAGGGAATTCTGTATTTCAACCAATCTTCATGATGAATCAGATAGGAAATTAATCCAGCCATTAAGGGGTGTAACGAAATTCACTAGGTTAATCAACTCCTGGCTGGCTCGCCAAAAACTGTGGGAACCAATTTTTCATTGGGGAGTGCTAGCTAAGCGGCTCGCTGCAATATTGGGGCAAGGAAGCAGACCAGCAGCCTCTCTCAAAATAGGACAAGATTTATTTTAACAAGAACGAACTTAAAAAAACACACAAACAGGATCAGTAGGATCAAGTGAAAGGAAATAAAATGGGGAAAGGGAAATTATAATACCTGAAAAAATACCACCGCCCAGGAATCAGCTGAAAATATGCAGCAGAACGCCTATCGCTTTCCAGCTTCCACCTAGAATGCCCAATTCTCCTCCCCCAAACCTAGAAACACCCCACACAGTCCCAGCCAATGGGATGGCCACTCTGACAGTCACATGACTGCCCTCACTAGGCTTCCAGTCATTATAATTTTGCCAGGCCCATGTAGGTGTGGGCGAGTGGTGAGGACATGAGACGCCAGAGCCCTGGCAATGGCTACAACCAGTGGGTGGAGCACCATGCGGTTTGCGGAGCCCCAGGCCAGTGCGCATGGAGGCATAAAAACCTCAAATAACAATTAATTCTTTACAGGGGTATGCTAGTAAATGTTTAACAGCCAGCTCTCCGAAGACATATTTTAAACTTTCATCTACATTATTAACATTTTATGCATCTTCTTCAATCTAGACAATTAACAAAATTTTAAAATTAATCCCTGATCTATAGTCTTTGTTGATTTCCATTGAATAACCAGCTCTTGAGCCAATATAAGCTGCTTCAGACCACTGCATCCGTGCTGTCAGAGGTTTCCTATCATCATCCACAATGAAAAAGGAAAAGTGTATGATGACAGATATCTTAGAAGCAATGTTCCCTCCTTCATGTCCTCATTCCTTTAGAATAAGGACCAGAGACTCTCTGATAACTAAGTCATCATGAATAGGGGGAGTTGGTTAGACCCATCTCATGGGCTCTGTCTGGTGCTAGGGTTTCATCCACTCAGTGCCATTATAGTAAGCAAGGTACTTGCATAAAATCTTGTCAGGCCCTGTTACCGAGAGACCTGTTACAAAGACCTATGATGAAGCCCTCCCTCTTTAGTCTGCTGCCATCCTTCCATATTTCCAGCAGCCCTGGGGGAGTGATGTAACCTGACTCAGGTGCCCTGATGAATGGAGGGACAGTTGGGGAAGAAGTGAGTCTATTCATTTTCTGTGACTCAGCAGCAGAGTTCTGACAAGAGTAGGAAGTGTGGCCCTGGGATGTTGGAGGAGGCTGACAGCAGAGCTTCACCTTGGGACTGAAGGAGATTAGAGACAAAGATGCCATGGCCTGGTACAAGAAGGAAGGATTTCCATAATTACCACCAAAGCCTGCTGTTGGAAGCTAGGAGCTATAAAAGGCAAAATAAGGTTTAAGGAGAATGGAAGTGTGTTGTTGTTTTTTTGGGGTTTTTTTTTGAGACAATTGGGGTTAAGTGACTTGCCCAGGGTCACACAGCTAGTAAGTGTTAAGTGTCTGAGGTCGGATTTGAACTCAGGTCCTCCTGACTCCAGGGCCAGTGCTCTATCCACTACACCACCTAGCTCCCCCTGGAAGTGTGCTTTTTAAACTAAAAAACAACAACAAACAACTCTCAAAGACTTTCCTTGTTAGAGAGTTGTCATTCTGAGAAAAGGGAAGAAAGCATCTTCTGGAAAACAGGACAACTGAAATGGAGAAAACAGTGGAAGGCAATGAATAGGGACCTGGCCAGAGAGGACGTGGGAGGGAGCATTGACGGGGATCAGCAAGCAGAGGCAGGATCAGGGTCCCTGGAGACATGAGATGCGGAGCCTCGGAGAGGAGTGCTGACATGGGAGACAAACTCCAACTGGGAATGACTGGACTTCTCTAAGAAAGAACTATAAATCAAAGAGGCCGCACAGTTCTCTGCTGAAGGGTGGCTCACTTGGGTGTGTTTTGTTTTTTTTATTTTGGGGAATGCAGATGTGAGTTCTATATCCGTTGACTTAAAAGTTAAACTATTGGGGCAGCTAGGTGGCGCAGTGGATAGAGCACCGGCCCTGGAGTCAGGAGTACCTGAGTTCAAATCCGGCCTCAGACACTTAACACTTACTAGCTGTGTGACCCTGGACAAGTCACTTAACCCCAATTGCCTCACTAAAATTAAAAAAAAAAAAAGTTAAACTATTCATGCACTGAGCCTTATAAGGCTGTTTGCATGTAAGGGAAGTTGGGTGACTGGCCTTGGATGGAATTGTCAGATATTGAAGTTTCCACATTGTTTGGGTGAAGGCAATGAACCAGGGAAATGAGAAGCCTCCAAACTGTAGCCAGGCCCTTCATTTCAGGAGAAACCACCTAATATGTCATATGAGTGATGATGATATATGAAAAGTAGTGTCAAGAAACAGAATTACATACATGTAACAGTGAAAAAAGGAGGTGGTCAACTTGGTGAAGAGGAGGGTCAACAAATGAAGTCTGCGTGCCACTCAGATGTCCAGAAGCTCAGAGAATTGTAAGATTTAGGATGGGTCCTCCATCCTGGGTCTCTTGCTACCCTTATTAATCTCATCTTTTCCTATTGATTCAAAGACCATCTCTCCTCGAGGTGGCACAGTGGATGAGAGTGCTGGGACAGGAGTCAGGAAGACTTGAATTCAAACCCCACCTTAAATACTTAATGTGACCCTGAGCAAGTTCCTTTGCTTCAGTTTGCCTCTGTTTCCTCAACTTTAAAATGGGGATAGTAGCACCTACCTCACAGCTTGTTGTGAAGATCAAATGAGACATTTATAAAGCACTTAGCACAATGCCTGGCACATGGTAGGCGCTATGTGAATGCTTATTCCCTTCTCCCTTCTTCCCACCACTCATATAATTCCCAAGTCTATCTGTTCAGTCCTCTAGTCCTACATCATCACTGTTGAACATATCCTGAATGTCCTATCAATGTCTTAAACTCCCCTTGCCCAATAAATGATCTCTCTTCTTCAGTGCCACCTTTTCTCAAACTTCCCTAATTTGTGATGAGAATACCCTTCCCATTCCAGGTGCCTGTTAAGGGCTAAAATTCTAGCTAGTCTGTCTAAAATATCTCATGAGTGGTCGCCAATAAATTATAAGCTTTAGCAAGAGTTAGACTTTTTTTTTTATTGGGGTTAAGTGACTTGCCCAGGGTCACACAGCTAGTAAGTGTTAAGTGTCTGAGGCCAGATTTGAACTCAGGTACTCCTGAGTCCAGGGCCGGTGCTCTATCCACTGTGCCATCTAGCTGCCCCAAGAGTTAGACTTTTAAGCATTTATTAAGGAGAATAAGAATTTGATAGAGAAAGAAAGGCCTAGATTCCTATCTATTAAAGGGAGAGCGCATTTCTAGCTGCCTTCTCCACCAGCATCCCTAGGAAAAAAGAGCGTGAGCCCGAGCGCCAGTCTCTTCCTTCCTCCTCCCACTAGCCTGTGTCACTTCCTGATACCAAAGAAAAGACTCCTGGTCTTGCCCTCAAAAACCTTCGCTTCAGGGGTGGAATTCTTCTACAGTAAGTCTCCAGCAGGTGGCGTCATTCCAATCATTACAGTTTACATGCCCCATTCACAACCTCAGAGACATCTTTGGCTCTTCCCATTACCTCATTCCTTATATCTAATCAGTTGACAAAGCTAGTTGATTCTATCTCCACCATATCTCTCACAATCATCCCTTTATGTCAGACCCCATGGCCACAGTTCCAATTCAGTCCCTTCTAATTCCTCTCTCATATGGAATTATGTAAGAGCCTCTTAACTGCTCTCTCAAATCCCAGTCCAATTGAATTGAAAGGAACCTTGGAGTTGATCTAACCATTTTATAGGGAAGTATGAGACCCAGAAAAATAACTAGCCTCAGGCTGCAGAGGCAGTAGCAGAGATGGGATCCAGTATGCCTTGGACATCTCACGAAGGATGGATGGAAAGAGGTGGACAAGAAATATCCAGAATAAAAAGGCTTGACTAGTGAAGAAAAATCACATCAGTGAAATCACAGATCCAGTGAAGTAGCAATTGAAAGCATTAAAGCATTCTTCTTATGGAAGCGGACTGAGGTCTGCACTGTTTATTCTATACTCTGTTCAACCTCATTTAGCCCATATCGGCATGGATATATTTTCTAAGCAATTAAAAATCATTTAACATTTATTAAGTAAGCATTGTACTAGGTAGTATGGGGAAAATAATAACCCATCAGAAATAGCCCCAAACCTCCAGGAAAAATCAACTAATTATAATTTGTGACTCAGCCTACATGTTAAGGCATTAAGCACACTTGAAACAGTCCCTGCCTTGTCATCTTCCTCTCTGTTGCCTCAATACTCTTTTCTCCACAATTTTTATTTAGAGGGGGAGGAAGAGGGGAAGGGGGAGAGACAGCCACAGTTGTCAGTGTTTAGATCAGTTCTTAAGAAACCAAGAAAACACATATTACCCAGTTCAATACCACTCCTCCATGCAATCTTCTTTGACACTCACACCACCCACCACCCAGTCAGAAATGATCTCTCCTTTTCTTTGGACTAGTCTAACGCTTTGTATTTTTCTAAGCATATTTGCCCAATTTTGTCCATTGCTTCTCTGATGCCATAGGAAACAAAAAGAATAAAAATGATACAAGATAATTCTCATTTAGCATGAAAAGTAGACATGCAGCCAAAAGCGCAATGATGGAAATGAGTCTGTATGCCATGGCTATTATTTCCACCACCACCACCACCCCCCCCCACTCCCGTTACTGAATGGCATATTCTTACAGGCTCACAGATTGAATGGCTTCTTGGATTGTCGCTATCTCACATTTGGTAATAATTGTAAAGTGCTTAGTACAGTACCTGGAATGTAGTAAATTACATAAATGTTAGCTATTATTATTATTGGGCAGCTAGATGGTGCAGAAGACAGAGTGCCAGATCTGGAGTGAGGAAGATTCATGTTCCTGAGTTCAAATCTGGCCTCAGATACATACTAGCTGTGTGACCCTGGGCAAGTCACTTAACCCTGTTACCTCATCTATAAAACGGGCTGGAGTAGAACATGGCAAACCACTCCAGTATCTTTACCAAGAAAACCCCAAATGGGATCCCAAAGAGTCAGACGTGACTAAAACAGCTGAACATCAATGTTGTCATCGTCTACAACAACAACAACATTGTCATCATTATTATTGTCATTATTGTCAAACCGGGTTCCTTGTGCTGCTTATTGTTCCTCTAGAGAAAAGCACATAGTAGAAATCTTTTTAGATGCACCCAGAGGTGAGACAAAGCTGCTAGTCACCCTGCACCCCGATATTCTTGTGAAGAAAAAAAAAAGATGTGAGCTAGGTAAGAGGTGGACTTGGAATTGATTGGATAACAGGCTGAAACTAACGAGTATTGATTAATGTGTTGATATCAGATGTGAACCTGGTGGGAACTGGAGTGCCCCAGGTCTGTCTTTGTTTCTGTGCTGCCCCATCTATGGTGTGTTTTTAAATCAAAGATTTGACTCAAACTCTAAATGACTTGGTCATCAGATCTACAGATGACATAAAGCTAGGTTCAGCAGCTAACACCCTGGGGAAAAGATTCAAGATCCAAAAAGATCCCAGAGACCTAAAATGTTGGGCTAAACCTATAATAATGACATTTAACAGGGATATATATCAAGCCCTACATTAAGACTGAAAAAAATAAACTGTACCACCAATACAAAATGTGGGCAGGGGTTAGGAGGCTTGTGCAGGATCTTGAAGGTTTTGATGGCTTCCAGACTCAACAGGAACCAACAGTCTGATACGGCAGATAGAAGGCTAATTAGAGCTTTGGTCACACTAAGAGAATCAAGGTGGAGAGGTCTCTGTTGATGATAATTTTCTATATTCTGCCATGATCATTTCCCTTACACCTCTTGGATGACAGATTTTAATCAAGAAATATTTATGGCAATGTTTTTTCCCTCATCTGTTTCTCCCCTTTTTATTCTGAATTGACTTTTTGGCTGTGCAAAACCCTAATACTTGTATATAATCAAGTCCATCTATCTTATTTCCTGTGATGTCTACTGGATCAAGATTCAGTGCAGGAAGGGATCAATGAAGTCCCCCCTTCATTTTGTTTTTAGAATTTTCATTTTATTATGAACTCAATAATCATGGCCCATTTCAGTATACAAACAAGAACAGAAAATAGAATTATACAGATAACTTTGGGTCTCTATTATGCACTGTTTTGTTAAGAAGCATATTAAATTTAATATGATATTAACAAAATTTCCCTATTTCTCTGTGCCCCCTTTTGAACTCCCTCCTGTTCTTCCCCCCTCTCTCTCTTTTGGTGGGGCAATGAGGGTTAAAGTGACTTGCCCAGGGTCACACAGCTAGTAAGTATCAAGTGTCAAGTGTCTGAGACCGGATTTGAACTCAGGTCCTCCTGAATTCAGGGCTGGTGCTTTATCCACTGCGCCACCTACCCACCCTCTTTTCTCTCTTTTGTTAAATGTTTCATTGATGCTGTTTTCTTTTATTCTCTTGGAATTCACAGAATCACAGAATTTGAGGATTGGAAAGGCCATATGGATCAGAAGAAATCATCACTCTCACATCCTCCCAAGTGGTTGCCCAGCTTTTGCTCAAAGGTATCCAAGATGGAGGAATTTGCCACTTTCTCACAGCAGCCTTTTTCCACTTTTGCACAGCTCTCATTTTTTTCACTTAATAGTGTTTTATTTTTTCCCAATTATATGTAAATATGGTTTTCAACATTCATTTCTGTAAGATTTTGAGTTCCAGATTTTTCTCCCTTTCTTCCTTCCCTCCCTCTATCCTCCCCAAGACAGCAAACAATCTGATATAGGTTATACATGTGCAATCAAGTTAAGCATATTTCCACATGAGTCATGTTGCAAGAGAAAAATCAGAACAAAAGGGAAAAACCACAAGAAAGAAAAAAAGTAAAAATAATATTCTTCAATCTGCATTCAGCCTGCATAATTCTTTCTCTGGATGTGAATAGCATTTTCCATCATGAATCTTTTGGAATTATCCTGGATCATTGTATTGCTGAGAAGAGCCAAGTCTATGACAGCACAAAGTTGCTGTTATTGTGTACGACGTTCTCCTTGCTTCTGTTCACTTCAGTCAGCATCGGTTCATGTTTTTCCAGGTTTTTCTGAAATCCACCCGTTCATCATTTCTTACAGCACAATAGTATTCAATTACATTCATATGCCACAACTTGTTTAGCCATTCTCCAGTTGAAGGGTATCCCCTCAGTTTCCAATTCTTTGCCTCCACCAAAAGAGTTGCCATAAATATTTTTGTACATGCGGGTCCGTTCCCCCTTTTTATGATCTCTTTGGGATGCAGACCCAGCAGTGGTATTGCACAGCTCTCATTATTAAGAAGGTTTTCCTGACATGAAGCTGAAATCTGCATCTTCAGCACTTCTGACCTTTGCTCCAGGTTCTGTCCTCTGAGGCTGCACAAGATAATCCTTCAAATATTAGAAAGCAGACATCATGTGCTTCCTGGGTCTTATCTTCTCCAGGCTAAAGATGCCCAGTTCCTTCAACCTATCATTACATGACATGAACTCAAGGCCCATCACCTAGAAGTGAATCTGCAGCACTTCACATGAGTGCCAATGGGAGCAGAGTACAGTGGGACTAGCATTTCTCTCTTTCTGGGAGCCAAACCCCTCTTAATCCAGACGAAGATGTCATTGGTTTTTTAACCACCACATCACAATGCTGGCTTCTGGTTGGCAGTCCACTAAAACCCCAAATCTTTTTCAGAGCTGTTGACTATCTAAGTCTTCTTCAACTTACACTTGAGAAAATGACTGTTTGTACCCAAGTGCAAAACTTTACATTTATCCCTATCATATGTCATCTTACTGGATATAGCCCAATGCCATACAACCTATTAAGATCCCTTTAGGGGGCAGCTAGGTGGTGCAATGGATAAAGCATGTTAAGGGCTAAAATTCTAGCTAAACTGTCTAAAATATCTAATGAGTGGTCGCCAATAAATTATAAGCTTTAGCAAGAGTTAGACTTTTAAGCATTTATTAAGGAGAATAAGAATTTGGTAAAGAGAGAGAAAAAGGCCTAGATTTCTATCTATTAAAGGGAGAGCACATTTCTAGCTCCCTTCTCCACCAGAGTCCAGAGGAAAAGAGCCCGAGACTGAGCGCCAGTCTCTTCCTTCCTCCTCCCACTAGTCCGCGTCACTTTCTGACTCCTGGTCTTGCCCTCAAAGACCTTCCCTTCATGGGCAGAACTCCTCTACAGTAAGTATCCAGCAGGTGGCGTTATTCCAATCGTTACAGTCCCCCCTGTTGTTCCTCAAGAAACAAAATGTTTCCTTGACGGAACAGTAAAAAGAATACAATAACTATTGCTAACTAATAATATGTGAACGACAATATAGAAAAGGAAGAGAGGAAAGTTTTGTCCAGAGGGGCGATTTTTTTTTTTGTCCTCATGAACCGACGCTTTGACATTAGTCTTGCAAAGGGAGGGCCTCTGCAGAGAATACATGTTACAGATGGTGTATATTATAACAGAAAGAGAAAAAAAAAACAACAAAACAACAAATCAAAACTGTTCATTTAAAGTCTCTGAAAGTCTTTTCTCAGATGTCCTCTAGGTGTAGTCGTAGAATGGAAGTCTCTTCAGGGGTTGATGTGTGGATGCTGGTAATCAGCCAGGAAAATTTCCTACAAAATTGAGCTTAACACAACTTTAAAATAGCTTTGTCAATAATCAAATCAAACAATGAAAGTTCTCAAAAACATGTCTAAGGGAATTCAGAATCTTAGTTGTTACACATGAAACACATAATAAAACAAAAATTGAACCATTCTTTAAAATTATAATATTACTATAGTCCCCCCCTTATGGAGGGTAATTGAGAAGACAATTGCTGTGATATTAATTATTAAAAATAATTTTTTATCTTTGTTTCATCACTTTTTGCATCATCTGCCTAATTATCCTCATGCCATTATGAGAAATTAAAAAATCTAATATAATTGGTAACAGGTGTCAAGGCCAAATTCAACACTGTATTTATCATGACACCTGAGATAATTATGGGGGTTACCATAAAAGAACAGAGAAATGATGGGATATGAGCATTCCCACACTTGAGCAATATGTACTGCCCATACAGTATGCCAGGCTTAAAATAGGTGGATGGAATATATGTCCATGCCACCGAACATATTGGAGGAAACTGAGTCAGACTTAATCAGATGCATGCGATTGAGATGTCCATGGCATCAGGCATATAGGAGGGAGCATAGAAGCCAGGTGTAGAAGTGAGATGGGTGGGATCAATACTTCCAGCCATCTGTACAATATTGTGGGGAAAAAGAGTATAAAATATTAAACCAAGAGAATCCAACCTCAACATTTGTCAAAAGCCATTCCCTCGGCCATACCTTGACTTCATGCATGTCTCCCCTCATGTGACAGTTCAGTGTCTGCTCCTTGAGCAATATGTATTCCTCTTGTGATTGGATGGCACCTTGGCCAACTGGCATCTGATAACTCAGAATAAAGGCAATGTCTTAAATGATAAGTTCCCATAATCCAAGTCTCATATGGATTTAAAATTGAGGTTAATAAATGATTGCAAAAAATGTGAATACATCTTGACTCAAAATATAATATATAATTATGCAACAATTTCAAATAATACCCTTTTTTTTTACTTAGTATACAATTACTTTTGTGAAAAATCAGAACATACTTAAATACAAGTTAAAGCACAACAGAATCTCAAAGAACTTTTTTTTTTTGAAAAAAGAAAACTTTTACAAATGTTCCCCTCTTTTTTTTTTTTTTTGGGAATATGCTTATCAAAAATAATACTTCTAGAATCAATTTACACTTGCCATGGCAACCAATTTGCCAGGGAAATGCTTTAAAGAGTTTGATCAAATAATCAGTTGAGGAAAAAAAAAACAAAAACAAACAACTCAGAATATGGGAGCACAATACTCCTAGAATTAACATTGTATAATAAAATCAAACCATCTTGCAATGTTTCAAAATTAGATAGACAAATGAATAGAAGAAAATACACATGGAACAATAAAAGACAGTGAAATTCAAACTAAGGAAATCTAAATGAATATGAACTTAATATCAATAAGAGTATTATAAAATATAAACTTGATCACATGACTATAAAAAGCTTTTACAAATATTCTCCTTGTTTTAAAAACTAAGTATAAAACACAATCTCAAAAGCATGAAAATCTCTATGAAATAAACCCATACCATTAATTTCAAAATGTAGATGTAATAGCATAGAAATCCTATGTAACCTCTGAACTGACATTAATACTCTGAGTGAATTCAGAACACTTCTGATTTCGGTATCTAAAATCCCCAATACTCATATCAATACCTTGCTGCTTACTTCTACATTTCTGTACAATATATACCCTTCCATGGCAAAAGAAGCGGAGTCTTGAACTATGGTGATGATTGTCATTCTTATTCAGCTTAAGTTTTTCTTCTTTAACCCCTCTATATTGTCTGTCATTCTTTTCACCATACAAATGCTTTATAAGATTAACTAATTAAAGACAAAAGCAGGTTAGCAAAATTATGAACAAAACGAGCATA
Source organism: Dromiciops gliroides (assembly GCF_019393635.1). NCBI lineage: Eukaryota > Metazoa > Chordata > Mammalia > Microbiotheria > Microbiotheriidae > Dromiciops > Dromiciops gliroides. The sequence continues at coordinate 75,578,048 of NC_057864.1, forward strand.
TCTGGAATTTAAAGGGTTTTCTAAGGTTGTCTCAGAAGCACAGCCAGGCTGGGGAAGGGCTGAGCCTGAAGCTGCAAATGTAGTTAGAGAAAGTTGAGCATGCGCATCAGATCTCTGGACTTCCAGGCAGGGGAAGCAATGGGCTTGGCCATAGGAGGAGTAGAGGGTGGGGTCTGGAGAGGAGGGGAGGGACCAGAGCAATTTGAATCAGACTTGATTTTGAACTCAGGCCTGGATTCCTCTTCCCCCACTTTGCCTCCAGGTGCTAGGGGGATTAAAAGCTTCTAGAGGGTGGGTCATTGCCTCCAGGCATGCAAATTAAAGCAACAATTACTGTTAGAACTGGGAAAAGCTGCGGGAATCTCTTCAGGTTTCTCTGAAAAAGCATGGTTGGGAGAGGGAGAGATATTTCCTTGTGTGAGTAAGTTGCTGGCTCTTTTAACAAAAATAAAAAGAAAAATAGAAAATCCACAAAAACAAAGCATTAACATGATCTTATCTCCCATTTGTCTGGTTAAACAGACTAAAATCAAAAATAGGATAATTAGGGAGTTTAAAAGGTCCATTCGAAAAAATTTAAAGGGAAAACACAGCCAGTACACCAGTACTTAGCAGTTAAAGGGAGAGGGAGGGGAAATTTCTTACCCAACCAGAAGATCAGAAGAAGACTGAGGGTTAGCTTTCCTCTTCGTGGTCAGCCATCTGTTAAGGGCTAAAATTCTAGCTAAACTGTCTAAAATATCTAATGAGTGGTCGCCAATAAATTATAAGCTTTAGCAAGAGTTAGACTTTTAAGCATTTATTAAGGAGAATAAGAATTTGGTAAAGAGAGAGAAAAAGGCCTAGATTTCTATCTATTAAAGGGAGAGCACATTTCTAGCTCCCTTCTCCACCAGAGTCCAGAGGAAAAGAGCCCGAGACTGAGCGCCAGTCTCTTCCTTCCTCCTCCCACTAGTCCGCGTCACTTCCTGACTCCTGGTCTTGCCCTCAAAGACCTTCCCTTCATGGGCAGAACTTCTCTACAGTAAGTATCCAGCAGGTGGCGTTATTCCAATCGTTACAAGCACCAGCCCAGGAGGACCTGGGTTCAAATCTGGCCTCAGACACTTGACACTTACTAGCTGTGTGGACCCTGAGCAAGTCACTTAACCCTCATTGGTCCCCCCCACCCCAAACCCTGCCCAAAATCCCTTTAGTTTGTGATTCAGTTAACCAGTGTGTTAGGTATTCCTTCCAGCTTTGTGATATCTCCAGACTCAATGAGTACACTTTCCATTTGAAGTTATCCAAGTCATTTTTAAAATGTTAAACAGAACAGGGACATACACAGATCTGTGGGGGTACTTCTCCAGATACCTCATATCATCACTGACATTGAACAATAATTAGCAACTACTTTTTGAGTTCAACCATCCAAGCAGTTCTGAATCTTTCTAATTGCATTATATAATTCCTATTATTAGCAATCAATCAATAAACTAAAGCACCCACTATGTGCCAGTCACTGTGCTAAACACTGAGGATACAAAAAGAGGGAGAAAAATAGCCCTTTTCCTTGAGGAACTCACAATCTAATGGAGACAAATGTAAACAAGCTCTACATAGGATAAATAGAAAATCATTAGTATAGGGAAGGCATTAGAACTAACGGTTGGGAAAATCTTCCTGATCATTACTCATCAACTCTCCTCCCTCTGCCACTCCATCCTCTGCCAGACAGAATCCCTCCCTTGTGACTAGAGTTGTGCAAAACACATTTCCATAATGCCCGTGACTGAAGTGCATCTTCAGTCTATCCCCCCTCTCTCTCTCTCTCTCTCTCTCTCTCTCTCTCTCTCTCTTCATCTTTAGCCTTCTGAAGCCCTGGTTGGTCACTGCATTCATCAGGGTTCTCAAGTTTTTTACAGTTGTCTCACTTGACAATATCACAGTCAATATACCAGGTGAGCCAAAAGTCACGATGTTTTTAAAACATCGTGAAAAATTTTTTTTCTTTATTTTTTGCCATTTATGAGATGTGATTTTTCACACATAATGTAAATGCATTTCCTATATACACTGTGTATGATGCTATGGTATTATAAACTAAAAACAAAAAATAAAGGAATTAAATATTAAAACCCCTTTGTGACTTTTGGTCCACCCTGTATAACAAAGTTCCCTTCATTCTGTATCATTTCATTGTCTCAGTTTTCTCTGAATCCATCATGTTCATCACTTTAATAAGCACCTACTTTGCTTCTAGTTGATACAATAAAAAGTACTGCTTATAAATATTTTTGTTAATATGGGTTCTTGACCTCTGTTTTTGACCTCTTTGGGATACTGCACCTAGGTAGTACAGTGGATAGACAAAGGGACTTACAGTCAGGAAGATCTGAGTTCAAATCCTGCTTCATACACTTACTAGCCATCAGACCCTAAATAAATCACTTAACCTCTGTCTACTTCGGTTCCTTTGTCTATAAAGTGGGAATAATAATAGTACCTACCTCACAGGGCTATTCTGACAATGAAATGACTCAATATATGTAAAGTACTTTGCAAACCTAAAAGCTCTAAATAAATTTTAGCTATTAGTATTGTTCAGTCATATCTGACTCTTCATGTCCCCATTTGGAGTTTTCTTAGCAATGAGACTGGAATGGTTTGACATTTCCTTCTCCAGTTCGTTTTACAGATGAGGAAACTGAGGCAAACGTGGTCAAGTGACCTACCCAGGGAGCTCACACCTACAAAAGTATCTAAGGTCAGATTTGAGCTCATGGCTTCCTAATTCCCAGCCTACTGTCTACTGCTCCACTTCGCTGTAGCTATTAGTATTATATTCCCAGTAGTGACATCAGTGGGGCAGAGGGTATGCCTAGTTTAATTATTTTTTGCAATGGTTTCATTTGTGGATAAGAAAAGTGAGGCTCACAGAGGTTAAATGATTTTCCCAAAGAACACTGGCAGCTAGGTGGCTCAATGGATAGAGTGTCAGGCCTGGAGTCAGGAAGATTCTAATTCCTGAGTTCAAATCTGGCCTCAGACACTTACTAGGTGTGTGACCCTGGGCAAATCACTTAACCCTGTCTGCCTCAGTTTTCTCATCTGTAAAATGAACTAGATAAGGAAATAACAAATCACTCTAGTATCTTTGCCAAGAAAATCCTAAAAGGGGTCATGCAGTCAGATACAACTGAAAAACAGTTGTGAACAACAGTAATTAGAAAACCAAGGATTCAGATCACACCAAATCCCATGTTCCATTGAACCAAGCTAACTTCCTAATAGATAAGAATCTTCCACCTTCTCACAACTGCTATAAGCGATGGTAATTTCAGACTAGATAGAAATCAATTCTTGCCTTGATTGGATTTTTTTTTCCAGTGAAGTAGAGAATAGTATGGGACCTCTGATGCATTAGATAGAAGAAGGGATGGGGCCAGGTTCTTTGGCAGTTTTCATTATACTTTCCTTCCATTTTAAATCATTGTAACCCACTATCCAATTCTCTCTAAAAGCTCAAAGTGTTCATTGAGGTTAGGAGAAAAGGAATCAGAAATGGGGGACCAAGAAAAGGCTTGGTGGTATAAAATTAGTCTAAGTTCCTTTTCACACACACCACTGCCTATTGAACCATTTGTTTTGATGCAGTACAAATGGCAACATCAATATAGACCGTGTGGTGTGGTATGTGATGGAGAGAGTATTTGCCTTGGAGTAAGGAAGCCCTGAGATAGAATCTTTCCTTGGACACATCTAGCTGTGTGACCTGGTATAAACCACTTAATCTTTCTAGGTCTCTACCTCTTCATCTGTAAATTGAGGAAGTTAGACTCAGTGACCTAGAAGTCCCTGTCACGTCATGAGCTATGATCCCATGACCTTAGATTTACATAGATCCAATGTTGACAGCATCTCCAAAAGGCAGTTTTGTATAGTTAGAAGAATGCTGGACTTTGACCATTTAATTTCTGTATTTCTATCACCAGAGTCTAGCACAGTGCCTGATACATAGTATATATATATATATATATATATATATATATATATATATATATATATATAAAGGATTGTTGATTAGTGATTAAAACCTGACTTTATGGCCCAGTTCTGATAGTCACAGGTTTGGTAGTTGCAGAAAAGTCACTACCTTTCTGAGCTTGGGTCTCCTTCTAGGCAAAATTCCTCATTTCCTTTTACTGCCTACCTGACAGAGTGATCCTGGGGATAAAAATGCTTTCCATAGCTTAAAGCAGGAAATAAGTTATCAGGGTTAGTAATATGTTCTTACTCTCTGGGATGTAGGCAGCAGATGAGATCATGGATACAAACAGGCTTTCTTTCAGATGGTCAAGTATTATCTTACCATGAGCTGTTTTGATAAAAAGAAAATAGGCTCATGTGGACAGGGACTTTTGATCTCTTTATGAGAAAATAACCCAAATCTAGGTACTGTGTTATAGTAGAAAGGACACTGGATTTACGGTCAGATGACCTTGATTTCACTCCCAGTCTTGGTTCAAAGCTTTGCTTCACCTCATCCTACCTGTTGTGATCGTGGTCAAGTTACCTCCTCTGGGCTTCACTTGTCCCATGTGTAAAATGAGGGGTTTGCATTAGATGGTGTGCAGGGTCTTTTCCAGCTCTCCATCTGTGGTCCACAGCCAATCAACATAAAGATGGATGCAGGAGCAGGAGAGGTAGAGGTGCCTCCCGCTTGTCTAAAAATCAGACTCAGAAACACTAGGAAGCACTGGAGCCCTCGCTGAATGAGACTGGGGAGGGGGAACACAAGAAGAACAAGTTCTTAACTCTCCAGGAATTATGGCCGAGGAAAAAAACAAACAAAAAAACTCAAACAAACAAAACATAAACACAGGAAACCCTTGACAATAGTCCGGAAGCAGTCTGCGGACCAGTGAAAGCCAGGGCAGATGAAAAGCCGACTATGAGGAAGCAGCATGGATGGGCCCAGCCCATTGGAGTCGGCACACTGTTCCTAGAGGGCCTGGGAGATCAGGTAAAATACCAGCCATTCTAGAACCCAGAACTCTTTTCAAGCAGGCTCACCACTGTTATTTCACAAAGGTTCTGGTGGCTGCTGAGAGAGAGAGACAACATGAGCAATGTGGGTAGGTAAACACCAAGTTTTGAGTTAAAATACCTTAGATCCCCTTGCCCGAGTGCCTGGTAAAGGCCACCCTGCTTTTCGGGGCTGGCCCTCGGAGGTTTCAGCTGGTCTGGCAGGCTTTTCCAATTGTCCAAGCCCTTTGTTTACCCCCTGCCTTTCTGTTGCTAGCCTTTGGGTGATACTTGGACAGCTCCACTTCAGGACGGGGAAGGGAAGGGAAGGGAGGCAAAATTCAGTTCATTTTATTCTTTTTCAATATCCCCCAGAGAAAGGGCTTATTGTGGGGAGGAGGTTGGAACTACTGGCTACCACAGATGGTTGGAAATAATTCATAATGTCTGTTCCCCAATATTGGCTCTATTATCACTGATAATGTGAGCTTCCTGAGGGCAGGGACCATGTTTTCACCTTCCCTTGTATCCCGGGCATGTGGCAGAGTTCCTTGTAAATAGTAAGAGTTTAATCAATGCTTGTTGAGTGACTAAATGACTACTATAAGTTTTCAAAGATCTATAGGAAGATTCTGGACAGGAGTGATGAGAACTGAGAATCAGAAGGAAATGAGGAAATGAATAGAAAATAAAGCTGCCAGAGGGCAGGGGCTTTTTTTTTTTTATTGCGGGACAATGGGGGTTAAGTGACTTGCCCAGGGTCACACAGCTAGTAAGTGTCAAGTGTCTGAGGCCGGATTTGAACTCAGGTACTCCTGAATCCAGGGCTAGTGCTTTATCCACTGCCACCTAGCTGCCCCCAGGGGCTTTTTTTAAAACAAAAAAATCTTTGCATTTCCACTATTCAGCACACAATGTACAAGGTAGATGCTTGATAAATGCTTAAATGGAAGAAAGAAAGGAAGAAAGAAAGAAAGAAAGAAAGGAAGGAAGGAAGGAAGGAAGGAAGGAAGGAAGGAAGGAAGGAAGGAAGGAAGGAAGGAAGGAAGGAAGGAAGGAAGGAAGGAAGGAAGGGGAAATGAAGGGAGATTCAGGAGGAAAAAAAATAATGGCCACACTTAAGACCACAGCAAAACTGGCTATCATTGAAAACTTTGAAGGATCCAAAGGCTGCCACATAAGTAGGAGAGACTGGAAATCACAAATGCCTTGTCACTTCTAGAACCAAGGAGCAGAGGCAAAATTGAAAAGACAGTCAATCTCTTGTCGTGTTTGATTTTGCTCATACAGACCCACAAGAAACACAATTCAGTAATCCATTCACTCACTTGATAAATATTTATTCATGGAATCCTTGTAGTACCTCTACTGACAGCAAGATCTAGCTATGCCTTTGGGGGCTGCCTCTCTCAAAAATCTCTCCAGGAAAGATTTCCCCACACATGGAGAAACCCTGAGAACTTCAAGAACTGATTTGTCTCCTAGAAAGGGCTCTCAGCAACCCTGCAGTTACTAAGGTTAAAAAGATATTAAAACCTAGAAATCATTTTACTCACAGAACAAAACGAGATGGAAATAACTTTTATCCAAACCTATTCAGAGTCAAGAAAACTCTCCCAATTCATTCCCCAATAGAAATGCCTCAGACCCAAGCAGAGTGGATATAGTACTTGCAATTTAGAGGATTGCCCTTGTGTGGCTCAGTGTCACCTCAAGTACAACAAAGGAAGGGCTTACATAACTCCTCTAGCTATATATATGCTACATGGAGCCCCTAATGTGTACGTTGAACTGTATGGGGCATTGTGTCGGTTGCAAAGATGAGGAAGGCACAATCTGTGACCTGAAAGAGCCTGTAATTTAACAGGAGAGATGAGATGAACACAATGAAAGGAGAAGTAGTGGGGTAAGTTGGGAAGAATGCTAAACTTGTAATCAGGAAGGATCTGTGTTAAAATTCCGGCTCTGACATTTACCAGCTGTGTGGCCTTGAGCAAGTCACTTTGTTTCTGAGCCTCAGTTTCCATATCTGTAAAATGGAGACTTAATTCATTGGAACAAATATTTGAGCACCTACTTTGTTTTGTTTGTTTGTTTTGGTTTTGTTTTGTTTTGGTGGGCAGTGGGGGTTAAGTGACATGCCCAGGGTCACACAGTAAGTGTCAAGTGTCTGAGGCCAGATTTCAACTCAGGTACTCCTGAATCCAGGGTTGGTGCTTTATCCACTGTGCCACCTAGCTGCCCCTTGAGCTCCTACTTTGTACAAGACACCGAGCTAGGGGCTAGGGAAGCAAAGACTAAAAGCATTCCTTGCCCTTAACAAATTTACATTCTACTAGGAAACCATACAATAGGTGTACAGATAAAATGAGAGAACAAGCACAAATAACTAAAGGGGATAAGGGAAAGCTCTGTATAAAAAGTAGCATTTGAGATGACCCTTGAAGGAAACTAGAATTTCTAAGAGGCAGAGGGGAAGAGAGAGTACATTCTATGCATTGGGAATAGCCTGTTGAGGTAAAAGATGGAATATTCAGGGAACAGTGAGTAGGCAAATTTGGCTGGACCAAAGCATTCATGAAAGGAGCTAATATTAAGTATGGAAAGGATAGGTGACATCCAAGTGTGGAGGGCTTTGAACATCAGGCTAAGAGCCTTACATTTTATTCTAGAGGCAATAGAGGACCAACAAGGCATCTAGGTGGCATAGTGGTTACAGTGCTGGACTCAGAGTTAGAAAGGCCTAAATTCACATCCTGCCACACATATCTAAAAGCTGTGACCATGGGCAAATCTCTTTACAAATAAATTAAGTAAATAAAATGATAATAAAGTAATATTATTATAAAGTAAAAATATTTAAACATTAAGAAATAAATAAAAGCTAGTTTGAGAAAAGAAAAGGTACCAAGAACCATGAGGACCAGGAAATATTTTCTGAAAGAGATGCTGTCTCATGTCAATCTTAAAGGTAGCTCAGATAGTTATCTTAGGGGCAAGAGTGAAGGAGGGCTTTCCAAACTTGGGAGACCTACTGTGTGAAAAGCCCAGGAGATAAGAGAATGACAAGTTCGGGAAACAGGAAATAGGCGTGTGTGTGTGTGCACACACGCGTGCACACGTGTATAAAAGGGGATCAAGTGAAACAATTCTGGAAAGCTAAGTTCAGACAAATTGTGAAGGGTTTTAGATGCCAGGGTGAGGAGTGTCTACTTTATCCTGAGGCATTAGGGCACCACTGAGGAATTCTGAGCAGGAGAGTAAGTCCTATGTTCTGTAAAATTTCCTTTGTCAGTTGTGTGAAGGGTGGGAGGAGAGGAGGATAGATGGAAGCAGGGAGACCAATTTGGAGGCTCTCAAAATAGTGCAGACAAGAGGAAGAGAGCCTCAACAGGGGTTGTGGAGATGGATGCAGAAGATACTGAGGAGACAGAACAGGCCTTGGATCCTGTTTGGATCTGGAGAAGAAGAAGGGTGAGAGAGAATGTAGAACCAAGAACGACTCCGAGGATAGGAATCGGGGACTACTGGAAGGATGGTGTCTCTGTCTAGAGAAAGAAGAAAATCTGGGGGTGGGGAAGGGAGGTACTTAGAGAAGCAAGACCACAGAGGCAGAGTCTCCAAATGGGAAGGGGTTCCCAAAGGCGGCTAATCCAACCCATCCTTGAACAAGAACTCCTTCTACAAGAAACATGACAAGCGATCATCTGCATAGATCCAATGAGGGGAGTACATTTCATTTTTACAGAGTTCTGTGGGGTTAATGAAGAGCCCTGGATGTGGAGTTGGGAGACCTTTGCCCCAATTGCAGTTCTGCCACTTTTGTGACCTTGAGCAAGTCACTTTTCCTGGTCCAGCCGAGTCTGAGCTCTAGCATTTATCATTACGATTCCCCTTTCTGAGCCATGGATCCCTTACTGTAGAACAAGGACAAATATAGGGCCTCCTGAGTGTTGTTTTTTAAGCTGAGGAGGCCTAAGGATCCCTTTTAAAAAGATTGTTTTGTTTTGTTTTTTAAATGAAATAAAATACAGTGTTACAAAGGAAACTAATTATATTGGAAATATAGTTATCAAAATACCTAAAAAAACAAGTTCACAGACCCTCAATTCAGAAGACTAGCAAATGAACTGTGTGGTGTCTTCTTGCTCTAAAGCCAGTTTTCCCAGACATCTCTCTCTCTCTTACCCTTTTTCCTCCTCTCCCTCCTCCCTCTCTGTCTCTTTCTGTCTCTGTGTCTTTCTCATTCAGTCTGTCTCTCTCTCCCTTCCAGATCTGCCATCAGCAAATCTGATTAAAATTCCATCTATGCTTTTTAATCCAATTCATTGGCAAATCTGTTAAATGGCATGGGGTTAAGAAGAAATCCCTGAGGTCCCTTCCTACAGACTACCTTCCAATTTAATATCTAAACATCAATTAAATAATTAAACATTTGCACTGGTGCTCAACCTGTCCCAAATTTACCTGCTTTTACTATTTTCCAGCCAACATATCTCCAGATCTCTTTCAGCAGAAATAAGAGTAATGTAATCCTTTATCAAGTCTTGTTATCTCACTATGATCTTTCCTTTCTAAATGATCATTAACCATTTAAAAAAACACATTCTAGAATTGACTTAGAGTTTTCTGATTCTATTCCTTTCCCATTTTTAAAAATAAGGGTGATATTTGCCTCACTCCATTCCTGCAGCACCTCTCTTATTCTCCACGACCTTTCTGATAGCTCTGATTGTGGTTCGGCTATTCTATCTGCCTTTTTTTTCAGTTCCCCAAATTGTAGTTCATGCAGGGCAAGTGTCTTCAACTTGTCAAGGCTCCCTCAGGATTCTCCCATTATCTCCTTATTTATCTTGAGAACCAATAACCTTCAATTATCCTGCCCCTTCTAGCACAAAGGTTATTCTCATTGCAAAGAAAACAAAAGCAAACTAAAAACCAAACAACTCTGCATTCCATCTGTCATCAGTTACCAACAACCCATGCACTCCAGGCTCACCTCATTTCCCTCTTTGATCATGCTATTTTACCAAACATGACTAAAAAGATTTTCTTGCTGTTGTTATTGTCGTCAGCATGCTTAACTTTCCTTCTGGTTGCAGCTCATTCTGAGCTTTAGGATTCCTTGTGGTATTCTTACAGTAGACAATATACCGCTTCTGTGTTCTTCCTTCATTACCCGCCCTTGCTTCCACCATTTGTATCTGACCTTTTAAACCTATCTGTCTGCTAAGACAGCTTCCCTTTTTCTTCCTCATCAGAATTGCATCTCTCTGGATTTTTAGATTGCCATTCTTGAACTTCCCTTCTCCTGGGCTCACTTCCCTTGAAGAATTTTTCAAGGATGTCCTACCCATCCTTGCGCAGATCCCTTTGAAATCCGCTCCTCCAAAATCTAGTGTGCATGTCAGTCTACCATGGCATGACCTCCCTTATGTTGCCATAATTTCTACCCCGCTCAAAAAATTCCTTCCTGTTGTTGATAATCACATTTGAAATAGAATTTCCCCTTGTTGGTTCCTAAACATTTTGAAGGATAAAGTTTTCATTAGAGAGAAGCAAAATAATTTTTAGCTGCTCCGCTTTTGGCAGAAGGGTCACATCCATCTGTTTAAAAAAAAAAACAAAGATTGTTAATTGAGGCCAGGCACTAAGGGCAACTTCAATTGAGAGCTGAAAACTGTGTTGTTTGCAGTTAAGATATTAATTGGAAATGAGTGGAGAATTAAAATGGTTTCTTAAAAAAGAAAATAAAATCAAAGGTCATTGAAGATCTGATGTCTGTGGAAGTGCCTAGAACATAGCATTTTAATTTTAGCATCACGGAACATCAAGGCTAGAAGGGACCTTAGTGATTATCTAGTCCAGGTAAAAGCCAAGGGAGAACGTCTAAAAGAGAAAGGAGGTTAAAACTATTGAGAAAACTGAGAAATTGTTACTTGCTAAACTTAGTCACGGGCAAATCAGTGTCCAAGTCAGAAGAACCAAGGCATTCTGATGCTCAAGGCAATGTTCCTTCTGCACTACATCCTGACTTCCCTCAGGAGCAGTTAGGTGGTAGAGTGGATAGAACACTGGCCCTGAAGTTGGGAGTACCTGAGTTCAAATCTAACCTCAGATACTTACTAGCTCTATGACCCTGGGCAAGTCACAACCCCAATTGCCTCAAAAAATCCAATTCACTGCAAGTCATGACATCATCCCAATGCCATGGCCCTCTTTGATAAGGAAGGACAAAAAGCAACAAGTCTGACTTCCCTAACTCATTTAGCTTCCAAATGAGCTCTCATATTATTTCTTCAGGTCCACCTGTAGGGCTTAATCAAGTCAGTCAACAAGTCACCAAGCTTTTATTAATACTGACAATGTGCTGGGTGTTGTGCTAAGGACCAGGGCTACAATAAAAGGCAACAGCAGTCCCTGCAATGAAGGGGTTCACTATCTAATAGGAGGACTTGAAATGCAAATGACTACACCTACACAAGAGTTAGACAAGATGAATAGGAGACATTCTCTGAAGGAACAGAAGCATTTTCTAAGGCAGGAGTAAGCAGCTAATGGCAGGATGTTACTGCTGCTCATTCATTCATTCAGCATTTCTCCAGTACACAACTTTCTTCTAGGCAGACATGGCTGCTGCTCACAAAGAGTTTACAATATAGTGACTATGGATAGCCATTTCTACTCCTCCCATTCCCTTCTCCTCTCTCCCCGACCCCATTATGAGGTCTGAAATTATGTTTTTTGTATCAGTTCCCATCCTATTTTATTATTATTATTATTATTTGATTATTATTTGATGAGGCGATTGGGGTTAAGTGACTTGCCCAGGGGTCACACAGCTAGTAAGTGTTAAGTGTCTGAGGCCGGATTTGAACTCAGGTCCTCCTGACTCCAGGGCCGGTGCTCTATCCACTGTGCCACCTAGCTGCCCCTCCCATCCTATTTAAATCAATACATGGTGGGAGGAGTTGGGCATGGCATGGCATGGCAGACAGAGGAACAACCTTGGGGTCCCTGGTTCAAGTCTTGTTAACGATGTATACCGGACATACATGCTTCAGATTTAAACTTTTCATATATGCTCATTAAGAAATCATGAGCCTCAGACACTTGACACTTACTAGCTGTGTGACCCTGGGCAAGTCACTTAACCCCCATTGTCCCACAAAACAAAAACAAACAAAAAAAGAAATCATGAGGGAAAATGTCAGGTAGAAATAATTATATAGTGAGAAGCAGCCTAGCATAGGGGGTAGAGTACCAGCCCTCAAGCCAGGAAGATGAGGGTCCAAGTGTCATTTACTATGCACACTGGCCATGTGACCCCGAGCAAGTCAGTAACTTCTCACTGCTTCAGGCAACTCTCTTAACAGGTGCAGAGAAGACGCTGATCTGCCTTGGTGGAGGGATCTTCCCATTCTGGGAGTTTCCTCTATCAATGAAATCACAGGTACCTTCCCTATCCCTACATAATGACCATAGGCATTATTGCAAAATGTGTTAGATGGTGATTATTCTTTTAAAAATATTTTTATTGTTTTGTTTTATTGTTTTGGTTTTTTGTTTTATTCCTTTTTTATAATTCTGTTTATCTACTGCTTCAGAGGAAGTGTGACCTCATGAATACAGTACTAACTGGAAATCAAAAAGATTTGGTCTCATTTCCTACCTAAGATACTAATTAGGTGACTATAGGCTAGTCCCACAACTGATCTGAGTCTTGTGCCTCTCTCTAAACCTAAAAACGAGGTAGTGATTTTAGTGTGTTTGCCAGACTAATGAATTTACAGGCCAGCTCGATGCATTGACTTCAGTGTACATACAAATATGCATTGCAAATTTGTAAATACAATATTTTGCAGAAAGATAAGTTGAAGATAGATTGCAGAGAGCTTTAGATGTGTAACAGAGGAGTTAAATTCCTAATTGGGGGCCAAAGAAGTTCTTTGAGCCACAGTTTAAGAGGGGGTGTTGACAAACCTTCAGCACATCCAGAAGTGAAGATGGTGAAGGGTCTCAAAAGCATGTCTTATGAGGAGCAGTTGAAGACTCTGGGGCGCTTATCCTGAAGCAGAGAATTGGAGACTTGGAGAGTAGAGATGAAACTTCCTTTAAATAGTTGAAAGATGGTCAAGGGGGAAGGGGATGTGAATTACTTTGTGTAGCTCCACAGGGTAAATCTGGACCCCTGGATGGAAGTTACAGGGAGGAAGATTTTGATTCAGTATGAGAAAGAACTTAGCAATGATTAGAACTATTTGAAAATGGCAGCAATTGCCTTCTGAACTAGCGAGTGCCTTATCCCTGCAGCTTTCTCAGTAAAAGCTGAATGGCCATGCGTCACAGACAGCCTAGATCACTCCTATATTGGGTGGGAGTTGGGACTAGATGACCTTTAAGGTATCTTCCAAAGATAAGATTTCTAATCATCTCATTTCCGGATGTATCGGTCTCTTATTCCCCATATAGATGTCATTGCTTCAACAAACCTTATAGTGCTGCTGGAAGATGAAGTCTTTGCTGATTTTTTCAACACATTTCTGTCTCTCCCAGTAAGTATCTGTTGCATTCAAAATCTGAACCCAAACTCCCAGAGATGTTGTGTATTAAATTGTGCTGTGTTCTGTAGGTGGTATAGCATATACAGCTCTGGGCCCGGAATCAGGAAGACCAGATTTCAAATCCTGCCTCAAGCATTTACTAGCTGTGTGTCCTTGGGCAAGTCACTGAACTTCTGTCTGCCTCAGTTTCCTTATCTGGAAAATGGGGGATAATAGACTTGCCTTGAAGGGTTATTGTGAGGATCAAATAAGATAAAAAATGTAAAAAGTGGGTTTAGGAAAGTGCCTGGAACATAGTAAGCACTATAAAAATGTTAGCTATTATTATTATTATTATTAATAATGTGTGGTGCCACACATTATATTATATCATCTTGTATCATGTTGTATTGTATTTCTTTTATTTAACTGAGAAACAAACCAAAGTATTTTTTTTCAAACCAAAGTATTTTAATCTAATTTGATTTAACAGTTTAAGACAGAAGTGATTATAGATCTTTTTTTCAGGTTGCTAGGGGTTGCAGTGGATAAAGTGTTAAACCTGGAGTCAGGAAGACCTGAGTTCCAATACAGCCTTAAACATTCAGACATTAGTTGTGTGACCTGGGAAAGTTATTTAATCTCTGTTGGCCTCGATTCACCCATCTGTAAGATGACAATGATAACAACACCTATTTCCCAGGGTTGTTGTGAGGATCAAAAAAGAATATATGAAAAATAGTTTGCAAATCTTAAAGCACTATGATATACAACTATGATTATTAAAATGGCTAAACCTGGGGGCAGCTAGGTGGCGTAGTGGATAGAGCACCAGCCCTAGAGTTAGGAGTACCTGAGTTCAAATCCAGCCTCAGACACTTAACACTTACTAGCTGTGTGACCCTGGGCAAGTCACTTAACCCCAATTGCCTCACCAAAAAAATTTTTAAAAAAAAGGCTAAACCTGAACATCTGTAGATGAAGTCTCTGTTCATCTTTTAACTGGTTCACAGTTTGAATTGTAGTGGAAGGGGAAGATGCTAAAGAGAGAGCAGAAGCTTAACCTAAAGTTATGGACACTCTCCACTTGGTATAGAAATGATTCCCCTGGACTTTGGCCTAAGAGCCTTCTCTTTTTCCTCACTGTTGTTGTTGTTGTTTAGTCATTTTCATTTTTTAAACAATATTTTATTTTTCCCCAATTACATGAAAAAACAATGTTAACATTTTGTTTATTCTTTCCCTCCCTCCTTCTCTCCTCTCTCCCTTCCCTGAGATGGCAAGCAATTTGAAATAGGCTATACATGTGCAATCATGCAAAACATTTCCATATTAGTCATGGTATGAAAGAAAACACAGACCAAAAAAAAAAAATCACCACCGCCACAACAAAAATAAAGTAAAAAATAGCATGCCTCAATCTGCATTCATATTCCATCGGTTTTTCTCTGAAGGTAGATAGCAGTTTTCATCACAAGTTCTTTGGAATTATCTTGGATCATTGTATTACTAATAATAGCCTAAGTCATTCATAGTTGATAATTATACAATATTGCTGTTAGTGTGTATAATGTTCTCTTGGTTCTGCTCACTTTGTTCATGTCTTTCCAGGTTTTTCTAAAATCATCCGGCTCATTTCTTATAGAACAATAATATTCCATTAAAATCATATACCACAGCCTGTTTAGCCATTCTACGTTTGATGGGAGTCCCCTCGACTTCCAATTCTTAGCCATCACAGAGCTGCTATAAATATTTTTGTACAAATAGGTCCTCTTCCCCCCCACCCCTGCTTTTTATCTCTTTGGGATACAGATCTAGTAGTGGTATTGCTGGATCAAAGAGTATGCACACTTTTATAGCCCATTGGGCACAGTTCCAAATTGTTCTCCAGAATGGTTGGAATAGTTCACAACTCCATCAACAGTGCATTAGTGTTCCAATTTTCTCACATCCCCACCAACATATATCATTTTCATTTTCTGTCACATTAGCCAATCTTATAGGTATGAGGTAGTACCTAGAGTTGTTTTAATTTGCATTTCTCTAATCAATAATGATTTAGAGTGGGGGCAGCTAGATGGCGCAGTGGATAAAGCACCGGCCCTGGATTCAGGAGTACCTGAGTTCAAATCCAGCCTCAGACACTTGGCTCTTACTAGCTGTGTGACCCTGGGCAAGTCACTTAACCCCCATTGCCCCACAAAAAAACAAACAAACAAAACAACAACAACAACAAAAACAAAACAAAACAACAAAAAAAAGTGCTTTAAAAAATAATGATTTAGAGCATTTTATGTGACTATAAATAGGTTTAATTTCTTCATCTGAAAAATACCTGTTTATATCATTTGACCATTTATCAGTTGGGGAATGACTTATAATCTTATAAATTTGACTTGGCTATCTATATATTTGAGAAACGAGGCCTTTATCAAAGGAACTTGCTAAAAAATTTTCCCATCTTTTTGTTTTTCATCTAATGTTGCTGTCATTGGTTTTGTTTGAGCTAAACCTTTTTAATATAATCAAAATTATCCATTTTAAAATCTCATAATGCTCTCTACCTCTTGTTTGGTCATGAATTCTTCCCTTCTCCATAGATATGACAGGTAAACTATTCCATGCTAACCTAATTTGTTTATGGTCTCCCCCTTTATGTCTAAGTCACATACCCATTTTGACCTTATCTTGGTATATGGTGCAAGATGTGGTCTATACCTCGTTTTTGAGATACTATTTTCCAGCTTTCCCAGCAGTTTTTGTTAAACAGTGAGTTCTTGTCCCAAAAGATTGGGTCTTTGGATGTATCAAACACTAGATTACTATGGTCATTTACTAGTGTGTATTGCATAACTAATTGATTTCAATGATATACCACTCTATTTCTTAGCCAGTACCAGTTTTGATGGTTACCACTTTATAATACACTTTGAGATCTGTTACAGCTATGCTACCTTCCTTTATATTTTTGCATTGATTTTCTTGATATTCTTGACTTTTTTCCAGTGAATGTTATTATTTTTTCTACCTCTATAAAATAATTTTTGGTAGGTTGGTATGACACTGAATAAATTAATTTAGGTAAATTGTCATTTTTATTATATTGGCTCAGCCTATGCATGAGGGAATGATATTTCTGGTTTTAATTGTGTGAAAAGTGTTTTGTAATTGTGTTCATATATTTCCTGGGTTTGTCTTGGCAGGTAGACTCCCAAGTATTTTGTATTGTCAAAAGTTATTTAAAATGGAATTTTCCATTCTATCTCTTGCTGCTGGATTTTATTGGTAATACATACACACACACACACACACACACACACACATATATATATATATATATATATGCAGGATTTATGTGGATTTATGTTATATCCTTCAACTTTGATAAAGTTGTTCATTATTTTGACTAGTTTTTAAATTGGTTCTCTAGGATTCTCTAAGTATACCATCATGTCATCTGCAAAGAGTGATAGTTTTGTTTCCTCATTGCCTAATCTAATTTCTTCCATTTCTTTTTCTTCTCTTATGTCTATAGCTAACATTTCTAGTACAATATTGAATATTGGGAAGGATAGCTTATCATCATTATAGATAATGCTTGCTGATGGTCTTATATAGGTACTACTTATCATCTTAAGAAATGCTCCATTTGTTCCTGTTCTCTAGTGTTTTTTTGTTTTGTTTTGTTTTTTAGTGAGGCAATTGGGGTTAAGTGACTTGCCTAGGGTCACACAGCTAGTAAGTGTTAAGTGTCTGAGGCTAGATTTGAACTCAGGTACTCCTGACTCCAGGGCTGGTGCTCTATCCACTGTGCCATCTAGCTGCCCCTCTCTAGTGTTTTTTATAGGAATGGGCATCGTATTTTGTCAAAGGCTTTTTGTGCATCTATTGTGGTAATCTTAAAATTTCTATTGGTCTTGTATTGATATGGTTGATTATGCTGATAGTTTTCCTAAAAATGAACCAGTCCTGCATTCCTGGTATAAAACCTACCTGGTCATAGTGTATGATCCTTGTCAAATATTGCTTTAATCTCCTTGCTAGTATTTTATTTACATTTTTGCATCAATATTGATTAGGGAAATTGGTCTACAGTTATAGGTCTATAGTTTTCTTTCTCTTTTAATTCTTCTTGTTTTAGCTATCAGCATCATATTTGTATCATAAAAGACTCCTTTGCCTATTTATTCAAATAACTTATAAAGTATTGGAATTAATTGTTTTTTAAATGTTTGATAGAATTCACTTGTGAACCCATCTGGCCCTAGGGATTTTTTTTTACTAGTGAGTTCATTGATGGCTTGTTCAATTTCTTTTTCTAAGATAAGGTTAAGTATTCTATTTCCTCTAATGTTAGCATGGGCAATTTATATGTTTGTACATATTCATCCATTTCCCTTAGATTTATTGACATATAATTGGACAAAATAGCTCCTAATAATTGTTTTAATTTCCTCTTCATTGGAGGTGAATTCACCCTTTTAATTTCTGATACAGGTAATTTGGTTTCCTTCTTTTTTAAATCAAATTAACCAATGGTTTACCTATTTTATTTTTCATAAAACCAGCTCCTAGTTTTATTTATTAATTCAATAGTTTTCTTATTTTCAATTTTATTCATATCTTTGATTTTTCAGGATTTCCAATTTGGTGTTTAATTGGGGATTTTTAATTTGTTTTTTTTCTAATTTTTTCAGTTGTATGCCCAATTCATTGATCTGCTCTTTTTCTACTTTGTTGAAAGATATAAATTGTTTAGAGTTATAAACTTTCCCCTAAGTACAACTTTGGTTGCAATTGATAAATTTTGATATGGTGTCTCATTGTTGTCATTCTATTTAATGAAATTACTCTTTCTATGATTTCTATGATTCTTTGACTCACTCATTCTTTTGGATTAGATTATTTAGTTTCCAATTAGTTTCGAATCTATCTTTCCATGGCCCTTTATTGAATATACTATTTATTGCATTATACATTTAATATTTCTACTTTTCTGCATTTGATTGTGATGTTTTTAATGCCCTAATACAGGATCAATTTTTGTGTAGGTGGCATGTACCACTATTCCCATTCAATTTTCTCCAGAGGTCTATTATATCTAACTTTTCTAAAATTCTATTCAACTCCTTAAATTCTTTATTGTTTATTTTTGGGTTAGATTTATCTAGTTCTGAGATGGGAAAGTTGGGGTTCTCTAGTACTATAGTTTTACATCTATTTCCTCCTGTAATTAATTTAATTTCTCCTTTAAAAATTTGGATACTATACCATTTGGTGCATATATGTTTAGTATTGATATTATTTCATTGATAGTACCTTTTAGCAAGATATGGTTTCCTTCCTTATCTCTTTTAATTTTTGCTTTTGCTTTGCCCAAGATCCTGGTATTGCCCAAGATTTGATTGCTACCCCTGCCTTTTTTTTTTTACTTCAGTTGAAGCATAATAGATTCTGCTTCAGCTACTTACTCTATCTGTGTCTCTCTCTCTGCTTCAAATGTGTTTCTTTTAAAATTTTTTTTTTTTTTAGTGAGGCAATTGGGGTTAAGTGACTTGCCCAGGGTCACACAGCTAGTAAGTGTTAAGTGTCTGAGGCTGGATTTGAACTCAGGTACTCCTGAATCCAGGGCCTTTGCTCTACCCACTGCGCCACCTAGCTGCCCCAAATGTGTTTCTTTTAAATAACATATTGTAGAATTCTGGTTTTTAATCCATTCTGCTATCTGCTTCCATTTTATAGGTGAATTCACCCCATTCACATTCAAAGTTATGATTACTGTGCATTTCCTTCCTTCCCTTTTCCCCTGTTTAAAATCTTTTTTGAGCTCTTCTAGGAGGTGGGTTGGTTTTTTTGTATTTTTTGTTGTTGTTGTTGTTGGTGGTGGTGGTCTAAGACCAATTCACAATTTTCTTTGAGGCTTCACAGGTAGCCATTTTGACATTGTTGTCCATAGTCACTTTCTATGGCCAGCTATTTTGTGTTTGTTTTTTGCTCATTCTTTCAACCTACTTCATTAATTTAATTTTATGTTAAAGTTGGGCTCTGCTCCTGAGGTAAAGGGGGTACTGTCCCAAACTTCTTGTACCAGGGGCACAAGACCTTGCTGCTAGCCTTCACCAGAGGCATGGGGCCTTGATGCTGACCTGTCCCGAGGCTTGGAACTTCACTGCTGCCTTGCTGGGGCACAATCTGCTATTGAATTGCCCAGATGACACTTTTGTTAAACTGTGCTCCTCTTTTATCTGAGTGAGACAGAAGTTTCCTGCTGACCTTCTAAGTTGTCTTGGGCTGGAAAATTATTTCACCCTATCCTTTCCTGTCTTACACTTTATTGCCCTTGATGCATTCTGCAATTCAGCCTTCCTGGCCTACTAAATAAGTCCCCATGTCTTGCTACTAGTTGTCTCCTATGCCTATGATGCTTTATCTCCTTACCTCTACCTCTTAAGTTTCCTCACTCAGAAAAAGACTCAGATTAAATTTGATATTCTTCAGGAGTCCTTTCTTGATCCCACATGATACTACTGGCTTCCTTTCACAAATTACTTTACATTTGCTCTGTATATATTTTGTACATACCTAGCTATTTACACATTGTCTTCCCCATTAAACTTGCTTCTCTATATCCCCAGTGCTTAGCACAGCTGTGCCTACCAAATAGTAAATGCTGGTTGGCTGTCTGACTTGTGTGTGTGTGTGTGTGTGTGTGTGTGTGTGTGTGTGTGTACGGGCTTGATAAAGAGGAGAACACAAGCACACACATACACACACATTGTGGGGTGGTCAATTTGGGGTGTGTATCTGTAAGGTTACTCTGCTCTGATGCTCAGAATTGGTAAGTTAGTAATGTTTTGAGGATGATATATTCTGAGACAGTTGAGTGTGGCCCCAAGAAACACTGCTCTGTAATGAGTAGACATTTTATACACGTGGGTGAAAAACTTTATTCTGCTGGTTGGATTCTTCTCTTTCTTTTGCAGGTATTTGGTCAAATGCCAATTTATATAGTTCATGATTTACAGTGGACCCTATGGCCAGAGTTACCCCATGCTTTGGTAAGTCAGGCTCTAGCCTTCATTATATGGAATAGGCATGTGGAGGGATTTAAGGATAAGTTGAAGTGTGGCTGGAGAAATGGGGAGAGGGTGAGGAACAAAACTTGAGGCAAGTTGAAGGCACATAAGGAGTAAGACAATCAGTGTTGAACCAAGCTAATCATTCTCCTAATATATACAGAGAGGCTCCTCGCCAGTAGGCTGGCTGCCCCCTTGTTAAATGTTTACTTACTACTTGACAGGCATATGGGCTAATATTTGTGCATATAAATATAAAAATCAAGACCCTGACTTCTCAGAAGGAGTTTAATAGGGAAAAACAATCCTTTTGGGGGTGTGGTGGGGAGGGGTGGCTATAGAGAAATTTTTTTGGAAGAAAGGTCCATTCTTCACATAAACCACAGATACTATTTTTAAATATAATAAACATTTTCATTTATAGTTTTGAGTTCCAAATTTTATCCCTCTTTCCCTCCCTCCCCTTCCCCTCTCCCTGAGGCAATAAGCAATCAGATTTGGGTTATACATATATGACTATGTAAAACATTGCCATATTTGTCATTTTATACAAGAAAATTTGATTAAAAGAAAAAATGAAAGAAAGTGAAAAATAGCACGCAGTCTTTCTTTGGAGGTGGATAGTATGTTTCATCAATAGTCCTTTGGGATTGTCTTGGATCATTGTATTGTTGAGAATAGTCAAGTCATTCACAATTCCTCATCAAACAATATTGTTGTCTCTGTGTACAATGTTCTCTTGGTTCTGCTCACTTCACTATACATCATTTAATACATGTCTTTCCAGGCCTTTCTGAAGTCATCCTTCTTGTCATTTCTTGTAGCACAATAATATTCCATCACCATCATATATCTCAGTTTGTTTAGCCATTCCCCAATTGATAGGCACACCACTGATCTCCAATTCTTAGCTACCACAAAAAGAGCTGCTATAAATATTTTTGTGCAAATAGGTCTTTTTCTCTTTTGGGGGATGTCTTCGGGATATAAACGTAGCAGTGTTATTGCTGGATCAAAGGGTATGCACAATTCTATAGTCCTTTGGGCATAGTTCCAAATTGCTCTCCAGAATGGTTGAATCTTTTCACAACTCCATCAGCAGTGGATTGGCTTCCTAGCTTTCCCACATCCTCTCCAACATCCAATATTTTCTGTTTTTGTTATATTTGCCACAATAGATACTGTTTTAAATAATGTTAACTAATTCAGAGAAATGGATTTGGAAATGAAAGACCACTGCAAGAACTCAAACCATTACTTCTCTTCTTTCCTAATAAAGCTTCCTCTTTGCCAACCTCAACCCCAGACTATAGTTTCCTCTCTTTGGATTCTGCTCTTCAGTACCTTCTGCATCCATTCTCAAATGTTGGTAGGATCCAGCTTGGTTGGGGAGAAAGGGAGATGATTGTTATCTGCCCCATTCTGAGATGGACATTCCCAATAGCCATTATTTTCTCTTCTCTTCCTGTCCTTGAATTCTAGATTGCCAAGTATAAAGGCTTATTGACGTGGTTGGAAAAATACAGATTACCTTATTTCTGCAAGACCAACTTATGTCACCATTACATGCTCTGTAAGGAACTCATCAGTTTCATCAAATCCCCAGAGGGTGGTGAGCACAATTCAATTTCAATTCAAACGAACAACTTTTAAACAAATAATTATTTTGTGCGGAGCACTCTGCAAAATATAGGGAGAGATACAAAGTCTACCAGACAAGGTTTCTTCTCTTTAGGAATTTACAGTCATGTAGGGGTGTAAAATGCAAACACAAATAATTTAATAAACAACAATGCATGGTTTGGTCCATTAGAAGAATGCAAAAAAAAATTTTAATGGGAGGCAAAAGGGTTCAGGTTATTATAGACAGGAACGATCAAGGAAGCCTTTAAGGGAAGGTGGGATTTAAGTGGGATTATTCAAAAATGGGTAGGAATCCAACAGGCAAATAGTTGTAAGGAAGGTGTTCCAGTCCCAGTCAACATCATGAACAAAGATGGAAAGCAAAGGGCTTGTTTAGGAAACAGAATATTTGGGCTTGACTAGATCATAGAGTGCATGGCGATAAGAAATATGAGGTGAAAGAAGGCTAGGCAGAGTGGAGGGTACATCTTTGGAGGGCACTGAATGCCAGGAAAAGAAAACTGAACTTTAATCAGTAGGCTCCAAGAGATTGAAGACTGATCAGTCTCTTGAAGATGGAAGTTTCAAGCAAGTGAGTAGAAGGGACAGGAGCCAGATCGCTAAGAGGAAAAGTGCCCAGCCTTGTTTTATGATAGACGCCAACGGAGATAATAATAGCAAACAATGAGAATACAATGGAAGGCCACAAGGTCTCCCAACAAGAATTCCATGTCCAATAGTCTTCATTAAGGATCCACATGTTGGGGCAGCTAGGTGGCACAGTGGATAGAGCACCGGCCCTGGAGTCAGGAGTACCTGAGTTCAAATCCGGCCTCAGACACTTAACACTTACTAGCTGTGTGACCCTGGGCAAGTCACTTAACCCCAATTGCCTCACTAAAACAAAAAAAAAAAAAAAAAAAAAAAAAAAAAGGATCCACATGTTTATATTACCATGGGTGCCTTTGGAGAAGTTGACACATGAAATCCCCTGTCTTCATGAGAAAGGATAAGGATTAAGATCTCCTCTATAGATTACTCCTAGCACTAATGGGCTTATGAGGCAAGAGGCCTGGCTTCTTGAACCAGCCCAGCCAGAGTTAAAAGTGTGTTTGGAGAAATTGTTTTATAGACAGGTCAAACACTCAATTTTATTTTCAAGAGTACATGGTCAGGGGAAAGCTAGGTGGCACAGAGGATAAAGCACTGGCCCTGGATTCAGGAGGATTTGAGTTTAAATCCAGCCTCAGACACTTGACACTTACTAGCTGTGTGACCCTGGACAAGTCATTTAACCTTCACTGCCTCACCAAAAACAAAACAAAACAGGGGGCAGCTAGGTGGCGCAGTGGATAAAGCACTGGCCCTGGATTCAGGAGGACCTGAGTTCAAATCCAGTCTCAGACACTTGACACTTACTAGCTGTGTGACCTTGGGCAAGTCACTTAACCCCCATTGCCCGGCAAAAAAAAAACCAAAACAGCACAAACACCAAAAATAACAAACAAACAAACAAAAAACAAGAGTACATGCTCTTATCCATTGAGCTAGCTGACCACAACTAAGGGGATTCAGGTTTAACCCTAGAGAATGCAAAACCAGTTTAAGTCACAATGTGTTAAGCCCTTTGATACATGTACATCTAGGGGGAATCAAGTAAAAACCAACATCAAAGGTGACCTTCAAGGGGGAAAATGGTCAGTCAGTAAAGGACAGGATGAGGAGGAGGAAAGGGATAATCCTAACCATTTATTTCAAGGAATTCATGGGTTGATTATACTTAGGTACATGAGCCTCTACAAAGAATGCCAAAGTAGTTGCCTCCAATACCTGGTTGCTCTAGAAATAACTTTCCAGTATTTGAACCTATAGCCTTGGTTTCCTGAGCATAGTGGTCCAATGGGCTGAGATGACTGACTACAGCTAGGAAGAGATTAACTATTTGCAAAGTTGCAAGGGGGTTGGGGAAAAGTCCTCTCACTGTCAGCCTTTTCTGATAGCCAAGATGATGAGATGGAAGACAGCAGACCAGTGGCTGCTCTACAAATGTGTTGGCGGTGTCCGGGGAATGTGGCGCTTCTGTGCCTACCTCAGTGGCACAGCAGGTGGGTTCCTGCAGCCATCCCTGTGACCTGCTTCTCTTCCCTCCTCCTTTCCCCCCCTCTCCTTTTTTCTATTGAATCACAATAGGGATTTTTCTAGGATACAAAATAAGGGTGCTGATGTCTCTTTTAAATCAAGATTTAAGAAGATGAGGACAGGGAGTCCACATTGCCAACCCATGGGTTGGAATTTAGATGAATAGATCCTCCAGTCATGGTGACAGTGATCTATGCTTGATACTCTAAGGAGTGATTGCAAACCAGGCACACACATCCTGGGTCCTTTCCAGGGATAGGACAGCAATGCTTAAAACCTCAATCTCTCCCTTCTCCACTCGTCTGTTGTGGCGCGTTGCATCCCAGACTGGGGTTTGGGTTCACTGGCCCTTGGCCACGACCTCAGTTTGAACAAAGAATAAGAGAAGAGAGGCTTTTTCTCTCCCCCTTCCCCCACCTCTTCAGCAGGTGTTATTGTGTTCTGAGGAGTAAGAAAGGGAAGAGCGGACAGACTATATTATGAATTTCCTTCAAAGAGTTATTACTTTCCCCTGTCCTGTCCTCAGTGGATGCGGTTGTTCTGCTGGCTGATTCAAGTTTCCTACTCTGACACTCCATTCAGTGCTGCCTTTCCTATCAGTGCACTGAAGAGAAGCAGAAAGACGGTGACAGAGGTCTGAGCTGGGAGTCAGGAAGACCTCACTTCAAGTCCCATCTCTGACACCTAGCTGTGACCTTGGGCAAGTCACAGAACCTCTGTGAGCCTCAGTTTTCTCCGTACCCCTTCTTCTAGCAAGACTGTCCCCAGTCATGAGAGCCACATCTCACTGTCACCATGAATGGAGGATCCATATCACACCTTTTCTGGGGGATGCCCAACCCCAAGAGAGCTCCTCCCCTCACCAACTGAATTCACCGCAGGCACCAGAATTCCTATTTATGGCTCCATACCCTACTTTTCCTTTTAGGTAATGAGGCTTTTGCTGGTAGAATTCCAGGCCATGTGGCAGGTAGTTCAGGTAGATGCGTCAGTCCTTCAAAACATATAGGAAGGGGGCTACCAACTCTTTCTATGCATGGGGGGCAGCTAGGTGGTATAGTAGATAGAGCACTGGCCCTGGAATTGAGGACCTGAGTTCAAATGTGACCTCAGACACTTACTAATTATGTGACTCTGGGCAAGTCACTTAACCCCAGTTGCCTTAAACATCCAGGGCCATTTCCAGTCACCCTGATGTTTCTCTTGCCACTGGACTCAGATGACTCTGGAGAAGAGAGTGAGGTTTGTGACCTTGCACAGCCCTCTCTCACTTAAATCCAATTCAGTGCAAGTCATGACATAACCCCAATGTCATGGTCCTCTTTAAAAACTGTGGGGACCAATTTTTAATTGGGGAGTGAGTGCTAGCTAAGCAGCTCGCTGCAATATTGGGGCAAGGAAGGAGACCGGCAGCCTCCCTCAAAACAGAACAAGATTTATTTTAACAAGAACGAACTTAAAAAACAAAACAAAACACAAACAGGATCAGTAGGATCAAGGGAAAGGAAATAAAATGGGGAAAGGGAAATTATAATACCTGAAAAAATACCACCACCCAGGAATCAGCTGAAAATACACAGCAGAATGCCTGTCGCTTTCCAGCTTCCACCTAGAATGCCCAATTCTCCTCCCCCAAACCTAGAAACATCCCACACAGCCCCAGCCAATGGGATGGCCTCTCTGACAGTCACATGACTGCCCTCACTAGGCTTCCAATCTTTATAATTTTGCCAGGCCCATGTAGGCGTGGCCAGTGGTGATGATGTGAGGCGCCAGAGCCCAGACAATGGCTACAACCAGTGGGTGGAGCATCGTGCGGTTTGCGGAGCCCCAGGCCAGTGCACACGGAGGCATAAAAACCTCAAATAGCAATTAATTCTTTACAGAATGAAGGACAAACAACAACAACTACTCTGCTCTTACTTTGCTGTCTGTTCTGCAGGGGAGGAGCTGGTGGAGTTCTGGATAATTGCCGAGAGAATCCTCGGGATAGATGAGACAAATGATAAGCAGAAGGACACCTACCTGTCCCTCCTCCTGGTGTTGAAGGCCACTCATTTGCAGGAAGGGTCCTCTGTGCTGATTCTTTGCAATATGAACATCAGTAAGAATCTAAAAGGCACCATCAGTGGGGAAACTATGGGGGGAATTGATAGAATCAAATCATTTTTCAACTATCTACCTCATCACTTGTTTTCCTTGTTATTGATAGTGACTGTAGTTCCCTACTGTAGTTAATTGCTCTGCTAATAGCTCACCTTTTTAAAAAGTCTTTTTTTTTATGCGTGATGGAAATCCCGTGGAGCCCAAACAGGAAGGATCTGAAAGAAGGCACCTCCATTTAGGCTAGCACTTTGCATTAGCCTAAGGGATGAGCTTCCTTTCCCCAGAGTGGTATACGTAGCTAGGAGGACCCAACACTGAATTGGAACAAATGAACAGCTGCCCACTTCCTCCTGAACGAGAGTGACTTCGTCATTTGGTCTGAAAGGAATTCCCAGATATACCCATATTCAATTGTAAATACATTAAAGGTTCATTCTAAATCCTATTAGCAATACCCCTTGTTTTAAACTAGCTATCCCTCTGATCAGTCCCATTTATATGAATGACTGAGAGTTAGCTAAAGAAACAGAGCTGGAAAGGCCTCTCTGTGGTCATCTAGTGCATTTTGATAGCCAAGTAAACCCCTAATTTTATTTTTATTTTTTTTTGGTGAGGCAATTGGGGGTTAAGTGACTTGCCCAGGGTCACACAGCTAGTAATTGTTAAGTGTCTTTGGCCAGATTTGAACTCAGGTCCTCCTGACTCCAGGGCCGGTGCTCTATCCACTGAGCCACCTAGCTACCCCTGGACCCCTAATTTTAAAAGACGTCCAAACTGGGACTCTTCTTAATCTTTAACATTTCCTCAATTTTTTTTTTTTATTTATCTAAATCCATTCAATTGTCTGGGTTAGACTTTATTAAATCAGGCAAGGGTAACATGTTCCCCCCTCCACTCCATATCTGAGTCAGAACACTGAGCCCAGTCCAAATAACCGTCACCATTGCTCTCAGAAGATCTGAGCTCTAGCCACGATTTCTACTACTGGTTTACTTGTTCAGTTTCTCCATTGTTTAAATGAAAATAATGGGGTTAATGGGGTTAAAATTTGGATTTCCCCTTCCTTCCTTCCTAGGGTGGCTGTAAAGGAACAAACAAGATCAGATAGATATATATGTGTGTGTATGTATGTATATGTATGTATATATGTGTATATATCTACCTATATGTATGTGTGTGTGTATGATCTTGTTTGTTCCTTACAGCCACCATTAACCCATATATGTGTGTGTGTGTATGTGTGTGTGTATACATACATGTGTGGACATATATGTGTGTATATCTTGCTTGGAATAGCAAAATGATAATATCTTAACTTTTTTATTCTAATTTCAACTAATCATCATTTATTTTGTCTCTTTCCTATTACACACACACACACACACACACACATATATATATATATATATATATATACACAGAGAGAAAAAGAAATCGCCATGCTACCTTCACCCTTTGTTTCTCTGTGTCCTTTGCAGAATCACTGATGAACCTCTCTGTGTGGCATCCCAAACAGTCTACTACCAGAAGGGAAATCCTGAGCCGAATGCAGAAAGTGGCTCTGTTTAAAATCCAGAGCTATTGGCTCCCAAACTTCTACATGCACTGCAAAATCAATATGGCCAAGGAGGAAAAGTGCCAGGCTCTGCTGCAGGAGTATGAAGACCGCCTCTGTCAGGTGGAAGAGGAAGAGGAAGAGGAAGATGAAGACGAAGAGGAAGATGTGAACTCCTTGCCAAGTGACCTCCCCCTTAATATGAACATCAGGAGACTTTATGTGACCCAGAAGCCGTACTGTAGCAAGAAAACCAAGAAAAAGATGTGGCAGTTCATTGAACAGGGCACGTGGACAGTTGAACCTGAACTGCCCATCATAAACACTTTGCATCCCCAAAAGAGCAAGTTGCATGAGAAAGAGTTTGAAGGACTCCCTGATCTCTTCTCTCCACCAAAACTTGTTGTGCGGATGGGTGCCCTGAGACCAGTGCGTTTTAAAGACAGTCTGTGTGATTTAAAGACAAAGGAGAATGTCAGCTCCACAGCCTGCAAATCCAGGGGGGATAATAATAAAACCTATCTGCCCTTTTCCCTAGAAGGAGTCTATGAGAAGAAATTCACAGCCAGATTGCGTCATGCCACCCCTGTTATCAACCAACCCTCCCTGATATCCCTAAAGAAGGTGATTCGGAAAAGTTTCTCCTTTGAATATCTCCACTGGGCTCTGACTGCCGATTCCTGTGCAGGGAACCCTTTTGGAGACTATCTTAAGAGTAAACACTACAAGATGGAAAACCGTCTCCTGCATCTCTGGAAGGACCTGGACAACTTCCTGACCATTTCCATCAGTGCCAAGAAAGGGGGCAATCTGCTGTTTCGGCATACGCTTGGAAATCGCATCTGTGAACTCTACCTCAATGAGGACAATGGCCCCGTCCTGCCACTCAAACCTCAAACCATCCAGCATCTGAAAGAGCTGCTCCCCTCTGGGGATGTGATTCCCTGGATCCCCAAAGCACAGAAAGAGATATGCAAGGTAGGCTTGGATGCCCAGAGCTGGCATGTACCTCCATCATTGGGTAGGTTCCAATAATATTTTTCCTGACATTTCTAATATTAATTAATTGTAACTATGGAGCGGGTAGTACAAGATTGAATGGGCTTCCTAAAGCATCCAGGTTTATTGAATCTTCCAGGTCACTGGACAGCAGGATACTCTTGTTCTCTTCCCTCTGAAAGCACACAAAAAACCTTAGATATTCTGGAAGTCCTCAGCAAAGCTTTTAAACTGTTAGCAGGAGTGCAAAAGTTTAATCTATAACCCAAAAGAACCCAGATTTTTAAAAGAATTTACCACTTTAATAATAGGTCATATCATAGGGCCCTCTATTTCCAGTCAATCCACTGCACACTTAAATTTAGTTCAAATCTGGGTGTTCTGATGGCAACATTTAAAATTTCAGCATCTAGTTCCTATTGCTTTTGATTTACCCCTAGCTCTAACTTTCCCCTATATACTACTTCTTCTTCTTCTTCTTCTTCTTCTTCTTCTTCTTCTTCTTCTTCTTCTTCTTCTTCTTCTTCTTCTTCTTCTTCTTCTTCTTCTTCTTCTTCTTCTTCTTCTTCTTTTCTTCTTCTTCTTCTTCTTCTTCTTCTTCTTCTTCTTTTCTTCTTCTTCTTCTTCTTCTTCTTCTTCTTCTTCTTCTTCTTTTTTTTTGCGGGATAATGGGGGTTAAGTGACTTGCCCAGGGGCATACAGCTAGTAAGTGTCAAGTGTCTGAGGAGGCCGAATTTGAACTCAGGTACTCCTGAATCCAGGGCCAGTGCTTTATCCACTGCACCACCTAGCTGCCCCCTCCCCTATATACTTTTTTTTTTTTTTAGTGAGGCAATTGGGGTTAAGTGACTTGCCCAAGGTCACACAGCTAGTAAGTGTTAAGTGTCTCAGGCCGGATTTGAACTCAGGTACTCCTGACTCCAGGGTTGGTGCTCTATCCATTGCACCACCTAGCCACCCCCCCATATACTTCTAAATCAAGCTAGAATTTTTTATTATAGTTCCCAATAAAATAAACACATGAAGTTTTACATAACCTTCTCACTTAAAGTCAAAAGTTCCTTCAAACCTTTCTGTCAACATACTCAAACCTTCTTTTCCTTCCCTTAAAATTCTGTTTATTTTGTTCCAATTCTGTTATCCCCTATAAAAAATGGAAGCACCCCAATTCCTTTAAGATGCTTTCAGTAATTATCTTACAAAAACTTTGTCCATTCAAATAACAATTAACAATTAAGTTCTGGTATAAGTTCTGTATTCACAGAAGTAACACAAAGAATGTTTCTGAATAAATATCATATATATTTCAAGTTACTTTCTGTCACAGGGGAAATTGGTGATGTGGGGGTCCTTGGGTATTTCTCTTTAAAGAATTACACCCTCTTGCACACAAATTCAACTAGAATAAAATAATCTTTTATTTCGGTGCTAGAGAAAGGAAGCAAGCGAGATAGACTCTGGAGGGGAGAAAATGGTTTAGAGACATGATTCTCTAAAAAATACATTTCTCCTCAAACAGAAGACAAAAGCTTTTATAGATGGTAGATGGGGTGATCACCACCTGACAATGAAAAGTTCCCTTTAGAAGTGGGAGAAAGGCTTGAATGGGAGGTGGTGGTCTGGACTTCTGGAGTTAATCTCTGTCCCCTAGGGCTGATCAAGGAAGCAGGCATGTCTCTCTTACTTCTCAAGGTGTGTTTGTCCTTTAGATAGTAGGCCAGTTTAAACTTTAATAGTCCCAAATTCCTTGATATGTCCCAACCCCATAACACTTTCTTAAATAAGTTTCTCTTTTGTGGTCAAGAAGCAAAACAGTTCTTTAAAATTCAAATACAGGGGGCAGCTAGGTGGTGCAGTGGATAAAGCACCAGCCCTGAATTCAGGAGGACCTGAGTTCAAATCTGACCTCAGACACTTGACACTTATTAGCTGTGTGATCTTGGGCAAGTCACTTAACCCTCATTGCCCCTCAAAAAAAGGAAAAAACCAAAAAGGCTCCATTGTTAATAAAATTCAAATACATCATCTACTATTAAAATGGGTAAGAGTCTCATAATTTACAGCAAAATTTCTCATTTCAAAACTCCAATTCAAAAAGTTGTTCTACTTTAATTTTTGAGATTTTTTTAATAAAATAATTCATTTAATTTACAGAGACTTTTCTCTTTTCTATGAACCAGGAAAGAGTTAACATTTATTCACAGTAGAGAACTTGAATTTCAGTTACAAACTCAGTTTCTAATTTGGTCTACAATGTAAAAAAATCATACAATTTATTTCTTATCTGTCTCTGCTTCCACGTTCCCCACAGCTTCCTCAGATTTCAGGAATGTAAAGAGAAAGAGACTTGGTCTGAAGACTTAAAGAACTAAAAATAAATCACAAGACACACAGAGAGAGATTTGCTGGCAAAGTGTTTTCTTTCTAAGCTCTATGCACACAACTGCAGACTGTGAGACAGTGGCCCCAATATTCGCTTACTAGCTAGGTTTTTCAGTTACCAGCCTTTTTTCACAAGCATGTTGCCCTTCTCAGTTTTGGCCCTTACTAGGTGTTTCCAGAACCCATGCTATCTCTCACACACACCTGAATACACACAAATAGCACTCCATAGAAAACATATACCTGGCAGTCATCCCTTTGGGGGGACCTGTTGGAACAGACCCAAAATTGCCCGTAGGTCTTTTAACACACCCTCAATCAAAAATCCAGGAACTCAACTGAAAAAGGACAGGAGCTCAGAAATTCAAGAGATTACATACCCAAGCCAGACCACCAAATCAAATCCAGACTGGATACAAGGGGTCCTGTGATGGTACCAGACACCCAAAGTTGAAAATGGTAGCTGGCAAACAGGATTCTTAGAATTCCACTTCTGGCATCAGATATATCAGCCTGAAGTAAAGAAGACTACCAAAGTAGCAACAAGGGTCTTTAATTGAGTCAAGGGAATTGCAATTCAGGACACCTACACTAGAATGTAGGAATGCCCACAAAGGGACAGATGGGGCAGGGTTTAAATACACTTCAACAGAGAGGCATGCTGGGATGCGTAATGTATTCCCTTTTAACAAAGTGTACTAGAATTACAAAGGACTTTGCTTGCAACTGTAAGATAGACATTGTAGATATTACTCTCGTTTTACAAATGAAGAATGGAGACTCACAGAGTTGAAGTCTACTGCTTATATCTACATATCTAGTAGTAGTCTCAGGTTCATGTATAAGGGGGTCAGCCGAAGGAGCAGGAGATTTTTAGCTTAAAGAACAGAAGACTTCAGAAAGCTATGATAGCTGCTTGCCCGCATTCTAATGGTTTTTTTGTAGCTACTCTTGACCCCAGAAGCCAGAATGACTAGCAGGAAGTTACAGAGGCCATGTCCAAGGGGAGAAAATTCTTAACATCTGAGCTCTCTTCAAGTGGAAAGGGCTACTTCCAGAAGGAGTGGGGTCCCCTTGCTAGGGATCTTCAAGTAAAAGTGGATGGCCACTTACCAGGTAGGCTACAGAGGCAATCCTGGCTCAAAGATGGGCTGGACTAGCCAACTATTCCATTCAGTAATTCTCCAAAGTGTGAGAAATAGAACTTGAACCCAAGACTTCTGTT
Source organism: Dromiciops gliroides (assembly GCF_019393635.1). Taxonomy (NCBI): domain Eukaryota; kingdom Metazoa; phylum Chordata; class Mammalia; order Microbiotheria; family Microbiotheriidae; genus Dromiciops; species Dromiciops gliroides. Next base: position 75,610,709 of record NC_057864.1, read on the forward strand.
TCCAAGTTCACAACACTAAAAAGTGCATCTTTTCTTCTGAGTCTCACAGCAACCTGTTATCCCATATGTGCAAAACTCCGACTTGCTTTTATTATTGTTTTTTCAGCAATTTAACACAAAATGCCATCCTTTTTGTAAACAGTAATTAGCTGAGGCTTGGAGACTTTCTGAATAAAGTGTCATCGTAGAGGCAAAGGAATGGGAGTGGCTAGTATTGTTGATCACAGTTGAGTTTTTCTTCCAAATTAAGTTTCCTGAAAAAAAAAGATAGCCTATTTAAATAAGATGATGTATGTAAAGTATTTTATATTGTCAACCACCATGTACATATTAGTTGTTGTTGTTATTATTATTATTGTTATTGTTATTAGTATTATTATTACTACTACTACTACTACTGTTATTATCCCAGGTGAATTTAAGCCCTAGAGGCCAGAAAATACAGGTTGGGTCAAAAGTCAGGAAGTAGTCTTATGTTTTAATAGCTTTTTGAAAAGTATTTTTTCTTTACTTTTTGCCATTTACAAGATTTGATTTTTCACACTTAATGTAAATTCATTTCCTATATATACTATTTATGATGCTATGGTGTTGTAAATGATAAACAAAAAATAAAGGAGTTATTAAATATTTGTGACTTCTGGCCCACCATATACAACACTTGTTTCAATACCTCATATTTTGTGTTTGGGTTTTAGATTCTTGCTTCCTTGTTTGACGACTTCCTTGATCTTGATGACCACTGGTTTCTCATCTTTGTGGTAGGAGGGGCTAAGGGGTTGGCCTTGGGTGAAGTAGGTACTAGGGGACTGATGTGAGTGTTTGCACAAAGGAGATGGCTGTTCTGCCATGGACTGTTTATCTGGCAACCTAAAATTTTATATTTTTGTGGTTTCAACAAAAGGAATTGAGATACTCACTTGTGTTTCAGGGATGAATAGCAGGTCATGATGTCCAGCATAAAAGGAATTGAGTGTTCTCTCTTTCTTTAAAACAATTCCAATTCATACACATTGCCCCCAACTTTTTTCCTCCACAGACTTGCAGACCAGGAAAATTTCACTTTTTTTTTTTTTTTAGTGAGGCAATTGGGGTTAAGTGACTTGCCCAGGGTCACACAGCTAGTAAGTGTTAAATGTCTGAGGCTGGATTTGAACTCAGGTACTCCTGAATCCAGGGCCGGTGCTTTATCCACTGCGCCACCTAGCCGCCCCCAAAATTTCACTTCTTATAGGAACTGGGTCCAATGGTGAGGTGGAGGTAGAGGGAACTTATGCAAAGGGGGGATTACTCTTCTCAATTTTGACACAATTGGCATATGTCAGCCTGGAGGGTTGAACCAGAAGGAAACTGTCTCTGGTGTGGTCTCCTGTTCTTGTGGCAAACTCACCACCTCTTTCTATTAGTCTCAAACCAATACCAGTGAAAGCAAGAGACAGAAAGAAAAGGAACACTTGGACAACCTGGAGTATGTTCTATTGTGTAAGAGGATACAGGAATCCCTGGTGTTGTGCCAGGGCTTGTCCACCCTGGAAGACATGGAAGCACTCACAGACACACACTGGCAAATGATAGCGACGCAGGACCTGAAAAGAGGAGGATCGCTCCATTTGGAACTACAGCCTTCAGTGTATAGGGAAGGTAAAATCGTTAGTCTCTGTGTTTGGGAGCCACAGTCAGGTGAGAAAGAGGGGCTCATGCCACAGTATTGGAATAATATGAAAACTTTTGTGAAGCAAAACATTAATGTGGTTTCTGAATCAGCTCAGAATCCTCATGTTCTCTTTTCTGTGACCCTTTGCCCTGTATTGATAATTATTTTTGTAGGTCCTAGAGGAGTAGAACCTTAATCTCCATCAGGTCTCTGGATTATGTCCCTTACCTATAACTTAGATATGGGGTCCCTGTGGGTCCACATGTATTGATATACAGACATCCCATTCCAACATATAAAAAACACATACATATGCAGATGAAATATATACTTATAATATTTATATATATAATATGTAAAAATGTAATGCATTTTAATGGAAAATTTTCACCAGGCCAACATCGATCAGCTTTTGAGCTCATTATTGGTAAGCAATCTGTCCCCCGAATCCTCTCCTCCTTTGACAGACACAAGGAAAATGGGTTTTGAAGAGCTATGCAGAAAGAACCCAAAGCTAGCCATAGAGAGAATGAGTGAAGACTTTAAGAAGTATTGTGAAAAGAAACCTATAATTATAGGTGAGTGCCAAAACTCCAGGAAGTAAGGCTTAAATCCTGAGGGAGAAGAAAGAGAGTACCCAATTCAAAGCACATCAGCTCACGGTGGAGCTGTTTTGTTTTAGAGGGGCATTGGTTGTAGGCAATGTCCTTGGGGGAAGATACCCTGTCTTCTCTACTCTATACCTAACTAGAGTAGGCATCATGGACATGAGGTCATCTATGCATTTAAATACACATAATTAATTGAGAATTATGGTTATAATAAGTTGGCCACCAAATCTAGGGGTGTTAGTCTTCCTCTTCTGTATGCAAATTGGTTTAAAGAGAAAGGTAGCTAGAAGTGGTCCAAGTTAAAAATGTTTCCTGTATTACTTGTTTCCAGATTCTTCTGCAGCTACAGGTAGCCCTCTTTTCCACTGGCAATCTCTTGTTCTTTGGTGATGGTGCCATGGTACCATGACTTTCCCCTAATTTCTCACTCCTTTCCTCTTCAGCCTTCCACTCTCCCTTTGACAAACCCTCATTTAGTCAATTTCACCCAACCATTGTTGTGCAACTATAGGAGTTCTCAAGTTTTAAAATCTTATAATGCTTCTAATTTCCCATTAGGAAAGCCAGTGGAAGCACCTAAGAAGACACCCTCTCGTTTACAATTACCGAGTACCTTATCCTTCCTCAAGAAGGGAAGCGGTATTTTAAGGAAACCCTCACTGAGACCCAGGTAAGAAATAGAGTTTGCTATATATCCTGTACCTCTGCAGGCCTGACCTCTCTCCTGAGTTCCACTTTGTTTTGATCCTTCTATGATCTGATACCAATAAACTTAATATGTCTGATACCAGTACTTCCCCTGATAGGTCTGATACTTCCATTTATTTTTCTAAACTTCCTACCTCTGTATATATTAATGGTGTTACCATTCTCCTAGTCAGACTCAAAGCCTTAGAATCCTTCCTGATTCTTTCCCTTTCACCTGCCTCTCACATTCTATAAGTCACCTGGATTCTCACTTTGACAGTGTCTAGTCATGATGTCCCTTCCCATTGTTTCCACACTAATCAAGGCCCTTGCTACTCCTCATCTGGAGAGCTGTGATTGCCTTCTACCTGAAGCCATTCTTCCCTTGGATGCATCAGGGAATCGTAGAAATATAAAGGAGTAGATGTGAAAGGGAACAAAGAAGTGATGTAATCTAGGAGATCATCACAATCCCCTGCTTAAAGATGATAACTCCTCCTCCAGTAATGGGGAATTGACTTCATTCTGTGGCAATCCATTCCATGTTTGAAACATTCCATTTCTTAAGAAGGTTGGGGGGGGCAGCTAGGTGGCGCAGTGGATAGAGCACCGGCCCTGGAGTCAGGAGTACCTGAGTTCAAATCCGGCCTCAGACACTTAACACTTACTAGCTGTGTGACCCTGGGCAAGTCACTTAACCCCAATTGCCTCACTTAAAAAAAAAAAGAAAGAAAGAAAAGAAAAAAAAAGAAGGTTCAGAAGGCAAATCACCAGATTGTCCTGACTAGGACAGAAGGCAGAAGAATGTTAATGTCACCCATTTTTCTCTCAGAGCCTGTTACAGTGCCCACCATAGAGAGAGTGCTGAATAAGGGTTTGCTAAATGGATTAATTCCTTCTGAACGCTACATAATTAAGATATGATATATAGAGCTTCAAGATTTATGAGATAATTTATTTATACTTTATTATTATATCCTCACAACAGCCCCATGAGACAAGAACTCCAGAAGTTATCTTCATTTTACAGATGAGGAAACTGAGACTTAAATGACTTGTCCATGGTCATGCTATTAGTAAGTGCTAGAAGCATATTTTTCACCCAAGGATTAAATGAGATCATAATTACAAAGTACTTAACACAGTTCCTAGCACTTGTTAGGTGCTATATAAAACTTAGCTAGTTATAGTAGTAGTGGAAGTGGTGGAAGTAGCAGAAGTAGTAGTAGTAGTAGTCTTCATAGTAATAGCCATAGTCTTATTCATGGCTAAAAGAAAAGAGAAAGGGACACACACACATATGTGTGTATACACAAAAACATTTGTAACAACTCTTTAAGTGGTGGCAAAGAATTGGAAATTGAGGATGTCCACCAACTCGGGAATGGCTGAACAAGTTGTTATATATGATTATGATGGAATACTGTTGTGCTATAAAAATTGAGTAGGATGCTCTTAGAAAAATCTGAAAAGACTTATATGAACTGATGCAATGTAAAATGAGCAAAACCAAAAGAACATTGTACACAGGAACAACAGTATTGTATGAAAATTTACCATGAATAACTTAGTTATTCTCAGCAATACAATCATCCAAGGGAATTCTGATTTATGATAAAAGTTGCTGACCATCTCCAGAGAAAGAACTTCTGGAGCCTGAATGCAAATTGAAGATACTTTTTCTTTATTTTTCTTGAGGTGTTTTTGTCTGTGTTTTCTTTCACAGCATGACTTATGTGGAAGTGTGTTTTGCATGACTACATATGTATAACTTCTGTCATATTGCTTACATTCTCAATGCTGGGGAGGGGAAAGAGAAAGCAAATTTGGAACTAAAATTTGAAGAAAAAAAAAGAATGTTAAAATTGTTTTTACATATAATTGGGAAAAAATAAATATTAAATGTTTTAAAATATGTCCTGCCTTCCTGGCAAATCCATTTTAGTCAAAGTCACATTTTTCTTTTCTAATCATTCACAAACTCTCTTCTACCGGTCCTTTCCTTTTTGTTGTTATGGTGTTTTTGTTGTGGTGGTGGTTTTCGGAATCTTCTTGCTTTCTTGTCAGAAATTGAAGCCTTTTATTATCTCTGGTCCCTTGGGGTCTTTCTCCTCATCCCTGTTTCCTCAGAGATCACAGATAGCAATAAAATACCTAAGTGGGCCAGCTAGGTGGTGCAGTGGATAAAGCACTGGCCATGGATTCAGGAGTACCTGAGTTCAGATTCGGCCTCAGACACTTGACACTTACTAGCTGTGTGACCCTGGTTGAGTCACTTAACCCCCATTGCCCCACCAAAAACATAATAATAAAATAAAACAAAATACATAAGTTATTTCAGGGAGTCATGTGGTAGAATGGGAAGAATCTTAGACTTGAAATCAAGAAAGCAGTTTTGAATCCTATCTCTGCCAATCTCCTAGCTGTGTTGACCATGCAGCAAATTGCTTAGTTTTTCTGAGCATCGCTTTCTTCTCTGTAAAAGAAAATGTAATACCTATTAGTACTTGATTTAATTCAATCCAATAAATATTTTTAGTACCTACTAAATACCTACCAAGTACCTCCCAAGCACAGGCACTGTGCTAAGCACTGAGGATACATAATAGTTCCTCATGAGATTATTGTGAAGATCAAAAGAGATGATGTAGGGAAAGCTGTTTGCAAAACTTAAAGCACTATATAAATGCCCCCTATTATTTGGGCACCCTAGGATTGAATTCATCTGACCCAGATGAACCAACCTAGGGCAGTTAAGCATTCCTGGATCATCTCCTAACTTATCTTGAGTTTCAATTTGTATAACCCCTGAAGATTTACAAACCACTTCCTTCGCAACAAGCCTGTCGAGCAAATGCTCACATCCTTGTCCCCACTCAACAGAGAAGGAAAGTGACATTCAGTAAGATAGGTCAAATGACTTTTTCTGTCATCACCCAGTCAACAAGAATTTATTAAACTCTTACCATGTGCCAGGCACTGTACTAAACTCTGGGGATACAAAGAGAGGCCAAAAAATGGCCCTTAGCCTCAAGGAGCTCACATTCTAAATGAGGAAACATGAACAAATAATTATGTGCACACAAGATATGTACAGGATAAATGGTAGGTTATTTTAGAGGGAAGGCATGTAATAGCTGAGACTGAAAAACAGGTCTTATGATGCCAGGGCCAGTTCTCTTTCAAGAAGTTCATTGGTTGAACTAAAGCTAACTGACTGAGTTGGTCTGCTATTTCAATGTCATCCAACATGAGTTGTGTGATTTGCTCACTCTGCAGCCTGAGCAAGCAGAATAGCCCTAAGAGGCAAGGGCAAAGGTGTTCCTATAGTAACTCATCAGTAGACAGAGGAATGTCTACACATGGAGGCAGCAAAGCCTCACCCCATTGGTGACACAACAATCTGAGAACAACCACCATAGGAACCCTAGAATGGCCATTCAAATGGTCACCTGCCTCTGGCTGTTACCAGTTATTTCGTTGTCGTGGTGGTAGGAGAAAGCAGGGCAAGTTCATCTACGTGAGCGTCTGGAATTTGTTCCAGAAGCACCACACAAGGGATACAGCAAACTAAGACAACTACTCCCAGTGGTCTTGGGTTTCTAACCCCCTGTGTCTCCATTTGTGAGATTGTGGAGAGTTCTGCACATGAACTAAGAAAGTTGGGAATTGCTGGTAGGAACCCTGTTTGTCTTTGGGTAGGGAGTAGGGGTAAACCAGGAGCATGGTCTGGTGCATAAAGTCCTGGCCTCTGTTGACTCAGTTTGTGTCTGTCTCTGTGTATGGGAAGGAGGAAGGGACAACATTTATTAAATACCTATTATGTGCCAGGCACTATAAATATGAACTCATTTGATTTTCATGACAACCCTGGAAAGTAGGTGCTATTATTATCTCCATTTACAATTAATAAAACTGAGGCAGCCAGAAACTGACTTGCCCAGGGTCACACAGCTTGTGACCTTAGATCTTCTAACTCCAGGCCTACTGCTTTCTCCATCATGCTACCTTGATGCCATGGGAACCCATACTTATCCTTAAATAAATAGTCCTTCACAGGCCCTAAGCACTCCTTTGTTCAACTCTTCCCTGATATATATTTTTTTCCTTTGTAAGTCCTTTTTTTTCCCTTAGGACTTTTCAAAAGCCTGAGCCCATGACGAGCTTTTAGCCTTCTTAACACTATCCTTTTTTGTTTGTCTAAAAACAATCCTGAGTTATATGTCCTCACTTCTGCATTTCATCCTGTGTGTTTAATATCTTTAGCCCTACCAGAAAACAATCATAAAAACTATTCCACTAAGTTCTGGTGATACCTATGAAGTTTCATTTATAGCTGAGCATTAAAATATCAAGTTCATGGTTTTTCAGTCACACTCTGCATTGTTGTATAGATCTTTAAAACAAATTTATATTTATATTTAAAACAAATTTATATTTCTCTTTCTGATGGGAGAGAGAGAGAGAGATGTCCTTCTTCATGTACCTAATTGGGTTTAGAAGTTGTATCTGAGCAGTTTCCTCCTCCTCTGTGCCATTTTCAGTTTAAAATGTATATTGATCTAATCAGATCTCCAAGGAGATGCCTTCATTCCTCTGGGCTTCATTAGATTTAGCCATGCTATTATAGATGAGGATCATAGGTCTATATTTGAAGCAGAGGTCATCTAGGCCAACTTGATTATTTTCTAGATGAGGAAGTTGAAGGTCAGAGAGAATAAGTGACTTTCTAAGGTCAAAGAGGAAGAGAGTCAGGATTCAAACCCAGGTCCTCTGATACCCAAATCTTGTGCTCTTTCTACTATGCTATGCTTTCATAGCCACATGTTCTTCATTCTAATGCCTTAAGTCACTGTCCAGAAAGCCAAATCCTATTCACTGACATCGTCTTAGTTCACTTTAAGCATCTTCCTTTCTCTTCTAAAGCCCTCACCTTCAATTCTGCCAGATAATCTTCCCAAAACATCACTGTTGTACAAGATACTTTCCTATTCAAAAAATTTCAATGGTTTCCTATTTGTCTGCAGAATCAAGTCCAAACTTCTTAGCCTGGCATACAGTCCCTAACACTCTGGATTTAATTGTATATCTCCAACCCAAACTAATACTTTTCTAATCTCATCAATTGCATTTCTGTCTCTATCTTTGCTCTTCTCCTTGCCTGTGTGAGATTAAAATTGGATATTAGATCACAAATCTCCCCTACTTAACCTTTCCCTTAATTTATCTCCCAGACTAGTAAATGGAAGAAGCTTCTGGTTTTCTAGTTAGAGCTTTTAATGTATGGTAGTCACAAGGTGATGTTGATTAGAAGGATAGGAAAGTAGAAATACAATACAAATCGTCTTAAGTCTAGGCTTAGTCTATATTCCGTATAAAACTCACCAAAAGCCGAAGGCCACCTTTGGGGAGAGAGACCGAGTCAAGCATGTGCTGTTAACCAAGAGCCGGGCCGAGTCAAACTCCAGTCAGCATCTGTCTGTGCAGCGCAGCCAGGACACCAGCAGAGAAGGAAAAAAAGGCCCCACTTCCGTTCTCTCCTTGCCTTTTAAGCTCGCACCCCGGAAGTCAAGTGCTCAGCAGGCAATCTGGCGTGGGTTGCAGGCGGACTGGTGTGCGTAGCTCATGCTGTTGGTCTCCTCCCCAAAAGGGTGGTCCTAAAAAAAAACTGGCATCTCTCCATTATCTAACCAACTGTTAAAACTTTACTGTTCCTTGACGGAACAGTAAAAATAATATAATAACTATTGCTAACTAATAATATGTGAACAACAATATAGAAAAGGAAGAGAGGAAAGTTTTGTCCAGAGGGGCGATTTTTTTGTCCTCATGAACTGACGCTTTGACATAGTCTTGCAAAGGGAGAGAGAGCCTCTGCAGAGAGTACATGTTACAGATAGTGTATATTATAACAGAAAGGAGATAGTAAAAACTAACAAAACATATAAAGTCTCTGAGTTCTCTTGTCTTCTTGAAGTGGTAAGATGTCATCAGGAGGAAACTGGATTCTGGTCTGGAAAACTGGATTCCTTAATCCTATCTACTGTGAGAGTTCTCCAGTCTGGACATTGTGTCAGAAAGTATCTGTGTATTTCTGGCAGTGAATTATAAACAAATGTGTTGAGAACGATATAGGAATCTCTTAAATCTACTGGATCCAATCTGGTGTACTGTCTAGTGGCCTCACAAAGTCTATCATAAAATCTGTTTGGTCTTTCATTAGCCTCCTGAGGTAGGCTTAAAAATTTCTGCCAGTTTTCTGGTTTTCTAGAGCAAGATTCCATTCCCTTCAGAAGTGTTTCTCTAGCATCTTTTAATCTTTAGAAATCCCTATCATTATTATAATTCCACTCTGGATCCTTTAGAGGCCATTCCACATAGGCCTTACCCTTTGCAACAAGGGCATTTCCTGCTGAGATAATATCTGTAATCTCAGTTGGGGACAGTAAAGTTTCCATAAGGCAAGTAACATCAGCCCAAGTGGGTTGGTATATATTAAATATAGTCCTTAACTGTGAAATTACAGTGTTTGGATTTTTCTCAAAACTAGGGATGATTGATTTCCATGCGCTCAAGTCACTTGGTTTAAAGGGGCTATATTTTCTGTCTTGAATTGGTGTTCCTTTTTTGGTATGTTCTATAGTTTCCTGCAGGGGGAGCAGTTTCTGCTGATCTGATTCTAAACTTGGATCATCTCTAGTAGAAAGAGCCATCTTGATGGCTCTCTCCATATGTGACAATTTCCCCCATATTATAACAATGATAATAGCAAAAATAAAATCCTTAGTCATATGAACTATGGATGTGGTATTAAAAGGTATTTCAATTGCAGGCATAAAATTTCTACTTATATTAAACGTATTTTCCCAAAGATTCACACTTAGACTATTATACAAAAAACTTTTTGCTGCCTGAATGAAGAAAAAACCAATAATGTTATGAAGGACCATTGAGTAAACTATTCCTCTAAGTCGGGACGTTATGCTGTCCCAATATATTCCAATGAGAAAAATCAAAGGGATGGTAGAATATTCAAATCTAACTGACTGTTAAAACTTTTTACCACACCTGGAATGCATTTCCTTCCACTCAACGGATCTAAACTTCACTTATACTGCCCTGGTCAGACCACATTTATACTGGGTACAATGCTTTGTGCCAAATTCTAGGACATAGGCTGGCATATACATGCACCTCCAAAAGATGGTGATTGTGACATTCAAAGATTAGTTGAAAGAACTAGGGATGTTTCACCCATAGAAGAGATAACTTAAGGTAAGTAGTCATGTTCTGTAGAAGTAAGAGTAATCAATGTGAGTTGGAAGGGCTTCAATTTAAGGGAAAACTTCCTAACTATTGGCTCTGTCCAAAAGTGGCATGTGCTACATTAGGAATAAATAGGTTTTCCCATCATTAGAATTCCTTAGGCAGAGGATAGAGGACCATCCATTGCTGATACTGTGAGGGGATTCTCATTAAAATATGGATTGGGCTGGTTTACCTTTAAAATCCCTTACACCTCTAATATTTGATGTTAATCTATTCTTCAAGACCTAGTTCAATTCTGAACTTCATGATACTTTCTTTGACTGCCCTAATGTTCTGTGATCTCTTCCTCCTCCAAACTCCTCTGCCATCATCTGTACCCATTAGTTTGGTACTTCATAGATACTATATTGTCTTTTTTATTAAAGTATCTTTATGCTTATTTACTGATCTGCACACACACGATGATGCAGATAGACAGATAGACAGACAGATAGATAGATAGATAGATAGATAGATAGATAGATAGATAGATAGATAGATAGATAGATAGATAGATGAAAGTCAGAGATAGCTAGCTAGAGATAGAAATAGAAAGATAGATACTATATGTATGTATAGTCTCCCCAAATATATATGGATTGTATCTCAAACACTTGTATCTTATTGAAATGAAGCATGACATAGTAGATAAGAGCTTTCCTTGAACACTGGAAGTCCTAGGATAACATCTGCATCTGGCAAATGCGAGCTATGTGATTGCCCTGGACAACTCTTAAAGACAGAGTTACAAATGAGTTGCTACAGTATGCTATGTCAGAACTCCCCTATAATGATGAAATCAGAGGTCTAGTCCAGAAAGAAAATCCTCAACACATAGCATGGTGTACTATGCTTTCATGCAGAAGGTGCTCAATAAGTGTTTGTTATTGATCATGGTCGTGATGACAAAGACATCGTACTCTAGATCTACAAGCCTTTTTCCCTTTCTCTTGTCAAGTCTACCTAAACTCTACTCAGTCTGGCACACCAAACCTCATAAAACTAATTTCAGTCCAGCCAAACTGATTTATTCACCAAAATTTTCCTCTCGTCATGGTATCAATTCCTGAGATTCATTTGTGTCCGCTTCTTTCTTCCCCATTTTAGACACCACCATCCTTATTCCCAACCCTAACCCTAGTCTCACTTCCCTTCCTATTATAAAGAAATGTCATACAAGACACACTCAGAGAATCAGAGAATCCTAGAGTTGGAAGCACCTTTTAAAAAAAGGCACCTATCTTTTGCCTTTTGAACTTTATATAATCCTCTTGGGTCCTCTTTCACCCCTTCACTCATTCACTACAGCTAACAGAGATGGATTCTTCTCCTTCAATATTGCCAATTGTTTTTAGAACTTTTTGTAGTCACAGTACAAAAGAAAAAAAAATCTCTTGCCCTTCCCCCTTCCTGGGGTTCCTAGTTGATTGGACCAAACTTGAGAAAGATGCACAAACACTCAAGTTTTTCCTCGAAGAAGATTACAGATTGTGTTGGTTCTTCCCCCAAACCTAAATCCATTTCTTAAAGCTCCCTCAAGGCTTCCATTCCTGTCCCTACTCCAGTGTCCCGCTAACAAAAGGAGAATATCATTTTTTTACAGGTAAGGAAAAAGAGGCTCAAAGAAACTGATTTGACTTGCCAAGAGTCACACTGGTAGTAAGCGACTAAGCCAGGAGCTAAATTTCAGGCCTTTGGCTCCAGATGCAATGCTCTGTCATACCATAAAAACCTATGTCCCTATTGAAAAAACTATTGTGTCTGCCACTGCTGCTTTCTTCTTGTCTTGCAGGAGTATAATGGAAGTCCTCCAACACCCCATCCATTTGGATTACTTCAAGGAATTCCTTAAAATAAACAAGGCTGAGAATCTGCTGGATTTCATCCTTGCCATGCAGAGGGTCTGCAGTGAATCCAATGAGAAATTACAAAAATCTCTCATTGAAGCCATCATCAAGACTTTCATCCACAGTAAAACTAATGTTGGTATGAAACTTCAACCCACCCCCCATCCCCACCTCATAAGCTTCTCTCCCAAGTTTCCTAGAATGGGTATGGAGTTCTCCAAACCTTTCCAAATATGGAATTCTTCAAGAGGAGCTCACAATGCAAGTCAAATACATAGATGGATGGATGGACAGACAGACAGACAGACAGACAGACAGACAGACAGACAGATAGATAGATAGATAGATAGATAGATAAGTAGGTAGATAATCTTAGTGTCTATAAGGAAGTCCAGGAAAGGAAAATGCCTATTGATCACAGAGATAGACTATCACCATGTATCATGGGGATAAGGGGTTATGTGTAGGGCATTGAGAGATGAAATTTGAGAAGAGAGGCAGGTAGGAAGAGAGAAGTGGCATGTGGTGAAAAGTCAATGAATGTAAAAGGAACTTTAGTTTAATATGGTAAGTACTATGTCTGGCTCTCTTAAACATGATCCAAGGGTAATGGGGATAGTTGCTACTTGAGATATCTCTGAATTTCTTTATCATAAAAGACTCAACTGTATTAGAAAACTGGCCCCTATTACCAAGAAAGTACTGAGCACGAGACAGCAGACAGGCAGAGGAAATGTAGGCTCAGTACCTTGCTATTTTAGTCACCTTGCTACTGGTTAGTAATTGTAAATCCTACTCCACAAATAATCAAATTTGCCAAAGGAGAATATAGTTAAATGTAGACTAATTATCCATAAACAGAAGTCACTACTCTTCCTTCTCCTTAAACATCCCAGTGAGATGGTAGCATAATAGAGCTCAGCTACAAGCCCCCTGCCTTCCCCCAGCTATGGTGCTGACAGAGCTCAGCTACTGGTGACTCTGCTACTCTTCCTCATCATGATACTGCCAGCATTCCTTCTTACAGTCTCCTCTCCTCCCATATAACAAAATTTGGGGAAGTATAACCAGGAAAAGGGTAGAACTAGTATGTGTCAGAGGTGGAATTTAAACCCAACTATTTCTGACTTTATCCACTCACTACACAAATAATCAAATCCAAAATCAGAGGCATCATGGGAATGTCTTTATCCTCAGGTCCCAAACTTCAAGATAAAGCTTTGTCTAGAGTGTTGTACATTCTAGGCACATGAATTTCTAAGAGGGGAAAAAATCGGGCATCATCAAGTCCAGACTATATTTGGCCTCCTTGAAATAAATTCTGTCCAAGTGATATATCTAAGTCTCCAAGGGCCCCTTGAGAGCTAGTCTTTCCTAGTCCATCATGAGGTAATTTCTTTCTAACAAAGTCAACTTATAGGAATAACATTTGACTGGGGAGCAATCTTGGACTCTGGCCCATCCTAATTTCCCAACAAATGTTGAGTCAAGGCTGCCCTGGTAGGCATCCTTTGAGACATTTTTCTCCATTTTTTTTAAAGAATGAGAAGGAAACATGGTTTGGGATATTACAATAAGGGAATAACTATGAAGTCTATTTTCAGTGCATAAAGTAGCCCCTTTTCCACCATTCTTTTTGGCATCATTCCCAGTCTTCAATACTCTGGAATAAACTGTGTATGAGAAGTTTTCTACTCCTAGGAAACACTGTCAGGTCTTTACTCCTGCTAACAGAATCCAAATTTTTGTGATTTTTACACTTGTTAGCTCCATTCCTAGACAAAGCACAAATCTTGTCCAGATAGACTACTTCAGCGTATCTATTGATATCTGCCAAGTGCTCATGAATCAAATTTTGAAAGGTTTCAGGCACATTACCTAACCTGAAAGGCATAAGCAGATATCTTCTGAATATCTGAACCATGTCCAAAATACTGTCATCCATTCCTCCCTAACCCTAATTCTAAGAAGATAAAATTTACTACCTGAAAGTTCTGCTTGCTATAGATGGGGGAAGAGAGCACAATGGGTGGTGCAGTGAAAAGAGCTCTGGCTTTAGAGGCAGAGAACTTAACTTTAAATCCTAGTTCTGAATGAAGCAATTATTAAGCATTTACTATGTGCATAGCATTCATTGTACTAGGTGTTGGGAGTACAACAGAACATTAAGACAGTGTCTGCTCTCAGCTACATTTCAGTGGGGCAGAAAAACACATAGAAACGTTTAAGCTCTGTGTCCCATAAAAACAAAAGTCCATTGGTCTTTAGGGTGCAGCAGCAAAGCTGATAATAATTGCTCTTTTAATTACATTTTGGCTGATGAAATCTAGCCATTCCTAATGTTGAACCACGTAGCAACACTGAAGACTTTGGTGACAAGGAAAATAGATATGAATATAGCACCTAAAGGAGCAATTGTCAGGCTATATCTTCATAGATGATGGTGGTTGTGAGCACTGGGTTGGAAGAATTTCTATTCCAGAGGTTCTTGGGCTCAGTGTTTAGAGCTGTTCCAATTGGGGTTTGAGGGGGAATGATGGTGGCTAAAGTGGTAGTGGTTTTTTGACTTGTCTGGCACATCCTACCTCCCATTTCTCCATCATAGTGCCTTACTGCTTCAGCCACCTGCAGTGTAAGTGGCAATTGGAAGTTTGTGGGGATGTTGTTCAGTCATGTCTCACTCTTCATCACTGTTGTTTTTTCCATAGCATAGCACTGTCCTTGGGGCTTTCTTAGCAAAGATACTGGAGGGGTTTGCTATTTCTTTCTCCAGTGGATTAAGGCAAACAGAGTAAAGTGACTTTGAACTCAGGTCTTCCTGGCTCCAAGCCCAACTCTCTATCCCCTGAGCCACAAGGCTGCTTCAGTTGATGGCGAAAGCTGGCCCCTTCTTCATAAAATTTTATTCCCTGTATGATGACTGTGAAGGATGCACCAGAAGTATAACAAATGGTATGGGATAGGGGGATGGGGTCCTACCACTCTCAAGGCTCTTACACTTATTTGCCTGTTGGTGACAGTTAATCAACAATTGTTGGGTCTAATGGACCTTTCTCTCTTGATTAAAAATTCCCTCTTCATTTCTGGTTGGATTTTCCCCACCCCTTAGTAGAAAATACTTGCCTGAGAAGTTCTTTTGTACAATTGAATGTCCAGGTCATAATAATGGAAAGACTTTTATGACATGGTTACTTCAATAGCCTAAGAGACCTGGAACCCCCTACTTATCCACAATTGCACAGGTTTCAGATTCTTGCCCCTTTTTAAATTTTTCTTCATACCCCCAATTCTTTCTGTCTATCATTCTTCCCAACCAGCTGATCACTTAGCTGAACTGTGAGATGTCCAATTCTGGACATGTTTATAGACCCTCTAGTCAATTTCTTAATTTCTCATTTGATCCTTTATTATTACCATTAATATTGCCTCTGCCTGGCCCCAAAATTCTTGTGACCATCAAAATTCATCAATATAAGCTTCCAGTGATCAACTGCCTTGTCATGTTTTTAACCTGTTACTCAAATATGGATACCCAAACCCTACTAAGAAATCTCCATTATAGCATCTATAAAATGTCAACAGTCTCCTCTCTTCTAAAAAGGACATTCATAATGATGCCTTCTAATTTTAATTATCATTGAAATCTTTCTGTGCCTGACCTGCCATGAACATGTGAGCTTAATCTTCAGAGGGTAGTTCTCACTGACCAAGGAAAACCATTAGGTTAGCAGACTGAGGCAAGATTGGGGCTGCAATTGCTTATGCCCCTTAAGAGAGTAGCCAAAGAGAAATGAATGCACTGGTTCTTACTGTGACACTACTACTATAACCAGTATTGCCTGGTGAACAATCTGTGCCTGCTCCTCCAGAATCTCTAGAGGAAGAGTAGTGTTGTCCATGATTTACAAAGTCTCAGTCTTTACCAGACAGGGATGCTGGGATATCTCAGAATTGCCTTATCATCATAGATTTGCCTATATGGGAAAAAATGCCCCAAAGGCTGTAAAACTATGCATACCCTTTGATCCAGCAATACCACCACTAGGTCTGTATTGCAAAGAGATTTTTTTTAAAGGGAAAAGAACCTATTTGTATGAAAATATTTATAGCAACTCTTTTTGTGGTGGTTAAGAGTTGTAAATAGAGAGAATGCCCATCAATGAAGGAATAGCTGAACAAGTTGTGGTATACGATTGTGATGGAATATTATTGTGCTATAAAAAGTGATGAGCAGGATGATTTCAGAAAAACCTGGGAAGCCTTATATGAACTAATGCAATGTGAAATGAGCAGAACCAGGAGGACATTGTACACAGTAATAGCAATATAGTACAATGAAGAATTGTGAATGACTTAGCTATTTTCAGCAATACAATGATCCAAAACATTCCCAAAGGACTCATAATGAAAAATGTTATCCACCTCCAGAGAAATAACTGATGTTTTTCAATTAAAGACTGAAGCATACTATTTTCCCGCCTTCCTTTTTTCCTTCTTTCCTTCCTTCCCTTCTCTCCCTCCTTTCCTTCTTTTCGCATTTTCTTTTACAAAATTACTAATATGGAAATGTTTTACATGATTGCACATGTAAAACTTAAATCAGGTTGCTTACCAACTCAGGGAGATAGGGAAGGATAGAATTTAAAACAAAACATTTTTTTTAAATGGTAAAAATTGTTTTTACATGTAATTGGGGAAAATAACATTATTTAAAGGAAATTTTTTTTTAAAAAAGAAGAATACCCCTTTTCAGGAACCACCTTACAAAGACAAGAGTAGGTAGAGATTTTTGTGATGTGAACTTCCAGATTTAGAATATCCCCCATCAATTTATGATAATGCCTGAAATTCCAACACATAATCACAACTAGCAGCTTCTCTGCTATGAATGCACTCTTCTCTTCAAGCAAAACAAATACATGATTTAGCCATGTCCAAAAAACCACAACCTGCATTCTGAGTCCATTATCTTTTTATCTGGAAGTGGGTCATATGCTTCATTATGAGTCCTTTGGAATTGTGGTTAGTCATTGCATTGATCAGTGTTTCTAAATCTTTCAAATTGTTTATCCTTATAATATTGTTTTTATTGTATAAACTGTTCTCCTGGTTCAACTTATTTAATTCTGCATCAATTAATACAAATCTTCCCAAGTTCCTCTGAAACAATCAGTTCATGAAAGTCATAGACCTGAGGTTAAATTCTATTCCATATACTGTTTAAGTCATTGGAGAAGTTTATGGAGTATTTCTAGAAAGATTTCTATCTAGAAAGTTCATTGAGGGAGTTTTTATTTTTATCTATGTATTTTCAATAGCTAGCATAGTATCTTATGCATAGTTCAGTGCTTAATAAGTATTTGTTAAAAAATTAAAAATTATACAAACATATGTTGCTAAAAGTAGTGAACTGTCTTAAAAACATGGCTATCTAGAAAAGTTTGTTTTAGATAGTTTAAATTATACTCTATATAAATGCTAACTGGTCAACCACTGCATACTGGGCCATTACCAGTCTTCTTGACTTTTGCGTTGCCACTGGACTTCCAATCATCTTGACTTTTGCATTGCCACTAAACTTTAATGACTCTGTTGTTAAGATAGAGTGAGGCTGATGAATTTGCCCAGCTCTGCCTCACTTAAATCCAATCCGTGTGCAAATCAAAACATCATGCTTGTGATGTCATTGGTCCTCTTTGAGATAGAAGCCCAAAAATGAAGGAC
Organism: Dromiciops gliroides; assembly: GCF_019393635.1. Taxonomy (NCBI): domain Eukaryota; kingdom Metazoa; phylum Chordata; class Mammalia; order Microbiotheria; family Microbiotheriidae; genus Dromiciops; species Dromiciops gliroides. Next base: position 75,628,540 of record NC_057864.1, read on the forward strand.
AAATTACAACCACAAACGCTAAGTAGTTGGTTGTTTATGTTCAATCTAAATGATACATAAAGCTATCTCTTGAATATGTCTCTGAATTGAAGGAATGATAAGAACAGAAAGGATATATATTTAAGCTAGTTGGATTGGTGGGAAGAAGACAGAAAAAGAGAAAAGACCTATGGTTCCAAAAAGATTTCCTGAGTACACAAGAGGGGAAAATTTATCCCATATTGAAAGGTGGGTGAATATACATGTGTCAATGAGTCATAAAAGGGATAGTGGATGGTGAACTGGCTTGCCTTGTGTAACTAAATGGCAATATATTAGTCAAAGAGATCTCAGTCAGACTTATCTGCTAAGCTGGACAAAACTACTTGAGTAGAATTCCCAACTTTAGAATACCCTCACACCTTGAGTCAAGCCATTTCAAGTTAAGAAAGAAGCCTGGAAGAGAGAAAAAGTGGAGTAGAGGAAGGGCCTGGTGTCAGGGAGGAGGACATTTAAAAGGATTAACAGACATTATTTCTGGGTAATTAATCATTTTCTTAATAATGCTAGCATTTTATTCAAAGAAGGACTGTCCATTTGGCCATCTCTCTTGGATCGAAGAGGACTCTTTGGCAGTGGGTTTACAGTTTATATGCCCTTGGGAGAGTAGGTGTTCCTGAGGGTGACGATCAACTCTGAATATCACATTGAGAGGTAGACCCATTTCAATAAGGGGCTAGGAGCTATGACTTTTTGTCATTTACTTCTTTTTTTTAATTATAAAAGCATTTTATCATTTTCCAGTTACATGTAGAGATAGTTTTCAACATTTGTTTTTATAAGATTTCTAGTTCCAAATTTTTCTCCCTGTCTCCCCTCCCTCCCTCCCCAAGACAACAAGTAATCTGATATAGGTTATGTATGTACAATAACATTAAACACATTTCTGCATTAGTCATGTTATAAGAGAAGAATCATAGCAAAAAGGAAAAACCTCAAAAAAGAAAAACAACAGCACCAAAAACAAAAGAAATGGTATGGTTCAATCAGCATCTATATTCCACAGTTTTTTTTTTTTCTGGATCTGGAGAGCATTTTCCATCATGAGTCCTTTGGAACTATCTTGTACCATCATATTGCTGAGAAGAATCAAGTCTATCACAGTTGATCAACACATAATGTTGATGATACTGTGTACTATGTTCTCCTGGTTCTGCTCATCTCACTCATCACCAGTTCATACAAGTCCTTCCAGGCTTCTCTGAAATCTGCCTGCTCATCATTTCTTACAGCACAATAGAGCTTGTTCAGCCATAGTCCAATTGATAGGCAGCCCCTCAATTTTAAATTCCTTGCCACCACAAAAAGAGCAACTATAAATATTTTTTTTTGGTGAGACAATAGGGGTTAAGTGACTTGCCCAGGGTCACACAGCTAGTAAGTGTTAAGTGTCTGAGGCCAGATTTGAACTCAGGTCCTCCTGAATCCAAGGCCAGTGCTTTGCTATAAATATTTTTGTACATGTGGGTCCTTTTCCCTTTTTTTATGATCTCTTTGCGGAAAAGACCCAATAGTGGTATTGCTGGGTCAAAGGGTATGCACAACTTTATAGTTCTTTGGGCATAATTCCAAATTACTCTCCAGAATGGTTGGATTAATTCACAGCTCCACCAACAATGCATTAGTGTTCCAATTTTTCCACAGCTTCTCCAACATTTATTATTTTCCTTTTTTGTCAAATTAGCCAATCTAATAGGTATGATAGGTAGTACCTCAGAGTTGTTTTAATTTGCATTTCTCTAATCAATAGTGATTTAGAACATTTTTTCATATGGCAATAGATAGCTTTGATTTCTTCATCAGAAAACTGCCTGTTTATATCCTTTGACCATTTCTCAATTGGGGAATTGTCATTTACTTCTTCTTCTTTTTTTTTTTTTTAGTGGGGCAATTGGGGTTAAGTGACTTGCCCAGGGGTCACACAGCTAGTAAGTGTTAAGCGTCTGAGGCCGGATTTGAACTCAGGTCCTCCTGACTCCAGGGCCGGTGCTCTATCACTGCGCCACCTAGCGGCCCCTGTCATTTACTTCTAAATCACCCAGCCTTGTGCAATCTATTCAAAGAATTTATACTCCCACCCCAAGCCTGAGCAAAACACCAGGAGCTGGGAATTAGATTAAATTCCTTACAAGGTTGGGTGGGGTCTTCAATTTCATTGTCAGTAATCTCCCTCAGAGCCTGAACTTTGAAATTAGGACTTTAGAAAAAGAAGGAGAACGCTACATCTCCCCAAATCATTGGTTATTAGTAATCATTTCTCTCAGAGACCTAGAGTCAAGTCTCACCTTGGACACATACTATCTGACATTAGGCATGTTGCTTAACCTTTCAGTGTCCCAAGTCCATAAGAGCCTGTAAGTTACAGACAAGTGGAAGACTTCTCCAAACTAGTATTTCCTTATATGGATGAAATCACAGGCCCTGACCCTGCCATACCTCAAAAAATAAATAAAAATAAAAATAAAAAGTGAATGCTGAGGGGATTCAGAGAAGATGAGTACTCAGACTTGGGTGGAAGTAAAGGTTGGGAATGTCAAAGGTCAAGGGAGGGTGTCTCAAATAAGAAAGCAAACCACAGCAGAAGAATATGGTGCTTCCTGATCTCTTCCTTCTCTTTCTTTGTTCTTTACAGAGGACATACTACAGTGTGCTGCCCCTATCCTCAGAGAAATCTCTCACATGCGTCGAGTTCCTTTGGCAATGTTGATCCAGGCCCAGAACCAAATGCTGAAATACCTAGACGAAAAATGGCAAGTAGCATGGCCTGAAGGGATAAGTTCATATAATATTTGTTGACTTCATTAAGTCACAAGGTCATAGAATCTAATCTCATTGCCAGGTTTCATCTCATTATCTTTGACTCTTGAATGGAGGATATGAAAAAATGGTCTTGGGTCCTTCCTTGCCCATCTATCTCAGTGCCAGCCTCTATGGTCATTTCTCAGAGGATTAAAGTGGCCATAGAATGTAGGCTTTGACACACTTATCTCAGTCCACTTCTTTCAGACCTTGATATAGTTCAGCAAAGACAGTAGAACAATTTAGGACAAAGATAGAGGGTATCTCCTGATGAATGAATGGGTGAATGACCATATTTATTTATTTATACACATACAACACCTATATACATATGTGGATATATGCATTTAGAGTTTATACCCTTAGAATATGCTCACCCCCTAAGTAAAGCTGTTTCGGGACAAAAAGACTTGGAGAGGACACAGACAGATAAGATGTGTCTGAATTAATAAGCATTTATTAAGCACTTACTTTATGCCAGTCACTGGTGCTAAATGCTAGGGATACAAATACAAGAGCAAGATCATCCCTGCCCTCAAGAAAATTACATTCTAAAAAAGAAAAAATATGTAGACATATATGTGTGCATATACATATATACACATGTATATGTGTATATACAGTGTATACAATGCATATGTATGTGTGCATTCTGTGCATATGTACACACATATGTATACATATGTACATATGCCTATGCACACATATCAGTTAATCCCCCTATTCATCTCTGTTATTTCCTTGACCAAAACACCCTCCCCGACTGCCACTCTCATATATATGTGTGTGTGTGTCTGTGTGTCTGTGTATAATGTGTGGAATGTAGTGTGTTTGCATAGAGGGGAATAGTGTGTAATAAATTTGCAAATGTGGACTAGGATCCAGTTGTGAGGGGCTTTAAATGCCAATGAGGATTTTATATGACAAACAAGCAAGCTCTGCTGGCTAGTCCTCTCTTGGATTTATATCAGCTGTTCTCAAGGCTGCAGGCACAGCCCATAAGCTCATGAAAGCTGCCTCTTCTCCTATACCATTCTCCCAGACACACTTCAATTAAGAATAAAAAGAGCAGAGATGTAGAAAAGCAAGGCTTAAAGAGACAAGATGACTATTAAATACACCTAAAGCTGCAGCTCCCTCAATATTCAGGAGTTATTCTAACATCTTATCTGGAGCTTGGTTTGTGTCCAAACAATCTTTTTTTTTTTTTTTTCCAAAATATGTTTAATGCCTTCTGTCTCTTAATGGCAGGTTCAAAATTTACCAAGACATGTTCCCACCTCGTCTTCAAATTCAAGTTGTAGAACCTGAGACAAAACAAAAGCTACTGAAAAAGGGAGCAAAGACAATTAATCTACAGTTCAGGAAGGTCAGTGAGCAAGATACAAAAGCAGGCCTGGTCTCAACCTTGCTGTGCCCAACCGTTGTCTAGAATTCCATAGGTTAAGGCATCTCTAAATATAAGGATTGGGCTTTAAAGACATAAGATCTCTGCAAAGGAACAGTCTGCCCTGATTATGCCAAAGGTAGGGTGGTAGACTCTCTGAAAGGATACTGAGACACCAAAGAAAGAAGGGCAGTACACGCCAGAGCAGGTTCTCTGTGTAGATGTATGAGGGTTTGGTTGGTTCATTGGGTCATTTAAGAGAGTTTACTCCCAATAAGCCAGTCGTCCTGGGTGGTGAGAGAACAGAGTAATGGATCCCTGCACCATCTTTTGGCCAAGTCAGGCATCATATAGAAACAGAACAAAGAAAGCCAGAACCAGGAGGGGCCCAGGGGCATGTGCGAGTGTCCCCATGAGATGGTTAGAGCCCCTTTTGCTGTTTCCATTCATTCAAGGTAGCTTCCATTAATTGTAAGGCTTAAGGTCACATTTTCAGGCTCTGGCCCCCACCATCCACAGGCCCATGGATCTTGAACCCTAAAGAAGTCAGTGAGCCCGGTGAGAGGCAGTTCTTTTCCCCTGACCTTCTCCTTCTTTCCCCACTGCTTAGCTGTGTGATCTTGGACAAGTCACTGTGTATCTGCAGGATGCAGTTTTTACCAACCATAAAATGGGGGAGGGTGGGAGGGGCAAGAAAAGAGATAACCACAAATGTCCAGCACAGATATCCTGTGATTTTGTGTTGTTTTGTTTTTGGTGAGGCAATTGGGGTTAAGTGACTTGCGCAGGGTCACACAGCTAGTAAGTGTCAAGTGTCTGAGGCTGGATTTGAACTCAGCTCCTCCTGAATCCAGGGCCGGTGCTCTATCCACTGTGCCACCTAGCTGCCCTGATATCCTGTGATTCAGATAACTGCTTCTCTGTTGCCTTGCTGCCTGACCTTCTATCCTCCCTTCCTTCCCACTTTCTGTTCCCCCTTTCCCAGGCTAGCAGGTCCCATGGCGGGCCACCTTTGCTCACAACACTTCCGTATCTCTCCACAGAAAAAGGTATGGTACTACTTGAATGCCATTATTAGGAGCATCTGCAGATTTCGAAAGGAAATGAAGAAACCCGCAAGCCGTCGCAAATTTGAGGATTTTCTACGTAGGCAAATGCATAATCATAAGGAAAGTAAGCGTTACTGCCCTACTTGTTACCATGGTGACCACCAGGCTCTGCTTGGAGGACCATAGGCAGCTGTCCACAGGGTATAGCATCAGTCTCCTTTCAAGTATCCTGGAATTTGGAGGTGGAGGGGACCTCAGAGATCTAGGCCAAACCCTTCATTTTACAGATGAGGAAACTGAGACTCAGGGTCAAACCGGTGATGAGAAGGAGGGTTAGGATTCAAATCCGAGCCTCCAGAGTCAGTGAGTGTGCATCACAGCCCACCCAGCCTGTGACTTCCTAGGACATGAGAGGTACCCTGGAAAGCTATAGGACAGTACCGAGTCTGCCTAAATTGTCACTTGTATCACTTTGTAGGTACAGTTTAGAGTATGTGGCAAGAAGGTTCTCAGCCTCATCCTCCAAATGAAGTCCCAGCAAAAGAAGAGATGGATTAGAGAATCCTAGGAGTGTTTTCCTTTCCAGTCCCCCAAAACACTGAATTCCTTTTCTTCTCCAGCACCCTCTAGGGGCCATTTCCATGCTTTTTTTTTTTTTTTTTTTTTTTTGGTGAGGCAATTGGGGTTAAGTGACTTTCCCAGGGTCACACAGCTATTAAGTGTTAAGTGTCTGAGGCTGGATTTGAACTCAGGTTCTCCTGACTCCGGGGCCAGTGCTCTATCCACTGCGCCACCTAGCTGCCCCATTTCCATGCTTCTGCTGCAGAAGTCAGAATTCTATAGCCGTGCTCAGCCTTTTGAGCTTCCCTAGAGGTTCTCAAAGTCCCCCCTCCCCCCTCCCCCACCATGGCTTCTGGAAAGGAGCAAAATCTGCAGCCTCCAGGGCCACAAACATCTAGTCAGGTGCCTGGAGCCTACTGTGTATCTCCTACTTCTTAATCTATAAAACTTTACTGGGGCAGCTAGGTGGCGCAGTGGATAGAGCACCGGCCCTGGAGTCAGGAGTACCTGAGTTCAAATCCAGCCTCAGACACTTGACACTTACTAGCTGTGTGACTCTGGGCAAGTCACTTAACTCCAATTGCCTCACTAAAAACAAAAAAACTTTAGTAATTTCTTCCAGATTATATGCATTCATTCATCATGTACATACAGTATTTATGTGCAGTGCACAGATGACAAAATTCCAAGATGAAAGGAAACAATCCCTGACCTCAAGGAGTATATTCTCAGCCAAGAGCAAGCACAATGTGCAGAGAAAAGTAAATACACGTCGTTATGCATCAGGAAGGGCTCTGGACTGGGAATACATTAAGTTACAAATTCAAATTTTGCCTTCTTGTTACTACAAAAAAGTCACATAAAAGTTTCTGAGCCTCAGTTTTCTCATCTGGGAAATGGGAATAATAACTCCTGGAGTACCTGCTCCACAAGACCATTGTGAGGACAGTTAGATAATAGGTGGAAAGTACTTTGCAAAGCTTATAAACTTATAAAAATGTCAGCTCTTGGGGGCAGCTAGGTGGTACAGTGGATACAGCACCGGCCCTGCATTCAGGAGGAGCTGAGTTCAAATCTGACCTCAGACACTTGACACTTACTAGCTGTGTGACCCTGGGCAAGTCACTTAACCCTCATTGCCCTGCCCCCCCCCCAAAAAAAAAGAAAGAAAAGAAAAGAAATGTCAGCTCTGGGGCAGCTAGGTGGTGCAGTGGATAAAGCACCAGCCCTGGATTCAGGAGTACCTGAGTTCAAATCCGGCCTCAGACACTTGACACTTACTAGCTGTGTGACCCTGGGCAAGTCACTTAACCCCCATTGCCCTAAAGAAAAAAAAGAAAAAAAAAGTCAGCTCTTACCGAGGAGGGGAGGAGGCTGGGAGAAGCCTTTTGGGGTAACAAATGTCCACAGTGAATAGCTCTGCTGTGCCTTAATCACATTTTCCTCCTTTCTTGCTGTCTAATTTCCTACTTGTATTTCCTGCTATGCTCTATTTGATAATAATAAAATAATAATAATAAAAACAATAGAATTTATAGAGCATGTTAAGCTTTACAAAGCACATTGCAGATATTATCTTACAAATCTAGGAGGTAGATGCTACTATTATTCCCCATTTTATAGATGAGGAAACTGAGTTAAACAAAGACCAATATGTTGCCCAGGGTCACATAGCTAGTGATTGTCTTGAGATTCAGACTTTGGTCTTCCTGACTACAAGTCCAGCTCTCTAACCACTACATTGCCTAACTGCCAGGGTGTGATATGTCTTATGTCCAGACTGGATTGTCTTCTCATAACTTTAATATAAGAATTAGCACAGCTTATTACATTTTTTTTTTTTTGCAGGGCAATGAGGGTTAAGTGACTTGGCCAGGGTCACACAACTAGTGTCAAGTGTCTGAGGCTGGATTTGAACTCAAGTCCTCCTGAATCCAGGGCCGGTGCTTTACCCACTGCGCCACCTAGCTGCCCCAACTTATTACATTAACAAAAAAATTTACTGATGCTTTGTGTGTGTGTTTTAAAATTAGACATTTTCTAATATTTCCCTAGGAATCCTCCCCTGTCGAAAAGAAAACAGCAAAACAAAAATCAACACAGTGACAGCAGATACCACCCTCAGCATCCCCTATCTTAGTCTCTACTTAGAGGAAGGATGATGTGTTTTCCTCATCTTTCCTCTAGAACCATGTGGTGATCATTATCTTTAATATGAATTCAGCTACCTCTGAAGAGTGTTAACATCTCTATTATTATAGTCATTGTGTCAGAGGCAGTGTGGTCTAGTGAGCAAGAATGTTGGACTTTAAATCCTGAAGATCTGGGTTCAAATTCTACGGTCACTTCTTGGCTATGTGATCATGCGCAAATCATGTAACCTTTCTAAGCCTCAGTTTCCTGGTCTATAAAATGGAGATAACAATAACTTTGGTGCCCAACCTCATGAAGTTGATATGAGGATCCAATAAGATAATGTATGTGAGAAACTTTGCCAACTTTGAATCAATGTCAGTTATTCTTCTTCTCAATTACATGCTGATGGTTCCAGTTTCAGCTAAAATATTCATAATTCATATACAATCTGAGGAGAGAGAAATTTTGACTTAGGGAGTAGTTATAGAATTAATCCAAAGACTTACCCTGGGTTGACTAACTTGTCAGCTCTTTGTGTCCAAAGGGTTACATCCTGAACCTAAGAGAATGACCACCCAAAACTGACCCAAGTTCTGGATCCTCTAGGGTAGTGGCATTGAGCTTAAGTAGAAATGGGGATCATGAACCCTACCCATTGACTGAGAAAACTGCATATCAACTATCTATTTTTATGGAATTTTTACTTATTTTGTTAAATATTTCCCAATTGCATTTTAACAAGTTCAGTCCTGACTCAGGAGTGTTGTGGGCCACATAGCGTTTGATCTCTCTTGACTTTGGATGCTTCAGGCTCATGAGAACCTTGGGCAGAGATGTTAACTCTATGCTCATTCTCTCTCTCTCTTTCTGCCTGTCTGTTTCTCTTTCTGTGTCTCTGTTTCTGTCTTTCTCTCTGTGTCTCTCTTTCTCTCTCTCTCTTTCTCTTTCTGCCTCTGTCTCTCTGTGTCTCTCCATTTCTCCCTGTCTCTGTTTCTCTTTCTGTGTGTCTGTCCATTTCTGTCTGTCTGTCTCTGTCTCTCTCTCTCTGTCTCTCTGTCTCTCTCTCTCTGTCTCTCTGTCTCTGTCTCTGTCTCTGTCTCTGTCTCTGTCTCTCTGTCTCTCTCTCTCTCTCTCTCTCTCTCTCTCTGTTTCTCTCTGTGTGTCTCTCTCTCTGTCTTTCAGATATAATTATATCAGGGCCAGCCAAACCCACGACCACAACCAACAGTTCTCTCCCCACCAAGCCTGGCTTAGATGTTGACACGGAAGAGATAGTTTATGTAAAACGCCGTATATTTGGCCATAAGATGATCATCATCAACTTCCTGGTCAACGACTTAAGTTACTTTACTGAAATAGAGAAGTAAGTTGACAGTCACCGCCCCCTTTCTTCTGTCCGCCTTTCCTCTTGGCTGGAGTTTGCCTAGACTTAGGCAATGTGGGTTGGCTTTCTCGATGGCAGGATTTGAGGGCCAGATTGACCCCCGGCTCCGAACCATCTCCCCCACTGCCCATCGTCATTCTTGACATTTCCACTCCTGGTGATTCGTTCTTGGGGACCTTTGCGGCCTTCAGGAGTGCCCTCCTGTGGTTGTTGCCGCATCATTTCACTCATGTCCATCTCGCCACAGCCCCATTGGCTGTTTCCTTGGCAGAGACACTGGGGGGATTGGCCATTTCCTTCTCCAGTTCCCTTTGCAGATCAGAAGCTCTTGGCAAATTTTCTAGGGATATAGTATACTAAGGAAGAATACTTAGGGAATACTCTTGTCAAGGGTGACAATATGACTATGATTAGCCAGAGGACATAGCGTATAAACTGAACTTGGAGTCAGGAAGTCCTGAGTTTGTAACCTGCTTCAGACCTACGCTAGCTGTGTGACCTTGAGCATATTATCTCAGCCTCCGTTTCCACATCTATAACATGGGAATAATAATCATGATAATAATAGCGCCTATCTCCCAGGGTTATTTGGAAGATCAAATAAGAGAATATATTAAAGCAATTTGTAAACCTTAAAGTGAAATGTTCATCATCATTGTTATTATTCTGATTATCATTATTAGATGATTACAGCTGGAACTAGCAGGCATCTAGTCAATCTTCTAGGGCAGCTAGGTGATGCAGTAGATAGAGTGCTTAGACTGGAGTCGAGAAGACCTAAGTTCAAATCTGGCCTTAGACACTAGCTATGTGACTCTGGGCAAGTCACCTAGCCATATTTGCCTCAGTTTCCTCATCTGTAAAAGGAGCTGGAGAAGGAAATGGCAAACCACTCCAGTATCTCTGCCAAGAAAATCCCAAATGGGGTCACAAAGAGTCAGACATGACTGAAAGACAACTGAACGACAAGTCCAATCTCCTCACGTTATAGATGAAGAAACTGAAGTCTAGAGCGATAAATTTCTTGGTCAAGGTTATGCAGCTAATAAGTGGGAAGGCTTGAACTTAAGCATAGATATTCTGATTCTAAGTTCAGTTTTCTTTCTGCCATGCCTTAATGCAAGAGTACCGACCTTGAAAAAGTCAATACCTACTTCAAGCCACCACTATTTTTACATCATAGAACTTACTAGCTATAATTGACCTCCTGGTCCAAACCATTTACCCAATAGGAGTGCTGGGAGACCCCTCCTAAACCCAAAAAGTCCCTCTTCAACCTGTTCGTGTTGCATGAAATTCATTAAACAGGCATTCCACCTCCATTCCACTATTATAAAGTACAGAATGAAAATACCCGCCATGAGAGGTAACAGTTAGACTTAAAGCTAATTCAGAGCAAGTTAAAAATGATAAAGATAGGGGTAGCTAGGTGGCACAGTGGATAGAGCACCAGCCCTGGAGTCAGGAGTACCTGAGTTCAAATCTGGCCTCAGACACTTAACACTTACTAGCTGTGTGACCCTGGGCAAGTCACTTAACCCTAATTGCCTCACTAAAAAAAAAAAAAATGATAAAGATTTTGGTATAGGAGAGAAGAAGAAATCAAAAGGATGCAGAGCTTCTGGAGGGGGTAGGTGGGGATAAAATTGAGGGTGGACAAAAAAAAACAGAAAAGGGGGAGACTTGGAATGCTGACAATGAACTGTACCGACTTCCCAGTTTTGTGGACAGTTATTCCAAAACAGACTCAATCTTTGAGCCAAAAGAGAGTGCTTGGGCCTGGTGTCTTCTGCCTCCAGTGACCCGACTTTCTCTTTCTTGGTATCCCACTCAACATGCTATTTCAGATTCAATGACCTGGTTTCTTCAGCCTTAGTACTGCAAGTTAACAGGGTCTTCAATGAAAATGATGTTGCATTGATGAAAGCCAAAGGAAATATTATCTACAAGCTCTTCCTCGCCTCTGAAATTCCTCCCAAACTACGGGTAAGAGGGGACCTTAAGCCCATCTCTGGGCTTACTTCCAGGAGTAACTGGTCCTGCCAGGGTGGCCTCAGCAAGGACTGAGGGTGACTTATACTAGGTCATAATCTCCCTGGGCTCATTGACTTCCAGTCTCAGAACTTCCTCAGATGGCAGAAAAGAAGTGGGCTCTAGAGCCTGACTTCTTAAACTGTGGGTCTTGACCCCATATGGGCTCATGTAACTGAATGTGGGGGTCATGAAAAATCAGTAAATGTTTGATTTGTATGCCTATTTTATGTACCTATATACCCAGGGTCATGTAAAAATTTCCCTGGCGAGAGCAGGTTGGAAATGGAAAATGTTTAAGAAGCCTTGCTCTAGAGGAAGGGGTGGGCATCGGACTGTGACTCACCCAACAGTGACATAAAGTTCCTTTTCTTTGGGTAGGTGAACATTTCTGAAAGCATGAAGGATGCCATCCATAATACAATTACAGATGGGCACCTGGATCGCTCTGTCTTCCACAGTTCTATCATGACAATTTTCCCTATTATTATGCACTTCTGGAAAAAGTAGGTATCTCCTTTAGTACCATAAAGCTAGAATGGAACCAGATTTAATTCCCTCATTTTAAAGATGGGAAAACTGAGGGGCAGAAAGGGGAAGAGACTTGTCTAAGGTCACAAGGCAAGTCAGGACTGAAATCGATCTCCTGATATTTTTCGGATTGCTGTCTCTTAGGATTGTTATGAAATCAGGAAATCTTAATTTTTTTTTGTTCGTTTGTTTGTTTGGTGTGTGGGGGGGGTTGGGTGAGAGTTGGACAGCTGTTGTATCTCTTTTTAGGCCTCCTTTTCAGATATTCCTATCTTACACTTGGGGTGGCAGGGCAGCATCACAGTTCATAGAGTTCTGGGCCTGGAGTCAGGAAGACTCATCTCCCCAAGTTCAAATCTGGCCTAAGAAACTTTATGTTTGAAGAAGTTTCTTTACCTTTCATCCCATTCTCTTTATGTGTGTTATTGCCCTATTCCAAACACTGACAAATGAACAATAATATTAGTAATAACAATAGATAGCATGGACTGGGGATCTTAGCCCTACACTATAAGTGAGGAGATGTGATTTTTTGCTTCAGTTTGAATGAATGAAAAACAAAACACATTCATTAAACATTTATGATGTTTCAAATGCTGTGCTAGGTGCTGGAAATACAAAATGGAAAAGTGAGACAGTCTATTCTTTCAAGGAATTCAGATTCTAATTGGAGAATACAGTACATAAAGTTCAACTTCAGGGCAAATGGCAAGGCCTGAGGATCCTTAAACTTCAACAGTAGACTAAATGACAAGTGACAGGACAAAAAAGTAGGTCAGATAGTAAGGTCTGAGGAAAGGTAGGAAACAAGCATTAATTAAGCCACTACTGTATGTCACACATTGTACTAAGCATTTTACAACTATCATCTCACTAGATCCTCAAAATAACCACAGGAGGTAGGTGCTATTATCATGCCCATTTTGCAGTTAAGGAAAATGAGGTAGGCAACAGTTAAGTGACTTACCCAAAGTCACAGAGTGTCAGGTCAGCTTTCATTTTGTATCTTCCCGACTCCAGGCCCATTGTTCTACCTAGTGCACCAGGACCTCAGAATACAGTCAAAGAGTAAGGCCTAGTGGTCCACCATCTCACTGGAAGAAACAGAGTTGGTCACTCTCTTTCATTTAAGCCCTGAAAACAGTCCAATAGTACATATTGGTTCTCAGGCAGCCTGGGGTGGGGGGAATAGAGGGCAACATATCTGTTGGAACAAGCTCATTAACATCTCTAAATCTCATTGTCTTCTACTCTAGGATGAGAATAATATTTTCTCAGAATAGAAATGGTATCAAGCACTTTTAAAATATGATTGTTTATGGCTTGCCTTTCTTCTTTTGAGAAGTACTCATTTATTGCTGTCTTGTCTGAGACACTTGCACTCTTGCTTTTAAAAATTCACCTAAAGCATAATAAATTCTTCTCCAGTCCCTCATTTGTTGAACCCTCTAAATATTTGTTTCTGTAAAGAATTAATTGTTATTTGAGGTTTTTATGCTTCTATACGCACTGGCCTGGGGCTCCGCAAACCGCTTGGTGCTCCACCCACTGGTTGTAGCCATTGCCAGGGCTCCGGCACCTTACGTCATCACCACTCGCCCACCCCTACATGGGCCTGGCAAAATTGGAAGCCTAGTGAGGGCAGTCATGTGACTGTCAGAGCGGCCATCCCATTGGCTGGGGCTGTGTGGGGTGTTTCTAGGTTCAGGAGAGGAGAATTGGGCATTCTAGGCGGAAGCTGGAAAGTGACAGGCATTCTGCGTATTTTCAGCTGATTCCTGAGCGGTGGTATTTTTTCAGGTATTATAATTTCCCTTTCCCCATTTTATTTCCTTTCCCTTGATCCTACTGATCCTGTTTGTGTGTTGTGTGTGGTTTTTTTTTTAAGTTCGTTCTTGTTAAAATAAATCTTGTTCTGTTTTGAGGGAGGCTGCCGGTCTCCTTCCTTGCCCCAATATTGCGACGAGCCGCTTAGCTAGCACTCACTCCCCAATTAAAAATTGGTCCCCACATTTCCTAGTATGCTCCTTGTAAAGACAATATTGTTGGATTCTTCTTTCTAATACGCTTTTACCTTCCTTTATTTTCTGGGTGGATTCATACTCTTCATATTCACTATTGTGATTATTGATTGTGTATTTACCTGAAGCAGAACCTCTTACACCTTTTGTCCTTTCACTCCTCTCTTTACAAATAAAGAGTCGATGGAGAAAGCCACTACTTGTAATTTATCACTGAAGAGGTCTATTCCTACTCTTTTGCCTCCTCTCCAAGATGAAACCTTGATCCCTGTCTGGTTCATACACAGGGAGTCTAATAATTCTTAAATTCTCATTTCTTGACTTATTTGCCAGGTCAGCTGTTTTTGATAATAAGTATTTTATATTTTATTTTTTTCAATATTATGACTTTATAACAATAATAATAGCTATAATTTACATAATTCTTCAAGGTTCACAGAGTGCAATTTGTTTATTCAAACATTTTATCTTGCTCTATGTAGTCACTCAGTTCTTTAGCTCCATTTTATTTTTTTGATGTATCTACTACTTCAGTAAGATTCTGCCTTCTCTTCCAAACTATTTATTCTACTTTGATTTTTTTTGTTTCTGAGCTTTCATTTCATGTCAAATTTCATCTTTTATTTCTTGCTTCATTTTCGAGCTATTTTTGTAGACCTTGTGGTCAAACCATTTTGCCCCCTCTAAGCTTCACCTTATAGTTGTGGGATTATTCTCTACTTTTGGATTTATGTCTTAGACTTCTCTTAACACATAGTATTTCTTCATCTTGTTTTGTATTTTCTTCTTTTTAATATTTTCAGGCTCAGTTCTTGGTTTGGCTTTTTGTACACAGGTTAGTCCATTCCAGATTGGGTAGGCTCAATTTGATGCTTCAGCAGCTGATGCATATTCAGTTTGGGTGGCTGATTCTAGATCCTACTCTTTGACTCAATTCCTAGATTCCGTCCGAGTCTCCTGATAGTCCACTGCAGGTTCTAGCTTGAGGAAATTAAACGGATTCTGTATCGTTTTTTATAACCAATCCTATTCTGTAATTAATCCATTTCTATATCACTGCCCCATTTTGAATGATTGTTTAAGCCACATTTCTTTGTCTCTGTGAGCAGAGTTTAAAATTTTAACCTTCTCATCTGAGTTAGTTTAAAGCTATAATTCAAGAGAAAAACTATTATCTACCATCCCTGTGGTTCCTGGAAAAATTCCAAGACGTGTGTTTGTTATCTTTAAAGGCCTACTAACTGACCTGGTATATGTCCACAAGATGTATTGTCCATCCTTGCATATCCTTGTACAATTAAAGAGGGTCTTATCTACCTCTTAGGAATCAGGCAACCTGCTATCTCTGGTCCTCCACCAATGTCCTCAGAATGCTGATAGGTCCCATACATCAATCAAGCATTCCTTAATGAAAGAGAGAGAGAGAGAGAGAGAGAGAGAGAGAGAGAGAGAGAGAGAGATGTGGGTGTTTGCTCACTTTCTTTAATGTAACCAATCATGTTGTCCTCACCCCCATGATGCTGTCAGCCCTATAACTAATCACATTGTTTTCCCCACCTACCCAGTTCATTCTTTGTTCTATGTTTATAAAAAGGAGCTGTGCTTCTTCCTCTGGGTCACTGCCTTAACCAAGGTAGCCACTTGACCCATTTTGCTAACAGATTCATGCCCTGCTAATAAACTGATAAAGTTCAGAACTCTGTGCCTTGTTACCTTTATTAAATCCTATTGAGGCAATTAGGGGCTCATCTAGGATCAGGGGAAAGAGGCTGGTCCCCAAAATTGCCTCTTAGGGAACCCCCCTTTCATTGAGCTCTCCCTGGGGACGTTTTTTCACCTGAAGTGGGATTGCTCCTGGAGAATTAAAGCAAAGACCTGACTCTCCCCTTGACCTCAGATTCTCAAGCAATTTCTTCTGAGTTTCAGATTAGCAGTCTGTTGGGAAAAGCTGCAGCTTTTTGTATATTTATGTCTTTCTTTGGGGTGCTATTTGGGTTCACTGTGAACATTTAGAAATAATTGGCAGTATAAAGACCCAGAAGAAACCCTGTAGGTACTTTTAAAACCTTGGAGAACTTTTTGATTCTCCAAAGGGAGCCCTTGGGTCAAACCAGGGGAATGTCTATGGTCTTGATTTTGAAAGTCTTGAAGAATTTCTCTTTCTTTAAGGAATGCTCTCGGTTCTTGTAAGCCAGCTAAAATCAGGAGGAAAAGGCAATCAAAATATATAGAGAAGGAGCAGCTAGGTGGCACAGTAGATAGAGCACTGGCCCTGGATTCAGGAGGACCTGAGTTCAAATTCGACCCTGGGCAAGTCACTTAACTCCAATTGCCCAGCAAAAAAAAAAAAAAAAAAAGAGAAAAGTCCCAGAATTAGGCTGACAAAAGACCTTTAAATACATATAAATTTCATAGGTCCTCCATGACTTTGGCTGGGTCTCTGTGTATCATAGCATGGTCTCTGGAGACATCTAGTGACCATATTGAAAATAGGAACATGCTTCATTGAAAAGTGTTTTTTCTAGCTTCGATACCAGTATTTAGTGTTTGTTACAGTCTCTTATTTTCAGTCACTGTGAGTATAGAGAGATGGTCCCCAGGTTCTGTCCTAAATACTATCTCTTCATTTAGTTCATAAACGGGTCCCTGACAAAAAGATTGAACCTATTGGCAGGCTCACCTATGCTGAGGGAGTATGGCACTGTGAACCAACCCAGACATAGAAATCAAGTCAGTAAGGGAAACCTGAGTCCTCCCAGGAGGCGTGCATTTGTTAACCAAAGCATCAGGGACCCTTGACTTGGCCATTAACTGACTACCCTTTCTGCCACTGCGGTTGGTACTTTGATTGCAAGGTCAATCACTTGGAATGCCATGAACTCTTAGAGGACCCCTGAACTTTTATTAGATGCTCCTTAGGGAGGGACACCTGGAAAAATCTAAATTCTTAGTGAGGCACACTTGGATGCCATATCTCCATTAGTCACTCAAAAAGCTGAGTTTTTAAAAAAATGAACCAGTAAAAGATCTTTTTAACTTCCCCAAACTGGTACCTTATCTGACAAGGAAAGATAAAACTCAGCCCTTAAAAGAGACTTCTACTGAAGCCTCAAACTAATACCAGTGAGAAGTCTTCATAGTAGTTGTTTTAATTGGGCCTCATGGGGGATGCTCCACAAAAGTCTATCAACCCCTTCTGTCTATCTGTGTTTCTGTGTGTTTGATTGTGTCTTAAAATTTTTCCTTTGGTCATATCTCAGAAATTATTTAGGATGATAGGAGCTAAAAATTCTAAAGCTAGCATGAAAAAAGGGACTCCCTTGGAAAAACTTCTCATAGCATGGGAAAAGGGAAAGCTCCCAGTAAAGCCAGGAATGACCACCAAGAAACACCCACCCACCCAAAATGTGCAATTTGGTTTAAAACAGCAAGAAAAACAGCTGATGAATCATTTAATTATCATAAGTCAAAAGATTTAAGGCTAGCCAGGGCAGACAAAGTCATATGGAATCCTGGTTTTTGTTGAGGCCAATTAACTTATCCTCACCTAATGACAAACCAAAGCCATCAGAGGACATTAGTCCAACACCTCCAGAGGTACCCTCCCTCTACCATGCCTTCGTCTTCTCCCTTTCCCCTGCCCCTTGCTGTTCCTTTACAACCCTCTGCTACTCTCTCCCTGCCTTCCCTGCCTACCAAGACTTCCCTTCCTCTCCCTCCTGCTTCTTCCCTAAGCCCTATTCCTTCTTCTTCCACTCCAGTGCCTTCTGCTTCTCCATCTTACTCTCCTACCAAATTGGTGGGAGATCTAATCAGTTTTGTGCTGAGGAAAAGCCTACTGTTATTTACCTGCTTCAGGAAATGCTTTTCCACAACCATCTGGGTCACTTGGTTGTTGGGAGAGGCCACAAGCCTTTCTGTCCTGCTGACCTCTCCATTTAGAGAAGGGATGCCCCTAAATTTAATGAATGCCCTGCAACCATTGTCACCCAACTGAAGGCATTTTTAGAGGATACAATCCTACTTGGGGAGATGCTATGACTTGGTGAAGACTTGTATTGGCACTATTATAGAAACAACAAATAGGATGGTTCTTGAAGGTGGGTTAGCTCCCAGCCCTGTGAGAATTCCCAATTGACCACTTTAGAACCCCAATGTCCTGAGGATTACATAGATTACAGGAAGCTAGGGATGGGGCAGCTAGGTGGCGCAGTGGATAGAGCATCAGCCCTGGAGTCAGGAGGACCTAAATTCAAATCTGGCTTCAGACACTTGACACTTACTATCTGTGTGACCCTGGGCAAGTCACTTAACCCCAATTGCCTCACAAAAAAAACAAACAAACAGGAAGCTAGGGGGTCCCTACTTCTGGGTATGGAGTTCAGAGAACTGGAGTAAATTTCAGGATATATTACAGGAAGAGAAAGAGGCCCTACCTGTTTTTATGCTAGATGGTGTAAAAGTGCTAAGGGTATTCTGGATTAGACCCATGTATCATTTGCCCACACTTTGTTAATCAATCACTGCCTGAGGTACAAAAGCATTGGCCGAAGAGATGTCCTAGATGTAATGGAATGACAATAGAGCCAATTAAGAGCCTTGCCTTTGATGTTTGTGAAGGAAAAGAAGAAAAGGTGAAAAGGAAAAAGAAAAAACTGCAGAAGAGCAGCAAACAGACAATTCTTGCCCTGTTCCTGCCTGCCCCAGGCCAAAGCATTCTTGCTTCTTTACAGGCCGTCCCTGAAGCCCCTGCACAGACTGTTTAGGACCATTAAAAAGGCTCTGGTATGAGCTATTTCAGAGGCTCTATCTAAATCTGGCTAATCGTGTGAGTGTTGTTACTGCAGGAGGAAGGACTACGTTGTTCAAAACTGCCACAAGAAACAAAGACCCCCAGAGTTAAAAGGGGAATTGAGGGTGCCAGGGGAAGTACAATGCCTGAAGGTGCAGGGGATGGGGAGGGATGGAGAGTCTTGGTAAGGATTCTTTTGTTTTCCAGAGACCTGATGTTGTATTCCCTGTTATTCCATTCCATTGCTTTCCCAAAGTAATGAACCTCATGTCACCCTTGAAGTAGGTGATACACTATATGTTTGTCTGTTGGATACTAGAACCTTTAGTTCAGTTTCTATGAATAAACTTGGTGCCAACTGAACCTCCATTGGGTCTTTAAATGGTGTTGGGGTCTCAGGCAAGCCCCAGAACATTCCAAGTGTCTGTGGATCATTCCTTTCTCCTTCTACCTTAATCCCCTGTAATCCTGCTGGCCCAGGATCTCCCATGCAAACATAGGGCTACTACTTCCTGTTCCCTGTTCTCCCAGTGGTGCTCTGTCCCTACAGCTACCTGAGGACTTTCTCCTTATTCCCACTTCTTATTCAGAATGACCAAGAGACAGTCAAGGACACTTCTAGCATCCTCCCTGCCATCCCTGCCTCTCTTTGGGCCTTCTCATCTTCAGACCTGAAATCTGTTATCAAAACCATAAGGAGCCCTCCATCACCAATCCATCTCCCAGGAACTTTTATCTAGGGTAGCTATTGCAGGCATTTCATCCATCGTTGACTCATTGAAAGATCAATCCAAGCCCCGGGCCCCAGTTGGATTCTTGAGATGGCGGCATCATGCCTCCTACACAGTTCCCCAGGAGATATAGCAACCAGGGGCTAGATTGACTCTGTCTTCTGCTATTGCTCCCAGGGCCCCTAGAATTGCACAGTGATCTATGGTGGCTAATTCTGTCCCTGATTCTATCCTGACAGACCAGAGTTGAGATCTGATGCCTCTCCTTTCCCCAGCTCTGCCAGCTTCTAACTAGGACTTGAGTTGAGCTTTCTCTTTCCACCATCACTGGCTTTCCTGGTGAAGCCCTTCTATCCACTCCTAACAGCTGTCTTTTTGTGTAATTTGGGCCCGGATGGAGGAGCTTATTTCTAATCCTTTTCAGTTTTATCACTTATTTTTCTTGGATCATTTTTGGATATGAATTAGGGTTTGTGTGAGAGAACTGGGCTTTTCAATGATCTTTCCCATTGTAATCTATGTTCTTTTGGAAAACAAATAGGAATGGTATTTGAGATAAATGTACATACATACATATATATTTATTATTATTAACCTATTTGAGCTTGCCAAGTGTTTGTCTCTTCAAAAGCAGTGCATTAGAAAAACACAGTCCTTTACAAAATGTCTTTAGCTTGCCATAGCTTTGTGGGGAAGGTTAGTGGCTACATGTGACAGTAACAGTAATTGTGTATATTTACTTTTCATTTTCTCCCTTATCTTGTACTGGTCACACCCCTCAGTATCTGATCAGGACTCAGAATCACAGAAACAAAGAATTTCCCAGGTGGAAAGGGCCTCAGTTGCCACATAGTACAATCCATACACAAAGGAATTCCCAATCTAACATTCAAGGCAAAGCAGTCATTGAGCCTCTATTTGAAGCCCTCCAATGAGGGCTTATCCCTCCAGGAAGCCCATTCTACTTTTAGAGAACCCTGGTTGTTAGTAAAGGTTTTTGTTTTTGTTTTGCTGACATCAAGCCTTCCTTTAGCTCTTTGCAAATTTCAAACAGTATAATGCTTTGAAGATACTAAATCTAGTTCCATTTGAGGGTTTTTTTTTTTTACAAAAACAAAAGAAAAATCAAAGAAGTTTCTTTTGTCTGTGAACGCTCACTTGAAAATCAATTCACTAATAATGAATGAGAAACAGAGCGATGCCTTAGTAGGGATATTGGAGATCTAAAATAAATGGAAGAGAGCTGAGGAGGGAGAAAATGAAGAAATTCTGGAGATTTAAAGATATCTATAAAATTAGCTGTAGGAAAAGACCAGCTTTCAAAACTTTCAAAACTAGTCAGGCATCAGAAACAGATTTGGGGATAGGGATCAGTTCCAGATCTGTGGTTTCTTCAGTGTAGAAATGACTATGGGTCAGCAACTCTTCCTTAGCAGGTCCTCGATAACTTAGTTGAATAGAATTAACTGGGACAATATGAGGTTAAATGACTTGCCCATGATCACACAGCTATTAATTATCAAAAGCATAACTTTAAATATAGGCCTTTTTAATCCCAGGGGTATTCCATATTTCCAGATCTACACTTATAGATTCCATCAGTATGTTTTAGGCCCCAAAACATTCTGTGAGAAATTAGTTTGGGAAATGCTTGGTTAGAAATTACAAGGCTAGCCCCATGGAGGGTGGTTATTTACACCTGGATTCTATTCTTCTTTTCTATGATTTGTTCTTTGACACATGCATTAGTTAGCATTTAATTATTGAGTTTACATTTAGGTCTGTCTCTTGTTTATGTTCCCTGAATTGGTTCCTGTTTTTATTGAGTTTTGTCTATAAAAGATATGCTTTTAAAATTCTGCCTTTTATGTTTATTTCTAATTTCTCTACTCTTCAATACACAGTCATTCTTTGTGGTGACAAGTCATATGTGCCACGTGGTGACAAACAATAAGTATATTCTTTAGTGATTCCATTCAGAAGGTGTCATGTCTTTTAGCTCTAAGTTTCTCCAACATTTTGTTCAATTCTATATTTTCTCTTTTTTTTTTCTCATTCTTAGATTTATCTGGCTGTGATAAATATTGCAGTCTTCTAATATTATTGTGTAACTATGTCTATGATCTCTCTACATAAATATGACTCATCTAAAAGAAAATAAAAATTTGATAGTCACTGGTCAGTGACTATCAAAGTGACTAAAACATTGTTGAGGCTTAACAATTTTTAAGAAATTACATAATTTGAAGTGAGATATGAAGAAATTTAATACATCCACCCACTAAATAAATGTAAGCTCTTATCTCTCTCATTAAGTCTTTTAATTAATCAGAGCAAAACAGAAACTTACCTGGAACCTTTCCTTAGGCCTTCTGAGGAACAGACATTGCTCAAACATATATTGGTTCACTGCAGCTATCAGTTTGCTTTATACAAGTACTTTGTTGATCCTTGGGGCTGAACCCTTCAGGTGAACCCACAACTTATACTTAGCTGCTTACTATTTTTTTTAGCAAGAGGTTCCCTGTCCTATTAGCACCACCCACCCTCTTTCCATTCTGTAACCAGAAGCAATTCTTCCCACAGGTACTGTAACTGGAGGGCAAAGCATATCTACTTTCATTATTCAGGAATGAAAAGCAAGGAAGCCTCCCCTGTTGGTACCATGTCTCCTAAACAGCCTCAGTGGAGTGGGGGTAAGCTGGGACTATGGTTGCTTGTTCTTCATCCTTCAGTAGCACTCAGCACAGGATCTGTAACCAAAGAACCTGTGGACCAATTGAGATGATTTGGTGGAAAGGAATGAGTCATTAGGTGTTAGGATTACTATATCTAAATGACCTGAATATAATACATTTGGGGTATCAGGAAGTCCTAGGAGATATTTGACTTTTTTTTTTTTTCCTCACACGGCCCATAGAGGCAAAGTATCAGACTTCAGTCTTATAAGATGTAAGGAGATGAGGTGATATTCTCTACTTTAGGAGTGCTTTGTTTAAAAGAAAGGCCATCAGGGGCAGCTAGGTGGCGCAGTGGATAGAGCACCAGCCCTGGATTCAGGAGGACCTGAGTTCAAATCCGACATCAGACACTTAACACTTACTAGCTGTGTGACTCTGGGCAAGTCACTTAACCCCAACTGCTTCACCCATAAAAAAAAAAAGAAAGAAAGAAAGGCCATCAGATAAAGTTCTTCTATTGGAGATTTATTACTTTGGGTTAACAAATGATTTTTTTTAATGTTTAAGAAATGTTCATGGCAGTATATAGCATTACAATAATTTATCTAAAATTGTCACTTTGTCATTTAAATATGCAATCTAAAAGTTTATGGCATTGAAAAACTGCAGATACCCCTGAAGAGGTTAACATTCACTTAGCTATCCATCATTCCTACTTCAGAGTAAGCTAGCTTAATCAGATACTGTCCTCTTAGCAATTAGCTGAAACCAATTCACCTAGGAAATGAAAAGGGTTGGCTTTCGGGTTCAAATCCCAACTCTGACATACTAATTCTGTGACAGGGAAGTCATTTAACCCTTCCATGCTCCCAAGCAACTTGGATACAGAATGATTGCTCAATCAGCATTGATAAGGGGAGCTTTCTAAACAGAAAGAAAGTTTCCCTACTTCAATGAAATCCCATGTCTAAATAAAATTTTTTTAAAAGAAAGAAAGTTGTGAGGAATGAAGTGAAATTAATGCTTGGTTTTCTGTTTTGTTTCGTTTTGTTTTTGTTTTTGTTTCTCTCCCTCATTTCTTCATTTGTAGGGGACCATGTCATCCTGAGATTTTCTCTGTTCAAGGGCATTGAGTGGCTGCTGCCTCAGCCCCGGGAAGATGCGGAGAGTCCAGCTATGTTATGTAAGTCTGTTGATGTCAAGTTGATGTAACCAGATGAGCTACTATAGCCCTGACATGAGAGCTGACTTCAAGCCTTTGGAGGGCTGTCACACAGAAGAGAGGTCAGATTTGTTCTATGTAGCCCCAGAGAGCAGAACTGGAAGAAATGGAGAGAAGCTGCACAGAGGCAAATTGGGACTCAGTATAAGGAAAAGTTCTGGCCTTCCTATTCCTGATTCTGGTCCCAGTTCTGTGTCTCTGTCTCACCCCCACCTTCCTAACCTTATTCTTATTCATGCACTCTCCACATAGTAGCCTTTTCCTCTTGCTTTTAGACCCCTGTGCCTCCAGCTACCCTTTCCCCTTCTCGCTCACACTCTATTGTCTTAGGATCCTCCCTATCCAGAATTCTGTATGTTCGATCCTTTTCTAAAAGCAGCCCTCCCTTTCCATGTGGTTTCTAGCACTAGTCTCTTTCTCTTTTTTCTTTAATGTCAATTCTTTTCTCAAGCCTCTTGCCACTTGACACCTCTGTCTCTTTAAGGAACACAAAGGGCCATAGTCCACAAATGTTTGGAGATAAACTTCCTGACCTTAAAGTCAGTCTTCTAGGGCTGATATCGTCACCGGGAGACCCAGCACGCAGTGAGACATTGAACCAACATAAGGTACCTCAAACACCCCCAGCAAGATGAATTATCATGGGGCAGCTAGGTGGCTCAGTGGATAAAGCACCGGCCCTGAATTTAGGAGTACCTGAGTTCAAATCCGGCCTCAGACACTTGACACTTACTAGCTGTGTGACCCTGGGCAAGTCACTTAACCCCCATTGCCCTGCAAAAAAAAAAAAAAAAAGATGAATTATCATTAGCTGCTTCAATTTTAAGATGTCAAGGTGTCACACCTCCCTTCTGCCTGTCCACAGACTTGCCTTCATCCCTGGGATAAGGTCCCTTCTTGGTACAGTAGATATGCTCTTTAAAAATGCCCCATCTTGTGTCAGGGTAGCTAGGTAGTGCAGTGGATAGAGCACCAGCCCTGGAGTCAGGAGGACCTGAGTTCAAATCCAGCCTCAGACACTTAACACTTACTAGCTGTGTGACTCTGGGCAAGTCACTTAACCCCAATTGCCTCACCAAAAAAAAAAAAAAAAAAATGCCCCAGCTTCTGCTCTGGACCACTCCTGCCCACCCAAAGTTGCCAAAACAGCTCACCCATTTCTTCAGGGAATCTTTTGACTCTATAGTCTCCATTCACTCATGGACAGATCACACGTGTAAACTGATGAGCTCACACTGCTTCCCACTGCCCAAGTTATGAAGTCCATTCATGCACCTAGAAAAATGACACTCTCTTCTATAAAAATCAGTCACTTTTTTACTCTTGGGTTTTCCCCACCTTTATACTCCCATTTTGTATTCCCTATAGGAAAGATAATGACTTTGAGAAGCTATAGGGAGATCTCCCATTTATGATACAAACTGTTAGGACTTCTTGCAATTGAGCCCCCATGGAAGCTGCAGGATTAAGTATGATTTTTTTTCCCACCTGGAACTTCGACTCTGGACAGCCACCCAGGGAATAAAAGGATTGCAACACGGGCTTCTTCCAGCTCACCCTGATAGTAAGCCCCATGGCCTTTCAATGGCAACTACTCACTCCATATTAGTGTGTATTCATCAGTCCCTGTTATGTCAAGAACTCTTGGATGTCAACCTTCCATCCACTAGCTCCATATGTACCATCATTCAAGTTAGTAGATGAGAAAAGGGGTTTCCCATGACAGCATCCTTGGAATCTCAATGCTGGTAGGACCACCTATGGTACCTTGTTGATTGGGAGGTCATCAGAGCAAATGCACCAACCTGGCACAGGTACACACCTGTGGTAGCAAAAGTCTCTGCCATCAGAAACCCAGCAAACCCCAGACCTAAGAAGGAATTTTAGGAGAAAGAGTTTGCGTATCAACAACTAAAAGCTCTGCCTTTTTAATTTTCAGGAAGGAAAATGGCTGCTATATGCCAGCCCACCATAAAAGGAAGCCATGCTAGAAAATAAGCTGAGCATAGCGAATTGCCAATTAAGGTGATAGCCTAGAGCTCCTATCTTTGCTTTTCTGGCCCTTAAATTCATCCTAATGCTCTGTTCTCCTCTTAGCCCCTATCCCTTACTACGCTTGTGCATTCTACCTGGTCTGAACTTCCTGATTCCTGCTTTTGCTATATTCCCCGGCACAAAAACTCCCTCCCTTCAACTCTCTGATGGACCTTGGGTTAACATATGGACAGCCATTTTGCTTGCCTCTACTGTGGGTCCTGACACCTTGCTATACTCCTCAAGAGATGAAGGGCTGCTACTTACTGCTGGTAGTCTGACTCTTAATCTTTGCCTGGGATATGCCAATTGACTGCATGGGATGGACATCATCAACATGACAACCTTAGCATCACAGAATCTCAGAGTTGGAAGGGAGCCCAGAACTCACTTGCCTAACACATAACAGAAGCAAGAATTCATTCCCATTATAGCCTCCTTGGCAAGTGGTCCTCTAACCCATGCTTAAACATCTTCAGGTATACCCTTTTCACTAGCCTCCCCACTTTCACCTCGTCCTTGGCTGTGGTGAATGCCCCCCACAAGAATGTCTTCCATTTCCATTATTTTGTCCATGGTAAATACCTATCAAAAGCTTTCCTAGTAGTGTACCCATCTTCCTACACATTATACTTAAGATTTTGTCCTCTCTGTTATTGGGGAGCTCCTTTACAACTTGCTCCTTATTCCTCATTGCCCTACCCATCTCTCTTATCCAGTAAATTTCATCTGTGTGCTTCTCCTCCCTGCTTCATCTGCTACCCTTGGTCCATTTCTTTATTAATTTCTAGAACTCCTCTCTGTACTAAAAGGTTTTGTCTTTCCCATCTCTTTAATAATCTACCTAGAGTCAGGTCTTCTCTAATAAGACAGAAGGCATATTGTTTGCCTACTATGCCCATATATTGATCTTTCTCTTTCTTGCCTAAACTTATTATTTCCAAGAAGACAGTGACTTGGTCTTCCTTACATCAATAGATCTGTAATCTCATCATTGTGGGTATTTCTTCCAATGGTGTTAGGTCACAACTCATTCACACACATACACACACACACACACACACACACACACACACACACAGAGTTATCCTGTGTCTCTTGATCATATCCTCTCATACATTTTTCCTAGTATGCTAGGGGCCTTATTCTAGGCCTCTTGACATTATATGGGTGTTAATCACCTCTTCTGCTTATTCTTCCTACATGATTGGTTCACCTCTCTTTGATAAAATCTTTGATGCTGCCTTTGGTATATATCTGAAGTCAAAGCAAACTGGTAAGACAATAATTAGGAAAGTCATACAGATTAAGTGATAGAATACATAAGAGACTCTTTGACCCATGAGTGAGTGAGGGTGAGTGAGATGAAATCTCAGCTCAACCAGGGAGACAATTGTCTAACTCTATGAGTCTCCTCTCAGCAGTCTCTACTTTTGTATGCCCTAGGAACTGAAGGATGTAGCAGGGCTCCATTTTTTCCATATATGCCTACAAATCCAAAGGGGTCCCCTGTTTTGCTATTCACAGTCTGTGCCTCACCCTCTCTTCTCTCTACCTTTTCTCTCTTTCCCCCTCACTCTTTCTTCCTATCTTACCTCGCCTCACCCCTTTCCTTTTGCTTCCTCTCTTTCTCAGTCAGGAGTCAAGTCTCCCTACACACATTCAGGAACATATAAGCTCTTTCAGGGGACTTCCAAGCCTACCTTGGGTGTGGGTACCATGGATAGGTAATGTGCTGAAGACTATTCATACCATCACTCCAATGTCCTTTGGGTGACCTATAATATTGATTCTTCAGAGATTATACTGTTCCATTCTTCTCACCTAAATACCTTTACTAGAAAAATATTTGTGATAAAAAGATGAGTTTTTGTTTCAGGGAGAAGCTTGGTATCTTTGAAAATGCTACAGAATTTCCCAAACGCAATCACACTTGTTCTCCTTCTGTTCAATTCTGGGCCTAATTTATTATCCGTTTACATCCTAGACATGTTATTCTGCTGAACTAGCTCAATGAACTAACTGCATATTATAGTTTTGACCATGGAGAATTCTTCATCTACTTTATTTTTCACGTGCAGAGGGTTAAGCCAAATCCTGCAGCAGTTATATGAATCTCATTTGAGAGACTCTGAAATGTTCCAGGGTTGAATGCAATTAGCACAATGATATCACTGGAGAATCTGGAGAACCTCACTATCTATAGGGAATCTCTTTTTCCATAGGAAATCTGTGATGAATGGCAAATAGTGGTGAGTCGTATCTCCCCACTTTATACCTTTATATTAATAATTAGAGGATTGTAGAATGGCCATCTCCATTATTAAATCTATCCAAAAATCTCAAATAATCTCAATTTATTCATGAGAGAATCATATCATTAGAGGAAAGCCTTTTAAACTCTATTCTCTCTACTAATCAAATGCTTTTTTAAAAAGTCATTCAATAATAAGTCCAATGGGATCTTAGGTTTTCTGCATCTTTCAGTCAGTTGATGGACTCAACTGACTCTAAAATTATGGTCTGTTGTTGTTGTTATTGTTTATTATTCATTTTTGAAGAGGACCAATTGCATCAGGGGTGATTTCTTGTCTTGGGTATGATCTTGTAAAAACTTGCCTTCTCCTATCTCATCTTTTTTTTTTAATCAAGAATACCCTTGTAACATTGATAAATCATTCTCAAAGATTCTGTAGAGATGAGAAAGTAGGCATGGGTTTTGCTGGTAATTTATGTTCTCTTGGTCACCTTTTTTCAAAAGGAATAATATTCAAAATCCCCCCCCCCATTATTGTATTGTCTTTCAGATATCCCAAGATCTGATCCTCTTTAAAAGATCTGATTCTCTTTAAAAATGTGTCGCCCTCAACAAGCTGCTCCTCTGTCTAGATTTCTTTGTGTACTGGCAGTGATGGAGAAAATTGTTTGTCATAGAAAGACTGAGAGATTTTTGGTTCATTTTCATTCGTTTTATCTTCCTTCCATTTTTATCCTTAAATACCTTTGGGATTTCAAAAAGACAAATTAATTGATTTCATCAGCTTGGGAACTCCCTCCACAAGCATTGAGTGCAACCCATCCATCCATCCATGCCTGCCATCTATTGAGATTCTTGCCCACATCCTCCCCTGTTTCCTAGACAGTATTCCTTCTCCCAGGATGCTGGGGCCCTTGCTATTTTCTCCTAACATTGCAATGGCACCAGTGGAGCATGCTGGCTCTCCATCTAAAATCCTGATAAGGGACTAATTGTATAATCCTTGATGACCTCTTTTTAAAATTTTCCTTTGAAGTCGATCTTTGGCTTTCTGTTGCCAAATGTTCTTGGAATAATCTGGCTTAATGTACTATCATGTAAACCTTTCTACAATCTCATGCTTCCTTTCCCAGATTCTCACTGTTTTGTGAGGTTCTGGTTTTGTTTCATAGGTTTAGTTGATGTTTCTATAGCTCTTTAAGGTCTGAAAATTGCTTAATGCATAGTACCTTATTTTGATTCTCACAACAAAAATATAAGACATAGACGCTATTTTCCTCATTGGATTCATGAGGACACTGAGGCCAAGTGAGGCCAAATGACTTACAAAACTATGACACAGCTGGGGCAAGATTAGAAGCCTGCTTTCCTGCTACCACTGTCACCTATGATGCCAACACTGTAAAAGCAAAACAATTCATCACCTAGTGGCTAAGCATACTGGTGATAAGACTTTCCATGCCTGGATGGCTTAGACCTGAATAGGCTGGTCCTTCTCTAGTTTTGAATTTAATGCTACATATTATATAAACAACAAAATATTAGATAAGTGAATTGTAATGGATAGAGTCCCAGGTCTAGAGTGAGGAAAACTCACCTTCATGAGTTCAAATCTGACCTCACGCATTTACTAGTTGTGTGATCCTGGGCAAGTCACTTCACCCTGTTGGCCTCAGTTTCCTCGTCTATAAAATGAGCTGGAGGAGGAAATGGAAAACCCCTCGGGTATCTTTGCTAAGAAAACCCCCAATGGAGACATGGCGAGTCAGACAGGACTGAAAAATGACGGAATCTGTAAAATGGGAGTAATAATACAGTATTTGCACTACCTGCTATACAAGGTTGTTGTGAGAAAAGCACTTTACAGACATCAAAGTGAGTTATTATTGGTAGTGTTCATTTAATAAATTGAACATTGGATGGGGGGAGAAGAAAAGAATGAATTAAGATAAACCTTAGTCAAGACTAATCTGAGGAAGCAATACCTGATGGGAAGAATGAAGCCTGAAAGATTCCAAGCTATCTTACTCCCACGGCTTACTTTGGTCCACAAGATGCCCCTCTCCCATTTCAAAGTGCTTTCTGGAAAAGAGTTGAGTCTTTGATGTTCCAATGGAAGACATTTGACTCTAGGGTGGAAGATGTAGGCAAAGTTCGGACTTGACGATACATTCTGAATTTTAGAGCAGAAGGGTTTTTAGAGATCAACTAACCCAACTCCTTTGTTTTACACTGAGGGAGACGCAGATAAACTTAGTGACTTGTCCAAGGTCACACAGTCACTTGGCTGCAGAACTGGAGCTGGATCCCAAGGATCCTACCTCCAAGTTCAATACTCTTGGCATGGCGCCATGTTGTTGCAAGAATAGCCAACTTCTCAATAATCCCATCCCTTGTTAGCAAACTATCATCACTGGGAAGAGATGCTGCCAACCCTGGAGCACAGAGACCCAATCCAGTTTCCCCAGATTTATTCTGTTTTGATGATATGATATCTGGGTACTGAGGAAAGTTTACCTGGACTGAAAAAACCCATGAGGTAAAGCGGGTCCTCCACCACCACCTTCCAACTGCCTTGCTCCATCTCCATATTCCTAGGGCCTGGTCACTGCTACTTGGTCACACATACACACTCAAGCTTCCCCTTGCGACTCACAGGGAAGATTTGACATCTATACCAACTGCTTCTCCAGATTGATTGTGTTGACAAAGGCCCTTCCCAAACCTGACACCCTTAATAATCACCAGCTCCTCTTCATGTGCTCTGATGGGAACTTCTCTTTATATTTGTCTTTAGCTTCATCTAGCAGCATGTCCCAGAAGAAAAAAGGGACAGGCATCTTCCAATCAGCAGGGTAGGCAAAAACAGGGGACCCCCTTTGGTTCTGAGTTGCCTCGTCTCTGAACCGAAGAACATGGCTGGGGATGGGAAAGCCTTCTCTTATCCCAGGAAGGGGCCTTGTTTCCCAGGGACCTTAATTTCATGGCTGAAATCCAATTCTTCATGTAGCAAATAGAAGACAAAGTCTACTCCCCATCCACCCCCACCCCCACCCCATCCTGCCTTGCGAATGAGATGGGATACCCGGGGATCTGGGAGCTGCCTCCAGGGACAGGTCAATTATAGAAGGAAAGGGGCCCCTCTATGGTAGTCCTGGGTCTGGTTACCAACACTGAGCAGCTCCCATCAGGACTACTCCAACTGGGTTCTGAAAAAGTAGGCCAAGAGCCAGAGCCCTTCTGTGGGGGGAGCACCCCTAATGTTCTCAATCTGTATATGATCCTAATACTCCTCCACCTCCCACTCTACACATCGCTCAGAGATATGGGAAAGGAAGAAGAGAATCTTACCAGCAAGAGTGAAAGAGAAGAAAAGAGCAAAAGAGGGTTCTTGATGCCTTTGGAATTTCAGGTCTGTCTCCGCTGACCCAGAGGGAAAACCCAGTTCAGCACTGCCAGAATCTCAAGCCTAAGCCATGGTTGGGTTTGGGGAAGAAGTCGGGCCCTCCCGTCCTTTAAGAACCGCTGCAGTGTGCTGAGGTGGCTTGGAGCTACTGAGGTCTGAATAGTTAGTAACTGGTCCTAGCCTGAGAAACAGACCAGCACCTTTGGGACTCTGCTCCCTGGAGGGTCAAGGCAGGGCTTGAGCCTCCTGGAGGAGAGCGGGATTTTAAAAGTTTGAGACCCACCGGTCTATAGGTTTATGTTGCCTGGCACTTGTGACACAGCCACCAAGCCTAGCATACTTCCAGACTGGGTGCCTGGTTGTTGCTGTTAACCAACTGTTCTTCTGTCTCCCTTCAGGCAAAAGCTCTCTGACATCTCTAAAGAGTCAACTCACTAATCACATCCTACATCTGACAGACTCGTCAGATCAGTCCTCGGAAAGCAGCTCACACTGATGGAATCTTTACAGGTCAGAACTGGGGTGCTTTGGCAGTGACCCCTGGCATAAGCAAGAAGGGACATGGGGCACCAGCCTGGGAATGGAAGGGATGGGCTGGTCTGAGTGCAGATGGAGAGAGAGACCTAAACAGAACTATGGGCAGTAGATCTGCTAACTGTGTTTGAGACTGGGCTTACTCCTAGCAGAGTAGGCTGTGTCTACATTCAGTAATTGTTTCTGAGAGAGTATTCCATTTGAATCTGGAGGCATGGCTTCTAATATTGGCTCATCCACTGTATAATTATATGATTTGGGTCAAGGCACCTTAATCTTTCTGAGCCTATTTCTGCATCTGTGAAATGGAAATAATATCTGGATCAGAGTCCTTATACCAAATGAGATAATATTTGGGAAAGTAATTTGAAAAACACAAAGTACTTCCCCTTCACAGTTTATTCAAATATAAGGCATTATTATTACTATGACTGCCATTGAGACAGGTTATCATTCATGAATGTTAATCCTATCTAGACAAGTTAATCCTGTGTGCCCCCTCCACCCCCACAAAAAAAGAGGTCTTCTTTTCTCAGAGATCAATTATTTATTTGTTTGTCTTAGTTAAGAAAGTATGAAGGGATGCATTTTGAAATTTTTACCTCAAGGTCGAGATTTTAAACTTAAGTTATTACTATTACTTGCCATGCATTCTCTCATAGCAAAGAGTCCCACCGTCTGGCCCATAATTTTTCAATAAAATAAAGGGCAGATGAGCTCAGATTAATTTCATTCTTGGCCCCCAAGAAATAAGAAGGAAAATTCTCTCTCTCTCTTCAGTAGACTTATGGGGAACTACAGGTGTGGAAGGTTGCATATACTATCAGACATTGTCACTTTGTCATTTCAATTTAGTTAAAATTTTGCATTCTTACAAGAAAGAAATCATGGGGTGGGGGCGGGAGTGAGGAGGGAAAGGGTGAAATACTGGGAAAAAATTTATTCTGGTGTTGCAAAGGCATGAGTATTAAGTATTATAATTATATAATATCTCAGTATTAAGAAAAATTTCCAAAACAAAGGGCAATCTCAAAAGGTGAGTACATACTTGAGATGACTTGGGTGGCTTATCATCTTCCCAGGATCTATAATAAGAGGGAAGAAAGGAAGCAAGGTAAGACAAGTTAGGGGCTTCCATTAATAGCAGTCATTAACTGTGTATTACAGTAAAAAAATGAGGGGGGGGGGGTGGAACAGGGCACTGGATTTAGACTCAGAGAATCTGAGTACAAATCCTGACTGCCAATTCTTACCTGTGTGACCTCGGGCATGAGTTTCTCTGTAAAAAAAAAAAAGTGGGGGAGGGGGACCTCTAAAGTGTAGATCCCAGGGCTAAATTGATGAGTCTTTTAGGTGTTTTCACCAGTGTTTTATTTCTACTTACTGTATCCCATAGTCATTTCTCTGTGCATTTTCACCATAATGGAGAACATTATAGAAAGAAGGCATGGTTGATGTTGATGGGATGGACCAGGTAAAGGGTAACCAGAATCTTCAGACTAGATAGACCCAAAGGGGTATGGGTAGGTGCTTAACAGAAGTCCATGCAGTGGGAAAAGGAGGAAATCTAGATGGGAGAGCTTTGGAAAGAATAGGCAGCAGGAAGTAGAGACCCAGCCACAGAGAATGGAGCTCAGATAAAACTCTCTAGTTTAGGAATTCTTCAAAGGTTTTTTCTTCTTTTCCTTAACAAAATTAATCCCAAGATTCCGAGACCTTTGATATGAATAAGGAAAATGGATCTCCACAAAAGTCCCACTCATGAACCCTGAGTTTTCAAACGCTATGTCAGTGAAAGACAAGCTCTGTTCAGCTTCAACCATGAGCCCAACAACAAAGTATGTATTTGTTGTACAAGGACTAGCCCTAATAAAAACAAAAGGGCTTGTCCATCAAAGGCTGGCCTAGTCTAAATTATTATGTTTTGCCCAAGGTAACCCATGAAATAAACAAAATTTTACAATCATCTTAGTTCTATGAAGCTTCTGCTGTCCTTCTTCCTAGAGAAATTGCATTCCACACATATTTGTATTTTTACTATAAATGAACCTTAAAAACTAAAATGTGAGTATAGCCAGCCCACAGCTTTTCCTTGGAGTTGATGCAAATGGTTTCATCTTATGCTAAAAGACAAGAAACATCATTATGGGAGACACCTGGTCATCTTGCCTAGCATCGCCTATATGATGAGCATGAGCAAAGGAGGCTTCTAAAAACAATTACAATTTATGTAACAACATTCATTGCAAAAGATGATGTGGAAAAGTCTATGAAGACTTGGCAAGATACTCTTAAGGAAGTCAACATTGTACCTAGATATACTATATCAAGTTAGTCCATTAATAGGGACAACTAGGTGGCACAGTGGATAGAGCACCAGCCCTGGAGTCAGAGGACCTGAGTTCAAATCCGGCCTCAGACACTTACATTTACTAGCTGTGTGACCCTGGGCAAGTCACTTAACCCCAATTGCCTCACCAAATAAAGTCTATATGTATCTTGGACCAGCACTGCTCGTGGACACTGAGCTGATTCCAGACTTGTGTAGGAGAAAATCAGAATCCATCACACTTGGGAAACTCTGCAATGCTTTCATTGATTTCAGATTGTCTTTCTTATCTCAACCAGACTTCTGGAGGGTCTCTTTAAGTGACCTAGGTTGGGAGGCAGAGACTGTTATAGAATTATGGACTGTGTAGAGGTGGAGGGGACCTAAGAAGTCATATACTCCAACTCATGTTTGAACCAGAACTCCCTCTTACACCATGCTCAACAAATGGTCTCCCAACGAATCTTGCATGAAGATCCCCAGGGAGAGAGAATCCACTATCACTGGTGATGGCTCAAGCCTAAATTTGCCTCTCTCTCATTTCCACTCATTGCTCTTATTTCTGTCCACAGAGGCTAATCAGAACAAACCTAAATCCTCCTTCACCTTGATGACCCTTCAAATACTTGAAGACAACTTTCATTTCTTTATTGAGTCTTTTCTCCTCCGAGCTAAACATCTCCATTTCAAGCTTCATTTTCTCTTCACAGGAACTCAAGGTCCATCATCCCAGTTGTCCTTTTCTGGACAGCTTTATCCTTGTCCCCCCTAACAGGTAAATCCCAATACTTCACATGATATTCTGCAGGTGTTCTCTGATAAGCCAGAGTATAGTGGTATTATCTCCCTAGTCCTGAATACTATGCCTCTCCAGACAACCTAACACTGCATTGATTTTCTTGACTGATAGAACATTATTTACTCATATTAGGCTCCAAGTCCTCTAAAACCCCAAGTACTTCTTCCCCTATCTTATACTTTCAGAGCTGATTTTTTGAACCCAAGTGTAAAGCTTTACAAATGTCACTGTTAAACTTTAAGTTTAACTTTATTTGGCTTAAGATTCTAAACTATTAGGCCTGGGCCGGGAGGACATTTGGCTGCTGGAGATGAGTGGGTCTTTATGGGGAGCGTTTGCTGCTCTGCTCCACTGGGGGCGCGGGGTGCTACTGAGGGGTCCAGCACTTCGGACTCGGAGCTCGGGCCCTGGGGTATCGGGCTCGGGCTCCACGGAGAATCTTGACGCTCTCGTGAAGAAGGACAAGGTGGTGGTGTTCCTGAAGGGTACCCCTGACGAGCCCCAGTGCGGCTTCAGCAACGCCGTAGTACAGATCTTGCGGATGCATGGTGTCTCCAACTAACTATGCAGCCTACAACGTGCTGGAGGATCCTGCCCTCCATCAAGGCATTAAAGAATATTCCAATTGGCCAACTATCCCTCAAGTGTTACCTTAACGGTGAATTTGTTGGTGGTTGTAACATCCTCCTCCAGATGCATCAGAATGGAGATCTAGTGGAAGAACTGAAAAAGATGGGAATTCGTTCAGCACTTTTAGATGCAAAGAAAGATCAAGACTCAAAATAAAAAGCCTGTAGGAATCTTCTTTAAGAAGAGTGTTCCCTGGGGGCAGCTAGGTGGCACAGTGGATAGAGCACCGGCCCTGAAGTCAGGAGTACCTGAGTTCAAATCCGGCCTCAGACACTTAACACTTACTAGCTGTGTGACCCTGGGCAAGTCACTTAACCCCAATTGCCTCACTAAAAAAAAAAAAAAAATTAAGAAGAGTGTTCTCTGACTGGAAATGAAATCTTTTTAGTTTTAAAGACTGGTTACCAGAACAGCCTTACTGGTTTCAGTTCTCATTTTTTTAAGAAGGCAACTCTTTGTACTGACACTAAACAGTATTGAAGTAATTTTCATTTCTGTCTGGTGTTTTAGGCTAAGGATATTCTATCATGAATTTAATTATAACTACTATACTATAATAATTGAATATTATGTTTTGACACAGATGTTTTAAAAATTCATTCTTCTACTATCTTCTACTCTTTACCCTAATGCAAGATTAAACCAAAAGATTTTGAGTCATCCTAGTCAGTTATTATTATTGGCATTATTACTGATTCTAATGTATGTGTCACTATAAAACCCAAAGGAAACATATGTAGCCCTTTTACGGAAAATGATGGACAAGATAACAGTGATGACTTCTGGGTTTTTTAAGAAATAAAAGAAACTGCCAACATATATAAAAGGTCCTTTTTGGTGAAGCTTTCACAACTTTTTATTTGTTATGTATTGTACTTTGATTTTAATAGTAAAAGTAAATGGCCCACAAAAAAGATTCTAAACTATTGAAATATTTTTGAATCCTAATTCTGATGCCTAATGTGTGAGCTATCCTTCTCAACTCTGTTATTTAGAAAAATCAATGGTAAAATTGTTAAATAGCACAAAATTAGAACAAATTCTAAGGGCATGCTACTAAAGACCTCCTCTGAAGTGCCACTAAGTCATCAATGACTGTCATGTCAGGTCATTCAACCATTCCTCAATCCAGTTAAACATCTTTTTTTCCCCACAAGAATTGTGTGAGAAGCTTTAGAAAATGCTTTGCTAAAATCTAGGTAAACTATAGCCATAGATTTCTCCTGCT
The DNA here is from genome assembly GCF_019393635.1 of Dromiciops gliroides. Taxonomy (NCBI): domain Eukaryota; kingdom Metazoa; phylum Chordata; class Mammalia; order Microbiotheria; family Microbiotheriidae; genus Dromiciops; species Dromiciops gliroides. The sequence goes on from NC_057864.1 coordinate 75,665,121, forward strand.
GTGTCAGTTTTGTGATCCTGCCACAAAAAAGAACAACTTATTCTGGTGTGACTTGTCTTCATGATATCATGCTTGCTCTTTTGAGCACTACTTTTCTAGATGTTTATCAACTATTTCATTAATAATATGCTCTTAAGTTTTTTCTATGACTTAAAGTTATATTCAACTGGCATATAATTCACAAGTTCCATTCTCTTCCCAACCTTTCTTCAAAAAAATTGGTACATTGATCCTTCTCCAACCCATAACTACCTCCTGCTTCACTGTGATCTCTAAAAAATGATTGCAAATGGCTTTGCAATCCTGTTTGGCAGTTTTTCCAGTACCAAAGGTATTATTTACTTATCCCAGGTCATTTTAACACATCAAGGGCAGTTTCATGCTCTCCTCGCTTCACTTGGGCATCAACCCCCATCTGCTATTTTCATTCTGTCCTTTCTGGTCCAAATACAGCTCTCCTCGGAATAGAAAACAGAAGCAAAATAGAATTATGCATCTCTGCCTACTCTCTCATTAGCTATTATCTCTTCCATGCCAAGATGCCATCCTATCTCTTCTTCTAGTCTCCTGTTTTCCGGAGAAAACCTGTTTTTTAAAAGAATCCTTTCTGCCTTTAGCTTTTCCTGACCATTTCAGCTTATTCTGGATTTTAATGCTGTGGAAACTAGTATTAGAGGACAATTTCATGCTTTTGCATTCATGCTCCGTTCCCTGCCCTTACTTCTATGTTTTTTGTTTTTGTTTTTGTTGAGGCAGTTGGGGTTAAGTGACTTGCCCAGGGTCACACAGCTAGTAAGTGTCAAGTGTCTGAGGTCAGATTTGAACTCAGGTCCTCCTGACTCCAGGGCCAGTGCTCTATCCACTGCGCCACCTAGCTGCCCCCAAGAGCTTACAATCTTGAAGAGGCATATAGTATGTACACAAATAACTCATAAAAAGTAGAACATGATGAGTATAGCAGAGAAATATAAAATGCTAAGCAAAGACTAATGAAAGAGTCTGATTAGAGGAATCATGGAAGGCTTCATGGGGTAGAGTAGAATTGGGGGCTTGGAAGGTCTTGACAGATAAGTGGAATGTTAATCACTAGAAATAGGGAAAGGGAGAAAAGTATTCCAAACACGGACTGTGGTGTGAGCTAGAGCACAGAGGTGAAAAGGTTCTGGACCTGTTTAGGAGACAGTCATCCAGATCAGTTAGTATGTAACATGGTTGCTTAAGAATTTGGGCTAACTTAGGTTGGAAAGGTGGAGAGGCACCAGATTGTAAAAGGTGGTCTTAGAATCTAGTGTCTGAGTTGGAAGGGGTCTCATTATAGAGACAAGGCTTTAAATCTTACATACCCTATTCATACTAAGGGCTAAAGAAAGAGAAGTGAGAGAATAATAGATTTTTATTCTCTAGGGCTATTTTCATGCATTGCCTTATATAAACATGAAGAATCTCCTCTCTCCACAGATTTCAATGATGTTGATTATTCTCATTCAACATCAGCATCCTCTTCTGGAAAAAGAGAAAAAAAAGGACTGAGCTTCCAGCACCCAGGATCCCCAATTTCCCTGTCCCCCTTCCCTGAACAATCAAACCACTGAGAAAATTAGCATGGATATTAGGAAAAATAAAAATAAAGAGTTTTATATGGAAAACTGTTGGGTCTTGTGTCTTTAAAAGGAAGGAGGAAAAGCCATAGTCAGTGCTCACCTGGGTTGTTCCTAATAGCATTTCTCTTCCAATGGGAAGAAATTCATAAAACAAAACAGAAATGTCATTCATTGTCAGGCTCATGGACTAGAAAGTAAAATACCAGGGGGTCCCCAATGTATAAACTCGGAACTTATAAACCACCCAGGGGGGTCTGAATCCAGGGTCTCTGGGGCTTTCCAAATGCCTGCTCCCAATGACAGCAACTCACTTTCCATTCCCCAACCTGTTCAGAATCCCAAAGGATCAACTTACCCAACACAATGCCTTCTTTTATGAAGATATGAATAAACCCATGGTGCCCAGAGATACCTCCTCCCTCCATGCCGCTACCTATAATGATACCACTATCAGGAAAATTGCTGCCACCAAACAATAGGGGTACATGAAAGAGTTGGAGTGTGTTCTTGGAAACCCAAGTTAAAACCTGAAATACATTTTTCCCCAACAGAAACAATGTAAAAAATGGTAACAAAGATGAAATAGAACTTTTAGATATAAGGGCATAATATATAGAGGGCTGACCTTGGAGCCAGGTAGGCCTGAGTTCAAGTCCTATTTCTACCATTTACTACCTGTTTGACTATGGGCAAATCACTTAAACTCTCAGTGCACCCCCCAGGAACCCAAGATTCAACATCACAGAAAAGCTGTCATCTGTATCAGCTAAGAAAATCTGTAACGGGTGGGGGGGGGTGGGGGGTGGGGGGAGAGTTTTCTCATGAGGAGTTCTCTCCCTTGTTGAAATATGGTACAGGAGAAATATTCAACACCTCTATTCAACTACCACCTCACCAATGTTTGGGTCACCCCCTTGGTAAGCTGGGAACTGGTTAAATTTCTGCCTTAGGCAGTGGTACAAAGGGATTTGTTTGCAAGACAGTTTGTCCTTCCTGAGAACAAGTTCTAAAGGTTAATGATGTTCACCAATGTAACCCTTGTGTCATACACTCATGCAAGACAGCCTACAGAATTTTTTCTCTCACTTGTCTCCTTGTCCCTATCCAGGAAACTGGGGAAGATACATGCATGGTACTGAAGTGGATTCCCAACTGATAATCATGGAATCAGCAAGCATTTATTAGGCACCTACAATGTGCCAGGCACCATGCTAAACACTGAGGATACAAATTTGAAAATCCTTGCCCTTGAGGAATTCACAATATAACGGGAGACAATATGAAAATAACTATGTACGAACAAGATAGATACAGATATAGATCTATAGATGTAGATATATATGAAAGCATTTTATTGAAAGACTAAATGAAACAATACTTCCAAAAGAACACTTAAAAATTAATAGAAACCCTTACACAAATTCCTACTGAATATACAGGCTTCGGGCTTTCTCTTGTAGTTCCTATTATAACCAGCAGGTGTCACAAAATAGTGCTTGCTACAGCAGCACCTTCCACGGGAATGCCTGAGGTAGGAATCTCTCTGGACCAGATCCAGGGGCAAAACATCCTGTTTTTTAGATATAGGCATCCCCACCACCATGGGAAACCTGAAGGTTTTTCTTTGACTGACAAAAGGCACAATTCAAAATCACAACACTTGCAATGTTATACCTAACTAGTGTTAAAGCTAAAATTCTAGCTAGTCTGTCTAAAATCTAATGAGTGGTCGCCAATAAATTATAAGCTTTAGCAAGAGTTAGACTGTTAAGCATTTATTAAGGGGAATAAGAATTTGGTAAAGAGAGAGAGAAAGGCCTACATTCATCTATCTATCTATTAAATGGAGAGTGCATTTCTAGCTCCCTTCTCCACCAGAGTCCACCCGCCAGAGCACCAGGCTCCCCCTTCTTCCTCCCACAAGCAAACGTCACTTCCTGACACCAAAGAAAAGACGCATGGTCTTGCCCTCAAAGACCTTCACCTCATGGCGGAGCTTTTCTGCAGTAAGTCTCCAGAAGGTGGCGTCATTCCAATCGTTACACTAGGAATTTCCTCTCACTTTAGTCATCCCCCTTAAAAATTCATAATTGAAAGAAATGCTAAATTAAATAAATATTTATTAAGCACTTACTAGGTGGCAGACACTGTGCTTAAAAAAGGCATGTCAAATGAGACCATGACATAAAAAAGGGTTAATAACCCCTTTACACTCTCAAGGAAACACTGCATCTTGGGAAGGAGGGTAGAGGAAAAGAGAATAGCATCCCCTTCACTAGTATTCCTAGATTCTGCCAATAACCTTTTGTATTATTCATTAATTTATCTAAACTCCTCTTGAGCCTATTGGTCTTTTCAGTACATACCACATCTTAGAGGCAATAAACTCCATAAGCTATTATTTGTTGTAAAAAATAATATTCCGGGGGCAGCTAGGTGGCATAGTGGATAAAGCACCAGCCCTGGATTCAGAAGTACTTGAGTTCAAATCCGGCCTCAGACACTTGACACTTAGTAGCTGTATGACCCTGGGCAAGTCACTTAACCCTCATTGCCCTGCAAAAAATAAAAATTAAAAAAAAATATTCCCTTTTGTTGTTCTATATCCCAGAGTTATTTCCCCTGGTTCAAATAGTCCAGTAGTCCTATAGTCTCTAAGCAAGAACTCATCTCTGTCTCTGATATTGCTGCTGGCTGCTTCCCCTCTGTCAGTAACGTTATCCGTTGGTCTGTTACCATCAGGTTGGGCACTATACTACAAAATGTCATTGTCTTCTGCTGGACTGGACTGAACTGCACTGTATTGCCATCTGCTGGTTATCTTTGTGCAGGCGGTAATCAAATACACATCTGGCACTAAAACCCATGTGCTTGCCACTATAACCATCAGTAAGAGTCAATGTTATAGACAGAATGCACTAGGATTTCATCATCATTTAACAAAGTCCTTCATGATGTTGTGGTGCACAAAAATAGAGAGATTTAGGCTAGATAATAGTAAAATTAGGCAGATTTAGATATAGTTAAATCAGAATTCAGCACACTATGGCCCATGGGCCAAATCTAGCTCACTACCTGCTTTTGTATGATCAGTAAGCTAAGAATAATTGTTATATTTATATTTATATGCATGCATATATACATATATATATATACACACACACACGTACATATATATAGTATCTAATCAACAACTTTAGGCTCACTGCCTTCCCACAACTGTAGAAAAAACACAAAGGAACCATATTACAGGGTAAATTGAGGAGAAACAAGAGGGATGAGAGAAGTCACTAACTTTCTAAACCTCTTAAACAGTTTATTTTTGGACTTAGGCTGGCAACTTGAAGAACAAGCATAGGAGTGTAACTCATAATGTCACAACATGCAGGTGTACTTAAGAAGTAAAGTTCAGGTAGATGTCCTCACTATTCCTTGGCCAATGAGCAGGACTCTGGTATGCCTTCTTCCCCTACCTGAGTGACTGGAGTAAATGAAGAAGCCATGACCCATGACAACTCTGGAGCAACAGGAAATTGAAGGATACATAGGGAAAGAGTAGGGGGGTTGGTTCTGCTAACCAGATTGAGCATTTTAACATGCCCCATCCTCTGACATGCACGCCGACCCCCTCCGCTGCACTGATGAGTTCTTCCTAGAACCTTCATTTTGAGGAAGGGTCCAGACCAGCCATACATCATGCTCTGGACTTTACCAACCTGCCTCAGCTGCCTCCTTCTCCTTGCAACCTTGCTATCCCCTTAACCCACCTCCATCCTACCCCATCCCTTTCAGGTCCCATTTATGGAAGTTATCTTTCCCCAGTAGAATGTAAGCGGCTTTAGAGAGGGGGGTTGTCTTATTTTTTCTTTGTCTTTGTACCCCAAGCATTTAGCACAACATAGGGTACACAGAAAGCACTTAATAAATGCATGTTGCTTTGACTTCTGAAGATAGGCAGTGCCAAGCATATAAGTGCTTAATAAGTGCCTGTTTGATTCTGTAACTATTGGAATGACGCCACCTGCTGGAGACTTACTGTAGAAGAGTTCCGCCCATGAAGTGAAGGTCTTTGAGGGCAAAACCAGGAGTCTTTTCTTTGGCGTCAGGAAGTGGCGTTGGCTAGTGGGAGGAAGAAGGAAGAGGCTGGCGCTCTGACTGGGGCTCTTTTCCTGAGGATGCTGGTGGAGAAGGGAGCTAGAAATGCTCTCTCCCTTTAATAGATAGGAATCTAGGCCTTTTCTTCTCTCTTTACCAAATTCTTATTCTCCTTAATAAACGCTTAGAAGTCTAACTCTTGCTAAAGCTTATAATTTATTGGCGACCCCTCATTAGATATTTTAGACAGACTATTTAGCCCTTAACAATTCATTGATAAAATAAAGATTTTTTTTTTTTAATACAGCTTGACTTAGAAAAGCAAAATGTAGGAGAGGAGCTATTTGGCCACAGTGAATAGAAAGTGGTAAAGGACAGAAAAAGGAACTCTTGTTCAAAGGAGGCAATGCCAGAGGGTTAACATCAGCCTTGTCCTGGAACCAGTCCGTGCAGGCCTAGAAAGCCAATTGTTAAACATTCAGTATGAGCATTGATACCTTAGAAATCAACAAATGCTGAAATGAGGATTTGATCTATTATTTTGTTGATTGTTAAATGTAAGAAAGCGATGGAGTAAATGTTGATAATGAAGATTAAACTTTCAAGTGGATTGTACTTAATTTGGGGAGGGAGGGGAAGGCAGGAGGTGGTTGTTAAATATTTGCCCACACATTCCTATATGTCATTTCCAATTTGAAGGAAATTGGGGAAATCTTCAAAGAGGAAATGGCATCTGACCTGGGTTTTTAAGTAAAGGTAAAATTTTTTTTGGTTTTTGTTTTTTGGGGTTTTTTGCAAGGCAATGGGGGTTAAGTGACTTGCCCAGTGTCACACAGCTAGTCAGTGTCAAGTGTCTGAGGCCGGATTTGAACTCAGGTCCTCCTGAATCCAGGGTCGGCGCTTTATCCACTGCGCCACCTAGCTGCCCCCATAAAGGTAAAAATTTAACAGGTGGGAAGAGAGGGTATTATAGGACCAAGAAATGGCATAAGCAAAAGTGCTGTGAGAGGAGACGATGGCCAATGATACTGTTTGACTTCAGGGCAGATTCAAGTGCAATAGAATAAAATAGAGCTAGAAAGAAGTTGAAGCCTGGTTGTGTAAAGCCTTAAATGTCAAAATAAGGACTTTGAACTTAATAGATGGTGAATGTTGAAGGATTTTCAGCAGAGTATCAACATAATCAATACTGCACTTGGAAAAGATGAATCTAGCAGTTAGAGGCATCACAGATTGGTGCTAGGAGAAACTGAATGTGGGGAGATTCCTTACAAAATTGTAGAATTTGTCCATTAGTCTAGGAGAGAGGCAGTGAGGACCCTGAAATGCAACAGTAGCTATGGGAATGGAATGGAAGAGATGGCATGTGAAACACTGCAGGGAGAAAATCATCAGGAATCGGTAACTGATTGTACATAGCATGCAACAGAGAGAAGGGAGTCAAAAATAAATGTTTAGTCCCCTCTGGGATTAATCACTGTTTTTATTAAGTATCAGATCTAAGAATGCCCAGATACACCTCAGACAGCTTATATTCAGTTATCAATTCTTTCTTACCTTTTCTGTCCATTGATGGCAGGGCTTTTAATCAGTATCACCACAATATTTCAGAATTTGAGTGATGATAGATTTCTGGACCATGATTTTATTTCCAATATTCTGAAGCACTTTGATGCACCCATCAAATTACAGATATGTCAAGAGTGTGTTTACCTTTTCCTAGAAGAACTGGATTTTCCAAAGAGGAATAGGCAACTGCAGATACAATGGGCCCTTGGCACGAACATTCCCAGATCACCTAACATGGAAGCACCCATGAGGGAAATGCCAGAGACCTTCTTCTGGGGAAGTATATTCTAGACTCCCCTACCATGGCAGGGAGGGTGGGGGGAAGGCAGGAAGGAATAGATTCTTTCCATTAACTAGCCAGAACAGACTGTCTCAATGAGCAGACTAAGACATTTTGTCTCTATGTCTTTTCTTTTCACCCTCATCTAAAGAAGATAAAGGTCCTATTCACCTAAAAATGGGCACCATAAACTGAAAAGAGTGGAGGGAAGGGCTATCTTCCCCCCATCTCCCTTGTTGGCCTTGTAGCCCCAAGAAAGAGACTTGGTGGGGGGGGGGTTTGTTCTATTTCATTTATATTTTTCAGTTCTAGGTGTAGGCAGCACAATCCCAAGTGGACCCACATTTGAACTAGATGTTGCTGCCAGGCCAACAAGGAAATCTTGAGAAGTCAGGGTGCCAAGGACTTGAGTCTAACTGGAGCTTTGGACTTGGGACTTGATGGGACTGTGCTACATAGGAACAGAATTAATAATCCCCTTTTGCCTCCTAGAAACTGAGGTAATTCAGAAGGGAGGGAGAATTATGCCCCTCACATGTTGGGGTGGATGGTTGTGTGTTTGTTATTGCTGTAACTTTGACATGAATATTCCTTTGTAAAAGCTATTCTGCCTGTGAAATGGTTAAATAAAACTAGGTTGCAGGGGACCCTCTAAAATTGAGGGAATACCATTCGTGGGGGCTAGAGCCCATGACACAGAGACTAGACACCTCCAAACCCTTTTAAGAATTCTGGAAGACTCTAGGGAAGGGATGAAATGTCACTTAGCTGACCTTCAGGCAGTGAGGGGTTGGGGCAGGGGCAGAGTAGTCCCTGTTACACCACTTTAACTTGCTTTATGTAACAGGTGCACTCTTGGAATTCACAAGTAAATTCTGTGCATACTAGATCATATTTTCCTTACTACTGAGTCACATTATAATTTCAAAGGGCTCATCTGTCTAGTATCACCTACATTGACAGGTACAATTCATCAAATTGGGGAGTGGAGGGCAGAGGAGGGCAAGGCATCTCTGATTCCTCCAATTCAGAAAGGCCTATCAGAATCTCAGCATCTGAGAGCTGAAAAGGACATTAGAGGTCATCTGATCCAACCCATTCACAAAGGAATCCCCAACTGTAATACCCAACAAGTGGACTTCTACCCCCTGTTTGAAGACAAGACTTCCAAGGAGGAGGGACTCACCACCTTGTATTCATTCACCTTGTATTGTACTCACCCCATTCCACTTTGGAGTAATTCTGTTTTGGTTTTTGGTTTTTTCGGTTGGTTTTTTTTTTTTCGGTGAGGCAATTAGGGTTAAATGACTTGCCCAGGGTCACACAGCTAGTAAGTGTCAAGGGTCTGAGGCCATATTTGAACTCAAGTCCTCCTGAATCCAGGGCCAGTGCTCTATCCACTGTGCCACCTAGCTGCCCCACTTTGGGGTAATTCTAATTGTTAGGAAGATTTCCCTGACCTCAGGCCTAAATAGACCTCTTTACAACATCCACTCATTGCTCCTGGTTCTGTCTCCTGGGACCTAACAGAACAAGATTAATCCTTCCTCCATACAACAGCCATTCAAGTCCTCAAAAAAAGGCTATCATTTCTCCCATGATTCTTTTCTTCTCTAGGCTAAATATCTCCAGTTTCTTGATCCAACTATTCAGGAGAGCGATTTGGCACTATGTCCAAAGGGCTATGGGACTGTTCATACCCTTTGACCCCAGTAATACCACAACTAGGTCTGTATCCCAAAGAGATCATAGAAGATGGAAAAGGACCCACATGTACAAAAATATTTATAGCAGCTCTCTTTGTGGTGGCAAAGAATTGGAAATTGGGGGAATGTCCATAAATAGGGGAATGGCTAAATAAGTTGTGGTATGTGAATGGAATGGAATACTATTGTGCTGTAAGAAACGATGAGCAGAAGGATTCCAGAGAAACCTGGAAGGACTGAACTGATGCTAACTGAGAGGAGCAGAACCAGGAGAACATTGTACACAGTAACAGCAACATTGTGTGATGAACAATGGGGATAGATAGAGTTGGCTCTTCTCAGCAGTGCAAGGATCTGAAACAGTTTCAAAGAACTCATGATAGAAAATGTTCTCAAGGGGCAGCTAGGTGGCTCAGTGGATTGAGCACCGGCCCTGGATTCAGGAGGACCTGAGTTCAAATCCAACATCAGACACTTATCACTTACTAGCTGTGTGACCCTGGGCAAGTCACTTAACCCCAACTGCTCTGCAAAAAAAAAAAAAATGTTCTCAACATCCAGAAAAAAAGAACTGTGGATTATGAATGCAGATTGAACCATACTGTTTCTAGATTTGGGCTGGTTTTCCCCTTTCTTTTTTGAGGTTTTTCCATTGTGCTCTTTCACAATATGACTAATGCAGAAATATGTTTAATGTGATTGTACATATATAACCTATATCAGATTGCTTTCCACCTCAGGGAGGAGGGAGGGAAGGAAGGGTGGGAGAAAAATTTAGAACCAAAAATCCTATGAAAAAAAATGTTGAAAACTATCCTTACATGTAACTGGAAAATAACAAAATACTTCTATTAAATAAATAGATAGATAGATACATATATAGATAAATGGATGGCTAAACAATCAAACAAATAAATGAATGAATAGATAAATAAATAAACAAATATCTCCATCTCCTTCAACTGATCTTCATATTACTTAGACTCAAATCCCTTTGCCAACCTGGTTGCCATCATCTGAATACTCTCCTACTCATGCATGACTTTCTTAAACCACAGCATCCAGAGCTGAGCATGGTTTTCTGGATAAGGTCTGATGATAGCAGGATACAATGGAACTATTTCTAGAAGCTATTCCTTTCTTAATGTAGCCCAAATTTTTATTATCTTTTATTTTTATTAATTATTTTATTTATCTTGTCTGCAGCATCACACTGTTTGAGTTGATGTGTTTAAACGGTTTGGAGGGAATGTTGGGAGAGTTAGGGTGGAATGCTGCATCTACTCCATGATCTTGGCTCAGCCTCCAACTCTCTTATTTACAAGTGAGGAAACAAGCCAAGGAACATTCGATGCCTTGACCAAAGTCATGCAAACACCTTGTACATATGTAGCAAAGCTGAGGTTTGAACCCATATTGCACTGGACCACACTGCTTGACAACTGGATTTTTCTATAATTCTAGCCAATGTTAATTTTTAAAAATAGAAATAGGATAAAATAGAAAAAAATTACTATTTGTGGAAGAAAATATGTAGAAAGGAAACTGAGGCCATGGGAAAGCAAATGACCTGACAAAGGTAATTCATGGCAGAGTGCAATTTGAACACTTCTTCCAGATCCAGTGCTATTTGGATTGACTCCAAATCCAGCACTTTTTCTACCTCATACTAATTTCCCTTTCCTATTTTAGCTGATACCCTGTCCTGTCAACAGCTACTTGTTTACATGTCTGGACTCTACCCCTTGCCTTCCTGGCTTTCAATGTCTGTCTAATTTCTCCTACCTACCCAGGATTTTGGATCTGGCAATCCTTGGCCAGGCCTGCGTTGCTTTTTTCTGGTGGCCTAGCTTGACAAAAGAGAGAGGAAGCCACACAGTAAGCCAGCTTCCCTAGCTAGGTAATTAAAGATGATAAAAGGAAGCATTCTTCCTAGAGTCATGACATTTTTTTAAGGCTTCCTGAATGCTAGGAGGAGAAGAGAGAATATTGAAGTGACAAGTTTTGATACCAAGTTAAATGGTATTGGGGAAGTGCCCAAGATGTTGCCATGAGCAATGTAGTCTCCTTTCAAGGTTTTTGACCCAGAGGATTTAGGAGGAAGCCAATGATTTTACTTCCTAATCAATTTCACAAGGAAAACCACAGTAAGCAAATAAGTGAGTAAAACTACTTGAAGTTTAGTCAAGGAAGTACTTAAAGTGTTACCTAATTATTATATTTCTTTTAAACACACCATATTGTGTTTGGACTTGAATTTGTTATGCAGAGCTTACTAAGTATTTATATAATATTTTTCCATAAGCAATAATTGGAGTAGATTATTCTAAGTCATCTCATTGCCTGTCACTTATTCATAACTGGAACAAGTCAAAATGTGCTGTTATGCTACCTTTAGCATGCACATCTGCCTGGTAGCAGCTACCTAAAATACAGGCCTACTCTGATTCTGGCCCTTACTCAGAGAGGGCCACAGCTCCCTTATGACTGCAAGCACTAGTATTCCTCTATACCCTGGGAATGTGACTGAGAACTACAGCCCCCTACTCCCTCTCTGCCCTGGAAGTCTCTAGACTAGAGAGTATAGCCTCAATTTCAGTCCTATTGCATTGGAAACACCTTGAAAAAGGCCAATGTCTTTTATAAGATAATCCCTTCCATCCTAGCTGCCATTTCTAGAAATGGGAGTGAAGGGCCAGATTTTAAATAATTAGTTGTTTCAATTTCAAATTCCAAATCTAATCATTACAAAAACTTATGGGGGCAGCTAGGTGGTACAGTGGATAAGTACCAGCCCTGAATTCAAGAGGACCTGAGTTCAAATCTGGTCTGAGACACTTGACATTTACTAGCTGTGTGACCCTGGGCAAGTCACTTAACCCTCATTGCCCTGACCAAAACAAAAAAATCCCTTATGTATGTTTCAGGAAAACATAGTCTTAATATAAAATTCATGACACTTGTCACAGTCAAGGTAAAGTTTATTTTTTCCAGATTTTTTCCCCAATTACATGTAAAAATAATTTATAACATTTTTTAAAATTTTGAATTCCAAATTCCCTCCCTCCCTGCCTCCTCTCTCCCCTCAGTGAGAAAACAAGCAATTTAATATAGCCTATACATGTGCAGCAAGACAAAGTTTATAAAATAGAAAAAAAATCAGAAATCATGTCTACAAACATGTACACCATGTGAATCATTGCCAAGATTTCTTTTGTTAGTTAATAATGGCTTGCACTTTAACTTACTGCATTAAAAAATTACTACATCTGCAAATAAGTCAATGTTAAAATTTGTAAAACTCAAATTAAATTCAAGGACAAACTGTCTTTAAGGACAGAAAGACCATTTTTAGTACACAGTAACTCAAGTTAACCATTTTGAGGTCCCTGATTTCTCTTGTCAGTATAAAATGAATAGGTTGCCCTACATTTATTTCCAAGGTTAGTATGGCCTAATGGCAAGTTAATTTCCTTTCTAAACAATGGCAAGAAATGATTCTTCAAGGACTGAATAACCCAGTTCTAAAGACCTGCACTTCTACCCTTTCCTAACTATTGCTGTGGATTGTTAATGCTTGTATAGAAACAACTGACTGTACCATCTCTATAAATATTACAAATATTAAAGCAATGCAGTAATATTAGCCCCTCATAGCCTTAGAACAATTTCCCATTTGACTCAGAGAAAAAATAAAAAGAGGAAAAGAAGCCATCCTTTCCCCTCCACTGTCTTGCAGAAAACAAAAACAACCCAAAACTACTCTTAAAAAAAAATGTCTGATAGAAACCAGTTTGGTCCAAGGCTTTTTGCTCATTATCCAGTGATGTGACTGGAATAATTCAATTGTTTACATTACCCATATTGTTACTGACTACATTGGCTTTCTTCCAGTGCTTTAAAAAGCATTACAGTTTACTCAGGTGGAAAATGGCCAGTGGGTGCAGAGATGTCTAATACTTTCTGTTTGTCTTCATATCCATCAATATCTGTTGAGTATTGATCTTCCTCCATCATTGTGCATTCAAAGCAATTGGTTTCCATTCAGGTTGTAGTTGACCTGAATTTTGGATACACCTTATGAAATCCAGGAACCTTGGTATTACATATCTTGCCCTCTCTGTAAAGTCAATGGACACTGACTACATAGAAACAGTGACACAAGTAGTCTACTGATGTACCCCACAAGGGCTGATGATTGGAAGCTCTTCAACCACAGCAGGTCCATGGACTCCTTCAATTTCACCTTTAGCATTTGATATTCTCCAAGATCTGCTGTCTAACTGACAAGCCCTTTCAGGAAGTGCAACTTTTAACGTGTCCATTCTCAATTAGTAACTGAAATAGTGAGGTAGCTTGCCTGGAGTTAAGCTCTGGTAGAAATGATGTGTAGGGGTGGCTAGGTGGCGCTGTTGATAAAGCACCGGCCCTGGATTCAGGAGTACCTGAGTTCAAATCTGGCCTCAGACACTTGACACTTACCAACTGTGTGACCCTGGGCAAGTCACTTAACTCCCATTGCCTCGCTAAAAAAAAAAAAAAAGAAAGAAATGATGTGGCTGCTGACACTGAGATATCTCCAGTTGTTGCTATCCATCTCTTTATCATGAACTTATTCAAAAACCTAGTCTCTGATGAGAGGGTAGCCCCCACCCATTACAGCATCGTATCCATAAGAGGGAAACTATGCTAAGTAAGAAGCACCTGTAATAAACGTGTCCTTTGCAGATGAATTCCAAGCCATCCTGGTCAGGATATTCATAGATCTCAGAATGATTTAGGCTCTCTAAGCTTTCTAGTGCCACATTCTGACTCAAACTAGTGTGTATGCAAAATTTTAGAGGAACACACTGCTTTGGTTCTTGCCTCTGTTGGAAACAACCAGCAGCTGTGTTAATATCTAGAAAATCCTCTGAGCAATATTAAGTTGAAAATGCCTTACATTCCCCCCAACCCAGGAAGTACTAGCTTCTGTCCATTGTGGATCCAAAAGGAGCGTGGATAGTCATTAGAAAGCTTCCACCCTATCTGAACTTCACCACACCTAGCTCATGTTCCTCCAAGCTGCCTTTCAGAAATTCCATCATCTCTGGACACTTTTGTCCCAAGCATCTCTCAAGTTCATCCCAGGCTTTTAAAAAGAGTAATGTGATGTCAAATAGATTCTGCTAGATCAGAATAAGTCTCTATAAAGACTTCCAACTCTTGTTCTTCAATGGTGTCTCTATCACTCTCATAAAAGCCAATGCTTTTTTTTTTTTTGCAGTCTCTTCTTCATAGAGGATTGTGGTTTGATGGTCAGTTTAATCTTTAGCTGACATAACAGTAACTGGCAAGGTCCCAGTAGTCCAGTAAGGAGAAGATAAACAGAAAGGGATGGGTGGCAGCAGTTTCAAGGTCAGCTCCAGCTCCTCCATGACATTTATCAAGGCAGCATTGATATTGTTCACCCTTCATAGGGTAGGGGTAGATGAAAAAACTGAGATGAAAGGTTTCAGTTATCCAGTCAGGAAGTAGTAAACCCAGATCATGTAACTAGTTGTCTGATATACTTTCCATTACATGACATGCTTCCTAATACAATAACAGCACTGAGATTGAATTCAGAAAAGACCTGAATTAAAATCCTTCGAACCTAGTAGGCATAGGGGAAAGGGGATGTAATAAGCATTAATATAGCACCTACTATGTGCAAAGCACCTTACAAATATTATCTCTTTGATCCTCATAACAACCTTGAGAGGTAGGTACTGTTATTCTCCATTTTTACAGATAGGGAAACTGAGATAACAGTGGTTAAATGGCTTGTGCAGAGTCTCACAGCTAGTAAATGTTTGAGGACAGATTTGAATTCAGGTCTTCCTGACTCCAGGCCCAGCTTTTCTATCCACTGCACCACCTAGCTTCCCCCTTCTTAGGTTAAGGTAAGGAAAATTATCTACAACCCGTACAGGCATGGGAATAATTAATAATCTTAATGGGAATAATGAATAATAACTTTAATAGGAATAATTAATCAACTTCAGAAGAAGGGGTGATAGAGCAGGTTACCTGGAGTTCTGATCTTCCCTGAGAAAGACTTTTGATGAGGTCTAGAGTCTCATGATAATTTGGTATTTCAAGTCCACAGGCTTGGACTACCTCAATGTCACTTTCAACTGTGATTTCTGTTAACTGGGTGCTTCCTTTTTGACCACATATAGGATCAGTTGACCCAGGGACTGTGTTGAACATGGGATTTGAATTATTTCATTCCCAGAAACAAAACATTCTAAATGTATAGAAAGAGGAGTGTTATGCTCCTAGCCCCTCCCCCAACTCAAGTGATACAGGCACAGGGATTAATCACAAACTGTTAATTAGGCATTAAACTAAATATAAAGATACCTTGAACCCAAAGGGATCATGGTGTAGGTGATATCAGATCACCTAGGTTCAGGTTATTTAGGATGAGGTATAAACACCTTCCTCTGATGGAATTTAGGGAGTAAACATATTACCTGTACCCTTGGCAGGAGATGGGGGAACTTTAAATAAGAAAACAACCCTGGTGAGGGGAAAGTGATTATAATCCATGATCTTGTTGTGGAGGAAATCCCTGCAAGGAATAGAGGGAGGACATTTCTCTCTTGTCTCCCTCCTCCCCCAGTCATGACATCTTAGCAGTACCTTGCCCAGAGGGAGACGCTCCGATCCAGAAGTCAGTGGTTCTGGGAAATTCAAGGCATGATGAAAAGAGAAAAGACACACCTTCTAGATAGTTGCCTTGGGGAGACAACAGCTTCAAGGAATGTGACCCCTGGCAGCAAAGAAGAAAGTTAGGCTGTGGAGAGGAGCAGATGCTAGGAATCCAGATGAGCGATCCACCCAAAGAGATGATGATGCACCTTAAGGGGAAAAGTGTGAGGATTCACAAAAAGAAAAGATGGATTTCTAGGGCCTGTCATACCAGGATTTGTGAATTGCCTTTGCCACATTTATCCTGTGCCTCAGTTTGAGCTCATTCACCTCATGGATACTTTGTACGTTTGTGGAAGAGTGTGCCCCAGGTTTATAAGGAAAATGGTTCATAACTAGTGTTTTTCATTTTCCATCTTAATGAATGCCTTTGCTAAAAGCTGTGTCTACTGGCTGATGACTAAAGGAAAGACACTGATGGAGACCAAGGGGTTCCTGATCCATAATAATAGGGGTAGTCACCCACTAAGCACCCTAGAACCTGAGGGGTTCTTTGGGGACCCATCCTGTGAGTATAAATACAACTTGGGGAAGTAACCCAGAGGGTCAGGAGGGGGTCATAACAGCTGGGTTCTTTGGCCTCCCTTCCTGTCACTCCTCCCCAGAAATGCAAACTCTCACCAGAGACTGGGTAAAGTTACCCTATAAGGGGGAAAGCACTGGAAAGCCTCCTTCTCAATGGCTATAATCTGGTTGTAGATCAATCCCAATCTCTTTTCTGAAACCACAAGGCAACTCTCAGTGTCTCCATTACTACCCAGAGCTATGAATTTGGGCCCAGCCAGCTTTTGGCAGTATGGAAGGGACTTGATGTCCCAAATCCAAAGGATTTGGAAGTGGACGAGATCTGGATTGATAGGCACTGGGAAAATTTTTTAACCTATCTCCCCATCTATAAAATGGAGAGCATAGTACTACCTCCTTCCCAAGACTTGTGAAATGTCCTGCAAACCTTAAATATTCTAATACTTAAAGAATTTACAATTTCTTCAGTATAGATAACACTCCCAATGAGTGCTGTTTACAACTCCTCTTTATCTCAGTATATGTTCTTCATGAATATCAATAACAACAAAAATTACCACATGGTGACCAACTTGCTAGTGATTAATCTTTTTAAACTTAGTTGTTCCTTATTTGACAGATGCTTCCTGTCTGTTGAATGATCTACACTTAGAACCTTTCCAACTTGGAAGGATCTTCACTTTTTTTTCCATAGCTTTTGGGAACCCAGCCATCTCCACACCATGATGCTACATTAAAGTAGGATTTAATGAAAGGCTCCCCATTTACCTGAAGGCAAAAAGCAAGATTCTTTTTTTTTTTCCTTTTTGGTTGGGCAATGAGGGTTAAGTGACTTGTCCAGAGTCACACAGCTAGTAAGTGTCAAGTATCTGAGGCTGGATTTGAACTCAGGTCCTCCTGACTCCAGGGTCGGTGCTCTATCCACTGCGCCACCTAGCTGCCCCCAAAAAGCAAGATTCTTGAGCTTGACTTTCATGGTGATAGGTTCTTTATTCAAAGATTTTCGCTTGATTATAATTTTGATTATGTTGTGATCAGTGAAGGAAGTGTTTAAGATTTCTACTGAGGTTACTGTGAAATGACATTTGGAAATGGAAGTGGTGTTATGTCAGGGATGCCTGTAGATTCATATTTGTAAGATTTTCTGGACTTAAATGAAAAGAACTGAGATAACTTCCTAGCAAAACTTTCTTCCTCTTAGGGATTCATCACTTTTATATGCTTTCACATATAACTTCACTTTATGTTTATCTGTCTACATCCTCCTTTTATCCTCAATTCCTTAAGAGGAGGGATCCAGTCTTCCTCTTTTTTATAGCCTTCAAAGTCCCTAGCATAAGGCTTTATAAATAGTAGAACTTCAATAGGTATTTGTTGAATTGAGTGGGATTCATCCAATGGGCCACATGTAAGAAATGATTTAAAACATCCTTGGGTCCGGATTCATGTTGGCATGGTGTCAACAACTCAAGCTAAGTACTGTTAACACTGGGAAAATGCTTCTCGTAGACCGTATTCCGCAGTTTCTTGTAAACATAAATCACCAGATCAGGAAACATCTTCTGAAAATACTGAGCAGGTTCCCCAATTTTTAACTTCATTCTGAAATGAAAAATCATATGTTCAATATGCTCACTCCATGGTGTTTAGTTCTCCATTTCAACATTTACAAATCTGACAAGTCATTCATTCCTCAAGAAAAACTCCTTTGATTTCTGCAACACAGAAACATTCTAGGTATTCTCTTACCTCTCCTGATCCTCCTCATTTCTTAGATAAGAAAGTCTGGATACTCAGACAAATTTGAGCAACCTGCTGATGGCAATGCACTTAGCAAATGTTGGAGGTGGGATTCAAACCCAGATCTCTCCTAATTGCAAGTCCTAACTCCACTATGCCATGCTGACCTCTTCTGAGGGACACTGGAAGTGGGACTTTCTCATTCAGACAGCCAGAGGTGAGGAGTGGACTTATAGGATAACAGATTTAGAACTGAAAGGAATTCTGAGGTCATATGGTCCCATTTTATGGATGAGGAAACTGAAGTCTATGGAAAAGAGATTTTTCTGAGCTTTCTTTGAGGCAGCTAGGTGGGCCACAGTGTACAGAATGCTGGGCCTGAAGTCAGGATGACCTGAGTTCAAATCTGACCTCAAATACTTCATGACCCTGAGCAAATCATTTAACCTCTCTCTACCTCAATGTCTTTCTTCTCTGAAAGATCTTTCCTTGCTACCTGGCCCTCAACCAACACTTCAGTCAGTGAACTAGAAATTAATGTACAATTTGATGAAACTTTTTGTTTCGTCCATTTGGATTTGAGTGTTAAGAGAACACTCACAAAAATAAATAAACAAATGAATGAATGGATGGATGGATGAATGAATAGATAAATAAATGCATTTATATAAATATATAAATAAACAAATATGTGAATGAATGAATAATAAATGAATGGATGAATAAATAAATAGATGAATGAATGGATGGATGGATGGATGGATAAATAAATAAATGAAAATAATTTTTAAAAAGGAGAGCACTCACTTTTTATTTTGTTCTTCATTAATGTGTTCACCTATATTACGGATGAATTTTAGCAAGTCTCCAACTTCATTCTTGTAGCAGTACATAGGCTTCTTTTTATAAAATGAATTCATTTTTTTCATAATATGTTCATCAATCTAAAAGAAAAAACACCCCTAAGTCATCATAAAGTGAGATCTTTCCACCTTCAAGGCAAGCAGCCATGGACAGTGCACTCAGCTTTGAATCAGACTACCTGGATTCAAGTCCTGGGCTTGCTGTTATTGACTATGTCAACTTGAGTAAGTCATTTAAGCTCTATGACCAGTGGATTCCTCCTCTGTAAAAGTGAAGATAGTAACGCTTACACTCCCTGTGACACTGAGTTCTTATGAAGATGAAAGAAATCCTCTACATACAGTCTACGTGCCTTGTAAAACAAAAGCAAACAAATAAAGGGACCCTAGAAAAGTTAGTTATTATGATTATTAGCATTCTGGTTTATACCCTCTCCCAAGGTTCTCTGATGTCTTGGTGCTAGAAACAATGATTCTTACAAAAACTATACACCCAAAGAGAGTTAGTAAGGAAAACTAGGCCTTCTGATGTGTATTTGATTATATAATATATGTATTTCCAAATCAGTTGAGTCAACAAACTATTTCTTTCTTGGCCCCCATTTTTCTCAACCATAAACTGATACATATAACCAGATGATCTCTTCCAACTCTGAATCTCAATCCAGAAAGGTAAGCTCAGGGTTGTTATGGTTCAAATAATTAGGAGAGACACCATATTATCAATTTATCAATCTCTACCAGTAAGGGATTGGCAAAGAGACAGCCTATCTCCTTGTGGTCCAAAGAGAGCTTGAATGTTGATACTTTTTGATCAACATGTTCCGGTTTTTATCCCCTTTTGATAAGAGGCAGGCCATTATACATCAATCAGAACTAATTAATTCACATAATTAAAGATGAATTACATCAGGTCAGAAGGACTGAACTGTTCCCTTGATTTGGGACAATATCTCTATATATGGCAATCAATCCAAAGAATTTGGACCACGCTCAGACTATCTGGGTTCTGAAAGGGAGTGCAAGTCTAGCTGACAGCTTGTGAATCTGAAGTCCCCCACATACTGGTCATTAATAATTATTTTCTCACAGGGTCATGGCAGGAAGAAGGAATGAGCAGGTCACTGAGGCCAGCTAGATGTAGTGAATTCTCACCAATCATCATAAAATGGAAGGAAGGTTTTGAAAATTATGTCTGAACCTCCAGTGATATTAGGCAGCTCTCTACTTTTGTCTCCTTGTCTCACCTCTACCACATATTAAGATAGAGGTTATAGTAAAATAATTCTAATGATGTTTCCAACTTGAAAATGGATTCAGTGCATATACACCTTTGATCAAGGGCAATTAGAGATCCTGAATCCTAAAGAATACTATATATGAATTCAGAAAACTTGAATTCAAGATCTTCTTTCACTTGCTTGTTATGTGACTTTGGACAGGACACTCAATAGAAGTTCCCTGGGGGGCAGCTAGGTGGCGCAGTGGATAGAGCACCGGCCCTGGATTCAGGAGGACCTAAGTTCAAATCCAGCCTCAGACACTTAACACTTACTAGCTGTGTGACCCTGGGCAAGTCACTTAACCCCAATTGCCTCACCAAAAAAAAAGAAGTTCTCTGAGCCTCAGTATCCTAATCTGCAAAATTCAGCTAATATTTGTAGTAATTATTGCACAGGAACAGTATGATTGTATTCTATAATTTATTTAAAATGCAATATAAATATGATTTATTTGTGGCACCTTTAGAAAAACTATGTATATTCTGGAGCATAAAAACCTCATAAAGAAATGCAGAAAGAATAGGAATACTAAATACACACTTTGCTGACTATTATGCAGTAAATGTCATAATGAGGGACCTTTGAAGAAAGAATTAAAAATTAAAGAGAGATTAAATGATTTAATCCTAAAGAAATGGAAGATCAAAAAAATCATAGAAATAATAGATAATTTTATAAAAGTAAATAATGAGACAATATATCAAAACTTTTAGAAAGATGTCCTGAGGGAATTTTTTTTAACACTAAACAGTTTTACTAATGAAAAAATAAATCAATGAAATAGGAATGCAACTAAAAAAATAGAAAAAAGCATATAAGAAACTAAAAACTAAAATGAACATCCTGAGAATCAAAGAAAAGACAAAAAAGAACAAAAAACCCATCAAATTGATAAATATAAATAGAGGCTGGTTTGGTTTTTTAAAAAACTAGTAAAATAGTTGTTGTTCAGTTGTTTTTCAGTCATGTCCAACTCTTTATGACCCCATTGGGTTTTTTTTTTGGCAAAGATAGTGGAATGGTTTGCCACTTCCTCCTCCAGCTCATTTTATAGATGAGGTAACTGAGGCAAACAGTAATGTGGGATGGAATTAGGGTCAAATTGATCATGAGTCATCCCAAAAGAATTACAAGACTCAGAGACTCAGCCCAAGTTTTATTGCAATACTGTGAGTGAATACAGAGAGAGAACCAGAAAAGTGGAAAGGTATCTCTCAAATAGCAAAAGAAGAGACAGTTATAATTATAGTACGGATAAATTGATTATCAGTTTTATTATAATAATCTCCAGGTACAGGGGAGGGCCTATCCTAATTTGGAGTTCCTGGGGGCTTAAGCCAACCCCCGAGGCTGGTACCTATTTCTGTGAAGTTTACCCATCATAAGGTGAATCTGGGGACAAATTTGGCCTTTTCTGCACATGTCACTTTTTGATTCCCATGTCCAGTTTTCAAAATATCTTCATTTATCAGTAGAATTTCTATACCCTGTCATTGTATCATTGTGTATCATTGTTATAGCTAAGGTCCCTCTGACCTGCCTCTTTATGTTCTTGTTATGGGTGCTGATTAATGTGGGTAGGGAGAAATTAGGCCTTGACTTATATTAATGAAGACTCAAGTCTTAACTTATCCATTAACTGGGATCTGAATCCCTTTTAGAGCTCATATGTGAATTAGAGTTTGGGTCTTAGGTTTTTCGATTAACCCCTTTTTGCCTCCTACATCAATGGGATTAAGTGACTTGCCCAGAGTCACTCAGCTAGTAAGTGTCTGAGGCCAGATCTGAACTCAGGAAGATGAGTTTTCCCAACTCCAGGCCCAATACTCTATCCACTGTGCCACGTAGCAGAAAAACAAATTCCCAAAAGCAAAAATGAAAAGAAAGAATTCACAAGAAATGACGAAGAAATCAAATAAATCATTAGAAACAATTTTTCCCCAATTATATGCCAACAAAAACAATAAATAAAATGGATGAATTTTTGTAAAAATAGGGAAAATGTGTTCCTATCAAATTCTCCCTATGACAAAAATATGGTCTTGATGCCTAAACCAAAGAGAGATAAAGCTAGAAAGGAGAAATATAGACCAATATAATTAATGAATATGAACACAAATTGAATCAAATATTAACAAAAATGCTATAACCAAATGTTAAAAATATTATACCCCTGTGAGAAAATAATTATTAATAATTAATTTCTTGGGGAGGACACAGAGATCAGTTTCAATCCTTTCTCCCCATCCCCACTCCAGAAAGTTCAACAAATCTTTTATTTTAGGACAAGCCCAAGAGAACTGATGGGATTAAACCACACCTAGATATTAGATTTATCCTTTGTCCTTCTGAGAGGTTCTCTTTCCTTAGGTCATCCTTAGAGTTCATTTTAATTTGGACCATGCTCAAGTGATGTCAACCAATGGAATTGAAAGATGCTAACCAATTAGCTTTGATAAATGTATAATGACCCACTTCTATCAAAAGAGGATAAAACCTTTAACCCCACCCCCAGGGTCAGGGGCTCTCTTGGTATACACTCTTACTCCTAGGACACGGTAGATTTTGTAAGGCTTCTGAACTCTCCTTGAGACCACATGCTGTCTGGGACTTCTGGGGCTTTTCTCCTGCTTGTGCTAACTGCCATGTGGTCAATTCTTTACCGGTATATATAATATTAGTTAATAATAAATGCTTACTGCCAAAGCAGATTAATAGCAATTAATATATAAATAGTATTTAATTTATAAAATACAGAAGTAGCAATAATTTCAAAAAAACACACCCCATAACCAGGTTGGATTTATAGTAAGATTGTAAGATTGGTAGAGTGTTGGGAAAACTATAAAGACCCTCTTAATAATGTTATAAATAGTATTTATCTAAAACCAGCAGCTAGCACTTATCTGTAAAAAATAAATACTTAAGGACTTTTCCAATAAATTAATGGGTAAAGCAGAAACTTCCACTATAACTGCTATTACTTAATATAGTTATAGAAATGCTATTACAGCAATTAGACAATCAAAATATTGAGGGAATATGTAGACAAAGAAGAAATAAAATTATTACCTTTTGAAGATAAGATTATTATTAGAACCCTACTGATTCAACTAAAAATTAATAGAAACAACTTCAGTAAAATAACAGAATATACAATAAACTCACAAAAGCCATCAGCCTTTCTGCATATTACAAAATTTTCCAGAAAGAAATAGGGAGAAAAAATTCCCTTAAAAATATCTCTATAATGTTTAAAATATTTAGGAGTCTTTACCTACCAAGACACATTAGAGAAATTATATGATCATAGCTACTTTTCACAAGTATGGTTAGGGGAAAAACTTTTAACAAAACAAGGGATAGAGACTACCTTACATAAAATTGGACATTTTTGACACAAACAAGAACAATGAAACAGGAATTAGAAGAGAAATAGTTAAGGGGGGGACTCTTTGAAACACATTTCTCTAATAAAGGTCTAACATCCAAGATAAATAGCTAATCAATACAAATACATAAAAAAACAAGAGTCATTCCCCAATAGATAAGTGTTCAAAGGATATGAACAGGCAATTCTCAAATGAAGAAATGCAAGCTATCAACAATCATATAAATAAGTTCCAAATCAGTAGTAATAAGAAAAATAAAAATTCAAGCAACTCTGAAGGTGTACCTCATAATCATCAGGTTCTCAGATGATCAAAAAGAAAAATGACAATTGGTAGAGGGATAATGGAAGGGCAAACACAATGAGGCACTGTTGGTAAATTTCTGAAGTGGTCCAACCATTCTGAAAATCAATTTGAAATTATACACAAAAAAGTCACTGAACCCTTGACCCAGCAATACCTCTACTAGGCTTATTTATCAAAGTGATCAAAGATACAGGAAAGAACCTCTATGTACAAAAAAAAAAAAAATGATAGCAGAACTTTTTGTTACAGCAAAGAACTAGAAGCAAAATAAGGGAAAATGAGGGCTGGTGGAACAAATTATTATATCTTTGTCAAGGAAGAAGGATTCGGGACTATACCTATAATTTCGTTGGAGTAGGAACTCAGGTGACAAAACTCTACTAATGCAGGTCAGTATCTTCTCTGAAATTTATATCAGAAGTTTCCCTAGAACACTGATAATTTAAGTAACTTGCTCAGGGTCACACAACCAAGTACATGACAGAGATGCAAATTGAACCCATGTCTTCCTGATTGAGAAGATGGTTCTCTATCCACTAAGTAATGGAATATAATTGTGCCTTATGAAATGATGAAGAGGACAAATTCAGAAAAAAACTGGCAAGACTTGTCTGAACAGATGCAAAACAAACTAGAAGAATACCTTATATGATGACTACAACATTGTAAAAGAAAATGAATTTGAGAGATTTAAGAACTCTGATCAATGCAATGACTAATCATGACTGTAGAAGACTGTAGATGAGAAAGTATGCTTCCTATTTTTCAATGGAAATTCATTTTGTTTGACTCTATTTGTTACAAGGAAAGGATTTTCTTTGGGGAGGGAGGATTGTTATGGGACACTGGGGAATAGTGGTACTAAAAAAGAAGGGGGAAAGTGCCAATGAAGTAATTTAAAATACACAGAAGAGTGAAGAACAAAGTTCAGAAGGGACCAGAGACTCACTTGGCTCATCTTCCCTATATCATGCCCTGTAAAAGTGGGTATTCCCCAAGGCTCTTCCTTAGAACTTCTTTTCTCTCTATACTTTCTCATCAGCTCTTCTGGGTTCAGCTATAATCTCTATGCAGATGACTCAGAGATCCAGACCCGCTTTCTCCCTGAGCATCATCAATCCCACATCACCAACTGCCAAATGAACATGTCAAACTGAATATTCCACTCATCTCAAATTCAACATGTCCAAAACTGAATTCATCTTTCCCCCCAGACCCTCCCTTCTTCCAGATTTCACTATTTCTGTTGAAGGCAACATCATCCTTCCAGTCGCCCAAGTTGGTAACCTTGACATCATCCTTGACTCTCCCTCACCCCATATATCCATTTATTTGCCAAATCTTGCCATTTCTGACTCTGACAGAATCTCTTCTATTTGATCTTTTTCCTCCATTCACACAGCTACCTCCTTAGTTCAGACCCTAGATAATTGCAGAAGCCTCCTAGTTGGTCTCCCTGCCCCAGGTCTCTCCTTACTCTAGCCCATTCGATGCACTACTGCCAACTTTGAACACTGCTGTTCACTTGTATATTATTTTGTACTATAATTATTTCTGTATCTCTAACATCTCACTACTAAACTGTAAACTCCACAAGGTGAAGAACTACTATTTGAATATTATGACTCTCCCTCACACTTTGCACAGTGTTCTGAAAACAGTAAACATTTAATAAGTGCTCACTTGATTTGTTGAGATCCAACTCTCTTCCTCTCAATGCTCAACAACATTGTTAAGTCCCCCTCCTGGGATTCTATAGAATCAGGCGACATGATGTGAATAGAGCACAGGACTTGGAGTCAAGAAGATCCGAACTCAAATTCAGCCTTGGGTATTTACTAGCTATATGACCCTGGGTTAGTCACTTCACCTATGTCTTTAACTCTTGTCTAATTGATTCTATCATATTTTTCACAGATTCCCCCTCTTTGGCAGAGGACTTTACCTCATCCTTTAAGACACCACCACCCTGATGTAGGCCTGGACTATTGCAGCAGCCTTCTGGTTGGTCTCCTCCCAAGTCTGTCCCCATTCAAGTCCATCCTCTACTCAAATGCCAAATTTATCTGAAAGTGTAAGTCTGACCATGTCACCCCACTATTCAATCAACTCTAGTGACTCCCTATCACTTCCAGGATCAAATATAAAATTCTCTCTGACACAGAAAGTCCTACATAACCTGGCCCCTCCCTACCTTTCCAGTCCTCTTATATTTTACACTAATGCCCTCCCCCAACCTACTCTGAGATCCACCGACACTGGTCTCCTCTCAACTCCTCACTCCATCTGGATATTTTCACTGCCTTTCCCCCATGGTGGAAACTCTCTCCCTCCTTATCTCAGCCTCTTGGCCTTCCTGGCTTCTTTGAGTCTCAACTAAAGTTTCACCTTCTACAAGAAGCCTTTCCCAGGTCTCCTTAATCTTAGTTCATTCCTCTATGATTATCTCCATCATAGTCTGTATATCTTGTTTGTACATAGTTGTTGGGGTGTGGTCTTCTCCATTAGACCATGAGCTCCTTGAGGGAAGGGACTGGGATTTGGGGGGTTTGGGGAGGGTTTCCTTCTTTGTATCCCCAGTGCTTAGCACAGTGCCTGGTATATAGCTGATGCTCAATAAGTGCTTGTCACTTAGCCACTGTGATCAATACAATGATCCAAAACCATTCTGAAGGATTCACGACAAAAAATGCTATCCACCTCCAGAAAGAACTGATGAGGTCTTAGTATAGATTGAAGAATAATTTTTTTTCCATTATTTTTCTTGGTGTTGTTTTGTTTTGTGTTGCAACATTGTTGAGTCCCCTCTTCCCAGAATTCCCACCTCCAATCATGTCAATCAATTGTATTTGAATGATGTTAGCCAATTAGATTTCATTGCTGTGTAATGGACCTCCTACAATGGGAAGAGTATATTAACTAAGACTCGATCACAAGGAGGGGGTCTTTGGTCTGAGAGAGACGTCCATAGACCTCCTTTTATTAATAACCTGCCAGTCTTATTAATAATATTATTAAATTACACAGAAAGTGTGTCTCTCATATTTTTAATTGTTCACATTATGTAGCCAACCCTTGTTTCTCTTCTAGATTCCAGGGCCACATAACTAACTGCCTGCTAGGTATTTGTCTTCCCCAAACTTCTCCTAGCTTTCCTGTTCCTGTAATGGGCCTCACAATATTTCCAGTCACCCAGTTCTACAACCCCAGGGTCATTCTTCAATCTTCCCTCTTCTTCATTTCCCCATATCAAAGGATTTGCCAATTCTCAGCAACTTCCTGTCTTCACAGTATTTCTTATATTGAAGCATTATGTAGCCTTCTGATAGGTTTCCTATTCTCAAAGCTCTCTACCTTTTCCAATCCATTCCTTCCATAGATTCAACATTGATAAACACTAAAACACAGATCTAAAAACATTACTTCCCCCCTCAAAAAACTCCAGTGGCTCTCAATTGCCTCTAGTTTTCTTCAAGGCCACCTTTAATATAGGATCTCTCCTGATCTCTCCCAGTTCCTAGCATCTCTCCCACCCAAACTGCCTTTGTCTCTACTTTACAAACTTTATCTACTTTTCATTTGGTACTCATTTATGTGTATACATATTGTTCTCCACTGGTCCACCCCAGCAGAATGTAGGTTTACTGAGAGAGAAGACTTTTCACTTTTGTCCTTATAATTCCAGCACCCAGTAGAATGCCTGACATGTAAATGGTTGTTGATTGATTGGCCTACCATTCATTGCCCAATTTTCTCTACACTGTCATCCCTCTTCCATACAATAGCCCTTCAAATACTTGCAGACCTGTTGGATTACTTCCTGCAGAAACTGATGTGTAAAACAAGCAAGTAAAACACTTAGCAGCCACTTGTCAAAGACAAATAACAACTCTAGTTGGCAAAGTCTCATTACCAGTAAAACCTATTGGGCCATGTTGATCTTACCTTTTTTGTCCACTCTGCAAAAACATCAGTACAGTTTAGTGCCTTGAGGATTTCACTCTCATAATTTCGTCTTTTGATGTCAGATTCATTCCCCACATCTCGAAGGAATCTGTAACGACTGAAAGATGACAGAATTAGAATAGTTCCCTGTCTCTTCCTCCTTTCCCATCAAAGTATAAATGTTAGTGGTTCTTCCATTCAGTTCAATTCATTCATTCATTAATTTATGATCTGGACTTTCACTTACATATTACAATTCCAGAAGAAAGGATGAGAGAGCATCTTACTTAGCAGGTTTTGGTATTGTGTTCCAGGCATAAGCAGGTTTTGCACAAGATCTTTAATTTCCTCATTTATACAAGCATCTATGACCTCACGGATACTTTGGCCTTGAATTTTGAAAAAGGGGTCTTTTCCCAACTGTACCACATATAGAACCAGCCTTCCAAGAGTCTAGAAAGAATCAATAAATCCATCAGCTTATAAATATTGAGCTAGATCTACTCTCTACAACACACTCTAATAGGCATGACAGATGCAAAGGTGAATAAGACAAAACCCTTACCTTCCTGGTGAGCATAATCTAGTTGGAGAAATAGAAGGCATGTATTTACGTAAAAAGGCAAGGAACCAGCCACTCAAGGCAACACCTACTAAAAGTCCAGTGAATGGAATAAACAAAAAAGTAGTGTAGGGATTCAAAAACAGATCACCATGAGCAATGATAAGTAGGGAAGGCTTATTGGAGAGGATAGAACTTGAGTTGGGTCCTGAAGGATGAGTAAGAATTGCAGTTATCCCTTCCACATCTCAACTTTCCCAATCCAATCCAGGTTTCTATACATCACAGCTCAGTGTGAGAAATTAAATGGGAATTTTGGGGGAGTTTTGTGGAAGCTGCCAATGGCATAAGAAGGCCAGTAGATGACACAGAGCCTATGAGCAAATAATTAATCCAAATTTTACAATAAGGTACTATAAACACTACATAAAAGAAAAAGAAAAAAATTCAGATGTCTTCTTCAGTACGAAGGGAAGGCCAAAAAATTTCACTCAGATTTTCCAGATCTGGGGTGGGGGTGGGGGTACAACAGCCCTAATCTTCACCTTCCATGTGGAAGGGATAACTGTGTATCAGTGGAGAGAATCAGATAATAAATTCAAACCAGTGAAAATGTCTGAACAAAAATGTACAATTTCCTCTCTGTGCTTCACTTTTGACTCCCCAGATTTCTTTCTTTGTGAATGCCACCTAGGTTTTATGAATTCAAATTCTGGGATCTTTCCATTATACTGTGCTGTCAGGAACACAGCTGCATAAAGAGTTTTGATTTTTTCCATTGTGAGAAAATAATGGGGTTCTGGAGGACCCAGAGAGCCTCACCTGACCTTTCTTTCTTTCTTTTTTTTTTTTTTTTGCAGGGCAGTGGGGGTTAAGTGACTTGCTCAAGGTCACACAGCTAGTAAGTGTCAAGTGTCTGAGGCTGGATTTGAACTCAGGAACTCCTGAATCCAGGGCCGGTGCTTTATCCACTGCGCCACCTAGCCACCTAGCCACCCCTATCACCTGACCTTTCTTAAGGCCAGCACAGAGTGAGTAGAATTTCAAAGGAAGTTAAGTCACATTAAGACCACCCTCAAGTCATGTCCATCAATGGACTTGAATGTTACTGGCCAATTAGCTTGGATCAAGGTGGAGTGACCCACCTCTACCTAAGACAGGTTAAAAACCCTGGAGAGAAGTTTCTCGCTCTATTTTTGGCACACTCTTCCCTCTCCCATTGGCTCTTGCTCTCTACCATGTGTTCTCACTTTCTCTAACATTTAGTATGCTTTAATAAATGCTTAATGCCCAAAACTAGTGCAGTGGCCTCTAGTTTCTAAGTAACCATATATTAGAAACCCCAGCTAAATCCCCTAAAATTTGGGACAGAGATAGACACCCCTATAAAATTTCAAATGACACACCATAGAAGAAAAACCCTAGTTACCCTTTTTTCTTTACATTTTTCTTTCCTTTATAGCTTTCTTGGCTTACAACTCTACCTCACCTAAATCCAATTCAGGAATGAGTCAAGATATCACCCTGTGATGTCATTGGCCCTTTAAAAAAATGAAGCACAAATAACAACGCAAAACTCAGGAAAACTGCTCCACTAGTTGAAGTAGCCCCTGTATGAAAAAAATTCCTGATATGAATCCACATCAAATCAACAGACTGATTTTTACAACATATTGATTCTCACAATATTGAAAATCACCAGAAAGATCATCTGGAGTTCAAGTCAGCAGTTTTGGAGACAAAAATCAATTTCTTAATTCACAACGAACAAATATAAAAACACCATCGAATTGCCTTTGCTTCTTTGCAAATTTTTTTTTCATATTTGTAAGCATAGGGCAGCTAGGTAGCACAGTGAATAGAACACATGGCCTGGAATCAGGAAGACTCGTCTTCCTGATTTCATATATGGCCTCAGACACTTAACTAGCTATGTGACCCTGGGAAAGTCACTTAACCCTGTTTGCCTTCATTTCCTCATCTGTAAAATGAACTGGAGAAAAAAATGGCAAACCACTCCAGTATCTTTGCCAAGAAAATCCCAAATGGAGTCACAAAGACTCAGACACAACTGAAACAACTCAACAACAGCTAACATGAAAGAATTCAACTTTATTTTTGTTCCCTTCTATGCTTTTAGACTGGCGGGGCGGGGCGGGGGGGGTGATATAAAAATCAGAACCACAGAAATTTAGAGTTAGAAACGGCATCAGTGGCTATCTGACTCAACCCATCTAAGAAAGAAATTCCTAATGCAATATACCAGACAAAGTGTTCGTGGCACCTAGAACTGAACACCAGACAATCTAGGGATGTTATTTGATCAGGACAGAGTCCAAAGAAACTATGAATGGGTAGATGAATGAATGAATGAATGAATGAATGAATGAATGGAGAGAGGGAGGGAGGGAAGAAGGGAGGAAGAGAGGTGTTAAAATGCACTTATTAAGCACTTGCTTAGGGCAGAGTAGAAAAGCAGGTAGTAATACCTTTTCTTTAATATATAATCATTAATAAAGCCCTACCTATTTCAGATGCAGAACCCTTTGACAGTACCAAGGATTATGATAGTAACAACTTTCTTTTCTGGGTCTTCAGGAACTATGACTTCAATCAATCTTTTATGGCTTCCTTTAAGTCCCAATTAAAATACCACCTTCTACAGGAAGCTCTCCACAGCCTCTCTTAATCCCAGTGTCTCCCCTCTGTTAATGATTTCCCACTTATCCTATACATAGTTTGCTTTGTATATATATTTGTTTGCATATTGTCTCCTCCAGTAGATTATGAACTCCTTGACCTTAGTGACTGTTTTTTGTTTTTTTTTTAGTGAGGCAATTGGGGTTAAGTGACTTGCCCAGGGTCACACAGCTAGTAAGTGTCAAGTGTCTGAGGCGGGATTTGAACTCAGGTACTCCTGACTCCAGGGCCAGTGCTCTATCTACTGCGCCACCTAGCTGCCCCCCTTAGTGACTGTTTTTTGCCTTTTTATATCCCAGCACTTAGCACAGTGCCTAGGACATAGTAGGTACTTAATAAATATTGATGGATTGATTAATTGATTAATTGATGTAACTTCAAGGTCCTTAAGCATTGTGGTTACCCTATTCTACCTGCTTTCCACTTTATCAACCTCCTTCCTAATATGATTTTTTTTTTTTAGTGAGGCAATTGGGGTTAAGTGACTTGCCCAGGGTCACACAGCTAGTAAGTGTTAAGTGTCTGAGGCTGTATTTGAACTCAGGTACTCCTGACTCCAGGGCCGGTGCTCTATCCACTGCGGCATCTAGCTGACCCCCTAATATGATTAAAGTGAGCTAATTCTCCTCCACTTGATAAGAAATCAAGATATTGAAAGGAGGTGGGGGGGGAAGAGAGGCAGGATGGAAACAGAGAAAGTATTTAGAATAGAGAAGAAAAGTAATTGTAATTCAGCATAAAGGGAACATACCTCTAGATCATCCTTAATTTTATGCCGATTTTCATTCAATTTTTCACTCTTATCAAAATCTGCCAAGTGAACTTTACCTTCAGAATCTAGCAAAGAAAGAGGCAAGAAACTGTTAAGTGGAATGAAAACCCCTTATCCCCTCATGGATTAACTTAACAAATCCATATGAATATGCATCCTAATATGCCATTTTTCTTTTCTGAAGAAGACACTAATAACACCTCACATTTATCAAATGTTTTGTCTTTTTCAAAGGACCTTCACATATACAACTGCCTAGCCTACCTACTACAGGATGCGTACTTGTCTTTCTAGTAGTGGCCAAGGATTTGCAGGACATGCTCCCCTCTATGACCAATAATACACATTGACAAGATACTAGGTGTTCCTGAAAAGCTAAATTCATCTGGATCAGATGAATTACATCCCAGGGTTCTGAAAGAGATAGAGAAAATAATTTTTGAACCCACTGTCAATGATTTTTGAAAGATCACAGAGAGAGGGTGAGGGTCTGCAAGACAGAAAAAAGGGTAAATCATGTACTTATTTTCGAAAGAGGAAAGAACATGAAGTTTTTTAAAAAGGCTAGGGAGCTTACTTTCTTTTCCCGGCAAAAATTTAGGATATATTATTAAAGACATGGTTTGTAAACATTTAGAAGGGGAAGTAGTGATTAGTAAGAGGCAGCAAAATTGTGTGGATATATCCTTAGTTCACCAATCCAACGGAACAAGAAAGTTCCAAAGAACTCATGATGGAAAAGGCTCTCCAAATACAGAAAAAAAAAAAAAAAGGAACTGTGGAATATGGATGCTGATTGGACCATAATATTTCTTTTGTTTTTGGTGCTGTTGTTTTTCGGATGTGAGGTTTTTCCTTTGTGCTCTGATCCTTCTCGTATAACATAACTAATGCAGAAATATGTTTAATGTTATTATGTATATATAACCTATATCAGATTGCCTGCTGTCTAGGGGAGGGGGGAGGGAGGGGAGGGAGGGAGAAAAATTTGAAATTTGAAATCTTATATAAACAAATATTGAAAACTATTTCTACAGGTAACTGGAAAATAAAATACTTTTATTTTTAAAAAAGAAAATATTCTTAGTGAACACATCTTAAGACTTTGAAAAAGTTTTAGATATTCCAAATTTTTTTTTTTTGGCGGGGCAATGGGGGTTAAGTGACTTACCCAGGGTCACACAGCTAGTAAGTGTCAAGTGTCTGAGGCCGGATTTGAACTCAGGAACTCCTGAATCCAGGGCCGGTGCTTTATCCACTGCGCCACCTAGCCACCCCCTTATTCCAAAAATTATTAAACAAAAACAGAGATTCTTTGGAATTGGAGTAAATTAAATCTAACCCAATAAGCATTTATTTAGGAAAGATATCTCATGTGAATGGGACCAAAGGTCATGCTTTGTGAGGGATGCCCATCAAAATGGGAAATAGGTAAACATATGGTATATGTATTGTATGACACGGTGTTCTCTCTAGGGCAAGATCCTTCTCCCATACTGTTCTCTTCCTCCTTTTTTCCTGTAGTGACATTAGCATAGCAGCATCATTATTCACATTACATATATAGTACTTTAAGGTTTAGAGAATAAGTTGGTGAGTATGGGCATTTTCTCCATTTTACAGATAAGTAAACTAAGGCCCAGAGATATCATGTGACCTGCCTATAGGTACATAACCAATTGAATCCAAAAAGCATTCATTGCTGCATGACATTGTCCTAAGTACTGGGGGGTGGGGGGACTTGGAGTCCATGGAAAATTTCAGAATGTCAATGAACTTGGATGGTGGGGAGGGGAATTGCACTTTTATTTTCACCTCTAACTGAAATTTAGCATTTTCTTCAATTATGAATAAGAAAAGAAAAGACAAACATGATTCTGAAATGGAGTCCATAGGCTTCATCAGACTGTCAAAGGGGCCTATACTATAAAAAAGAGACTCCCACATCTAGAAATACAAAGACATTATGAAAAACAAAACATCCCAATGGACTCAAAGCAGAGGGACAGAAAGACTCATATTCTGTGTGGAACCTGCAGCACAATCCCTCTCCCAGTTCTGCACTTGCATAGACTACATCCAATCTTGGAAAGCCCACCCAAAAGCATCCATTTCCCTTGAGCTCCTTGTCCTTAGTAGATACTTTGAGAGGTTGTCTACTTTAGGGAAATCTTATCTAATAAGTCTTAGAAAGGTATCTTTGATGAGGGCAGTAAAGAGGGTATAAATCTGAAGGCAAAGGTGGAGTTTTCTCTCCCACCACCCACCCCCCACTCCTTTTGAAATGGCAAACTAGGAATTAGGACCTTTGGGGGTTGGCAGATTCCCACGTATGGAGCTAAGAGTTACCAGCCCATGTAATCTGAGCTTCAAGATAGTTCAACAGGACTCTGGTCTAATATAATTCCCTTCTATTTCATTTTTATATGCATACTTAATGTATGTGTATGTGTGTTTTAGTCCAAATTCCTCATGCAAAGAAATTATCTGAAAAGTTGCTATATTCAATTTCACCTAAAATTTTTCCCCAAAGGAAACAATGGATATTTTAACCACATCTGTACAATACCTACCCCGCTCTATTTTTGAAGAA
This sequence comes from Dromiciops gliroides, assembly GCF_019393635.1. Taxonomy (NCBI): domain Eukaryota; kingdom Metazoa; phylum Chordata; class Mammalia; order Microbiotheria; family Microbiotheriidae; genus Dromiciops; species Dromiciops gliroides. Next base: position 75,699,791 of record NC_057864.1, read on the forward strand.
ATTTCTTATTTTAGATGTTTTGAGTGCCATCTACCAAGATGCCCAGGTTTAGAAAACCTGCTCTGCTGGAGAATTTTAGTGACAAACCTGATCATGCATGTACCTTCCTAATTAAATCCACTTCTAGAACACTATAAAATTAAGCTATGTTCCCTTAGCACTCAACCAGTACACTTGGGGAAAGGGAGCCCAAGGTAGCAGAAGGAAATTAGCCTAGAATAAAGAAATTGCTATAGATGATCTTCAAAGTGTATAATCTCCATGTAAATTACCAAAAATGGACTGTAGGCCTTTGGTGTTTATAATGGTTTGTTATAAAGAAAGCTTAGGTGATCTTATTTTTTAAGCTCCCTAAACCTTGATGGCTGGGTTGGGTACTCACCTATCAAGATATTCCCTGGGTGCAGGTCCTGGTGGAGATAGTCGTGTCTGTGTAGTTCTTGCACTGCCTTAAATAAGGACTCAAAAATGTTTTGGAAGTCCTCATTCTCCAAGGCTCTTGTTGTCACATGTTCCTCCAGAGTCCTCTCACAAAGAGAAAAGCACAAATACAAACAGTTGTCTTTGCTTTCTCTCCCATAAAACATCACCAAGTTGCTATTCTTTTGGCAATGGAGGATGCAGTCCATCTCTTGCTGAGCCCGTTTACTGTCTTCTCGGAATCGCTTCACGGCTGCCTCTTTCCCATCATAGAACCCCAGGTACACACCACCTTCAGAAGTTTCTGCAACCTTGTACTCTTCTTGAATGAAAATCTTGAGCTTACCAATCATGTCACGCTTTATCCTATAGAGATGCATCAGGGGATCTCGCCAACGTTGACTCTTCGGCTCATAGGCCGCAAGAGGGAGATAGGAATTTTCATTGGCCCCATAATATCGAAGAAGCTGGACCATGTTCCCATTGTAATTCCTCTCAGCTATATCAATGAGCTCTCCACAGTTCGTGTTGACTCTTTTTTCACACAGCAACTGGGCAATGTCAAATTGATCTTTTTCAACAGCAAACCAAAGAGCTGTTTTGCCATCATTGTCCATGTCGTTGAAATCTATTCCATCCTGCTCCAACATTATCTGTACTAACTCAACATCCTCCTTTTCTACTGCCAAAATTAAAGGCGTTTTCCCCTTTTCTCCCCTCACGTTGACATCAGCTCCATGACATAGCAGGATGCGTATGATAGCCTTCACATTCTTGTTCTTAGGATCCAGAAAACTATGAATCAAGGCATTTCTGCCCATGTTGTCACGGGCATTCACGTCTGCTCCCATCTCTTCAAGAAGGATTTTCAATGCTTCGACATGACCTTGTCTGGCTGCATCCATGAGTGCTGTATTCCCTCCCTTACCGAGTTTCCTTTGTTCTTCACTAGTTTGTCGTCCCAAGTTCACATCGGCCCCATTTTCAAACAGGAATCTTAAAGCCTTCACCCGACCATAACAGGCAGCTTCCATAAATGCTGTGAACCCATGGTTATCATATTCATTGATGTTTGCTCCCTTAGAAAGAAACAGTTGCAGGAGCTCCACATTCCCCACAATTCCAGCTACAATGAAGGGAGTGGCACCATTATCCTTCTTGATATGAGGGTCAGCACCTTTGTCTAGTAAAAGCTGGACAATGTCCTTGGAGACTTTTTTCACAGCATTATGCAGCGGAGTCCAGCCACCCTCCCCCCGGACATTGACATCAGCTCCTTTTTCTAACAGCTGGCGGACCTGTGTAATGTCACCTTCCTTAACAGCTTGAATCAAAAGATGACATTCCACCTTGGGGGCAGAGGAAAATATGGGTCTCTGCTGGGAGTTGCTGTTATTGGCCTCCATGAATGTCAATGTGGTATGATAAATGCTATGTCGTGCGATCCTCTTTGCCTTAGAGAAGAAGAAAGTACAACTCCTTTGGACCTTAATAAGAGATGAAACTTTGAAAGTCTTCAGCTGGTGAAGGTGAGGATTGTCTTGCTAATGAACAACGTTCACTGGGTCTCTTATTTCTCCATCTAATAAAGAAGAATTTTATCAGTTAACCATAGAAGCCACATGAAAAACACATTTTTCTACCCACTCCTCATAATGGATAATAATACCATGATGTAAACCATTCCCCATCTCTCCAACCTTCCTCGAGAAGTTCTGCACTTAGCAGTCTTATAGTAGAGGATATCAGCCTCTTCCTCTTCTTCTTCTTCTTCTTCTTCTTCTTCTTCTTCTTCCTCTTCCTCTTCCTCTTCCTCTTCCTCTTCCTCTTCTTCTTCTTCTTCTTCTTCTTCTTCTTCTTCTTCTTCTTCTTCTTCTTCTTCTTCTTCTTCTTCTTCTTCTTCTTCTTTTAGTGAGGCAATTAGGCTTAAGTGACTTGCCCAGGGTCACACAGCTAGTAAGTGTTTAGTGTCTGAGGCTGGATTTGAACTCGGGTACTCCTGACTCCAGTTCCGGTGCTCTATCCACTGCGCCACCTAGCTGCCCCATTAAGGGATTCTTTTTCAAAAAAAAATTTTTTTTCTAACTTATTCTTTATCTCTCTCCCCCTAAAACCTCTTCCAAACCTTCTCTTCTCTCTTCCTTTACTCCCCTCCTCTTACAGCTGAGGATCCCACCTCCCACTTTACTGAGAAAATTGAAGCCATTTGGCATGAATTCCTTCTTCTCCTCTTTTCTTCATGTTTAAGCCCTTGGACACCATCTCTTCTCTCCCCCTTTCTTCCAGTCTCTGACAAAGAGGTTACCAATACTTAATTAAACATAACTGACTTCACTAGACTGTATTATCCCCTCAAGCTATCATCCTTTATCAGTTCTCCTTTTCTGAGCCAAGCTTCTTGTCTATCAAAAACAGCTGGGGAAACTAGAAAACAGTGTGACAAAAACTAGGCATAGACCACCATATGCCAAGATACGGTCAAAATGGGCACACAAATTACATGTAAAGGGTGATGCCGTAAACAAATAATGAGAGCACAGAATAGTTTGCCTGTCACATCTATGGAGAAGAGAAGAATTTATGACCAAACCAAAGATAGGAAGCATTTTGAAATATGAAATGGATCATTCTGATTATATCAAATTTAAGTTTTTGCACAAACAAAACCAACACAACCAAGATTAGAAGCAAAACAAAATTGGGGGGAAACTTTTACAGCAAAAGGCTCTGATAAAGGCCTCATTTCTCAAACATATGGGGAACTGAGTCAAATTTATAAGAATACAAATCATTCCCCAATTGATAAATGGTCAAAGGATAGGAATAAGCAGTTTTCAGATGAAGAAATTAAAGTTATCTATGGTCATATGAAAAAATGCTATAAAACACTATTGATTAGAGAAATGCAGATTAAAACAACTCTGAGGTAACACCTCATACCTATGGCTAATATGACATAAAAAGAAAATGATAAATGTTAGAGGGGATGTGGGAAAATTAGGACACTAATAGACTCTTGGTGGAGTTGTAAACTGATCCAACTATTCTGGAGAATAATTTGGAACTCTGCCCAAAGGGCTATAAAACTGTAATCCAGTAATACCACTACTAGGTCTGTATCCCAAAGATATTTTTTTAAATGGGGGAAAGGATCCATTTGTACAAGAATGTCTATTGTGGCTTTTTTAATGGTGTCAAAGAATTGGACATTGAGGGATGTCCATCAACTAGGGAATGGCTGAACAAGTTGTGCTATATGGTTGTAATGGAATACTACTATGCTAAAAGAAATGGTGAGCAAAATTATTTCATAAAAACCTAGAAAGACTTATATAAACTGACACAGAGTGAAGTGAGCAGACCCAGGAGAACACTGTATACTGTAATAGGAATTTAGTATGATGATCAACTGTGAAAGACTTAGCTATTCTCAGTAATACAATGATCCAAGACAAGTCCAAAGGACTCATGATGAAAAAATGTTATCTCCCTCCAGGACTGATGGAGTCTGAATGCAGATCAAAACATACTATTTTTACTTTGTTTTTGTGGTGATGGTGGTGAGTTTTTTGTCTGTTTTCTTTCACAAAATGACTAATATGGAAATATATTTTTCATGATTACACATGTATAACCTATATCAAATTGCTTATCATCTCAGGGAGGGGAGGAAGGGAGAGAATTTGAAACTCAAAAAAATTTTAAATAAATGTTTAAAATTGTAATGTAATTGGGAAAAATAAAATAGTAATCAATAAAAAAAACTTCCTATGTTCACTGCCCCTATTTCCTTTTCTCTCATTTACTTCTTAAGCCTTTGCAATGTGACTTCCAACTTCACCACTCAACCCAAATTGCTTTCTCCAAAATTATCACTGATAATCATGCCTGGCATTTATAATAATGGCTACCATTCATATTGTGTATTAAGGTTTAAAAAGGCTTTTAAAAATATCTGCTTCTCTTCTTTTATATATGCTTTCTCATTGGATGTATACATCAATTCTGGAAGTAGATGTCATTAGTATCCCCATTTTACAGATGAGAAAGCTGAGGCCAAGAGAACTTAAATGACTTAACCAAGATCACACAGCTACCAAGTTGTATGGGATAGGTGGACTTGAGTCAGTTTAGATTCTGAGGATGGGGTCTAGAAAGTACCCAGCCCCTAGTTCCTGTTATAGTTAGATAATTTTGTTCATGTTTAATTCCATTGCTTATAATAGAAATCATGTACTTTGCCTTACTGAACCTGATGTACCTTGGTACCCCTTACCCCACCCCCCTTGCCTACATTCCAAACCCCCAGTCCTTGTTATGCTGTTGCTACAACACACTTCATGACCAGGCAGAAGATGTCTCTTGCTTGTTCAAACCCCACACAGATACTACCTCCCCTTTTTTTTGTTTTTTTTTTTTTTTGTTTTTTTTTTGTTTTTGTTTTTTTTTAGTGAGGCAATTGGGGTTAAGTGACTTGCCCAGGGTCACACAGCTAGTAAGTGTTAAGTGTCTGAGGCCAGATTTGAACTCAGGTACTCCTGACTCCAGGGCCGGTGCTCTATCCACTGCGCCACCTAGCTGCCCCACTACCTCCCCTTTTGCATTCCTAAGTCCTAACTCTCCCCGGTACCAGCTACTGGTACCATCATTCCTTTCTTCCCCATTGCCCCTCCTTACCTGGGTGGAGTGGTTTGGAGTGGTTTTACCCCTCCCTTGGTTTGACCTCTTCCCCCTCCCCTTTTCCCCCAGCTCTTGGACATAGCTGAGCATGCATTCATATCCTGATCACAAGCTGAACACACACCCTGGGTGAGACAGGATTGGATGTTAGATTGTGAGCTCACCCTGTGCACGAGGGGACCCCCCCCCCCCCCGCCTCAAAATCTCTAAAACCCAAATCATGAGCCTATTACTGCACTCCTCCCCTCCACGAGGTTGCCCATTCTCATGAGAATGTAATAAATCTGCCTCTGCTTGACTTGGTGGTCTCCTCGAGTTATTTGGGTAAACTGAGGCAATTTTGTCCCAAACAAAGTGTCTGATGCAGGATCTGAATTCAGGTTTTCCTCACTGCCTTAAGAGACTCCCCATTTCAGCCCATCCTCCTCCTTACTGCAAAAGTAATTTTACTTAACCACAGATCTGACCATGTGAGTCTTAAATCACCTAAACTCTATTTACCTCAGTTTCCTCAATTGTAAAATGGGGACAGTAACAGCATCTGCTTCCTGGGGTTATTGTACTGGTTAAATGAGAAAATGAGAGAGAGAGAGAGAGGTTTAATCTTAAAGCACTGTATAAATGCTAGCCATAATTATAATAGCACCTATCTCCCAGGGTTGTTTTAAAGATCAAATGAGATCATAATTGTAACGTGCTTGGCACAATGCTTGGCACATAGTAGGTGGTATATAAATGCTTATTGCCTTATTCTTCCCCACACCCACTTGATCACCTCCAGTGTCTTTCTATTACCTCTAGAATCAAATATAAATTATATTTTGAAAACCATTCATAACCTTGGCCTAATTTATCTTTCTAGACCCACTGGACATTCCACTCCTTCCCGATTTCTTTGAGCTAACCAAACAGTCCCTCTCTCACACATGACCACCCCCCCCCCATCACCCATCACTGTGCCTTTGCACTGCGTGTTATCTTTCCTAGAATGGCCTCCCTCCCAATTCCACCTGCCAGAATCTCTCTTCTCCCTTTAAGACAAGGTTCAAGCACTACCTTCTCATAAAGCCCTTTCTGATCCCCTCAACTGCTACTGCCTTAAATTTTTATTACTTTGTATTGATTTGTATTGATTCTCTTTATATTTATTCCAGCGTGAGTCTTTGTATCCTTATCGGCCCTCCATTGGAATAAGCTCCTTGGAAGTAGAGGTTGTTCCACATTGTGTTTGCAGTGCCTGGCCTTATAATAGGTCATTCAAAAATGCTTGCTGGGAGCCACGTGTGTCACCTAAACACATCCTCAGTCCCACCCTGGCTCTCTGTCAACTCACTGAGCCAACTGTTTCTACCCTCCCCATTTAGAGTTTGACGGTGAGGAGGGCCATAAAGTAAAAGAAGCAAGAGGGAAGAAAAGACAATTAAGGAAGGAAAGAGAGCCGGCTGGAAATAAAGGGAAACAAGGAAGGAGAAGTTTGCCCGGGTCCTTTCTTGCTTTCACTTTCATTTCTCTCTAGAAAACAGTTCCTTTGCTAGGTCAGTAATACCTGGTCAAAAGACTAGCACTAAGGATATTAACAGCTGATCAGCAAAGAACAGAGCCCTCCCCAAGCGTGTTTTTGTTTCCCCGCTGGCCTCTCGGTACCATTCCCAGGCTGATGGGAAAAATCTTTAAAAGGACCATTTCTCCGACTCTGGGCTCAGCTTTCCGCCTCCCGCCCACACCTACCTTCGGATCCCCTAACTCTGGCTCAGTTGTTCCTGCTAGTGTCTCTTTGGTATCTTGTCTCCCCAACTCACTGGCAGCATTTATTGACAACTCCAGTCCCAGAAGGTTGGAGGCTTCCGAGCATCCAGCCTCAGCTGAGCTCGAGGTTTGGGGAGGAGGAGGGGGGAGTTCTCTGTGTAACGTCATTGAGCAGGGGGCGGGACAAAGAGAGAGTTGTAGAAATGAGAACGGGAGAGAGGGAGAGAAAGAAAAAGAAAAATTTAAACTGTCCTGTGTGAAGCCCAGAGAAAGCGCTATATAAACTTGACCAATCAATAATAACAAACTTGTGCCTTCAGCCTCTCTCTGAACAGAACACAGCAAGTAAGCTTCAGGATCTGCTGCTTTGCCCAGTGTGTACCTGCTTCTCAGATCTTGTCTGCATCGCCCCAAATCCTATTTCCTTGAGTAATTAGAACAATATTAATAACAATAATGGCTTACATTTGCATGGCGCTTTCAAGTTTGCAAAACACGTATTTGATCCTCACTACCACTCCCATGATACAGGTTTTATTAATAGCCCCTTTTCCCAGATGAGATTCAGGAAAGTCAAGTAACCTGCCTAGGGTCACAGAAAGCAAATGCCTAAATCAGAATTTGAACCCAGAAACAGAGACATAGGTTAGATTTCAATTCTAAAAGTTTCTACCATGTGTCCAGCCTTGGCCTGTATTTTGGGAAGCAGAGGTCATGACCATTCATTCTGAAACTCAAGATTAACACCATAAATAGTGCCCTCTACACATTCCATTCATTGGTGGGGGGGATGGCAAATGGAAATTTCAGGAAGGGACCTTTAGACCTTGAGACGCAAAGCTGAAAGGAAGGGAAGATTAGTTAATAAAGAACAACTTGAGAGAGAGAACTTTTTTTCCCATTTTATTATTTTCCAATTACATGTAGTTTGCAACATTTGTTTTTATAAGATTTCTAGTTTCAAATTTTTCTCCCTCTCCCCTCCCTCCCCCCTCCCCAAGACAGCAAGCAATCCAATATCGGTTATATAAGTACAATCACATTAAACATATTTCTGTATTAGTCGTGCTATGCAAGAAGAATCAGAGCAAAAAGGAAAAACCTCAAAAAAGAAAAACAACAATAGAGATAGTATGGCTCAATCTGCATCTAGATTCCATAGTTCTTTTTTTTTTCTGGATTTGGGGAGCATTTTCCATCTTGAGTCCTTTGGAACTATCTTGGACCATTGTATTGCTGAGAAGAGTCAAGTCTATCACAGCTGATCAACACACAATATTGTTGAGAGCGCACTAACTTTTAAGGGAATTCAAGAAAGACTTGGAGTAGGGGGTGGCCCCTGAGTTGGGGTTCTTGGAAGATTCTAAAGCTATACCACATGAGAAACATTTATTAGGCACCTACTGTGTGCCAGGCACTGAGGTAAGTGCTAGAAACACTAAAAAGGAAACAAAAACCAAACAAACAAAAAACCTTGCCCTCAAGGGGCTTATGATCTAATGGGGAAAGGCAATACACAAAAGGAAGCTGAAAGGGGGAAGGGGAGAGGGAGAAAATAGAGCCAAATGTTACCTTGCACAAGACCATGAGGAAGATGATGGTGAAGTTGACACCAAGTAGGCAGATAGTGGCAAATGAAGAGAGAGCTGGTATTTTTGAGTCTTCTTTAAAGGGAGGCGATAGAAGGAATTTTTTGCTCCACCCTCCAGGTGAGGTATGAGTAGTAAAGGTGAAGCAAAGTCCATGATGACGAGTTTTCATGTGGTGAGTTTATTTCATCAGTTTATCTTGAGTGAAGCATGATAAAAATGTCAGCGGAATTGAAACCAAGTAGAGTACCTAGGAGTAAATGAAACCTATTAGACATAGCTCTTGCAAAGGTATAGAGGCAAGCCATTTTGACTGAGATATAGAGCAGGCAAATGGAGAGGAACAAAAACTGGTCTGGAAAGGCAAGATTATGGAAAGTGCTTTTGATTGGGGTGTGTCAAAGAGTCAAAGAAGACTGAGGTTGTGAACCTGGGCTGGAGAAGGCATGGTGGTGCCCTCAACAGAAACAGAAAAGTTTGGAGGAGGGGGGGATTTTAAGGGGAGAAGATGAAGTTTTATTTTGGACTTGTTGAGTTTGAAATGCTGACAAAACATCTAGGTAGGGATGACCACCAGCTCCTCTGCAATCAAGGCTGGGAGTTCAAATGAGAAATTGTGGATAAATATAGAGATTCAGAAGTTATCACCACATAGGATGCCTTAGAAATCAAGTTGTACACTAACAACCTCTCCTTCCTCCACATCACTTTCTCCTAATATCCCACCCCTCTATCAGTTATCCTGGGGAAAGAAGTCAGTAGATAGGGGCTAATCTGCTAGCCATAAACTTCCTGGACATTTGGAGAGACAAATGATATGTAACACCCAAAGAACTCTGGGGTTTACCAGCTATCCACTGAGCCACCTAGCTGCCCTGAGGATATTCAACTGTGTGGTTGTAGATTGAAGGAAAGAATGAGGAAATGCAGAACAGAAACTAAATAATGAAAGACTGAGACAGGACAAATGAAAATGGGGGAGGAGGAGGGAGAAGTAGGTATAAGTGTAAGGAGAAATGGATAGCTGAGAAAGCATTATACATGGGTGTGAACCTAGGAATGTAAGATGTAAGATTCCCAAGTTTTTTTCATTCACATAAGCAAAAGTAGGAAGAGTATAGAAAGACAAAGTAACCATCTGGTGATAACATTTTTTTTTAATTTAATTTTTTTTTAATGTATAAGGTTTTTTTATTTTTTCCGTTACATGTAAAGATAGTTCTCAACTTTTGTTTATACAAGCTTTACAATTTCAGATTTTTCTCCCTCCCTCCCCTCCCTCCCCCATCCCCTAGACAGCAGGTAATCTGATATAGGTTATATCTATATATCTCTATACATATACATATAGATATATATATATATATATATACACACACACATACATATACACATAATAACATTAATCCTATTTCTGCATTAATCCTGCTACAAGAGAAAAAATCAGAGCAGTGATGCAAAACCTCAAAATAGAAAAAAAAAAACAACAGCACCCAAAACAAAAGAAATAATATGGTTCAATCAGCATCTATACTCCACAGTTCTTTCTTTCTTTTTTTTTCTTGGATTTGGAGATCCTCTTCTATCATGAGTTCCCTGAAACTCTTCTGTACCATTGCATTGGTGAGAAGAATATAGTCCATCACAGTAGGTCAACACTCAATGTTGATGATACTGTGTACAATGTTCTTCTGGTTCTGCTCATCTCACTCATCATCAGCTCACGTAAGACCCTCCAGGTTTCTCTGAACTCTTCCTGCTCATCATTTCTTACAGCACAATAGTATTCCATTGTATTCATATACCACAACTTGTCCAGCCATTCCCCAATTGATGGGCACCCCCTCAACTTCCAATTCCTTGCTACCACGTAAAGAGCAGCTATAAATATTTTTGTACATGTGGGTCCCTTTCCCCCTTCCATGATTTCTTTGGGCAAAAGACCTAAAAGTGGAATTGCTGGGTCAAAGGGTATGCACAGCTTTATTGCCCTTTGGGCATAATTCCAAATTGCTCTCCAGAATGGTTGGATCAGCTCACAGCTCCACCAACAATGCATTAGTGTTCCAATTTTCCCACAGCCTCTCCAACATTTATTATCTTCCTTTTTTCTCATTTTAGCCAATCTGATAGGTGTCAGGTGGTACCTCAGAGTTGTTTTAATTTGCATCTCTCTAATCATTAGAGATTTAGAGCATTTTTTTCATATGGGAATAGATAGCTTTGTTTTCTTCATCAGAAAACTGCCTGTTCATATGCTTTGACCATTTCTCAATTGGGGAATGACTTGGATTCTTATAAATTTGATTTAATTCCCTATATATTTTAGAGATGAGGCCTTTATCAGAAGCACTGGCCTCAAAAATTGTTTCCCAGTTTTCTGCCTCCCTTCCAATTTTGGATGCATTGCTTCTGTTTGTACAAAAATTTTTTAATTTAATGTAATCAAAATAATCCATTTTGCATTTTATAATATACTCTATCTCTTGTTTGGTCAAAAATTGTTCTCCTTTCCAAAGATCTGATAGGTACACTATTCCTTTCTCTCCTAATTTACTTATGGTATCACCTCTTATGTCTAAATCATGTATCCATTTTGACCTTATTTTGGTATAAGGTGTAAGATGTTGGTCTATGCCTAATTTCTGCCATACTATCTTCCAGTTTTCCCAGCAGTTTTTGTCAAATACTGAGTTCCTATCCCAGAAGCTGGAGTCTTTGGGTTTATCAAACACTACATTACTAGTGTCATTTACTACTGCATTTCCTGAGCCTAGCCTATTCCATTGATCTACCACTCTATTTTTTAGCCAGTACCAGATAGTTTTGATGACTGCCGCTTTATAGTAAAGCTCCAGGTTTGGTACCGCTAACCCACCTTCCTGTGAATTTTTTTTCATTATTTCCCTGGATATTCTTGATTTTTTGTTTTTCCAGATGAATTTTGTTATTATTTTTTCTAGCTGTATAAAATAATTTTTAGGTAGTCTGATTGGTATGGCACTGAATAAGTAAATTAATTTAGGCAGTATTGTCATTTTTACTATATTAGCTCTGCCTATCCATGAGCAATTGATATCTTTCCAATGATTTAGATCTGATTTGATTTGTGTGAAGAGTGTTTGGTAGTTGTGTTCATAGAGTTCCTGGGTTTGTCTTGGCAAGTAGACTCCCAAGTATTTTATATTATCTACCGTTACTTCAAATGGAATTTCTCTTTCTATCTCTTGCTGCTGGACTTTGTTGGTCATGTTTAGAAATGCTGATGATTTATGTGGATTTATTTTATATCCTGCTACTTTGCTAAAGTTGTTAATTGTTTCAAGTAATTTTTGACTTGATTCTTGAGGATTCCTTAAGTATACCATCATATCATCTGCAAAGAGTGATAGTTTTGTTTCCTCCTTGCCTATTCTAATTCCTTTCTCTTCTCTGATTGCTAAAGCTAACATTTCTAGGACAATATTAAATAATAGGGGTGATAATGGACATCCCTGTTTCACCCCTGATCTTATTGGGAAGACCTCTAATTTATCTCCATTGCATATAATACTTGCTGATGGCTTTAGGTAGATACTGTTTATTATTCTAAGGAAAGCTCCCCCTATTCCTAAACTCTCTAGTGTTTTTATTAGGAATGGGTGCTGTACTTTGTCAAAAGCTTTCTCTGCATCTATTGAGATAATCATATGATTTTGGTTGGTCTTCTTATTGATGTGGTTGATTATGTTAATAGTTTTCCTAATGTTGAACCAGCCCTGCATTCCTGGTATAAATCCCACCTGGTCATAGTGTATTATCCTGGTGATCACTTGCTGTAATCTCCTTGCTAATATCTTATTTAAGATTTTAGCATCAATATTCATTAGGGAAATTGGTCTATAATTTTCTTTCTCTGTTTTTGCTTTGCCTGGTTTTGGTATCACACCATATTTGTGTCATAAAACGAATTTGGTAGAACTCCTTCTTCACCTATTTTTCCAAATAATTTGTATAATATTGGAATTAATTGTTCTTTAAATGTTTGGTAAAATTCACCCGCAAACCCATCTGGCCCTGGGGATTTTTTCTTAGGGAGTTCATTAATAGCTTGTTCAATTTCTTTTTCTAATATGGGTTTATTTAAGGATTTTATTTCCTCTTCAGTTAACCTGGGCAGTTTGTATTTTTGTAAATATTCATCCATTTCATTTAGATTGTCAAATTTATTGGCATACAGTTGGGCAAAATATTTCCTAATTATTGCTTTAATTTCCACTTCATTGGTGGTAACATCACCCTTTTCATTTTTGATACTGGTAATTTGGTTTTCTTCTTTCTTTTTTTTAATCAAATTAACCAATATTTTATCTATTATATTAGTTTTTTCATAAAACCAGCTCTTAGTTTTATTGATTAATTCTATAGTTTTTTGCTTTCAATCTTATTAATTTCTCCTTTAATTTTCAGGATCTCTAATTTAGTGTCTAATTGGGGATTTCTAATTTGTTCTTTTTCTAGCTTTTTAAGTTGCATGACCAATTCATTAATCTCCTCTTTCTCTTTCTTATTCATGTAAGCTCTAAATGAGCTATAAATTTTCCCCTAAGCACTGCTTTGGCTGCATCCCATAGATTTTGGTATGTTGTCTCATTATTGTCTTTCTCTTGGATAAAGTTATTGATTGTTTCTATGATTTCTTGTTTGGCCCATTCATTCTTTAGAATGAAATTATTTAGTTTCCAATTGATTTTCATTCTACTTTTCCCTGGCTCTTTCTTACATGTAATTTTTATTGCATCATGATCTGAGAAGGATGCATTTACTATTTCTGCCTTTCTACATTTGACTATGATGTTTTTGTGCCCTAATACATGGTCAATTTTTGAAAATGTGCCATGTACTGCTGAGAAAAAGGTATATTCCTTTCTATCCCCATTCAATTTTCTCCAGACATCTATCATGTCTAACTTTTCTAGTAATCTATTCACCTCTTTCACTTCTTTCTTATTTATTTTTTGGCTAGATTTATCTAATTCTGAGAGGGGGAGATTCAGATCCCCCACTAGTATAGTATTACTGTCTAATTCCTCTTGTAACTCATTTAACTTCTCCTCTAAGAACTTGGATGCTATACCACTTGGCGCATACATATTTAATATTGATATTACTTCATTATCTATAGTACCTTTAAGTAAGATATAATTTCCTTCCTTATCTCTTTTAATGAGATCTATTTTTGCCTGCACTTTGTCTGAGATAAGGATTGCTACCCCTGCCTTTTTTACTTTAGCTGAGGCATAATATATTCTGCTCGAGCCTTTTACCTTTACTCTGTGTGTATCTCTCTGCTTCAAATGTGTTTCTTGTAAACAGCATATTGTAGGGTTCTGGTTTTTAATCCACTCTGCAATTCGCTTCCGTTTTATAGCAGAGTTCATCCCATTCACATTCACAGTTATTATTACTGACTGTCTATTCCCCTCCATTCTATTTACCCCCTTTGTACTTTTCCCCCCTTCTTTCACCCTATTCCTCCTCACCGACGTTTTACTTCTTACCCCTGCCTCCCCCGATCTGCCCTCCCTTTTTATCACCCCCCTCTCTTTTCTTTACCCTTTTCTCCCTTGCTTTTGTTCTCCCTTCTATCAGTCCCCCCTTTCCCTTCCCCTTTTGTTTCCCTAAAGAATGAGTTAAGTTTCTTTATCCCAATGAACGTATATGTTGTTCCCTCTTTGAGTCAAATCTAATGAGAATAGGGTTGAAACAATGTTCCCTCCTCCTTTCTTTCTCTCTATTGTAATAGGTTTTTTCCCACCTCTTCATATGATATAATTCATCCCATTCCACCTCCCCTTTCCTCTCCTCCCCATAGACTCCCTTTTTAACCCCTTAATTCTTTTGTATCATCACATCAAAGACAATTTATATTTATACCCTCTATATAAAGTCCTTCTCTCAGCCCAAATACATTTACAGTTCTTAAGAGTTATGAGTATTATCTTCCTGTGTAGGGATATAAGCAGTTTAACCTAATAGGGTAACTTTTTTTTTTCCCCTCTGTTTACCTTTTTAAACTTCTCTTGAGTCTTGTATGTTGAGATCAAATTTTCTATTCAGTTCTGGTCTTTTCACCAGGAAAGATTGAAAGTCCCCAATGTCATTAAATGTCCATCTTTTCCCCTGAAAGAAAATGCACATTTTTGCTGGGTAATAGATTCTCGGCTGCAATCCAATCTCCTTTGCCTTCCGGAATATCATATTCCAAGCCTTGCGGTCCTTTAATGTTGAAGCTGCCAGGTCCTGAGCAATCCTGACTGTGGCTCCATGATATTTAAATTGCTTCTTTCTGGCTGCTTGGAGTATTTTCTCCTTCACCTGATAATTCTGGAATTTGGCTACAATATTCCTTGGAGTTTTCCTTTTGGGGTCTCTTTCAGGAGGTGATCGGTGGATTCTTTCAATGATGATTTTATCCTCTGATTCTATGATATCAGGGCAGTTCTCCTTAATAATTTCCTGGAATATGGTGTCTAGATTCTTTTTCTGGTCATGGCTTTCAGGCAGTCCAATGATTCTCAAATTGTCTCTCCTCGATCTGTTTTCCAGATCAGTTGTCTTTCCAATGAGGTATTTCACATTTTCTTCTATTTTTTCATTTTTTTTAATTCTGCTTGACTGATTCCTGGTGTCTCATGGATTCCTTATCTTCCAACTGTCCCACTTTAATTTTTAAGGCATTGTTTTCTTCAGTGAGATTATGCAGCTTTTTTTCCATTTGGCCAAATGAATTTTTTAAGGCTTTGTTTTCTTCAGCTTCCTTTTCCAAGCTGCTGATTCTTTTTCATAGTTTTCTTGTTTTGCTTTCATTTCTCTCCCCATTTTTTCTTCTACCTCTTGCAATTGATTTTTAAAATCCTTTTTGAGCTCTTCCAGGAAGGCTTTTTGTTCTTGAGACCAATTCACCTTCCCTTGTGAGGCTTCAGATGTAGCCAATTTGAGGCTATTGTCCTCATCTGAGTTTGTGTTGGCTTCTTCCCTATTGATACAGAAGCTCTCAATGGAGAGGGCTCTTTTTTGCTTCTTACTCATTATTGCAGCTTATTTATTTATTCTTTAAGTTGAGGTCTGCTCTGGGGGCACCAGGGTCCCTGTTTTGGGCTTCTTGTGCAGGGGTATAGGTGCTGTGTGACCGGGCTTTTACTCTGAGGCCTTTATGGTGTGTGGAGATCCCCCGCCCTGCACTTCCTGTCTGATTGCGATCGGCCAGCCAGGCGCCAGACCCCGGCATCTGATCCCGCCTGACCGTTCGTCTCCCTCCTGGCCGGTGCAGGTAGGTTTTTCCACTGTTCTTCTTGGCCACCAGATTTTTGAACCAGGTTCCGGGAGCCTCAGTTGTCCGGCTGTGGCCCACAGCTCCTGCTGACTTGCCCCGACCCCCTCGGCGCTGGGTTGCTGCCCTGCGCTGGGCCTCCCTTTTGCCCGAGTCAGACCGACCTTTTCCTGAAGTCTTCTAAATTATCTCTGGTTGGAGGACTGTGTCTCTCTGTCTCTTTGCAGGTTCTGTAGTTTCAGAATCCGTCCAGAGGCTTGATTTAATGTTCGTTTTGAGGGAACAGAAGGAGAGCTCAGGCAGCTTGCTGCTTCCTCTCCGCCATCTTCTGGTGATAACATTATACATAGTCAAAGAACTTTAAGGTTTATAAAGCACTTAGCATACATCATCTCATTTGATCAATTGAGCAAGCTCCGGGACTGTTAAGGACTCAGGACAAAGCATTTCTACCTGCTTCCAGGTTGAACCTCAAGGGGAGCATCTCTACAGCCTAATGTTGTGCCTCCCTCAATGGAGGTCTCTCCAATCACTTGATCCTCTGCCTAGACTCATTCTTCATTGGGCAACATACACATTCCCTTTTACATGGCCCATCCCAATGATTCTGAACCCCAATTGCAATGTATGGATACCATCTTCCATTGCCTATTCCTTTGTGCCTATCTACTTTAACCCTCTGCCCTGAAAGTCTCACTGCTGATCTGCCCCACCCTCTACTGTGACCTTCAGAAGGCTTTCTCCATAATGAACAAACTTCACCTTAAATCTCTCCTTTTCTTACTTCCCTCCCTGAGACCTGGCTTCCTCCTGATGCCACAGCCTCCCCTACCACGTTTCCAAGTATTTGCTCCACGTTTTCTCATACTCCAAAATCACCTGTTTGAGTGGAAGAGAAACAATATACTTTGATCCTGTTATGATGATGATATAAACCTTCTGGATTTGATGGAGCTGCCTTATTATCCAAAAGAATTTTATGAAACCTTGGATTAATAAGATCATAATCCTCTCCAACTGAACTCGAACAGAACCCAGACAATGTACCAGTGGGTATCAAGTAAACCCCAGAGTTCTTTGGGTGTTACATATCATTTGTCTCTCCAAATGTCTAGGAAGTTTATAGCTAGCAGATAAGCCCCTCTCTACTGACTTCTTTCCTCAGGATAACTGATAGATTTTATGACTGTGACAAATACCTTTGTCTGCTGGAGCCATCCTTGTAAAAACATCTGGGTATGCTTATTGTGACAACCCTTTTTGAATCATATACTGTTGTCTTGTTGTTTGTTCTCCAGTTTGAACTATCCAACTGAGTTGTATTTCATTTACTCTCGTTTATGGTGTTTGCTTTTAAGTCCAACTGTCAAACTGATTTGTATCATGCTAATAGAACTGATAATACCCTGTAATAACAAACTAGGAAGATAGAGAGTTAATCAATCTGGATCTGATTGATTTACCAATAGAGACCTAAATTAAGGTCTGTAACCAGCAAGCAGAGAAAGTGTATATACCCTCATCAAAAAAAAAAAAAAGTTTGAGCTCTTTCTTTGGAAGGAGTCTCTGCATGTATATGCCTGCTTGCTCTTAATCTTTTGCTGATGGAAGGTCTTGATTCCATGTTAATGGCTGCTGACTGATCAAGGTGGTGGTTGCTGAAGATCGAGTGACTGTGGCAATTTCTTAAAATAAGACAACAATGAAGTTTGTATCATTAATTGAATCTTCCTTTCAGTTGAACACTTAAAAGCCATTGCAGGGTTACTGATTGACCTAATTTAAATATTATTGTGTCTCAGGGAATAAGGGAAGCCAGAGGAAAGGAGAGAGATAGAAAAAAGCTGGTTGGTTGAGCAGTCAGAACATGCACAGCTCTTATCAATTAAGTTCATTGTCTGCCTATGCACAGTTCATGGTGCCCCAAAACAATTACAATAGTAACATCAAAGATCAGTGATCACAGGTCTGATAGAGGAGGCAAAAAAGTGTTAACAGATAAACTGAGGCTTGAGTCTTTATTGATAGTACCTAAAAAGGTTAACAGAGAAACTAAGGTTTGTGTTCTTACAGTAACCAAGAGGGTTTGTCCATATCAACCCTCACCATCAATAGAGACAGAAACCAGGGACCATTAACCATTACTAGCCATTAATATTCCTAGATGACAGGACACCTAGAAACCAGATCTTAAGTAAAGAGATACCATCAATACAGAGACCTTCTGAGATTGACAAGTTTAAGCATGTCCTTGGAAACATGCGAAGAAAGGACCAAATGTGTCCTTAGGTTCACCTTATGATGTGTAAACCTCAAAAACACACCTCCTAAGGAAAAAGGTACCCACTTTGTGGGTTGGCTTAGGATCCTAGGAAGTCAAAATTAGGATATGAACCTCCATATATCTTCCTAAGGTGAAGATTATTATAATGAGATGGATAATCAATTTATTCATACTATAAATATAACCATCTTCTCTTTCCCTATTTAAGAGACACCTCTCTCCTTTGGGTGTTCTCCCTGTGGTCACTAAAACTTGGGAAACTGAATCACTGACTCTTGTAATTCTTTGGGATGCCTCCCAATCAATTTGATCACCTTAATTCCATCCCACATAAATAAATACTTGTTGAGTATTTGTGCTAAGTGGCACAGTAGATAAAGCACTGGCCCTGGATTCAGGAGGACCTGAGTTGAAATCCAGCTTCAGACACTTGACCCTTACTAACTGTGTGACCCTGGGCAAGTCACTTAACCCTCATTGCCTCACCAAAAAAAAAAATGCTTGTGGACGGCTGACTAACACTACCCTATCTACTTGACAGGGTTCTTCTAAGGAAAATATTTTGTAAACCTTAAAGTGCTATAAAGATGAGAGTAGTTCGATATCTGAAAAAGAAAAAAGTTCAAAGGGGGACAGAAGAAAAGAAGACATTTTATTGCATTTAATATATACATTTTCAAACAAATTATGAATAATTGAATTTTTATAACTATTTTGGTTATATAATTGAATGCTTATTTTGTTGATGCTTACAAGTTAGAAATCAATTTAGAAGAAACAAAAAATAAATGGGAGCTCTTTATATGAACACTTTCATCCAGTGGCTCTTCAATGCCCACCACTGACCTTGAATGGTATTACTTCTTCCCTCTCAGTTACCTTGCCAATACAGCCTCTGACATTGGATGGCCTCCCTTCAGAAATGCAAACTAATTGTACCCAATATAAATGAAAGGGACTTCATCCATTAGTACTTTTCTCTGAGGCTGATTAAGTCTTTTTCTAGGAGTTGGGCCAATGAGCAAATCTTGGAAATCACCAATATTATATGGGTTTTTTGGTTTGTTTGTTGTTGTTTTAATCAAGCTTTCTGGAAACCCAGGACATGAAAGCCATTATCTTAACACATTAAGTGGTAATTCTATTAGATCCTTAATCCTAGGAGACTATTCTTCAGTTTTCTGAAGTGATTTTGATGTCTTTCAAATCTTTCTTTTTCTTTTTCTCTGAATAATTTGGCCAATTGAAAGACTTAATGACAGTGAATTAGATCAATTTTTTCCTTTCTATGTAGGAGCTCCATTTTTAAAATGTCACCATGAAAAATAAAAGAAAAAAAAGAAGAAAAAAGAAAAAGGAAGAAAACAACTAAAATGTCACCGCGAACCTTGCTGACAAATGAAAACTGAATTTAACCCTTTCTCTGCTGTCTTATGTCTGTATATGTCTTGGGTCTAACCTTTTCTTGTCTCTGTCTTGGGTCTCTATTTAAAAATCTTTGTTTTTCTTTAAAATAATGTTTTAAAGTGAAACAAGTAAACACAAGAGACACAACTCCAAAGAAGGAATTCATAATTTGGTGAAATGTTACTAAAAGGAGTAAAAAGGCCTGAAAGGGAGATTGAATTTCTATGAAAAGAGCAGGAATCACAAGGAAATAGCCACAAGGGAGCAGCAGAGCATGAGGAATGAGAAAAGATCATCAAGACCTTGGTCTTAATTGTAACGTAACCTTCAAGGATGCTACTTCCAAGAAGCCAGTTTTGCAACACAGGCTGTAAGAAAGAAGAACAGTGTAAGTGACACTGCAAAGGTTTGAACTCAGGTCTTCTTGACAGCAGCATCAATGTATTTTCCATTAAACCATACTACCTTTTGTTAGCCTTAAAATACTATATAGAAATGACTTATTGTTATATCCACCATTCCCCTGCTAACCTCCATAACACAAACATCAGAGAACATAAGAATATCCCAGTGACCAAGTCCACTGAGAATTCCACCTAAATTAAATCAGGCATCTGGAATGGCAAATGTACACATCTGGATCTCCTGTTCTGTGAAGAATTGATACCCAATGGCTCTCATGAATACCTTTCATTACTCAAGAAGCATTGTTCATTTCCTTCTATTTTTCCTCCTCCTTTCCCTCTTAGGCACATCCATCTGCCTATCCACAACTGAATTTCCCACCCTTTATTATCACAGACCACTTTAGTCTCCTCATCTGTACAATAGGAAAGTTGGAGAGAAAAGATGAAATTAACTAGGTTTTTTCTAATGTCCCTTTCATCTCTAATTCCTTTGATCTGATTTTGTGATTATTAGTCCCCAGGACTTAGAAAAAGATTCCCAACAGTGTCTCAGGCTATGCCCAATACTGGTAAATCTAAACTTGGGTTATTTTACCCAACCTAACCAAAAGAACTTTTTTTTAAAAAATGTGAATGATTTATATCTCAAAGCCATGTAATTCAACACAGATCAAAAAAGAGGAAAAAAAATAATGAGGAAAGAGGAATGTGACAGGAAGGATAATAAAGAGAAAACTATAAAGAAAAGAAAGGGGAGAGAGAGAAAAGAGAGGAGAGAGAATAAATCAAAAGAACTGATTTTAATTCTTTTCTACATCTTCTGTCAGGTTTCCTTTTGATCCAGAGCATCGTCTAATTCTGCATATATGAACTGAGAAGCAACTTTGTTCAGTCATGTTTCAGTCATATCTGACTCTTTATGACCCCATTTGGGGTTTTCCTGACAAAGATACTGTAAGTATTGTGGTTTGCTATTTTCTTCTCCAGCTCATTTTACAGATGAGGAAACTGAGGCAAGCAGGATTAAGCAACTTGCTCAGGGTCACACAGCTAGTAAGTGCCTGAGGTAAGATTTGAACTTTCATCCTCCTGATTCCAGGGCCATTACTCCACCCACTGGACCACCTAGTTGCCCTGAGAGATAACATGATGTAGGAAATAGAGCATTGGACTTACAGGCAGGAGGACCTGGGCTTAACTTTTGCCTTTCATACTTATAAGCTGTGTGATGATGGGCAAATCACTTAACTTTTCAGCCTCAGCTTTCCCAACTGTAAAACTGGGATGAGTATCCCCCTCCCTTTACAGGGCTATTATGAAGCCTAAGTAGGATTATATATAAAGTACCTTGCAAATTTTGCCATTTAGTTATTATTACTGATTTTAATATAATTAGCACTAATTGATCATTACTAATATTACTAAAACAATA
Source organism: Dromiciops gliroides (assembly GCF_019393635.1). Classification (NCBI taxonomy): domain Eukaryota; kingdom Metazoa; phylum Chordata; class Mammalia; order Microbiotheria; family Microbiotheriidae; genus Dromiciops; species Dromiciops gliroides. The sequence goes on from NC_057864.1 coordinate 75,721,068, forward strand.
ACAATTTAATTATAATTAATTATTACTGTTTAATGAACTAATTAGTAATTACTACTGATTGAATTATGACAATTATCTCACAGAACTCTGAACCTGCATTAAAAATAGAGCCATTAAGAAAATCCATAGACAAAAGGAAACAAAAGCAATGGTGTCCAGTGCCTCCTAAGCAAGATTGAGACATTTGTTGTAATTATTGGATAATTGGTGCCTGGTTCACCCGTGAGGTGGCGTGATAGAGTGGGAAACATGGCCTCTGGATTTGAATCCTGACTGTGCTATTGAATGACTACGTGACCCTAAGCAAATCATTTCAGTTTTTTAAGCCTCAGTTTCCTCATCCTTAAAATGGGGACAAACATAGCATCTACCTCCCAGGGTTGTTGTGAAGATCAAGCAAGATTAATATTTTAAGCCAGTCCATCTGTAAGGTAAGTAAGAATTGATCATAGATTTTAAAAGAAAATCAGGCTGTTGATAAGAGAGATTTGAAGTTTCACACATAATCCTCTTTTTCTAGTCTACTATACACACGAAAACTCATTTCATTTTGGTGTATGTTAAGTTCCGAATGGAAAAAAAAATCTAAGTATTTTGCAAGTTTTCGAGTTACTATCTAAGTATTGGCTAATCCCCATCATTCCCCCATTCGAAATCCCAGTTGCCCACTGCTTTTGAACCACCAGTTTCAGCTCCTCTTTTATTTTAACTGTGCAAACACAGCCCAAGGAAGTCACAAATCATCTCCTCTGCCTTTCCAGCCCCCATTTCCCTTTATAAACATGCCCCTTATCAGGTGAGCAGACATTCATCTTTCACTTGACGTCTGCTTGTGACATCCAAGCACAGGGCACATCTGTGAGCTACCCGAGAATTTTCCAGCCGCTGATCAGAGAGTGCCACAGCCGTCGGGCCCCCTCCGCTCAAGCCCGAAGCCTTGCCCTTCCCAATCCCCTTTGTCTCCACACACAGACACTCGAGACCGGAGGTCACAATTTGGGTCTTTCACTTTATTTCACCATAATGTAACATGTTGTCAAACAGGATAGAGGATCATGGGCTTCATTCACATGTAGGAAACCAGTCCCAAATGTCGGAATAAATAAATAAACACATATGGAGGCTGTGAGGAGCTCCTGACCTCCTGTGAGGGGCTCCCGGCAGCCTCAGAGGTAGACTTGGGTGTAGAGAAGGAAAATCTGGCTGCTAGTTTTGAGAGGTCCTCCAGGTTAAGGGATTTGAACATTACAAATAATAAATAACAATAGCAACAACAGCAATAATAATAATAACAACAACAATATGCTAAATCAATGCCCTATTACACTGAAAATGCTTTTCCCTGGAGGAGATCTCAAGCTTAAGAGGGTGGTGTTCATTTGTCTCCTGGGTCAGACATGCTGGAGCCCTCTCTACCTGCCTCACTAGATCACTATTCTCTCCAGTCTGGGTAACTGAGTGGCCATCTCAAGGATGAATGCATTTGTTCGGAAATGCTAGAATGAAACAGGCAAGGTGTTGATGCTCTTGAAGGCCCTGCCTCCTGTGCCCTGACCCTGTCCCACCCTGTGCCTTGTCCCTATGCTTTGAGTCAGGCCCTTTCCCAGACTCCATAAAGAGCCTTGACTCATTGACCTAACGTAATTCTGGTTCAAGTTCCATCCATCCAAACCGTCCCTGGTGATTCTAATTCCCATCCATAGGCTGAAAGCCAGACCCAACAGCCGCTTTTCCCTTCTTCTGTCATATTAAGTAGGGATGTGATGGAAAGAACCGTGAACTGGGAGTCAGGGGACCTAATTCATTTTTCTCCAGTTCTTGCGCCCAACTCTGTTTGCCTGGCAAAGGGCAGGAAAGGGTCTAAGACATATCTTCCCCCAGAACAAAATGGTTTCCTACAGAGGGCTCAATGACTGACTCAGGGATGTTTTCAGTGAGGTCCAAAACCTCATCTGGGTTGACTGCAGGCACCCCCGGCTCCCTACCTGTTGACTCATGGCTGTAGGTAGGCAAGATATAAACACAGGGGCTGCAGGTGGGCTCTTGGGCCAGCTCAGACTCCAGATGGTAGACAAGGGGCAGAATAAGGCCATCCCTGTCCCGGAATAGAACAACGGTGCCTTCTTTGCCCAGAGTTTGAGCAAATTAATGAATAGGCAAACCACCCATCTAGTTCTGCCCTTTAGGTATTTCCATTTATACCCATTTCCCCCAAAGACTGACCATCTCAGGAACCCTCATTTGTCCTAGTGAGAATGTAAGGAGCCAGAAGGGCCCATTGACCAGCTGCTTCCTTTGTTCCTTTTGGCTCCCTCCCACAGTGGGAGGGGGGAGCATTCCCTTTGTTAGCAGGTTAGTCTGAAACATTTCAGGAGAGTTGGAGTTCAGAACATGAGGTTTCAGCTGCTTTTCCTCTCTCTGTCCTTCCCAACTGCCTTGCAGCTCCTGCCTCCCCCAAAGAGCTGCCCCATCCAGAGGTGTGGGTGCGACCAGGCTGATCAGGTGTGTGAGCATTCTCCCGCACGGCGGCCAGACTGGGAGGTAGAAGCCGCAGCGCAGGCCTGTTCTGCCAGCTCTCTGTAGGCAGCTGATCTCAGAAATCGAGGGTAGGAGTCCTTCTCCATCAGAGTTCGGGTCTTCCCTTGAGCTTCATCAAAGCATGTGGCTGTGGTTCCCTGCAGGTTCTTCCGGGTGAGCTCTCTAGTTTCGTGGTCAATGTTTACCTGGGGAAGAAGGAGGAAAGAGTCGTCAGGATGGGTGGGGTGATAGGACACCCTCCAGCAATCCCAAAGGAAGGACTGGCATGCAGAGAAAAGCGCACAGGACTCATTGAGACACCTGAGAATCCAATCTCAATTTTCATCAATTAGCTCTTCCAATTCAGACGACTCAGTAGTGGAAACAATAACTGGCACTGACAGAGCACTTTAGGGTCTGCAGAGCATTTTTCATACATTAACTCACTGGAGCCTCCCAACCACCTGTGAGGTGGGTGTCCCTGTTGTCATCTCTACTTTATAGAGCAAAGTGAGCCTCAGAGAGATGAGTAACTGGCCTGAAGTCAGAGGTGGGATCAGATTCTCCATATTATGCTTAGAATAAAAAGAACTGAACCTTGAGGTCCATCTCTGAGAATGACCCACGGCGAACAAATCACTTCACCTCTCTCATTCATTTCCTCATCTGTAAATTGGGAATAATAATTTCCATACTGCTGGAGAAGGAAATGGCAAACCACTCTGACATCTTTGCCAAAAATAAAAGCCCAAAGGCGATCATGAAGAGTTAGGCATGGGGGAGCAGCTAGGTGGCGCAGTGGATAGAGCACTGGCCTTGGATTCAGGAGGACCTGAGTTCAAATCCAGCCTCAGACACTTGACACTTAACTAGCTGTGTGACCCTGGGCAAGTCACTTAACCCTCATTGCCCTGCAAAAAATGTTTTTAAAAAAAAGTTAGGCATGACTAAACAGCAACAAATACCTATACCACCTTACCTCACAGAGGTGTTATGAGGATTAAATGAAATGACATACCCAAATGCATAGTAACATATACAAAAGTGGGCTATTGTTGCTGGCCTCTCTATGCTTATATCTACATCTCTAAAACACAGCTTTAGAAATATGGAGTTCTTGTGAGAGAATACACTACAAGATGCACATTTGCTAAGCAGAAAGTACTAGAAGAGAGGCAGTTTAGACCACTAGGTGGCGTAGTGGATTGACTGCTGGACCTTGGGTCAAGAAGACGAGTTTGAACCCCATCTCAGACACATAGAAACTGTGTGACTCTGGACAAGTCCTTTGCCCTCTCCTCAGCCTCAGCTCCCCTATTTGTAAAGTGAGGATAACAAAAGCACCAACTTCACAGCGTTGTTGTGAGGACCAAATGAGATAAAACACTTTGTAAAGGCCAGCTATTGTCCTTATTACTGCTACTGTATCTTCCCGAATCTTGGCCATTTGTTTCTTTATTAAATGAAGTGAAAAAGAAGGAAAAACTCTCTTGAATATCAGGTCATAGATTTAGAAGTGGGAAGGACCGGGCAGCTAGGTGGCACAGTCGATAAAGCACCGGCCCTGGATTCAGGAGTACCTGAGTTCAAATCCAGCCTCAGACACTTGACACTTACTAGCTGTGTGACCCTGGGCAAGTCACTTAACCCTCATTGCCCAGCAAAAAAAACCAAAACAAAACAAAAAAAAGAATTGGGAAGGACCTCAGAGGCCACCCAGTCCAACACCCTCATTTTAGATATAAGGACCCTGAGGTCCAGAGAGTCCTGTGATTCCAAGTTTGTTGCTCTTTTCACTGCATTATACACCCGATAGAAATTCATCTGGGCTAACCACAGTGCCCTGGCTGTCCCCCAAGCCTGGAACTCGAACTCTTCCTCTTCGTCTCCATCTCCTGGTTTCCCTGGCTTCCTTCAAATCCCAGCTAAAATTCCTCCTGCAAGAAGCTTTTCCTTGATTCGGTGCCTTCCCTCTGAGATAATCTCCAATCTATCCCCTCGGTATCTTGTTTGTACATAGTCATCTGCATGTTGCTTTCCCCTGTTAGACCACAAATTCTTTGAGATCAGGGTCTCGTTGGTTTGTTGTTCTTTGTAACATCAGAGCTTAGTCGGGACTTAAAAAATGCTTGTTGATTTGATAGAGCAGAGCCACGATTGCAGGCCAGTCCCCTGGCCTTCCACAACAGCACCTTTAAACATAAGGTTTCTACCATTCTCCAGTAAAAGGAGCACATTATTATTCTTGGAAGAGGGAGGGCAAGGGAGGGGAGAGAAAGCTCCTTCTTCCCTCACCTCACCTCACCTCCCCAGGCCCTGCTAAGTCACCAATTCCAGGCCTATAAGCAGAAAGCATCACCCTGATGGGGCAAGGCCAAGAGGTGGGTGACCTCTGGACCATCTCTGTTAACTGACCTCTTTTGGAGCATCACTGCAGATGAATTCTTCAAAGATTCTTTGGGCCCTGGAAGCCAGCTTGGTAGCAGACTGGATTTTCTTGAACTCCTCACAGGCCAGCCAGAATTCCAGGTTCTCCTCACTGAACTCAGTCTTTAGGAAGGCCCGGAACGCAGCTATCCCACCTGCAGGAGAGAAGGGAAAAGCAGTGAGAGAGAAGGTTAAGTTAAGGGATGGAAGAAAAGGAGAATGAGGCTATAACTAGAGTTAATGGGGCCATTACTGCATGTAATTTCCTCCAGCCTGGCGCTGTTTACTTGATATTCTGAACAAAGATGAGCCCCTGTGGCTGGCTCTTTCAGGGCATGGTCTACTCCCATTGTCATTGTTCTGAGGACCTCAACACCCTGCACAGTGAGTCTGAAACACCTCACGGCATATGGAACAAGCCCCCACACAGACAATGTCAAACTTACTTTTGCTGTTCAGTAAATGGTCAAAGGACTCCTTCCATCCTAACACATCTTCTGGAACAAATCTGTGGAAAAGAAGTCAAGATATATTTAAAAAAAAAACACCCACAAAATGGATTTCCTACCCCAAATCCTAGCCAGAGCTCTGACAGGCAGTGATATTTTCATAGACTAACTCAATACTGCTGGGATTATCATAGAAGAATGTGAACTCCTTAAGGTCAGGAACTAATTTTTTTTTTTTTGCTTCTGTATCAATAGCACCTAGCCTAGCATTTTGTACAAAATCAATTTTTAAATTGAATCTCAGGCAAAGCTTCTTGGCTTGATCACATAAGTCACCTAAGTAAGAGTAGAGATGGCCAGTAACACCAGAGGAAAACCTAGCACTTATCTGGGAATGTAAGGAAAGACCTCCATTCTGGGACATCCTGGTTTTTTTTCCAACCAAAAGAACCTCCATTTCCCAATACCAATTCTATAGCCTCTTCCACACACATCGTAAAGGTGATTTTCTAGCCATCTAGAAGTAGAATTATTTCTAAATTCCACAAGGTTTTGGGGCTTTCTCTTGATTCTGGCTATAGATGCAAGACATATTTTCAATGGGAGACTTCTACAACATGGCAGATTCAGTCTTGGGTTCTTCTATTGGCTGATGGTCTATAACCCTACATTGCCCCATATTAAATCACTCAGCAAAAAAAATCAAAATCAAAATCAAAATCACTCAGCAACCAGTCAGAGACAAGGAGCTTAGTGATGTGTTCTACTGCAAATTTTAGGGAAGAATGTGCCCAGATCCCCTTTAATATCCTACTTCTCTCTCTCTCTCTCTCTCTCTCTCTCTCTCTCTCTCTCTCTCTCTCTCTCTCTCTCTCTCTCTCTCTCTCTCTCTGTCTCTCCTTTTCACTCACTTCCATCCAGAACTCTGGTTTGCCCCCAGCTCACCCTCCCAAGAGACAGCTCTGGGTAGTGTCACTCATGTCCAGTAATACTTACTTCTCTTTGCTATGTTTGCTGCCCCACTCAAACTTGCTGACACTCCCATTCTCGGTCCCCGATTCCGATTTATGGAGGAAGATTCCAAGACGGGTCTTAAACTCTTTGGCTCTAGAAGACAAAGGAAAAATATCCAAGTATTATCAAAGGGACCGGGGAAGGAAGTTCTTAACTCAACAGGCTTGTCTCTCTTCAACATAATAGCAAGAGAGGGTTACAATTACCTAAAAGAAAAAGATTATCCTTTTGCAGTTGGAGATGTGACAATTCAGCCAAAATCCTTTTACCATCATTAATACGAAAAAAAAAATGTTTAAGCTTATCCTAGGAAGAGCTTATACTCTCTGACCTGCATGTTTACAAAATTGTATTTGTATTATTCAATGTTTCAAAAAGATCTGCGTGTATATAACTTGAAGGATTTATTTCAGGGGGAGGAGGAGAAATGGAGTAGACCTAGATCTGCCATTTCACAGTCACAGAAAACTCCTAGTAAGGAAATTTCTTGTGCCAATAAAAATAAAGAACTCCTCAGAGCTGGACTTAGAATTCTGGAAACAGAGAGAGTAAATGACTGGGGGTGGGGGTGGGGGTGGGGGTGGAAGGGTCACATCACAGGTCTGTGTGGAGATGGCACTTGAACCCAAGTCTTTCTGACCAAGCAAGGTCAGCATTGGGCCATGCTACTTTGTGTGTGTACATACATACATACATATTTATGTATCATTTAGCAAGATATATACACATGTATACACGTATATGTATACATATACATTTATGTGTGTCTGTAGATATAGATAAGTATTTTATATTATATTATATTAAAGTCACACAAAACCCATGTGCCCCTCTGCCCCAGGCGCTTCTCTCTCAGTGTCTCCTTAATGATAGTGTTTGGGGGACAACGTAAGATTCTTCTCTGTCCCATTTCCAACTTTGTTTTCTTTTACTCTCCCTCCAGAGCTCCCTGACAACTAGCCAGGTACCAGTTGCTGGGGGAGGCTGGGAATGTCATTCTTCTCTTCCCTATCTCTTAGTCCTTTCACTAGAAACAGAGGAGTTCCACGTAGGACTGCACTGGGCTGGATTGCGGGGTTGGGGAATACAAACCAAACATCCCGGGAAAGCTGAAGATGAGTGCCCGAAGGAGGATCGGCACTGGGGACCGACCCGCTTCTATTTTGGTCTTCTCACGTAGCCTTAGGCTCCGGGACCAGTTCCTTTGCTTTTCTAGTTGAACTAGACGATGGATGAGGTCCCCGGGGGCAGCTCAGCCACACACCCCAAGCCTGTTTTCCCCTATAGCTTGGGCGACTTTAGGGGGACCAGAATCTGCAGACGCTCTTACCTTTCCAGACAGGTGCTGGGGAATGCAGACAGTGTCCGACACATCCTGGCAGACGCGGGGCAGCAGGCTGGGAAGTGAATGGTGGCGAGCTGGCGACCCTTCTTTCCTGGAGGCAGACTCTTAGATAGCAGCTTCGGGAGCGCGTCACTTACACGCTTGTGTTTGTTAGACTCAATGCTGCCGGCGAGAAGCCGCTGCCTGCTTTATAGCACAGAAGGAGGGGTGGGGAGGAGGGAGGAAGGGAAAAAAAGGAGGGGACGGCGGGCTCCGGGGCTCTGACCAATAGGAAGGGCCGCAGGGCCAGGCTCGGACAAGGAGAAAGGAAGATCGCCTCCCCGCAGTAATAACGGGAAGGAGAAGGGGGTGGGGGCCCTGGGGTGAGGAGCCAAAAGCTGGGACTCCGACAATCCCTTGCAAGTAGCGTTCATAGCCATTGGCTGGATAATGGGACCAACAGAAGTAACCCCCTCCTATGAATGAAATGTTCCAAGGAGCGGGAGGTGGTGGGGGGGGGGGGGCGGGGAGGGTTAGTGAGGACTGTGCTAGATGCTGAGTATGAGAGGAAGCAAGAGCCTCTCCATTATTTGGTAAAATACGGGAAATCTTTTGGCATTGTAGAGTGGACAGGGCGTTCATGGGAGTTCTTCAGCACTGGGAAGGCTGACATTGTAAACACTTCAAGGGCAAGGACCTAAGCTGCTTCTCCCATTTAATACTGCGCCCGGCACAGCGCCTTGTACTCTGGGGGCCTAGAATACAGTCCTGTTTGACGTTTTTTGAACTGAATTGACTCCTAAATGGATTAGGTCACTCCCCTACTCAGTAGACTCTAATAGCTCCCCATTGCTCTTAGGATCAAATATAAATTCTATTTGGTTTTTAAAACTCTTCATAACCTGGCCCCAACCTACCTCTCCCGCCTTGTTACACATTACAACCCTCCACATACTTTCTACTCTCTAAGCCATTGGACCTCTCAAATATCTAGAACAAATTCCTTTCTCCGCCACCTTTCTAGAATCTCTTGTTTCCTTCAAAACTTAATTAAAAAACAATAAATGAATGAACGAACAAATGAACAAATAAATAAATGAAAGACACCAAAAAAATTTAAAAAATTTTAAAACCAACTGATTTCAAGCTGCCATCTTCCACATGAAGCCTTTTCTGATTTCCCTTGCTGTCACAATACCCCCCTCCCCTCAAAAAAGTTACCTTGTAGTTTGTTTATATGTGCATAAGTTGTCTTCCCAATAGGATGTAAACTCCTGGAAGGCAGGGGCAGTTTCATTTTTTTCTTTGTATACCCAACCATCTAGCACATAGTAGGTGCTTAACACAACCTCATTGATTTATTGATCAATGAAATGTTAGAGCTGGAAGAAACCAGAGAGATCACCTAGTTCAACCTTTTCATTCATTTTACAGGTAAAGGAACAGTCTCAGAAATAAAATTACTTGCCCAAGGTTGACAATAGTCAGTCAATAAGCACCTACTATGTGCCAGGCATGTAGTAGATCCCAGGTCCTATGAGTCCCAGACTTCTTTCTTTCTTCCACTCAGTCCTGCTCTCTGCAAACATCCCAATTAGGGACCTACTCCCACCTCCTCTTCCAGCCTAGTATTTAATCCAGGGCAGTTACTAGTGAGGTATTTCACTACTATTTCCTTAGTTTCATCAAATGTAAAATAAGAGCAATAGTCTGTCTAGTCCCCTCCCCCTCAAAACTCAGACTTGTACCCCCTAAGGCTGATCCCCTCTGTTCCCACTTCACACAAGGATGTCTTAAGGGTAAAGGAGACTATAAGGGGGTGAACATTTTTAGTTCCTTGGAACAACAGCACTTTGTCAATGCACAATGATTTTATTCAGTTAATGGAGGGACATCTAGGGGGCACAGAAGAGAATACTGTCTTGCAAAGTATTAGCCCAAGCTTACTGTAAGATACTCCACTCTGTTGTATGTTTAGGGCCCCAATAGAGAGGAGAAAACCAGAGGGAATAATCAGCAGCAGCAGCAACAGCAGCTAATATTGATATAGCATTGCAAAGTGCTTTACAAACATTATCATAATTGATCCTCACAACAACCATGCAAGGTAGGTGTTATTATTATCCCCATTCTGCAGATGAGGAAAGAAGTCAAGTGATTTGCCTGAGGTCCAACATTGTCTGAAGGAGGGTTTTAATTCAGGTCTTCTTAACTCCCGGTCCAAAACTCTATCTACTACACCATCTAAACAAAAGGAAGTAAATGGATAAGAAAAAATGGGAAGGAAGACAGTAAAAAGAGAAAAGTGACAAAATAGAAATAAGGACATGAGGGGGGAAAAGGCAAAAAGATCAAGAAGAGAATAAGGGGAAAATAAGGAAGAAGGAGAAATGGAAATGTAAGATTGGTCATTAACAGAGCAAAATGAAGGAAAGGTTTCCTTTTCCAAAAACAGATTCCACTAGATTCTAAGCTCCTTGAGGGCAGGGACTGTCTTTTGCCTCTTTTTGTATTCCCAGTGCTTAGCACAGTACCTAGTACCTAGGCACTTAATAAATGTCTATTGACTGGGATTCCCCTCCCTAGGTTTGTGGCCTGTGGAACTGGTCTATCCCAGAGGACCAATGATATCATGGGGGCTATGTCTTAACTTGCTCATGAATTAGATTTGAGTGAGGCAGACTTGCTCAAAGTTATCAGCCTCTCTCTCCTCAGGAGTCATTGGAGTCCAGCAGAAAGACAAAGGTCCTTTCCATTTTGTAAAACCTTGAGGCCTTTAGAAAGGTCCTACCCTCAAATTCCTCTGAAACCGCTAGAGCAGTCAAATACAGAAGAATGTAAATAGCAGCTCTTTATCCTAAGAGTGTTGATGGGGGGGGGGGGAGAGAGGGGAGGGAGGGAAGGAGGAAGGAAGGAAGGAAGGAAGGAAGGAAGGAAGGAAGGAAGGAAGGAAGGAAGGAAGGAAGGAAGGAAGGAAGGAAGGAATGGAAGGAAGGAAGGAAGGAAGGAAGGAAGGAAGGAAGGAAGGAAGGAAGGAAGGAAGGAAGGAAGGAAGGAAGGAAGGAAAGAAGGAAGGAAGGAAGGAAGGAAGGAAGGAAGGGAAGAAGGAAAGGGTATTGTTATTGCATAAGGAGAAGTACTGTCATATAGTACACAGCCCTATATATGTAAAGACTACTTCTAAGACCATTAGTAGGGACTGCGATTTGATTTATTGCCTTATAGTATCTATAGATTTGCTCCCAAATCACCCCACACTCTCATTTTCAATATGGAGCAGAGATGTGCATTTATAAACATTTGGTACATGCATTAGGACTGCAGTCTTTTATTATAGGAAAGCCTGTTACCATGGGACAGTTGTTTTCCATGTGGAATATACTAGCTTCTACAGGATCAAACCCATATGCTTATTTTCATTAGCACCATGCCCTAATCAACTGGATTAATTAGGTCAGGAGTGGTTTGAGAATATATTTTGAATGTATCTGAAGTCTTATGAGACCCTTAGAAAACCATATACAGGGCAGCTAGGTGGCGCAGTGGATAGAGCACCGACCCTGGATTCAGGAGGACCTGAGTTCAAATCCGGCTTCAGACACTTAACACTTAACTAGCTGTGTGACCCTGGGCAAGTCACTTAACCCCAATTGCCTCACCAAAAAAAAAAAAAAAGAAAGAAAAAAGAAAACCATATACATATATGTTCCCACCCTACCCCTAAGAGCCAAACAGGAGGGATCCCAGTTTTGCACATAAGAAAACAGAGGCACTTGATTTGTCCTAAGATGTCCAACAAAACACTGACTGAGTTGGGACCTAGAACTAGATCTCCTGAATTCCTAGTCTAGCGTTCCTTCCCACTAGCCTAAAAGAGAGCAAGAGAAAGAAATACAAATTGACAAACGAATGAACAAGTCAGATAAATCCAAGGACGCAGAGCTCAGGGATTTGGAGGTGAAGAGCTCTTTCTGAGTTCAACCTTTCTGTTGCCATAGTTACCTCTTCAGTTTCCAGGCAGAAACTTTTTGAGGTTCACAATGGATCCCACTTTGTTCACCCAGCAGGATCTCCTCCACATGTGTCCTGGCAGCCAATCAAAGCACCTGTGAATTGGAGCAACTTTGATACAAAATGACCTATCTCTCACCCAATGCCATGTGGTCCTAGTTGGGTTGTCCTCTTTTTAGAAAAAGAAAGGGATGGGGTGAAGGTGGTAACCATCTGCCCAAGAGCTCACAACTAGACTGAGGCAGAGTCAAGGTAAGGCTCTCACTTTCCATCTTGTAGGCAACAAACTGGCCATGTAGCTTCCTTTGTCTTTCCAGAGAAAACAAGGTCATCATTCCTCTTTTTTGTCTCCCACACTACCTCTGCTGGTGACTCCAAAGACTTGTGCTTGCATACCAAAACCTAAAGTGTTTCCTAGGTCTCTAATTTGAACCATTGCTCTTCTCAGATAGATCCCACCAACATTTTAAATTGACAAGGGAAGAGAATAAGCATTTACATAGTGCCTACTATGTTCCAGGCATCGTGCTAAGCACTTTGTTTTGTTTTGTTTTGTTTGTGGGGCAATGAGGGTTAAATAACTTGCCCAGCTAGTAAGTATCAAGTGTCTGAGGCTGGATTTGAATTCAGGTCCTCCTGAATCCAGGCCAGTGCTTTATCCACTGCACCACGTAGCTGCCCCCAATGCTAAGCCCTTTTTACAAATATTATCTCATTTGATCATCAGAACAACCCCGTGAGCTAGGTGCTATGGTACTTCCCATCCACCAATAAGGATACTGAGGCAGACAGAGATTAAGTGACTTGCCCAGGGTCACACAAATCAGTTAGTTTCTAAGGTAGAATTTTAAGTCAAGTCTTCCTGACTCTAATATCAACAGTCCATGGCTAGATAAGTAAGAGAAATGAAAGAACAGCATAATAGAAATGGAGGGAAGATAGAGTATAAAGGAGGAGACAGCGGTCAATAGTCAATCATCCAACAATATGAGGTCACAGGAAAGAATGCTGAGTGTAGCCTAGTTACTGTAAATTTTTCACGAAGAGGGGAAAAGCAATCTGGGCTTTGAAGGACAGGTAGGTGGAAAGGAGGGGAGAGGGCACTCCTGGGGATTTGGCCCCTCCGGAATAAAAGGAAGAGGGGTGGAAATGAAAGGATGGAGAAGAAACCAGCAAGGCTGCAGTAGAAGGCAGACAGACAGAGGTGAAGAAGCAGATCGGGAGGGCTTTGCCACCAGAAACAAGAGTCTAGACCTGAAGCATTAGGAGCGATGGTGAGCTTCAATAACCGCAGTGCTGTGTGGGAAAACAGCCCCAACAACTGGGGAAGCCTTAAAAGTGAAACTCTGTTGGGATAGGGAATCAGAGATGGTCAGAAATACAAGTCAAAGAGGCAGAGCCAAAGACTAGTGCCTGTCTTCCCCCTACAAATTACTTTCCATCTGTTTTATTTCTAGTTCATCTAATAATGTCCATGCACATTTTTGTCCCATCTGCTCCCTCCCCCCTTTACCAATCTCGTGAAACTCCTTAAGAGCAGGGATTTCTGCTTTTATGTCCTCAGTGCATTTCTCAGTGTCTAGTACAAAGTAGGCACTTCATAAATTCTTGTTCAATCAAACTGGGTTGTTAAGTTGGTATCCTCCTACCCTACCCCAGGACTGTTGCTGAATGAGAAATCCACTTGGCTCTACACTCCCCAACTGAGGGTAACCCTGGGTAGTTGGCACAGTTCAGATTATGTTTCTCCTTGATAATAGCTCCGGAGCACTGGGTGCTGCATATCCTGAACCCTCTTACTATTGCCTCTCACCACCCCAATTTTCCTCCCTCCCACAGCAGGGAAAAGACATGAATGTTTTCCCCCCTGATGGTTTTAAACATAAGGCAACAGCTTCATGTTCTCAAAGCCTCACCTCAGCTAGGAGCCCCACCCTGAGGGGAGGAAGAACAAGGGCTCTGCCCAGATCGGGGCTGGTTGACTTCTCCCACGGCCATGGCCGTCTACAAATCCATCCCATCTAATGACTTGGAGGACTATTAAGCTTCGCCATCAGTTCTGCCTCTGCCTCTGCCTCCTGAGGTCCTACAGGATTTTACCATCTGCCTTTCCTCCATGCCCTGCAGGCTCTCAGCCCTGTCATGTTAACTATGTGACTTAAAGATGCCCTAGAGGATCCCTGAGGTTTTATAAAGAGTTATGCATATGATAAGGCCCCACTCCTGCATCTTTAGGATTTCTTTTTTCTTTTCTTTTTTTTTTTGGGGGGGGGGGGCAGGGCAGTGAGGGTTAAGTGACTCACCCAGGGCCACACAGCTAGTAAGTGTCAAGTGTCTGAGGTCAGATTTGAACTCAGGTCCTCCTGAATCCAGGGCCGGTATTTTATCCACTGTGCCACCTAGCTGCCCCCATCTTTAGGATTTCTAGGCCTTTCCAGCTACTTTCCAACTAAACTTTCTTTTATATGTTGCTCCCCCTCATGAGAGTGTGAGTTCCTTGAGATAAGGGATGGTTGATTTTTTTTTAACTTGTATCCCTTGTGCGGAGCACATAGTAATTGATTAATAAATGGGTTTCTTCCATTCATTCACTCATTCAAGAGTTCTGGGAATAGGTATTCTTTTTTTAAACATTTTTATTTATTTTATTTTTAATTTATGGACTAGGGGCAGCTAGATGGCGCAGTGGATAGAGCACCGGCCCTGGATTCAGGAGTACCTGAGTTCAAATCCGGCCTCAGACACTTAACACTTACTAGCTGTGTGACCCTGGGCAAGTCACTTAACCCCAATTGCCTTACTAAAAAAAAAAAAAAATTATGGAATAAAGTAAGCATTTCCTTAACATAGTATAATTTTAAAATATGATTGTAAATGTAACTGCAAATCTGTTGTATACAACTTGCTATTCCTTTTAAACATATAATAAGTTAATCATGTAAATTTCTTTTTTTTTGTCCTTTCTTTCTTCCCTCCAACCCCCCCATTCTAGAGATGGCTACCATTAGACAAAAATAGGTGTGTGTGTGTACACACATAAACATTCACACACATACATTTATGTAAAAACTATTCTACAAATACTTCTATCTTGACTAATGCAGAAATATGTTTAATGTGATTATACATATATAACCTATATCAGATTGCTTTCTATCTTGGGGGAGGGGGAGGGAAGGAAAGGAGGGAGAAAAACTTGGACTATAAAATCTTATGAAAACAAATGTTAAAAACTATCTTTACATGTAACTGGAGAATAATAAAATACTTTTATGATTAAAAATAAATAGATGATAGATGGATGGATAGATAAATGAATACAAATTTTAGAAAAATAAATAAATAAATACTTCTATTTATTAGCTCTTTCTCCAGATGAATATAATGTCTTCCTTTGTGTCCTTTGTAGTTAATTTGGGTATTTATAATAGTCAAAATGATTTTTTCACTGAAAGTTGTTCTTACAAAAACATATTCTGTTACTGTATACCAGCATTCTCTTGATTTTGCTCTACTTTATGTCTGCAAGTCTTATAGCTATTATTTATTATAGCTAGGAATATTCCATCACAATCATATCCTACAACTTGTTCAGACCAGTGAATGGTTTTCTTTACAAAAAGGACCAACTCATTTGATTTTTGTTTCATTTTGGAGTGTTTTTTTGGTGAGGCAATTAGGGTTAAGTGACTTGCCCAGGGTTACACAACTAGTAAGTGTCAAGTGTCTGAGGCTGGATTTGATCTCAGGTCCTCCTGACTCCAGGGCCAGGGCTCTATCCACTGTGCCACCTACCTGCCCCAACTCATTTGATTTTAAAGTCATTATAGGACCTGCCTCCTTGTCTCTCCCTTCATTTCTCTTTTCCCTAACCCTTCTCTTCCACCTTCCCTCTTCTTTCCTCCTTCTTCCCCTTTGCCTTATTTCATTCATATTTTCCATTCACCATCTCTATCCTTAATCTTTATGTCACCTTGAACTTTTTGAAGTCTGCATTTCTCAATGTCCTGCATATGCAAATCTGCCTACTAGTATTCCTAACCATTGCTCATGAGAGTCATGTCCTTTCCCAAATTCATTCCATTAATAGCTCTGGGCCTTTATTTCCCATTTTCTTGTTGAGTCTCTCCTATAAGGATTGTCAAGATTTTCCTTCATCTGTAGTCCTTCCTCCTCTCTTTCCAAGTAGATGTACTTAATAGTCTATTTTTGTCTGTGAATAGGGCAAGTAGGTGGTACAGTGGAGAGAGTACCAGACCTGGAGTCAGGAAGACCTTATTTCAAATACAGCCTTAGACACTGACTAGCTGTGTAACCCTGGGCAAATCACTTAACCCTGTTTGCCTCAGTTTCCTCATCTGTAAAATGAGCAGCAGGAGGAAATGGTAAATCACTCCAGCATCTTTGCCAAGAAACCCCCAAATGGGGTCACAAAGAATCAGACATAACCAAACAACAACGACTTGTGTATGAATTAATAGAATCATAGAACCGACGAGTTGGAAAGGAGCTTAGAAGTCATCGATTCCACCCCCTTTCCAAAATGTAAATCCCATACGAAAAAATATCCCCAATAAAAAGTCATCTAGAATCTGCTTAAAGAACACCAATAGCTTCAGCAAGGAAGGTGAATTTGGGTTTCCCACATTCTGGGATTGTTTCTGCTCCCAGAAAGAAGCATGTGCTGAGATTCTGGCTGAGTCAGAACTTTGCCTCAGTTTATCAAGGTCTTCTTGCGGTTTGTGCCTTAAATCTGTTCTTACACCTGTTTTTACTTTACCCCTTCATATTTGGGGATGCTTTCTGCTGGACCTTCTCAATAAGTGTCTTATTTTATATTGAGCCCAAGAGCCCTGAGAATAGCAAGGATGCTAAAGAGACAGTAACATCTGTATTGCTGCCACACCCTAAGGACCTTAGAATTTTTCCAATGGACTTGCAGCTGAAACCTTCCATATACACTATCTGCTCCATCAGAAGGAGAGCCCCTTGTGAGCAAGGACTGTCTTGCTTTTCTATGTCTATGTTTAGCACAGCACTTTGCTTATAGTAGGCACTTAACAATTGCTTCCATTCATTCATTTTTGATATTGGTGGTCTCCAGGTTCCTGCCTGCCTGCCCGATTTTGACCCATTGCTTTCCCTGACCTCTATTCCTGGTTTTGACCACCTCTTCTGAACTAACTTTAAGCAATATTTTTCCTACACTCCAGACTGACTACTTGGCTTGAAACACCTGAAGTCAACTTCTGAAAAGTTCCCCAGGTCTGCTCTGCTCTTCCTTTCTGATGTCTTGTTGATCCAGCCCTGCCATAGAAATCTTCATCCTGGCTTCCAACCTAAAATCTACTCTCCAGCCAAGGCTTTGATACTGACATGGCTCGAAATTAGCAATCATCACCAATCAAAATCCATGCCGTGACACGAAGGTAAGAGGTGCTAAAGGGCACAGAGTGGGGTTTTTTTGTGTCTACTGTGCTTACTAAAAAAAAAATCCATCATCTTCCCCCTTTCCCAAAATTTTCATTCTAAAATGGGGAAATAGGGGGCAGCTAGGTGGCACAGTGGATAGAGCACTGGTCCTGGATTCAAGAGGACCTGAGTTCAAATCTGGCCTCAGACACTTGACACTTACTAGCTGTGTGACCCTGGGCAAGTCACTTAACCCTCATTGCCCTGCAAAAAAAAAAAAAAATTAAATGGGTAAATTAAACAGATGTCTAGTTTCAAATGGGGTCATCTAGTGTTTGGGTTTCCCACCGCTGATAACTAAATCAAATAGCAGGGAAGTTAACTGAATTCCACAATCAGGACTAGTTTCCCCAGAGTCCTTGAACTTGGGCACAGTAAAGACCTGGGTCAGATTTGGCTTGGTCTGGCCTTACCTGGTCTAGCCCTACCGTTGCCCTAGTCCCTGAATTAAACTGGCTATCCAAACCTCCCAGAGAGAAGTGTTCCAGGTGAGAAACTGCTATAGCACCCTGATATGTATCCTCCGCCTCATGGTTACTTAGAATCTGTCACATCAGAGTCAGTGGAGGGCTCTGATAGACACCAGTTGGCTCAAGAGCTGAGGCCACTTTGGAAGCAATAGTGTTCATCTGGCAAGTACCAAATGCACCATATCCTTGTGCCAACTTCCCCTTTCTCCCTCCTCTTCCCTGTCCCTTCTGAGGCCACAGAGAGCACTCTGTGCAGAGAACATTCAGTGCACAGTCTTCCCATCACGTCACCCATCCCTCCACCCCAATGTAAAGTCAAGTCAACATGCATTTATTAGTGTTTATTTGTACCAGTGACTGTGTTAAATCTCTGGATATACTCCCCCCCCCCGCCCCCACCAAAAAGGTAAAAAGAGCCCTGGCACTACGGAGGCGATTATAGGATGGATCTTGAAATTTGGGGACCAGCTCAGGACTGACTTAGCTCCATCACTGCTCTCGGCTCTGTCTTAGAGACAAGACCACTGACCACTCCCTAGCAGACCAATTTAGGTCCTTTTTTTTTTTTTTCATTTTTTGTGAGTCAGCATGGTGTAATAGGGGAACTTTGACTTTGGAGTCAGAGGTTTCAAACCACAGGCCGACCAAACTGCCCTCTACCTCTGTGCCTTGGGAAATGGTGCAACCTCTCCAAACCAGTTTCCTCACCTGTAAAATAAGGGAGTAAGACTTGCTAACTTCTAATGTACTTTCCAGCTCTAAATGAATGACCTCCTCTCTCCTTATCCAAAGAGGGGAGGAGTTTCTCTGATCTTGGAGAGGAAGAAGATAAAACAGTGACAGTCCCAGAACCCAATTAACCCTGGGGTCATAACTGCTATCATTGTGTATATATTTACATTACATATGTGTACTTAGTATGCTATGCACATGTGCTGCTAACTGATTAGAATACATATAGGGATGGAGGGTTCTGGGATGGATGTGGGGAGGGTTGATGTGCCATGACATGAAGGTAAGAGGTGCTAAAGGGCACAGAGTGGTTACTGAGCTGTCCCCTGAAGATAAATTAGATTGAGATTTGGGGGACTTGGAGCCCTGTTCTGCTTTCTCCAGTAAGATGAGTCATCAAGTCTATTTCCCTGTTTATAAAATCAACCTGGAGAGGAGAGAGACAGAGATAGAGACAGAGAGAGGGAGAGACAGAGAGGAGGGAGGGAGGGAGAGACAGAGAAAGGAAGAGACAGAGACAGAGAAGAGGGAGGAGGGGGGAGAGAGGAGAGACAGAGAGAGACAGAGAGGACACAGAGAGAATGGAGACAGAAATAGAGAGAGGAGAGAGACAGAAACAGAGAGAGCAGGAGAGGGAGAGAGAAAAGAGAGTGAATGATGATAATTATAGTAACAGAATACATTTATATTGCCCTTGACAATTATTATTAGAATTTTGTAGTGGAAACAGTATTGGACAAGGCGTGAAGAGCCCTGTTCAGTATTAAAAGCCTGCTTCTCTCACTTGCTAAGCACATGACTGTGGGCCAGTCCTCCTATCTCCTTCCATTTCTTCATCTACAAAAGAGGAACAATAACGCCAGCACTCCCTCCCTCCAGGGTTGTTAGAAAAGGAGCCTTCATGTAAATTGTAAAGAACTCTGTACAACTGAGCTGGGACCAATTATGTAATTCCTATGAATACTCACAGCTCACCTTTACCTGGTGCTTCTGAGTTTATTAAGTGCTTCTCTCATAAGAACTTTGGGACTTATGAACTTGAAAGCTTAGGGAGCATGTTCTCAGTTATTCTCTTAAACTAGATGCTCACAACAACCCTGTGAGGCAGGTCATGCAAGTATTGTTGTTGTTGCTGCTGCTGCTGCTGTTTCCATTATACAGTTGAGAAAATTTCAATTTTCCCATCTTAAAAAAGTTGGTATCCTATTCAAGGGGAAACATTTCCAGTGGCAAAGGTTGTTACTTATCCCCATGGCACAAGGATATAGTGGGGGAAGCTAGGTGGAGCAGTGGATAAAGCACCAGCCCTGGATTCAGGAGGACCTGAGTTCAAATCCAGCCTCAGACACTTGACACTTACTAGCTGTGTGACCCTGGGCAAGTCACTTAACCCTCATTGCCCTGCAAAAACAAAAAACAAAAACAAAAAAAAAACCCAAGGGTATAGTAAGTGGAAGAGGCAGGGCAAGACAAGTCCAGTACTGGGGGAGAGATGAGAGGGAAAGATCTGAAGAAAGAGGCAGAGGCAGAGATGGAGACAGAGACAAAGACAGGGAGAACGAAAGGGGAAAAATGGAGGGAGGGAGGGAGAGAGGCAAGACAGACAGACAGGTGGACAGATAGATACAGAGACACAGAGAAAGGGAGAGACAGGGAAGGGAAGAGAGACAAAGACAGAGAGAAAGCATAGGCACAAGTTTTTCTAGGAAATGGTTCAGCCATACTCCTCAACAAGAAACACCAAGAATAAATGTGTTTATCAGCTACAAGGAAACGTGCCCTTCACAATGGCCCCAGAACACCTGAGCAAAGGGAGAAATGTGGTTTGGTGTGAGAGTGGCAGTGAGAGATGGACTGGAAAAATTCATTAAACTCCCCAGGGTAAAGAGTCTGTTTAGTTTTAGAAACACAAAGCATCAAGCACATGGGGATTTAATAGGAGGGCTGAGAGGCAAAGTAAATGAAACAAGGGCATGGGTGGCTCATTGACAGTCTGCCACAGGCCACCAACCCCTAGCAGAGCATCTGCTCTAGATACAGCGCAGCTATGCTAAGCATGGGAACATGGAGGGCAAGTGCATTGTTGGGAAACGGATCTTTCTTAGTGGCTCTGGAATGCTTCCAAGCATTAGAAGAGGCTGGGATATGTAAGGTAGCCAACAACCTTGGCTATCACTTGAGCACTTGCTCAAATTCTTAGCCATCAACACCAGGCCAGTGAGGGTGGGGTTGTAGACGGGGGCTGATGCTGGTGAAAGTGTGAACAACAGTGTTGGGAGTCTACCAAAGCCTTCTGAATCCCCAGCTGGAGAAATGTTTTCCCCCCATTCTACCTAAGATCCTATCCCATATCTCCCTGATTGGGAAGGGTTCTGCCAAAAAGAAATATCTCACAAAGACAGGAGCCACTAAACCATACGTAAGGATCCCTGTGGCCACATACTGAATTTTTGTTTATTTTGTTAAACATTTCCCACATACCTAGCAAGTGGGCACCCAACCTTTGCTTGAGGTACTCCAAGAAGGGCCTCTTCTTACCTTAAGGGTCAGTCCAACTCACTCCATAGGCTATGTGGACAGAGCGAACAGTGGACAAAGTCCAAGATGAGGTCCCCTAAGCCTGGACTGGATCTGACATGTAGATGGAGACCCCGGAGTCATCCATTGACTTTGATGAGAGACTATAATCCCCGATAATTGAAATTAACACCCCAAACCTCTTCCATAGTTCACAGGAGACAACAGATTGTTATGGGAAGAACCTAAGTGCTTATTAAATAAGTAACAGAACAAATGGGCTGAAAATTAGGAAACCTAAGCTCTAGTCCTATCCCTATGACTTCAAGCAAGTCACTTAATTTTGGCATGTCTTCATTTTCTGGTCTGTAAAATAGAGACTTCCCCTTCACTAGAGACATCCAAGTAAAGGTCAGGTGACCATTTGTCAGTGATGGTGTAGATGGGGTTCAGATTCAAAAAGGATTGAAGGAGGGTAAAGTATACCAACTTCTGGGAAGCAAATTTTTACTGGTTTAAAAAATGGATACTTCTTTCTTGTTGTTATTGGCTTTTTTCACATTTTAGAAATAGTTCTTATTAATAATAACTTAAATTTCTGTAATATTTAAAGGTTTATAACATTTTCCTTACAACCACTCAGTAATCTAGGTTGTGCAAGGGTTACCATCACCCCCATTTTACACCTGAGGAAATTCTGAGTGTCAGAAAACTGAAGAGATCTGCTTGTAGTCATACAAATAAGAACCAGGATTCAAATCCGTATCCCCTGACAAAAGCTCCTCCCCAAAGCTCCTTTCAGACCCCCCACCCACCCAGTACCTGAATGCACTCCCTCCAAAGTCCCTCTTTTTTTTTTCTTTTTAAAATTATTATTTTTTAAAGTAATAAACATTTTTAATTATAGTTTGGGGTTCCAATTTTTATCCCTCCTTCCTAACCTCCCCGCCCCACTTTCTGAGGCAGTAAGCAATCAGATATAGGTTATACATGTATGATTTTGTAAACTGTTACCGTATTAGTCATTTTGTATATGAAAACTTGAATAAAAGAAAAAAATGAAAGTGAAAAATAGCATGCTTCAATCTGTGTTCCATCAATTTCAGTTTTTCTTTAGTTCCTTACTTCTTAAAACCTATAAACTTTCAAAGGTATCTTCTCCTCATCCTTCTCCCCACACATCTTCCTATCCCCATCCTTACCCCCATCTTCTTCCCTCTCCCCGTGCCCAGTTCCAGCCCCCAAACCACCAGAGAGCCATTATGCCAAGGCTCCAGAGGATCATGTAGATTGACTTGGATCTTTTACCAGTTCGTTGTATTAGGCTTGGGTGAGGAAACACTGGCTTAGCTGAATGACCTTTACATTCTCTTGTGATTCT